>NC_088255.1:14389086-15639086 GCF_036013445.1 Caloenas nicobarica | reverse complement strand
AGAACCCGCAGAAATGAGAATGTGGCTATGTTTTAGCAAGATGACTTTTCAAACAGTGACGAGTAAGTCCAATACATTACAGACAGGCCTTTTTTTTCCTATAAAGTGCTTTTGAGTCAAATTATTATTTCTTTTAAATCTTCTTCAAATGCTTTTATAACAAAATACACAATAAAGGTTGACATTTGTTTGAAGGCCACTCCAAAACCAGCAGGTCCATGGTTTCCAGCACACCAGAAGTGCTCCAGGCAGCACTCGCCTCGGTGCTGAACAGGTGCTGCTGCTCTGGGCTGGGAGAATTTCTAAGCTGTGGGACCCAAAATAGCACCCCAGCCCCCCAGTTCAGGGCTCCTCTGCCCGCGCAAGAGCATCTCTGTAGCAGATACCTCCAGCAGGAAAGGAGCAGTGTAAGCCATCTCTGCTCCAAACACTATTTTGTTATTAGAAAACTCCCAGGGTTTTAAGCCTTCCACCACCCTGCTGACTAATATTTAGAGCAGCAGGTGGAGATCAGGCCTGACAATAACTCCCCAGAACCAGAGAGATGCATGAGAGAAGCTTACGGGTGCCTTTGCATGACACATCATGTTCATACTATATATACACAGGAACAGAGCATGGGTGTAAATGCACACGTGTTTCTATATAGCTGTGTGTGGGGGCAGGTAGGGACACGCACACACATCTATACACACTTGTACATGCTTGGGAGTTGATGCACTTTAGTACACATTTTCCTCTGTCATCTTGCTTTTGGCAGAGAACACGCGACTGGTAAACCAGTAGGTGCACAGTGCAGTATTACCGTTAAATATCAGAACGATTTAACTTCAATGGAAAGAAATGTACTGCTTAAATGCCAGGTTTAAATCCATATGCGAAGGACTCAGTCAGAACCAAGACTCATAATGCACAGCGCTCGCACAGTGTAATCAAACGGACAAAGGTGGCTACTTAGCAGAAAGTGCCTTTTAAATTAAAGGACTTGAGCTCCCCTAATGTAAGCCCTTCCTGAACAGGTGTTATTCTCAATATATTGTCAATAATCCTCTTTAAGTGCAGTTTTAAGACACGAAGCATTAGCACCTTGGTTTGAAGCAAATTAAAATCTGTTGTTACGGGATATCCACAAAACGGTTCACAAAGAGAAAGAGTTTATGGTCGTACCGAGCTCCAAGGACCAGCGCTCCAGGCAGCATCTCTAGGACAGTCCTGCACATTGCACTGCTCTCTGTCCGGTGGCTTTTCAAGGATTTCGCAGCCCAGATCCGTAAACCTTTCTCCGTTAGGGCGCTGGCACACCACCAGCCGTGTTCTTGTCCCTGCCCCGCATGGCTTTGTGCACTGGAAGTCAGCAGAGGACAGAGCAATCACTGTCTGGGCAGCAAAAATACTGTCGACCGTTCCCTCAAAGCACTAGCACCTCTCAAGACAAGATAGTTGCTTCTGTTCCAAGCCAACCCACTCTGGCCAAATCCCCCCCAACTGCTGCATGAGTCTCAGACGGGGCATCAGCTGCTTCAGCTTCTCTCTTCCCAAAGCTGTTTATGCTGCTCCACACAATGATACTGACAGACCCAACATGATACTGGAGGTTAATGACTCTAATTGTTCATCTCAGATGAATTTTCAGAAGGGAGCAATATTTGTCTTAAAGAAAAAAAGGCCTTCAGTTAAACTGGACTTCTCTTAAGAAAAAAAAAATCTTGATTTTTGTAGAATTCACTTTTGCCTGGGAAGAAATTTTTCCCATGAGAAATGGAAAGGAAAACACCACCAAGCAGTTGCTAGGGTTCACTCGTTTATCAGAGGCTGCCTTTCATGCTCCAATCTTCCTAATAAATGTCACCGCAATTTCCCCACTTCTCCCATTTTTCAGCCACCCGCTACTGAAAAACTTCCCCCGCGCAGGGAGCTCGGCGTGACCGGTGCACTCACCTCTCCCCAGTTGCCATAAGCCCACTGAGGACAGGGGCCAGATTCACACGATCTCTGCTCCATGGGTTTGCTTTTCTCATCGCAGTTATTTGCGGTGTATCCGTTTTCATCCTGGCACACCACGACCCGCCGCTGGAACCCCCCCGCACACGTGCTGGAGCACTGGAAGACACAATTGCCCACGGCTTTGTCGAATTCAGGAATAATTTTGCATTCCCAAGTCCTTCCCATTGCCTGCACCGTGGGAATGCACCACCAGAAATTTAATACAGCTAACAGGCATTATTAACTTCAAAACCCAGCTATTGCTAATAGCAGTGCAATGACTTAGGTGCTGACTAAGCAAAGAAAAGAAACACCAGCCTAGTTTTAAGCAGGTGAGTAATCCCCACTGCCTTTAATGCAGTGTTTGACATCCCATTTGTGTCTAATTTCCTTTAGGGACTTCCGTGATAAAGCACTGTGAACACCTTGGGGTGAGAGGAGCTGGCAATAAGGCTCTGCTGTGCTTTGACAACAGCTCTGCACAGCTGTAAGTGTCCCAGGAGACAGCCAAGAAGCAGAGGTTGGCCTTTGCCTCATGGAAAATGATGCCATCAGCTTTCTATCTGGAGAGCTTTGGAGATGTGGAGCGTGAGAGGCTGAGAAGTGATGCCTGCAGCCTAGTGCAACACTTGCTTGTGTGAGCAGAGAGCAGAATGCAGGGAGAAGGGTCCCTCTTTTCCCTGTGTGGTGACATTAAGAAAAGCCCTGGATTAGCCCGGGAAAAAAAAAAAAAAAGAAAAAAAAAAAAAAAGAAAAAAAAAAAAAGAAAAACAAACCCCAAACAAACAAAACCAAAAAATCCCCCCCGAAACAAACAAACAAAAAACCAAAACAAACAACAACAACAAATCCCCAAAAGCCCCAAACAAACAAAAACCAGAAATGAGAAAATCAGGGCACTTACAGCACCCCAGGGGCCAATCCTCCACTGATTGCCTCCTGGTATATGGGCACGGTTTCGGTTCGGGCTCCCTCCGGGGTGCAGTTTCAGGCGATGATCCGGATAGAGGAAAGGGTGGATGGGCCTGCCGTAGTCATGGCTGTTCGGATGACAAGGAGACATGGAGCAGTCTTGCTCGGTGGCAGGGAGGTCGTCTGGATCGCACTCACTCCTATCCACCAGCTGGTCACTGTAATTGATGCAGATCACTTGTCGCGTTGCCTTACCTTGACCGCAAGTCACTGAGCACTGCGTTACAGTGGGAAAAGGAGACACAGTCACATTTCTGGCTTTAAAAATCTCACAGACAGCTGTTGCTAATAATAAACAGCAGAAAACCTTAATCCCCCCACTTATAAAACGGTACGTGTGACAGATTAATAATGAGGTCTATAGGGCTCAAGAGACAGCATGATGCTTACAGAGCTCCACTCCAGGGCTTTCCACTGCCCGCATGGTGTCACGGTGCACATCTCCGTGGCTGACGGCTTTGGGAGGTGGGAACAAGCTGACTCGTCAGCCACCGAGCCCTGGTCATCCCGACAACTGACATATCTCATCCGGGTACCCTTCCCACAGGTTGCAGAGCACTAGGGAAGAGCAAAAAACACTCCGCTAGAAAGTTTCCTGATATATATTATGAGGGCTTTGGAAGGAAAATTTGGTCAAATGTACTTAAAAATACCACATTGTCTACTGTAGAAGAATCCTGAAAGTATTAAGGCACACACTTACTGGTGTCCAGGATCCAAATCTCCACTGTGTCCTGTGAATGCCCGATAAGGATCTCTTGGCTTCGGGACTATTTGGATGGGGAGGACATGCTGCTATTTCACAGTCCTGTACATGAAATACATGAGGGAAAAGAGGGAAATGAAGACTTGGCAGACGTTTCAGTTAAACCACCTCTTCTTCAATGTAATTATGAACAACGCACAGCATCTTTTAAACCTGTGACCTGCATGCTTGTGTATTGCAGCTTTTCTCCTGGCACTCACTTGGAGGATCAGCAAAACTTGGTATCAATACCCGAAGGGCTTCATATGCAGAACCCTCAGTGGACTTTGGACTTATTGGGAACTCTACAACAGGGATTGCCATAACCATGTGCCATCTCTATGTATTAAAACTAGATGGTTTTGAGGCAAAAAATGAAAGTTCATCAAGAGTTCTGGTACGAACATACATCTGCAAAGCAGCAACTTCATTGCTGATTGCAGCCCTTTGATTCCCTGCAGCCCACCAGAACACCTCTGTCCACATGCCGATCTTCACCACACGCTAAGTATGCAAGGTTTTGGGGACAGGCACGTCATTCTGCTCAGTCCTGGCACAGTGCCTAACAGGAGGGTTTTGGTCCTGTCCAGACCTCCTGGGAGGTCTGGTGACAGAAAAGATGAATAGCCATGACTTTACTTCATGAGCCTACAAGTAGTCATTGCCAAAAATTAAATTACTACTGATCGTCACTGTGAGGGAGAGGGCGGCTTTTGACAAATGGCATAAATTATTTCCTCATTGCTGTGATTTTACTTACCCTGGAGACGTGCATGCCAAATGATGGCTGATGACAAGTAGGTTTGTAACCCCTTGACTATAGTGCCATTGGTCTCCATACATGGGAAAAACAGCCCCTCCATAAATGCTGTGGCCTTAGTTAAACTCTGTGAAGTCATGCAGGGCTGAAGCTGGGCAGGGCATCAGCACTACGACTCTCCTAGATGACAGATAGATGGTAATGTTCTGTTTTATTCAACTCCTTCAGAGAC
The DNA here is from genome assembly GCF_036013445.1 of Caloenas nicobarica. Lineage (NCBI taxonomy): Eukaryota > Metazoa > Chordata > Aves > Columbiformes > Columbidae > Caloenas > Caloenas nicobarica. The sequence continues at coordinate 15,634,394 of NC_088255.1, read as the reverse complement.
CCTGGACACGTCCTCTGCTTGAAATGAGAATTCACATGTTTGCTGCCAAGTACCAGCGAACGTTGCATGGAAAGCCTCTTCAGCAAATTTGCAAAGGGTTTGCAACAGTTCTTAATTTATCCAGCCAGGGGGGATGTGTCTGGAATTGTAGCTGGCACATACGCCATATTGTCACATGCGGCAGATGAGAAATGACGGTCCCAAGCTGCCATTTGTACCACACAGCAGCAGTCCTGCAGCCACGTGAGCCCAGACTGCAGCCAGGCATTCCAGAGCGCACGCAACCCAAAGGAGGTGTCTGCTGTGTAGACTCCAGCCTCTGAGGCCAATAAATACTGTCCCATCTCATCCTTCTGATCTCTGGTTGTCTTCCTATATTCATCTACTGCTGCTTCTTTAGCTCACAAGCTCTTAGAGACCTGCTTTAGCTCTGAATCTGGAACAGACCCTTCACATCCCATCCTGTAACTACGGCTCCATGGATATAAACCATAAGCAAAGACAATCTTTACCCCACAATGCCCTGATGCCCTCATGACAAGCTGTCTGTTCCCTTTTTGGCAACCTGGTTCTTCAGAGTGTAATATTAATCACATGGAGAGGGTCTGGATGGGAACTCCCTTAATACAGCTTCTCTGTCCTGCTTCTACCAAAAACATGGTGCTGTGCTGCACCTTTCCAAGAGCCATATTGCAGACCAAGATATTGCTCTGCATGGGCTGGTGTTCAGGGTAAAAAGCCTTTGCTGCAGCAAGACGTTCCCTGAAGATGCAGCCTGGACACCTCTGTACGCATGCTGGCAAAGGATGGAGACAGGAGAGCAGGATTTACCTGGGTATCTGTTGGCCTGGTTGCAGCGTTACACTCATTATCATCCACCACTGACACGTAGGTGCCCACAACACACTTCACCGCTCTCATCTGGTAGCCTTGGCCACAAGTCATAGTGCACTGCGAGAGGACAGACAGGAGAAAGAAGTGAGAAAAGAGTGCTGGGTCTGAGTAGCTGCTTTCGTTCAAAAGTATTAATCATCCCAGTCTGTGTTTAGGCATGTAGCAAGAACAACAAAAATAAAGCCCAGCTTCCCTCTGGGTTTCTCTATACTTCATGTATTTCGGCTTTAAATTAGGTCAAAGTTTTAATTCACTGTGCCCACCAGAGCCTCACACGCTTCACTTGCTTCCTCAGGAATGAAGGTGCGAGCATTTAAATGATTTACTTTGCTGCACACAGTAAATCGTAGTTTGGCACAACCTGCATCATATCCTCCTTTAAAACTGGTTGTTCGGCCCCATGGTAGCACAGGCAGCTAATGAATGATTTTGCTGATGGGAAATAAGTCTGACTGGGACAACTAGTCTGGGTTTGTTTTTAAGTCAAGAGCTAACAGTTTTGTGGAAAAGGAGATGCCAGAACACTCTGGGAGAAATGAGCAACTTGTATTTTAACAGAAAAACCTTTGCCAACCCAGAAACTGGAAAACATTAAAACCAACAAAAGCTATTCAATGGGAGCAGCTTTTCTGTGAAAATTAGGCCACATATTTATGTGCCTAAATATGGATTTAGGAGCGTAACCTTGGAAACCCTTTTTTTTAAAAATCACGGCCAATTTAGTATGACACAAATTAAATTTAGCACAAAGGGCAGGTACTGTTATTGCTGCCCATCCGCTGAACCCAAACGAACAGAGGGCTGCTTTGGTGTGCAAACCAATTAACACAGTTATGCCGTTGAATCTGGATGAAAGGGTAGCACCAGCCTCGGCCACCAGCACCCAGGTCCCACCAACCAGGAGCCCCGTGGTACCTGGCCCCACGGCCCCACTTGCCACGAAGCACATTCCTGCTGCTGGCACATCTGCACCGACTCCGGCTTCGTTTCGGGGTCACAAAACCTGTCGCTTAACTGATCTTCTCCAAACTGGCACCAGGTCTGGCGGTGTTTGTGCCCTTTTCCACAGGTGACCAGGCACTGCGAGGAGTAAAGCACAAAAGCTCAGGCGGTGCTGAGGATGCGCTGCCAGCTCAGCACCTGCACCGATGCTGAAAAATAAACCTGGAGACCCTGCTGCAACCACTGCTTAAAAACTGGTGCTGAGAGGCAGTTATTTAGCTAATGACCATGTGTGCAGGAAGACACGCGAGTGTCTTGCAACGAGACAGGATGGTTCTCAGGAGCTGGTCCAGAGCAGAAGCTGGAGCGTGGAGAGCACAGCCGGGCTGGGACCCTTAGGCACAGAGTGAGACCACGAAGGATCTTTACTTCCAGCAGCTGTAAGACGTAGGGCAAAGCCTTGGGACTGCCTGACGGCACTTTAGCTGTGCAAAACAGGGTGCCAAAGGCTTGCAAAAAACTTGCTGGGCTCTGAGTGTGCATGTTCAGGGTCTCAGCTCCCGCAGGGTATGAGTGCCTCTTTCACCACCTTGGCATGGCTTGCACTGCCAGCAGATCGACCCAGAAGACAGATTTTTTTGCAAAGAACAACCCATGTTCCCACTGAATTGTTTTCATTATTTCCTAAAAGGACATGATTCAAAAAAACAAGAGCTATTTGGCCACAAAGGTGACAAGCTGCCTTTGAACTGTTCTCTGGCATCACTGGTCCGCCTGCAGGGAAAAGCCTCTCAAGATACAATTTTATTGCATTGCAAAGGACACCAGCAGCAGCGGAAGAGGTTAATGGTAATAAACAGCAAGGAGAGGGCTGAGCAGGACATTAGTAGGGTGAAATCCTGCCCTCCAGCGACAGGCAGAGCTGTCAGGGCTCGTGAGGACAATCTCAAGGGAAAATAAGGGCAAGAAGGTATTTTTCTTCCCAAAGCTACAGAGAAACCATGGAAAAACTGGGGAGAAATTTCTGCAGGACTGGAGAGGAATTAACCCCCTGTGGCTTTGCAGGGAGGGAAATGGCCACTTGACCAGTGGTGACAGGGCCAGTGACTTTGCTGCCTATCTCAAGCCTCCCTGTGCACAGCCTTGGGGACACCCTCTGCAGCAGGCACGGTGCCACCATACCCCAGGACACAAACAGAACGCAAGGGATGAGCAGGGACAGAACGATCGCTTTGCAGGCACCAGCCCCTCGGGGTTGGGACCACCAGGGTGAACCCATAGTGGTGACCAGCACCTACCTCGGACCAGTCACCAGTTTTCCACTGGGGGCACAAGAAGTCGCTGCACCGCTGCACCGTCAGCTTCTCCTGCTGACTGCACTTGCTGTCGTCCAGCACGTCGTTGTAGGTGTTCACACACATGGCTCGCCGCCGCCGCGTGCCCCCGCCGCAGCTCTTGGAGCACTGGGAAGGAGAGACACCAAGTCAATACTTTCTGCCACTTTAGTACAGGTTGAGAGCCCGTTTATTTCTTTCATCCCACTTGCAGACAGGACTGTGAAGAGACTGCAAAAAATCTCCGGAAGAACAATTTGTATTTTAAGTAACAAGCTGTTACTTTATATATTCCTTTAAAAATCCAGTCTTGCTAAGCTTAATAAAAATCTTGCAGCAATGAGTTTACAAATTCATTTTGGGTTATAACCCCACGATTACTTCTACAAGTGTTGCCTTTCAGTTCTCCCAAATGGCTGTAGCTTGTTCTCATTTTATGAGAGATAATTTATCTCAAACCAGCATGTTCCCCTTCACTGTGCCCTCCCTGAAAAGCCCCAGGCTCATTGTTCTCTAGGTCTGCATCAGGAATATTCCTGGCCACGGAGAAATATTCTGCTAAAAAGTGTAAAGCAAACAAACTTCAGAAGCCTGCCACTGACTGTAACACATCCTCCTGGCTTCTACCAGCGGGGCTGCCTGTGATGGGAGAAGACAGCCAGCCAGGCTCAGTGTAATGAAGACAAACCCTGGGATGCTTAAAAGCGTAAGCTCATTGCAGCAGAAAATAAGGAGCTGCTTTGGACTACAGTGTCCTCCAGAAAAAGCAATGGAAGCAGAATCACTGTGGCCAACTTTTATACGATATATGCAACCCAAACAGCTGACAGCCCCATGTGAGGAGGAGACAGCGTCTGCCGTACCACGGAGCATCCCTCACCTCCGTCCAGGCTGAGTACCGCCATCCCCCCACGTTACAGTCTCCAGTGCACTTCTCCCTCGTGCTGGGCTTGGGCTGGCTGCTGCAGAAGCGGTCGTCGACCTTCTCTATCTTCCCCTCCAGCCTGCTGTACTTGGAGCAGTAGATCTCCAGGGTGCGGTACCCCAGCCCACACTGGGCTGTGCACTCGCTCTTCCTCGCGATGTGCCACCTGAGCCAAGGAAAGCAAGCGTCAGCCCTGGTGCGGCAAAAATCTATTACTCCATGTGAAGGCGCCTGCCTTGGAGAGGATCAGAAGAGGCAGAAGGAACTGTGGGGCTCTGTGACTCTGCAGGCAACATGTTTAGGGGTGTTTGACATAAATAAGGAATATATACTCTTGAACTGGAAGTTTTGGCTCCTTACGATACTTCCCAATGCTTTGTAGCTTCCAAAAACCTGAGGCAACAAACCCTGACATTGTTCCATGTGTGGAAGAACCGTCACCAGGTCCCTCTTAGAGATAGCAAAGCCTCACTGCGACTCTGAGGGAACCACGCAAAGCAGCGGGGGGTCCGTGGCTGAGCAAGCAGCCGTGCTTTGACGGCTTTCTACCCCACATTCGCCTGAAGGAGTGCCACTTTGGCCTCTAGAAACAAAACACTGAAAAATGCAGCATCAGAAAATGATCTGCACAGGCTTGAAAAGTGTGACAAGGCATTCCACAAGGCAGGGTGCCCGCGAAACAGTTTCAGGTCTCCAAAGCACGAGCTATTTACTTGCTTCAAGACACGCGAGCCCCAGAGGTGTCAGCGGGGAGTAGGGTTGCTCCCTCTGGATGGAGGGACTTGCACCCTGGTGCCTCCTTCCTGGGAAGGGCAGCAAGGACTGGTGCTGGTGGCCCTTGAGGACCCACCTGAGGATACACACCAGGGCCACCTGGACAGCAGGACAGTGTCACCAGGTCCCCAGGGTCACCTGGACAGTGTCCCCAGGGTCACTTGGACACCAGCTGCCAGGCCCCAGCTCTGGCACGAGATGCTGGACACAAGGTGTGATCCACAGAGATGTCAGAGACCCTGGAGTCAAGAAGACCTTATTGCACCTCGCAGGGGGTGCTCCTGGGGACAGAGGCAGCGACATGTCCCCTGTGGGTCCTGGAGACCCCAGGCTGTCACAACAGCCTGTGCAGGGAGTGCAGAGCCCCGCTCCTAAGCCGAGAGAGCAAACTTCAGCGCAGCTAGGAGAAGAATAAGATCAAGGGGATTTGGAGTCAATAGCTCCTGAATGGTGGGAGCCCTCACGTCCCTGCCTGCTTTTCAAACTCCTGCATTTGCCCTTCTCAAGTTTCCAACCTGTTGCAATGGCAACAGCTGTTACCGCGACAACCGGACCTACAGCCCCTATACAGCCCCGGGTTTAGCACAGCCAGAGAAACCCCTCGGGAAACACGACCATCCGAGTTACTTCACCAGCAGCCGTTTAATGCCACCATATTTAAATTTCAGAAAGGAAAACATTGCTTTTTAAAGGAAAATGGGTTGTAATGATTTAAGCCATGCTCCATCAATTCCGGCTCGCCAGGAGTTGTCTGGGGACAGCCCCAAACCTGCTCCACACTTAAGCCTATTCTTTGCTTTAAGCAAATAATGATAAATCCAAGTCTTAGTTACTATTTTGCTTTAAGCACATGTTTTTCCCTCTTTGCAGGCTGTTTCTAGGATGGTGCTGAGCATTTCTGATCCAGGCAGATGTGGATCTCAGGCACTGTATTGCACAGGGAGATTTTTCAACACTAGGTGATTCTTTTTTTTATAGTTCGTACTAATTTAATTCAATAAAAGAAATGTGAAAATGAAGAAAAGTGCCTCTCAAAACACAGCTGGTGGATGCCAGTCCCTCTTGGTTGACAAAGAGGCAACTGCTAATCCTTTTCTTTTTTTAAATCTAACACAGGCTGGTAAGAAAAGGATTTATGGTGAGAGGTGAAAGGAAAGAGGAGTAAACAATAAATATATGATGTAATGTATACACACGGCTGAGTAGAGTGCACCTTAATTCACATTCTGTGCTACAAGGCTCAGTGATGGGGTCAGGCTGGGGAAGTCCATCACATCGCTGGTCCGACACCGTGAGCTGATCTGACTCTCTCGTACACACGGGTTTCCTTTTTCTTTCTCCTACACAGAAAAAAACCCCCACACATCGTTTGAGTCATATAGGAAAGCGATCAAATCAGTTATTTCTCTTACTCCTCCTACAGTAGCAATTAAGAGACATTTAATTATGCTTTTAAACCTCTTTCAGAAATGGGGGGGGGTGGGTTAAGACTCTCTAAGAGGAGCAGCAGAGCAGTGGTGCACCTTGTACGATGTTATCTACCACTGCAGCCCAGGGAAACAATCACACTCCTAACATGAGAATCTCAAGGAAAGCAAATGGAGAGGGATTTAACAGCGCTGCCCAGATCCCAGATGAATCCAGGACAAAACTGTGTCTTCTTTAAAGCCTTTCCAAGCACCCACCTTGGCAAAGCTTACTGCAGGGCTGCCACGGGCCATACGCATTCCAGTAAAACTGCTGAGGTTTGTCCTCAATGGGGATATTAAATGTGTAACGAACATCGGGATTGTACAAATTGCCCACTGATAAAACCTGAGGGGAAAAAAAGATGAAGCAGAGTAAACCAACAGACTTTGCTGCCTACATTTTCAGTCCAGTAATGCTGGCTGGACTTTTCCACACACACAACATATACTTCACCTGAAGTGTTATTTCTTGCTCAATCCGATCTGTAGAATTAATCCTTTCAATAGTATTATCCGATCCGCTGTATTCGATCACAGCATTCCCAACTTTGATTTCCCTTTTAAACATACTGACGACAAAGTCTCCATTTAATATAAAGTCTCCTTGACTGTTAGATAAGGCTGCATAGGTGCAAAAAACAAGAACTAAAGACGCAGAATTAACTCATACGTACATAATAACGTGGGTCATGCGCTCTCAGGGCTCCCTTTCATTGGGGTGGGAGGAGAAGCCCGCTGACACTCTCAAACAGAAAGGATGTAAAGAGAGCAGCAAAGCTCTTACAGACATTGTGCCTTCTCCTTTTTCCACCGGACAGCCTCATTAAAATGAAGGCTGAATGCCTGAAGTTTTTGCTACAGAGTTCACCCATAACCCAGGGCAAAGAGATACCCAAAAGAGACGCTGGCCCGGCTGCCGCATGCAGAACGCACAGTCTGTATCCCCTCGTACACTGCAGAAATAACCCTGCCCATGTCTTTTTGTTAGCCACGCAGGTAGGGTGGCTTCCCTGTTGTTTCCAGGTGTGTTCTTAGGCTAAATACATGTACCCTAATTGCCCAAATGTCATTTTCCAGTAGATAATTACAGGGAGTTTGGTCAGTATCTCCCCGACTCGTTCCCTCTCCCTCCTCCCCCCCTACTTTTTATTATTCCAAATCTTAAGGTATGTGAAAGCACTGAAGGCTTAAAGCCTAAATGCTTTATAAAAGGAACAGTTTCCTGAAAACAGCAGTCTGCTGCACAACTTCACACTAATGCGATTATGTAGCTAATTTCCTAAGTTAGTTTCCCCACCATTTCACCCATCACAGCTACATTACTCCAAAGCCTCTGTACTGAAAAATCTAAACTTAACACCAAAACACCAAAGGAAAGGTTTTTACATGGAATGAGAAGAGAAAATAAAGCAAAACAATGCTCAGCAGCAAACAGACACAGGATGGAGAAAAACTCACAAAGCAGACGCTATACTCAAACGAATTCCACACTTTAGAGGCTTTATTGTCATTAGGCAGTAGTAAAACTCATTAAAGGATTCCTTCCCATTTACTGTATCTCCTACAACAGTAGGTACACATCTTGGACTTGATGACAACATCAAATTCCTCCTAAATTGTTAAGCAACTACAAGGTTTGCAGTACTGAGGGCCCAAGATTTCACACTCAGTGAGCTGCAAAATAAGTGGACACATGCGCACTTCTCATTTGCTTCTAGTCAGGCCTAATGTGAAGAGATGCTTTCCCAGCAATATTAAAGCAACATTAAAGAAGATTTGACTTCATTGCTTCCCAAGAAGATTAAAGGCCCTCCAAGAAGAGCTGAGAAGTTCTTTGGGGCTCCTTCTGGGGTGGACCAGTTTGAATAGGCACAACACGGGGAGGATTGTTTTTCTAGAAAAGAGGAATAATGAAATGTATCTCCCTTTCCCAGGACAGAAAACTACCACACCTTAGTAAGGTTTTCTTGGTACTGATACGCATTCACGCTGCACCATCTCATTTCATTGCCGTGAATGTGCAGAAACTATGCAAGGCGGTTGGAAGCGAACGGCCGCGGGTGTGCAGGGACAGACGGACAGCCTTGCATGGCCCCAGTCTGGGAATGAGGACAGGTGGGACCCGCTCAGCTTTTTGCCTGAATGAAGGGTCCAGCCACATGGATAGCACTGAAGAACAAGCCGCCAAAGCTGTCAGCACCATTTCCCTCTGGTGAGCAATAGTCTCCTCTACTCGTTTCTCAAGTGAGTTCCTTTAGCTTCCACGGGCTAGGAACCACCAGCCTGGTCCCGTTTTTAACATGCCCAGTTACAGCGAGCACTTGGGCTAAGCCCCATATTTTGCAAAACCACTCAACAGTGCAGGGATTTTGTGAGATGAAAGGAGATGAAGTGCACTGCTCAGGGGTGTAAATACGGGACCCCCACGCTAGCGGGGTGCAGCTGGCAGTGCTGGGTATGGGGTGTGCAGAAGGGGAGGAACAGAGCCGGGAGAGCAGCCACTATCCCCCTGGGACTGCAAGGGGCCACAGCCTGACTCCCTGCTCCATCAGCAGCCCCACCAGACTCTGAGGGACACACACAGGACTTGATGGGAAAACCAGCCTTCGACTGGCAGGGGTAACATCAGTTGTAACGTGTGTTGGTGTTATATCCACTATTGAACCCAAACGGAATTCTCTGTGGGGTGAACCACTGATCAGCATGGTAGAAAAGAGACACGTGGCTGTGTTAAAAGCATATGTGCGTGCGTGCCAGAGACTGGTCTAACACAGCACCACAGGCATTTTCATCTGTCCCCAGAGTGATACCCGCAGATTACAGAAAACAGTGACCGTGAATGTCCAGCAGTCAAAGGCCAAGTTATTGTTAGCTTTAAATCAAACAAACATCTTTGGTGCAGGATATTTCATTACAGTTATACATATCACTGTCAGGCAGGGACAAGAAGGGCTCAGTCTAAGTGAAATCAGAATTATTATTCTCAGGGGAATATAAAACAATTTCTGTTTGGATTTGTTGGTACACACATATTTCAGGCTATGGCACATTTACTCTCCAGCCAAGGCACAGTGAGAGTAGAGATGTGTTAAGTTGTGATGAGGAGACTCCAGCAGAACTCAGAAGCCTGTTTGGTTCCCAGCTTAGTGCCTCAGCTCCCACCCACAGCCCAGGCTCAAGAGTCCTTCCCAGCCCCAGAGACACTCTAACGGGATATTTCTTACAGTCTGTGAACCTCCCAAACTTTGCATCAAGGATGGCATGGAAAAAAAAAAGAAGGAACAAGATAAGGCTGAATGTTTGGTAGATATATGAGATCAATTCTCAAGAAGAAAACATCTCCCTTAAATGAATTCTTCATCCTCCCTAGCAGAGAGCAGCCAGCGGATATCACCACAACCAGACAATAAAGCAGATTTCTAGACTTAAACAAGGACCGCAACTCACCCAGGTAGTTGTCATCCTCTGGTTTCCCTGAGTAACTGTGCTGACGCACATCAATATTAGTTGCACCAGCTGGGATACGGACCACAACGTTATAGCCTAGAAAAGATTTAACAGAAAGTCAAGGCTATTACACAGGCATTTCATTTGCTTTTTACAGGGGAAAAGGAAATGATCAAAATTACTTCACGTTACACAAGCTGATACTTTTCATTTAGAGATAGCGTAAATAGTTATAAAATGGAATATGCTATAGCTAGAAGGATTTTGCATTTTACATCAGTGTTTTTGTAGATTAAGTGTGGTAATGGTTTTTATAGACCTGCATTTTTCACTATAAAGTTTTTAGCAACAGATTCTTACCATAATGCACCGTGTTAAATGTGCCTGCAACAGTTTTGCATGAAGAATTATCCCCACCACAAACACCACATTTATCTCTTCTTGCTTTTGAATTCAGCACATGATCACATCCAGCTTGCTTTAAGAGAAAAATTGAAAAAAATAGATTGAGCAAATACAGACTAGAGTAGCATTTACAAACCTTCCAATTAAGGCACACAATAGCTTTGTATGTAAAAGGCTTTCATGAGACAAATTGGTTTGCTTCCCCACATTTTTCCACTGATCTACAGTGTGGCCATCCCACGCCATTTTCAAACAAAAGGCTTTTTTACAATGTGAGAATCAGAACTGCCATTTGCACCAGGCGATGCCTTCACTAGAGAAAACTTCTTGCATTGGTTGTTCCCATAGAGAAAAGTATGAAAAATAATTGTGAATGGAAATGTAGAGTCCTCCAAGGTCTGACTGAAGGAAACATCATGTGGATTCAGGCTTAGACCTCCACAGCCCTCAGTAGCGAAGGACAGACATACAGACATCTTCCACGCATGGCTCTTGTGCAAATCTGGAGGTCGCCACGAGCTCCAGATCAGCCGTGGTTGGCAGAGCCTGCGGATGCTCCGGCAGCCCCGAGCGAAGAGGGCACAGCAATGGCCAGCTAGCGCGAGGTGCAGAAGCACCAGCCCGCCACAAAACAGCGCAACCACCCTGGCTAAAGAGAAGGGAAAATACTCACCCGGCAAAGGCCCTGCACGCAGATGTCATTCGTGTCGGGGCCACAGGGCGTCCCATCGATGACGCGATCCCGCAGCTGGTAATACGCCGTATTTCCCGCCACTCGGCAGAACAACTTGCACCGATCCTTCATCAGGACTGGGGATGGGAGGGAAGAAAACCAGAAGCGTGTTATCCGAATGCCATCAGCCTGACGCAGCGATCCGCATCCCTCCCCCCCGGCCACTTACTGCCGCTGTATTTGGGAACCCAGCGCACGTTCGTGGGCAGCCCGTTGATGTTAAAGTGCTTCCCATCGAAGTCGGCACACTGCTCGTCCCGGAAATCCTTCTTCAGCTTCGAGCATGGTTCGGTGTTGCAGGATTTAAACTTCATGCGACGACCCACGCAGTATTTCCCACCGTTTTTAGGCCTGCAGAAACAAGACTCAATTGCAGGTTTGCAGCCTGTTCAGCACAGTCAGGATTTGCAGCACCATTTTGTGGGCCATGTATTTAATATCGCAGGCTGACCGCAGGAAAGGCTATGCAGGTGTCTAATAAAAAAGACCGTATTTGCAACGGTAAAAGGAGATGAAAAAGGGAATATTTTCTCTCTTATGAATACAGCAGTAGTGAGAGAAACCAGAAAGGAAAACACAACATCTTCCTCCCTAATCGGGGATTTAGTTTCACACTGTGGGATCCCATACGGGGCCATCCCTCCAGAACTCCATCAATCCTATGGATTCAGCAGCTGAGAGTTTGCCTCTGATCTACTGGGTTGCAAATAACCAAACATCACGGCAGAAAGGAGAAAGGGCTTCCCTGTGGAGGCTGAAAGGCCAGGCAGTACTTAGTCCTTCAGGATTTGTAGCCCGAAATGGTAGAAGTGGTAATGCTAGACACTTTTAAACAATTTTATCTCCACATATTCCAGAAAGCACCAAAGATGGCCAATAAATACTTTACCCCCATTTTATAGTAGGATGGCTCTGGTATAAACTGGGGAAAGCAATATCATCCAAGCCACATAAAAGCCAGCAGATAAGCCTAGGAGAAGTTGTCATTTTGAATTTCCCAACTCTCAGATTCAGGGCTGGAGTCATAAAACTATTTTTGTCCTCGTATGTGGATGGAGCCTTTGCCAGGCAACAGCTCACTTCAGGGACCCAAAAAGCCTTTCCGTCTCCAGCCGCTGTCAGCAGCGGTGCGGGAATGACCCAGCAGAAGGCACTTTTCTGCTGAGGATTCCTTTTCAGCTATGGTAACACTGTGAGGAAAGTACCCTTGGGATATAAGCTATCTTATTTACTGTCTGTTCAATGGACGTTTCTTCTAGGAACTAGGGTAAGGTTTCATACGCCCATCTCTGTGCAGCCTTCTATGCATACAATGAATTGTAACAATAAAATTTAAAAGGGTGCACTATGCTTTAAATGTTCCAAGAAAACCCCACCATCTCTGATGCTCTCTTGTGAAACTTCAAATTAAATTGAGAGGTCACGGTGGAGGCTTCTACAAGCTGCCACCATTAACATGCATAATAAAAACTATCCTATCATCCAGCTTTGTTTTTCCCTGATGTTACAGAAGCACAAAGTGACCCTTGAAGCTCAACATGTGTGCCCAGCTCCAGCTTCTACTGCAAAATAACCACTAAACCTACATCTTCTACCCAGCCCCTGAACAAAATAGGTGCCTGCGCTAGCAACAAGTAGAGATCAGAAGAGCGACGTGCTGGGTGCTGAAGTCCTGGCACCCGCATCTCCTGCCTTTCAGGGCTTTTCTTCAGGATCGGCTCTGCCTTGCCCCGGGACCAGATGGCTGTCAGTGCCTCCGGGATACCGGCAGAGTGCATCTTCCCATTGAGCCTCCTCAGGAAGAAAGCCAGTTTGCACACAGAAAGACCTTTCGAAATGCAAATTGACGAGTGATAAACGGGAATCACCCCTGCTACTAGCATGGAGACGTCCACCGTAGGCTCTCCACATTGCATGCAGTCAGCATCTTCTACCGTAACAGAGACAGAAACCCCTTGCATATGTATGAGTGTCTCTACACACAGTGAGTTAACAAACTCCTACAGCTTAACACAATTTTTTAGCATCTTTTGAAGTATAGGCACATCAACAAGGTTATGAAGCCCAGGAGCGCTTGTTCCACCGCAAGTAACAGTTCTTCACTGTAACATTTGAAAACTATTTGTGACTCAAGTAGCAGGGTTCCTCTTAAATAAATGAGGAGACAGACGCACCCAGAGGGGCCTGCCCTTGCCTAAAGACTACCTGAAAAGTAGGGAAGGGCAGGCAGACTTCCCACCACGCCACTAGCACCACGCTAGGGATGCTCATGGGTTTGGCAGAAGGAGTTGCCTCCTCCAGCGGCTGCGGGCAGGATTCAGAGCACCACCAGCTACACACATGGGATTTTTCCTGCCAGCATCCTCTCCTTGCTGAGATACACACTGCCGTGGTGCAGATCCCTCAAGTCCCATCCTAAACGCTGCGTAGTATGGTTTGTCTTTAGGCATGACCTGGAGCCGTAGCTGGTAACACCAGCTCTACCTGCTCCGGTTGTGAGACATGAGGAAGAAATTTTTTACAATAGGGTGGTAAAACACTGGCCCAGGTTGCCCAGAGAAGTGGTTGGTGCTCCATCCCTGGAGACATTCAAGGCCAGGCTGGACGGGGCTCTGAGCAACCTGATCTGGGTGAAGATGTTTGGGCTCGTGGCAGGGGGGTTGGACTAGATGACCTTTGAAGGACCCTTCCAACCCAAACTGTTCTATGATTCTTACATACCATCTGGAAACTAAACATGCATCACTTGCAAAGGTTTCTGGTGCTTGCAATTAAGCAAGTAACAGGGCTAAAAATCCCAACCAACTGCATAGCACTCGCTACAGAATGGTTTCACACTAATTCCTAGTGGAGCAAAGTCTAAACCTGGTTTCTACCAATTTAGTCTATTCTCCACCTTGGATTGACAACCAACTTGATTTAATTTAACTGAGCATGCTCGGGACTGCTCCAGAGCTAACCCAGTGCTGCAGCCCCTGTGGGTGCGTCCCACACCCCTCCTGCCTCCCAGCCACGATGGTGATTTCTGGGGGTTTCCCACCGGGGCCCTTCCTGCAGACTATTCCTATGAAGGCATGTTATCTACCTCCAGCTACAAAGGGACACCTCGATCCCGGGGAAACCTCTTAGCTGTGGCAGCAGCGCACTCCAGACCTCAGTGAGTCCAAATCATTCATGGGGGAATTAACTGGATTCCTCATTTTTGCTTCAAAAGCGTTTACACCACAGCATGACTGTTGCAGTTTGACGAAGGCTTTAAATTATGCAAACCTCTAGCACGGCATTTCATTAAAAAATTTGCAATTACAACATTTTTATCACATTGCTTCCAATATAAATCAATTTAATTAAAATAAGACTTCTAAATATTAAGTTAGTTAAGAAGAAAATGCAGGAGTGTTTGTTTGGTTTTTGTTTGTTTGGGGTTTTTTGTTTGGTTAGTTTTGGTGGGGTTTTTTTGTTTGTTTGTTTTTTTAAGAGGAGGTGTAACAAAATCCAAAGATTCCAAACTACTGTATAGCTTCCTTTTCTCTAGACATGACCTGCGAGATCGAGAAAAAAATCGAACACAGGGACACACCACAAACTGAAGGATGCTGAAACTTGGCATCATGTTGCAAACTGTCAGCTTCGTAACTGTGGCAGTAAACCTCCCTGCAGCCAGCATTCGGGGCTGAAGCACACTCACAATTCTGACATTTAAAACCAACCCCAAACCACCCTGAAAGTTTTAAGGTGGTTTTAAACCAGAATTGCTTTGCACAGAGCCTGAGTAAACAGAAAGAGCTGACCCTAGAAAATAAGTCAGCCTCGTATAAGATAGATTTTCAACAACACAAAGAAATACCAGATACTTCACACTACGTAATATTTTTATGGATAATCATCAGTGATGCACTGCAGAGACAGAAGGGAACGCAGTGTACGCACAGAAACCTTGTTCTCTCTTGATTTCCCTTCTCCCTGAATCATCTGTTTGATCAACTAACTGCCAGTGCCGACCTGCTTTCAATCCAGCATAATTCCCCCTACGAGCTCCTGCACACACCCCGGTGTCGCTGCGTTCCTCCCAGCACGTCGGAAACTCCCAGGACACAGCAGACAGGCCTGGGGAGCAGCGGGCTCTGATCCCTGCCTCCCACCTCAACACATTTGCAAGATACGAAGCTTAATGCATCGCCTGCAATTACTGAGCATGAACGTTTTTGCTCGCAGACCTTAAGGCAGTGCCCAGCTCCCAGTGGTCCAGGAGCACCAGGTACAGGTACCTGATGGAGACACGCTGTTTTTGGGGGTGCTCTGCCTGTGCTCAGCCCCATGCTGCCGTGACTGGGGACACTCAGGCTGCCACAATGAAAGGACCCTGGAGACCAACCACGGGGTACACGCCTTCATCTGCACATCTGCCTACACAACTGTGCTCACGCCGCGGCTGCAGAAAAACCTGTGAAGCCCTGGTGTGCACAGATCAGTTTGAGAACTCCACAGCATCCTGAGAAACCCTGGGACTGGGAACTGGTACATGCGCTGGCTCCTGGCAGCCAGCACAGTTATCTATAGGTGTGTTTACATGTCAACCTCAGACAGCCTTCGGCACAGGTGGATACTTTTGTGATGGACTAAAATGCAGACGTGATCCGACTCGCATCCGGACTTAACACCACCCCAAACAGAAAGCCATTCCTGGAAACAGGGCTCTCAGTATTGCCTTCTTATGAAATATGCCTTTTCCTCATAATTCTGCAGCTACACCTTGCTTTGAAAACCAGCGCTTGCACCACAGACCCCTACGTGACATGCTGCAGCCGTGGGCTTTGTCTGTACCAGCCAGCCTTGAATTCCCAAGTGGGAAACCTTGGTGGGAAGGTTCTGGTCTGGTTAGCTAATACATTCTTTCAGTGTATGTCAAAACATAGTCTGCTGCTGTTTCAGAGGTTTACAGCTCTTCCTACAGCCTTGCAAGATACTCATCCATGTAGGTGTCAGAGCACAGTACATAGAGAGGCAGGAGCTGCAGCCTTATTTTCTGTACCATGGCTAGATTTAACACAATATTTTACTGGCATGCAAGATACCTTCCCCAGATCCTCATGCACAGAAAAAGCTTTAAAAATCTAAACCATCTTAGTTTTCAGTCAGTGTTTTATATTCTATTTCAGACCTTACTCAAAGTACCTCAGTTGGCTTTCCTGCCTGCTACAAAACAGAGGAGAAACAGACACTGGACCTATTTTGTATATTTTTGAGTATTTTGAAAAGTGAGAGAGGCAGGAGAGCACCCATCAGTGTCTCAGCCATTTGCATCATCTCAGCAGCCTCACAATAACAGGAATGCAGATGGTGGGAGCCCATGCTACGATGTCAAATTACGGGGACAAAACAAGAGAGTTGGGGTAAAGCTCTATGGACAGTGCCAGGACAGATAGTTTGCCACAGAGACTTCATGAGGGGTTGGAGAAGAGGCCAGTGCCAGCTACATGGGTCTTGAAAGAGGGCCTTAAAAATAACCACTAATAATGATAAGAGTAGAGGATTTCACAGGCAGCTTGGTGCCTGATGTCTTTAGGTGCTTCTGCAAATCCCAGCCAAGGCAACGAGCCTCACAAAACACCCAGATACAAAACACAAGATATAAGTGAAGATGAAATTTAAAATCCCTTGGCTAGCCTTCAGGACAAAGTAGATTTTCTATCATAAAAAGCTATCAGTCCAAACAGATGCCTCTCCAGAAGTTGGGAATACTCCTTACTGACAGGATCCAAAGGTTCGGCAGCATAGCTATTTTTGCATGTGGAAAAATATTTTGGTTTTGTGTCTCCATGGCTACTGGAAGACCATATGGCATGTGCTGACTCAGCACAGTGAGACGAGAACTCCTTTGTGCTTGTGTGTTTCTCAGCATCATTTTAATTGACGTGCTGGAGTCCTACTCCCTTAACTTCAACACTTCTCTTTCAACACCTGCCCAGCTGTGCTGAGCAGTCTCTCCTGTCACTTCACGTGCCGCAGGTAGGAGCTCTCCCTTCTCCCATTAGCAGCGATGGAACTGTCACTGGTACATCACTAATGGCCATTTCCTTGGCAATAAGCCTGCTCCATCTTTTTAAAAGTCCTTGGTCGAACCAGCTTCACAGACCCCTCACTCATCTCCCTGTCTCAGTACCAAATGAGAGTCTGGAGAGCCTCCTGCCCACCCCTTCTTGCTCTTGTGGGCTTAAAGGAGGTGGTTAAACACAAACCAGCACAGTTCACAATTTATGTAAGCAGCCTGTTTTCATACCAGTTGCTCAACCTATTGCTAATATTTCACCGGCCACACATTCATCTCCTTGAAGCCCACGGCAAAATTCCCTGCCATTTCAAAGGGCGTAGAATTTTGCATTCCAGGCTGACGGCAAATATTCTTGAATGCCACTTTTTAATGGGGCACAGATTTCTGCTGAGGTTTGGCTAGTCTGCGCCAGCTGATGTGTAACTGTATAAAGGATCAGTTGCAAAACCAGCCAAAGCAGGAATAAAATGGTATAAAACTGTCTAAAGGATCTGGCCTGCAGGGACAGCTGCAAAAGCAGCCAAAGGATGGGCAAAATGGTGAAAGATAGATAAAAACATGGCTTCTTCCCTTCTTGGTCCTTTCTGATTCACAGGTTTGGAAGAAGAAAAACATCTTTAGGAGTGAGACCCCAGCTGTGCCTCTCCAGGAAAACAGGAGGCAATAAACCTGCACAGATATTAGCTTTTTCCGTCTCTCTCCATTGAACGGATTCCTTTTCAGGGCACTTTACCCACAAACCAAACCTGTGACCAGCTACTCCTGGGTCCCCATGATGCCTCATCCATGCCAGGCAAAGCCACCAGCCCCCAGGGCGACACACAGGCTGCGGACAGCCGAAGGGCATTTCAGCCCATTTGGGCAACCCAGCTGCTCTTCCCCATTTCCCCCACCAGCGCTTCCCCTCCGTGCACTTACTCGGGCCTGTTGCACTCTCGTATCGCCGTCTTTATGCCGCCGCCGCAGGTTCTCGAGCAGGTCCCAAAAGGGCTCCATGTCCCCCACGCTCCATCTGTCACCGGCGCCTCTCGCTCTTTGGGTACGCACATCCCAAACCGGCAGTGCTGTGCGCCGAGGAGAGAGACAGGAAAGGTGAGTTTGCGTTGCTTTTCATTACCAGCCTGGATGCCAAGACTCAGGCTTACTTATTTCTCAACCACTCACAAAATGTAGCAAAGATTTTGCAATCAAATAAAATTTAACTTCTTTATTTTTGTCTGTTCCACCCATATTTTTTTCTCACTGCAACCTTAAATGAAGAAGAGAAGACAAGCTGCAGAGTCCGCTGAAGTGATTTATGGGAAGACGACTGGTTGTTGCTGTTGTCCTCAAATATTCCCTGTTTACTGGTGCCAAGCAGCATGGCAATGCTCAGCTCACGGCACTGGCTTTTCAAAAAGCCGCTTATCTGAATTCCTGGAGAGCAGCAGGAACCGCACCATGTCAGGGGAGGAGACAGACAGAGAGTAGGAAAAACAACAGGGAAAACTCAAACCTCCACACAGCTGTACAAAGCCCCAGGACAGAAGAGGGAAAGGAAGCTTCCAAATCTAAAGGGCAAATAAAATAGAAAAAATGAATTCCTCAATGCAAAGAATTTTCCTTCACTCAGTCATAACATGGGACTTGCCAAGGCCTGGCACGTGTTTTGTTTTTCAGCTATAACTCTTGTTTTCTTTTGTTTGGAAAACTGGTCTTAATTATCTTGGCAAGTCCCCGTCCCCCATTTTTACAGTATAAATTGTGTTCCTTTGGGGTATGTTTGCTAGTTTGACTACACAGACTTCTGGAGAGGTGATATCTAGGGGAGAGTCACCTTCTGGTGCCACTAGAGTGGATAGAAAAGTGTCCCCAAGACCCATGAGAGCAGGGCTTCCCCCCACTGAACAGTGCTCGCTAAAGCAGATTTAAACCCAGAGTGATGCTCATCTGCTGGCAGATGCCCAAATCTTTGAAATGATATGAAGCTCAAACATTGCTGATTGCTCACAGATTAGAAGAGGTTCCAGACTCAAAGAAGAAAACATACAGTGCATCATTAAAATATTCACTTCCAATATTTCTCTGCACCTGATGCTGTTCAGGAATGGAAACACCCAACGATCCTTATGGCAACAGGGTGAAATTTACCGATGTGCTGTGTTTTTCCAGCCCTTCCACTAATGCCAGAACAAGACACACCATAAGCTCACCCTCTTTTTTAGACACCCTTATGAATCACCTTAGAGAAAGCTGTCTAGGAAAACAGAGGAAAATCAAGGTATGGAAATTAAGGGGGTTGAGCATCCGGGCCACAGGACACTGGCTCTGCAGCACACTTAACGCCTTTAGCCCACGATGGCCAGATTGCCCCATTGTTTTGCTGATGAAGAAAGCTGATCTCAGGTGCGTTTGCCTTTGGACGCGGTTTCCAGGACGGCCAAACAACTCATAGCTTGGGCCCTAAATGTGGTGTTTGCTCAGAGATGAACATGGTCTCTAGGCTGCAATGTGCCCTGGATTTGCTGTCATCTGAAGATTTCATTCCCCAGACAGAAACTGGCTGAAAAAATTTCTCCTACAGTAGAGGACAGGAACAAAATAAGCTGAAATGCCTGCTTCTTTGCTGCAGGACAAGCCCTTCCAATGCACAACTCCTCCTGGCATTTAGAGGGTTGAACAACTGCAGGATGGAGACCCCTACGCCAGCCCTGTACGGGGGACAAAGAGGTCCAACAGCATCATCAACGTACAAAAAATACACGACACCAACCCAACAGTGCTGTCCCAGTAGAGAACTTCTTGCAGCAATGTTGATGCTCACAGCTAAATATATAACCACAGTCATGCTTGGCATCACTGACCCAGAGAAGACGACTGAATAGCTAACTAGTGAATGTACACAGCTAACAGACCGTGACATGACCTATATGTCTCCCGTCCAATGGTTGAGAATTAACCAGGAAATCACTTACATCCTCTTGATTTTATTAAAAATTGAGGGTTTGGAGTTGATGGTAAATCAAAAGGGAAAAAAAAAAAAAAAGGAGCAGCTGTTTTAAATAAACAGCAAGATTATCTTATGGAAATGCAATGGTGTTTCTTGGAACCACACTGTGAATAGTCTGGCTGTGCAACCTTCGTGCCTTTTGTATTTTAAAAATAATTTCTATGTTGAGTTACAACAGAAAAACTAAAAAGCCTGCCAGGGTTCTCTTTCCTATGAGCTTACAGATCAGAGAACGAAGAGAATAAAAGAGTTTTTGTCTGGAGCAAGTTCAAAATAACTTAGACACGCAGTTGAGCAGGAGAGCAACGGCAGGAACAGGAGACACTACAACAGGCTTTCCTTTTCTTTGTCTTGCCACTGGAGTCCCAGATAATTCACCAAATCCAGCTTTCATCCTTGTGCTGACTTTAGCTGAATAGATTAGCAGGGGGCAGACAAGTGCTGCGAAGCTTCACGCATGCATAACATATACACTACCTGCTGCCATACGGCAGGAGACAGAAATGATTACTATTCATCTACTCTTCTTTTACCATTCTTTAAACAACCCTGAAAACCACAAGAGATAGAGGCCCAAGTTTACGACCCTCTTTATTTTCTTCCAGTGATTTATTTCCGCCCAACAATGCGCTGGTGCTGTGAAACACTGAGAACCACGACTGGTGCTCACCCAGCAAAGGTCAAACTCTGGGCTGGGCTTATTACTTGATTTAGCAATATCGAATTCACTTTCCTCACATGCAAAATATGCATAAACTAATACTCCCATGTTGTTTTAGTGTCCTTGATTTAAGAATAAATTTAGAGTCTGGATAAATCTACATCCCAGTAGTTTTAGCTAGATTTTTCTTAGCTCTTCAGGCTCCCTCATTTCCAAATATATGACCATAAAAAATGGCATGGTATTTTCTCCATCTGCCACCTCATATATCACGGGCTTTAAACACGCAGACTTGAGGCAAGGCATTAGTCAGCATGCAGAAGTTTGATGGGGCTCCTGGCCACAGCAGAGTACCAAAACAGTGATTTATTCCAATGAAAAGCACTCCAGACTCGCACCTCAGCACTTCACGAGCCCAAGTAAACACTAAGAAGAAGAGAGTTTACGATGATTCAAACCTTAAGCTTGAATTAGACCAACACACAGATAGAAGAATTACTCCGTAAAGCCTTTTTGTGAGAATACATTCAAATGCCTGAACACGAGTAGACTGCATTAGCTTTTTTTAAGAGCCCATCTGCTCTCAGCTGAGAAGTTCAAGGTCACACTTGTCTAATTTGTCTAAACTTGTCAAATTGTCTAGATTTGTGGACCGAAATGTTTTTGCTCATGTGGTCTTTAAGAACCATGCAGCTGGACACTGCCACTTGGATGACATGGTAACTCTGAGAAGGTGCTAATCTGCTCAATTGCAGTTGTCTGCACATCACTCTGGCCATATCCAAGGGTAACAGCAGGTCTGTCGGAACAAAACTGCAGCCGAGATTTTTGCAATTTCAAGAAAATAGTTATTTTTGAGCTTCCAGCAGTGAGTAGACCCCAAGCTCACAGAGAAGCTGAAGGTCTCAAGTCAAGGGGACTCTACAGATGCCTTAGCTTTATCCCAAGTCTCAAAAAACTAGGAATTTTACATTAAGACATTAAATACTGAAGCACTGTTTCCAAAGAGTAGCACAGGAATAGGATTTTCCAACCACATCTCTAATGCATATTATCAACAAGAAAAACAAATGTGTTCACTGTGCTTTTCCCTAAGAAAGGAAGGCAAATTGATAGATTATGCCCATTGTCTTGAAGGAAATCAGTTCAGTGTCATTGAGCAATTTACTTTTCAGATACATGCAACAGAGGATTAATTAGCAAGCCTTTCTGGAAAATTATATCTAAAATAGCATCCAGATATTTTTATTAAAATACATTTGAAAGACTATGAATTAAAATGTTGACTCTTTCTAAAGAAAACTTTAACTACTGATCATTAATAGCCAGAAAAGCAAAGTTTTAAGCTATACTTTGTAGAATAACATCACGCTTTTTTTACTAGACTTAGATGGAGAATATTTTTGTTCAGACAAAAATTATGAAAACTAGTTAGCATTTTTCTTCACGATGTTCAGTATCTCAATAAAACAGAAAAGAAAAATCCTCTCAACTATTTTTTATCTAGATCTAGACAATTAAAAACTAAATACTTATTCTACAAACCACAATGCTAGCTGGAAACTACCATTACGCATGGAAATTGAAAGTTTCTATGAATTACTGCCAAAATTGTTCCATACAGAAAATGTCAACCAGTTCTATATTTTACTCGGAAGTTGTCAAGATGAGAAGCCAGCTGACAAATTTATGTTACACAAAATTACTAATTGCTCACATCACAGAGGAAATTGCTAATAAAAGCCTAGGGAACTTTGTGAAAGTTTTGCTCACGAGTTCACTCAAGGGCATTAATTTACAAAGATAAGCACTGCAGAAGGAATACCTGCTTAAACAACACTATGCCAAGCAGTTGATTTTAATCACATTCTCCGGTGCAGAGCTGACCCATGCGTACCAGGCTTAAAACACACAGAGCTGCTTTGGGCTTCCACCCTTGCAGTCAGAAGCTGTGCCCCATATAACTGGCCATTGGGATAGGATGATTTTGACTGATATGTTTAACCTGAGATCTGGGAAACATCGCTACGAGGCACAAACCATCAGGTATTACAGACCTTTCCTGGCTCACATTCTGTCCCATCAGCCCAAGGTGTGTGTTGGGTACGACATCCCTTGTGTGCGCCATCGATGTTAATACACCAAAGTCGTCGACACTGCATCTGCTTGTTATTGAAAAGATGAAGATATTAAATAAATATGTGTCACATGCCTTACCAGACAAATGATCCTTAATGAAATTATACCCCTAGGATTCATCATTAACTCACAAGCTTGACAATACTTTGATGGCTTGTGAGCCTCCCATTCATGCACCCCCAGGAGGCCTTATTTTGTCCTGGCAACAGCAGGAAAACCAAGGTGTGGAATTTCACTTACCATATACGGGCACACTTGAGATCCAGGTCCAAAAATTAACTCACATTGTTTGTTGACATCATAAATCAGCCCCGGGAGCTGCTGAGGCAACGTGTAAGTTCTCGATGAAGGTTCATCAAGCAAACATTCCCCATAACCAGTACTACAACACAAAGCAGAGAAATGGTGTTAAACAGGAGGTGATGTGACTAGAACCCATTGGTGTTTACCTGAGCCAGCCTTGGGGCAGAGGTGCACCACGTTTGCCATATTTATTTATAACCAGCACAAGAGCAGCTACTGCAGACTCGAGCACAGGAGGGTGCGTTACCCTTTCCCCATCACCCCAGGCTGCACTAACGACCATCCACCACAATGCAGTCAGCTACCCCGGCAAAAGCGTTTCTGAGCATGCACAACCTGAATTTAGTTGCTGAGCAAGCAGTGGTATAATATGTATTTAGGAAGAAAAATAATTTATTAGCAGAAGAGCTGGGGGACTGAGCTTCCGGATTTGCCAGGACACCATTGTGTCTCTCGTTTTGCTCCCCATCACAACACATGGGAAGGCATCATGGCAAAATGGGGGATCAGTGCGCATCAAACTGACCTACGGGCTCCTGGAAGAGTGTTCCCACCATGGACTAGTGCCCAGGCCTTATCTTGACCTGTGGAGCAGACAGGCAGATTCAATCTGCCTCCTAAAACATGGCTCTGTATCTCGGCCACAGGGCTTGGAAAACTCACTCTTCAGGTTTGAGGAGAACACACATTCCTCAAAAGCAATATCCATGGGGGAAGACTTATTCTTCCCCATAGAGAGGCTGGTCCTTGCCAGCTTATCACAAGGCTGAACTGGCAGGGACTGCATGCCAAGGATGCATTCCTGATCTACCTAAAGGATATGTGCACACACAATTCCCTCCAATTTCCTCCAAATGCTGCACGTTAGGACTTCAGAGTAAATGATGAACTCCACTGGATGCATGCACTTGTAAAAACAGCCTAACATGCATATATGGCCTTACTCCAGAAATTCAGTGATGTATTTCCTACTGCATTTTGACCACATCCAGGGATTGGTGTAGAAGTTCAGTGTTGGTGCCATGACATGCTGTTGATTTTTACCTCCATCTTCTTTGCACTTATGATTATCATCGTGTGGCATGTTAAATCTAGGAGAAACACAGCAGTGAAAAGCACAGTCAGTTTAGTGGCAAATGTCAAGTACTTAGCATAGCAAGAGCAACAGTGTGAACTAAATGTAAGCAAACTGAAGAACTTTTCCTAGATATGCTACTGACAGATATTACAGAATAGAAGTAATTAATATGCGCATACTCATAAATGTCAACAGGCATTGCTCAAACTGGGTTCCTAGCATTTGTCTGCAAGAAGCTCGGCAGCACCCTGGTAAGGCCACCAAACTGCGGCTGCAGATATTCAGCCAGACAAGTCCTTGAAGGAGCCCGGAGTGGGATGCAATTTCAGCTGCCGTTTCCTTTTCAGCTGACACTTGCGATCCTGCAGGCAGGCTGGAGTCTGGCCCCACCCTCATAAAAATGGCAAGAGTTCTCTGGAATTGAGCTAAAAAGCCAGGCTTCCGAAAGAGATGAATGACTTGAGCCCACTGACCACTGGTGCCTGAAGTCCCTCATGTGCGTTGGCAGCACCCTACGCTGGCCGCAAAATATTTTCTAATGCAGTTGAACACCTCGGGCCGCGCTGATCCTCCATGCTGTTGCGTAAATAGGGCTGCGCTGGGGATAGACTTGGCTTCTCTACTTTATGTGGTAGGTTTACAAAATGCCATCAAGCATCAGTATCAGCAGAAACCCACGCGAAGTCTGCAGCACATGACATATTGAAGAATGCGGCAAATACGCTAACGGAGACAGAACGGCTTAAAGCACTTTGCCTTTTGAAGTGGAGAAGGGGAAATGACCCAGTGTGATCCTGCGTTCGAAGGCTGGAGAGTTTATATCCCATTAAGATTACCTCCAGTGAACCACCTTTTCACTCTGTTCGCTGTAAAAGAGCAAAGAGGCACTTCCCACCCGGCAGCGCCGCGAACCCCTCCGGCAGCTCTGGGGCAGCATTCGTGAAGGAATTAGCCACAGGTTAGGTGTGGGGAATGCCAAACCTTCGGGGACTTTCTCTCAGGAAATCTTATTTAAACAAACACTGCTGTGGTTAAAAATAGACCATCTCAGCCAGCTCTCTGTGCAGAAAAAGGGAGTTTAAAACAATGAGTGACTTGTTCCTGGGTATTCATCCATCCCACACCTACAGATCTCCGCTGCAAACCAGGCGTGAGGTGATTTGGGACTGAGCTGTAGCTGGGAGGTAAAGGACTACATGATCTAAAATGATTTTTCTCACTACTACTCTAAAAAAAAGTCAAAATCGGTTAACAGAAATTTCCACTGGAGGAGGTGCATCTTGAATGACAGCATCTCTTTCGGGCATGTCCAGTAGCATGAGATTTCCCTTTGTGAAATGGTTCAGGAGGTGGGTCAAGCTTGCTAACACATCCTCATCACCTGCCAGACAGCCTGAGTAAATTCCTTCCGTTAGTAGCACCATGTGTGGTGGTGGGCCAAGCTGTGGCAGGCTGAGAACCAGCTCTTAGAGGAGACTTCAGTCCCAAAACCCAGGTGAGATGCGCCAGTGGCAATTGCCCTGGTCCTCTCCAAGGCACCCAGCACATCCCAGCCCTGGCCAAAAACCTGGCTAGTCCCAGTGACCTGGCCAAGACATCAGAGCTGCGGGGCAGATGCTGCTGACATCTGCATGTAGATGCGAGAAGATGCAGTAATAAGAGACATTTTCTTAGCTCTCCTTCCCTGCTGATGTGCTGCTTGGGGTACTCTGTCACTCGTCCTCCCCAAAATGTGGGTCTGCTGGTTTTACTGCTCTCAGATGGACTTCAGAGCACCCCACCGCCTCCCAGAGTCACATCACAGCTTAATCTTCCTCAACGGTACATCTTCTACCTGACTACATTCATCTCCTCCCAAATAATTAGGCTCAGCAGGTACCAAGTCCTAGACAGGCTGGCAAGCCCTAGCTAGCATAAGTCTTGGGCTATTTAAATGTAAATGTATTTACATAAAACATACACGTGGCCAAGTTCATGTGCTATTGTGAAAGCAGTGCTCAGTCCGTTATCTTCACTAATTGAACAGCTCCTGTACGGGTCACAGACTGTGCCCAGCTCCGCCAGACCTAGAAGAGAACAAAGAGGTTTATGATAGAAAAAGAAATGTCACCCACAGTTCGGCACAGACAATTAACATTGTCACTACAAAAAAGTTATTAAAAGACAAAGAAAAGGTTTTCCTTACCCAGAGTATCACATTTGTCGTGTGCTCTACAAATATCCTGTCTGAAAGCAGAACAGACCTGACACATTAATTTTCAATGCAGCAGTGAGTTAAGGTACAAGAACAATAATAACAACATCCCAAAGCAATGCTTGGTCCTCCAATGGACCTTCTCATGCTGGCTTGCCACATCGTCCAGAGCCTGAACCAACTCCCTACCACAGTCAGGGTTCTTCATCTTATGTTGAACCTATGGGCAGACCTTGGACAGTCCTGAAAGTCTCAAAGTCATCCACCACTATGCTGGACACATTATCCCAATTCTGCTCACAGTTACTCTGCTCCCACAATTGCAAATGTCATTACACCTACACCAAAAACTGAATATTTCCCAAAGCTGCATATGTTACATGCTCACAGCCTCTGACACACAACTGGCTACAGTTTTCCTGAGAATATTCGCCATACCTGGTAACAAGCACAGCTGTATCATGTCGAAGGTGACTTCCTTCAGGGTGGTTCTGGGATTGCTGCCATTGGCAAAAGTTTTTCAGTGTTGTCTGGGCATTGTAAGATATTGCCGGACCATCCTAATAAGCAACACACAGAAAGCAGGTATTTCAATTATTCATCATATGACTCACTTCAAATGCCGCCATCAAACAGAAGGTGAAGAAAATAATTTCCATTACCTGTTCATTATGTATCACGACCAATTTCACAATAACGATATTAATTAAATTTCCAATGCTTGGGTCTCTGTAAATAGAAGCCACCTGTTTAAAAAAGAAATATTCAGAATTATTGCTAACATTCAAGGAAACAAACAATTAAGACAACACACACGTTTTCCATTTTGCAACCGTTTTTCTCCTGAGCTGTCCTTCTGCCCCACTCTGTGCTTTGATGCTACTTGGAGACACCTCCTGCCAGAAGCACTATTTTAGAATGAAACACAGAAACCAAACATTTCCTTTTGCTTTAACACACATTTCACCAAGTTACAAGATCATTCTGCTCTGAGATACAACCACTGACTAAGATTGTTAAAAGCAACTTATTTTCTCAAGTGCCTCATTTGGACATGGACATTTTTAGATGACATGTTCACTGCACTTCCACCCTCTAATAGGATAAAAATCACTCCAGTGACACAACTACATTGGATACTCACTTCTACTCACTCTGCACTTACAGAACTGCCTGTTTAGAGGCTGCACTACTGCATCCTAGTCCCAGCAGCTACCAAAATCCTTGTCCTCAGCCTGGAAAGCCAACCCCAGCACTATGTTAAGGATCAAGGTGACCACAGGCTCCTTCTCCTTGCAACTGCATGACCTACTAGCACCAGTCCCTTGGAAGGCACAGTCCTCGAAGTACCTTTTTAATTCAGTTGCTGTTTCACATGGGCTTAAACAAAGAGCACAGCATGTGGACTAAAGGGCCAGTGATCTTTGCTGTGCTCCCTGGGGTTCAGAAATCTGAAAGGGACAGGTGTGGGAAGGGTTAGGAAACGTGATGGATATGGGAAGGAAAAAGATTCCAGCCAGTGCTCCCCAGCCAAGTTTTACCAAGCTTTACACTAATCCCAGTATTATCTCCATGCCTGGCTGAGGCAAACTGATGGTATTGCATATGAACACAGCAAAAATGGGGCTCTGTGACTACTAGAAAATGATTTGTGGGTGAATCTACTCCCCATAGTTGAATACTCACTATAGACATTAACGTTAAGACATAGTGCTGTAGATTAGCTCCATGGTAGGCGACCATCCTGCTGTCAGCCACCACCATCACTTCCACAAACCGAGGGTAGGAGAGAAACCGCTTTGTCCGTTTGTGGCTCTTCTGTTCAATGATGTTCCCAGTGTTGTTGCTATCTGCAGAAAATGAATTCACTTCCAGGCTGTGCTTCAACATCTCCATGTCAGACAACATGCTGCTTTCTGCCCACTGCCTTCTCCAGTGTTTCCGCTTGTTCTTTTTGTGACTGTGCTCATGATCTATGATTTAAAAGCAGACGAAAATATGAAGTATAACACATTCCGGCGTGAATAAAGTTAATGCCACATGCACGTTACGTCAAAGCGCCTGTTTATTTCAATGAAGGGTTCTAGGAGGCTTGTTCCAAACAGCTAACGAGAACAGAAGCACTCTGTGGAAGCCCAACATGTAACCCAACATCTAAGGTTTTTCTTAAAGTAATCTTATGGAAGCCAATGGCACCTAAAGGCAGACATTCCTGTAAAGGCTTTCCTGCAGCAGAGCCATCTCCCTCGTGCAGGAGGGATGGAGCCGGGGCTGCAGTTCAGTTTAATGTGACGTGAGCCCGGCGATGGTAATTAGCCACCGCGGCGGCAGCGTGAAGATTCTGGGCACGTCCAAGGTGGCCAGGAAACCACAGGAAACAAAGGTTCGAATCCTGTATTTCTAAGTGAGGCATGAAGGACGGCAGGATTTGGCCTTCATAGCAAAGCAATTATATATGATTTATTTCTGTCTCTAACAATAACATGGCTGGGCTTCAATTCCCCCCCTCCCTTTATTATTCTGTGCTACGGGAATGGTAAAGGTCATCTAATAGCACAGCTGCCACTGGCTAAAGAATAGAATTCAGGAAGTTTCACATATACTGCTTTTGATATTCAATTAGGCCAAACATAAAAGCAGCCTGAAAATATACTCCATGCTGATACAAAGACGACAAAGTGAAGAGGAAGAATAGGCAAGTAAAACATATGGAACATGTACAATTAAGATTTACCATCTGATTAGTATGTAATTATAGCATTATTTAAATGTAAGAGCAAAATCAGTCTTATTTGATGCCACTTAATTTTTAATCAGTTCATCATAGGAAGTACCTAATTGAATGTGATTCATCCATGAGAGACTGTTTGCTTCTGCATTTAATATAAAGCCAGATCTGAACTACTCATCTAAGACTTCAGGCTACAACCCTCACAGCTCTTTTGTAACTTTAGTTTAATTCCATCACGGTGGTGAAAAATATCACATTTCCTTATCTGACCCACTGGGTAGGTTAGAGGAAGCATAATAGTAAGGAACAAAGGAATATTCAATGCTCAGACAAGATCGAAATGATAGGAAACTTCTTAGCTATTTTTCCTGTGTAGTTTCCCTTTTAGGATATTTTGTAATAATTTCCAAAAAAAGAAATACAAATACGCTCTCTAATATTGAGGCAGGCAAAGGGGGTCAGCCAGCTTCTACCTATCTGAAAAATACTATCCTTTTGCGCTATGTGTAAATAGGCAATGGAGCATTTAAGAATTAAATCCTGTTTACTCTGCACTAAGTCCTGTGAATTGCCCTTTCTCGATATAGTCCAGACCACCTTAATACAGCAGAGAGTCCACAGTTATTTGAGTAAGAATTCGAGAAAGCCAATAGCATTTGTAGTTATAATTGGATTGCCCTAGTTCCTCCACACTAATCAATGCCCTTGGCTTGGCAAGGTTGTGCTCTCATGCTGGCACGGCTTCATGGGCAACCGTGACATTATCCCGACTTGCTCGGTGCCAATCAGTGCAGGAAGCCAACTCTGCATACAAATAACTTAAAGGTGAGAAGAAGACCAGCTTGAGGAGAAAGTGCTAACCTCAGCCCTTCAGCCAGCTCCCCTCCTCTCTGCACCCTCTGCCAGTCACTTAAATTTCTCTTTTAATAACTAATTTCCAAAAGAAGCAGGTGCTCAAGGAAAAATGCATGAAGGGTGGGGAGACGCTCAGCAGGGCTCGAGTGAGGCTGAAGGCAAGGCTGCTGTGCAAAGGCACAGCTCTTCATCATCCACCGCAGCAGCTCCCAGAGCCCCACATGGGACCATGGGGCTCAGGTGTCTTCTCCTCTGGCCAGTCTGACAGAGGGAGGTTGGATGGCAAAAGAAGATGGAAGTGCAAAGGATTATTTGAAGAGGCACCTGTTATAAAGGATGTTTAAAAGAAATTAACTGATATTCAGCAGGCTTGCACTGAAATCCTGCAGGTAGTGTTGTCAAACGCTAAAAAACAAACAAACAACCTGCCCCAAACCAAACAAACAAGAAACCAAAAGAACCCCAACCAACCAAACAAAAACAGACAAAACCCAAACAAACACAACCACAAACAACAACAACAAAATCCAAAACTAAAAAGCAAAAAAACAAACAAAAAAACCCCTTCCCCAAACCCAGAGAGGTCCCACATGAAATGCCAGCCTGGTTCCAAGAGCACTGACCTGACCTGACACAGGAGAACCAGAGCCCGCCACAGCCAAGTATGCTCAGCACAGAGGAAAAATGACCTTTCTTTCTGTTGCAGATATCTGGCGTGTTGTCACTGAATCACAGACTCATTCAGGTTGGAAAAGACCCTTAAGATCATCGAGTCCAATCACTAACCTAACATTGCCGAGTGTCAATACAGTAGCAGTGTACTTCCCCTGTCCGGCACACAAATCAGTCAGCCACATCACCCTTTCAAAAACCAAGATTTTTTTCCAGGTATGAAGTCGCCCCGACACTTACAGCACACTATCTGGACAAGTCACGTATAGTATATTTGCCAGCCTAGTTACTGTAAAACCAAGCACAAACGACTGGGGATGCTTTGCATGTAAAGCCACTCCTGGACTTTGATAGTAGTGAACTGTTATCTTCACTCATCTTTCTTCCATATAACTACACTCAGAGATGGGGCACATTCACCTGTAAAAAATTAAACACTAATGGCAGTGCACTGCTCTCAACCCATCCATAAAATCCACCCCAGCCTTAATGGGAGTTGCACACAGGCACTGCCAGTACTCCCTGTGCCTGATGCTGGCGATATCTTGCTCCATCACGATGGCCACAACAGAAATGCTCTTATTGCCTGGTGCAGCATACAGCTGTTTAATCAAGCAGAAGTGAAAATCTCTCACGTTACATAAGAAAACTGCAGTTTTACAGCAACAGCTTCCTACTGCCACACACACCACCAAAAAAAGGGTGTGATATTTTTCCACCTGGTTTTGCTTTTTTTTTTCCCTTCCCCTATTGTGTTAATGTATTAACAGAAATCAGGAAGGAAAATGGTTTGCTTGGCAAGCTCTCAATCACTGCAAATGACCTGAAAAACATCTACCTCCATATGGCAGTAATTGGATGGGTTTAAGCAACAAAATATTTTCTTAAATTTGCAGAAAAAACAAACCCCAATGAGTAGACAAGCACTTTAAAACTACACCAACTACAGATCAATAATTCAACTATAAGGCAAGCCTATGCACCTACTCAACAGCTAACATTCATTTAAGAGGTGGCTAAAAGGCTGCTGGAATAATGTCTGTTTTATTACTTGCTTTACTAAGACAGTCTATGGTATTTGCACTGTCTTTAGACAGACCTGGAGACATATGTTTGGTTTTTTTTCCCTGGTTTCTTCTTTGTTATGGGGGACTTAAAAGGAACCCCAGTCCTGTGACAGGGATGTTCCTTCCTGATGGCATCTTCCCACCCGTGCCATTTCTTTTGCTTACCCGAGAAGCTTTAGCCCAGAGCCCATTGAGCTGATTCACGGATGATTCCTGCTGATTATTGGACTTTGGATCTATCCCAAGGGAGAAGGCAGGGGAGACTCTGGCCCTACACGAGTGCTTTGCCTTCATGAAAGGGTGACAGGGCAGAGCCAGGACTGCTTTTGGAATAGTAGCTATTGTTATGCTAAAAGCAAAAATTAAAAAGAAAGAGCAATCGCTTATCCTAACAGTTCAAATCTTTTCAATTTCTACATTTACTTGTCCTTAGAATAGAGAGCAATTTGCAGAATTAAATAAGACATGTGACAATGCAAGCAATTCCAGTTCAGCTCCAGGTTCATGAGAGCTGCACATAGGAGGGGAGAAAGGAGAGAAACAAACGAACAAACAAAAAACACACAGAAGAGAGTGGAAAAAATAATCTATTTCTCAAGCTAATAACATTAACAACCTCTCCCTGCTAGAAAAGGAGCATGGTCCTTTCAAACCAACTTACCATCATATGTTTTCCGAATGTGCGACCTAGGATTTTTAACAGAAACTTTGCTCCTCAGTGGTGGGCCCATGACACTTCTAGACCTGCTCTGATCCAGCTGTGCAGATGAGAAAACTATTGTATGGAAGTTAGTTATTTATTACGCACCTCCATAAAGCAGATCCAAAGGCAGTTGAGCTCCCTCCAGGCAGTCAGTCGGAGTGTGACCTGCCTCCCTCAACTGGAGCAGGAGAATCAAAATATTTGGCTTCTACGAAAAAGTTTTCTTTGCTACCAAGAGAAATATTTACATGAACGGATCACAAACCCTCGTGACCCAGGCACACCTGCTTGTTAATTTTCTTGCCTTCCTCCACTTTGAATTTTGCACATATGCTTTACTAAGTAGCTTCCTAGATGCCCAACTGGAGCAATGTTCAGATCCTCGGAAAGGTCCATGTCCAGGAGCACCTGCTGCTGAAGTCAGTTGAAGCGCAAGCCTGGGAGTTGTGTTTGTAATATCTGAAAATATTGCAAGGCCAGAAAGCAATTCTTTAGAGCCATGGGCAGTTTACACCAGCATGAAGCATCACTGATACCAAAATCAGGAGTCCCACCACTGCGGTCTGGTGGCTTTGGCTATGGAGACTCCATCCTTGGAGGAGCCAAAGCTCAAGGCAATGCTGAACCCACCTATGTTTCTTGGGGTGATCCTGCCTTTCTTCCTGCTGCTTGAACCAGAACGCTTAAAAACCACAGACTTGCGGTTAGTACCAATCAGCTTCCCTTAGGAAGAAAATATTCTCTGGTTTTATACCATGCAAACGCCAAAGACCACACATACTCTGGATGTTTCCTTCAGCGATGATGTATGTGAGAATACATTCCAGCTTTAAAGAATTTTTTTCTGCCTGAGGTAGAAAGTTGCACGTGAAAGCTATCAATTCTGCACAGTAGACAGAAACCAGATTAGTGAACAAAACAATAAATTGCCTCTTTAAGAAAACAGATAGTAATACGTGAACTGAGCATGTGGCGGAAAATGATTCGAGATCATCTTACAGACAAAATAACTGAATAACTGTAGCTCATAACCACAAGGCACAAAACCACCACCAAATTGGTACAAAATTGGTTTAAGGCATGGCTGACACAAAGTTACAGTGCTGAAAAATCACCGATACCATTTCCATAATCCGTCAGTTCAGAAAGAAAAATGAACTAGCCTTGTAGAATGACTAAAAAAACCAGGGTCAAATACCTTTGAAAACCATCCTGACCCTGCAAAGGGCTGGGCAGTTTGCTGAAGTACATCCCAGTGTTTCACCTATGAGCAGACACACATCTGAACCAGGCTGTGGGTCAAACCGGTACGAATATACCACAGGCACACTGACACACACCGGTGGCATTTCAGCACGTCAGGAAAAGAGCCAGAGCTGCTGCCTTCTGCGTTGCCAGGGAAAACTGAGCCTGTTCACCTGCAGAGCTCTGGACCTGCACTTGCTGAACCTGACCCCTGCCTTACAATCCACCTCAGCACCCAAACCCCTATGCCTGTTTGCTTGCTCTTAACGCAATTTTCAATGTGTAACAGTCTCAAGTACATCAACATGCTATCTGCACTCGTGTCTACTGGTACCTATGAGGTACCAGGCCAACAAGGACAACACTGAGATCACCGCATCTCTGGACTGACAGCAGAAGATGAGAAAAAAATATCCCATAAGAAAGAAGCTTTGCTTAGCAATTGGCCACAGGGGTGCTGGTGATGACAATACAGGCAACGTGGGAAGAGAAGTCACAGAATAGTCAGCTTGTTTACTTTCAGTAGCATATGCCATGGGGTACAGATGGAAAATACCAAAGTGATACCTCCCTGCTTCTCCCACCTGCCCTTCACCAGATGTCCACATAGATGATGTAAAAGTAGATGCAAAATTACAAGTACATCCATTTTGATTCCAGAAGAATAATTTCACTCTGTTCCTTTACCATGTCTAAGCTATAAGGCAATAACAAATCAAGAATAATTTGTTTAGACACAATCTTGATCTTCCATCATTAGGGAAATAAATTTTCTTGCCCAATGGATGCTTGATACATTTTCAATACTAAGAGCAACAACAACAAAATGTGTGCACCTTGCTTATAACTCACATTGAGAAATTGTCACACAAAACTGTGGTTATGGGATCTGTATCATTGGCTGTGATCATTTTTTTTAACTGAAGTCAGTCCAATACCCTGTTTTTCTTGCCAGTACCACAGTAACATAGCACAAACATTACAGCCTGATCCCTTTCCCAACTCAGTATGGGAAAAGCTTGTGTTTGACATCCCAGGCCCATCTGACCAAGAACTAGTTGGCTGTTACTGCGCTATTACCTCAATAGGAAGCCAGAAATAGAATTAATTACATTAGCATATGGTACTTGTGA
This sequence comes from Caloenas nicobarica, assembly GCF_036013445.1. Lineage (NCBI taxonomy): Eukaryota > Metazoa > Chordata > Aves > Columbiformes > Columbidae > Caloenas > Caloenas nicobarica. The sequence continues at coordinate 15,599,649 of NC_088255.1, read as the reverse complement.
CGTAACTCTCTCGTTTGCTGTTTTGGGGAGGGAAGGAAACCTGAAATAATTACTATATGACTATAAATTACAACTCGCTTCCTTAAAACGAGGAACTTTTCTGAGGGAAAGAATGAAGACGATGTTTTACCCTGAGGCCAAAAGCAAAGCTGACAGCTTAAACAGACTTTTGAAAGAGCTCAAGGATTGCTCAATCTGGAAGCAAAGGCTTAGGAAAACCTCCCTGCAGATCTTCTGCAACTCCGCAGTTACGTGAGACCCAGCAGAACACAATTTGCCTGAAAACCTGCCTGGAAACCGACACCTAGAATGAGAAATTCTGCTGGATGAAGGACTTGAAAACCAAAACAAGGTCACGGTTGGAAGCAAGACAGTCCAAAAGGAACAGCAAAAATACAACGCAGCTCTAGACCAACAGCTTGACTGCAAGACATCTGGAATTTCACCACGAACCACTCACAAGAGTACAAACGTCAAGCCCTGGGGAAAAGGCTTTCCAAGTTTCTGCCTCAAAACTGCTATAAAACAAGAATGTAACACATATAAATGGTCTGTAGAATAAGTATGAAATTCTTCACCTCTGGCCTGTTTGGCCCTGTTCCTCACCATTACCATGTCTAACACTGGGCATATACCTCAAACCACAGCTCAGGTAGGAGCAAGAGCCCATCACCCACCTTGCACTAACAAGAGGCCACATTACGTGGGAAAGGACAAAGTCAGGCTTCAGCCATGGTGCCAGACCCTCAACATTTTCCCCCCAGGTCACCTCCCCAGTCACGGCACTGATGACACATTAACAAATCCCCACCCTGGCAATCTCAACCCAGCCACCCCTTCCCAAGCACGTGAGAATGCGGTGGCAGGACCATCTCCTGCTTGTGTCATGGCTTCAGCAATAACTTCCAGTATAGCCGGGTGGCATTTGGGGAGAGAGATGACAACCATCTGTAAGGGCTGAGCAGGCTGGTGCTAATTATCATACAGAAAAGAGATTGCAATCATTCTGCTGGCAGCACCAGGCATTTGCTTGCTCAAGACACACAGCAGCACTGCTCTGCTCTGGTGACTCCCCAGTGTCACGTTCAGTGGGAAGGGTTGTTAAAGTTACTATGAAAGGGTAATCTATTACAAATTACTCATTAAAGCAACTGAAAAATCAGTGACATATTACTGATTATGCCTGTGTCACGCTAGCTCAGTGGAAAGACTTGGTTCACGCTGCCAATTTGTCTTGCGGTTATTACAGCAACTTTCTCAACAAAACTTACACACACACACTCAGCTGCTTTTCTCCTCCTCACCTGGATGAGCACATGGGCCTTGCCTTTTTGGAGCTGCTGTACCTGGCTGCACACATGCTGCCTCCCGAGCGGTCAACCGCTTTAACACTTTGCAACGCAATACCCTGTTGCAAATTTGAGACCCTTTTGCGTCCATTTCTGGCAGGTACTGGGACGTGCGAAGCCTCCAGGCTGTGCCCAGTAGCCATCTGTACTGGTAAATGCTCAGTGGCTTTTGGAAAGCAACCTCAGCAGCCAAGTCGCCGGGCTCTCCCATCTCTGCTGGCAGCAGGTGGGGACACAGCCAGCTCTGCACAGGTAGCATCTGCTCCGTCCTGCACTCATCTGAGCCCGCTTCCAAAAATCTCACCACCGCAGCACGAATTGCTGGAAGGCTTCTTTGCTGGCTACATCCCCTTGGCTCTCCTCCAGAAACAGAAAAAGCTCTAATCATCTTCCTACTAGCTTGGCACCATCAGAGTGTTATTGCTGCTTCTGCATGAGGAGTTTTGCCCGTGGTGGATATTCCCACTTTAAGTGCTCTCATTAAGGAGCCAGGACTTTGTGCAAGATCCTCACAGGCGGTTCCAGGGCCTGTGTCTAACACCAGCCTTAGGACAGGCACAGCTGACCAGCAACAAGTCACTGCAACAGCCAGCACTCCCTATATATTTGGCCCTCGATTTACCCATCTCAGCCACAAATGGGTCTTGAATATAAAAGAATTATGAAAAATGAGACAGGAACAGGGAGGTATTTTACTAACGAAGCTGGGAAGGAAACAGAAAACACAGATGTGGAGAGCAAAGTGAACACAGTGGGAACAAAGAAAGAGCTGCCCAAAAGAGTTCACTGAGCCACAAGCTGCAAGGAATTTCCAAAGTCTGGAGCAATGAAATAGCTGAGCATGGAGCAGAAGTGGAGAGATGAGAAAGACCAACTCTTGCATTTATTACTCATGGCCACAGGGCAATTGTAGCTCAGTGCCACCAGATAGGTAGAGGTCGCATCTGTCTCAGAAAAAGGGGAGGCCAACAGGCAGAATGACTGGGTAAGATCCAGTAAAAGCCTAAAGCTATCACAAAAATCAACAAAACTGGAAGAGCACCAGGGAAGCCAATAAACAAAATGTATGTATAAACATATCAATAACAAAAACCACAGGAAATGTCAGAAAAAGGAGAGGCAGCAGAAAGGGACACAAGACGCAGAGCAAGAAGTAGCCTGAAGTGGTTTGCTTAGCTAATGACCAGAGGCACTGTCCTGTTGGCATCTGGAGCTGGACATCTCTGCAAGACCACACCTTTGGGGTTTCACAGGGAAACCAGTGGGTAGGGCTTGCCGGTGTGCTACTGGCGAGAGGTCAGACTGGTGGGGGGGTGGGAGAGCTGCTGCCGGCCTCCTGAAACCAGCCAGCATGGTGGACACTGCTCCCCATGGTGCCGCAGGATGCAGCTCCGTGCCTTTTATCATCGGAGTCATATTGTTCCTCCGCAGGGCGCAGGAAAGCTCCGCTCTCCAGCTTCGCAATGAGCCACTTCCTTTTTTTTCTTTTTTTAGGATCAGAATTTCTTTTCTCTTCCTCCTCCACCTCAAAAAAGCGGATATTTAATAATTTGGATCGGAAGAGCTTGCTATCGTGAAGCGATGGGTGGTAGCGGCGCTGCACCTAGTGACATCACACCGTGAGCCTGGCCAAGTCTTCATCCCATCAGGGCTATTCAGTAAAACACAACTAATTACTCTGCCAGATCCTCGACTAGATGACAAATTGATTCATGGTACTAACTAAAAGAAGGGAATGAGGAGAAATTGCACCATTTCCTATGACTGAAACTACATTAACCCATTACCCCAAGGAAAACTTTGTCAAAAGTTTTTATTGCAGCAGTTGAGCTATACACCAGACGGCTGAAGTGCATTGCCAGGAGACCTCGGTGTTGTGCTATGAAAGTTCATATGCAGAGCACAGTTTGCATTTGATATCCATCAGTGTTGTGAGGAGAGCGAGCTTTTTTTCAGAACATCTGCAGAGTATCTCATATGTCAGAGGACCTACAACTGTCATCAGAAACTGCTAATTGAAACTTAACAAAATCAACTACCTGTTTTTCTAAGCTGACCCGAGGACGCTGAAAATGAAAAGTAACACCAGGGAGACCACTGGAAATGAAAGCTTTTACTCAATTTGTCAGTCAGCTCACAAGGGAAACTTTTCCTGGATACTGCAAGAAGTCTATAATTACATCATCACGGCAAGGGTACACCAGTATGTTGCTTATCAATCATTTCCAGGAAGAAGACTATCAGAAAGCCATTCTTAATAGCACCACTGCCCGGCAACGCAGGCTCCCTTGCTCACTGCAGGGTGGTTACTGCAGATTTCCCTTGCATGAATTTCCTCTTTGAGCAAATTTCAGTCCGTGCCAGAAGCTTGCAATGCAAACGCATCTTTTCATGTGTTCTGACAAAAGGCTGGGTCGACACAACGGCCTACAGCTATAACAAACTCTCAAACTCTCACGAAACCACTTTTCTCTGGTAGGAACGACAGATGCACCCCATCCAAACCAGTGAGAGCTGCTACATTTTCCCCCTTCTGCTCCAAAGACACATGGGGTACCACCTCCACTAGATGTAATCCCAGGGTGGAACATCAAGGTTCAGCACTGTCCAAGCTGCCCTGCACTTGCTCCTGAAACAAAGTGACCAAGGCTTCTTCATCAAACACACATGACCAAAGCATCGTTCCCTATCAAAAATTTGAACAGTGGTAAAAGGGAGAGATAAAGAGGACAGGAGGGCAAGCGAGACTATTTGGAACCCTTAAACTTGTACATGAAAAGCTACACCTCCTCTCTCCACTACATGAAGTAACTAAGAAGAGCAAGGAAACAAAGACAAGCAAGAAAGGAAACACACTGGAAAAGAGAAGAAATACACACCATGTAGGTAATGCAGACAGGGTATTATTCTTGTGAATCATAATCCAGAAGAATAATACCCTAAATAGAGGCTGTGATACATGTAAGCGGGGTGAAATACAGCAGACTGTTAAAATAGCACAGAGTAAAGTCCACAAGTGATTGTGAGAGCCCTCCCAGCTACCTTTGCTTCAATGAGTCCTGTGATCTGCTGCTCCGTTCCTCCAAGGGCTACTGATGCAATGTGCCAGATTCCGTGTTTCTTTCCAACTGTTCTGAGTCTCCTGCATCTGATCTCAAAGAAGGGAGCAGAAACAGCTGGAAGAGAGAAACCAGAATGGCATAGTCCAGCAGCAACCCTTGGAAGAACAAACAACGACAGCCTTGTGAGAGGTACCATTGTCCCCCAGCACGTATGTTTGCACACGGACACGTATCCACGTGTTTTCTAGAAGAAACACACGTTGCTAGTGCATCAGCCCTGGCTAGTCACAGAGCACCAGAGCATCTTCTGGCTTTGCATGATCAGTGCAAGCTGACCAGAACAACAGCTCAACAGCATGGCCACAATCCACAGTCACGGGTGCCAAATGAGTCACGTATGCTCAATACAACCCAAGTTTGGCACCACACTTCTACTCCAGTGGTACCTTTACTCCCTGAGCAACTCCACCTGCTTTGCAGCGCATGAGCAGCTCACAGCCTGCGCAAGGGAAGCCAGTCAAGGTCTACTCTATTTAGGCTTTAAAGTTCCTGTAGATCTAGCTGCAGGCCAAAGAAGGAGGGCAAAACAGCAGGTGAAACAGGAGACCGAAGACATAAGCTTCTTCAGACAGAACTTAGTTATTTGCTGCCAAAGGAGAACATCAGTTGTGAAAATCAGGAAGTCAATGAAGCAGAGAGCAGCAGGAGGCCACTGCAGATAATCGGGACAGTAGGAGAAAGGCTATTGCTCACCAAGGCACGTGAAGGGGAGATAAAAAGGCTTGTGCTCTTTCATATGTGCAAAGACTAGAAAAAGGGAGCAAGGAGGTCAGGAAGATAGTGCCGGTGGAGGAAGAGCCATGAGGAAAAAAAAAGGCCTTTGAAAATGAACCATGAAAAAGTGATTAATAAGGGAAGAACTGTCAGGGTTGGTGTTAGGACCTTCTCATTTCCACTAGAAAAAAATAAGATGTTGCAACTCACAACCAGATTTGGGGAAAGGAGACCAGGAGTACAGCAAGACTAAGACAGAAGGATGTCATCTAATGGACAGGAACAGAATTTCAGACAGAGAACAAAACAGGTAAGGATGGTTAAGAATTACACATAGGAGAAGACAGCAGGTTTAAAGGCTCGTGGGATTTTAAGGCAAGACAGCTCAAAGGATCTCTTGCCAGCCTTACAGCAGGAATGAAATGGAAACCATAATATTTTTCCTGACCACAACTTCCTTATAACCGATTACTAGAAAGCACAGGCACACCACGTCTCTCCAGGACAGCAGTACCACCACGAGCCCAGTCCTAGCACACACGGTACCATTTCTAGAGGGGTCCCTCAGACTGACACCCCTTTCTGCCCCGCACAAACCTACTGGCTTTTTACTGCAAATTTGTTCCCTTTCATAAGTGCCAAGTGATCAATGGCAGTAACAAAATGAGTACCTGGAGTATCGCAAGTCTGCCTGTCCCCTGAAGAGTTGGTTGGAGGTGTCCGGTGTCGGTAGACTAGATGTGGTTTGTTATGCTCTTCTTCATACTCCTGTTCTTCCAGTGATAGCAGTGGTTCTACGAAATAGTCCCCATCATCAGACTTGAACGTGCCTAGCTGAGAGAGACCAGAGAGGGGCAGGCGGTCAGCTTTGGGCAATGACAAACCATGGAGCAGGACTACTCAAAAAAATGAGTGGTTAACAAGGGACTTGCATGAGTGGCCAGTTCTGCAGACACTCCTGCAAAGGCATGGGCTGGAGCTCCAGCTCCCATCACACCCATGCCGAGCTGCACTGCTCCCTGCAGCCATCCCTCTGGAACTTATGGAAAGCAAGTTATTAATCCATAGGAAGGGAACATGAGAGGGGCACATCCGCCAGACCTCATCCCTATGCCAATGACATTTACCAAGCCGCCCCTGCCCAGGGGGACATGGTGTTGCAGTGTGCTGGAGGCTCCAGTGCAACCCCATGACGTTGCAGTGGTTTTCACACAGCAGCTCTCCCCAAGACAAGCTTCAAACCCAGATCTAAGGACCAGAGGGAGGTGTCCAGCCAGTGAAATCCCTGCTTACGAGAAGACAGCAACACTCCTAATTCCATATGACTACGAATGTAGTGATTTAGCAAGTAAATAAAAGATAACCAAGACGAAGGAACATCCTGCAATCATCCTAGTCTGGGATGTATGACCAGTAACTGGGAGGAAGGCCTGCCCAGCCACACACACGTGCACTAGCCTGGGTGAACACTTTCACCCAGGGGAGCTCCTGCACCAGACAGAAGCCAGCAGAGACTTCCCAGGGGAGCAGCTGGGACAGGCAAGGGGGTGAAGGACGTCACCAGGGCAGCCTGAAGGGTCAGCCCTGCTGGGAGCCACTGCTCATCACTTTGCTAATGTTCCCCTGCACTGAAAGGCATCAGGATGGCAGGAGGAGCTGCCAGGCAGCCTGCCTTCGTCTCTGCTCAGCCTGTGCCCGGGCTGCAGGACGGCGCTGGGGCCAGCGCTGCTGGGGAGCCCCCAGTCATCCCTTTGCAGCCCTCGTCGGCACCCCGGGAACAGGAGGGTGTCCGTGCCCCGGGTCTGCCCCCGCTGACCCCCCCCCCGCACGGGGTGCCACTGGGTGGCAGTTTTTCCCCCAAAACCCGCGGAGCAGGAGGGGTTCACCCCGCTGCCAGAACCCGACGGAATAAGAAAAGCAGGGTTGGAGAAACCCCAGACCGGGCTGAGCCGGAGCAGCCCTACCCCGCAGGCAGAGGGCGGGGGGAAGGGGCCGTCCCTATCCCTCTGCCCACCCTCCCTCGCCCTGCTCCTCCTCCTCCTCCTCCTCCCCGCTTCCGCCCCGGCGCGCCGCTGCTGGGCGCCCGGTGGGGCCGGGGCCGGAGCCGGGAGCGGGACGCGAGTCTCACCATCCCGGAGCAGAGGCTGATGACGGCGGTGTGCCGCGGGCGGGCGTTGACGTGCCCCCGGTAGAAGCAGTGCTTCACGTCGGCGTCGGCCGCCTCGGCGTAGAGGCGCCGCTGGTCGGCGGCGGGCTCTCCCAGGAGGCTGACGGTGAAGAGCGGGGCGATGAAGGCCGAACTGGCCGTCAGGTTGAAGAGGAACTGCTGCCCGAAGGCGGAGAGCCTGTAGTGCGCCTTGGGGGAGGCAGCGGCGGCGGCGGCCGTCCAGGCGTCGGGTCCAGCGCTGGTGCTCCGCCGCCGCCGCCTGAAGTGGACATCGGTGGGAAAGGGCTCGCCAAACTCATTCACCCGGGTAGGAGTCACGATCTCGTACTCGCTGAGCTTCTCCAGCAGCTTGGCTGCAAGGGAAGAGAAGCACATGCCCCTGAGCGGGGAGGCCGAGCCCCCCACCCCCCGGGGGACGGCAGCCCACCATCCCCCAGGTTCCCCCTCCCTGCCCTCCCTGAGCACCCCCTTACCTTGCCTGGGGTGCAGCTTCTGCCTCCTCGCTCCTGTCCTCAAGCCGTCGATGAAGAGCGTGGTGAGTGCCAGCGCCAGCGGCGCCAGCTGCATGGTGCTGCGCGCTGTCCTCAGAGGAGCGCAGCCTTCCCCTGCTCTCCTCGGGCTCTTCTTTTCCTCCTTCTTCTTTCTCCCTTTTTTCTTTTTTTTTTTTTGCCCCCTTTCTCCCCCCTCCCCGCCCCCTCGGTGCGCAGCCGGGGGAAGGCGCTGGAGCCGGGCGGCGTTAGGGGCGGGCGGGCCGGCGGGGCGAGGGGCGCCGGGGGCCGCGCATGGTGCGCGGGGGCGACGGGCCGGGACCGACGGGCCGGGACGGGGCAGCCGGCCGCCCGCCCGCCTGCTCTCCCTCGCTTTCCGCTCTCCCCCCAGTCGGGCTGGTGGACGGGGCGCTCCCGGGAGCCAATTTAAGGGGGCGGGCTCCATAGATGAAGCAGGAGGAAAGATCCCGCCCTGCAGGAGCAGGGACAGCCCTTCTTCCTCTCGCGCCCCCCGCCCCCCCCTTCCAACATGTCACTTTCTTTCATTCCCGAGGAACGCCGGAATCGCAGGTTTTCGCCAAGAAAAGCCCTCACTGTAGCTGGACGGGGCGGGGAGCCTGGACCCCGGCCCGGGCGGCCGCAGCTGCTCCCCGCCGGCTCCTTCGCAAGGTGGGTTTAAAAACGCAAAGTGTCCCGGGCACAGCAGCATCGGCAACTGCCTCATCTGCCAGGTCCCGTGGGGAAGAGCCACTTTGTCACTCACTGGGAGGAGAGCCGAGTTTTCTTACATAATTGATGTTTTTTCTTCTTTTTTTTTTTTTTTTAATAGCTCGAAGAAGTGTACCAACAATTGAAGAATCCCCCTGATAGCAGTTGCTTTCGTCTGCATTTCTCAGAGAGGAGCTGCTTAAACCAAGGCTTGTTTAGAGTTATTTTTATGTTGTGTAGTCTTCAGGTAGCCTGAAGGGAAAGAAATATATTTCCTTATCTGAGTTTATTTTGTTTGGCTTTGCAATGTGGAAGTTCTCTGTACAAAATTAAGACATCCTTTACAGCTAAATGTAATTAAGTATTGTCTTCCACCTTTCCTCAAACCAAAACTTTTTTTTTTCCCCCCCAAAATGAGGAAAGATGCAATAAAATCTAAACCTGTCAGGCAAGGCAAAAGAAAATAGGTGGAAGTTTGGATTTCCACTTCCATAGAAAATTTCCACTCAAGTTTGGGACGAAGAACAGAAATATCAGTATCTGCTGCAGAAAGGGAAATCTTAAAAAAAGAAAAAAATCAATTCAGAATCCACTACTGGGCAAAATAGCACCTCCCAGCTCTTTTAAACTAACTGCTGAAGCCTTATGAACCTCAACCATTAACAGTAAATTATTAATTTTGTACAATGAATATAAAAGTCAAGTAAGCAAAGGATCACCTGCAAAGCCATGTGTCTTTAACACTGCAGCTGGCTGCCCAGGGCTGCTAGGCAGGTCCTCAGCAGCAGCTTTGCAAAGCTGAGCATGGTGCAGGAATCTCCACGTTGGTGAAGACCCACATCAATACACCTTTAGGGCAAGACCTAATGGCACAACCTCCCAGCATGGCATTGTGCCCACACTCATAAACTATGTTTAATTTAAGTCTCAGATGCTTACAATAAGATAACTCACCCATATTGGCTTCAGGGGTTTGGCAAAGCTGGGCTGCTTCCAGACTTGAGTTGCCTCGCGTGCAGTCAGCGCTGGCAATGGTGTTGGGTCTTCTCACTGTGTCCAGCCTCAGGATTGGCATGAGCACAGCCATGGTTGCCTGATGGTGCCCTAGTTCTGGGGAGCAGAGGTGTCTCCCTTCTTCCATCGTGGGATGCACGGGAGTGGTGATGTCTGTTGTGGTAGGCGTCATCTACTGCCAGGAGCAGCTCTTCCCAATAACCAAACGTGCTTGTACCTCCGTGCACTCACCTGTGTACAAGCAAACCTGGACCAGATTTTCTTTTAATGCTGTGAAGGGCTTGTACAGTGACATCTTCCTATCCTAGCACCTAATCGCTCATGCACGCACATTAAGAAGGAAATCCTCAGAAGGGGAGAAAGACTAAACTATTCTAAAATAACTTCAATGTGCAAAGCCTGCTGGGGCTGCTACACAAACCCCTGGCTTGCAAGGCCCTTCCTGGCTCAGCATGAAAGCACATGATATCCCCACTCGTCCTATTCTGAATTGTGTCCTGGTTGAGTCAGAAAAGCCACCGAGATCCTTCAGCTGCTGGATGAACAAAAGGGAATCCTGTAACACCATCGCATAGCAACCCAGGCTTCCCTCCAGCGTGTTTCCTTGCTCCAATTCTTTGGGCTTTTCTCTATCTTGTCGTCAAATAAATGACTTAACTCATAGCAGTAATATCTGCTCCCTGAGCTGCAGTGTAGCTCTGCCAGGCTAATGGGAGCACCCTGTGTATTACCAAACCCATGACAGTCCTCCAGCGCCTTCCCACATCTCCCACGTGCCCCAAAGCTTTCAGACTTCACAGGGAGAGGTACATGGGGTGATTGAGCTTGGGATAGGGCCCCAGAAGTTGTGGCGGGGAGTGGGGAAGCCGTATCCCAAGCTCAGGTGAATGCAGACACGTGTCCTGGGAGTGCCTGGGCAATCCTGCGCTGGCAGTTGGGTGTGTTGAGTGATATGGAGCTGCTGGTCAGCAAAGGGGGAGTGAAGAAAAGTGAACGGAGTTGCCTGAGGAAGGGGAGAGAGTGAAAAGCTGAGCATAGCATTAGAGCTGAGTCAGAGGGGAGGGAAGGAGGCTTACGTGGAGCTTGTCCTGCCGGTGTCCTGGGGCAGAGGGGAGCAACTTTCACTCATCTCCTCATCTTCGGATCAGGATGGTATTGGGAAACAGGTCTGCTGCTGTTTTATCTGGGTTACAGGGTGCCCCAGGGCAGCCGCCACCGCCGCTGTTTCACAAGTGCCCTGCATCCCACCACTCGCAGCCTCAGCATCCTCTTGTGCCGGGTCCAGTGCTGGTGGGAGCTGCCTTGCTCCTGTTCAGCTCACTGACACGTGAAAACCTACCAAAACTTTGTTGTTCTTTTCTCCTTAGTTTTCTACCTGGTAGCCAGTTAATTTGACTCTGGGGTATTTGAAGATACTCAGGAGCTGGCACAGCCTGAGAAATGCCAGCACATACCTGTGACTTGGGTGGGCTGGATCCTTTTCATTTTTGGCACTGAGCTGAGTGGAGCGAGGTTGTCTTGAGCATCCTCACAGGCTCGTTCACTGATCCGAAACCTTGGCGCATACAGACATGAGGGTAGGCAAGAAACAAAACCCCTCCAGTCTTTCAGAAGAGGGGAGCTGACGCATGGAGGGACTAATTAGGTTTCAGTCATGGGGCAGAGTTGGGAGTGGACTGATGTGCTCCCGGGACAAAATTCTGGCTTTTCAACAGCACTAAACATGTTCTAGGGGCATGGCACTACCTACTTAACAATGCCATTTCCATTGATATACATCAGAGTTGTACGTTGTGCAGCATTCTGAATCTTTACAGCTGGAGATTAGGAAGTGCAGAAGGAAAGCTCTAGTGTAAGTAAATAGATGATGTAGAGTTCAGAGGAACTAAGCTACAATCTTAAATTCAAATAACTTTCCTATTAGGAATGATCTGTTAATACTTACGGTGTGGTAATTGTGCAGACTCCAAGTCCTAACCCTGTCAACAGTAACCTCTAAGAGCTCATATCTACCCATGGAAAAATCCCTTTAAAACACTGGGAATTTTGCCTACGTAAATATGGCAAAAGCTGAGCTGCAAATACTTCTTCTATAAACTACGAAACGAGAACTTGATCACAACAGCAAAACTTCAGGGAGTAATTTAAGGCAGTGCAATGCTGCTTCAAGAATGCACTCAAGGAGCCCAGATTTCCTGCGGGTTTTGCACTGCTTTTCAGCCTCACTACCATTTCCTTTTCCTCATAGGTGAGGGCAAGCCCCAGTCACTCATCTTTGTTCTTTGCCACTTGGCCTCTCTGGGTCAGCGTCATGTTCCTTTATCTGCTGCATCCACTCGCTTGCCCAACGATTTCCCAGAGGGCAGACTGTTTCTCTTTGATGGTTGCTCTTCAATGCCACAAGATAACCCAAGACAGCAAACATTTTCTCCTCATGTCTAATCTGTGTGGTCAGAAAGTGAAAGATTTCATTCTCTTCAAACAGCCAGCCACTTGCTGGCTGGGTTTCAGTCTCTTGCTCATCTGCCTATGCTGGTAACAGGGATACTGCTCAGTTTGGGAAGCTGTTCTGCTCATATAAAGGCTTCTCTTCTAAGGAATATTTTCAACAATGGTGTCAAGGCTGGATTGTTGTTTTAAGCCTTTCCCAATTGTTCGGAGGGGCTGAGACTTGCAGGTTCTTGGTGTACTTAGTTGTCAAGCTTGTTATCTGTGCCAAGCCAACTCTTTTTGACCCTGATTAAAAGGATTTAAATATACGGTTTTGCTAATTTACAGTAGCCATTTAAGCTTCTGCTTCCTCCGTGGGGCTCTCTGTTCTTACTCCGAGCCATGCCCCATGTAGCATGCTGCTGCCATCGAGGTCTGAATCACTTGGTTGTTTTGAGTTTGCTCCTCTGACCCACTGACATCTGAGAAATGGTACCTACCATTCACAGCAATACCAGCACAGTACTTCTGTCACTGCTGGCACAGCTTGTCCTCCGCAGGCTCATATCCTGGTCCCCATTTTAGGGCTAGTGGCAGAGGGAGATGTGAAATTATGTGCTTGGATGCTACAGAGCAGAACTCAATTCTTGATCCCATACCGGTCCCCTGAATGCTGACATGTGCACGTGAAAGTGGCTCATACAAGGTCACCCAAGCAAATAAGACCCAAATGTCCTCCAGCCTGGTCCCGAGTCACACTGTGTAACTCAAACATCTTCCCAGCCAGTGCATTGCAGCAGGAGCTGTGTCCTGTGGGACCCATCCCGCTGCACAGAGGCACCAGCTGGGTGCAGTGGAAATTCAAGGATACCCCTGTCCTTGCAGACATCATCCCTTGCTCCTTGCCTGGGTGGAGAACCACCATTTGGGAACAGAAGGTGAAGGAGGAAAAGCAAACAAGGTTCTCATATTGCTCCGCTCACGTGCAAGGAAACTGGCCCTCAGTTTGCCTTACAAACAACTTTGACCCTGGAAAACAGATACATGAGTAGGAACTAGGGACTGGGTGGGAAGAACAGCAGAGCCCACGTAGATGCTGCAAATGTGTGGGATTTTCAGCTTCAGGTCAGCGCGGATGGACGTGAGTATCCCTTGTGGCTTTTCACTTAAAACTGCTGGTTCCAGCTAGCCCCTCCCCTGCTCCCAGCATTGCCGCAGACCGTTTGCGCACGGAGCCTTTTGCTTACTCCTCTTATCTGCCTTGTGGGAAATGCGTGCTCAGAGCAGCCTGGTCTCGCTGCAGCCTGGCAGTTCCCTTGGCCTGGCAGGCATTTATAGATCCCATCCCCTATGCTTTTTACTACAGGTAGCAATGTGGGGCAGGTCCCTAAAGCAGCTGACAAACACTTAATTCTAGGTCTTCCCATTTTTGTGCAAATTAAGCCATCAAGTTAAACATTATTATTGGTTTATCTTTTGTGTTTGACATGCTATAAATCAAACAGGAATTTTAACTTTTGACTTTTGATATTACGAACATGTGCATCTATGCTGTGTTCCAGGTGCCTTTGCCAAAACGTTAACAATAATACTAGGAGGACTAAACAGAGCAGATGTTCTGTAATTCCACACCAAAAGGGAACCTGGGAATGTTGTAAGTTCTGCAGGTACAAAAAGCTTTGTCCCTCAAGCCATGTACTTTTATTCATATAAACTAATTATCACAACAGCTCTGCAAGGTATCACCATCACCTTATGAAGAGGAGACTGTGATGGTCGATTTGGCAAAGGACACAGAGTCGTGGAGCTCTGACCCTGTGATCAGTTCCACCCTCCCACTTAAGCCTGCATGCAGCGTTAAGTGTACAATGTAATATTTCAGTGCAGAGATCATTAAACTGTAAAACTCTGTTTTAGGAGGGTTGTTTTCATTCTTTCCCCAAATAGTAGATTGTCTCCAGAGATAATAATATACAAATATCTATTAGAGAAAGAAAAAAGCTAAACAGCTTTACAGATACCAAGTTCTTTTTCCCTAAACTCTTTGATTTCCTTAGGGGTGTCACGAGGTAGCCAGCTAAAAGCAAAGACATCTCCCTGGGGGAAGTCTTTACAATGTTATGTTTGTAAAGTGGTAGGAAGTCTGTACCAGTTATAAAACCATCAAAAAAAAAAAGTCACTGGCTAAAAAATGTGAATGTTTTAGGCCTAATCCAGTTCCTGTCAAAATTCATCAACAAGACTTCCACTGACTTGCAGAAGTGCAAAATGGGGGCCTCTGTGTCATTTCCAGGAGCTATTTTACAGCATCACATCATGCTCATTAATATCCACCTGACAAGCATATATACCACCCAGTATTTCATTACCAAGATGCAACAACTTGAAAAAAACATCTCTCTCTAACTTGGAAAATGGCTGTGCTCCCCCTAAGGTGCATCATCAAAAACCAGAGCATTTTAAAAACGTTGCCCCAGTCACTGAGGGTTGCCCACACAGACTAGCACAGGGAGGGAGACAATAATTTAATGATAGCTCCATTGCTTGGTACAACTGCTGGCATCACATCATTACTGCAGCCAGAATGTGCTCCAGACAGAGCAGCGATGTGGAATTGCTCCCCTAGATGCTAAAGGCACAAGAGATCCAGTGTTGAGATGCGATGGTGCAGATGCAACTTCCCGCAAGTTCCCGACTTGCTGAGTGCAGGATGTGCTGAGAAAGGAGCTCCCTCTCCTCCTACATGTGCTCCTACACTCTTTCACCCAGTTTCCTCCTTTCCTCTGAAAGCAGCATTGATAAGGAACAGACTAGGGATGCTGAGGTGGTGGAGACTCAGCACAACACATGGGATTTGGTCTCTCCCCAACTGTGTTGTGTTTGCCCTGGATGAGCGAGTGCTGAGCATGTTCTATTTTCAGCCATGTGCTCTGCAACAGCCTGCCTGTTTCTCACGGTGGCTCTTGGCCCACCTGAGCAGCTGGGCACAGCTAACGCAGAGTCTCTCACACCAGGTTTGTACCTGCATCATTTCTTTGCTGTCAGGTGCCCACAGCCTTGGCTTTGTTACTTAACTTCACTGTCAAGCTCTGCCTGTGCAACCAAATTAAGGCACTTAATAGTAGGAATTCAATGTTTCTGAAATGATGGGGTTTAGGTGAGATGTTAAAGAACGGGCTCAGAAGTAGTGAGATGCAACCAAGGGAGAGCAAACTCTGGATGATCTGCAGAGCTGCAACAGAGTTGTCCTCCCCTTCCCACATGTTTCCAGCAGCCATCTCTGCTCCGTGGCTTCCTCCTTTCTTTCTCACTAAATACCCTTTTTTGATAGCAAAGTCTGTGTAGGAGGAAGCCTGGAAGCGCTACGTTCCCCTTGCAGGTGCGGGGAGAGCTACACAAACGATGTGAATTGGCTGCAGCCTTCCTAACCACATTCATGTCATGCCACTCAGGCTGAGCCGCTGTAGAGAGAATTAATGGAGTGTAAAGCCCTATTTGGAAATACACAGCGACTCCAGCTTCTCCCTGTAACTCCTTCACTCCCTTTGCAAACCACATAAGGAAGAGATCTCCCCAAAAAACCACAGCTGGACATTTTGGGCCATGATAGAAAGAAGTGGAATATTCAACACAGCCAGAGCTGCCCGGCTGACAGGCTCAGAGCTAGCTGCAGTACTTCCAAGGGAATCCATAGCCCTGAGACTAAAGCCTGCTCACAGCAATCTTCTTTTAAAGTTATTGTATGGCTTGGCTACAAAGATAAGGCACCAGATGGCTTGGGAAGAATTTTTAGGAGACAGTTGTGCTGGTATGCCTGAAAGGATCTTGAGAGTTTACGTTCACAATAGACTATTTCTTTGGAGGCGAATGTTTGTCAGGATCATCAGTTTTAATTACTCAAAATGTAGGCTGTTTCTAAATGCAGGCAGTGTTAAAAGAAGTGGTTTTTTTGTGTCTTCATTTTTTTTCCTGAAGAGAGTACAGCTAGCAGGAATCCTTTCCTTTATAGACAGCAGATTGACTCATGGAGACTAACATAAGCAGTTTTCATCCCAAATAGTATCCTGCAGCACTTTCTTTCACTGTTGAATTATTCATTGCACAAGCAGGGATTTCATTTTATCCATTTTCAGTCAAAAAAGTAAGCAGCCAATTTTGTCAAGTCTAAGCACACAAATACATGAATAAGTCCTCAAAATTCCCAAGACGTTTAAATCAAGCCTTACTTTGCCTTTTGGTTGCAAGGAAGGATGGGATAGGATTGCTTTCCATAAGGACACCAGGAGGGATATGCAGTAGAGCTGAAAGAATTAGCTAGCAACCTGCCAGTAACAAAAATATTGCTTTCAGTCATCTAACTTACTTCTAAAATGAGGTGCGATAGGCTTTTAGTACAGATTATAACACTATTGCCTGCAATAGCAAGGGCTGAAGTTGATGACACCAGGAACGGAGCTCCCCATATGCAGTTTGAGGGCACAAATTTTGTTTCTAGCCAGAAGTGTTACTCAGACATAGTTAGAGGATTTGGGCCATTTGAGCCTTCCTGAGAAGGACAGCTCCACTGGAGCTCCTCGTTGCCTGCAGGTTCATGGCAGACGTGAGGTGATGTGCACGTGGACAGCCCATCTTGTATGCCTGAAGATACAGCAGCTCTGCTAAGGAGGTAATTTTATATCCTACAGTACAAGTATATTGGGATAGACATATATTTTTCAGGCCTCTCTACTTCCTGCATACGCTAGAATACAAATAACATTACTGAATGTTGGTGATGGGAATCAGGCTCACGTTTGTGAGCCAGCTGTTTCCACATTTTTCTCCCTATGTTTTATCAGCTTAATGCTTAAATATCCCTAACATTTCCGCCCAGAATTTTTAAAGGGAAGAAGCATGACTTGGAAATGACTGTAACATGAATGGATTTGTTGACTTAACTGACATTGTTTTGACATGACAGGGCCTACCAAGGGACCAAGATCCCTTTGTGCTAACTGCAGAACAAACACAAGACTGAAAATGGAGCTGGTATCGGAGTTCCCCTGCCTTATCACACTCAGTTAATGCATTACTCTGTGCTAGCTGGCCAGCTAAGAGTGGCATTTGTTACAGAGAGAGGGAAAACTCGTACATAGCAGCAGCATTGTCTCTCCATGGTGTTTTCATAGGAGGCTCCTGCTCATGGCTCTTCGTAACTCAAAGTCCATACTCAAAACAGAGAATTGTCCAAATCTGAACTGTTTCATTTACCAACAAAGTGGATGTTTGTGTTCATGCAACACCAGGACAGGGAGATGCTGGCCCACGGCTGAGAGCCGGAGACCTGTCACAGCTTGTGAGCCATGCTGGCATCACCCAGCACCCACAGGTCAGCCAAACACCCCAAGAGACAGAAGGACACCCCTCACAGAACAGATGTGTAGCACCAGCCTCATTAAAAGAAACATATGCTTGTCCTGTTTGATTCTATGAATTGATTAACCCGTCTGAACAGTGAGAATGTAATTTTATAGCTCTGGTTATGTATATATAAAACCATCTGGTTTAGAGCAGCAGTATCTAATTAACTGCATTAAAATTTTTTGAACACCACTATGAATAGAAAAAAGACCTCTGGGCCAGGAGTCAGCAGTTGTCAAGATTTGACATGCTTCTACTGAGAGCATCAGGAGGGATCCAGTCACCACCTCTCTGCTGCTTTTGCAGCCTAGTAACAGTTCTGACCAAGAACTCTCCCCAAGCCACTTTCCTGCAAAGCACAAGGAATGAA
Source organism: Caloenas nicobarica (assembly GCF_036013445.1). Classification (NCBI taxonomy): domain Eukaryota; kingdom Metazoa; phylum Chordata; class Aves; order Columbiformes; family Columbidae; genus Caloenas; species Caloenas nicobarica. The sequence goes on along the minus strand of NC_088255.1, from coordinate 15,581,887 downwards.
AGAGGAGCTTCTGCATTGCTTGAACACAGAAGAACTGCACCCTGTTAGGGCCATTTCATGCCATCTCCAGGGCATGCCAATGGTGACCATTCAACAGCGATGAGGTAAGAACAAGGTAAACTTAAAGCAATGCCTCACCTGAGCACCATTCCAGCTTCGGAGGATCTGCCACCCATGCCAGAGGTGATGCCCTTGTGCCCCTCTGCTGAGCTGCTCTGGGAGGAGAGGGACCAGAGTCCTGCCTGGGGAGATAAAAACATCATCACAACTCTTGCCCTTTTGTAAATGCCGTGTTGGTGTTGAAAAGCCTGACCTTGCACTGCCCTACAGTCTGATGTTGATACCAAGTGTGGTAGCTTAGCTTCCACTGAGCACCCAGAACAGACGTGGCTGTAGAAATCCCATATTAACAAATTGCGATTGAAAAAAACCCATCACGGTCTCAATGGCATTCGTGTGCAGCTGGACAAGGGTTGCCAATGGCTGTGAACTTTTATCAAAAAGGGCTGCGACATCTCTCAGTGCACGGAGCTATCATCACAGCTGTCGAAGACAGAAGTCCCTTTCACTTTTCTGCCCCATGTCCTAAGATTTTCTCATGCCCCAGCCCTCTCCTTATATCCTTCCTTCAGGCCACATGTCATCTGTCCAGCTCTCCAAGGAGTGGTGTTCCTGTTCACAGAAACCAGCTCTTGTCTTATCAACAGATCTTTTTCTTTGTGCATCCATTGAAATCTATACAAGTGAGACAATGGATGAGTAGCTTTTTAATCTAATTATACTTGTATTTACTTGGCAGAATCTTAGCTATTTTGCAACCAGTTTATTTGACCCAGCAAAGAGCTTCCAGGAGGAGACATGAGCCTGTGATACAGAGACAAGGATGTTTGCTGTCCATCAGTCTGAAATGTGGTACAAGCCTGCACTTCCCTATCCAAGCCCTTTGGCAAAAGTGCAGGTAGGAAACACACTCAAATGCAACTGGCCTCACCCTGCAGCCGGAGGTGTCTGGAGACCCTGCAAGTGTGGGTACAGCAGAGTCATGCCACAGCTACAAGCCCCCTGGCAGTGTATGAACAGCAAAGCAGTCGGAAAAATTCACACAGAAGATTTTGCAAACACATTTGCTGGTTGAAACTTTGTCCTAGAGGCTAGAGTCTCCTGCAACTGTGAGAAAGGAGGCTCCTTGTCATTTATAGCTGAGGTCAGGGGAGGGCCAGAGCAAGGAAGTTTGTATTGCAGCAATTTATACCTTATCTTGTTTATAGATGTAAACAGAAGATTTACGCTTCCTACACCAAAAACATTCAGTGGATAGAGGAGAAGAGGGATAGGTAACGTGTGTGCACACTTATTTCTTGAGCATATTTCAAGAAGGACAGTTAAAGCATCCAGTGTTTCTGAAGCATTTGTAAATTAGGACTCCCTTGCAGTAACTGAAAAGCCCAATCTCTCTGCAGACTGGAGAGGTCATTCCAGGATCTCCGCAGGGTCTGGATGTAACTCCTAAGTCTGTCATTGAAGCCAAGAGTCCTTTCATGAGCTTTAGGTCACTCCCAATTGCTTCTGAAGTCATTGCCCAGGCTTTTCTCATGTTAGTCACAGTACCAGATTTTTGTATCATTTGAAAAGCTCCAAGGCAAGGGACATATGGAGCCTACAAAAGCATGGTTATTGTGCTAGCTAGCTCCAGTCCCATGCCAAGCAAATTATTCATGCACGCTCAGCGGATAGGAGGCACAAGCTTTCATGTGGTTATATGGATAAAGGGAGGAGAATTTGGGCCACTGTCTCAGCCTGTCAGCAATGTTTCCCCCTACATACATCCATGGAGCTGCAAAGCAGATTTCTCACAGCACGGATGGTGGGGCAGTACTCTCTTTGGAAAATGTGGCCTCTTATTTACATGCCACTTGGAAATCAGTATCATATAAGGGAGCCAAACTCTTCTAAAAGTCTGGCCTTTTGATTATAACCTTTCATGAAAGTAAGCAATTGAACAAAAGCAGCTTAGAGATAGCATTTCAAATGAGAATCAGGTGCCTTACCTGGAACAGGGGCAATAGCAAACTGCCCAGCCTGCTGGAGACCTGACCATGCCATACGATGCTGCGCTCCTGCATCCAAAAGGAAACCTGACATTCAACAGGTGTTCTGCTTTTTTGGTAGTCTCATGGAAGGAGAACGAGTTTGAGGAGACACACTACAAAAAGGTCCTTTAAAGGCACATACCTTCCCATTTCAACTCCATGACCAAAGGGCTTTTTTTTTTTATTTCTTTTCTCTGCTCTCAGTAGATTTTATTCAATTATGACTGCAGTGGCCTCTGCAGAGTGCAGGGTACATTCCTGCTGCAGTCGTCTTTGTGTCCACTTGGCAGCAATCCTGAACACCCAGAAAAACTGACAATTGCTATTTTTCTCCATTTTTACTTTCCCTTTAGGAATATTTCTTATTTGGCCTTGCTACAATTAAAAAAAAAAAAAAAAAAAAAAAAGGAAAGAAAAAAACCCCAATCCTATGATCCTTTTATAAAGGAATTAAATTTACTCTATTATTTTAGTTAGTGGAAATAGAAAAGCCAATCAGCTGCCTGTAATTGTACAATAAAACCAAGAGTAGTTAATTTCAATCCTTGTTCCATAATACTTATATAATTCAGACCTGGAGACAAAAGCACTAAGGTCATGGATTAACCGTGGCTTAAAGTTGAAAATAGCCTGAGGAAGTAGGGATGACAAAGTAATTACTAATGGGCAAATCATATGTTAATGGGTATGGGAATTATTTAGTGTATGACATTTAATCAATGTAAACAGAAGAACTATAAAAGCAAATTCAACTTTTAAGGTCTCCATGAAAAAAAAAAAAATATATATGGCTTGTCTCTGTAATTGACATAGATCTTCAAAAAAGTAAATTTGTAATGTCAATACATGAAAATAAGTGATTTTATAATGTTGAAAATAGTTGTTGAAATACAGAGATAGTTCTTATGTATAGTGCTTTATAAGTTTGCTTTTTCCAATGATATATAAAACTAAAATCTGAAACAACAAGCAACTGAAAAACACACCGTGCCGAAACTCATCGCTAAGCACCTGCCACAAACTGCACTTTTCTAGATAAAAGTTCACAGTTCAGAGGTAAATAATTCTGGAAATTCACTTTGCTATAACACGTAAAGTGAATGACATAAAAACCTTCATGTGCATACCCAGAACAAAATAGCAAAAGTCCATAATAAAAGCTCTGGTGGGGTCTGTACTCACCAGTGCTGGAATTTCACAAGACACCTCACAATGTTTCATTAGGTTCACCTATTGCAAGAATTACAGTTGGAACAATCGTAGTTGCTGTGCCAAAGATAATTGTAGAAATTGCAAAAGTGTAAAACACAGGAAAATTAGAAAAGGAATTCTGTAACAAGAATGCCACGCAATTTTTCCCATGACAAATAAGTGAAGAAAATTAGATTTCTAAATAGAGAATGAGCACTTGTCAGAGTAACAGCCACTGCCTGCACAGAAATGTCCCTCAGAGCCTGTGGGATATTCAGAACCAGGAGCAGCTGAACACATCCAAGGAGAACAGCGACAATTTTTTAGTGTTTCTGTGCTAAAAGAAATTACACCTGCACACATTATCATTGGGTGGAAAAATGACACATCAATAAAAACACTCACGAACTAGGTCTGTTATTGAACAAACCACCTGTGGCCTTAGTGCCCTGACCACCTCTGTGAAGGTGAGTGCCTTGTCTCTGTGGTTGGAACTTACTGCAAGAAGTTAATCCTGGCCTTAATTCACAGCTCAATCAGAATAGAGAGTTTACAGAGACCTTTTGGGTCCTTGTAACACTGTGTTAATAATAGCAAAAAAACCCTCCCACTATCTTAGGATAACATGCCTTCTTTTATACAAGCATTTCATCTCAAAGTCTTAAATAGGCAATAAAACAATATTTAGTCTTATAAGTTGTCTTTGTTTAGGTTCATAATGTACCAACCTACCACATACATTCCTCACATTCAGAACACCTAGAAACCGGTATTTATTAGTAACCCATCCCAAAGTAAATGTAAAATTTGAGTCAAAAATGATCTATTCCAAAGAAGGCTGCTGGCCAGGTCCTGTAGATACAGGAGGTTAAGGTGTTCTTAATTATTTAATGACAAAAAACCCCCTCAAAACAACAATAAAAACCAAAACATGCACCCCAAAAACAAACAAAGAAAAAAAAGAAGAAAGGAAAAGTGCTTTCCATTTCAGAAGTGAATTTTTGCACGCCCTTATTCAAAAGCCGTGTTTTCTTCACTCAGATATAGGTTGGAACCTCAAGAAAGTTCCCACCGGGACCTTTCTTACTCTCAGCCTTTGGATGCCAACAGCAGGCAGGTGCTGAGGCATCGCAGCTGGTGCCCACACACACAACACAGCATCTCAGGCTGTTTCACCTGTCCTCCAATTGCCCCATGCAGAAGCAAAACAATTGTTACATCTACAACTTAAAGACCACTTAAGAGGCTGCTTCTGATTCTTTGTGTCTTAGGAGCCACATAATCCTATTTAGTATTTTAGCTGTTGCATACATAAATTGGTGGCTTTGTGCGGTTCCTTGCTCAGTGATAGTAGATATTAATGCCTTTGGCATGCAGCACTCAGCTAAGGCACGCATTGAAAGTGTTAACTCAAAGGTAGGATAATGTCCTATTTGGTTGAAGTAAAAAGTAAATAAATACAGGATTTACTGCAATTTAAAGCTTAAGATGAGCTCACATGCCTGTCATCTGCAAACACCTCTCAATCAGCAAAAAAATAATCCTTCACAAAATAGATCGTTGGCTTTTGGTGCAAGTTTTTCTGGAGTAAATGGAGTCATATATTATTCCTCTGTAAAGTGGAGGAAGATGAAGTATAAAGTCAGCTGAAAACTTATCCAGGGCTCCTGGCAAGCGCAGGCTAGAAGTGTGTGATTCGTGCTGCTTACCAGATATCTGCATTTCATGAATCCCACATGATGTGCAGGGGGAGGTCTTTAAAAGGATGTAGGAAGTGAGAATTGTCATCAGCTAATGAAGAGGGCAGGGAAATTAAAACCGAGCAAAAGGGAGAGCAGGCTCAGAGCTCTGCTCCCGCCACATGTGAGGGAGAATTCACTCATGTCCCTGGGAATTACTGTGTCAGAGCCACCTGCCTACAGGGTTAACTTTCTTCTCATCTTTATTTCAAATGAGGGGAGTCAGCCCGACCTTTACTTTCAGATCCGAGAGAAGCCTTGAAAACAAGAGCAGTGAAGCCGTCCAAATGCAAACACTGGCTACAGTAGACCTATTTATAAATAGTTTAGAAGAACACCATGAACTGCAGAAGGAGGGGAATTTTCTATCCCACTCATCCCCCCCAAGTTTGCTGCCTCAGTCAACACAGTGGCATGCTTGAATTTGCTTTCCTACATACCAGGATGCCTGTAGCAGAAAATGAAGTTAAATCCATAACGCAAGACCCAATTCAGTCAAGTGGCACCAGCTCAAGTTTTGCTGCAGTGCATGAAGGGGCAGTTCTGCAAAGCAAGTCCCTGGTCCTGACACAGTCCTTCAGGCTTTTGTTAGTTATCCTGCCTCATGGGAATGGCCCCAGACAGGGGAAAATCCCAAACCAGGTCAGGCAGCAGGGACAAGATCTATGTCCAATGGAAGACGGGCTGGGGAATGCCTCCCAGGATGCCTTCATCCTTCTAGCTCTCTCCAACCTAAAAAGGTTTTTATTTCTAGAGTTCATAAAGAATAAATAAACCAACCAAACACTCAACTGTGATAGTCAGAGGTAACATTAAAAAAATAGTCAGAAAGTGAGAAAAAACAAACCCAAGATAGCCAACACCCAAGTCCTCATGGATTCTCATAAGAATTCAGATTCATCATAGCCCCATCTTGCTACACAACTCACATCTGCTATTAACACACTTCTGCTGGGCTGTTACTTTCAGTTTTGAACCTTAGCCCTACAAGGAGTTCTCTGACCAAATGTTTAACCTTCGTTTTAAAGGACGTCATAAGTAAAAACAAACTCTGGCCTTGCAAAGTTCTCTTGTTTGTATTTTTTCCCCCAATTGCTTAGAAAAGTAATCCAACAGATTAAATTTCACTTTCTGAGAAGTGTTATCTAATGGCAAACCAGTGCTGATGTCACTGTGCAGATGATGCAGTCACTAAAGTGCCGCTGATTTGTCAGCAGAGGTGGCTCAGATGCTTGAAAAAAAAAAATGCAGAAGTAGCATTTCATCCCTTTTCTGTCTGCCCTGCACACATAAATGCTAAGGACCAGGACAACCTTCTGGTGCCTGGCAAAGTTAGAGCAGATCACAGAGAAAGTTGGCTGGTTGCATCCTGTATTATTTCTGAAGAATACTTAATTACCTGTGATTATTGACATGTCTTGATTTTTCCTATCTGCAGACATCACACACTCTCTCTTACCTCTGTTTGCATTGTGTCACAGATGCCACTGGAGCATATGAGGACTGGGAACAGAAGTCACGTAAAGGTGAGAGGCAGAGAAGAAAGATGCACATCTTTAGCCCATCTCTATACACAAAGGTTAACCCACTTTCCCCTCTTTTGCAGGTCACTCTCAAAGTGGGGTGAATTTTACCAACCCAACCATTTCCAGCTATCTTTATCTTCTGTTTCCCATCTCATTTCTTCTGAAGCCTCTCTAACAAACTTCACAGGCGATTTTTGGAGGCAAGGGTAGTGTCTTCGTGTTCATATTACATAGCTCTCAGTAGAATTATTTTCCACAAACTCATTTGGTTACTTATAAACTCAGGAGGCTCACAGCTGTAGAAAGAACCAAAAATGAGATTTTTTTTTTTTTTTCTTCCTTCTTTCTGTGGGCAATAGTCACAGACAGGCTCCTCTCTCCAGCCAGCTGCCTGAAACATCCCACTCCATGTCATAGGAAATGATCTTGTGTATGGATTAGCTTGAAGGGTCATTGAGCAAGTTGCTGGCTACGTCAACAGCAGACTTGGTCTTTTAGGATAGCTGTGGCTAAGTTACATTAATTTCTCACAGGTCCACTTTTGAATTAAAGGAGAATAAGGAAAAAAGTAAAGAGGAGAGGTGGGCCCACTGTGTTGGCCAGGCATGGCAGCCTCCACCTTGGACAATCTGTTGGTGAAGAGGCAGAGTCCCCAGAAGTTCAAGCATGTCTCAGGGTCTTTGCAAATCAGGACCAGGTAAAAGCCAGGGTGATGAGGGAAGAAGCCCTGAAAATGCTTGTGTCTGCACTGAGATCCCTGACATTACTGGCAAAGCACCCATTGAATTAATTGGCTTTGGATTAAGCTCATTAGAGAAACAGCTGGGAAGGTGAGTGTCTTTAATTAAATGGACAATGATTTATGAATTGCATTGGATGCCTCACTGTAAAAAATAAACTGTTTATTAATAATGGTTTTAAGGCTCAGTTCCTGTTTTAAGCAAAATAAATTTAAGTAAGCAATCCCAGCTGAGCTTCTGGTGGGAGGGAGTTTACTGGAAAAATAAACGAATTTTTAAAAAAGCTACTCAGAATTTACCAGTCTTCATTTGCCATCTTTAAGTTTTAGGAGGAACACAGTGCAACCAAGCACTTGCATGTCAAGTGTTTTCATGAGCCACTAGACACAGGCATAATTCTCTGGAGGAGAATTTGGAGTCTTGGAACCTCTCTTGTTTCTTATTTTCTTGATACTGTAAATATATTTTGTATACACATGTATATTAGATATATATATATACACACGCATATATACTTATTCCTGACACAAAGAAGTTGGGAGTTTCCCTCAACAAAGAATTTGGCAGCTGAAATGTGCCCAGTTCAAGCTGACGAATGTTACAGAATGCACCACGTGAGACGGAAAGGGCAACAATTAAACACCATTCTTGTTGCTGAAAAAGGATCAGTTCCCTGTGATACTTCAAATTCCTTCTGTAACCATGGGTAGATGATTTAGTGCCAGACATTCAGAGGGATTTAGGTTTGCAAAGATGCAGATAGAAAACTTATAGGAATTTCTTTAATGCCTGGTGCCAAGAGGAGCTGGACATCTGGGGAGAATTTTGAGAATTGGTCTGTGTGCCTCTTTCTCTCTTAAATTGCCTCAACAGATGTACTTTTCTCTGCCTCAGTTCTTCCTATTTAGAAAATGTCAAAACCAGTGATTTCCTCCCTCATCAGGAAGGATCAGGAGAGTGAGGTGCTCCAACAAACAAGTCAGCTGAAAAAAGGAGATAGAGAAAGGAATATGAAAGGTTTAACATCTTGCTTCTCACCTTTACCAGGCATGAATGACCTATGAAATATTTATCATCAGAACTACTGTCCTCATATTAGGCAATGCTACTTAGAGCCTACATGGCATCGTTGCTTCCTATACATTGCTTTGCTTCTTTTACACTTCTCAACAAATGCTTGTGCAGACTTGGAGGACAACTTCACACCTGAATGTGGGGTTCAGCTCCATCGCTTTTTCTGAGCAACGGTAGGCTGTGCAGTTGGCCATGAGGGTCTACCATAACCGTAGAGTTGAAAAACAGCCCCTGTCTGTTCCCCACCACGCAACAGGCCTGATATCTGGCAGAAACTCACTGTTTCATCAGCATTCAGAGGACCATTATGGTCCAAATGTCAATGTCTCAGGCAGAGTAGTGGGGTCACGGAGACATCACACCACATCATATGAATCTGGCACATTGGCATTTTCTTCTTATACAAGCCTCTGTCCCACACCAGAGATGTTCTCAGGTTGTCATCTAATGCAAGAAAGCTCGCTGTGCCTCCTGCCCTCAGATTCCATTTCCCTTCTGCGCTCAAGAATTTTTAGTGAAGAAAGTACTGGAAATGTAACTGCCAGGACAGTTGAACAATATTTAATGGAAAAACCATCTTTGTCTATTTAAAACAAAAAACCAAAAGCTGACACACATCTCTGATGGTGAAGTTAGGAAAGCGTTTAACAAGGAGCCAATCTGTAAGCAACAGAAGCTGCAGGCCCTTGTTTCCTTTGGCTCCCTGGCTCAGGTTGGGCCAGTCTCTGGGCAGTAACACACAAAATCAAATCAGAATATCTCCTATAGCAGGAATACTTTTCTCATGAGTAGTTTGTGGGATCTGGAAATTTACTTGAGGTTACAGTGCAGCTTTTGTTCCTGATTGGAGGGCATGAATTTAATCTCTCCTCAGTTGCTTATCTGGCTATTGCTGACATATCTAGCTGTCTGTCAAATTTGGATGAAACTTAGCAACGTATTCAGATGTAAAGTCTGACTTGCAGTGTGACAGTGGAAATATCTTTAGGAAATCAGGCTTAAAAAAACCCAACAAAACTACGTAATTGTAGTTTGACTTGTCTACTTCAGCTGTGTCAACTCTACTGATGACTCATGGGAAGTTACTGAAGCAAGTTCACAAACCATCACTGATGCACAGCATGGGAACCCTGCTGATTGCAATTACTAGGAAGACTGGTTGGAGCATTAAGTGACAGCCATTTATGGGACTAATAAACACAGAGGCTTAGTGTTCCTGTAGGAACACTTGTTCACCAGAAACCTTAGATACAAGACAAGTGCTCATGGAAGGTCTTTACTCGTGAATGTAGTACATGCAAAGAAGCAGCTGTATTTTTTCCATCAGAATCACAACGTTTTTCTGAGTAAAATTTCCAAGTGAAGGACCATCAAGAAACCAAGACATAGTCCATTTTCTCCCCAGCATACATCCTGCTGGGTTTTCTTACAGGCCATTAATATGTTATCTCCTGAGCCATAAGACAACAAGCGAAGCCAGAGAAATGCAGTGTAGTGAAATTTGACATGAGTAGAGGATGCATCATTTTGCTACTTAAATAAATAAATGTTTAAATATTTAAACAAGAATTTTGGTTTAAAAGGAAAAGCCCCATGAGAGGGAGAGGACGAATGAAAGCTGACGTTTTCTGGACTAACAACAGATAGAACTACTTATCCAAAAAAAACTTTAATACAGAAAGCCCTGCCAGCTTCCATTTGGATGGATAATGAATGGCTGTAGTATTTAAGTGAAAAGAAATGTTATATGATGCTAACACGGAAAGCTCAAAAAGAATGAAATTTGCCCACTTTGATCAAGTGAAAAAAAGAAGAAATTCCCACCTTGGCTCTTCTCCACAGTGGAGATGATTGTCTTGGCAAAGCTGAGGAGGAGAAATGGCCAGGCTTGCTCTGAATTAGTGTCAGCAGTCTCCTGGTGGCTCTCCATCTGACCTTACTGGAGAGAAAAGCCACAAGACAAGGGAGAAGCAGTAGCCCAAATAGGAGTAATTTGATAAGTCCTCCTGGCAGTGTTATTCCTGTGCGCCCTTGGGGACAAGTTTCAGTGGTCTACGGCACCATAGCAAGGGGAACCCCCCATTCGCCATGCACAGTGGGGAGTCTTTGTCCAACAAATAGCCCCAGGTATCCCCCGTCTGAAGGCGAGTGTCAACCAGGACTGTTCTGCTTTCTAGACTTCAGTAACAAGGCTTCACCTGCTGGCAAAAAGACCCCTTTACAACTAGAATATAATTCTGCTCTGAATGTTAGCAACCAAACAACCAAAATACGCACTAATTCGCAATTCTCTCATAGAGAGGGTGATGCCTGGAGCTCCAGGAACTCAGTGTCTTTCCTTCCTTCATATACTCACCAGGAGAACATCTTGCCTACCTCAATTTTACAGTATTTTTACCTCCCACACCTCTTTCACTCCAGTTGTTTACCAAAGTTCAGCCACTTTATCAGGCAGAACTGGAAGAATAAGAGATTATAAGAATATCTTGAGGGAGTATAATCAGTGACTGCAAATACCAAATAAAAGTTATTCAGCTATTGTTCATTCAGCACCATGCTCAAAAGAAAATGAAGTTCTGATCTTCAGCTATTTTGTAACCTAAAAACTGCTGCTAATATTAAGACAAATATTTTCTTGCATACTTGTGGGAGACATCTGCCGAAGTCAAGGGATAGATTCCCACTACTTTAGAACTGAGGGCTTCAGAACAACCAAAGTTTTCCGAACATCTTGCAGGTGTCCAGTGCATTACCATTAAAAGGTGCACTCCCATTTCATGGAGTTTTGCATTCAGAGCTTGCCAAAAAGGCAGCTTTGGCTTGAGCAGAAGATATGTGTGCTCAAGGAAGCAGGCCAGAGGTGTCTCAGGCACGCTGTGAGCCTTCCTCCTCCCTTTGGAGAGGTCTGTGCACACAAGTTCACTTTCTGGTATTGATTCAACAGTATTGCCAGCTAGAGCCCTGGCCTGCATCCTTGGCTTCATGTTGAACACCTTGATTCCTGACTAAAGACCTGGATTTGCAAAAGCATTTGTAGTTATGTCCTGTCTTCACAAATCCAAACATCAAAATCTTTAGGTTTGTAGAACATCTTCGAACTGAGCAGGTTTTACGATCTGCAGTTTCAGAATATTTTACTGCTGGTACATCCATAGATTTAGACTGGAATATTAACTCAATAACAGTACTACACAAATTTTAAAAGCTGCTTAAACCTAGCTGTCTTTTAAAACCAAGCACTTCTCAGAAGGTTCTTGTTCCCTTGCAACAATGTGTGCTTCTTTAAATAGCATAGTGCTCAAAATCCCCATATATTTTAAAATTATATAAAGAGTTTCACATATCAAATTAGAAGGTACACAGAAAACTTCATATGGACCATCTGTGTCTGACCACTCAGTTAAGATTAATTTCTGGAGTCCTGGGTCACAAAATTACATTCATTTCAAAAGCTGGCTAAAAGATCACTTGGATTTTATCCTGTTGGCTTGAATCTTATATATCTTGTACAACTTCCTGGCTGTGTAGATGACACGTTGCAGCAGTAAGCACAGAACACTTCAAGGACTAAAACCGAGCAGCCTTTGGACACTGGGACAGTTTTCAAAGGCCATTGCAAATGCACTCAATCGATCATATTTTTTTGCATTACTTTAAACACATATTCCTTGGGAAATATAAGTAAATTTTGGTGGGGGGAGGGAATGGAAGAGGGTAGGAGAGGGAAAGCAAGCAAAAGGAAATACTTGAAGTGGAAATTAATATTGAAGAAATAGTTATTTGTGCTAAACAACGATTCCCAGGCTGAATATTAAACATATTCTATTTAAACATAAACCAAGCTATCTGTGTAACATAAGCATTACGTTATTTAATGTATTGCGTAAGCACCCTGTTAGAGAAGCGGGAGTTTATTTCAAGTAAATATGTATTTTTTCAACTAAAATAATCACTCAATCTAGTGTTATACGTCAACCAATTTTACAACGATTTAATCAGGGCTCTGCATGACTGTTGGGGTTTTGCACAGAAACCAAGCCTTTGCTGCACACTGGAGCATCAGAGGATAAAGACTGTCCTAGTGGCTAAGGCCACTCCTAGAATGTTTCTTGAGCGAGACTCTCTTCAGAGAGACTTCCTTTCTCCTCCAGCATTCCCTTCTTGCAAAACAGAGATAAAGATGACGAACACAGCTTTGGAGACCTAAGCTTATCCTCATACGGTGAGCTCCTCGCCCAACATCAATGGGATAGAAACAGGAGTCTTCAGATCACCTTTCTGCTCCTCTCTTGGCCTAGAAGAGCTCCTCACTTCCTTTCTCTTGCCCTTCCCCAATTAATGTACCCTGTAGCTTATTTCATATAGTTGTCTTCTTTCTTTAGTCCTTTCTCTATTGAGAAAGCTTTTAAGATGTTGTCTGGCCCTAAAATGAAATCAAGTAGGAACAGTGGACAGTACCCAGCTTAGGGAAAGAACCTACACATGAAGACAAGCATGGCCTGTTCCTCCTGCTGTTCTCCCCATTTCTAGAAAACCTGGTCCTGAGGTTGTGTCTGAGCCATCATTCAAAAGCCATTCATAAGCTGTTTCCCACGGATTTGTGTAATTCCTTTTGATCCCATTCATGCTTTTGCTTCATCAACTTCCAGCAGCAAGGAGCTCCCTGACTGAATCGTGCTTTTTCTGGACAACAGTGCAATAAACCAAACAATACCAGGGACAGATGGCATTTTGGCTTTCGTCCCTGCTCCCCTCAGTCCACCCACAGCTGCAGACATTCATGCAAGACCTGCAAATCTGACCCGTGCAAGCACAGACACCCTGAGCTGAGCATGTCCACAGAGGACACGTCAAGACCCTTGATCCAGCCAGCCACTATATGTCAGTTCTGTTCACAGCTCCCTCCTCTTTTATTGCAAACATAAATCAGGGAATTGAGCAGAAAGGTTGTCCAGCTCATGCCTTTGCAGTGGAACACGCTACTGCTGAGACCTTCCCAGCAGGTGTTTTACCTGCTCTCAGACACTGCCAGTGACAGAGGCTCATGTCCTCCAGAAGCAAACCATTTTCATTCTCAGATACCATTGCAGTTACAAAGCTTGCCCCAATGCAACTCTGAGTCTCCTGCACTATACTTTAAGCTCAACCTTTCCTGTAGTGTTTACTGTGATGACTTCTGATTCCCTTCCCTGCTTCTGGAACAGAGGAGGATACAAGAACAACATATGACCTGCAAGAAAATTTCCCAGTGGGCTTTCAGAGCACGCTGGTTGTCTTTTGAACTGTGGTTGTGTTCGAGCCTCACTATGCCTCTCTATACCCACAAAAAGTTGCTCACATCTATTAATCCTTCAAAGTGTATGGGAAGCAGAGATAAGTTCACTCAGTTCCTTTGAGGTGGTGATCACAGGCAGGAGGGTCTGTCTTAAAGCTGTTGCTAGTGGAAGTCCAAGGTTTCACTCCTTGGTCCTTCTCCAAAATGTGACATACATTCAGCTCACAAGTGCTGCAAAACGTGTCATGGACCTAATGATGTATTGAGCCACATTTTCACAAAACAAAACAGCAACAGTGGGTGCAAATCAAGCATTAGCAAGAAGACCCTTACTAGAACAAAATGATTTCCAGGCTGGAGAGCTCAGGGAACATTATCTTCAGGGAACTGGGTTTCTGAGTTGCTTTGATCAAATAAGTTTCAAAGGTGATTACAGCCCCATAAGTGTTTCCCTAAGCAGTATCCTGTGGGATGGGGAAGGCCAGAATTCAGGCAGAAGCTTTCTCTTGTACAAAAGCCTTGCCACTGACATTGTCAAAGGATCTATTGCACTCCATTGTGTCCATAATCTTCAAATTAAAGCTCCCTAAATCCACAATAGTCTAATAAACCACAAGCCTGTAACAGCCTCTTCAATTTTCCACGTTAATAATCCATGGATTAAGAGTCCCTCTGCTGCTACAATAGACAGAACTGATCTTCTCTACTGTGTCAATGACCCATGAATTATAGGGCTGTGTCTCAGATGGTTAGATAATACTTCACTCAAGTCCCCGCGATAGATTTTTCTAACAGGGCAAATTCAGTACTCTGTTTTGGATTAAAAACACATTGTGCTGTTCTCACTTTTGGGACTGGTCTTCCTGTTCCTCTTGGCAGTATCACTGCACAAAAGCACAACCCCCTTTTTATCATAGGAGTCCATTTGTTTCGGTATAAATGGTCTACTCACCTTTCCTTTATAACTGTACCTTTAATATGTCATTCGAAAGTTTAACAAGAAACATAGTTTCATAACTGGTTAATCAACTGATGCAAAATCCTTCAATTTTCTTGTGATAGGGTCTTATAATAACCTGGAATATTTTATGCTGATTTGTCGATAGCACTTCTTCACACACTTGTATCACTTAATAACCCTTTATTATATCATTTACTATGAAGTACATACAGCACCTACCACAGTCAAATCAGAGTGCAAAAGGAAGCAGAGTAGAGTCGCTTCAGAAGAACTGCCCAAACCTATCATCCATAAAATGCTCATTGACTTTTCTGATCAGGAGCAAGAAAGCTTCTGTAACAGCTGCATGGTTTTCACCTTTGCAAATACCACTGCAATCAGCAGCCTGGATTTTTACATGCGGACGGAAGTGCCCTGCCAGCCACTGGAATGGAAAGAAATGTGATGGGCAGGAGCTGACAGTTTGTCTCTGTGGCATTTTCACTGGGGAGCACAGTCCCAATGGCAACGTGGTCTGCTAAAACCGAATGCCAATGCAATTTTTTTCCCCCTTTACTTTTTAAAGCAGGAACCCTCATATTGAACTCAAAGCCACACAAATCATTGCACATTATAGCAGGGTTGTTAAAGCCAAGGAATGTCTGTTAGGTTAGCCAGCCATGTCTCCATCAAAGCCTAACTGTTCCATACTATATCTTTCATGGCATTTGATCCAGACTCTTATTACTTGGGACATTTAAAACAACACTGTCAGCTCAGCTAGACATGGGAAGATGGTCTGCTCTGCAAGTAACTATCCACTTCTATCTCTGCTGCTGCATCTTAAAGTATATTAAACCAGAAGTTTGGTTTTATTTTGTCCTTCACAGGGCAATATTTCATCTGTTTAAAAGTTAGAGAAGCAATGGTTTGGGGCAGGTAAAGCCATGGCCTTGAATTAGGGACCGGGGTGATTCCCAATAAGGATGCATCCATTACTTGCTGAAGAAATGTATTTGCTGATTCTCTGGCTTACCAGACAGCCAGTGAAGGTCAGTTTTGTAAATCACCCCTAGTAGTTATAAGAGTCTATTAAATAAAATAGTCACAAATAAAGACTTGTTAACATCGATTCTGGAGCTCAACTCCACTGTTAAATCTTTCAGTGTCAGAAAGAAGATCAGTGCAGTCTCTATAGGCAATTAAAATTATAGTCAAAATTATAGTGGCAGCAGCCACTGTGGTGGCTGATTAAGGGTGAAGATAAATCTCTTCTGATGCAATGAAAAGAGTGCGATAGGAGGATGGAACAGTAATAGATGCTGCATTTTTATTGTTTGTATAGCAATTGTGAAAACACGTGTCAAGCCAAAGTGAAATAAGTTTTGTGCTGCTGGCTACCACGTGTGACATGTTCCTGCAGCAAAAACCTGCAATGCTACAAATAATCGGATTCACCTTAGCTGACTACCTGGTATACAACTATCAGAATCTCACCTCTTATTTCACCCTGGTGGAGATTTTAATAACTTACTTTATCATCCTTTAGAAGATGATAAAACAAGGCTCTGAATTGCCTACATATATCTTGGGCTGCAGCTCAGATTTGTGAGACCAGATGTACTGCACTAAACGGCAAAAATAAAGAAACCTGACCCATTTACCTCATGGAGAGGCACTAAAATTCTGTCATCAGTTCACTTCCCTTTGCAAACAGGTGTAAGAACAAAAACTGTATTGTCATTAGCCAGCATATAGAATAAATAGAAGGAATGAGCCCATGCTAGCTGATGCACATGCAATAGAAAGTGCTGCTTTACCTCCTATGACTGCCAGGACTGGTGCAATGAGTCTCCCCCAATTTTGACACAAAGTCAACATTGTCTTCTGAGCCCATTTCAGCCTTTAAGTTGACCTTGCAATATTTTTCTTGGTTGTCATGCTGAGCACAATGTTTATCTTGTTACAGTATTTATACAGAGCAGACTATTTTTCCATAAGGGAAATATCAAGTGTCAAACATCTGAAAGTCCAGAGGGCCATATACTTGGGCCAGGCTCCCTGCTCCAGAGATGGGGTGACCCTGCTGTACCCCAGTGGGACCACCATGCCAGCACTGAGCTCCCAGTGCTCAGTACAATGGCCCTTAGACCTTCCTGCGATACAAACAGTAGTGGCATCTAATGCATTCACTCATTCAGCCCTCATTAGAATAGTAATTGCTACTGTGAGACCTATGATAGATTTTCAGATAAGGAAAAAGTATTATTCCCATTTAATGATAAAATACTAAGCCCAGAGAAATAAGGACAGTGCAACACATGCAATTGCCGCACAAATAGCAGAACCGGTCACTCCTCTCATGTGGAAATGGTCCAGTTCCCAGGGTGGATGAGGCCAGGAGAAGCACCGCTAATGTGCTCCCCAGCCAGACATGAGTCTGTTGGAGTTGAGAGCAGGAGGGATGCCTAAAGGACAGCTCAGGATAACCCCAAGCCCGTTCCACCAAAAGGCACTGTGCATGCTTTGGTTTACAGGAGTTTGCGCACTCCTCTGTCCCCCCTGCCTCCGACATATTCCTACGTGATCTCAATATACACACAGCTTGTTAGCAGCTCCGCAGGGTTCCAAGGAGCAGTGAATGGACAGAAATAGGGATTGTAAGATCATAACAACCAGCTCAGTTTCTCCTGCCCTCTAAACTCCCCTTCCTAAGCAGAGGAGGAGTGGCTCTGGAGGAAAGGTCGTGATTTTTTTTTATTTTCCTGACCAGAGGGTGATTTTGCCTGGTCAAAGCTATACGCATTGTTCTTTGTTACTAAGGCAACAGGTACCTTACAAATGCTGATAATACATAAACTAATACAACTCTGCAGTTTGCTTTTCTTTCCAGTGCAGCTTAATAACCTGTGTGGATGCTGCTGGCCGCCTCTCTCCCGCTGGGCTAAACGAGCCCTTCAGGAAGCATTATCTCCCTTCTAGCCTGGGCTCCGCGGTGCCTGCACAAAGACAAGGCAGTGAACTGGGGAGCTGGGCCACTATCAGAAGGCAGAGGGGTTTTTAGAAAACTCGAGGGAGGAATGGGAACCGCTGTGGGAGCACCATGCAAATCTGCTGCAGCACTGCTGCCTTCCAAAAAGCAGCAAGGGATTCTTAACACTCAACATCCAGAGGGAACGCGTCACTTTTACAGTCCCGTAAAGGAAATCCTAGAGCACAAACCCTTTAGTTATAAGTTGTGCCCCCATCGTCAGCATCAAGAGCTAACTGGATTAAGGGCTGTTTGTTAAACTCCGCCTCACTCCCCCTCTCACATACAAGTCTCTTTGATACACATATCTGATTATTGTGTGAACACCGAAGTCTCTGCTGCTCTTGCGGTGAGAGCAGGGTTAAAAATGCCTCGCTGGTCTCCTTAATCCCTCTCACATGATTTAGTCAACACCAGTGGGAGAGAAGGACTGTCAGGTTTTACCTCCATGGCTCCCCCCTCTTCAGTAGTCAGGAATAAGAGATTAATTCAGTATTTTATTTGGGCTAGATGCTGTGGGAGCTGTCAAAAAGTAGTAGAAACTGTCAACACTGAGTGCACCCAACAGGTATCAGGGGCTGCATCTGCAGAGCTCATGGGTTTGAAAGCTGCTCCTGCCCTAGCCTTGAAGCTTGCTTTTTTCACTGCTTGGCACCATTTAAATCTTGAAACAGAAAGGAAAAAAGAAATTTGAAATACAGATTTCTGCTCCTGTGCAGAGCTGCTGTAGCATCAGTTCAATGTTGCAGGGATGATGACTGGGCAGTAGCAGAAGGAAAAGCCACCAGGAAAGAGGACCAATTGCACACTGCTGTGCTGGATGCACTCCTCCTCAGTGGACTTGATATACCAATCATCTGTCTGAAGAATTTGATTTTCAAGAGCAACTGTTCTGTTAGAATAACCAAAGAGATGGCCTTACTTCTACAGACCAGAGATAGTCTGAGATGCAATAGGCAAATAGGAGCTCAGAATTAAAAAGACAATCCAGAAATGAAAGTAACTGAAAACCTAACAAATGATCTACACTTTTATTTCTTTTCCTTTTTTTTTTTTTTTTTTTTTTAAGAATCATGGGGGCATATATTTCATCTATTTTATGCTTGCTACCAGCCAGGCCCTTTGTCCCGATGATCTGACAATAACACAAATAACTTAAATAATGTATGTTTTACTTCCTTCCAAAAGCAAAACACGGGATGGGTAGCGCGCTCTCTCTCAAAGAGCCATACAAGCATGAAAAGAAGACAGTTTTACAGACCCCATTCTTGTGCTGGATGACTCGCTGCTGCTGCTGCAAGACAAGGGTCTTTTTTATTGAAATCCCAGCAGAAAAGTAAACATTTGAAATGAAGCTAAACAAGAGTTTAGTTGTTGAGGAAAAGACAGTCATCTGTCAGTATTTGGCAAACAAACTCTTCTTAAGAATGGCCTTCCGCAGCGCTGGGCTGGGACCCCAGCACTTGGATTTAACCACTGTAGTCTGAATCCCTTCTACTTAATGAGAGGGCTCCTTACTGCATCAAATTTGTGACACTGTTGGCTGCTGCAATCATTATTCATTTGCCAAGTAGATCTTAGGAAAACGAACCTGGGTTACAAGTCTCAAGAGCACCAAAATATGCTGCTGGAGGAGATTTCACTGATAGAAAACACCGTGAGCTCACCACCTCCCATTGAAAGTCATTAGCAAGTGGTGTCTGTCCTCTAGTTGTGAATTCACTACCTTCCAATTCTATCTCCCCAGATCTTGCCTGCCGTGTTCTCTAACCAAACCCAACCTTTCAGGGGACACATGGAGATGTGTAGAACAAACGTGTGGGCTGCCAGGCTCAGGGAGTGGTGGTCAGTGACTTGATGCTTAGCTGGTGGCTGATCATCAGTGAAGCTCCTCACAGTTTGATACTGGGGCTCACTGTGTTTAACCACATTAACCTAGCCAACGGTATAGAGTGCAGCATCAGCATGTTCACATAAAATAATAAATTGTTGGGAAAGGCTAATATGCCAGAGGGCAGGGCTCTGTTCAGCTACATCTTGACCAGGAGGTGAAGTCAACTGACAGAAGCCTCATGAAATTCAACAAAGTCCAATGCAAACTGCTGTACCTGAAGCAATAATCCCTACGCGTGCAACAAATTATCTAAATAGAAAACAGTTTTCCAGAGAAGGAGATGGGGACTAGGTGGACAGGAATTGAGTGTGAGCCAGCAGTGCACCAAAGAAGGTCAACTACCTACTGCACTGAACTCACAAGAACTTAACCAGCAGGTCAGGGGAAGCGATTATGACACCGTATACCCGTAAGAAGGCTACCTCTGAAGTACTGCAGTCAAGAAAGATGTGAAGATGCTGTAGCCAAGGCAGAAAAAGGCTAGAGCACAGAACAGACTGAGAATTCCTTTGTTCAGCCTGGAAAAGAGAGAGCTGAGGATAGATGCATCTAATTTCTTTCTCCAGCTACCTTATGGGTGGTGATAATGAAGACAAAGGCAGATGGTCTTGCTTTGTGCAGGGACTGGTCTAGATGACCTGCAATTTTTCTTTCCAACTTCAATTGTTCCATGAGTCTATTAAACCATTCCAGTGAGAATCATTTGCAGAACACAACATTTGAAGTAAGTGACTCCTGGAAAATATGTGAGGCTTGGTTTCACCATAAACTCAAAGAAAAAAAAAGTCATAGGGCTGCCTCTAATCTACCAAATGCTTCCCTTGCCTCTGGGTGACTTGCCAACCCAAACACCTGTTTCATATGGGTAGAATGCAACAAATAGCTGACCCATATCTGTAATTAATCTTGAGGGCGTTTTGATTTCTCAGAGGATTAATGCATCCAATGTCCTGAATAGAAAACAAAAAGCCAAAACTATCCAACCCTCCTTGAAATCAAGCAAAACCTAAAGCAGATGGGTAGACAACAGTTACAAAACAAACAAATATTCCATGGTTCAGCTCAACTTGAAATAACTTCAGCACTGAAAACCTGAGTAAGCAAAGACAGTGTGTTACCTTTGGCAATCTGCATGGCTTCAGGTTTGCAGTATCATTTCTGATCTATGCAGTCTGCTAATCAAAAATGACTATTCAGATTCTAATCAAAATAAACCTCCAAATTACTTCCGATGTAAACCATGGTTGAGACTGAAACATCAAGTATTTGAAAAAGTTCTTTGTCTCTATGCTCTAGTTCAGTCAACCTCGTACCAACAGATTATGCTTCAGTCTTTGATTACATGGAGTGTGTGAAAACTAATAGGAGAGAGGTGGCCTACCAGCCTCATTTCCTTCTCTGTTTTATCAGAATGAGGCTTTTCTCATAAACAGCATTGATCCAGAACTTGAAACACCACAATCCTTCACAGAAAAGCCTTTGAGCAACAAAAATTTGCAGCATAAAATGCCTTACTCTCTCTCAGTATGAACCTCCCTCCTCCACAAGATATAGTTGTAACTGACTTCTAAATTTCTTAGTTTAGAAATAATTTATCAAGAAATAATTAGTTTCTTCCCTCTTCAAATTTTCAGGTGTTACCCTGTTTCTCCGGCAGACGAACCAGAGTGACAGCATGTCTTAATAATAGGACAGAAGTGCTCTGGGAAATCCATTGCTACAATACATGCAAGAGGAAAGGGAGTGATGGGAGAAAGAGAGCACGGGCACTTGAGACCCTGGATAAGATTGGGATCATTGTACAGACCCTTTACGCCACGATTCCTGGAGGTGTTCACAAGCACCATTTTTCCTGGAGGATATGGGAGACAAGGATTAGTTATGGCCCATGTTAGTGCACCTGACTTGCTTCACATTGAAAAACCTCTTCTGTGGTTGCTATTGGGGTGGCTCTGGGAGAAATCCCTGTTGCCAGATATTCCATTTATCCTTTTTCTCATGCTTTTTGATATCTATCACCAAGATAATATCTGGCCTGTACAGATGTACAAGGTAGAAACTTTCTTTTCACTGTGCCTCAGCCAACATGAGGCCATCTATAGCATTTCACAAATGTGTACCTTGTAGCGATTTTTTTTTTTTTTGGTATTTTGATACCAGGCTCTGGCAGATACAGCTTAAGTTTCAGCGTATTAATCATACTCCTCCACACCCCATCAACACTGATCTTATCACACAGCTACTTTTGTCTCAGGAACTCCTTGAACTCTGTGCCCTGAGCCTACAAAAATTCCCCTGGTCCCCCAAGCCTCAGGAGACCAACCAGGTTATGGTCCTGGTGAGGAGTGCTGAGAGCACATTCTCCAAAGAGAAGCAGGCACTGAGGGCTCTTAATTACATATTTGTGTTACCACACTAGAAAGTATGTTAGTATCAGGACTAACCCTGCCTAAGTAGTAGTACTAAGCCTAAACCATGCAACACACATAACACCTAAAATGTAAGGACAAGAGGTGTCTTAGCTAAGACTTTTTTCTTTTTTCCTGGTTCTTGGCCATTTCTGCAATGGACAAAGAGAGGCAGGGGGAGAAAGTACAGCTTTCCTTTTTCTCTAGGAGTCAGGATATCTTTCCACAGTAAAATATTTCTGACAGTTTCAATATTCCTCCTAGGTCTCTCCAGCTGATTGAAAACTCAGTTTGGAAGAGGAACTGGAGGTAACCTGGCTGCGACAATGTGTATTTTACTCCTAACACTGGGTCAGAGTGCCCAAGGCCAAAGAAGAGACTGCTAAAGCCCCATCCATCCCTCCCAACCACCCCTCTTTGTCTCTCTGGTTGCATTTGCTGCTGAAAGACACTGCTAGACCATTGCCTGTAATCAGATATGTTATACACATCCACATGAATAACAGTTCCTTTGATCTTCAAAAGAGTTTTACTTCTTTGATTATGAGTTTATCAGTAGCACATAGTTAGGTTGCAGACACACACAGTTTATTCTGTAGATTGCAGGTAAACAGCCAGCACATGTCCTTTATGCTGTATCCAACTATTTATTGAGACAAACTGCCTTAGCTTTTCCAGGAGACAGTCTTTCTTGGCAGGTGTAACAGGCTGAGTTTCTCAAGATAGCAAGAGCCATCACAGCTAATAAACTACCTGCACTGTGGCTCTTCCCTCAAGATGAACTTTCAAGTACTTCATACATCCCATGTTGGTCCCAATAGCAGTGTATTAAACATGCAGCAAAATGGTATTAAACATAAGCAAAAGGGTGTCAGGAAAAACAAAACACAACCCACTAGTAAAATTCAGAATTACAGATAGCAAAGGATGTTTTTTTCTTTTTGCTCAGACCAAGCTGAAAACAGTAACGAAGAGACACTAATCTGGAAACTGCCCCACAGTCAGGTACAGCACATAAATGAGAAGAAATGCAATATCTGCAAAGAGAGAGTTGGGAAGTACTACAGAAGTAATTCTTTTCCATCAGTATTTGGTAGCTGATTTGGTTTCTGACCCATATGGAAGTGCTGGCAGGGCAGCCCAGAACACCTCCTGCCATTTAGGCAAAATGCATCAAAACAAGGGCAAAAAAAGCAGTTGGCTATTTCATGTTTGGAAGCCTACAGCTAATACTATTAAATCTGTTTAATTTTAATAGCAAACTGCTTAGCTCTTCATTCATTAGAAGGAGATGAAACTCTGTTTGAGGTGTATGTGATGAAGCTGTGTCATCCAAGTGTGTGTGAGGGAAAGGGACTTGCTAAGGAAGGTCCTCTGGCCATGGCCTGTGGTCTCCTCCTGTTCCTGCTCCCTCCACTTCATCACTGTTTTTGCCAGCTTTCCGATTGTAGTCTGGACTCATGAGTTCTTTGTGTTTCTTTCCCGTGGGAAGCATCAAACCAAATACAAGGATCCTGTCAGAAAACGGACTTTCCCAAAATATTCAGAATCAGAAAAAAAAAGGTCAGATTTTTTTTTTTTTAAGACTAAAAATCCCTTCCATAGCAGGCAAGAGAGGAGCAGATTTTTCAGAAGAGTTCAACATGCTGTTTAACATATCCAACTGCCTAAAAAAATTCTGGCCCCCATTACAGCATTGAACACCTGGAACTGGCCACACTTGGGTTTGGATGTCTGCTCTTAAAAGCAACAATAGCTTGTGCTGTTGTCGGTAATTCAGGTTTGGAAGCAGAAGCCTTGATTTATATAAACTCCATACTAATGGAGAATTACTTCCAGTTTGTTACAGATTTCAGCACTGAAATTAGGTGGTTTTCTTGCCAAATTCAGGCCCAATGTGATTCCAATTGAACGGGTTTTGAAGAGCTCCAGTCCTTTTTATAACACTGCAGCACGGCTTGCAAATGAGCTTTTACATGTTTGGGGTTACCCAGCACTACAAATCGTTGTTTTATCAGATGCAGCTGACTGAAAAATGAAAAAACACTCCCTCTTTCCTCCCACTCTAAAAGCATTTAAATGCAGTATTTCCGGAAACCTGCCTGGGTGGAGGGAATTGGCAGAATGGATTGTGGTGCATAAAATACAGAGGGACAGATGTTCAGCTGATTACTTTAACAGATACAATGGTGACACAAGGATGACAGCTCTATTAGATTTCAGGAGGTGGTGTGTCACTCCTGCAGTAGGCTACTCCACATCTTCATAAAAAGCACTTTTTATGGGGTGAGACAAGACAGATTCAGATAAAAGCAACGTAAGAATGCTAGTCAGCCATAATCATGAACTCTATTAAAGATTTGCTGGAAATCATGTTAAATAGGAGCTCAAAATTACAGGTCAGCTCTGTGACACTCCCAGTTGGTAGAAGAGCCTTTGTCTTTGCAGGCCACTGCTCCCTGGTGCACCCTTTCACCTGGTGCTCGCACGCGGATGTAGGTGGTACTCTCTCCAGATGCAGAGGACTGCCCATTGCATGGAGCATTGCTACAGGATGGACATTCAGAGAAGATTCAGTCCTGAACTTGTAAAATCACAATAGCATGGTATCGCTAGCAACAAAACCCAAGCTGGAAACCCATGTAATCCACAAGACAAAAGCAGCCTCTTCTCCAGTGATGTCTGTTCCTCTATATTATTCATTTTAGGTTTCCCAGTCTTTGCTCTTTGCCAGTGACCTTCTTCCACTTCAGTTTGTATTTACTTTTAAAATGTCTTTTTCAGCTCTTGAATCCCAGGTGTTTCTCTTTCTTCAACTGACACTCAGGCTGTGCATCAGGCAACCATCAGGACTTGGCAAAGGTTTACTGGGTCAGTGGAGGAAGACCCTCAAATACAGATTTTTGCTATTACGGTTGTCAGTCATATAAGTCCTTAGAGGCTGCAAGAGCATGAAAATTAAATCTACAGATTGAATTACGCTGCTTCCCCTCACCTTAAGTGCACATGTGGTCTTGTCGTCTTGTCATTTTTATAATTGTTAGTGACAGTCCCCAAAATAATAGTGGACAAAACCATCAAATTTCTTATTCCTGCTTAAGCTGAATACCAAATATGAGCTCCCCAAATTGCAATGACTTACTCTGCTTCATCTGTCGCTTTATTTTTATTTTTTTTTTTTAAATATGTAGGAAAGATAGGGGTCCCCCCACTCAGGACAAAGCAAGGAAGGTTACCAATTTACTGATTTAAAATTCCGGCGATACTACCCTGAGATTCCTAAAAAATTTAGACCAGTGACTCAAAGCACACAAGGAGAGTTATGCCCCAGGCAATAATGTACAAAATTATGTCCTGATATCCACAAGTGGGGCCACCTGAAAACATCTGTACCGTGCCTGGCAGTCAAATTGGAGAAGGAGCTAAAACTAATAAAGTGATTCTGACCTGTAGATCTCAGTCCTTGGCCAGTCACGCTTGGTGATTTGGAACAAAAATACTCAGAAAAACCCCCTGGAAATCCAGGGCATACAGCCCACAGCTATGGAAAAAGCAGCGATGATGGTCATTTTAAAGGCAAAGTTCATTTCTACCAAGCTTTTGGTCCTAAATGTCTAGCCAGCCAAAATAAAACCCAAACCCATGACATCTTTTGCTTTGTATTCACCAGTATTCTTCGGCAACCTGCTTTTTGCTAATATTAACATAGCACCCTACTAAAACAGGCAGAGAAATCTGCATGTTTTTTTCTTAGGAAAGAGAGAAAGCGGATAATCAGCTGCATGCAAGAGCTGTGCAAACACATCACAAGGTGTGCTGAGGATGGATGCACAAGAGTACAGGCAGTTTCTGCTGTAGACATGCACAACCTGAACAGAAACAAGAAACTGGTGCTGCTTAAAATGGTGAATCAACAGCCCAGAGTTTTAGGTGTGATGAGTAAGTGGCTTACATGATTTTTGGTTGTTCAAATCCTAAAGGACCTAAGCAGCTGGAGCCCTCCACCCTTGCCAGAAAATCTGCTTCAAGCTGGGCAATCTTAAATAGTGTAAATAACTCACAGACACTGAGAAAGAAGTAGATGTGTTGCAAGGCTAGATTTCCTGGGAAACTCTAATAGCAAAGGACAGGATTTTGGAGGATGACATCAGGGGGAAAAAAAAAGAAGAGAAAAAAAATCAGTGAGCTGAGGACTGTTGTGTTCTTCCTTGGTCACCTATCTTCTCTTTGAAGTCAAAGCATGTTCAGTTTGTGTAGTTAAAAATCAACATGAAGTGGGTCTTCACAACTCAGAGCAAGAAACACCTCTTCAAAAATGTAACAGGTCTCATCTTATTTTGACTGGCTGGCATTTTCACCAGTCTCAAGAAGTAGGAAAAACATCTTGTGCTGCTAAATCACAACATCAAGTCAGCCCCAACAGCAAACGCTGTTGTGTCTCTAGAGCTAGGCAATCAATCCAGCATCCTGTGTCAGTACTAAGTATTCACAAAAAATTGAAAGAGTCTGAGAAGCAGGGCAAGCGGTTCCACAAGACCTTTGCTGTACAACCTCATCCAGTAGAAATCAACTTCTCCAATACACAGCAGGCCTTAGGGCTCATCTCCACACCGAAAACACCCTGAATGGGGATTTACCAAGGGAAGTTAGATATGTAGCTCCCCCAGGTGCGTTCCTCTAACCATCTCGTGAGTGGAATCAGCTCTCAGCCTCTCCCACCCTTTCCAACATTTGCTGAACCCTGCTGACATTTACTCGCTGTTGAGGGCTGGGGATAAGCAGGCAGCTGACAGAGGTGCCTCGGTTGAGTTTCCCCCTTCTTACCCTCTGTGATTAGAAATTTTGTTTCCAAGTTTCTAAAGCTTAGATCAACGTACAGTATCAACGCTAATAAAGCGCTAAAGATTTCTGTTCTATTTTAGTTCTTCTGTCACATGTCCACTCAAATTAATTTGCATAAATTGTGACTTTTATATAAGGGTTGTACAACTCTAAAGTCGCATTTTACTTGCAGTTCCGTACACTGCCCCACTGGTGCTAGTTTCCTGAAGAGCCCAGGAGTACAAGTATAGGAAATGTTGTGCAAAATGTCAAGGTCATTTTAGTGGTAAGTTCCTTTTCCGAGCAGGATTGCAGGAGAAAGGTAGTCCTTTGGGGGAAAAAAAATGAACATATGTGCTCAGTAAATTCTTGGTGCTTCATGAAAAAGCTTGGCCAGGATACAGTTATGGCTAATAGCCCAAAGCAAAGCTAGTGGGAAAAAGTTTCTCATACACAAACTAAACAGTTTCAAAGTTGAACTTAAAGCCTTCTCCTGAATGAATGCCCAAACCACATTAATTATTTCATGCACCAAGTGGCTAGACAAAGAACTAAGAAACAAAGTTAGGCTGAAAATCCTGAAAAAGCCACAAATCTCTGTATTAAAATTATAATGGCGTATCACCACTCTCACATTGAGATTCACAGAGAACAGGGCATCAGTATGGAAAGGGATGTATATCTATGCTGCCTGCATGCCATTGTTTTCATAAAAGCCTTTCCGACATGCAATAAATGACACTGGAGAAGCTTTGTGGACATACTTTGGGAGATTATGGAAGTAGGTCCATATACCACAATTTGCTCAAAGGCAAAATGATTGCTGAGCAAAAGACCTTGCTGTGGACATTGGTAGAAAATACAAAGCCAGAGATATTAAAAATAAAATATTTTCTTCCTAAAAAAACCCCAAAGCAATAGCACACACAAAACACTCCAAAAAAACCCTGCCAAACCCCAAATCTATGTCATTTGAAGGCAGGCAGGGGAATAGTTTGTTCCTCCCCGTATCAGATGTCAGTTCAGCCAGGGAGCCTGGCCCACGGTGAAGGATTTGAGCATGAATGCCTCATACTCCCAATAAGGAGCAGTGGCACCATTTTGAATGAAAATGTTTTGACTGCTAATGAAATATTATTGTGCCCACAGGAAATAGAAACTTGAGCAAAGCAAAAGCACAACTTTTACTAGAACAGCCCAGTTTTTTATTATGAAACTTTTTAAATTGGGCTTTTTACCAGCCACAGCAGAGCATCATTGCCTGTATTCTAATTGTAGTTTGACCCAAACTGCACAAGGAAAAAAACCAAAACCCACCAAAAAATAAACCCCAAATCATTTCCTCTCAAGAAATCTTCCCCATGACTTGATATCTGAAAGCAAAGTTTTCTGTAACAAAAGAAGGGAGAACAGCTATACCCGTTTAAATCAACCAAGATTTGGCTCTGAGACATTCAGAAATCAAAAACACACAGCAGATGCAATTTTGTCTTGCAGCAGAAATAAATATTCAACTTACTACAAGAATGTCCCAATGGGCAACTTTTTTAGACATAAATTTCAACCAGAATTCATTTAGTTTTGCAAGAGATGCTTTGAATTTGAGTCTGCTTGCTCTCAAAAGCATAAGACAACAGCTGACTGTAAACCATATTTTCCTATCACCCCCATTCACATATCAATTTATAAACTGCTGAATGAAGTTAAGAATAGAATCGATTTTGTGCTTAGAATTTACAAACCATTTGGAAGAGTTCAGCCTGCTCTGACTTTATTTTTCCCTCATCACTAAGACACATTCATTAACTACCATTAAAGGATCTCTGAGTAGTTTCCAGGGACCATAACACAACTATTAGAAGCCTTTTGGATCCGAACAGTAGTTATTCGACTCCAATCTATCTTGCTAACTCTTGACAGGCACCACATAGGCAGACATCAAAAAGAGCCGAGTATTTGATGGAATTTTCACGGAACGATGTATGAGCAGCAGAAAGGCTGCACACCTCCTGCGTTCGTGCCAGGTTTATCTTAGGGGGCACAAGCTGGAGGTGCCTCTGATGTACCGCCAAGAGATTAACGCTCAATACCTTTAGTTATTGACTACAGTATTTGAAACATGAACAAATCCAAAGCCTCTCAAATAAACATTGTTTATAATATTGGGCAGAAAACAACGTGGGAGTTAATGTGCTTGTAGAATACGTTTTTAAAATTTCCTTTCTATTTTCCTGTTTCTTTGAAAGGGTCCAAATGAAAATAACACTGTTCTTCTGCTCTTTGCGTTATCTGTCAAAGGGAAATGTTTCCCTGAATGCCACCAGCTGTTTTATATCCTAATTAGGGGATTGGTTTGTTATTGGTACTTGCAGAAAAATACATTTTACTGATAACTACGGAGTAAATATTTATGCCTATTAGTTACAGCTAAAGAGAAATAGTTCAGAAACAGCTTTAATCAGTTCTTACTCTACCTGTTAGCAGTGTAACTACTTGAAGTGTCATAAATGTTATATTAGAAAAAGAAAAAAAAAAAATCAATAATGAGAGCAAGGGAGTCTTCATACTTGTTCTCCCCCAAACCAAGGAGACACTAGCCTAGCTTTTACTGCATTTTTTTTTAAATGCCAAATGTGTCAAAATTAAAATACTATCAGTGCAAATGTGATGGCTGCTGTCTGTAGTACCTTGTGTGCATTTGTTCTACCCTGCAAATGAGTTTGCTTCAGTTGTGCTGCTCTGCAAGTATCATTTGTTAGCAAATCTCTCTGCTAGGAATTTCACAGAAACAAGTTTTAGGCAAAAATTGGAGCATACTAATGAGAGACAATGTTTACAATTACAAAATATATTCTTGAAACCAAAGTCTGGATACCACAACCACTTGTCCAAGGTTAACTTTATGTCCACTAGAGATTTTGCAGACCTCAGGACCACTGCAGTGCTTCAATAAAGTGACTCATGTGTGACCCTTCAGAAAATAATAGCAGCATAAATTTACAGTTGTTTATATCCAAGAAAAACACTTGCTTACACCCTTGGTTTTAAGCACATATTTAGCCTTAGTAAACTATGCTTAGATTCTTAACTGCACAGGGGTGAAATCTGATTCAGAGACCTCATGAGATAAGAAAAATCTAACAAGAAACAATTCACTCATAATTGGAAAGTTGTTTAATACCAGTGATACACAAAATTGCTGAGTAAAAACATAGTCTGTTGATCTTATCCTATTTCTCATAAAAAAAGTGAAGGCAAAATTTAACCAAAATCTGGTGATATATATGGATTATTCAAAGCATGAGTGAAAACATACACTTAGAGGATTTCTCAAAGCAGAAACACTGTGAGGGAAGGAATATAAAACTTGAAAGTAACTCTGAAGATTTTCTGTAATTATTTGCCACCCCCCACTGCAGATCTTTGCACACCAAGTAAAAGTGTATCTTGGAAACTCTACGTGCCCCACCAGTTCCACTTTTTGATTGGAAAAAACATACAGAGAAATAAAGAAAATGAACGTGAATGAGTTTTGTTTAAGGGAAATAACCTGCGCTTACTGTTCCCCATCAACCACAGTACAACTCAGCTCAATGAGCTCAAACTAAAACATTAATGGAAGACAACACGACTTAGAAACAATCCTGATCCAATACTTATCGACTGAGATCACTTCAGGACCTACATTCTGGTAAAGCTTTTGCAGTTATGTTATTTGTGATATAACAATGCCCATGTAGTTACACGTTTAAGTACCCCAAAGGATCAGCACAGTTGGAAAACCAGTTTATACTCCTCAGCCACACATTTTTGAGCATAAAACTTAACATAAGGATGAACTATTCTGTGCTACAGATGATGCTATTGTGAGAAGTTCAAATATCCCTTTGCCATCCCCTGAGATGATGTGTGCTGTTTTAAGAGCTGTAGGCTTTGCTCTAATGCCGATAAACACACAGAGGCAGATTTCCCATTGATGTCCATGACGGCAGTGGAAATTAGCTGCTGGGGTGGTGAACACAAATCCTCTGAGCAGGTTTCCATTTTCTTCCAGATATTACAACTATCTAAAATCCTACCATTATTTTTGCCCATCCCAAATTCTTCGTGGTTCCCAAGAGCATGACACTAGTGACTGAAAATGTGATTGCCTTGCGCTGCTGGGGAAAGAACTAAGCAGTTTGAAAGGGAAAAAAAAAGAGCAGCACAGCCTGCTGACTGCTGTTGAACAACAATCACCACCCAAAGCTTTTTTCGAGTGTATTCCCATCCCCACAAGTCAAAATAAGGGCTTTCAAACAACACCTCCGGTCAAGCCCTTGTTTTTCTTGGAAGCTTTCACTCAGAAACCTAGACTAATAGATTCAGGCCATGAAACAGTCCAAACTTTTGGATTCTGGGAGAAAAGGGTTTCCAACCAGCTCTCAGTGAGCAGATATCTACTATCTGTCATCACTTCCCTGCTCTGTGGAGCAACTGGAGAGGATTACCCCTTTTATTCTCCCAGAGAACCTGGTTGTGCCAGGTATCGGAAGATATCAGACAAGTTTGTGCCAGGTATCTCCAGGCTCGTGTGTGCACAGTCACACCCTTTCTGTACAGATAAGGAACGTGCTCTGCACGAGGCTGTGGCACAGTCACAAGATCAATCCCCTCTCCTCCAATCTCCTCTCCACGCCTCCGTGCTTTCCCCTTCTACTGCCGTGTTCCAACCCCCGCCACAATAAAGCAGCAACGCTGGACACTAACGCTGATCCCCCCACCCCTGTCGGATGGATTCTTCAGTACCAAACCACCAGCCCAGGTTTTCAAGTTACCAAATTAATTTAGCTTCACAGACTACTTTGGGGATGCTGAAAGCATTAAGAGAGGAGAGGTACAGAGTCATATAGCCTCAGTATTCTGCACTGCCAGTGAGCCATCTTTCACAGGAAGAATTATTCATCTATCTGCCCAATGCATATGAAATGCATGACCAATATTTCCTATTCTAATTTAAGTCAGTTTTCATTAAGCCCTTTTTTTCTGCCATCTGAAGCAGCAAGCTTTGAACAGGGTATTATAAATGAAGAACGTTTAACCTTCATTCCACACAGAACAGACTGCTGACTTCGTTTAAAACACAACTTAAAAAAATGAAATCAGACAATGATGCTATTAAAGAGTTCCATAGCATTGTAATTTGGAGTCATTTTCTAAATGGATCAAGAAAGCATAAAAGACAAGTGACTGAATAATACCTCAGAAGACTGTCTAAACAAGAAATATTTTTCTCATTTTCATCTATGTGATGCACACACGGGCAATGATAATGACAGAAAGGAAATAATTTCTTTAATTACTGCATGATAGAGTATAATAGAATAAAACAGCTATTGTTGGCTGGGATTAGGATCAGATGGATGCCTCAGAAGGAAACCTCCGAGACGTGACTGGACAAACACCAGGCACAAATACATGCAGAAATTCCATGAAGCACTTTATTAGTGGGGCCATTCACTGAATGGCAGCTGATAAGGTTTTCAATAACATGGACACTGCTAGTTGTATAATGCTCTGTAATCTAAACATAATTAAAAGTGTTAACAATTTTGTAGCCTTTATCTGAACACATTTTTCCCACATGCTTTAGGTGACCGGGTCATAATCCAAAGACAAGCAACTCTCTTGTTTTACACTATTAGTCTAGCGAGTGGCAATTTTTTTCCTGTGCACAAAGGTCATTATACCCTAGGCAACGTCTCTTGTCGGTATCTTCCACAAATTCAAGATGCACCAAAACAAACACAGATGGATTACATGTTGCCTATTAACTCAGCATTTCTTTTCCTTTCCTCAGATGCCAAAAAATAATTAAAGAGCATTTGTGTGTGAGTGGTGGTAATGCATTCATATAATTTGGCAATTATCTTGTCAGCTACCTTTATTAGATTCTCAGTTCTGTAAATTGCTTTAAAGTATGTGCTGTGTGGCTCTACTATGCTTACTACACCAGTTTCTGCAATCACAAGCTCAAAAATATGTTTTTTACCAGTAAACAAGATTTGAAGAAGCTCAGGATGTATTTATATTAAAGATTTATTTTTTTTTTCTGTTTAAAGTCAAGGAGCTAAATCCTGCCCAAGAGGTTAAGTGGGATTTTTTTTGGCTTTGCTTTTTCAAGAGGAACTCAGTTCCCTTTTAGACACATATGCAGATAAACCAGTTTTGGAAGATACGATGTCCCCAAAATCTCCCCTTTAGATATCAGTAGGCACATCAGATTTTTCAATGGATTTAAAAATTTCGCCAAGAGAATAGCACCCCAAAACAGGGGAGTAGGAAAGAAGGTATAGATGCCTGACTCTATTGGAACCCATCTGAAAAGAGAAGCCTTCACTCCAAACCAGGAGACAGTGATAGAAGAACTGAACCATTGGCAGGGAAAGGTACAGGGGCACCAAAGTTAGGATCCCCCATGGTAAAGTGCCAAAGTTGGAGACACACAGGAGTAGAAAAGCGAGATTTTGTGAAGATCATAATTACTTAAAACATCAGAACTAACTGATAGACTACTGCATAATCATGATCTTAATGTATCCCAAAATATTTTTTTTTCTCTCCTATTTCCCCCCCCTCCTCTAACCCAGTGAATATGAAAAGTTACAATAACAGCTTACAAAGTGCTTGGCTAGCTCTGTTTCTCTCATGTTAGCTACATGTTTTAAGGAAAAATTTATCTGTCTCCAGTTTCCAATACTTGCAGACACACTGAGATAGACCATAACAACAGCAAAGCCAAACTCACGCTGAGGGGCATACAGTGCATATAAGCGATTAAAGCCTGCTTCCGTGCTACTTGGAGCACTGATGGATAGTTGGAGGATAATAACTAGCTCACTTTAATTTGCAAAAATTTCTCACGAGCCGGGATAATTGAATGCACAATAAAACGATACGAATTGTTTGAACATTACATTCATACTGTAATGCGCACCTAACAAATGCAAAAGGTTTTTAGGGTGTATACTCCCCTACCCCCTTCCTAACATCTAGAAACATGGAAAATTTTTCTGCTCTGTAGCTTTTTTGGTTTGGTTTTTTAATTATAGGTAACACTCAACGTACTACCTTTCCCCGTGGAAAAGTCTCCTTCCTGGGTTACATACAGCCACACACTCTGGATATAAGAAAAACACAGATGTGTGAAGAGTAAGAAAAGATTCTGGGAACTGCACACAGAGCCAGGCAATTTCAAACATATTGGTGAGTGCCTTTTCCATCACAACACAAAGAACTTACATGGGCATATTATGCTTGATTTCACAATGAGGCACAATTACAGAACTCAATTTGCAAGGCTTGATTGCACAATGCTGACAAAAATCACACATAGCAGGTCTCACACCCTCCTCGCTTAACCATATCTCCGTCAACTCTTTGCTTGTGTGAAGCTACAGACACAAGGGTGGCTTCAGAGCCGGTCTGAAGCAGCTTTGCACTTTGAATAACACACCCGAGCGCAGGAGCTTGAGTTTCCAGCAATCCTGGATGCAGAATGGGTACCTGGGTACCCACCATCAGGCAGTGACAAGAAGTAACCAGACTGAACAGGCCATGCAGGCAAACACTGTGGGTCCTCAAGCACGTGGGAAAATGTTGTATTAACCCTATCCAGCATAAAAATGGTAAAGATGGCAGAAATTACAGTCACTATCACCAGTACAATGGGAAGCTAAACCTGAGAGTGCCTAAAGTTGGGCATATCTGACTATGACTCTTTGAGAAATAGACCAGCTATGAGGTTAATGGAGCTAAATCAGATGCTAGATCTCTCCAAAACTCAACTCATTGATTTAAATACAGTCTCTTCTCTAAATATTATTTCCAGAGAAACACTGAAGTTACATAAACATAGAGACAACCTATTTTCAAAGTTTATAGCCAAACAGAATTCAAAACAAAGTTAACAAGAGTTCATTTCCAATATGAAGAAAAAGCATTGTTTGGATGTTTAATGGGTGTTCAAGGAAATTTTGTAACAGTACCACAGAGTTTCTCAATTTACAAACTATGCGATATAACATACTTTAATATGGGCTAAATGATTGTCTTTATATGAATTTTACTAATGACTTCTATGGATTATCTGTATCTGGAAGATTTAAAACTATTACCAAATTGGACAGACTGTTTCCTTTCTTTCCCCTTCTGCCCCCATCAAATGTTTTTCTGTCTTCCCTTTTCTCCATTTGGAATGAAAAACATTTCTTCAGACATAGCCTCCCAGTTAGCTTGAAATTTTCATTTAAGTGACTTGCAAGTGAGCAAGGTGCCCAGGAGTCTAAAATCTGCTTTCATAAATGGCTTAGGAAGACAAACTATAAAAACTTTTTTGTTATCTAAAAATACCAACATACGCCTGGTGTTTCTGGTATCCTGGGTACTTTAGAAAAACCTCTTTAGATCCATACCAAATTTAGATAGATAAATATCTATTTAGAGAGCTAAACACACCAGAATACTTGGCTATCTTTCCATCACAGCAGGATCTGACCCGCTAATCTAGATATTCTGTATTTAAACAATACTACATGATTTCCAGGGCCTGGATCGCAGTATCTCCACTTCTCCACTTACAGGTGAGTGCCCTAACCAGTACACTCCAGACTCAGTTTAATTCTTTTTTTTTTTTTAATTATTCAGTGAAAATCAGAACAATTTTAGCTGAAGAGACCTCTGCCCTGCTTACTTCATAACCAGATGGTCTGGAGACAAGAGAAGGGAACACAAACTTGCTGTGGGCAGAGGAGGGAACCCATCAACCAGACGGAAGACCTCCCTAGTCCTGGAGCTGGTGGATTTAATGGAACCTGGTTCAAGGTTGCTGCTGTGCTACACAGACCTGCCAATTTTCACAGAGAAATCCAGCAACAGATTATTTTCCCTACTATATTCTGAGCAGCTGAAAACGTAGTATTGTTCTTGTACTGTGTTAAGTGTTGCTAATCCAAAGCCACCACTTCCTCCATTTGTAAGGAGAAGAAATATTGAGAGCAAAACAGTTCAGCTTTTTCTTTGGCATTACTTTTATGTAAGCAACCATCATTTAGCATTGCACAATCAATCCCTTTTACGACGTATTAACAATTGTAGATATTTCACAACTAGAACTGATCTCTGCCAGCTTGCTCACAGATTTTTATTAAATTCAACCTTGAGACATATTGTGTCTAATCCTTAAAGTGTCATTAGTAGTTATAAGTCTATTAATACAAAACTTAAGCCATTGCATTTTGTCTATAACCCAGCGCATCCCTCCACAGTGTTGATGCCACTTGCTCTTGCTAAACAAACTGGCCAAAACACCCTCCCCCAGGATAAAGCAAACCCTAGCATGACTGCCCTCTGTCTGGCTCAAACAGTTCAGGTGGTAAACTTAGTGATACTACTGCCTGGAAATAGGATTAAGGGGAAAGAAACCGCAGTTGTAGAGCCTGTGCTAGAGGTCAGCTCACATATGCTTCCCTGTGTGTATCTGGCAGCCTCGGAGAGGCAAATACCTAATCACAGCGGTATGCAGGCCGTATGGTGAGTTCAGACCAGATACAATTACACCATCAGGAAGCATATAATCGGTACTCATTTGCAAAAAGCCGCATTAGGAGGGGACAGTCCTATACCTCCCCAATGATTTATAAGCTACAATTGTAATTACCTCTTTGAAAGAGCACAGAGAATGGCCTCTCACCAAATGTGTGTACAATGGCCAGACATCCCTTCCATCCTCTTCTTGGAAGAGAGAAAAAACAAACGAAGGTAATTATTTCATTCTAACAACAAAGATCTTGCACAGGGCGAAAATGATTCACAATAAATAATTTCCGGTTGGTGAGAGGCTCTAGAGGCAACAGTCCTGCCTTTGAACCCAAGAGGAACAACCAAAGATCCTGTCCAGTAGACAAAAATATCTGCCCCAGTGCCAAAGGCATCTCAAGGCAGGCATGACTAGCAGGTCCATGTCCAGACACCTGAAGCCTTTGAAGATGAAGGCATTAGCAGAGCTCTGACCTGGAGTTGTACCACTTTTCAACCATTTGTTTATATTTGTACATGAAGAATAGATGAACAGTAGCCAGGAGACTGAAAAAAAGGAGGCGGCAGAATCAGTGAAAGTGTACTCAGAGCATTGCCAAAGAGAACAAAACAAGCTAGTGAGGTAAAGACGGGGCAGAGGTGAAGGTCAGGATGAGCTACATGGTGCAAAACCCGGTCAGAGGAAGTAAAGATGACGATACATCACCTCTGCGTAACACAGTTCCCCAGGGCAGCAGGTACAGAGGATCAGAATGCTGTGAGCTGATCCTGCCACAGACACAGCACCCCCCTGAAATTCCCTTTCTCTTGAAGGAGAGGAGGAGACTAGAACAGACCCAGCTGCATGGAGTGCAGCCCAGCTTCATAGCACAGAGGGCCAGTAACTGCCTTCACTGAGCAATCTTACCAACTTATTCAAGGAATTCCAACTTTTTTTTGCCATATTACCAAGAGAAACAGTGAAATATCAACAATTTTCAAACACTGGACTCAATGGTTGAGCACATGTTGAGGACGTTCCCTGGTTGTATGATGCATTTTCATTGGGTTTGTGTTATTCACCCTCACTTGAGATAATGGCAAGGACGGAAATCATACCTAAGATCTCTGCTTTAAAACAGACATCTACCACTAGTATTTCCCCCCATACTGTCTGACTTGGAAGCAAACAAGTGTTGTTTCCTCAAGCCACCCACACTGTGTTTTCCAGTATTATAACAAGAACTTCTATGCCAGGCAATGAAACAGTATGGGAGTTGAAACTAGTTGAACAAAAAGGAGAGGGAAGAAAAGGCTCAGCTACAAGTCACTTCACATCCTCATCCTGAGGGCTCACTAGACTTCTCCATGTTTTAAGTCACACCCATCTTCACTACACGGATATAAGAAAGGGTATCTCCCATGCCTGAGGGACCAGCTTCCCTCTTCTGCCATGCCACCTCCCAGATCAGCCACTTAACAGCCCAAATCTGATATCCTCTGATGATCCTCTACAAGAGTCAACTGCATCATAAGATGTACATGATTGTCCCCAGAACTCATGCAGTGTCAGTGCAAGAAAAAGGGACCAACAAAGATCCTGGTGTAGCATCAGGGCATAATGTAGCAATCATATTACAAACGATGTATGATGAGAAATTATTCTTTCCAAGAAACAGAGACAAGAAGGAAGGAGATGGTAATGGAAGGAGGGAATGAGCCACGAATAAGAAATAAGGTGGACAAAACCTGATTCTAGTCTAAAAGGACACAAAATAGGAGATACTTCTCTGTTCTGCAATATTCCAGAGACATTTAAGTGGAACAAGCTCATGGAAAGGATATCTACCTTGCATTTGCCAGGGAATAGATGTGTTCTCATCTGGAGCCCAGGAGACAGAGCTAACACCAAGGCACAAATAAAGACTGTGACACGTACAGTACCAAAACCAGAGCTGCTGCCCATGACAGATGGTGAGGATGAAGCAGCATGTTTTGTGTGCCCTTGTGTACCAAATCTGCAGCAGAGAACAAAACTTGGCTTTCTGGCTGTGCACATTTGATAAAAAGAAGAAATTTTCCTTAAACAGAAACTTGGGATTTCTTCAGCACAGAGAAGTGTGCAACTTTTATCACTGAAAAGCTTGGTGCAGCACCATCTCTAGTAGATGGACAAAGAACCAAAATACAAGGAATTACATGGAAAAAGAGGGAACTCCACAACACGCTGAAAAGAATAAAAATCCTCACAAATGCCAGAAGAGAACTCCCAGTCCGGAGCCCACACCAAAGCTGCGATTAAATAGTTCTGCCCAGAACCCTTTTTTTCCCCAAGCACATAACTTCTCCCCCCATTCTCTCCAGCAGCAGTTTCCCCATTCCAAGTGTCCCAGCTGCTGCAGTGTGGTTGCTCTTGGTAGGCAGTGGGAAGGCTGAGCCAATGCCACAAGCAGAGGCTGCATTTTTAACGTGTTTCACCCAAACACAGCACCCTCTTGCACAAGTGATGGTGTGTGCACAGACTCTGTACCCCCATTTCTTTTGCTAGCGATGAATCAGGGGGAAATGCACTATCCCTTGGTTTTAATTAGAACAGAAGTTCAGGCAACACCCAGGGAGATGTCAGGAAAGGCTCAAAACAGCAAAGCTATTAACAAATACACCTGCATTAGTAGTTGTTTTCCCAAAGACCACACAATAAGAGTTTTTTTTCTTTTTAATAAAAACTGCTTCCCTTATGTCACTCAAGCTGATTGAGAGGCTGTATCCACTGCCAGTAACTTCAGCTAGTGAAGGGCTGGGATGTACATTAATAGAAACTTCTATTCATAACTTGCCTGAGCTTACATAATTTTCTACAGACGCCATTGAGTTTGTCCTGCCTGAGAAGATTCATAGATGGCTGTTTGGGAGCAGTCTCAAAACCAAAAACCTAACAGTGATGCTTTTCTTTAACAGCTCATTGTAGGGTGCAGAAGGCAGATCCATACCACGCTCCGGATCAGTGCAAGAGGACCCCTCTCTGGCCACTGACCCTACTCTGAGCAGAAGACAACCGCTATATTAGCTGTGCCATCTCTGGTCCTTGAAGATAAGATATCATTCATATGCCAAAAAATACTTTATCTTCAAAAGGACAAAAATGGCCAATAAAAGCAGGGTGACTGCTCTAGCTCTGAGGTTTTGCCTGCCTTTCTGTCCCTAGCAGCCTGAAGTTAGATTTAAAAGTTAATAGTCGTTTCTCCACAGATATTTTGTCTTGCTTGCTTGTGTCTGTGTGCAGGAGTCAAGCTTTGGAAGCCCACTGCAAAGCACTGTAAATACTGCTCAGGGGTGCTACTGAATAAAGTACTGTAAAAAATGCACAGGGCTTACAGCTGGACTGCAGCTTGTTTCTCCTAACCCTTGCAAATCAGAAACAAACCCTCTGTGCAATTAGAAAGAAAGAAAAAAATATCAGAGATTTATACTGGCACGCAAAGGCTTGTGGACATAGTTCAAGAATATGAAAAATTATGTGCAAGATTCACATGGGGGCATAAGGAACTTCAGCTTAACCAGAAAAAATGTCCATGCAATTCCACACTGCAATGTATACAGAGTGAGAAGGTTGAAGGGGACCTTCTGAGGCAGGGAAATAAAATCAGCCACTGGGACTGAGGGGAAGGGTGGGTGGACATTGGCTTGAGGAAGCATCTAAAATTAATACAGCTGATGAGAGAGAAATTTTCAGTACTTTCTTTTGTCTGCTTATCCATCTTGTCTCTCCTCAACTATGCAGAGACACTCAGCAAAATCACTCTGGGTTTGCAGTGCATGAGTTAAGACTGCACCAAACCTCTGGGCAGATACCTTTATCCAGAACTGAAGTTGTCTTACTGTAACTACAAGGCAGTGCAGCCTAATACCCTTTCAAATACACACTTTAATTACCCTGAATTATGTCGTCTGAATGCCCTCATGCAGGCAAACCATTAAACTTCCAGACAGATTCACCAGACGGGGATTTTCACAGTAACCATCACTCTCGCAGTGCTTTATGCTGCTGGAAAGGCTTTTCCTCCCCTGCCCCCCAACTTCAAAGCCGTCACAGCTAAAGAAGAGTAAGTATCTCACTGGCAGCATCCAAAAGGAGTTGAGCCATTTATTCACTATTCTCTGCTTTGCTGGGAAGTCACAGAAAACCCGTGAACTTGTCCCTCCTCAGTGACCCGCTCACCAGGAAGGTTGTCCTCCTGGTCTGAGAACCACTGAATTAAGTAGTCAGGTCCTAAGGCAGCTGCCAGCCTGGCCTGGGCAAAGGATAAATAAGGCGAAATAAGCCCAAAGCAAGAATCCATGATTGTATGACATTTCCAGACTGACTGCTAAGGTATGTGTCTCCAGAAAGGTGCAAATGAGGGAATGGCCCATTCGTTGCTACATCTTAAGTGCTCCTGCCTTTGAAGACAAGTACTAGCTGGAGACAGTGCACCACATTATCTATTGCTTATTTAAGACTGATGTTACAAAAGACTTTTGGAAATTCTTTTCTTTCAAACAGGAAAAATATGTTTTTGATATAAAACAAGTCTTCCAAACCAAAATTTTACCCTGGACAGAGCTAATTCAAGTGCTTTCCAGCCATGAATTCACAGTGGGAGAAAGAAAACTGTTGAGTGTAAAACTGCAAGCGCTATGTAGCTGGGACCTCTTTAGATAGCTAAGAAGTGAGTCATAGAGACAACACCACTAAGCTAGTCATTCATCAAAACCAATCTGGCCACAGGCACTACAAGTTCTGTTATCTTGCTCCCAGACACTACATTTTCCCATATCAGTCTGCCTTGCAGCCTGGTCTCCTCACAGTCTCAGAGTCTTCATCATTTTGGTCTTCTCTGTATTTCTTTCCTTCTTGCAAGCATTTCCACTTTAACCACCAGGTAACAGGGAGAGGAGAATGCTCAGACAGACGTCCGTATTTTTTTTTTTAAATTAACTTGCTAACTCTTGGAAAAGCAAAATATTTTTCCCCAAGCTATCTTCAGTGGACAGAGAAAGAAATAATCTGCATAAAAGCACCGATCAATTTAATTTTACTAACTTGCCTCCTCATCCAGTGGAAAAAAGAGTTCTCTGAGGGAGAAATAAGACATCTTTTAACCAGGTCACTTTTCTGTAAGAAACAGAGCAGCAAACAAATTTGGAGGGGAAAAGAAAATCCTCCTTAAAACCAAAACAGTAAACAGGTATTTGCCCCTGGATGAGAAACACACAGGGTATGTATTAACCATGTCTCTTAGTGCATGATTAGTAAGCTGCTAGATACTACAGCAGTGAGACAACTGCAATAGTATACACAGAACAACCAAGAAGGAAGGTTTTTCCTAACACAGACCTAAATTTAATACAGGTGGCTCCCAAAAGGGATCTTTCTGCACCTCTGTGGAGCATCCTGGAGTTTTAGATGGCCAGTGATATGTGGGCAAGCCATTATTTGCTTGCACATGCAAAAATGAGACATCCCAAGTGGCAGTTCTTTGTTTCTTCATTTTCAGACCTGAAAACTGAATCTGGAGTCATTTCTTGAGTATGGCAAAGCCAAAAGTTGCTTTGTGCACAGGTCAGACAACGAGTCACCCAAGATGGCACAACATGCTCTTCTCTGAAGCGCCCCACTATGCACCACATCTCTTTTTGCAAGAGGCTCTGGGCAAGCAGCAGCAAATAGGCTGCTTGTGTTCAGGCCTCTCACTTGGAATTATTTCCACACAGATCAGCTTCCAAACATTGCTTTTGCTGACTGCAAGGGAAGTAAAATAACTCCCAAAACATTTGTACCAGTGCTCCTGCTTGGTTTGTCTCGAGTACGTGAGCAACTGTAACACAAATACGCCATCTTCAGCTGGGGAAAGTGGATGTGGCTCCAGTGACCAGCCCTGTGCTTAAACCATCTTCCACCCACGGACGCCTGGATCCAGCATATTTTCCATTATGTTACAGCAACTGATAGAACTTCCATTCCCCTTTATAGTGTCTGTGCGTATCTGATTAATTCTTCTTTCTCACAGGAAGTCCAGCAGCCATAGACTACTGTTTTATTGGATAGAGTATATCCAGATGATTTCAATAAAGCACTTTAAGAAAAAAAACGTAGTTTCCTGATATTACAATAAAAAAACCCAACCTACTTGGAGGGAATAATTGCAGATGATAAATCTGCTGCCATTCACCAACATTGCTATAGCTGATTAGAAACAGTGCATTGTCCCAAGCACGTCCCCTCTGATACTCCACTGGGAACACTCCCAGCAGTACAGATATGAATCATATTCCCCCACACAGAGATACTAATATTGGTGAGAAACTGGTAACATTTAGTAGTTATTGTGCTGCATTTCTTGACAGACTGCACATGTATTTTTATACATATTTTTGTAATATTTAAGTCGAAATACATTGAGTGTTCTCATACCATCTTGAACTACTTTTTTTTTTTTAAATTACCAAGGCTGGAGAAATTAGAACAATCCACCATCAATATCAAAACCATCAAAAACTAAAGGAGTGCGTTGAGGACAATGACAGTGGCATTACTGATGCACTCAACAGAATCCAACTACATCCATTACATATAACAATTTATATTCTATACAATGGCCTAACATGGGTCTAACACTGGGTCTTCATTATGCAGCATTTTAGCATCTCATCATTGCAGTACATAAGGAAGCACACAGGCAATGGGAAGAGAGCATGAGAAAAATAAAAATCACCTGTGAGCATTACAATTGCAGTTGAAATTAGTTTGTTCGAGCCAGACTTCTCCACTGGAGTTTACTGCATCAGTGCTTGCAGTAAGAATTTTAAGCTTGTAAGCTCACACACTGTCCCCAGAAGTCATGCAGAGGACAAAACACTGCTGCTAACACAGTATGAGATACTGCTCCCAAAGCTGCTCGGGATTCAATAGGGGAATTAAATGAACAACACGAAGGTGGAGCACATTTTCATGGGAGGACTGTGCAAACGTGCAGTCAGTTTGCAGCAGTAGAAAAGCACTGCTGGGCTATATAGAAAAGGCTTTGTGGGGTTTTTTTGTGAATTTTACTGAATACAGATATTCACAATTTCTCTTATTTCTCGAGCAACACTGCCCCCCAAATCTCCATATACAGTTTCCTACTTCAGCCCCTTTACAACACAGCTGACTCTTGTATAACACTGCACATTCAAATCCCAGAACTGAAATATGAATATAACTGA
The DNA here is from genome assembly GCF_036013445.1 of Caloenas nicobarica. Taxonomy (NCBI): domain Eukaryota; kingdom Metazoa; phylum Chordata; class Aves; order Columbiformes; family Columbidae; genus Caloenas; species Caloenas nicobarica. Next base: position 15,538,358 of record NC_088255.1, on the reverse strand, counting down.
TGAGAATTGGTTGATTTAAACTCCACATTAATATTGAGCACAAAAGGTGGAATCAAAAGTCTGTGATTAAATCCAAACATGCTTTAAAATAATTTTTGCAAAAGTTTATTTGCATGGCAAGAGGAAGACATCTTCCCTGCTCACATATACTCCAAGAACAGAAAGTATAGTAAATTGTGAAATAGGAATATCTGTCTAGCTAATAAAATAATGGTTAAATTCATGGGCAAACAACTGACATGTTAACTCTTCGGTTATCCAAAAATCTGTAACTCTTTAAAGAGCACCTGGTTATCACAGCTTATTGCATGGAGGCAAACTGCAATAAGTGCCCCTTTCTCTGGACGGCAGCCTGCGCAGTGACTGGCCCCAAATCTTTAGCGTCAATAACAGCAGCTAAAAATTGGAGTCCAAGTACAGCACCAATTTTCTATCATATCTTGGAAAGCACTGCTTTAATTAAGAATGGAGTTAGATCGTTGTGTTTGTGTAGGTTGCCACTCCAGGCCATCCCTGTAGCGTTGGATGTTTGTGGTCTCCTCAGCTTCCTGCCGTTCCGTCACTTCTCACTTGGTGCTTACCATGAGATGTCGACTACAACATCTGTGCGTTTAACATCAAAGATTCACTTTAGTTTACATTCTGGTGAGATGAAGTAAATGTAAGTTGTTTGGGTATTTTTAAAATTTATTTTTCCTCCTCTTCTTTTGGCTCTTTAGAAAAAGACATGCCACTGATAGGTCTCAGTTCAGTGCCAGATTAGCATAACAAAGCACAACGATTGTCTACCAAGGTTGTTGCATGTTGTCTCCATGGAAGGAGGGGAAAAAATATATTTACATATATATATGTAAATCATCACATGCTCAGGTGTAGGGGTTCATTCCAGGAGCAGATAGTCTACTCAAACTCAGAAATGAAAACTAGCCTAGCAACGTGACTTTTCTAATTGCTCCTTCCAGTTTCATAGCTACAGATGACACAAGTTTATCAGTGGAAAATAAATTTATTTAGATAAAATGTCTGCATTAAGGATGAGGAACCTCACTGCAACACCTACAGATTGAGACAATCATTTATGAGCTATATTAGAGAAAGAGATCTGGTCTGGCAGGTAGGACAGCAGCCTCAGATTTACACTGCTGTACTCACTAGATTTACACTTCTGTACTCATTGTCCTGTCCTTAATTAGGCACTGAAATACTTTGATGAATCTGGATGTGACTCCCACTGCTTTAATGCCACACTGTTAGAATGAAGATAGTAATATTTCTCTACTTCTGCATTAGGAGAATAACTACATCGAAACCACAGATGCTCAGGTATCGTGGTGACGGGAGACATGATGCCAACAGTGAGCTCTCCGTGGCGCAGTATCTATCCTCTACTCTTGCAAGCCCAACAAGAAGCTGTTATTAAAGCTGCCTGTTTTCAGTATCTCTCTAGTAGTTATTACCAGTACAAGGCTCTTTAGGGTATCAATTATCAGTAGAGGGGCCAGAAGAAAAATGAACAGAATTGAGCCACTTAAGGCTTTAACACACGACCCACAGGCAGTGGTTCAGAAGAGCAGGAAAACTTCTGCTGCACACAGAGTAAACACAGAGCTGCTGCTGGTGGTCCCAGTCCATCCTGCAGAACAAATGGCATGAATCCTGCCAGCAGCAAATCACAGGTATGGGTGCTCCCAAATGCACCATTAACTTCTACCCTCTGGAAAGCACGTTCTGCATTTCTCCCTTCATCCGTAGCCACATACACAGAACAAAGATGTTGGTGTCAGGTTAGGGGGTCTAAGGGCAACTTCTGGCTATTTTCATCTTACCAAGTACTGTAAATAAGAATTGCAATTGCTCAGCTGCATGAGACCCATGTGCATTTGGAAAAAGTACTTCTTTTTTTTAAATGGAACAATGCCCCTAATGTCTAGTTTTCCCTCTTTGAGAAAAATGTACTTTTTCAATGTAAATTTTCTACTTCTTCCTCATGTACATATATATATATACACACACATGCATTTATTTCTATGTCCAATTATAACCATATTGTCTCTGAAACTCTCTTTTGAAACTTACAGCAGGAAAAAGCCACTAATTCAACAGAGAATATTGACATTTTTCCTTAGTGGCCTGGATATCTGCCCAAACAAAGAGCTGGTTAGAGACAAAATACAAAGAACCCTTTTGTGAGGGGCTAAGTTCACCTAGGAGAGGTATTAATGAAGTCCCACAGGGGTGGGGAGTCAAACTTCCCTGTTTTCAACTATAAAAGAAGCAGGGCTGAGAACACCAAGTACTCTGCCTTCCTCACCCCTTGCTCTCTAAATCACAAGAAGGAGGGCTAACATAATTGAGAATTAGGGACCTTTCTGCCATTCATCTAAAGGGTTTGTGAAGAAAAGAGCTAGATTTTCAGATGGCACACCAGCTGCTGCATGGCAGCTGAGTCTGAAAAAAAAAAAGTTGATAAGTAGGTCAATACAAAAGGGCTGTTAACTCTGACTGAAAGGCCTTTAAAGAAATCAATACCATAAGCAACAATTACATGTGATAGCAATACAAATGACTGAACTCATAATATGGATGTCCTCGTGTGTATTGAGACATTTGATCAATTTTTTTGCTGCTGCAGAAGACAAGGAGCAAGAGCATTGCTCTACTTGGAGATTGATGTCCACTCTAGACAAATATAATTTACATAGAATACCAGGGATTATAACACTCCTAATCGATAATTATTCACCAGCTGTGCCAGGGGAACATTCTTCTCTGACCTCATATATCTAATAATTAGTTATAGTCTAAAGCTGGAATATTTAAGTATCTTTGTTTTTTCTTCCTTTGACTCCTACTGAGCTCTTTGCCTTAATTGTTACATCAAATCATGCTCCTGACTTGGGTTGCACATTATGGAATATACATTTGATCTCAGCACTTTTCACACATTGAAGAATTAGATAGTAGATTGCTCCTTGTTTGTGTGCTCTCCAGAGAGTTTAGAAGGATGGATGGGCATGAAAAAGTGGCAGTCTACTGAAAATAAGAACAATGTGTGTAAAGGTGATACAAGTTAGCTTACTCCAAGCTTTATACACCTCCTGGGCTAGGGAAAGGGGAGTTTTTCAAGCACAGTCATTCTTGTCATGATCCTCATCCCATTTCCAGGTATGCGGACACCACACTGGAAGTGGAGCTTTGCAGGGCTGCAGGTCAGGTTGTAAAGACAATAAAACATGGTGTGGGCTTCAAGACAGATTGGAAGCACAAACATACCCTCAGGGTTGTCCATGACAACCCATACTGCTGTCCCCCGCACCCTCATAATGAGATTAGTGGTGGCACCTCCAGGGCCAGCCTTCTGTCTGTGCAGAGCAAGTGGCAGCAAGAATGGAAGAGCAACCCAGAGAAGAGGACATGGGACATGTCTGTTCAATTTGCTGATGCCATAGCCTTGACGAGCCAGGCTTTTGACTGCCTGCCTATCTGCAGGAAGAAGCCATAACTTCAAAAGAAAAAGTGCTCACCCCTCACACATCATTGCTGTCCCAATAACTGCAGGATGGGAGAGACCAAGGAGCCAGGTTAATGACTTCTTCCTTAGGACCGAGGAATTGTGCAATGCCTGAACTACTGAAAAGCCTTGAACCAGCTTCACCCACTTGTGGCACAATTGTGCTGCCAGATGGAGCACAAACACAGCCCTGCTCTCCTCAAAAATGAATCCCATTTCCAAGGGCCTTTTGTGTCCCATCTTTTGCAGTGTAAGTTCTGCTGCTTCTTTAGTGGGAGCATCAAAACCTCTCCCTGTGGTGCTTTTCCTGTGCAAAGCACAAAGGAATCCACACAAGGAGTGGGGATTCAGGTGCTTTTGCAGCAGTCACAACTTTAATGAAAAGGGTGTATTTCCAGATGATCTCATTTATTTTGAAGTCCACATCTTCAAACCGCACACAAATCTCCTTCTCCATCTCCAATGCACACTCACTTCCAGTAACACAGCACATCATGACAGCTTTCTGAGGAAGCCTATGAAACGGCCCTGGGTTTGTGAATCACGGCTACTACAGAAGTTACACATGTATGCATTTCTCCTGAGCACAGGCTACTGACACAACTGCACGCTTTTCCCTCATAAAGGCTAAAAATCACAACTGAATGTTATTAAGAACACATATTTTGAATGAATAATTCAAAGCCAGGAACAATTAAGACAGGCTATGAAAGCAGAAAGATTTATGGCATTCAGGAAATCACTATTTTGCAGGAGACATTCTTCAGATTTCCATTAAAAAATGACCTTGATGAGCCAATTTCCTTTTCTCCTTTCATACTTCCCCAACATAAACACACCATCTAGGTTTTCTATTACTTTATTTCCAAAAACTTAAAAATGTTGAGAGCGTATCAGCTCTTGACATTGATGGACTGTCATTTCAAGTAATACTCGTCATTCAAGAGAAATACTACCACAATAAGCATGTAATATGCTTTTAAGCAGGCATCTCATAGAACAAGCACTGTAAAGGCATTTAGACTGGACTTTAAAAAGTGAAAATTTCATAGCTGGTCAAATGCTTTTGCTCTGGGTAGCTTAGTTCTTTTCGATTGTAGAACTAAATCAAAATGAATCTGGTTAGTGTTCTTCGAAAAATTATTCTGACATTTGAAAAACAAGTCTCTGTAGACATAATTGAAGGTTACTACTTTCTGAAATTTGATAGAGGGTGTAATGACTCCATTCTAGCTACACTTAACACACAGTCTGTTATGGTAAGTCAATATAACATTCAACAGGATATATTATACCGCTTTTGTTATGAAAACCTTATAACAAAAAAACCAGAAAGATACTTCCAGGAAGTATAACCCAAGACTTTCTGCAAAGACTCTTTAGAAGAACAGAATAGGGCAGAGTTTTCCAATTCCATCAATGTTTTAGGTTAAAATACATACACAAATTCATTACCTGGGATGAGCACACATATGCAGATCTTCTGTCTTTGTGAGAGAAAAGTCACAAGGTAGCCTAGGTTCTGAGCTTTCATCCCAGCCTCATGTACTATAAATCATCTCCAGACCAAAAGGAGCCATCATAAGCATCAGGTAGTTTATTTAACCTCTCCTCTCGAAGGAAACAGCTGAACCCATGTTAATCATAGAGTGAAAGCACCTTGATCTTTCAATCTAATAAGATCCCACTTGCTCTGTTGGCTGGTTTGCAAATGGGCACTGAGTGGCTACAGTTGGGCATCATTGCCCGATGGCCCTGTGACACCCACCGCCACCATCCACCCAGCACAGCTGCCGGCACAACCCAAAGAGACAGCACTTCGTTTGCATGAGTCGGCCTATATAAATATATATATAAATGTATGTATACAAAAGGTCTGAATTCAGAGGGACTGTAAGCAACTGCTTCAGCTTGTACATGGTCTGCAAGGTACAAAAACCCAGCAGTGAACTCAAGCACTTGCTGGAGTCACTTTGGCTGAAATATTTAAGTGACTCAGAGAATAATCATCACCTTACCTGCCAGACATAATGCTACTTTATAATTCTTATAAAACATACCTGTGTATGTATACATACATATATAAAACATATAAACTCACCCCCTTTTTGGCCAGATTGGAGACATGTGAGTAAGAAGCTCTATATATCCCAAGTTTAACAGGCATCTTGCTTGTATTGTGTAATAAGATTTGTCCTGTGACCACTTTATTAAAATTTCAGTGTAGATCTGTTTCAATAATAAAGTATCTGCACAGGCTTAGCTCCTTTGGTTTAATCCAAAGACTGATGGATATTCTCCCAATGCTTGCTGAAAGATTTTATTTGATTAGGTCACATTACAGAACTGTCTTCCTGAAGAATGAAATAAATTCATCTCCTTGGTGATAGCATGCTTGACTGACATGATGCACTCACCAACATCTTGTAGACAGCTGTGAGCACTTGCAGTGGAGCCAATTAATCTACGATAGCATCAATGGAGACAGAGAAACAAAGAAGGCAACACAAAAAGCTCTATTGAATAACATAATAAATGAGTGATGCAGGTGTTCTGTGGGTTTAATTTTTTCAGCCTTGCAGAAAGGTAACACTTGAGTCAACAGTGGTCAAGGTGTATCCCAGTTCATTGCCTCTTTGCTGCCTCCTCTCAAATGGCAATGCACAGCCCACACTGAGTGTCACTCACAAATATAAAGCTTGTGCATATATTATACATAATTAATTATTATAAATACTAGCTTTTTCATTGTACAGCTAGATAGACACTGGTTTCTAAAATGGCCTTCAATGCTCTGACTTTGATGATATTTTCAGTATTTTTTGTGGCATCAGAAAATATATAGTTTAAAATAACCACTAGAAACAGCTGCAATGTCCAACAAACAAAATGGCAAAAGTCAAAATGATGAGCCTAAAACTCACTCATTTTAATGGGATGTAAGCACGTGCTAGTTGCTTTGCTGAATGGGAGGCCTTGCAGTCTTAGCTTAATGAGTCGCATTGTAAGCTCTGAGCTAAATGGAGCTTGGAATCTTTAATGACCAATCTCTGTAAACAGCAGCTACTAAATAACATTGTAATGCCCTGATGATCTTTTAATTCAATAGACAAATGATGTGGCAATTTTAGCTAGCATCATAGTGTTAATGCAGCAGGGAATGCACACTGGAAAGAGCAAACAGAATAAGCAAGGATATGAAGGATGAACAGTATCTGGTATAATTCAGATGCTCAGATCTGCTTCCCAGAAGTAAGATATCCAACATCTGACCCAGTTCAGAATGTACCTATTTTAGCAGAATAGTGGTAAGGTGGTACTTTAATCATGATGTACACTGCGCCAGAGTTTTAGAGCCATGTTTCCACTGATGCTAAAGGATGCAACATGATTAAAGCCCAGTATTGAAAAACCATCCTGGCATGCTCACAGTGAAAATTGAGATGTGAGGTCCCAGCCTGGTAATACCACAGCTGTGTCAGGAAAGGCTTTGCAAATGAGGGGTAATGGAGCAAGATCGTTATGATCTGTACAGCCAGTTACACCTTGTACTCCCTCTGCCACAAGGATTGGGTTAGATGTCAGTCAAGTATTGAAACCAACTCTTTATGAAAAAGAGGTGGTTGAAGGCATGATGAAAGCAAAGCTATACACTTACAACACATTGCAATGTCTTTAAAGGAGTGCTGACCATTTGGCTGGAAGTGTACGAGCCAAGAGAACACCTAGAGTCTGCATTTAATCTGCTTATGTGCTTACAGGGACCGCATGTGTAATACAGCAGACTGCAGGTGCAAGCACTCTGTGAACCCACGCTGCTGAAACCTGGTCACAGCTCTTTTCTCTTTAAATGACATTACCATTGGATCCTAGTAAAGATGCCAACTGCCTATAGAGTCACTCGGTCTGGATCGGACACACAAAACCACTTCCAATATGTGTCGAGCTCTCCCTAAAGCTCTCCTGTTACACACTATTCAGTGAAACCTCTCAGTTCAGGCTGTTCCTTTCCTTCCTCCCAGCCCTGCACCTTCATCACTCGCCTCCTTTTCCCCCTCCCCAAACTCTCTGTTCCCTATCAGACTCCTTGGTGCCTGGCAGGGCTGTTTCATGGGGTGATGCCACACTCAGCAGGTCTGGTACTTTCTCTGCTGGGGCTTGACCAAGCGCTGTTCCCAAGCTTCATGATCTTAGGGCTTCTCTTAATAAGCTGTGTCTCGAAATATATCACCACTTTCCCAAGGCTGAGGGAAACTCATGAACATGTGAGGTCCAAAGGCAATGTCCATTTTCTTACTCAAATGGAGTTCAGGAGGGAGGTGAATTCTCTGGGGGGTTTGTATAGGCACTTTCAGATATGCAAAGGGTTTCGGTTCCGTCCTGTCTGAACCCTGGGATGGAGTCAGTTTCCATTTCCTTTCTGATCAGGTTCTTCCTTTCTCAGGGAACACATGTGCAGTTTTCTTAAAAAAAATTAGGTCATATCTATAACTTTTCTCACTTGGAAATGAAGCTGCAGCCCATGCCTTGCTTTTGTAGGTCTCCACCAAAAAGACGTCAGGTTTTGGACTGGCTAATACCTGAGACAGATTGTACCATCACAATGGCGATAAAAACTGTTGCTTACCTGTTGGAGAACAGATGCAGATTTTTTTTTCCTCCAGTTGTATTCGGAGGCAGCATGAGAGAAAAACGGGCTGTTCGAAAGTGTACATGTCATGACTCAGTCTTAAGCAGGCAGGATCAGAGGGGCCTGAAGAGATACATTTCATATTCCTCAGAAGTGATAGGCTCTTCTGGAGTTGCTATTGAAGCAACCTGTCTGAGCAGATTGTATAGGATGTGTCAGTACTTTCAATGGACCTGTGAGAGAAACCTGGGTCCCAGAGGGACGCCAGGAGACACAGAGGTGGCCAGGCGAGGGCAAGTACATGACTGAATCAGAGCAGAATTAATCTTTGAATTGTCTGTGCAGTAGTCTATGCTATACACAGCAGCTCCCTGTTTGATCCATTTTGATTTGTTATTGACTTAATACCCTAAGATATTTTATGTATCTTTCAGCCTCTCTTCTTTTGAGGCTGATTTATACCGTTCATCCCAAGAATTATAGGAGTAAGCCAAAGGAGGGTTCTGAATCTGTGCAAAATTTACCCTCAGGCTTTTGGGCACAGCTCTTCCCTGCTTGTCTTTTGGAAAGCCAGCTCCCCTGAACTGGCTGGTGATGCTGCTCCTGTCTGGCGCAGGGTACCAGCAGCTGCTCTTGGTCTCCCAGCCACAGGATGCTTCACTCTGCGTAGATGAGCTGGCCTGTCCCAAAGTGCTGATAGCGGTGAGAAACTTCTTTTCAGTGTTTGGCTAAGTCGTTCCTCCACTTAGATAAGCCAGTCTCTACTTTTCCTGGAGGTTTCTTCTTTCATTTATGTTGCTACTGATCCAGTCTATGTTGTTTTTTATGGGTGCATTGATGCCTCTTCTTTGAAGGTTTTCCAGTTCGTTATTTAATGGCTTCATCAAGACTAAACAAAATTCTCCCTGAATCTGTCTGCCTCTGCAGAATAAGGCCTGGCAAAGCCTTGTGTCCCAGACAAGGTGCAGAGGGACCATCGTCCTGCTCTGAAGCTGAGTTTATTGGGGTGTTGCATTGCAGCCATGTCCATGCACCAGCAGCTCTCATTAAGACCCAGTGGTAACATCGCCTGTTCTGGAGGTTTCTTATCACCAGCCTGTGTTTCCTCACTGTCCTCAGAATGATTTTATTATATTTCTGCAGCCTGATTTTTTTTCTGCTTATCAGATGATGGTCCAGCTGGCAGGGAAGTCGTTGTTGATTCAATAACGTAAGTGCGAATGCGGCCGAATGGTTGGCAGTCCTCTCCTGCCTCATAGATTTATTGAGTCTGGATCTGACAAATTCACACAGCAAGCCTCTTCCTTCGCACTGTTTTTTCCTTTTTCTTCTTCTTTTAGTTCTTGCAGTCATCGAAGCTGTGGGAAAGGCAAAGCTCCTCTTCTCACTCTTTGCACCATAGCTCTGAGATGTACCATTTTTCTGTGGTATCTACACAGGACATACTGTGACCCAGGATGCTCACGCCTCCAGACAGCTTCTGTTTGCCTTTCGCTTCTCCTGTTTGATTCATGTTCTTTGTTTCTTGGGATCTCTCTGGGCTTATCTCCCAGGCTGCTGGCTCTCAGGAGGCATTTCTCTAGGGTTAGAGCTGCTTGTCTCACCACTGGCTCCTGCAAGATGAAGCCCCACACTTCATAAATAACTTGATCTGTAATGAGCAAGGTTTTCTGTCTGCAGACTTGCGGTTTTAGTCCTGCACACTCCAGTGAATCCCTCCTTGTTTCTTCTTCACTGAAGCTGAAAACATCATTCACTTCCTCTTTGAGACTGGTGTGCTTGTGTGACCCCTAGGCAGCAGATCCAGAAAATGCGGGTCTCCTCCTGAAAATAGCAGCTTGCTCACCTTGTCCTTATCTCCTCACTATGAGATAGAAAGAAAATGTTCTTTCATCTTTATCTCCCCCAACCCTGTCGCCAGTTCTCAATGTAGTCTTACCTCTTACTATGAAGTTTGTGTAAGGCTTGTTGTCCAGTCGTCCTGGGAGGCTGAACCCCTCTAGGCTGCTCCTCTTTCCTTCCCATCCTGACTGTTCCACTTTCCAGTCCTCCAGATGCTGCTTTGTGTTTGGACAATTGCACTTCTCTTTTTAGAGGGGGATGTGCTGACTGCTGCCACCGCAGCCCATGTGCACAGAGGGCTCCAGGACTGTTAACCTAAACCAGCCCTTCATGAAGGAAACCATCTACGGACTTGCTTCAACCACCGTTTAGCACCCAGCCAGGCCATCCACAGGCTGAATCCTGCAACCTTGGTCTCCCCACCACTTTCCCTGCAGATTTGTTGCCCTCTCATAGTTTGTAAGCACAAGGGGAATCATACTATAGTCCTACAAAAGCTTTGGAGAGCTGTCCTTCTTGCATAGAAGGCATATCGGTTCACCGATAATCTCCGACTCTGATAGGCAACATCTACAGCATTCTCTGATTTTTTTTTTTTTAAATCTCTGCCATATTAATCCACTTGTGTATAAATGTGTTATTACTTATATCCTGGCCTCTGGAAAGATTTGCTTGCTAAAGCTATTCAGTCTGCCAAAACTCCTTCCCAAATTTAAGTGCTGCTGCTTGAATTGTTTTGTTATTCTTCAAAGGCTACTTATGACAGCATATGATAGAAGAAAATTATGCTCTAAGTTCAAAATTATTTTATAAATCCCTCAGTAAAACATCATTTGGATGTTTTTAAAACTGTTGACAGATTCCAAGAGAACAGCTGTTTATAGACAAATTCCCCACAAGGAGAGCAATGACTGGGGGCTACCACATCACATGTCCTTTCTGAATCCTGATACTGACAGGAAAGGTGACTTCAAACCTGGAATGCCAGATGAAAACAGCATAGAAGCATTAGAGATGTTCAAAATCCAAACTAAACTTGGATAAGAATTTTGCAGGTGCCTCTTCCTGCCTCCAGAGATGAATAAGACATCTGTGGATTTAGACAAATATTTCCATCTGCCCTCTCCAGCCTATCTCAGAAGTCCACAGCACTAAATTACCACTCTGTGTGTCCCTGGGTCCATGACTTGTGTCTGTACAGAAACCAGCACAGCAGAAGGAGAACTCTGCCAACAAGTGGCAGAATTATAAATACATCCATAAATATAAAAAAACATGCTAAAAGCACTTTCACCTGGCCATAGGTACACATCACCAGTATGCACAAGCAGAACCAACTACCGGCAATGGAGACAGGTCAATGCCACAATTTTATTTTATTAGGGGTTGTCTAGTCTGCTGATTGCAACACAGAGAACTGGGAGCTTTCCAGGACCTTGCATGTAACAGAATTGTGAAAAAACAATCACTGAAAGTGAAATACTCAAGGAGACTGGCCAAACCAAAGGCAAAATTAGCAGCCATCTCTTTCACTGCCATCAGTAGCTGAAATGAAGATCTAATTAGGGGTGTTTCAAATATTTTCCAAAAAATATAGCAATACTTCATATATCTTCATTTCACAAATATATAAAAGATTTATGAAGTACAACAATATTTTTATGGCTCTGTAAATCATCTTTAATCAGAAATCTTAGGGTATAACTAGAAATGAATATAATACGTCAAACCGCACCAGTAAGAACGGCAGAGAAGGTCAATGAAAGATTTTTCATGCAAAACCTTGAGGTCTTTCCGTTCCTACTGAAACCTGCGGCAGGTAGGGATGTCGGACCTGGCCTTGCATGCATATCATAGGGATATTGAGCACCACAACTCCCACTGCAGCATCTCCCAAGGTCCAAGCGTCTCCTGGGAACAGAAGCAGAAGGCGCCCCCGCTCCTTGCTCCACTGAGGTGGGTTCATCTCTGATGTTAGAGTAGCTAGAGAAAAAGCACACTTTTATTTTTAATGGCTGTACATGGCCAGAGTTTTTTTATTTTGGAACTTGGTTCTCATTTTCCAGAAAACCATATGGGTTTTTTTTGCACTCTAAGCAGCTTTATTTAATATGGAAAGTAGAATATCTTTTAAAACAGAAACCAGCTGCGTAGTTTATGGGTATCATCATATGGCTCTGCTTTTTGTTTCCTTACTTAACAGGAGTTTGGGGTTTCCAAGTTGCCAAGCTGCTAACACTAGTAAATGGAGTTTATTAGAGACAGTGTTTGTTGAACAATAACATTTTATATAGTCTGTCACTGTCTAGTACCTTAGATGAGTTACATATTTCTGTTCTCTATTTTTGCCCTGGTTTTTTTGGCACTTTAGATCCTGTTTTCAGCTGTGGACACCAAAGAGCAAAATGAAATACATGATCTTGTGCTTGCTTATGCCTAAAATCTGCAAAGCCGCCCCAACCAAAGTCACCCAAACATCTGAACAGAATCAGACCTTCAAGAGTTAATCTCACAGTGCCTTTTGACTGAACTTAACCAGCCACAAGGGATTGGATGGCAGATGAAATATCTCCCCAGGAGATCTCTTCCAGGAGAGGGGCCCCTTTGCCCAGTTGTAAAAGATAAAGTGTCCTTTAGGAAGGCTGTCCCACAGCAGTAGTGTAGACTGGGCTGGGTGTGAAGACTGGGAAATGTGTGGACCACCCTGCAGTGATAGTCTCTCCTCCCAAAGGTTCTACTCAGCTTCTCCCCGGAGCTTTGGAGCATCAGAGCACTAGAAGAAAACAATGCTTGCAGTCTAGAATGTCTCTGGAGTTGCTCTCAGAGGGCTGTTTGCATTTGGCTCCAATGGGCATCGAATTCAAACCCCGCTGGATGGATGGCCAGAAGCGAGCACAGCTTCTGCTTGGCCCTTTAGTGGTTAAACTGCATGTGTGAAGCGCAGGCATGACTCAGAGCAATTGAAAAGTTAGAGGACAGATGAAGTGAGGGTTGTTCCTGGGAGCACAGTTCCCCATTTCTTCTTTGTGCTCTGCAAATACCGAGAGCCAGCTCTGGTAGATATCTTTATCTTGTTATCTGTTACTCTTCTTCCTCTAATCACAAAAGATCCATGCATGGCCAACTTTCAACAGCAGGCTTGCTTTTAATAGCACGTTAGTAACTTCAGATGTCATTAGTTCTCCCTTTCACCAGTATTCCTGTAGGTATTGGAGGAACTAAACTTTTAAACGAACGCTCTGCGGGTGCAGCGTATGGTCAGCATGCATAACAGGGGTTACACCGAGTTCCTTCCCTGCTCAGGAATTATGGCTTCTTTGACTACTGCTAACTCAGCTCTGAAGGAGGTGATTTATCTTCATTGTTCATAAAAATACTTATTGAGAAATTTCCCTTTTCCTGTCTCAGATTTAAAAACAAATATGGCCTGGAAAATAATATCTTTGGATTTCCCCACTCGTACGTTCTACTGTACACAATGGCTTCACTCCCAGCTTTAAATTAGATGAGTGCTGTGTTAGTAATATACCTTACATACAGACTGAGAGCAAGGCATAAATAATTCCAGCAAATGGGCTCAGTAGACATTTGTTTGCCAAGTGTTAGCTGTTGCTAGAAGGTAATTTTGATTCCCGGTTTTAAGAGACCCTTGCCAATAGAAAAAGTTTTGGTGCTTTATTTTCTTCAAATTATTTTTAAAAATTAGAAAAAAATACTTACACCATGAGGAACTTCGGAAATTTGTTAATGTTTATCAAATTTTTCAGTGTATGCATTTCACCATAACAATGTGGCATGAATCCTGTGGAGTGAGCAGTGTCACTCCTCTAAAGGAGCTTTTAATCTATATCTTTGTGTAGGTGGGTATAGTGTGTCCCTGGGTGCTGTTTTGCCTTTGTGTACAGCCATTTTGTGGTTGCTTCTTACGTAATTCCAGTACACAGGTACAGGTTTCATGGCTGAGGAACTTACAACTAGGCACTCCAGGGAGACAGAAGGATTGTATCTGTCCCAAAATTATGACACTTTTTTTTTTTTCCTAAAAGGTCAGAATATGGTTCTGATCCTTCCAAGAACACCATATATGCCTAACACAATGTTGTGAGTGTTCCAGTGAAGTCAATAAAGACAGTAACCATGCAAAAATTGGAACATATGAATGCACTTTTGCAAGTCTGAGGAATGAGGAAAAGCAAATGTATCCCCCTGGGTTTTAGCAATCAGATAGCATACATATTAATAACGTGTGATACCCAGTGCGTGGAGCATAGAAAGCCATAAAAATGTGAACTATTGGAGACAAGTTCCTATATACAGAATTCCCTTGCTCTCAGAGGTATATCCATTGATATCTACATGCAAATCAACCATAACAATAAGAATTTGTTTGGCACAAGCTTCCAGCAACTAATGGATAACACAGACCAAAAATGCTTCTCTTGCCTTTTGTTAACTCTGGAATGCTGTTAGTCACTGGAGACAATGCACAGCAGAAACATACCCTGGGGCTAAACTGGGAGGGTAGCTAGAGCTCACCCATCTTTGTCTACAGAAACCTTCTAGCCACATAAATGTGTTTCACAGATGTCCAGTGGTAATTTACTCAGTCCAGAAGAACACACTTAATAGCACAAAGAGGGATGCTGGGTTTAATGTATAGCCAGTGAGCTGCTTATCACCACCACCACCTGCAGTGAGAGCAGACACTGGAGAGCACTTTACAGCCAAGGGGCCTGATCTACTCTTGTTGGCATGAGGTGGTACCAGCTCCACCATTCCCATGGAGTCAGGTGTTGGCCAACACGAAGGGGTGATCCTGCCTTTGTTCCTGGGTGCGAGTGCTGCTGCCAGAGCTATGGCCCCATGCCTTCCACTTTTGGAGCAAAGGGAGCAAATGGGGCCTGGGACTATCATGCTCTAAGCAAAGAATATTGCAAAATTTCAGATATAACTCCACCAGGAACGAGAGAAACAGAAGTATGCTGCCTGGTGTGTCTGCCTCCCAATGCAGCTCTAGTTGACAGACAAGTTTGAGCCTTGCTCTTCTTCCAGCACAGGCATTTGTGTCCTGCCAGAATCTGGCACTCGACTTGAAAAGGGAAATTACTAGTCCTTTCCTGAAAGTCAATTACTGCTGGTCCAAACCCAGATAAACTGAAGAAGGCCTGCCAAGAGGCCACGAGTACGTTCAAGGCCAAGTTTCTACAGGTGTGCAGGCAGCTACAGTGGAGACTGAGTTGCCACACTGTGTAGAGTCAAGGAACATGTGCCCCAGCTAGAGGGAGTAAAAAAGCAGTATTAAGGAAGCTATTAAATTAATGTCCATTTCCTAAAAACACGGAGTGCAATTTGTGAAAACATCCTTGATATCAGTTGGAGCAGAAGAGGTATTTCAGATACATGCTGAGAAGTTGGATGAGTGTCTTAACTTCCTTCCCTCCAGCTTCTGGAGTGATTTACAACATCCTTCTAGTAAAGGATCCAGAGTCATTTGGAGGGGGAAAAAAGACTTAGTGGAAGATTAAAGAAATCACTGAGCTTGCCAAAGCTAACAAATAGACTCAAAGCTCAGCTACTCCTCACTGGAAGGAGAGATCAGACTTCTGGTTAGCAGGAGAGTTGGTACCAGTGAGTGCAGGACTTTATGACCGCAACAGCAGAGAGGTCCCAAGTTCTGCTTAATAAAGGAATCGACTGACAAACCCACCCTTCGTCAGCCAAGCCAAAGTCCAGGGGCCTCTGCGGGAAGGAGATACTAACCAACAATAATTTAGAAAGGAAAAAGGAACAGTTCAATGGGTAAAACTTGCTCTGCCGAGGCATGACCCATGGAGAGGTCTGCCATCGTCCCCAGTGGGGCAGGTCCCTTGCTCACAGTCCCAGGGTGAAACACACAAACAATGGTAACCTTAACAGCTCCTAACAATATCCCAGCATTGGCAATTCCTATTTCCTCTGCCTGTGCCTATTCAAAGCGTCACTGAGTGAGGTTTTCCATCCTCAGGTTCTCTTACATCGTCCCTGAAGAACATGCTCAAAATTGTTAACTACTTTTTAGCCTAAAGAGTTTTTCTGCATCCCCAGTCTAACACTCTGCACTTTCTTTTGCCTCCATGTTAATCATTCCATTATCAGCCTATGCAGCAATTAAACAGGAAATTACCAGTGTCTGGGATTTCTCTTGGTGAACCGTATTTGCAACAATGCTTCCTTTTCTACTTTCCATGGTAATAACATTAAGTTTAGTTTTAAACAATATGGCTTTTAATGTACTACACAATTCTTTTTAATACAATAATGCAACCTTGGTCACTGTTAGTCTTTCACAACATTCAGGAGTTTAGGATCAACTGATTTTCTTAAAACAAACAAAAAAACCCAACCAACCAAAAAACACCACCACAAGAAAATGAACAAAATATATCAGGGATTTTTCTGTTTAGCTTTTTGGATACCGAGCCTTGAGAGTCATTTTTAAACCCTATCTTGAAGATAAAATTGTATATCGCAAAAGAGAAGCCAAGGGTTTTAGGCAGACATGAACACTTTAAGAAGCTTGAAGTGATGGGCAGAACATAACTGTTCTGATAACACTGCAGGAATCGTTAGTTTATAACAAAGTTTATTTCAACCTCATTTGAAAAGGTTCAATGACAGAATATCTGTAGCTATGCGTTTCTGAAAGAGCTGCAGGAGTTTCTTCAAGAAACTTATCTACAGGTGAGTTTCCTATGTATACCGTTATCAGGCTAAATAAATTTTTCTGATGCACTGTGCATGGTACAGGCATGAGGCCGAGGTGAATAAGGGTGTTAGAGCAATAAGAGGGTTTCTGTCCTGACACATCTTAATTAGCTACAAACCTCAACACACTGCAGTTGGTAGCCGTAGGTGATAGAAAGCTTGAGCAGTCTAGCAGGAAACTGCTGTATTGCTTTACAGGATGATATCATGAAAGCACCATTAACGTCTGAGAGACGATATGAGAATATTTGTTTGAACGTCTTTCATCAAAGTTGGTGTTTATACTGCTGCTAAGCCTCTTAGAGTATTGTATTTAGAAGAGTCTGGGATTCTGCCAGTGAAACATCTACACTGCAAGAAGTCAGCTCATCAAAAGACTTTGTGAGAATGCATTGACGCTGATGAGACTTTCATCAGGAAAGGTTTCTCAGCTCCTGGCCAGTATTTCTTAGCAAAGGCCAAGAGAGACTCACTGCAGAGTAAGAAATTGCCTACTTCTTGGGCAGCTCATCAGAAATGTGGGAGAACTAAATTCGAGAGCCTGCACTGTGACTCAGAACAAGCTGCACCTCTCAAAGCCCACGCAACTGGCCTTGCCCTCAGGCTCTCTATTGTTCCTGAATGGGCCTCTTTCAGACTTTTTTTTCTGCAGAACCTTTTGGGAAACCTTGAGTTTGCATTGATGCAGAACAGAAAAATCTCAGAATTCTAGAGAATCTTTGGGCATGGGAAGGCTGTTTCTCTCCCGGCTCTCCATATCAGTTTCTTTTTCCTGAAGCCATTGATTCAACAAGAATTTGAGATTTTGGAGGGAAAGACTGCAAAGAGCATCATTGCTGAATCCTCCTCTTCACAATTCACTTGAGAACATTATTCAATGCCAGTATCCTAACCACATCAAAGCACCAGAGCTATTGCTCTGTTCTCAGCTGCATGGTTACGCACCATCGATACCAGATGATTTTTGTCTTCTGGTTTAGTCTGCCTAGAGGAATGGCTTGAAATTGCTCAGAAAAGGGTGCTTGTTCCCTTCAGTCTTCTCATTAGCGAGGAACCTGTCAGTCTGCACATCTGCAGCCCCTGACTTGGTATACTTTCAGTAGTTAATAGTTTGGCACACAGGTCCAATGAGCCTCCTTCTGTATCTTGGCAACGACAGCTATAAACATTTCAGACATGCCTGGCTTCTTCTCCATGGAGCGGGGCATGACCAGACGTTTCAGCCGTAGAAAGAGACAGGCGTGGGGGTGGCAGGAGAGGGCTTGTTGCACATCAAGGGAGGGAAAAAACACTGTACTTCACTAAAAATCTCTTTGGAAGGCTATGTTCAGATTCAGATGATTTCTTTTGGCACAAACTCAGTATCAGACCCTGTCATTTCTCACCAGTTGAGGAGATCATGGAAGGATAAAGCGTAACTGAGAAGTGGAATCAGATGCTAGCAGCACTGCCATCTTTCACTTGATTTTCCACTTGAAGTTCAACAATAAAATAATAGTGTTCTAAGGAAATGTATCTTTCCAACTGCTGAGTCTGCAGGTATGCCATGTCTAGACCTGTAAAGGCATCTCGGGCTTGTGGATTTCCATGGGACCTGAAGCAGTACAGAGCCTCCATGGTTTTGCTTTGGCTTTAATAAAAGGCCATGGTTGTTTTAGAAAGCTCAGCTCTAGAAAAAATAGACTCACTTTGTTGATTGTTTTTGCCTCAGCAAGGTGCTCTCAAGTGGATTCTGCTTTTCAAAGAATGTTCCAGCTCAAGTCCTTGGCTACATTCATGCTTCATCCACATGTGCAACTGCAGCATTTGCAGACAGGATTGACTGAGCTCACTCCCACATGGAGAGCACTGCCTCAGTATCAGAGCAGGTATTCATTAGCTCAGGTACCCAAATCACATACTTATCACATAAATCTGGTACTTAGTTTGTATTTGGGTCTGCTTCAGAACAATATTTTGGCTCCATGCCACCACACTCATTCCAACTCAACTCCTACCCCTTAGGTCTATTGCGGTTTACTCCAGGGTGGCTCTCGGGCCAGAGAGACAGCAGCATCAAACCTGCTCTGGTGGTACCCACCCCTCTCAGCCCATGCCTGCTTCCAGCTCACCATCCACCCCACTGCCACATGATGGGGAGTTAATCACATGCTGTGTGCATTCTGCAAGGAATAATTTACGCAGACGGGTAAAAGCCAGCCTCAGTTGAGGCCAGAGCTGCCCGATATCTAACTGGAGCATAGGCAGAGCACCTATGGTTACATCCATCCATGGAGCATTTCAAAGCAAGGGCTGATCCAAGCACCTTGTGACCAATGTGCTGATGGATAGGATCCTGCTTTGCACAGCTCACCTTACACACAGGCATGAAAGCTTCCTTACTCTGCAAGTTTTTATCTCTGGAAATTTATCTCTGGTGGTTTTTTGTTCGGTGTGGTTGTTTTGTTTTGCTTTTGTTTGTTTGTTTTTTTCCCCCCATAATACAAAGCCCAATACTTCTCAAGAAGCCACAAAAACTTCTTCACTAACTCTCCAAGTCCCCACATCAATTTTATTTCATTCCTCCTGGCATGGCCAAGGAAGGGAATTGTGTGATGGTAAGATATCTGCATATTTTCTCTTCACTACTTTTGCTGACTCAGAAATTTGAGGAGAACAACAAGCAGCAGCAGACAGCATATCCTAACCTTATCATGCTGGAATCCAGTTGTGTGGCTTGTACAGAGCATTTCCAAGGCAGGCTTTTGCTCTTACTGTTTACAATGCATCACAGAAAACAGCTGGAAAAAACTGTAAACTCCCTAATTTTGCTAACTGTATAGAAAGTTAGTTGTTCCACTTGAGAACATTACACAATAGTGGTACAGACTTTCTTTAAGCTTGCAAAAAAAAGGAGAAGGGATAAAAACCCCTCTTTTTTTTGTTGAGGCTGCTGCAAAGGTTCAGACTTGTTTTTTAAAAAAGAAACCCCAATGACTGCCAAACTTGATTGCCAAAAATGTGCTTTCAGTTATTAAAGTCCTAATGAAGTAAGTAGGGGAAAGGACAGTTTCTTATTTCTTGCTCATGACAAAAAGAGAGAGGAAGGAAAGCAATAAACAGACTAGCTGGTGCTGTGGGGTGTAGATAATGTAATGACCTACCGGTCAGAGCTTTAGAGTCACCAGTACTGCAGTACAAGCCTTGCCATTTTTTGCTAAGGAAATAAATTTACTTGCTAATAACAGTAGCAAGGTATTACCCAGTCTCCAGAGAGAGCACAGCACATACACAAATGCTTTCTTGGGGCCACCGGGTGCCTCCTGACACGTTAGGAGAGACCGGAGTATGGAGAGAGGAAAGCAATGAAAATGCAGGTGAGAGACAGCATCATTTTCTTATTTCCTAGCCACGGTCTGTTCCCAGCAGCTCCGATGAAATATGTTACCTCCTCTCCTGTGTGACTAACACAGCCACAATTCAAATCAAAAGGCACCTGGACTACACAGCAAATCCTAAATCTTTATACAGCCGAGGGATTCCCACGGGGAAATAGGATGGAGCGTTCCTCCTAGCATTCGCAGTGATTGTATAACATCTCAGGAGCAGAGTGAGAAATTCTGCTGAAGTTTTTTGTATGGGAATGACATGGCTTTGAAGGCCCTGTTGATTTTTAAGAGTCACCAAGGGGTGAAGAGTTTTAGAGAGGTGTGAGCAGAGGTAGTCCTAGATGAGAGAGAACAGGGCAGAAGGGAGTAGGACTGCTTTGATTTTTGTTAGAAGTCATGCTAGGTGGAAAATGCAGCAAGAAATATCACATTCTGCATTAACTCCAACAGCATGGAGACAGGTCTGGCTTCATTAGCCATTGCAGATTTGTAGACTACAAGTACAACCTTCTGCTTGAGAGTATTTTTGCCCGTCTGAGTGGCCCAACCCGTGGGCACGCACATCTGCTGAGCCAGTACACAAGGAGAGCCCTTGCTCCAGACCCATCCCACTTTCACCAACATGTGAACACTTCAAGCGGCTTTTTAATTGGCATGGTTTTGGTTCTGGTTATGAATGGAGGGAGGAAGGCCAAGTTACAGTCCTCTCAAAACCTATGCTGTCTAACCATCTGCTACCCTGTTCAGCCAGGCTGCACTTTGTCCTTGTCCAGTAACCAGCAGCTTAGTATTTTGTTGCAAGCCCATTCCTAGAATTAGGAACTGAAACCAGCCCAGGCTATTTAAGCATCTTTTTATGATTACTTAAATAAATGCTTTTAAATTTAGAGTTTCCTAGGGTGGCTAAAGAGTTGGTTACTTATTTCTACTTTTGTTCTGACATTCGCTAACATTTGTGAAAGTATATGTATGTCTAAGCTCACGTGCTGATCTTTGCTTGGGGATTTGTCCCCATAAACCAGGGCAGAAGGACTGATTTCCCATATGTTTTAGTACCAGGCAAGATGAAGAGTTGCTAACGACAAAGCAGACAGCCTCCAGAGTCAGTGCAAGGTCCGAGCCCAGCAGCACCTGGACGCAGACCCATAATGGGAGGAAAAGGAGAAGATGGGGGGTAGCAGGTCCTTCCCCCCAGCAGCCACTCAGCCTCTCACGTTGCTGCCAATAGGGGATACAGTGGAAGAGGTAGAAGAAATGCTAACAGAAAAAATAAGCAGCTAGATATAAGTTAATCCTGGAACCATCTCAAGTCCCATACTGTTCATAATTAACTATCATTTTCCTGATCCAAACATTCACTCCTCTGAAAGACCCTAATCCATTACCTGCCATGTACTGCCCCTTTGTAATTTCCTCATCGGCGCTGCAATGCTCCGCTAAGCTTTGATGTGCTGGCAAGACCACGGATGCTCTGAAATTTGGGATTAGCAAACATCCGCAGTCATGATGTAGGCTTTCCAGCATTAGCACGTATTCCAGCATCTGAATCTAATAACAGTATGCCAAAATTTGCAAAAGGCAGCAAGGTGATTCCTTGCTCTTTTGAGTGGCAATGCCTGGGCCAGGAGAGCTGTTTGAAGCCAGGACAGGCTGGAAACACATGTCGTGTCAGCTACAGCTGCTCTGCTAAAGGGAGGTGACGCCCAGCTGTCCTAGTGCCTCTGTCCTAAGGACAGTTGGCTCGATTAATACAGAAATTTATTCTGGGGAGAAAAACATTAACCCTTGAGCAACACTGCCCTGAAGAGGCATCATTTGGGGGGGGTGTCTGCATGCTTTTCTTTTTTTTAAACACCTCATATACAATTCACGAAAAAAAATTGTACATAAAATTTCCAGACCATGGTTTACATGCCCTAGTCAGGAGCTGAGCGATAGTGCTGGCAGCATGATGGGCTCTCAAACTCAGCTGCTCCCTCTGATGTGTTTGCCATCCTGTCTGTTGATTCCTAGGGGTACAAGCAGCAATTACAGCAGGAGTAAAGTCCTGTTAGCATAAATCTGGTTTGAAGAGCAGTATCAAAGACATGAAAAAACACAAACCACACAAATCCTTTAACCAAAGAGCTCATCATCCCTTGCAGTAAGAGAAAATCCTTGAGATTCAGAGAACAAATCATAAATGTGAGTGTTTCTGAGTGGAAAAGGTGCCCTTGCAAAGCTCTGGACTGACATTGAATGTATGTTGCCTCAGACCAGCATAATGTCTGTTTATAAGGTTCAGATGGAGGGGGTGTAAGTAGCTCTCCAATTGTGGGATAAACAGCTGCAAACAAAACACAAGAAAACCCAGTTCTGTTTTGGTTTTGACTAATTTGTGTTTTCTGAGAACACGGGGTTAGTTCCTGTTGTTGCAGCTGTACATTTCAAGGAGGCTGCAAGGTAAAAACTGGAATTGTACAAGCAATTAGCCCATGGTAATGTCTAATCATTGCTGGCATCTAAAAATCCATGAAGCAGCAGGGATGTTTAACTTTGAAAACCAGCTACTGCACAGATGCAGAAACTATGTTTGTTGAGGAAGTTTTCCTTGGCATATCAAAATGAATTGTAAAAATGGGCTCGAAACATGGCAACATAAAGGCCACAGAACTGTAGAAAGTATTACGGTTCATCACAGAAACATTTGAGTATAATTCCTAGAAAAAATTTTCACACAAATCACATGGTTTCCAAGGGTCAATCTCCACCAGATCAGTTAGAAAGTAATTATTTTCAGCTGTCCTTAGTGTGCCTCAAGTTCATGCTTTTCTTAGCCATGAAGATTGCAGGTGTGATCCTGCACCCTTTGCAGAGGCTCTTTGTGTCAGCAGGGGCCACACCAGCAAATAAAGGTCACAACACAGCCCAGTCCAGCAATCTGTGCTGGGCCAAGCACTATGTGAGAGCTTCGAGGGGATATGTGTCCCGAAACCTACAGCAAGGAGCTAAAATGCATTAAAAATAACCATAAACGTCATGTCTGTGGTTGGGGTTCATCTTGCTGGGGAGGTGCTGGGACTCCCACCCCCCAAGCCAGGGGCTGGAGCCTCTCCTGGCTGCCCAGCTCTGACCTGCTAGGTGCAGGGAGCCAGGCAGAGCAGACCACTAATTTATTTTCACGCATTTGGCGCTTTGTAGCTGATGTGTAATCTCCTATCAAGTGGTGGGGTTGGTGCCGACCACACCACATGAAAGAGCTCTCCCTGATGTATGGGGATGCTGCTATTGTTTTTCCTTCCAAAATTACGGCTGTGGTATATTGTTGTCTCCAGAAATGCATCTCTTGAAGAGATGTTGCTGGGATTCAGAGGTACAGCAGTTGTTTCCGCATTTCTCAAGCTGTTAGCTTGACTGCTGGAAAATGTTGGAAGAACTCAGGATTTTCTAATTACAGATCCAGAAAAATCATACATTAGTATTCAGGGGGTGCATAACACACAAGCACACATGCAGAGCATAAGGGACATCTGTGTCACCATGTCAGTGGCACAAGAACCAACTTTAAGAAGAAGGACCTGCCAGTCCTTTCTACTTCTGATCCAAATGAGTGTCAGCACTGATTTGTGTCAGAGCATGTCACTTTGCACTGCGTGCTTAATCCATTCTGTTGGGTTTTTTAAAAAAATTTTTATTTTTTTAAAGCCTTTCCTGTATTGATTCAAATCAGCGGAGGCTAATGAAATCGGTGGGGGTATAACAACATGTGTCTACACCAGAAGCTAGCCCTATATTTCCAGATGAAGCAAGAAAAGAACGGCACAGTGACAGGTAAAATTGTATTAGGAAATAGAGGAGCAGTTAAATGCATTCTGCAAAACCTCCTGCCTGCTTTCTGTTTGCCCCCGAGTGGTGTCAGTAGAAAGGCACAGCGATGCACAGCCAGAAGCAGCAAGTTCAGCCACCCTCATTCTGAGAGGGTGAGAGCAAACCACCTGCACCAAGGAGGGCGAGTGTACACCCATGCTGACAATGGGGAAACAACCACTACAACTCACTCAAAATTTGTTTCCTGCCTCTTTCTCCTCATGAGTGACCATGCTGGTCCCCACCTACCTGCTAGACTCCCTGCAGAAGACCTACCGAGAGAAGACTAGAGGACAGGATCTCTACAGCCCACGCTGCTTCCAAGGAGCCTCCTTGACCAGCAAACAGCAGAGCCTGAAGCATCAGTGCTTTTAAAGAGCTTCAAGTGGCCTGATTGGGCTTCTAATGCTCCACCACAGGTGGGTGGGCTGTGGGTGGCTCCCCTCCAGTAATACTCATTAAGTGTTGGAGTACCTCGTTTGAGGAGGTGAAACACCTCAGTAATTAGGTTCAGCTTGGATTGGTATCTGTAGAGAGAAGTCTAGACACAGCTGGTCTTTTCTAGTGAATGAACAAGGTAACATCTCAGTGTTCATTCTATGATCCCAGGGGGAAGGTGTTTCCAAATGTGTCCTTGGTTTGCAAATCCACTCATGCACCAAATGCACGTCCCAGGAAAAAGTACAGACACGTGTAAAACGTTCCCAGGTGGGAACTGGCCAGTGGCAGCGACACAAGCTGCTGTCAGAGCAAACAAGCAGTCAAGCAAGTAGATGGGTGAGATCCATCCACAGTCACCAGCAGTCAGGGGAAAATAAAAAGTGCCTGAATAGTCATGGCTTGCTTCCTTGTAATCAGTATGGGTCATTTCTTGAGCTTATTAGAAAATTTAATTAAAATAGTTTGAAACTTTTTTTTTTCTCCTTTTTACAGCTTTCATTTCTGCCTTCTGGGATATTTTTTTGGCTCAAGCTTTTTCTGCAGTGTGGTGTTTTGTTTTTTTTTTTTAATTACTTATTTCTGTCCTTCATCAACTATCATATTTTTTATGACACAATAAAGCTGAAAGTGGGCTTTGACCCATGCATGTTATGCCTTTGTTAGCAAAATAAAACTGGAAAAGCATCTTACAAAAATTGTATAGAGGGCCACTGTGTATACAGTATTAACTTTCTATAATCCATAGCTGGGCACTTTTTCAAAGATAAGAAAAAGAGATGCAAACTTAAGTACTTTAAACATAATCCTCCAACATCATGTAAAACACAGAAGAAAAAGTCAGCTCCCACAAACATCAACCTGAAAATGTATATTGGTAAATCTGGTGGTTCTACAAATCTGATGGGACTTTGCTGAGCAAGTCAAGTGTGCAGGTTTAAGGTTGGCTGAGCATCAGTATTATGTTCCAGTCTACCTCTACTGTCATATATTTAATCTCCAGTAATTAAACTTCTAAACGAATCCATTTCACAAAAACCACAGTGCATAGAGTGAATCGTGAGTAAATTTTCATAACCTCAGAATCAACCCCAGACTGGGGTGGAGCTGCTCTCTCTGCGACAGCCTATGGAGTAGAGAGAGATGTAACTGTCAAAATAAAGACAAAACTAAAAGAAAAAAATGCAAAGAACTCTCTTGGCTCAAGGTTTTCAAGTACTTTCCATTTACTAAAAAAATATTTTCTAAACACACAGCATACTGTTTTGCTGCAGCGCTTGATTACAGAAAAAAAAATCTATGAGGAAGCTGATTAGAAACTTCTGATTAGAGGTAAAAAAATATCACTGACATCAAATGAGTGCAAACTGAGAATTCACAGCATTGTAGACATGACGAGAGCCACCTGTCACCTGTATAGCTTGCTTTGGTGAGATAAAATGAGTTTTACCGTGGCCAAATCCAGCGGAGACAACTAGAAGCAGGGACTGGCTGTCATACACCCCCAGAAGGATGCAAAAAGGGGCTTGCACGATCCCAGGATATGCTGCCAGGAGGGCACAGACTTTCCTAGGCATGCACGAGCAGGGAGGACAGAGCCACAATGCCACGGGCAACGCTGGTTCTTGTCTTCTGAAGGGTGTAGAAAGGCAGGAGGTGTTTTGCTGGAGAGGGGGGCACAGTGACCTGACCACAAGGGAAACGCTTGTTTGGCACATGATTACAGAGCCTGTTCTTTTGAAGAAGATTTAAAACTGCTTGGACTATAGGACAAAAACTTTGGGGAGAAAATACTAGACACGTAAAGGCTATTTAATAATGAGGGAAGACAGCAAGAATGACTGGGTAGGGACTGAAGCCAGACAAATTCAGATGAGAAATAAGGCATTTCATTTTCAGAGTGAGGAGGATTAACCTTTGAAATGAACTACCCAATGAAGTGATAGATCATCTGTCTCCTGGTATCTTTAAATCCAGACTGGATGCCTTTCTGGAAGACATGTGCAAGCCAAACACAGGTTTCTTGCTTCACACAGGGATGGATGGGTGAGGTTAAACAATGTGAGGTATGAGGGGTCTAGTATGGATGATCTAATGGTCCCCTCTAGTCTTTAAACTTGGAATGCGTGACTCAGTGAAACAAAATATAACAGAAATGTCCCAGGTCTCTGGATTACTGCTTGTTAGAGGTCGTTTTAGATCGTCACATGCTCAAGAGGCACTCCCATTGACATCCACCACACTGCCTGCAGAAGCAGCTGCTGTGCCATGTGGACACCCATAGCTCCACCTGGGCATAAATGATCATAAAATTACTCAATTGGCTTTTCTGCAGGACAAAAAGAGCTAATGCATTGCATTGCTCATCACAACTATGAGCCAACGGGTCCTCACCTTCCACTGCTATTAGGTTCAGAAATACACAGAGCAGAACATTACTACAGTTTTCAGTGTTTTAAACACATTACTTTTAGAAAAGTTTATTTCCCCTGGCCCTTATAGAGCATGTCCTGAACCCATCAGACACCTGTGCCCCTCTGCAGAAAGCCCTCCCTCCTACATAGCTGCTAACTCTCTTTAGCCCTCCCTAATAAGAAGAAAATTTATCCAGAACAAAACTGGTAAAAACTTCCAGTACATTCAATCAAAATTTAAACTTCAGTAGAAGAATAATAGAAAAGACAAGGAAAAAATCCTGAAAGTCCCATCGACTTTATAAAGCCTGACCCATGCATGCTCCAAAGGCCTGACCCATCTCCAGGGAGGCTGGTATGTGCCCAGACCTCTAGGCTGGCTCTGGAGCAGAGAG
Organism: Caloenas nicobarica; assembly: GCF_036013445.1. NCBI lineage: Eukaryota > Metazoa > Chordata > Aves > Columbiformes > Columbidae > Caloenas > Caloenas nicobarica. The sequence goes on along the minus strand of NC_088255.1, from coordinate 15,511,170 downwards.
GGCAGTATTTCCATCAGTGATGCAGAACAACAAACTTGAAAATTTTCCCTCAAATGTCCAGAAAATCAGCAACACGTGGCAAGCGAGGCCACGTAATGCTACCCCTCTATATTTTGCTTCAATTTTTATTCATTCCATGTGTTGCTTTCTTGCCATTTAGTAACCTAGTTCTCATTTATCAGCATTTTCACATTTCACTTCTGGACACTGCTATCCATGCATTCTCCATCCTTTTTATCTTGCTGTTTGAACTGTGTTCTGCAGCTCTGGTTTAGTTTTACCATTCATTCATCAGCATGAAGCTAAGCAATAATAACTTGGGTAGCTGGCAAGCCGTGAGGAAGCAAGATCCATTTCTGCCCAGAGGGAAGAATGATTTTACACAATAGCATGGCCTTTGTTTTGCATCTCATGGGTGATGCTATTGATGTGAAGGTTATATCACATTATGTGCCAAACCACTTGAGCTAGTTTCAGATTACAGTTCCCCTTGGGGTATTTCCACTCAGTATATAAGATAACCAGATCTGCTCTCTGTCCACTCCTCACCTGGGCAGTGCTTAGTCAGCTCCCCACATCTTGTCAAGTTGAAGCGAGAAAGCGGAGCTGCATTCTTCCCTAGTTATTACCATTTTTATCAATAATCACTCCTCTTAATGCTATGGAACACATGGCAAAACAACGAGCACATCGCGTGTTTTCCTGCGGTGACCAGAAAGCAGTTAAGTGACTGTAAAACATAGTGCCCTGTACGTGCCAGTATATTCTGCTTGCATCTGCAGAATGGTAGTACTTTTTTTCGACTTTAATTCATGACCTTGCTGCCAAGAAATGGACTTTGAGTGCACGACAGAGACGCAGTTCTGTTTCCCACACACCAGAAACATCAGGATTCAGGGATCTGACCTGGGTCACATCTTATTTTCTTTTTAGAATTATCTCAGCATTTCTCACTACTAGGAAATGCGGTACAAATAACAGTGATCTTAGCTTTGTTTTGTAGACCTCGATGTTCCCTGCCCCCAGCTTTATTTTACATGGTAAAATATCAAAGACGTGGTGTGGTTTTTTTTTTCAGGAGCTAGTGGAAAGACTGTTGCTGGATGACTTAGACTGAGCTATAACACCAGAAAACTAGTGTGAAAAGGGGCCAGTTTGCTCACAGCCATCCCACAGGCGTGTCTGAGGAGCCCTGGCTCAGAAAGCAGGATCTGCGATCTGGCCTGGGGATGCTGTCCAGACCTTGTGCTTCCAAGGAGATGGGAACGGGGTCATCAGGGGGGAGCTTAGGATTTTGTTGATTTAACCCTCTCAGGCTGTTTAAAAATAACACTTCCTGTACTTAAAACCTATCTCTGCTATTCCAGTGTTTCTTGGTTTTTGCTGTCACATTTTTTTTTCTTTTTTTGGGGGTGTTAATGAGCTCTCACAAAATGACTGGAGGCATGTGACTACTCCAACACAAAGTTTTGGGTTCAAGGAACTGGACCTTGGGGTCTTTCTGCCCAGGATAAAATGCCAGATACAGGATTTTGCCTCGAAGGGTACTCTGGAGATCCAGAGATGGTTACAGCATCAATAATCAGGCTGGGTTTGGCTAAGCACTGCTGGAGACAGCCAGCTTTTCAGATGGGGATCTGGTCACAGGGTATTAATGTCAAACAAATGTCACATTGGCTAGGGCAACAGAGTCTGTGAAGATTTTATTCTAGCACGCCGAGTCTGGAAATTTGAGAGGTCATGAGGAATGTGCCTTAAATTTTGAGGCCATTACTAAAGGGCTGACTCAAAATTCTTCATAAAGAGCCTGAAAGCACTGAGAAATCCATCATCTGAACTCTACGGGCTAGGCTTATTAATGGTCAAAATCAAAACTGTCTTTTTTCATTTAAAAAGTACACATGCGAGCACTCAGTGCAAGAGGCTCAGGTTCAAGCCCTTTTTCTGCTCAGCACAGGCTTTTTTTTTTTTTTGGCTCCCTACTGCTGGAACTGCTTCATTTGTGTAAACAGTGAAGCATTCACCAGATTAGAGCTCCTGCCAGTATAATCTGGTCATCAGGATGACAGCTGGGAGATGGAAACCCCTGTGCAGGTCCCAAACCAGGCACATTTCAGGGAAGTGTCACAGCTCTGAGTGCCCATCACTTCCCTGCCACTCACTCTGCGTTTCTGAGCCAGGAATCCATCTCCAGGAACCTCTTCCCATCACAGTATTTTTGAATCCGACATGTTCCCATCAGTCAGCATTGTGCAATGAAGCACTGGTACAGAGAGGATATGTTTCTCACCATCCCTAGTCAAAATCAGCAGAAAAGGGATAGTAATTTCATTGTGTTTTACATGCAAATTCAAAGGCATCTTGGACTGAGACTATCTGCTGAAAGTAGAGGTGTCTAGCATTTGTTAGCAGTTAGACTATACTACTCGTCAGAAAATGGAACAAAATAGGCTTATTTTGTTTTCTTGCCTCATCCAATATATTTCTACTGTTTATTTTGATTTTAGAAAAGAAACAATAGAGGAAAGTTCACCAAGTAGAAGGTTTGCTTATGTTTTCACAGAAATATATGCCACTGGAGGTCAGCTCCACATTTCCAACAGTAATTTAATAACCCAAATCTATCATATTGAAAATCCCTCTGGACTCTTAACAAACTGGAGAGACATTCATAGGCCATTTTAAAAACATCAGCATACACTTTGAAGACGACTCCAGAATTCTCTCCGCTCTCTAGATTCTTGTTGGACAAATTGTCCCTGAATCTATTTATTTATATGTATTTTTTGCAGCATTATCAGAAAGAATAGATTTATCTAGCTGCAGTCACACAACTTGCACTGATGTTTGGCAGAGCATAGCAATAGTGATTGAGAAAACAAAGGAATATATTGAAAACTACCTAGGAAAGATTACTCAAAATTGTCTAGTGTAACTATAGAATTTAAAACCACTCAAAAAAATCAAAACAGATGCTATCAATGATTTAACTCAGTCCCACTGCTCAGCCTGTCTGAAACAATGATTTGTGCATTTCTTGAATGTCTTTTACGTCTTTCAATACATACATTTTTTTCTGTTGTTTCAGATGAGAAAAGGAAACTTCACCCAGGTATTTTTAAAAAATTGGCATGAACTTTAGATGAAACCCTCTTTGAGTCAACATAGACTGAAGTCATCAACCTACAGATTACCCTGATCAGCAGACAGGCAGAAACTGAGTGGGTACACAGAGTAACCCCCTGGAAATGCTCAAGGCCAAGTGTTTTTTTGGCCAGTCCAGACTCCCCTGGCTGCTGGTGAAGTGGCACCGATGCTGGGCTTGGGCACGGGTGATGTCTCCCACCACCGCTGCCACCACCCGCGCTGCCACCGTGGGGCAGCACCGCTGGCTTGGCGCGCAGGGCGGCTTCACCCTGTTATCTGCTTCAGCAAAACCACACTCAACCCAGCCAGTGATGGAGATTGGAGGTTTCAGGCCACGCTGGAAGTGCCACATCAATCCAGTGCCTTGCAGAAAGGAGTGTGCTGCACACAGGGTAAATCAAAGCTTTGGGCAATTGAGGTGCATCCTTCCTTCCAGGCATCAGCTGCATGCCTGAAGGCACAGGCAATCTGTCTGAGACAATAGAAAGCACAAATTCAAGCAAGCAGATGTATCATCTCTTTTTAAACAGGACTCAGGTTTTGCTTTGTGATGAGGTTTTCAGCAAACAGCCATACACCATGGAATTTTTCCTTTCCTGCTGGCCAGGCAGACTGTCCCCAGCATGCTGAGCTGCACAGGACAGCAAAACCTCCACCTCCACCCTTGGAACTGCAGTGGAGAGAGCAGGGCTGCAGGCCAGCTCTTACTGGGTGACCTGGAAAGAGCAGGAGTGAGGAAAACCCTGACCTAACCCATTTTGTTCTTCAATCAGAGTACCCAGGCAGGAGTCAGCTGCTGCCCATCCTCCCTCATACCTGCAGCATGAGTAAGAGTCACAGTTAATTTTCTTGCCTGTTCTTGGAGAAACACACCCGCTCATGCACATCTAATATATCTTTCTCCTAGATTGGAGGAGGCTAACATTTTTTTCTTGCTTTAAGAAACAAGTATACCCCCTAAAAAAGCTCTTTGCATTGCTCCAGCTATATGCAGCTGATTTGGGATGAGATGTCTGCAGGCTCTGGCTGGAGTCCAGGAAGCCTTCAGCTGCCTTGGGAAACGTGTCCTGCAGCCAAAGGAAAACCCACCACCCTCAGATGCCCCGACAGGCACACGATGGTCTGTTCCTCCCATGCCAGGAGTGTTGGACGAGCTCTACCATGTCTACCCTGTCATCCAGGCTAAGTTGTCTTTGCTGTTGAGGTTACACTTCTCAGCGAGGCGAGGACAGGGCGAGTTTTTCTGGGGGAAGAATGGAAAGTGTTTTTGTCCCTGGATAGTCTCTGGAAGCGCGTGAGTGTTTCTGCATGCTTTGAGGGCCTGGCTCCACAAAATACTTAGGCACATGTGTAACAAGAAGTGACGTTCAACAGAGTCCTGCAGAGACAGACGCTTCCAGCTCCAGCAGGATCCAAAGAGTTTTCCATGAAGTTTCAATTATTTTTTTTTTCTGTTCAAGCCACTAAAATAGCCTTCATTCTGAACAAGTGGCTGCCCATGTAGCAGCTGAATTAAAACCACTTTGAAGTATAGCAGGTCCTACCCCTCACGAGGAAAAATATCCATAATACAAGGTAAGAGATCTTGCACTGCTGAATACTACCTGGTTATTAATGTGAAAAACAGAATTAATTTAATGCCAAAAAAGTTGTGAGAAAGTTTGAGCAAAAGCAACATCAATTATAGAGACCGTCTCATACCACAGCTATTTTACAGCAATTCCACTTTACATTCTTTGGCTCGCACAGCTTATTGAATAATTAAATAGCCAGATGACACACAATCAGATTAAAAAGCCTTGAATGTGAAAGAATATCAGTTTCCCAATTCTGAAAGGAATTTAATCATGGAAACTTCCACCTACTGTTCAGTTTGCTAGGTTCTTTAGAGAGCTGAAAAGCAGTGATATCCATGAGATCATCTTCATGGTGCTTTTTTCCAGCACAGAAGGAAACCTGAGCTATTGCCTCACAGGGGAACTTGGTCACAGGACACAGCTCCTGAAGATTTGGGAAGAAAAACACCCTATTCTCATCTCTGTATAAAGTAGCTTTTTCTGACTAGGATTCACACATCATTAAAGCAGACACATCATTAAACCAGACACTTCATTAAAAAGGAAACACATTTAAAACTGGAAGTGTGGGATAACTTACTAGAACTTTACAGAGAAGAAATCAATTACAATTGTAGTAAAAGAATATTTTTTTCACCTAATAGTATCCAACATGCATTACATTGTAAACAGTGCTTTGTGTTACATAAAGACACTGTGTTTCTCAGCATATAAACCAGTTAATTACAATAATGACTCACATTTCAGCTGCAAAGCTAGACATGTATGTTTTTTCCTACGTGCCAAACAGGCAAGACACAAACTAGCCTTGGTGTATGTAGAAGAATGTGCTTAAAACACATGTCAAAGTAAATGGGAAAGCTAAACTACTGGTTGAGGGCGTTTTTTTGTTTGTTTGGGTTTTTTTAAGTGTCCTGATGTTTGCTTGGAGCCCTAATAACTATTAAAATGAAAGAATATGAAAAAGTGTTAATGATTGATCTATAGTATGAACTGAAAAGACACCGGAAATTTTGAAGAGCATCAAAGTGTGACTTTACTCACCTATATTTTCCTTCTCCTATTTTCAAATCCAGAATGTGCCTAAATAAGTGATAGATTTAATTAGACAAGTTTTAAAGTGAAAGCACAAAATATCCTCCATTTTGTACTGAAAGACATCGTACAGAGGAGCTGTGCAGGGGCAGTTTGTGACCTGACACTCAAACTTTGTGTCAAGTGGGCTCCATGCAGATGAACAGTCAATACAAAATATGGATGAGCTCCACTTCTCAGCCAAGACAATGATCACTATTTACACAACTTTTGAACCAGTTAAACTGAAACTTTGCTTGCTAAATTTGCATTTTCTAAGTGTCGAGGGCCATTCACTTTACTCACTCATCTATATGACATCCGATAAGCATACTTTTGGGGACTTCTTCAAAGAACCTACAAAATTAAAGGCCAAACCCGTGAGGGTTTGAGAGGCAGAGTGAGAGAGCTAGTGGGAAAAGGGCAGTGGGAAAAGGATCACCCCCTTCCAGCAGCCCAGGCTTGTGCCAGATTAGTGACTGCATTACCATGGCCTGATGTAAACAGAAAAGATATTTCCTGTCTTGGATTACATGGCAGGGAACAGGGGATTTGACTTGTAAATGAAGGGAGGATAAAAGGGTAAAGCCCCTAAGTACACACAACATCATGGCCCTGGGTAATGAGCCCAAGTTAGAGATGCTCATTGAGACCCACACTTCCAATTAATTGCTTTAAAAAGGCTGATTTGCACATTTGTAGTAAGTACACCCTGGGATTGCCCTATGAAACAGAAATATCTTGTCTTCCAGCTATTCCAGGGAATAAACACACGAGGCCTCAGACGGGTGCTAGCCGGTGATGGATCTGCGCCCACCTACCAGCTGTGTCTGTTTACGGGGGATCTGCTCCTGTTAAACACAGCACAATGATGCTCCTGTTATACACCATGGGCCAGCAAAGCTGGTGTGAGGCTTTCCTGCCTCCCCATCGCCCGTCCCTGGAAGAGCAGCCTGTGTTAGATCATCTGTTAGCCCAACTGGTGCCTATTAAACTACCGCCCCAAATACAGATGCAAGGATAATCCTTGCAAGGAATCTTAACATACTTTGTGTAAGGCTGTTATGGTCAGCACCATACAAAACACCTGGCAGGAGGTCTGTGAAGATAATGTCTAGACTTCTGGCTGAGAGGGACCAAGGCAGAGAAGGGAAGTCAAGATCCCTTCACCAATGAACAAGCAGGAGTGCAAGACAACCTGTACGAATCCCAGCTGCATTAGGATACATGGAGTCACTGCTACAGACAGCACCAAAATTCACCGGTCTGAACTCTTCAATACTGTGAGGATCTTCATTGCTGAGATCTTGCCTGAAGCCTGCTGTTAGGTTTCTGGCTGTCAGATTCCACTTAAAAACTGTGTTTCTTTCTCACTTTGTAGATGCAGCATCTGTGTCGCTTGTTATATTGGGAGGAGGGAGGGAGATGTGTAATTAAGTGCAAATAGGGTTCTCATGATGCAATACAGACTCATATAATACTTCCCAGGTGCCACTGTTTCAAAGAACTTGGCAGGAGTTTCCCACTTGCAAGGCTAGGATTTAAGAAGAGCAGTAAACTTGTGTGGTCCTGCAGAAGCGCTCCTTACGTGCGGCGCTCTGATCCTGCCTTTGGGAACAGCTGTGCAAGTCCACGCTTATTGCTGGGCTGGTATTTTGAAAGGAAGCTTGGGTTAGCTTTTGTGTTTTCCCCCCTCTTCCCTTCAGACAGCCTTCACTTTAAAACCAAATTCTCTAAGTTTATCAGAGAGTGATAGTGCTGTCAAGCTGCTGCAAGCGGCTGGTTTGTGTTGTGTTCAAGAGACACTACATAGGACTAAAAAAACCCCTTGAGTAATCCCTACAGAAAGCAAAGTGTGGAGGACTACAGCAAGTTGCATTGAAACACAGGATGGCCATATAGGAGCAGCTGACTGGTTTGCCAGTTGTAGTTATGCTGGAAAACACAGAATGAACTGTCACCAGAGCTGCGAGACAAGGGATGTGGCTCCTGAGTGTGCAAAGAACCTGAGAATGGGCAATGCTGCAATTTCCATCTCTCCCAGCTAGGGCATTTCCTCTCTGCCATGACCATATGGGGTAGAATAGGCTTATTTTTCTAGCAAATACTCAGCTGATGTATTTCAGCTGCTTGTCACAATTTTTGCCTTTTGACTAGACCCCAATGACATTTTGGCTCTTGGCAATGGAAATTGGGATAGGTGCTATTTTATTTGTTTTAATAAGTAAAAGTACAGTAATTTCACTACAAAATGATAGCTCATCCCAGACTAAATTCTTGCTACTGTCACTCCTGGTTCAGGTTTGGCAGGTGGCTTGATACGTTGATAATATGCTGCATAATCTGACAAGGAGCTTTATCAATCAAACAAGCCCTACTGTTCAGCTCAACAGGAAAGTTCAATCACTCTTCTCTAGTGGAATCAGTATACACATAACACTTTCATCCCAATATAATGTTGGACTGCAGATTTGGATCTGCTCTCACTGCTCCAGGGCTATTTATACCTTTGTACCTTGAGGGTTTACTAATTAGCAGCCTTCTTCCACACCCTTTGATATCATTAAAGTAATCTCAGTGTAAGCAACTACTTTCTGATGATATCTCTGAGGGAGTGGAGAACAGCTGTAATAATTTGGAATACGATAATTTGAGCAGTTCTCCAAGAGCAGTGACTGAAAGATGGCAATAGTTTTGCCTACACAAGCAAAGCCAGCAAAGCACCTTGGCTTCTTCAGGATGGCTGTGGCCAACAGGACACAAGATGTTTACTCTCAGTCCAGAATTGACAGATAGCAGGGGTTTAGTATGGATTTTTTTCTAGTCACCATAAACATCACTTTATTAGGTAAGCACCTTTCAATTGTTTGGGGTTGTTTTGTTGTTGTTTGTTGTTGTTGTTGTTTGTTGTTGTTGTTCCCTCTCTTGCCCACTCCTCGTTTGCCTTGTCTTGTTCTGCATGTGCGGTCTTTCATAGTCAAAGACCTTCAGCATATTAGGGGCAAAGTAACAAGAAAACCAGGACCTGAAAATGAGGGCTTTGTGAGGACTTAGAGAAAGCAGCTGAGAGCTCAGTACTCCCTACCTGGAATTACTCAGTTTTTCCCACACTTTGCAAACCCTCTGGCTCCCAGTTTCTCACACAGGAGAGCTGGGATAACTTGTTTGTAAGACGAATTTTACACTACTAACATCGCATCTCAGGTAGTTTCTAATAACATGGTGGGTGAGGTTTATTTAAATCATAATTGCTTGCATTTTTTTTTCCACATTACTCGCTTCGCTGCTCCACAACACGAGGCAATTTCAAGGCCTGTCATTAACTTAGCAAGTCATTCCGCAAAGTTCAAAACTGAAGATGGGAAAAGGTTTTCTCTATGCTAAAAATGCACTTCAGACCAGAGTGACTCTGATGCGATCCGATGGCAGCTCCTACTCGAAAGATGAGCCCTCATAGGAAAACATGTGGTTTCCAACAGCCACTTTGATACCTGCCATTAATTGCCTGCTCTTGCTTGCACGATCCTACAGCAGCCTCCTGCCCTTTGCTCCTTTTTGTTCTCATTCCTGTTTGAGCACTTCCTTTTGTTGTCAGTCTTTCTCCCCTTCAGGACCGTTTTAGAGAGATAATAAAATCCTTGTGCAGATAGAAAGAACCAGATACAAATGGCTATGTGAGTGTGTTTATGTTTATAGCATGAAGCCAGAGAACAGGCTGTCCTGGGTTCTGTTTTCTAACTACAGCATAAATCCATCAGTGAATATGTTACAACCCCAGAGAAGAAAGCGGAACTATACCGGCAGACATGGCAGGACATCCACCGGAGCCACATCTTGGAGGACTCCCTATCTCTTAATTCTCCAAAAGTGTGAAAGATGGAGGCTTTCACCCTGAATTAAATGAGCTGTCACTTCAATTTGTTGATGGGGACTGCAGAAAAGAAGCAGGGAGCCAACATGAGATGAAGAGCATTAAATACCTGGTTACACGCTTGAGGTTTTCCTCGGTCAAGGAAGCACTGGGGCACCTCAGAGCAGTGTCCTGGGCCACATGCTGTGCTTGCTGCTCCTCCACTGGCCACACAGTCAGCATCACCAAGCATCCATCATCTGGTCTCCCATCCTTCAAGTAATTATTCATTGAGTAATATCATCCCCTCTCAACCACTGAGGGAGAAGCATTAATTAGTGAACACAGAGCAAACTTCCCTTTGCGAGGCTTTATGCACAGTGCATTTACTGAACTACAGCCCCGTCTTGGGATGCTAACAATTTCCTTCACCAGATAGTCTCTGAAGGGAAAACTGGCACAGGTGGCTTCTCATAGCAAAGGAAAAGGCATAATAAAATTATTTTTTTCTGTTTTCCTTTAAATGTTTCGCGTGCAGAGCCATGCTAAGTGCAAACCAGATGACAAGCTAAGAGGATCATTTTGGCTGACGCAGGAGTCCATTCCTGTTCTGGTGAAAACTGATGACAGCAACATGTGCAAGAGAGCCTGGCTGAACTGAAGCCTGAATGTGAGATGTTCACATCTTAATAGACTTTGAGATAAATGGCCTTTTCTTGTCTTCCATATGGTTTTGCTTTCCATATAATAAGTGAATCATAACATTGGCTGAAGGAGAGGAGCTGCCGGACTGCACTGAGCTAGAAGAGGAGAGGAGAATTTGGAAGGCAGAGGGACCATCTCTGGAGAAGTCATGGTGCTGATGGAGAATGACAAGATGAAAATGATGCAAGAAGTAATGAGTAGCACAGCAGGCTGAAGAGGGCCTGCCCAGCAGGTAGCATGAAAGACAGGTAATCTGGCTGAGAAGTGACCATCACCCTGGCATTCTTCGTTTTTTTAACTGGGCTGGCACTTTAAGCATGTAGCTGGTTTGAGGTCTTGGAGGAATACCTAGCCACCATCAACATCAGGGGGAGTTTTGCTGAGGATGTCACTGGGCCTGTGTTCTCAGTGATGGTCTTGAGAAGAGGTAGAAGTAAAACTTGAACAGTCTCTACTCCTGCATTATGCTTACACTGCTGAGACCGCATGCACAGAATAAATTAGGAGCTACAAACACAATCTTTCACCCTAGCAGTATTTATACCTTAACGTATTAATTGTCAAGGTTAAAATTATTTGAAATATATATTTAAAGCCAAAGCAAATGCACTCAATGAGAGGGCAAATCCACACTTCAAGTAGTATTTGGTTTTATAAACCAATTTAGTCCAGGTCTATTAAGAGCTTTTCTTGGTCAAAGAGTGAGAGTATTTTCTCTGCTATAATCATATCAGCCTGTATTCTGGGTTAATGGAGATGAATATTACTGCCAGATTTTGTTCTTTGCCTGCATGTAATCTAATGCCAGATGGTTCTGAATGGGTATTAAATCCCCCCATTTGCATGACCTCCCCAAGGTTTTTACCATTAGAATCTTAACATAATTGAAGGAAAGCTTTCCCAAAACCTGATCATAAATCTCCTAATGAGGGACTGAAGTCACAAAGAAAATCCTCTTGTTAATTCCTGTTTGGTGTTTTTCCCCCTTTATGACAAATAAGCAAGAATTCACAGTAACAAAGATGTTTCTAAACCATTTCAGTGGAAAACACACTAAAAATGAGCATTCAGGTTAACAGTTCAGGTTCCCAGCAGGGTCTGGGGATGGAGTAACTGATCAGCCATTTCCAGTTTCTAATACAAGGCCCAGCAATGTCACCGTCTCTCAGGGCAAGTAGAAGTTACTCTGTCAGTGACTGTTTTATTCACAGTGTAACATAGCACGTAGCATCAGAATAAATACGATTCTGTGTCATTAGAGTGGCTGAAATGGGACCTGTGTGAAAGCACAAGGATTTACACGAATACCGTCTTTACACTAATGGGAATATAAGCAATAGCAGCTAAATTCCCAAAGATTTTCCTAAGAATTTTATGCCCCTCATTTGTACAGAGTGGAAGATACATTTTAATGATTTTATGTTTGGTTTTCTAGTTGCTGTTTACTGCATTGCAGCATGTCGTACTTGCTGCCTGTTACTTAAGCATGTAAGACAAAATTGTTCATAGCCCCATGGGTTTTCTGCACTTCTCATTATGGGGTTATCCAAAACCAACCTAAGTATTTCTGCAGCTAAATCACATGTTGTGACAATAGAGAGGGGTGAAAAATCATCAGAATAGAGTAAAAAAGTTTTACTAATTTTGTGGTGTCCAAACTGTTCAGAAAACTTGTTTTTTCGGAGGTCTTTACATTGTGCATGCAAAACTCAACTCTCATTAACATCTTTTGCAACTGGGAATATTCAATGTCTGCACAAACCAATCCTTGGCCCAAACCACAGAAGTAGTCATTTTGAGAGAGCTTAGTTTGGATAACTGAGGAAACTGAATCCAGTTCATCAGGACAGCATTCAGATGCATGAGACCTTCATCCTGGGACCATTCTGCCTTGCCCTGAAGTCCCAGACTTACCTCCTATCACAGAAGAAGAGGAATTTGACAGATAACAGCCTTCTTCCAGGATTTGGCACTACAGCAGAGCCACCCAGGGTAGCAGGAGACCTCTATAAATAAATAAATAATAAACTAAAAGACAAAGCCTGCCTCAACACCCAGCAGTACCCAGTCACGTCACCAAGGGTTACATCATTGCACAGCATGTAATTTCCCCAAATCAGAGGCAATTTCTCCCACTTAGCATCACACAGACACTATGTGTGGTGGCATCTGCCCTGTATGCTGGCAGAGATGCAGGAGGTCTCTGGAAAGGTTAGGGAGAGACAGAGACCCTTTGCCAGAACTCATAGTTGAACCAGGAGCACTAAGCTCCAACCAGGCAATGGAGAAAACAATATCCTGATAGGCAACAGGTTAATTCATTGATTTTGTAAATACAAGTCTGCCCCTTCTTACCTGCACCCTCAAACATCTTGCTCTCACCCCAACCCCACATTTTATCCAGCCTCATCTTCTTCACTGTAATTCTATCCCCTATCGCTTATTTACTGTTTATGTCCTTGTGAGCCTCCACACCTTACCTCCAATCATCTCTCCTGTTTGCTGCTCTCTTCATTCCTCTCCATGCATTCCTTATCAGCCTCATTAGCAGCTCATTAGCTCCCAGCCTTTCCTTGACTCCCTTCTCCCTAACCCTCCCACTCCTCATTTTCCCTCTGCCCACTGACTTACTTGTACATCTCTGCTGACTGCAACTCGATGCAGTCATCCCCACCTCAGGTTGTCATCTGACCTGGAAGAGGTATCTGGGCAGGTAAATCATTTGTTTATGTGGTGGCATACTGGCAAAGACTTAGGGCCAAAGCCTTTTTGGAAATTGGATGAGATCAGAACGGGGATGGAGCACCAACAAACTCAGCAACAGATAGTGGTACTTGCCCCCATCACCATTTAGTGTCATTTTCCTTTCTAGCACTCTGGCCGTGTGACAGCAGCAGTGTGAGCTGCTCAGGACCAGCACGGAAAAGGTAAACCTGGGTATGGAAGAAACTACTGACACTGTGCAGAGTTTTTCATCCTCCAGCCAGTGAAATCCTGCCCTGAGTGTAGTGTTTTATAGCTGCATGCAAGTTATTTGTTATCCCAGGCCAAAAAAAAAAAAAAAAAAAAAAAGTTGATGGTTTCTGTCCATTCCTTAGATGCCACACTTAAAATAAATAAAGGAGCAATGCTGCCACCAGCCCTCACCAGAGAGGGATCTGATGAGGTAGGGAGGACAGGCTCCTCTTTCTGGGTAAACTGATGCTGGGTTGGGGTATGGGTTGTGGGGCCCGGGATGCTCTGTCTCTGGGGATCCGGAGTATTTCTGGCACGTCAGCCTGGCACCTCCACCGCGCCGAGCGCAAGGAGGGGGGCAGCGGGGGCGAGCAGGAATTGCTCCGCAGCACTTTCAAGACAAAGCGATTTTACTAAAAAAGGAACTTGTAGCACTTCAGCCCGTCGAGGGTTGCAGAGGCTGCGCCGGCTCTGTCTGCATCCCTGGTGCCCGGGAGGAGGAGGAGGCAGCAGCAGGAAGAAAATGGCAACAGGCACCCTGCTGTGGCTCAGCAGTTCTGGGTGGGCTTGGGACCAGCTGCAAGCAGCCCTGGGGGTGTCAGGCAGCCCACAGCAGGGCCTGGAGAAGCAAACATGAGGCTAAACCTGGGGTTCGGTGGCTGGTTCCGCTGAGGAGTAGCAGGTGACTGCGATAAATCACATCCTGTGCTGTGTTCCACTTCCCCCTCCCGCTGCCTATGGACACTGTACATTCTTTGGGGTATGAACCCTCTCTTGCTGTGTCTGTGACCCATCCATGCCACGGGACCCTGCACTCCACAGGGACCCCCTGCCACATGGGTACCTCTGTGGGTAACAGCACTCTCAAAAATAAAGTTCTGGCTACATGGAAAATATTAGCAAATTATAACATTTCCCTTTATAGCTGTACTGCAGACGGCATTCCCAGATTGCGGCAGAGCATGCTTGCTTTTTCTTTCCGTCCCTCAGTGCAATTTGACAAGTATTGTGGTTTTTTCTTCATAATAGGCACGTTTATTTTATGTCACTGAGAACTGGCAAGGACAGAGAGGCTTTTAAATTGCAGTAATCTGAATTCTAGAAATAACAAGCTACAAAGGTCCATGATTAAACATGGAGTGCACGATATCTGCAAAAACAACTACTCTGTGTTCTTTAAAAGATCATTTGCATAATAGTGACATAACCTGAGTACCCAGTCATGGTCCAATTTAATCAGCAAATGTTCCTCTGGAGCAGAACCACCTAACTTAGGAAAAAACCCCAAAACTACAGTCACCACCAGTAGGAGAAATTAATGCATTCCATCGAGACAAAGATTAATTATTATGAACCACTGCAAAAATACATTTGCCCCAAGTGGGAGTACATGCTCTTCTATTCATCAAGTTGCTTTCAAATAATCATTAAGCATCTTAAGACAGAAGACAGTTTTGTTCACCCAAAATAAACACTACTAAAAGTTACAAAACGAGGACCACCTTTTTTTTAATGTCTGGAGCAATTTGATCAAGAGTAGTTGCCTGAAAGCTGGACAGGCAGAACATCTGCTACAGGAAATGTATATAGGTGCAGGGGACTCTGCTAATTCCAGTATAATTTTTCACGTCAGAGTTTTCCTGTCAGTGTTGATTTTTCCATATCATTTTTAGTTCACTAAATTAAATTTATATTTGCTACTAATTTTGTCTTGTTTAAGGCCTCAGCTGTAGTCTCAATGGGTCATAAAGCAGATTTAAAGCCAAAAGTCACCTCTGTTCCATGTTTTGGGGAAAAATGAACCCAGTGGTTTCAGGAAGGGCACGAGTATGTCTTAGTAAGGTCTCTCTTTGCACAGGGGTTCTCCTATTAAAAAATGCCTCAGATAATATTTTTGTTTTGGTGGGACAAGTACTGAAACACCCTGGTTTATTAACAGTAAGCTTGGCTCTTGGTCACCACCAGTTACTTATATTTGATTTTTTGTTTGTCTCTGGGTAGTCCCTGGTACACATGTCCTGGTATCAATGTTCTGGTAAAGCATTGCTTTGGGTAAGTCAACGTGCAAGGAAAAGAACTTAGTCAAAATAAAATGACTTTATCATGTACAAGGAAAAAAGAAAAAGTGCAAAATTAAAGGACAGCGGGAAACAATTATGTTACCAACTGGAGAATATTATTTTTTTATTAAATTCCTGCACACAGAAAGTTTCTCCTGTGAAACATTCCCTAAGCCATTACTCTGTATTCATGGCTCAGCACTCCTGGTGGGACAGAAATGAGAAACTTCTTCCCATTTGCTTTGCAGGACCAGGGTGAGGTGCAGAACAGGCAAATACCATTATTTAATCAGCAGAACCCCAGATGTTGTTGAGGTGGACTTCACAGCCACCTTTATCTGGGAGACTGAAATGGCCTTCTAGTTACAACACTTTCAGCAGCCTTCCTTTTCTCCAGTATTAAAGACTCTTATAGTTTAAGGCTCAGTCCTCATCCCGTCCAAGCAGTGCTGATAGGCGGTGCTTCCACTGTCATTTTTTCCATTACAAAATAATGTTCAGCCCGAATGTACTTTGACACCAATAAATCAGGGCAGCTCTTCTAGTCGTACCCAAGACTGAACTATGCCTTTTTTTTTTTTAAGCTTATAAAATTTGGTGACTTTTCAAAGAAAACTTTTTTTTTTTTTTAAGTGGCACAGTCCAGCACTCCATGTTCCTGGCAGCAGCTCAGATGTACTTTGAGAAATGCATCTCTTGTGGCAGTTCTGACCCAAATGAAATCAAGAAGCCTTGGAAATCTCACAGGAGATGGATTTTTGTGAGTTTTCCAATTTAAACAGGTGGAGATAAACCAAGATAAGTGTCTGAGACAGATCTGCAACATGTGGAAGGTTCATCTATAACTAAAAATGTCTGTCTTTATGGCCTTACCCTTTTATTGAGATATGCCTACAGACACTTGATTAACAGTGGAGGGAGTTATGTAAATGAACGAGTGAGGAAAATAGATGCAGTACAAAGAAGCCTTCATTTGTAACTCTAACAAATGCTGGCTTTCCAAAGGAGAGATTATTTTAATTGGCCAGCTAGTGCTTCAGGGTGGGTTTGGAATGACAGGGAGATGATCTTCAAAAGCCCAGCAATTCAGATGCTTTTCCCAGGCAGTTTCTGTTACTTAGATATTTCAAATGTATTGCCTCAAATCAGCTCTTAAGTTGTTCTACAATATTGAAATGGCAAAACCAGAAATAGACATCATCTTAATCTTCAGAACAACTTCCTCAAGTCACACCACAGTTTATTTTATGACTCCAATATACTCTGTATTTCTTTTACTCCATTTCTTCGTTACCACCTCAACATTAGCAAGTGTTGCCAAGTAACGTTCTACAGGCCCCTGTAATTTTGCTACATGGGTGCACTACAACCACATGTTAATACTTCACAAAGGCAGTAACTATCAGCAATAACCACTATATTACTTTAAGGGAAACCACGGTATTTTCTTATTATGGCTGTATATGCTTCTGAATTGTGCCAGTTACCAACGTAATTCACCGTTGCTGGAGGGTGAGATGAATAAATTCCCTGGTGGATTTACAGAAGTATTGATTCTTCCCTCATGTAATGGATGCGTGCAATGAGTTTAGCTCAGACGTATTTCTCTTGCATATTATTATAATCAGCGAGTGCATCGGTTCAGGCTGCCACTGGCTGAATACTTGCTGTGGTCATTATGTGTTCATCATGGTGGCTGTACTGGTGATACTGGGAGGGCACCCGGCAGTACTGGGAGGGCACCTGCTGAATCAGGATCATGGATGATGTCAAGACGCCACCACGCAGAGTGGCTGGACAGAGGGTGATCCTGGGAGGTTTGGTCCCTCATGATTCAGTCATGGGTCAGCCTCCTGGGTGTAGACAGAAAAGAGGTCAGTAAGGGCAAGAAGTCCTGAAGAAGGTCACCTACAGAAACTTGATATCCTAGAAGGTTCAACAGCAATAGAAAGCCCCTTACCTGAAGATAGGTGGCATGAAAAGTCATACACCAAGAAATATTTTAGCTTAACTCCCACCTGAAATGACTCACTAGTCTTAACTAGCAAGGACAGAATGAAAATCCACATCTCAAACAAGAGGTGATGATGATGATGATAGAAAGGGATAAAGCAAGATGCTTATGAGGTGGGTCCCAAAATACACAGAGTTCAGAGGAAGTTTTCTCCCCACATGAGATTTGAGAAGTCAGACCTACAATTACTGAGGAAAAAAAGCATCGTTTTTCATCCTTTTCATTCTGTGGTAAAAGAAATTAAAGAAAAAACAAATACCTTTAATAATTTCAAAATGTTGCACTTTGTCATCAATCTCAATTTGGCATAATGAGCCTTGCAGGAAGTTCAAAAACTGCAGTGGGATGAAAATGGGCTTCAGGGATGCTGGGCATTACAGAAACATAGTTCAAATTGTGCTGGATAACGTCTGCCCCAGCCTTAACGATATTTTACTATTAAGCCTGTCCTAAAGTGGAGACCACATGTGTGAGTGAGCACATGTACATTTATACATACAAATGCATATAGAGAGAGTATATGTGTGTGCATGCTCCTGTATGAATGTTCATACACATGCACAAATGTATCTGGACTGCAAGGGCAACAGAGTCCTTCAATATCTAAATAGAAGTTTCATTTAATATATAGTGTTTTTCCTGTTTGGCTTGGTTGAAGGCCTAGTATTTTCACATTTCATTATACAGATTGCACCCAAGGCCAGGTTGGACGGAGCTTTGAGCAACCTGGTCTAGTGGAAGACGTTCCTGTCCATGGCAGGGGGGTTGGAACTAAATGATCTCTAAGGTCCCTTCCAACCCGAACCATTCCATGATTCTGTTATACAGTTTCCTCTCTCTCAAGGAACAGACTGGTTTGCCACATTCAATGAAGTAATGAAACATAGAATAAATCTTTCTAGTGGAATAACTACATGACACTAAACCCATATTTTACCTTATCCTCATCATGTACTTCAGCTTCTTTAAATGTATCCTTGTAGCAACCAAACTAACTATAAATTAGTCATTAGGATATTACAGCTTAATTGTGTTTCAGAAAGTTGTTAAGGGTTTCTTGCCTAGGTCACTCCTGAGGAAATCTGAAAACTCTGGTGTGATTTATAAATATCGCTATATTACTAGAGTATAAAAGGCAATGGGGAATACAAGCACATAAACCTCTGTTTAATTCTGTGCCAATAAAAATTTCATTTCTTATAGCAAAATAAACATGTAAATCAATGTTTAATGATTCTGTTGTTTTATTATGTAACTCATGATTTGCCTTTAAACATCCAAGCGAACTGAAATCTGGGACCCTGCTCATTTTTCTTGAAACATAATTAGTTAGCAATTAGACATATTCTGCAGAGGTTTCTTTCTTGAATGGCATTCATTATGCAACGTAAGAGAAGAAAGTCCAGGAACAAAAGACCTGGGTTCTCCTTTCCCCCATGTACAAATACATTAGCCCTATTATTATCCAATTTTTCAAAGTAGACATATTTTTTCCTGAAATTTACTCAACTAAGGGATAGTTATTTTCCTAAAATTACTATACTGTCAGTGTTCAATTTCAGAGATGCTATAACCTTGAGACTTGTTGTAGAAGTCACATGGACACACAACTTCTCTTCCCCATCGTGTAGCCTATCCTCATATTTGGGAAACAGTTCCATCAGTATTAATCCCTTTTAGCTAGTGGAATGACAAATGGCCAATAGCGAGAAGAAGGGTTAAAAGAGTTAAAACTTCGGCCATTTTTACCAAACCACAAGCTCATCACAACTCCAGACTTTTATGAATCACCTGCTGAAGTTCCAGCTGTCTTTTAAGAAACTGAAGTCCATGGGACTTGCACAAGCAGGAACATGGTGACATTTTGCAGGATCTGGCCATTGCTGTCTGTAAGCACCACGTCCTGCTGGCTATTGCAATACTGTGCAATGAAAATATCCCTCATACTGGTGAATTAATAACCCTATAAGCTCATATCACTTCTAATTTATCATATGTGGACAAACATTAGTTTCTCAGAAATATTGCACACATTTCTTGATCACTGGGAGGGAATAATCCCCAAGCTCAACTAGGTTTTTTCTTGGACATATTGGTTGACCTTAGGTGAGTCACTTAATCTTGCTTTCTCTGTCTGTTTTGCTGTCTATAAAAGTAGGATAATATTGGCTCACATCACCTGCTGAAGAAGGCAATATTCAACACAAATAGCTGATATGAGATTAATGTTTCTAAAGTTGCTGAAAAATGCTGTCAGTCCAAAGTGTATGCTACTATAATTATGGTATACAATAGCAATCAGACAGTGAGGCATATGTTCTTGTGCCAGCCTTTATCTCTGCTACCTGACTTCACACGTACATGTCCAATGGAAAAGGAATTTGAAAATTGAAGCGTCCTTGAAACTAGACTAGAAACTTTCAATCAATGGGGAAAGTCCATCAACACCTGTTTGGGGCTACTACCAGTTTCTTCAAGTTGGCTCTGTTAGATTTTGTTGCTTCATGTGCCAAACTCAACCATTCTGGCTGGTAAAGGGTAAAGGAACAGCTTTGAGAAAAGGACCATGATAGGTCAGGGTGCACGGGGGTTTGAAGAGACCCTTCAGGGTTTTGACTCATGATGTCTGCTAAAGCCATGTGGTAGAGCAAGAAGTGACAACAATCCTGCCATATCCACACACCCATCATCCCGTGCCTGACAAGGGGACCCAATGACCTGCGCTACAGCCTGCTTGCCAATGAATTAAGAGACATAATTATTCTGGCTGGCTGGAAATTCCTGGAAAAAGGGTGACTGTCCCATCTTCGTTCCATCTTCAGAGGAAATAATAATCTGATTTTCAGATGCGAGTACTACATACCTCATGTCAAAGCCTTGCACAAAGCTTAATGGGGTATCTTCTGCCACAGAGCAGTAGGAGCGAAGAGCTTTTCAGTATTCCTAAGGGAGAAGTAAAATGTTTTTCTTTTAAACTATGAAGTCATCACAAAGGGCTGAAGTTTTAGAATGAAATATACCTGCTGCCTTGAATACCCTCCCTCTGTCTTCTGTGTCTTTTTAACCTTAATATTCTTCCACCTGGAAAATGCCCTGCACATTTTAGGTACTGCCAGGAACAAGCAACAGCCTATGTGCTGTTCAGTCACAGCTGGTCCAAGACATTTCTGAAAAACAAGGCACTTTGTTCTCACTGTTGGGCACCAAGTGGAACAGTGGGTGCAGCAGGCATTTCTTCTTTTTTCCCAACCCCACATTTCCCCAGGGAATTGCTCCAGGTTTCTTAGCATCCACCCAAGCAATGTCATGGTGCAGCTGTGCCGTGTTATACCGACCGAACATGTGTCCCCACAGCCCTCCAGGTTTGTACACCTTTGAGTAGAGGACAGCATTACATGGCTGCTTTCACTAAAGCATAAGTCAATTTAATTGCATGCTATTTTAATATGTATACGAAAAAGCATGGGCTGTTAGCTTTTTATAACATGAACAAGGAAAAGAAAAAAAGAAAAAGAAAAAAAAAAAAAGAAACAAGAGCCTAGAGATAAAAACCCCCAAAGTTCCAGAAAAAGTCAACTCCAAGAAATGCGGTGGGTGTAAAAACCACAAAATTAAGCTTTACATTCATATACAACATCTATGTTTGTTCAGAACAATGCTCAATGGTGAGAGCCGAGAACCCCGTGAGTGCTGCCTCCCACTGCGGACATGCCTCCCATTCCCAGGGCTGGGCAGGAGCCACCTCTTCCCATGGGTGTCCCTTCCCACAGACATCCCCACAAAGCCACTGTCTGCTCTGCGTAGCACCAAGAGGAGTTTCTCTTCCTCTTTGGAAAGCCCTTTCCAGCAGGGTGGAAATGCTCCTGGCTCCAGCAGCTGGGGGTGCATCTCTAGGCCACGTGTGAACAGGTACCTGATGAAGTCGTTGGATATGGTGCTGCCTTCTGCACCGCAGAAATCCGTGGAGAGCTGTGGAAGACACTGCCTTGCTCCAGGATCTAGTCAAGCATTGAAGTTGGATCATTAGCCTCAGCCCAGAGTGCACAGGATTCACCCAACACCAGGGGTGAGACAACAGTTTAATCCTTGTTTCCCCATAATAAATAAGGAGAGGAGGGAAAATGTTATCTACCTTGGTAATATCTGCGTAATACTATTAATTATATACCAACTGAAATTTGGCTTAATTTCCAGATTAAAAAGTAAATCAAATGAGACGTTTTTCAGCAAACTCTTCTCCAAAATGTAACCAACATTACTATTTTTTTTCTGAGCAAATAGACTCTTTTGACAAACTTAAGGAACATAATACAAAATCTATTTAGCATGAACTTCCTCAGCTCTGTAACATCTCTGTAGCAGCTGAAGGTATCACAGAGGTTATAACGCACAGAGTGCTTTAGGGGGGAGAAATTGCTTTTCAACAGGCTGTGTTTTAATAAATACAGTCAAGGCAGTAGAAACTATTTTAAAAAAAGGCTATACAAATATTCAGTTTTATGCAATTGGTGTAAGACCTCACTGAATCAGTGAGTGAAAATGAAAATTATTATTTAAACCTACTTTTTCTATGTCCTATGCTGTTTTGGAAGCTAATCTGGATGCTATTACATCTTGCAGAGATGAAAACTATGTATTGGGACTTTAAGTCTTCAGTCCTTTCAGAAGGCATTATAAAATACGCTTGCACCGTGATATTTGCGAAAACTAAACACTTGCCCACCTTCATGACTTTCTCAGACTGCATGTCAAGTGTGCTCAGATCTTTCAACTGAGATTCAAGCAAGTTAGAAGGAACTACTGAATTGCTGGCAACATGAGCTAGTGTTGAACTAGCATGAACTTCATGCAAATTCTCACATTTGCCAGAATTGCTGGTTGGGGTGAACTTGTCGTAACAGGCTTGTCGGAGACCTGCCAGGGGAGTCTCTCTGGCAGGCTGTGAGCTGCAGCTGGAGCTGCCTTTTCTTGAGTTTGCTCTGAAGTTAGGACACGCTTGCACAGCTCAGCTGTAAACTTTCAGCTGGCGAGGGGACAGAGAGGAACCCAACAGCCTCGAAGCAGCTGAATGTCAGGATAATCTCAGAGCAAAGTCAAACCTTTGGTGAAACCACAAAAGCGAAAAGTTTATTGAGGCCCAGACTGGGTCCAAACCCGTTTCATCTGGGCTGAGGAAGCTGTGGGCTCAGGAGAGATGAAAGCACAGAGTTTGCTCATTTTAATGACTGTCTGGGCTGCATGTAGCCAGAAAGACATCTCCACCCCTGGATGAGAAGACCCACGACCTCCTTGGAGCCACACATGTGGAGCTCAGCTCCCACCAAACTGCAGCTCAGTCCATCCCGCCATCGCTACCTACCTGACCACCAGTAAAGCAAGTTTTACGGGGAGAAATGACACCCTAAACTCTTTAAAAAACAAAGAAAAGCCCAACCGGACAAGATTCATCAACTACACAACTGCGTCCAACAAAGCACATTGCAGTCCTCACAAACTTTGTCTCAGCAAAGGCAATATTTGGGTTTGTCTCATTTTCAGCTTTCACAAGCAAAGAAGCTGCTGTTTTTCCCTTAAGAAAGCTCTGCCCAGTTCAGAGTCAGGAAGATTTCCCTGATATTTCGCCAAGAGCTGGATAACAAATGGCCAATGAAGCAAATAACAAGATCAGGCCAGAAAGAAGAGCGGAAATATTTAAAAGGAGAAAAGGAACGAATAAGTCTTCAGAGAATATGAGCTACAGAGAACGCGCTGAGTCTGTGTCTGGTACATTTTGCCTTATTTCCAGTAATTCATGCCCTGTTTGTTTTCTAGAAACAGATAGATCAAACATCTACCAAAAAAATGCAACAGCAGAGCCATTTCAGCCAATGAAAAAGTGGATCCCAGATGAGTGGGGAGAAAAAGACAAGATTTCTAAGTTTTAACAGTGAAAATAGGTTGTCACTGGGCCACCACACAGGATTTTCCCTTTTTAACTTGGGCTGAAAAAAGCAAATAGGATTATTTCTTCTGTCCCTGACATCTCTATCCAGAGGATTCCCTCCACCACCACCACTCTGCAATGGATGGTCCACAGACCTCAGCCAGCACCTTTGGGTCAAGGTCTGTATTTTCCTTAGAAGATGAACAATGTTTAGAAAATCTAGTAGGAAAGGGAAAAAAAGACACAGTCGGGACAAATGAAGAGAGAGAGAAAATAACAAAAAAACACCCCCATACTGTGTAAAATATGCATATAATTGACATAATAATGCTCATGTACAGCAACATCATGAATGAGCAGTAGCTGCTTATTACCAGCGTCTTCCTAGGACCATTTCCCACATCTGTGTTTTCCATTAAGACCGAGTAAGAATCTTCAGGGCAGACACTGTTCTGTGTGTGTCTACCCAGTGACTGTGAAAATCAAAACTGTCTGTTGCACAAACATTAGGAAATAATTCTCTAGATAAGCTGTGCATGTATTCCCAAGTAAAATATGCAGGTAGACCAGTCTGCACACACGAAACACTCAATTTGTATGTGCGAAATAGGAGCTCAAGGCAGCTCAATACTTCAGAGGAGACCAAGCTCTGACCTGGCAACACTAATCCATTGGAACTGTCGCTGACAAATGACAGCATAACAACAGCCACCCAAGAAAATCCACGTCTTAATTTCTGCTTGAGCTGGTTTTACCAGCCTTCCTCAAATCCTTCATCCATGAATCTTATTCTGACCATCTAATGCATCATCCAGGGAAGCTCAGGTGTTATTAAGCCCTATAAACCACCACATTTTTGCCCCTTTCTGAAAAAAGTCACCTAGAAAGTTAAAACTTGTATCAGTATCAGAGAGTTATTTCCCTAATAAATTTTGCACACGACTGACATTTTTCTTGCATTTTTGGTACAAAGAAAAAGACTTAATTTCACACATACAAATTGAAACTTCAGGTCATAAATGCCAGCTGATTAGTAGTGGTATTCTTCTACAGCACAAGCTGACAGTAAAAAGTGGCAAAATTTCCAGCTGTTGCAAATAGACATTATAGCTTATCAAAGCAGCTCACCACTAGCTTAGCAGTTCTCTCTTTCTGTACAGTAATTTTTTTCTAGCTTAACATTATCAATATCAATTTTATGGGTGTGGTTCAGATGAAGAACATGTGCTGCTAGCTGGAAAATTGCATTTGGCCTCTGATTTTCCTCATCTCTTTTCAGGTTTTGTTTTCTCTTAAGTTTAAAGACACTTTCATTTCCTTTCTTTGGGAGGCTGAATCAAAAGCTGCTAAAATCGGTGAAAGTCTTTCCATTAATTTAGTGGGGCTTTAAATTAGACTTTCAGTTAGAAACAGTAAGCGTAGAAGTATAAAGAAACTAAAGATAAAGGAGAGGGGACCAGGAGGTGGAAGTGTCTCATGAACATTTACAAACCTCTAAGGTTTCATTTGGTTTTATGTTAAGTTTAGGTCAAAGGTTTGGGTCAGCTTTTGTTTTCCTCAGTCCTCATTTGCTCTGATCTTTTTTTCCAGAGTGGGAATCTTGACAGATGTGCTGTGAAAAGGGAAAAATTGGTCTGAAAAGCTGGACTCAAGACCTGCTAGAAGCAGAATGATGAGGCAACCGCTTTGCAGTTTGTTTTAATGTCACAGAGATTGCAGTTCCCTCAGCCAAAGTAGCACAGCCTCTGAGTGAAAACTGCAGATATTTTAGGAAAACCTAATTAGAGGTCCACATTACAATTAATGTTCTTGCTTGGCATCTCCTACAACTTACCTCAATGGTGAAAAATGGTAAAGCGGAGCGTTAGGACAGTGCCGTGCCCTTAGGTGGGAGCATTGGTTGGCTTTGCCACTCGTCAAACTATTCACTTGGGGACAGTATTTTCTTGACTAGTGGCAGAAAGCAAAGTCTCCCACAGGGAAATGGATCACTTGTCCTCCCAAAGGTCGCAGGGCTCCGAGATGGCAAAACCACCGTCCCCGCCAGCCTTTGCTTTGCATTGACAGGAGAGAGGTGAGGCAGCGAGAAGAGGATTTTGGCACTCATGACAAAGAAATACAAATAAGGGAACTC
The DNA here is from genome assembly GCF_036013445.1 of Caloenas nicobarica. Lineage (NCBI taxonomy): Eukaryota > Metazoa > Chordata > Aves > Columbiformes > Columbidae > Caloenas > Caloenas nicobarica. The sequence continues at coordinate 15,485,731 of NC_088255.1, read as the reverse complement.
CATAAGGAGATATAGTATCTTCGGGTTAATTTTTTTAATTATTATTTTTTTATGTATTTCCAGATGATACAGTGGGAAAATCAGAGCAGCATGTCTTCTAGCTAACTTCAAAGGTAAGAACAAGTTGAAAACAATTGCTGAATTTAACTGAATTGTGTTAATCGGTTGGACAATTTGGGGGAGGGGGGTGGGGGAGTGAAAAGGGTAGCTGGTAACTAGGGAGGAAAGAAGGATGCTAGCAGAGGTGATAAAATCACTAGCCCTGGGGGTCAGCAGGAGAAACAGGCAGCTCTCAGCCCGGGAGCACCAAACTGTGCAGTCACAGCACAAATCCTTCTGCTTGGTCCCCAGCTCCCTCCTTCTGCCTTATGTCCCCATTCATCCCCACCTCAGCCAAATCAACACAAGTGTTTGCAGCACCACTTTCTAACTCAGATTGCTGAAAGCTGAGTTAGCACAAAACCTTCTGCACTGCTTGGGTACAGGTTTATTGGATGGGGCTGGCACATTACGTGTGCTTTGGCTCAGATTCACCCTGTTATATTTGGCCACTTAACCACAGACTAAGTCCCTAATTGCCTTAAAATCCCTCTCCAGCGAGCAGAGGGAGATGGGCACCCCAGGGGTAATCCCTGCTGCTGGAGACATTTTTCTCTTTTGCCACTGACCATAGAGGGAGCTGGGGACAGGTCACCCCGCTCAGCCCGACACTGGGCAGAGGTTCTCCCATCCCCACGCAGAGGTAGGGACTACGGTGGGGCCACAGAAGAATTAAGACAAAAATAGGTTTCTGACCTACTTCTTGGCAGTAGGCAGCAGTGGGAGTGGCTGCCAGAACTGAAGGGGAATAGATCACAAGCACGCGAACTGCACGGATGGGTTGGTGAGCTGGGAATGACATTGCTTCTCCAAGCTCCTGTTAAAGCCTTTTCTCTCTTTTTCTTAACACACAGACCTAGACAATTTTTCACTCTTTCATTTCTGTCAATGTTACATTTTCTTCTGTGTTTATGTGAAACAACATTATTTGCCATGGTTTTGAAATCAGCTCAGGACATATTTGGAAACAGCATTTAGGAAACATTTTCAGCCATGAATATTTGAAGATTATTATATTCAAGTCATTTTCAAATATGAGGTTTTTTGCACCTCAAGGGAATTGTACTGTAATACTGTAATCCTTTATATTAATTGTTTCCCTTTCTGATTTAAATTTAGACATACTATGGATTTACATTATTAGTTTATGTTGATAGCAAGTACTTTCCATATTATAATAGCAGGCTATCAGTGATGTCTGCACTGAACAACAGAAAATGCCTATTCCTTGAAGGAGTTCTCTCTAGATTTTTCTTTTTTTAAAATTTCCAGACTATGTTTTTAATTATCAGTATTCTCTAGTGTTTCATCTTCCACAGAAACTTCTATGTTTAAGCCATGCTCTTTTCAGACACCCAAATGATTTCCTTGTGGACACTGAGCTGGCTCCATGGGACAGACAGCCTGAAATACCTGACAGCTTTTATTCTTGTTTTCTCCTATGGGATGGTTTATACCAGCGTGGCTGAAGCCCTGCTCGGAGCAGAGGGACCAGATGCTGTTCACTGCACACATCCAAGTAGTCCTGTTGTAATCAATTAGTAAGATGAGATAATTTAAAAGAAACTATTTCCTTTGTTCTATGCAAATAACATTTTCATTACTCATTTCAATTGGCTAAAAAGCAAACCCAAAGCTTTTTCTTAATAAAAAGTGTATGGTCTTAAAGCAAACACTACCAAAAGTACAGATGCTGGAATTTTCTTTTTGGGAAGGTGTGCAACAGAACTGATGGGGAGTTTTATGTTTGGATCACAGATACACTTAGGGCCAACTGGAAAACTGTCTTCAGAATAATTGAAACTCCCCTGAGAAAAACAGCATGTTTTCCCTGCTGATTGACTCCAATGAAAAAAAACAACTGTATTTTTACCCAACACGTCCTGTTTGGTCCCCGTTCATGCCTGGGAAGGTGCATTATGCCTCATAGTGAGCATGTTGCTGCCACATCCTCCCATCTCACTCCAGCTGAATCCCAAGAGCTTTCTCCCTGCTGTGTTGCCAGGATGCTCCTTGCACCCCTTCTGTAAAAAAATAGGACAGGTCTCAGCAAACTCAGTAAGATACTTTAAGCTCCATTTGCACAGAACAATCTTTTTCCATTATAGGAAATCAGGGAAAGAGGACTCAGCTCTCCCTTCCGTGGAGCATCACAATTCTTGGACGTTCCATAATCGTGACTGCTTAGGGAACATTCAAAAGTCCCCAGTACAGGGGGAAACTAAGAGGAGGAGAACAAAAGGGTTTCTCTCTCTTCTGCCCCTGCCTCCACTCTTCACAATGTTGGGCAAATGCGGTTTTAGTTCAGAAATACAAATGTCATCTTCAAAGTCACTCTGGGGAGGAAGGGGAGGAAAGGAGAGTTTAAGGGAAAAAAAAAAAAAATCAATCAGATTGCAATTTATCAATAAATCAAACTAGAAAGTCTAATATCTGAGTGATGAGCAAGTGGGGGAGCCAGAAAGAAGCTGGGGGGTGCTGGAGCTAGTCCGTAATGCACTTGCAATGCAAAGGACCTCCTTGCTGTCCCAAACAGCTTCTAATATTTTGTTTTCTTCAAGGCCTATTCTAATGTAAATAAACCTGTGATCCTGTGTCTCCGGGAGTCTAGAGAAAACAGCTCCACCTTATGTGCTGTTCTTGGAGCACGTAGAGCAAGGCAAAATTTGTCACTGAAAGCTGTCGGGGAACATTAAATGGTAAAGAACCATTTTTTCCTTATGTTATCCCCCACCTTGTGATTTGGAAGTTTCCAGGCTGGGAGCTATTTTTTGTTTCCTCCAGGTTATGACAACCACAATGCAACGGCTGCGTACGTGCTGCAGCTCCGACAGCAGACGTGAATAATGGAAAAGGGCTACGAACACGAGAAGTCACCCCGAGCGCTCGCTGTACTTTCTTAATGTATGTGACGTTGACATAATATGCCCCGGGGCATTTTGGATTAGATGCTGTTTGCCTGTTCCACATGTTGGTTTTATGAACAGCGATCGACTTGTGAAACACGTGTCGGCAGCGTGTGTGGCGGGTGGCTCTCCATCCCGCGCACGGGTAGGAAGGATGCCGCTGCAGTAAAGGCAATGCTCCCAACAGAAACTCCCTTTTGTCACCAGGGAAGAGGCTCCTACTCCATGGCAGGGCTGGCGGTGGGCTGCCTGGATGCTGCTGCAGGGTCACGGTGTTATACTGTCTTTTTATCTAACTGTATAACACACACACACGGGACCTAGAAACAGCTTTCATGCTACACAGAAGTTCAACCAGATACATCTCGCAGGAGCTGACAGGGGAGTTGGATACGCTCCTCATCAATGTAAGAAATTAAAGCTTTACTTCACAAGCACACAAGGCTGGACTGGAGTGTCACAGCTCAGCATAGGGTCAGCACAAGTCCCTCTTCCTTAGGCTGCGAGGCAGCAACCCATCAATCAGATACACAGAGCTGTGTTAGTGAATTACGAGCACTGAGAAGCACGTGCCCCCCTCCCACAGCCCCCATCCTTGAGAAGGAAAAGTCCATTTCTGTAGGGACAGGAAGCAGGATTAATCTTTCTCTGATTTCCTTCTCTAACTCCTCCCTGACACCCCATTCCAGCTTTCATCCTCCTATCTGTGCTATTTAGTCTAGAGTAGAGAAGACAGAGAGGAGACATGATAACAGTCTTCAATTATGTAAAAGGCTTATGCAAAGAGGAAGGCAATAAATTGTTATCCACATCCATGGGGAGAGCACAAAAAGTAATGGGTTTAAGTGTGGCAAGGGAGAGCTAAATTCAGCACTAGAATAACTTTCCTGCTGCAAGGGTTATTAGGCACCAGAGAAGATCACCTGGGGAGCCTGGGGGATCTCCACTGCTGGCGCGGTTAAAGAAACACATCAGACAAACGTGTCTGGAGTGGTTTGCATGGGAATGAAACGACCTCCTGAGGTCCCTCCTAGCCCTATTCTCTTCTAGACCATGGTGATAACCATCCCAGACTTACTCCTTGGCAGACAGCTGCAGCAAAATACTTCACCTGTGCTTTTTGACATAGGATGGCAATGACATGGCAGTAACACACTTGGCTCAAGGAACCAATGAAGCCAGAAGATGAGATGATCTCTCCAGTCATCACACAGTGAACAAAGCTGTCAGGTCCTGCAGGACCCAGGCTATTACTCTGCCCACTCCTGAATTATTTCTTTGGCTCTTAAACAGTTAGCGAACAAAACTCAATTATCCTAAGAGCTCACCACCTCTGCAGAGGATAAGGGCTTACATTCAGAAATGCACACTATGATCCTGAAGCAGGAGCACCCCAATAACCTCCACCAAAGAATGGGGACATCCCCACAAGCAATACACTTGAAGAGAGTTATTATACTTCGCCCAGCACAAGAATACCAGACACCTTGTACTGAGCTTGCATTTCTGACTGGTACAGCCTGGTCTTGTGCAGCCTTCCCAAGCAGCAGCATCCTCTGAGATGCTTTACACTGAAATGTACTTCTCTCCAAATCACACTGAAAAGGGGACTGATCATATGTTTACATAAGGATATCCTTAAGTGCTTTGCTGGATTGGGGCCTTACCCAGCTACATTTCAGGCTCTTGGACGTCAGTAGGGATTGATTAGCCTCCCTGCATGACCCGAGTGCTGAAAGCCTACATGTGTCAAAATGGGGATATTTTACTGAATATCATTGGCAGAATTTGTTTTAGATATCCTAGGCAGAAAAATATGGTCAGTAACAACAAAATCAGAAACCCCTTTCCAACCAGCAAAAAGGTACGAGTGAACCCTAACGGATGTAATTTGTATCATTACTGCTGATGAAGTTAGTAACCTTTAGAAAGGAGACATGGATCAATAGCTACTTGAAAAGATGCAGCTGCAGATACCTAAATGGGCATGAACTAGGAAGCAGGGTGTAAAAGGTAATAGCAGAATATTTAAACCAGATGAAAGCTATAAGGTAGGTTAGTGACCTTGAAAGAACCAGATAAGTAAAAAAGTAGAGAAGGGCAACAATGATTTATATACGTACCCAGAACAAATATTACAATGCTTATAGAAGGGTGTAGTAAATTATGAACAAAGTAGAGCTTTCTTAGATTAATGACAGGGGAATTTAAATAGGAAGCTTGGCATCTTTGGAAACTAGGTAAGAGAAATTAGGTTTATATTAACTCTTTTGTTTCCAGGCTGGAACATTTCTTTTCCTGCCATGGAGTAATCTGACTTATGCTTGGTAATTACACATCTGTTTCCAGATCCTTGTGACACCAGTAGAGCTCATTGAATGGAAAGCAATGGGATACCAGGAAGGGATACCCATGGAGGTGGAGATACTAAGTGCTAAAAGTTGGGGTTTCACCACGAACTTCTTTCTGTCACTGTGGAAACAGGTGGGAGTTTTATGATTGACCAAGAGGCTCCCAAATGCTTACTGAGATCACTGTGGTGATGTCCAGGACTCCTGGTCTTGGATCATACCATGCTCGTGTCGATAAAAAAGAAAAAAACGACAACCACCTCTCACAAGTTTTAAGTCTAGCAAAGCTGGGCAAAACTTGGTAGGACAAAGGGCTACAGCACAACGTGGTTCACACTTGGTTGCAAAAAAAGATGGCCCAGGACCTCCAAATCCCATTTTCCATCTGAATGCCTAATCTAGACTAAAGGGAAGGACATTTCTGTCTGCAAGAGCAAACTTTTTGAACCAAATTAAAGGATTCTGTTCAGGGGAAGAAAAAAAAATAAAAGAAGAAGAAATAAAGTCCACCCTAAAAAATTTTTAGCATGTGTAGTTCTGTTTGCAAAATACATGTATCAATCCCAGCCTGCTTATATATGCGTGAGGGACAAATCAGCCATCATAGTACTCATAATTACACATGGAAATATATTTGTAATCATATAAAGTCCTAACAGTGACTCTAACAACTTCTTGGAGCATTACCGTCCATAAAAGTGCTAACTCTACAGAGAAAACATTTGGGAGCACAGTTTGCACCAATTAATCAGGGCATGGTCAACTGCATTACTGGGACACACCAGCCTGCTGATCACTAAGGTGTGTGATTGCCTTTTGCTGCAGAAGGAGTGACCATCCTCTCCTCCAGCCCTGAAACTGCACTTAGTGAAACCAGTGGCTGAATTTCTACCTCCATCATCAGGGTAAGGCCTGAGGAGCTGGTACCACGCAGCATGCTCCTCGTTATGCACCACTTGCCATGTACGGGTGACCTGAAAACCTGACCCACAGCCCAGCGAGTCCCCTTTGGATTTCTCTGTGCTCCAGATCAAGCCTCAAGAGAACAATTAGAATGAATGAGCTCAAATAAAAATGAATTTTTGTAAGTGTATTTCTGATCACTTTTGCACACTGCTCTTTCCTCCCTGTAAGAGCCCTTGCCCAGGCGTAATGCTGCCAAAGAAAGTTTTAGCTAGGAGAGGACTGTAGGTTAATATTCATGCTCAAAAGAGCTGCTTACAGGGGAAAAAAAATAGGATGGCTAAGAAATCAAAAATATTCAATAGCATCACCACCCATAGAGAATAAATTTTGCAGGTAGGATAGTGCAGATACAGCTATTATGGAAACATGAATCTTCGGCTCCTTTACATTATTGTGTTTCTCCTTCCTTGTAAGATTTGTTGAAAAAGTGGAATATGCTAATAATCCTCCCTAATTTGTCTCCCTTGAAGTTTTGTGTGGACAAACACATTCTGTTTGAATTCCATAATTCCTACGTAATTATTTTTAGTTATGTTCTCTTTAACCCTCTATGGGCAGCTAACGAATTTAAGAAAATGTATAAGCTTCCTTGAATTACCTATGGTAATTTCTCACCAGCATTATCTTGAATTTAGTTGGCAGCTACACTCTTAAAAATCATCATTAAAACTCTTCCCAGTCTGTGTGGGATCCGGACAAAGAGCTTTCCCCTATACCCTCCTGCCTCTGTCTTACTGAACATCTCATCCTGTGCCATTCAAGGCTCTTAGTATCTAAAGACAGGAGTTTTAATATTTCCACTCTTCCATCTGCAAGAAGCAAAGGATAAATACATATTTACTGGTTCACAACAGCTGCTGTCTCGTGATGAGCTAACTATGCACATGCAAGGAAGGTGGTCCCATGGGATTTGGGGTGGAGAACTTGACTTAGGCTGGGAAGGCAAAAGCTGGGATGGGGTCTGCTGCTTCTGCACAGCGGTGATACTGACTGCAAACACACTTTTTTGTCATGAGAAAGTGCAAAAAGCAGGCATGAGAAACAGGAGAACAACTCTCTTCACCCCGCTCTCTGTCCTCCTGCTGCACCTTCACGAGAAATGGAAACTGACGGCCGCTCAGCTTCACCATCCCACCCACAAAACCTTCCAGTGGCCTCATTTCCTCTCTCCTCCGCATCCTCCCACAGAAATGGGTCTGTTAAACAGAAATAACAAGAATTATTTTTCTTCATGAAATATTTTAAGATCGCCCATGTCTATATAGGAAAATGGAGGATTTGTTTTCCTAAGGAGTCTGCATTTGCTGAAGATTACAGGAAACTACTTTTTAAAGGAAATTCATAATTCTTTTGGGATACTTTTGCCCTTACGGTCTCTTCTTCCTTGTGGAGAATCCTCCTCCAGATTTCTTCATGGGACATTCAATATGTGCATTCATTTTCTGATTTAAATAAGAAAAAAGGACCAAAACCCATAGATGTTAATAGAAACTTTTTGTAATGATGGTGCAAAAAACTGTTATGAAGACACAACACTGAAACACAGAGCTAAAAAAACCACGGATATGGAAAAAACATTATCACTTGAATCCATCAGTGAAATAAAGTAGTCAATACCACCTTAACACAAAATATTAAAAACGTCAAAGTAACACCTGCCCATGAAACGGTTGATTTTTATGAAATTGCTCCCTGAAGAAACTTGTCCCATAGAACTTTTAAACTCTACTTAATCATTGCAAAAACAATCAAAGAAGATGATTCTCATTTCCTTTTCTAAATGAAAAATGTCCATTTCATGAGGGAAAGGTCAGCTGTTAGGCAGACTGCTGATGCACTTTAGAGAACTTAAAACCTGCACCTGGACTTCCTCAATTCCTAAATATTCCCCTCCCTTACTCCAGCTGAGAACTGCTGTTTAAAACTGCAGTTTTGTTCTTTGTCCCTCCATTACTCTGATGGTTGTATGTATCTTTCTTAGAATTTACTCTTCCTGTAACATTTTCTGGATTGTATAGAATAAATACTGGTTTATGTCATAATCACAACTAGACAGCTATAGAAGTTTTAAATAGGTACCATAACACGTCTAATAAATATCCATCTAACCACATTATAAGGAATCTCAAATTCAGTGCAATAAATATCATAATAAATTTGTTTTTACCAGTACATCTGTATAAATATCGGTAGTAAGACAGATCCAAAAGGTTAACCATACCAAAGAGCTTTGATTTTGGAAAAAGTGCATGTGCGATGCTTCATTCTCCTCTAGGAGAAAGAGAGGAAAAAAATATTCAGTAAATAATATAGCATAGGGAAAGGAAGAAATTCTTCAACAAACTGCAGCTATCTAGACAAGAAAAAAATGAGCCATGCAAAGCAGGGCATGTTTAACTGAATGTCTATAGACGTTGCACAATCTTTGCATGCATTAAAAAGCAATAACTTTCCATCTATTAATTAGCTCCTATTGCCAATACCATTACCAGCAGCTGGAAACATCTACTGAACAAGACAGACAGAGAGACAGATACCCTTTTCTTCCAGACCACAATTCTCTATTGTCTGCCAGAACTTCTGAAAAATATTCCAAGTATTTGGCTGATGATTCAGTAGCCTCATCAATACCCACCACATCGGCTTTTCTTCACCTACCACCCACTTTTTGCCATCCTTACGATGAAAGAAGCCAAGAGTATCTCGGCTGGAGGTGGCTGGTGTGGCCCCAGCAGGAAGGTCTGTCCCCACCTCCCATGCCCGGTGCTGTGCCTGTATGTGCACCATGGGGACAACTGCTGAGCCTCAACTAGTGCCATTGACACCTTGTGCCATGTAACCAAGAGCTAGGTTAGTCATATGTGCTCTACCACGCAGAAAAACTTTTTTTCATTTCCACTGCTCAGGTTTAGACACTTTTAAGGATCTTCCCTGGCTTTGCTTTCAAATTAACCAAAATACCATTCGCTCACTGTGAGCGGTGATGACAATACCTGCCACAGTTCTGTGTTTCTTCCAGTCTGTTTAGTTTAGCTTGTTTTAGTTTTATTTCTGTTTATAAACTTAGGGGAAAAAAAAAAGGTATTCTGATCAGAGGAAGCTTTTAATACCACTGTTCGTTCCCTATTTATATCATCCTTGAGCCTTGGGATCAGGAGATAACTCTACCAGTTTCCCCTGTTCACTCATGGAAAAAAAAGACAAGTTATACAATAGCTCTACTGTTACACAAAGGATGTGCATAAGCATCTGCAAAATCTACTATTTTCCACAGGGTCAGCCTAATGAATAATGTTCTCCACATTGGTTTCTAGCTGTTCTGTTCTGGTAAGAACCGTTGAGGGACACAGTTAAATTATGACTTAAAAAAAAAAAAAAGGGTATTTCTTCTGTATTCAACTTCAGTCATTGGCAATGCATATTGAAGATACTAAAGGTTGCCCATAGGAACTGCAATTTTGGGCAAAGCACTGTAGATGTGAAAACAATGATTTTCTGGGAGCCTATGGCAGAAAGGGCCATGGCAGAAAGACATTATATGTGCTTACAGCGGCAGCACAATTCCCTTGTCTCCTGTTCCTTGGGACACCATCAGACACTGAGTTGGAGTCCTCATCAGCTACATGCACTGATAAGAACTCTCCAGGAGCTGACATATATGTGGGAGAAGAGACTAAAGCTGTTTGCTCTGATAAGCAGTACTGTTGCTCTTTCCATTCCTGCTATGGTTGTCTGGCCTTAGACTGCCTCACTCTTTCCACATACAACTCTCAACGGGGCTTTGCAGCATTTTCTAGCATTTGGCAGCATCTTCCATCTCTGTAGATGTCTCAGCATGGAAGTAACACTCTTGGACCTCCCCAGATTTTATATGGTGCCATCAAAATCAACTCCATCTTCTCCAGTTAAGATCACTTTTCTACCTGAGGAGAAGCATGGTACATAGGTGCTGATCACATACAGCTGTTTTCTCCAGGTGGGATCTAGTTCTTAATTTTATAAATGCACACAGCAGAGACCATATTGACACACTGTCCTGTTCTATCCATGTGGTATCCCAAAGAGGGACAGCTTTCAGGAAAAGCCTGAGCTGCCTCTCAACTGAGCAGTGAAAGGTTCTCAACAAAGTGCAGGATGGGCAGATTTGGAGCAGAAAAGTGCATGGATACAGAAGATCCTTTTCCCATTGATGGCTTTTAAAGCACAATCTCATTAAACGTGGATGGTAGATGTAGGGAAACATGAGCTCCAGTTACTAGGTTAGAGCCTGCACATATCTAATTATAAATCCATCTGGCCCTAGCCTAAACATCCTAATCTTAGTCCCAAAATACAAAAGTCTGCCTGGAGTGATGCAAAGCGACGATAGTCCATGCAGCAACTTGCCAGCCTCAAACTGTCCATGTTGTTCTTTCAGTTATCACAGCTCGTTTTTCAGACCTTGACACTCCAGAGCCTTCTTGCTGCAGAGCAGTAAAGCACCAAAGAGGATACCATGATTTGTGATAAATCGCTTTAAGGACAAGGGGAACCTTCTCAATGATTTCGCTCTGCGTCTCTGCATGACGTGTCGCAAAGGTTAATTTGTTTTGAAATCCCCATTTTTAATTTGCATTACTGATCAGGCTAGCAATTATAAATGTCAATTTATTCTTCAGCAGCCTTAAATTCAGAGATCAAACTGTTACACTAAATAAAAATTCCATCCCTTACTGTGATTTATTAAGACTTGAGTGACACTGAGAACCTACTGAGTCAAAGCACTACTATACACATGCTTTCAAGGCACATCCTTAATTAGTTTTAAAGCAGGACAAACCAATTTATATCTACTTTGATTTAAATTGGTTTGTTTAATTGTGGTTTAAATCAGAACCAGGAAATCACAGTTTAACTAACTCAATTTGCATTGCAGTTGCACCTTCTAACAGATATTCATAAGAAAGTGTTATTCTCAAAGACTGACGACTAATGTAAATGTTTAATTGCAAAGAAAGGTAGCTTTGCAGTTGTAATTAATATTTGTTTTCGTTAACTAAGAGAATACATTAAACCAATATTTATGTCACTGTATACCTCAGCATCTATTTTAATGTTTGATTGTTACGCTTGGTTTGTGACAAAACAGGACATGGCATTTTCAGTCACCTGATTGATGTTTTAGTGTGTGATTTGTGTCATGCTGCTTCTGAACAAAAATATCCAAAAGAACGTAACTGTTTAAATAGAACTACATTATGTTCTAAATATTTTAGGAAATATTATCAAAATATTCATTGCATTTCAAGACAGCTGGTGTACCTAACAGTGCAAATATTATCAGCAATTAACCAGCTGAGCTGTTTTTTCCTTGCTTCCGTGTTCTCCAAGATCAGAATAAGTCCATCTCAAACTTCCCCACATACCTGAGAGAGTATAAACAAATTTTCCCGCTCTTTCAACTCCCAGTTTTTTTCCCAACTTGGAATACTCTAGTCATTAAGTACCGTAAAGCAGATAAAATAAAAAGAAGAACATGTTCCTTTTGCACCTGCAAAAAAGCTACAGCTGTCATAAGCTAGTTTATCACTCAAGAAGCTCCAATTCCAGGTGTTTAGCTAGTAATTTCTCCCATTAGTGATCTGACATTCTTCAGAATTTTGGCAGTGAATATTTGCTCAACTGTTTTTTTATGTAGGGGTTTATTAATAAGAAAATATAATTTTATTTTAGGCATTCCAGAGTACATGTCTTCATGTTTAACTTTAAGAAGATAAAAATACTAATTTAAAAACGAAAAGAGGCATGGATGTGCATTGTAAAAACATATACAGAGTCCTCATCACTAAGGAACAACTGACAAAAGGACAAGAACCTAAATGGATTAATTCACTTTTTTTTTTTTTGTCCAGAGGATTTTCCTCCCACCTGCAGCTGAGAACTGAGCCTGTCCTGGTAGGAGACACCACAGAAATGTTTTGCTAGTGTATGCTATTCCTTCTACCACAACCTGAATTTTGCAGGAGAGGCTCTGCACCATTGTTTTGCCAATGTAAAGGAGAATTGGAAAAGCTTGTGTATTTGTTTCATGATAAAGTATGATTTGTACCAGTTGCACGTGATAGAGATCTTTCCCTTCTGGCTATTTATACCAGCCTGGCAATGAACTCTCTTCCCAACACACACTCCTCCTCAGACAACATGACAGAAACAGCACAGCTCTAAAGTCAGTGTTCCGTATCAACCCAAATACTTACTCAAAATGCTATCTAAACCCCCCTACCTGATTAGAAATTAGTTAGCTGAATGAATTTGACTTCTGGGTAAGTAAGAAAGCTTTCCTGCTCAATTACCGGGTGCAAGTCTAGCTCACAGTTTCATACCACGACGACTTGGGCGGGTTGTTCCCATCCCCATCGGCAGGAGCAGGGCATCAATGCTGACAGCTCTGGGAGGCTGGAGGGAGGGCAGGACCAGGGTGTACACACCTCCAACTCTGAGCAATGGCACCGTAACACCCAAACCGGGTTTTAGAGCTGGGTACTAACTTTTTCCCATTCTATTCTCAACATTTGGCACTAGGAAATCCTGCTCCTGGCGTCAGAAATCTGTGGTGTAGCAGAGGTCAGGCAAGGAAGCTCCAGACTGCAGTCTCCCCTGAGGATCACGGTATATGTCCTTCATGTTTTAGTCAGCTCCCAGAGCTTGTAACATTACACTCATTTCAAACAGCTTTCTGTAAAAAGAGACTTTTTTTAATTTCTGCATTGAAATGCTGGAGATTATGTTGAAGATGTCACTTGGAACTTAATTACCAGTGCTAACTGATACCAGTAAAAATTGTATGTTGGTCCTTAGCTCCTGGAAAAGGATTAATTCACCAGTAGGGTAAGAATTTGGAACTACATTAAACAAGAAAGTGATTTATTTTTTCACCAGTTCTGAGTTTGCAGCACAGGATTATGCACATCCAAAAGGTCCAGGAACACCGGGACCAGGCAGACACACACCTGGGAGGGAGCAAGACAAAACATCCAGCTAACTTTTCCACGAGACCCTGTAGAAATTCTTCCCAATCAAAAGAAATCTTGAATGAAAAAAATTCAAATGAAAATTTAGGTAAGCAAAAATTTTACAAAAGAGTAAAAATGTTTCTGTGAAATGAAATTTTTGCTTATTCTAACCTTCAGAACAGGCATAGACTAAAGAAAGCTGCCAAAAGCAGTAACTGAAGAGCTGTCACCACACTGCAGCTAAGGACATACACCCATGAGTTCCCCTTAGCAACACCTCCTTTTCTGATGAAAACCACTCTATATGTAATTCCTCTATACAAGTGTCAACCTACCTGAAAATGACAACTTAAATGTGCAGAACAGACAAAAAGAATCAGTAAATCTCTCAGTCCTGTATTTGGAGAGAAGCACTATACATATACATTCAAGACCAATTAAGTACTTTAAAACCTTTGCGAATACTTACAAGAGTTATGTCTGCTAAAGCCATCAAGTTTGCAAAACTTGCATAGGAGAATCATAGATGAATTTTGCAAGGAAGGTTCTTGACATACTGATGTAATTTTTAATGTTTTGGAAAACACCACAAATTACAGCAATCATTGAATCAAGTCAGAATGCCTTTCTGAAAGATGTGCGTTAGTCAAATATAAACGATTAAGTAAATACATGGAAAACATAATGCCCTGGAAGAAATGAACAAGTGATATGCACCACATCAGACTAAACAAGCTAGCTGTTTTTTCTTTGCCTTGCACTATCTTTGAAACCCTTGGAAAGCAATCATAAAGAAAAGTTTGAAAAATTAAATAAGAGTAGAAATGGTTCTGTCTCCCTACCACTCATGAGTCAGTGCAGAGCAGCCTAGAGCCCAACATATCATCTTCCTTTATCCCTTCATGCTGACAGTGAAAAACACTATAAAAAAGCCCACTATATCTGGCCATCAGGAAATTGCCTCTCTGTACAAGGATTGCTCAGAGCTGAGGAAATTAGGCTGCTCCTCCCAGACAGCGTGTGATGAGCCAGATGGAGGTGCGGGGCAGGACTGCCCTCCTGGCAGTGAGGGGCATCCCTGATTTTGGACCAAGATGGGCACACACCAAAACAGCTGAGGCTCAAATGATACTGAATATGGGGCATTTCATCCCAACCTGATCTGAAATTCAGGTCTGCTTTCGTGACAACTGCATTGTTAAGAAATCAGCTAGATGGTGGGGTTAATCAAGATGCCTGTGCTGGCTGGATACTTCAACTCCTGTGTGGGGAGGGAAAATGAAAAGAAGAAAAACTAGCTGACATCATGAAAATTGAGAAGCTGTAATTCATACCAAATTGGCCCAGAAATAATCAGATTCCTAACTCCTTTATTTGTTCCTGGACTGGATCCATTCTGACCAGATAAACTCCTCCTCAGTACAATACACAGCTTTGCACGTTGATGTAATGAAGTGATGGGTCATGCCGGTGCTATCATACCCAGGATTTATGAGGAGACATCATGGCCTGAAATCAGGAATTGGAGGGGGCAGAGAGAATTCAGTTCAGCTCTGCAAACAAGTCTGTAAGGCATGTTTAAACGGGTGGCATGAAATCAATCAAATTAAGGTGCGTGCATGGGTGTATCTCCAACCCCAGAGGGATTCTAGTGTGCTTCAGTACAGGATCTGACCAGTTGGGAGTCAATGCATTAACTGGGTACATCTATTAGCAAAAGCAGGCACACCTCCTACAGGTAATTCAGCATATTTCCTCTCCTTTTCTGAAAATAAAATGCTCAGTGAGATACAAAAGCTGCCTCCCCTGTTAATCACCTCTTGCCTCTGTTTGGCACGATACTTGCATTCTTCATTCAGCAGCAGCTGTGCATAGTTGGTCAAACACTCCAAGTTGTTTGTCAAAGTTTTCCTAAGGCTTTTCATCTCCCTGCTTTCCTGTGAGGTGCCCAAACATAAGTCATCTCTGTTGGCTTTTGGAGCAGATTAATTCAGAGCACAGCTTCAGAACTGGCAGGTAATCAGTTAGCTGGAGTTTAAAGTAAAGCATTTTTCCCTAACAAGGGCAACAAGAAGGTAGGAAAGGTATTTCTGATTTAGCACATTTTAATTCAGGTAATACGTTTCCTAGAGGCACACGTCTAATGCCAAGTCATGGGCAATTCTTTCAGTAAATGTGATCTGAAAAGCCACTGGAGGTAGAGGAAAGCTAATCAAAACAGAGGGTATGATTTATCAGTTCTCAAATGCACAGGGGGATATCAAATTGTAGCCTCAAGCTTTTGGGCCCTTAAGCACACTGTACCACCCTAGATCAATGGTGACGGAAGGAGAACAACTCCTTCTAACATCAGTCCCACTTGTCCTCAACCTGCTGGAGATGTTACTGTAGGGAGTTGGCACCAAGGTGGAACCATGGGCCACCAAGAACCAGGGATCGGGGTCTCTCTGCAGCACTCCTCAGTTAACCGGTAGCATAATACAGGAAAATGGATTTTGGTTGTCTGACCAAACACAGCTTTTGCCACACAGTAAAGAGGGAAATGGGTCATATCTGCAACATTTTGGAGTCCTGGTCCATAGCCAGCTAACTGGTAACAGGAGTCTTCTGTAATGACTAAGTCCATGGAATTTTTAAACATGAATATGAATCCCGCATAGACACGAACTCTTGTTAACATCCATCCTCAAAATCCTCATCCTTACGAAACAGGAGAGAGGGCAGCATGGGACCTGCCCTCAACTGACAGTCAGTGGGAGCCTGGCTCCTACCTGTGCTTCAAGAGTTCTCCTACCAAATTTATGCCCAGATTGTGTCATGTGGTATTAGGCCAAGTAGATGCACAGGTAGATGAGAGAGGTCAGAGATTAACTTGACACACCATGGCTCCAAATCCCAAAACGATTCATGGATGTGAAAAACTCTCTCACCTTAATCAATGGGAATATTCATGTGCATGAAATTAGATAGGCAAGATCAGAATCAATCCCCAGAGAAACAAAATGACAGTTATTTATCATGACTACTTTGTTTTTCTGGGAGGGGAAAACAAAAAGGAAAGATTTGAATTATACCGATTTGATGCGTAACATTGCAGTAGACAGATTAGTCCTTGTAATCCGCTGGCACCATCAGCAGAGAACTAAATCAAATCTGTTTTTATTCATCTTGTATTAATACAATCCATTGCAATGGTTATTCAATATTTATGTTGTCTGTGTGAATTACTGCATATTTCATTCTCTTTTAAAAAACTAGGATAGTTGAAATAGTACAGCATTGCTTTTTTATCTGACAGTGCTTTAATCTTTTGCTCATCATGTTTCTACCTGAACTGTTGTTTGAAAAAATAAATAAATGAGGTTTTTGCAAGATAAGGAGTTCCCATATTAGAATTCTACGGTCATGGTATCATGATACAACTGACACTTCTTATAAATAATAAGTGCTTGAATATATGTTTTTTCACTGTCTGTGTTAGTTTGAAGAAATAGCATCCACCACAGTGAAAAACATCTAAAACTGCTCAAACTATAGCCAAAATGGTCAAATTCCACTCTTTAGGGAGATAATCACTTAGAGAGGTCAGGAAAGATTTTCTACTCTACTTACAGGAATAAATGCACTTTGTGACTCTCCTCAGCTAGTTATATCCAGCATGGCACTCTCAATTTGGTGCAAAATATCTCACAGAAAAATAGATTTCTCTAAATCATTAGAATATGCCTGCTGCTGCACTCCAGCCTTTCATAATTTGACTCACAATGAGATTCTCAACCCAGCATCATGTTCTATTTGGCAGAGAAGAACCAGCAGAAAGATTGACGGAGAAAATCTGCAGAGACCTTGTGGGGGGAAAAAAAATAATAATTTAAAAAAAAAAAAAGAGAAAAAAAAAAAGAAAAAGAAAAAGTCACCTGTCACCTTCTAGCAGCCCAGAACCTCCAGGGTGTGGGTGAAGGGTTTGCAACTGTTGTCCCTGAAAAACCTTGCTCCTTGACCTTGCTCCAGTAGGAACGTTGTCATGTATTTGCTAAGTCTGGTTCCAGGTCCAGGAAAACATGAGAGATAACAAAACAACATCAGGAAGGTCCAGGAAGACATGAGCATGATCTACAATGTAGGTTTGAAAATCCGCATTTTGCATGGCTCTTATTTCATATATGAGGATTCAGATGAAGAACTTAAAACGACCTTAAAACTGAAAACAGAAACAAGAGACAGCTCTTAATGGTGCTGTGCCATAATCCATGCTACTCCAAACCATCCTCTGAGGCAAGAAACTGAAAAGCTCTATCCAACAGCTCCATAAAACAGAAAAATAAAGTATAAACAGAAAAATAAAACCAGACGCCAATGTGTACCCAAAGGAACCATTAAAAGCAAAATGGTTGTCAGTATAGGATGCTCCACTGCACACATCTGGTGCTTTCAGCAATACAGAACATTTCTTTAATTGCTACACCTGAGACCAAGAGCAAGAAATAAATCTAGGGACTGATCTGAATGTATTTTGAGACAGGTGGAGATGAGTAGCAGCATGAGGATTTCATTGCCAATAATCAAGCAGTTATACATTACTGCATTCAACAGATATGTTCAGGATACAGCTACATGTCTATAATTTGATGTCTTTTTTTAATTCCTTCTGGTGCCAGACTTTGTAGAGATACCCATGCTAAACCTCCCTTTTGGTATATATCATCCAATACTTTTTGCACAATCCAAGATGTCAGTACGGCAACATCCAGTGGAAAAGGCAATGGACTAGAAGCCAGAGTAGCTGGGCTGACTCCAGACTGCTGCTGCTTCTTACGGGGTCATTGCAAGTTACTGAACTTTTCTGTTTCTGTTTTATTTACTCAGGCTGTAAGTACTGGCTAGATGTTTAGACAGCACCTTGCGTAATGAATCCTCAGTCTCCACTGGGCCCTTAGAAACATGCAAGTTAGTATTGTCCACTCAAATTAATGACTCAACAAACACAATGAAGCCAATGCATCCACCAAGAGAAAAGTACTCAAAGTTAGGCACAACGAAGTAGACAACTACCACTACTCTGAGAAGCTGTTTGATATTTCTAAATGGGAAAATGAGCTCCTTGTCCTGTCACTCAGCATCTCTAGTGCCTTTACCTCTTGATAGGGTGGTGAGATGTTCACTCCACTTTTTTCTAAGTGATGTGAGTCCATACAAAAGGTACTTTTAAATAAGGATGTGAACATTTTAACATCAATATTTAAAATGCTTTTCTCTGAACCCAAGCTGAATATTCTGAAATGGATTCTAATAATTTATTTCAGGGTAACACCAAGGTTTGCCTTTTCATAATGACTCAATTTGCTATAGCTTACCCTTTTGTGAAATTGCCATCTGTTATTATTACATATAGGTTTTTCACCTGTATTTCTTGTAGACCTGTCAACCTGGTACTCCATCTACTGAAAATTTTGAGTTCTTATCCCTGTCATTACCCAAATCAAGAATGACATCTCTTGAACTATGGTGACTGCCTTAAAGTATTTCCTCATCCTTTGCAAAATGAAAATTTAGTCATTCATCGCCTTGCAGTACATTTAAGGTCTGGAAAAGATATTATGTTCCCAAGTCTCATTCTTCAAGTTGGTACTCAGATACATGATAATCGTATTCTTACGACTCACCAATCAGCACATGATACAGAGGTGTCCTTAAAAGAGTCACTAGGTTTGAGCAAATCTAAGACAGTTCAAATAGTGTGTTTTCCACCCAATTTGCCATGCTTTGACACAATTTATTAAAAGGAAGAAATACTTGAACTAAAAAGCAGACTGGACCTTTTTTTTTTTTTTTTAAAAAACGACAGAAAATTTCACAGGTATGATGGCCCATTGCTCTGACTAATAGCGGTGCAGCCAGAGGAGAGGACTGTGTGCAGCGTTCAGCAATCAAAACCATCAGTCCTGCCTGTCATGATCAGACTGCAATTTTTGGCAAGTGTAGGCAACACTTTCCTGATTTCATCTTTTATAGAGCACAAGCAGAATAGGACATCAACACCTCCTTTCTCTGAAGAGCAGTGGCTCATTTTATCTGCATCTGCTGGATATCTATCTCCTTGGAGACATGCTTTGCAGACCCTATCGGGTTTGTGTAGGCAATGCCAAAAAAATGTTACCTTAAAATTCTTAAATTTGTCAGATCAGGACCAAGCCTGAGACTTGCTGATCACTCCTTTTGATGTTCAGAGGAGTTGAACACATTTAAAATACCTGACTGGGTTTGCAAGGAATGTAGTGGTTTTTTAACAAGGCTTGAATTTTCACCCTAAAAACAAACAAACATACATTAAGCATGTCAAAATGTTTTTGTGCTGCTTCAGAAGAAGAAAAAAAAAAAAAAAATCCAAGTCAATATCAGAACTGAAAAAAACAAAAACAAAAAAACCCCACCAACCAAACAAAAAAACCCCACCCCAACCAAACAAAAAACCCCAACCAACCCAAACAGTCAAACAAACCCAAACAAAACACAACACCACCAAAACCCACAAAACCCCAGACCCCAGCTATGCTGGTCCCAGAATACTTTGTGATACAGTTGTTACACAGCAATATATTTTCATGCTGTATTAAACACACATTTACTGTGTAATAAAGTAAAAACTAATAAGAAATGCATAAACATTGACGCTACCAACCAATATCTAAAAGAAATATTTCCTCTTTCTTCTATCTTTCAGAAGCTTCTGAATCAGTGGACTTCCAGACTACATTTCTTTTTCTCGCTAATGAAAGATTTCCCTATACAAAGTTTTTTTTACTAGTTCAATAACATTGTAATTATTTCTTTCCCATTTAAAAAGATCCTGAATATCACTAAGTTGAATTTCAGGCTGCAAATACGTCTTCATTGTGCAACTGCCTTTTCCACAGAATTACTTTAAACTTATTTAAGGCTTTTTTTTCAATTTCATTTAAAATAGATTTCCTGAAGCTGAAAAAACTTCGAGTTTTATTTTTGTCTTCTTCTCATTATTACTTCCCATGTAATGATGCCGTAATTATTCACTATTTGATATTCTTCAGCTGCAGATTTATTGTAATTTCCTAATTTCTTATGAGAAACACAAATAAGGAAATATTTCAAGAGGCTTGTAAATAACTGACAAAGACCACAAAGTTGCAGTTATTTTTATTTATATCTAAACTTTTTTGCTGTGTTAGCTGAAGTAATATGTTTGTATAGTTTTTCGGTACAGTTTGTACTATTCATCACTCAATAACCAGCATGAACTGTGCATCCTGTTTTAAAACCTCAAGGTATTTTTCTGGTTACCGTTACTGCAATATATTGTATTCTGGAGAACCTGCAATGGCGTAATAAATTGCATGACAGTGAAAGGCTCTCTTTTTGATTTGGCTCCAGCCAGACTTACCAAGAAGAAGAAAATGCTTCCAGTCCTGCAGGGTTGCATGGCTGCTTGGCTTCCCTGTGCAAGATGAGCTGGAGTTCAGGCCTCTCCAGATTGCAGCCACTTAAGCATTTCACTTAAGAAAATTTTTTTTTTTAAGTTATTTTTATTGCACTCCTGCAAAATAGATGAGAAAAAAACCCCCACAACCTGCCCTGAAAGCATGAATTCGCAATATTTTCCCATCCTGCCATCTAGGTGTAAGAGACAATATGGGTTAGCTGGTACACACAGCTCCCAGCACCATGCTGCTACCATGATGAATGTTACAGGTGATGGTGCTTATGATAATCAGGAAGTTAATGAGAAAAGCCAGGATGGTTCATGTTTTGTAAAAAACAGAATAAACCCCTACATTTGTCAACTGGGAAAAGACAAACATTAGAAAGGAAAGAAAGAGTACAGTAAAAAAAAAAGTATTAAAAAAAAGAGAACAAAACTGTCATAGCTAGAAATATCAATGAGTAGTGTCATACATTGGCCTTGTGTAATGATGCCTTGTTTACATGATTTGTATTAATATTGTTAGCTACTTCCTGAACAAAGGTTGAAGTAAGAAATTATGAGGATATTTAAAAATAGGGTGAGGAGGTTGAGAGAGGAAAGACCATAAGTACAGAACAAGTTCTGTTGAATTTAGATGGGTGTCTACAGACCTCTGGCTTGTTCATCGGCTAAAACTTCAGACCCTGTGAAAGGAATTAAAAGTCAAAAAACTCACCAAGATTTCAGTCGCAGCACCTGGGTGAACCGGATGAAGTATCACAGAAGTGGAAACACTTGGGACTTTAGATTCATTCCAGCCTCTCTTCTGCAGCTACAGAGCTTTGCAAACAGTGATAACCCTGCAAAAACAAGGGATGTATAGGTAAGACCATTCTCTCCAATTACCAACACAGACACATTTGCAGAGGTGAAACGAAGTGGTGTACACCTTTCCCAGCAGAACCCCATAGGAAAAGGGCTCTGGGAGAATCTTCTTCGCCATCCCTTCACCAGAGAAAGAAGTATAATATACACATCTTTAACCGGAGCTGTAGTTAAAATCCACCCTAACACCACAAAGACAGGTTTTGTTTTGATACATGTGGTGGTGTGCTATTTATTCTCTCTCTGACTAAAACTAATTTTTGTTAAGCACTTGACATTTCCTCTCAAAGAGAGCCATTGGTTTGGCAAAAGCTCAATGAGAGATAAAGAACCACCTCCCAGAATCTATTCTAATGTGACAAAAAGAGAATGGGTGAGCAGGTTGAAACATATGGATTAATTGATGTTAAAGTGGATTAGTCTATATAGGAAGAAGAGTAGAATAAAAGGAGGGTTTTGTAAGCATGGATAGATCTTGAATTGCTCTAAGAAAGGATCTTGCATGCATCCCTTTGTTTTCTGCTTAATCACTAATTAGCGCTAGTGTTTTGCAAATACAGGCATGCCTACACCATGTAATGCAGAGGTGTGCTGGAGATCCCCAAGCCAAACATATGAGGAAACTAGCACGTCTACACAGTGCAATGCTGTGCCACAGAGACAGACCAGTTCTGGTCCCAGAAACAGCGTCACATCATAGGAGCATCTCACTTCGGTACAGCACTGGACCCAGACCCACAGCACCCAGCCAGGGCTTAGATCACCTGTCTTCACACACAGTAACAAGGTTTGGAATGGAGACACAGCAATGGCTGAATGACAATGCAAGCACAACACATTTCTTCAAAACACAGAAGTGAAACTTCTATTATGTCAGGCCACCTTGACTTTTCCAGAGCTGATTTACACGTTTTTCTTACACAAAATGTACAGCGGAAGAAATGTCAGAGTGCGTGACAGGCTCACAGTATGTAACACTGTAGAAGATCAAACTAACTGCTACCATGCTGCCACCCGGCCCGAGAGCCTCGCTGCTCACCGCAGCTGCATGAGTAATGGTCACTAGATGCAGGCGTGGACAACACAGGCTCAGGAGAGCCAGGACCGGTTTTTTTTCTTCAGTAACAATTTCCACTGCTCTCCTTGGGATGTGGTGGACGGAGGCTCAGATAATATCAGGAGTTTCTCCCACGCTGCCCAGTAGTTTGGTCCATGTGCATCTCACAAATATCCTCAAGCTTTAGTGCCTGGTGCTGCCTGAAGATACCAGGACATGGTCCGCAAAGGAGGGTCCCTGTGATTGCTCATACTGCACCGCAGCCTTTAGGGATCTCTAAAGGACATGATGTCCTTGAGAAAAAGGAACAAAGCTCATAGCCTTTTCCACTTAAAAATAAACCGGTTAAATGAGAGGAAGCAGGGCAGGTGGCTCGTTTCCTGATCCCGGTGCAGCTGATTGCAGGGCGAGTCCTAGCACTGATTCACCAGCCGGGTTGAGGCCATTGTCCCTGTCCACCCACGCACAGGATGGGGAGTCCGGTCCCAGCTGCCCCAACAGCCACCACCCTGGCACAACACTGCACCCTGGCACAGAGCAGGGCACTCAAAATCTCTGCAGGACTTACAAACGCAAACACAAAGCCAAGTAATTTTTCCCCACCTTGCTTGCCCTTCTGAAGTTTGACCACCTGCATGCTACGCTAGCAGAGCAATGTGCTGTCGCTTTAAACGGACCCCAAATACTCACAGGAAACAAAATATAAACGATCATAATGTGTGCTTAGTACGCATATGAGAAATCATTGATATTTTTCTCTTCCTTGGTTCTGGTTAAAAGAACAAGCATCAAAGCAGGAACACAAATCACTTCCCATCCTGGCTACTCTATTTAGGGATGTACTCACCCAGAAAGCCATGCTAGGGGACACGTTGTGAGCAGGAAAGTGCTGATTTACAAGAAAGCCCCTCCCCTCAATTTAGGAGACATTTTATGACCTGCTGGGTGTTTCTTTAAAAGAGCCTTCCCCTTCCATCAGTCTTCCTCCCTGCTCTCTGTGGCAGCGGCTGATAAATTAAGATGGCATGGGTTGATGAGACTGAATCTCCTACCAGTCTGGCTTGCCCCTCTGCTCGATATTGTGATGAAGCTGCTGCCTCACGTCTGGCACCACAGTATGAGGCCAAGGAACAGCCTGCGTTGTCATTAATCCAAGATTGCCCAGCAAGATCAAGAAGGAGGAGGGCTATGGGAGGCCTCTGTAGAGGCAAGGGAAGCTGTAACAAACGTGTGAAAATTAACTGGATTCATGTTTACATTTGACATCTCTCCACATATGGGCACAGGCAGCCATACGCTCCTTCGGCCCCGCGCAGGTCCCACCAGATGCGAGCTGCTGGCAGCTGGAAGTCCCCTTTTATTTGCCTTGCTGATTCTGAGTTCAGCTGCCTCAGTGTATAAAACATGACTGCACAGCTCCCAGCCTGGACTGCCTCGCATCCAGATGGAGATAATCAAGCAAATGTTTGCACCTGTTTGTGCAGACATATATTCAGAGATATTTCTGACATGGTCAGCAAAAAAGCCTCTAATGTACCAATTCAATGAAAAATACGACGGGCAAAACTCTGCCCACACATGATTGTAGAGCTCTGTAAGGAACGACATGTGTTCATCCTGTCAGTTCACGATGTCAAACCACTTTCCAGTAGCTGATCTAAACATGGGATGAGCATTTCTTGCTCTTGCCTAATAGCATTACCTCTGCTGGGGGAGGTTCATCACTTCTGTGCTGAGCACCATGCACCAAAGTACCAGGGAAAGGCTCATCGCAGATGCACCATTACTGCTTCTTCAGAGGGGAGGCATCGGGGGCAGTTTAATTCCTTTTTTACCACTGCCAGAAAACACAGCTTCAGAATGAGACTTCAACTGAAAAAGTCACATTTCTCAAGTTAGTAATTTGCTCATAATCGGAAGCCAAGGACTGCAATTCCTGTTAGCTTTCTGGTAGTCACACTGACTACGCCAATTTAAGACACCAGGAGAACAGAACTCCTTTCCACTGTTGCTGACTGAGTGAGGATTAAAACTAGATGATTTTAAGTGACTACTTTAAACTTGGAGTTTATGAGTGAAAGCTGACTATACTAAAGCAAATAAATTTTTCATAATATTTCTCAGAAAAATGTCTAAACTTATGACAGTACAATATACTTTCTCAGTTATGACTTTACATTTACTATTCTCTGTAAATACACAAGAGGAGGATAAGGTTCATATTTAATATTCTTCAAAATTAAATACATCTCCATGCAGTGATACGCAGAAATAGTCCCAAACTTTCATCAGTTTCTCTCTCCTCTTCTGGAAGATTAATAATCTCTCATACAGGAGTTATTGTCTTTTTAGCACCATTTTATTAGGGATTAAAAGACCCCCAAACAACCAACCAAAACCCAAACTCAACATTAAAATTCTGCACTGGGTTCTAATTCTTTGACAGTTTGGACAGCATTCAGGGCTTTTTGTCTGTTTTTAAATGGTGGGTATTCACTTTACATTTAGGAGAAAAAAAAAAAATCCTTACCTGGAAATTGCCTTCTGTGCAATTACCTGATAAGGCATCAAATGAAGCAAAGCTTCATTGCTTCTTTGCAGAAGATTTTCATGTGAAAATAGCTCTCCTCACAGGGGGTTGCCAACTTTGTTATTAATGGCTATTCCCTCACATTCTTTTCTTTTGACTGTTGCGCAATTACTACTGCAGCGGAGCAGCTCTTGCCCAGGGGGGAAGAGCTGGTGGATTCGAGGGGGTGGCCGGGGTAGTGGTGGTGTGTAGTCAGGTCATCTGTTACCCACCAGGTCTACCCAAAAACAATAACAGCAGAGCTTGCAGAAGGTAATCAAGTGCATTCTTCTCCAGAGTGATTAAAGAAATATTCAGTTTGATGCAACTGAGGTACAAAAGCTCTCTGTATGCTTCTTCTGCCAAGCATGGAAGAATGCCTTGCTTTAAACGATTTACAAAAACTCCTGTATGCCAAAGACGTATCATTTACATGGAATCCAGGCAGTTTCATGCAATCACCGCTTACACATAATTGTATGAAAAGTAATGGGGGTAGGTGGATGGGAGTCTAAATGGAGTAAGTCAACTTACCAACGACCAAGGTTTATTTTACTTCTCCCAAAGGAAACCTATGGAGGTTTCCTAGGAATCCTTTTATCTCTGCTAACGGGACAAATCTGAAATGAAGAATTAAAAAATATATATCTATTTCTTAATTCTAATTTTGTAGCTGCATCCAGTTTAAAATCTGCAAATAATATAAAACTGATATAAAGCCACCTCTAATTAAATAAGACAAGGGAGAAGTGGCAATGGGTGAAAAATTCAAGCAAGTTGTTTGTTTTCTTTTCCTGATTTCTATCAGACTTCTGTTCCCAAAAATCTCTAGCAATGGTATAAATCACATCTGTCTCTCTTCAAAGCATTGTTAAATGTCCAACGGGAGAAAACAACATTGTACATCACTTAACAGCACTTACATCCTAACATATTCAAAATCAATTATGTTTTACATCATGCAGTCTCAACTTTCAGCAGTCATTTGTGGTGTTAATTTGAGTTGTCCTGGATAATTAGAGGATCTGTATCTCCATCATTATTAAAAAAAATACTTTAACTAGGGTTTGCACAGAGGTACTAGTGGCATTAAAATCACAGCAATATTAATAAATACCAGATTATGTCTAGTTCTAATACCCTGAATCTTTAATGAATTTATCTCACAATATCCACAGATAAGTGTCTTTATCCCCATTTTCTATCAGTGGTGATCTGAATCTCAGCAGTAACATGGTTTAGATGCTCAGTGACTTAAGCACCCTGCTTACCTCCACTTCTAACAGACGCATTTGGGAGGAAAAAACAAAAAACTACAAAAAAACCCACCACAAACAAACAAAAGAACCCCACAACAAATAAAAAGCCCCAAACACAAACACATGGATAGTGACAGAGAAAAGAGCTCGGACTCTTTCTGGAGAGGTCCTGAGCTTCTGACAACAATCAATATAACCGTGAGCTGGACTCTGTCTTAATGGACTGCAATACTTCTAGAACCAGCATGGTTTTATCAGGAAGGATTCACAGGCACAAGCCTTAAGTAAACTATAAATAATTTCTGTAGGCCCATGATACCTTGCAATGCAGAGGAGTATGCACACTCCCTGCCCAGAAAGGACTTCCTGCATAGTTCCAAATCTGAAGAAACACACACTCATTTGTCAATGACAAAGATCTAGAAGGCAATTTCTTAGCTTTAGTGCTGTGCTTTTCTCCTGAGCAGAAATAGTCCCATCAACGTTTAAAGTGTGTACGGAGATTCAAACCGTTTTAATGCTCAAGCTTCTCTTCCAAATTGAATTAAAACTCCTCTGAACCAATATTGCAAAGGACAAAGGTCAAGGTTTTATTTATATAATACAAGGATGTAATGCAATAACCGGCTGTTTGAGACACGTAAGTAAAAGATCAGGGACAAAGCTGCAGACAGGATGTCAGCAGCGCACAGGGAATTAGCCATGCAACTCCCTCTCATTAATTACAGAGACACACATCCGAATCACCACACATCATTATGAAAATGTACCAAGCAATAACTATGATTCATGCTTTACCATTAACAACGCAGCAAAAGGTGAAAGAGGATGGTGCTTTTCTGGCACCATTAGGTAACCATGGTTGCTTGTTCTTCCTGTGTCCTGAAATGAAGCAGCAGCCATGGAACAGCATGGTAGGAAGCAATTTTCATAACCTCTTCAAAGTGCCATTTTTTATAATGTTACTATATAAAGAATAGTAATTCCCATACCAATTGACGGGCACCAACATAATATTTTTCTACAAAGCCCTAACCAAAAGTAAATATGTCCAAAAGCACATTCTGTATCATCATATCTGTCAAAGACAAAAAGAGATTTATAAGCTTAGAAAGACCTTGAAGTGCTCGATTTCTAAATCCTGTCTTTCTGCAAAGTAGGTTACTTGCTTAACCTGCAACTCTACTCTCAATGAAGTACATCCGCAACTTCTTGGAGCCCACCATCTATGTTTCAGGTACAAGAGTAAATCTTAGTTTTGTGCCAAACTTTCTCCTGCTGTGTTTTTGTCCAAGAAAATAAACACATAGTTTCAGCAACAATAACGCAGAGGTGAGGAAAAATATTTCACTTCTCCTATATATTAGAAATACATATAAAGGGCAAATTACCCTACTTATAAGGATCAATTGCACTCTTAAATACTCTCGCACAATCATTATTGACATTGGTAGAGGATGTGTGCACACAAAAGGCTGAATGAACTTAACCACTTAAAACCCAAGTGACTGGATTCAGTCAGAAAGCAAGGAACTACTTCCAAGAGCTGACACTTCTTGCAACAAAGCTCCTTGTGTATACAAGGTCTGCACAATACTGGTTCTCACAGTAGAAGTGAGATGCTTGTGAGGTAACAGAAAATTACTCAAAGCACAAAAGAGGAACACACAACACTTATAATTATACATGTTTGATTGAAACATCTCTGCTAACAGAAATTTAGTTGGTTTGGTTAGGTCTGTTGTAGAGACTGGGTTTTTTTGTTGTTTTGGTTTTTGTTTGTGGTTGTGTTTGGTTTTGGTTTTTTGTTTTGTTTTGTTTTTAATGGGAGTATCGCATCACATAAAATGTTGCCTTTCCAGTCTGTGCAAGACTGCTACAAAAATCCATCTTACTGTAACAGAACTTAGCTAAGGCTTTATTGCTTCATTCTAAGAGCCTGTTGGTATTTGGCTTTGTTCTCATGACACCTGTAACTAATCCAAAATTGGAGTCCTTATCAAGGGCTTTCAAATGAAGTTCAGCAACATTAACTGCCAGGTGGCCCTTTTCAAATATTTTCCATATATTTTCTGCACTAGATTTGGAAAATGCAGCTCTTCATGTAGTCTCTAACTGATGGAGAAGATCCATCAAAGCTCTTCTGGTAACCAGGTGTACCCTGTTTTCCCAGGAGTAGTGCTCCACTGACAGAGAATAAAGAATAATGTTCTTTACCTCAAGTGAACTGTACCCTGTAGGCTAGGAGAAAACTGAGCCAAGAATCTGCTCTTCAGCTGAGCTGTTTTACAGGTGAAATCACCAATTATGGCTCGTATTCACCTGTAGAGCCTTGAAGGAGGCTGTGTTTGGAACAGGAGCTATGAGTACTCCTTGTCATCACTAGTCTCCAGGAAGATACAGGTCAACTATTTGTATGCTTTGCGCAACTCTCAGGGTAAGAGGGTCCCTCTTTCACACAGGACAGTACAGGATCCCTCTCCCAATACCTGAAAGCACTACAGTGCCTGTACTCATGTCTCACCACTATTGATGCCTCACAGCTAGTGATGATGAAAATGGGGGAAAGCTTTCTACTCTTTGTAACCAAAAATCGGACAACATTACGTACGTCATTTGTTGATGTTTCTATAGCATACTATTAGATATATACATTTGAATATGTAAAAAATTTGGATAAAGTACTTTAATCCCAAGACACACTTTTTTTTTTAAACACGAAACAGGTGTCTTTAGAAATGGAACATGATGCTTAACAAAAATTGATTAAGCATAAAACATAACACTGACAACACATCTACAAATTACCAAATGAACCATAAAGTTTTCAGCCACTGCTGCTATTTCATTATAGTCACCGCAATAGAGCTTTGAGATACAAAGGCCTTAAATTATGGCACAGAAAATGATTAATGCAAAAGTTATGAAATTTGTATGTTAAGGATAGTGATTTTTTTTACATTATAATTAAGTTCCTCAGGATGGGAACACACTCAGCTTCCTGAGTTTTGGGCAACTGAAGACGCAGAGCATGCAGTAAGGGCTGACTAGTGCTCAATTAGAGCTGTCCTTTAGTTCCTATGATCTCCCGTCTCAGCCTGCTTAGCTCAGTCTCTAAGTCTAAACTCTACCCTGAAGTGGCTGTCTTTCACCCTCTGCTCACGTGAACTACAGTGCTACAGTATAAAATACTTCTTGTTTGAGTCTCTGCTGAGCATTAAGCAGCTTTTTGTAGAGGTAAAACTTATGAGTCCAAACCATTCTTTTGTCAGCTCTTGCAGACACCTGGAGCTTCAGGCTGCCCCAGGCAGCCCATGAAAACCTTTCCAAATGAAGGACATACTGCTCTGAGTTTTGTTCCTTTAAACAAAATAGGGAGGTAAATCACAGATTTCCAACTATACTTTGAAAGGCAATCACACAGATTTTAAACAAGCAGTCTTTAATGAGCTTGGTGACACTGTTACACATGCAAATGATCTCTCAAGAGGAAAAGAAAGTATAATATCTGGTTTGGGATTGATGG
Organism: Caloenas nicobarica; assembly: GCF_036013445.1. Classification (NCBI taxonomy): domain Eukaryota; kingdom Metazoa; phylum Chordata; class Aves; order Columbiformes; family Columbidae; genus Caloenas; species Caloenas nicobarica. The sequence continues at coordinate 15,455,683 of NC_088255.1, read as the reverse complement.
ACTTCCTGTGAGCCTGTGCTCAAACAAAAAACGAGGCGGGGAGAAGAAAGTGAACGCATAGAAACACACAGCCTCAGAGAAGAGGAGACATAGAAGGAAAAAGTAAAACAAAAGGTTCTTTATTATTGTTCCAACACCAAAATAGTCAATTTTTTCATGTACAATAAACACAACATTGACGAAAGAAATTATTACTCCAGCTCTACTGAGAGAAATCCAGCCCCAAAGTACAACTGCCTACAAAGTGGGAATCCCCCAGTGGCTGGACATTCCCTAACTCAATGCCTGTCTTGTGCATTTTGGTGTTTCATGGGGTAGGATTGCTGCCTGCATGATGGCAAGCACAAAGGTCCTTGCATTTGCTTTGGGCCTCTGGCTGCTATTGTAATACACAATAACAAATATTGCTCACATTCTTTCAGCACTACACAGCAAATCTAGAAAATGAGCTGCAACAATCTGGACTGAGGGTCCAATGTGTCCTGACCGACAATTCCCCATCCTCCTTGAACAGCCGTTACAAACGAAGAAGAAACAGAAGTGGGAGCAGAAGGCAATGACAGAAGGAAGAAGGGAACAGACAGAACTTCACATGGACCCATCTCCACGGGAAGCCTTTTGCTGCCCCCAGGCACCAAACTGCTAGAATAGAAGGAAGGTCATAAAAACCAGCCAGCCAACAACACAAATCAAACTGCATCAAGCAGCTCATTCCTGCAGAATATGGATGGATGCAGCACAACAGAGTAGAAAAAAAAAAAAAGTGACACCAACATCTTGCTTAAATAAGCACATCATCTGAACTTTTTTTTTTTTAACAATAAAAGACAATCTAATGTGTAAAACTACTCAAGAGTTTATTGGCAGGGAGGAGAAAAAGCTACTACATTCTAGGAGTGTTTTATTACTGCCTGCTTTTGAATTGCAAACCAGTGAGCTCAAGGGTATTTAGAGCAAGACAATTGTAAGAGGCACTCGTGCTATCTGATGCCTTAGAAGAATAGGCTTTCTGAAATGTCTCTCTGATATCTTAGGAAGCTGTCACAAGCAAGCACCCAGTTGCTTGAAGGCCATCAGAAATGGGGATAACAACTCCATGCTGAGACTCATAGAGCTCATAGCCAGGTACCTCAAAGCTGCATTTGCATTCTGCAACTTTTAATTGGCACAAACGCATGAGTAAATCTTCTCCTGCGAGTACAGGTTGTGCAATCATGCTTTCCCTGAGTAACCACTTATGAAATAGCAGTCTGCTCTTAGGTAGTGCAAAATCCTGCCCTTTCTGAAATCAGCTGCATAAATCCTATTGACTTTTGGAGGTATCAGATTTTGGTGATTAGCACAATCTTACAGCACCAAAATCATAGCTGGGTAGATTTGCTGCACAAAGGGAAGAGAGCTGTTCTCAGTACTGCCATTATCCAAAAGATATGTTAATCTCTCTAGAACTAGAGATTTTTGAAGCTGTGACAATTCAGACTTCTCTGGCTCCTGCTCCCAGCTCCCCTAAGACCTATCTAGCCATGATTTTGTTTAGAGTTATTGTGGGTACTAGATAGCTATTCTTTCTCCTGGGGATGGGAGATCACTCCAGTTCTCCTCCATGAAACATGATTTTACTCTTCCCCTTCCAACATCCCACCTTTCCACACCCCTGTGGGCTTGTTTGCTTGCATATGTATCCATCGCTTGGCCAATCCACCAAACTCCGAATTTCTTCTAACTTGTAGAAACACAAGCTGTACTACAGTGTCCACAAGGCTTTTGTACACGTATAATACATAAATCAAAAAGGGATTGCTTCTCCATGCTGCATTCACGTCCAGAAGTTACAATTTCACCTGGTTTGGACCTGCCCTTGGACCACTCAATCATATACAACAGTGCTCCCTGTAAACCCAAGATGAATATCAGAATTGAGAAGTACACAGGTGCCAGTGAGGACATTCAAAGCTTTGTGGAGGTCTCCAACCTCCCATAAGGAAGGCAGCAGCTTGTGACCACAGTGGAGATGCAGAGCCATCGCTACGCAGGTTAGCCGTGATGGAGAGCAGCCACAATTGACAGGCTGCTTGGTGGCCTAATGAGGCAGTCAGCTCATTCCCTGTCACGGCAGATGGGTGTCTAACCTCGCGTAAAACAGCCACCACAACTGGAAGTAATTCGCCAGGCTCAGCAGGGAAAGCAAGGAGTGAAAGGGCGCAGGCAAGTGACTGCCAAGGCTCGGTCACAGTCCCCTCGGGACCCGGTGGCAGAGTGTGGAGGTTCACAATGCCACTGCCAGCTCTGGGCTATCCCACCAAGGCAGGGTGTGAACCCCACCGTCACCAATCAGCCATAACCAACAAGAGCCATTAAAATGAACCCCAGCAAAATTGTTGCTGACATCCCAGGTTATGTAAAGGTCTGGTTTTAGACAGCAGTATTGCCTCTGTGTTGTTATTAGACTCCCTTACACCCTTCCTACTCCATTTCTCATCAGTGGCAGCGGCTCATGTCTCATAATAGAAAGTCCTATGCTTGTCCTGGTCTCCTCACCACACACAGAGTAGGAATTTGGAGCAGCGTTATTGTTTAGGGTACTTCAGGACTCAATATTATACTGAAGTGGTTTTTCTTTCTTTGAAAAGCATTATTGTTTAATAGCTTGACTAAAAATAATACTGAAGTGTCAGAAGTGGCACTTGTGATCCATCAACTTGACCTACTAATTAAAATTCCCAAATGCTCTAACACAGAGTCCCTGAAATGGAGGACATCTAATAACTGTATTTGCTGAGGACATGAGGAGGGGTATTCTTCTTGGACCAAATCCTTTCTGTTTTTGATATAGTTGAGACTATCCAGAACATCATTTTATTCCCAAGCTGCAGCATGGCTAATGTGCAGATCTCATTAGCTCCCAAAAGCCACAGATTAAGACTGCGCTAAATTATTGTAGACACTAGGCTGGTAATCCCAGGACAAGGCACATCACCTAGGGCATGGCTGAGTCTCTTGAGTATGCTACCACTCCTCCTGCAAGCACAGAAGGGCAAAGAGAACTGAGCTGGGCTAGGATACTCACACCAGCAAAGGGACAAATGGAGCTTTTGGTAAGGGCTATTGTCTGCACAGAAATGATGAAACTACCATTCCAGGTGTTTACTCAGGCCCAAGATATCCAGCAGTCAAAGATTAGTGTGTTTGCCCTGAGTTCATAGCATGTTTTCCTGCTGCAGATATCGATGTCTCCTCAACATTAAAACAAACCCAAAAAGCCCTTCCTGGCTTTCCTGTGATTGAAGACTGCTTAACAACCAATACATCACAAAACATTGGTGCACAGCCACTTAATTAAATGTTTATGTATTTCACCTGCTGAATATAACAGCCTTTTCATTGGGGGACAGTATGACCTCATTCATTGAGATTTTAGCTCAGAAATCATCCAAATGAGAGGGAAGGCCACAGTCTCCCATACTGACCCTTCTTTCGGTAATTTTTAATGCAAATGATGCTCTGAGACATTTAAGTTCTCTGTTTTCACCCTGACTCAGGCATTTTCTCTTAACTATAAGAGCTTACTGTATTTTGGCGTTGCTCCAGGGTAGAGGGAGCAGTTGGACAGCCTTGCTGATGGCAATAAGATAGCAGGAGTCCCACTACAGGACAGGGGGGTGACAGAAAAAGGAGCATGCAGTTCAGGAGTAGAGATTGAGAAGTGGCCACAAATGGGTTTCACTGTGTCCCAGTATTATTAAAAGGACAAACAGTTACCAAACAGAAAACAGCATCTAAATAGTGTTAACAAAGTTTGTCTAAGCACTAGAAGAAGAGACAAAGCAACCTCTTTACAGTGTGTGCATGGCCAAGGCAGCTGAACCCTGAAGACAAAAATACTAGCAGAGAAAATCAGAGTTTGTTCTGGAGAAAAGACACACAAGACAAAATCCAATGAATCTTGAGGGTAGAGCTGACTCAAATTTAGTCTATGGGAATTTTGGAATAAAATTATCATCATTCTGTTTTGAAGAAAGGATTAGAAATTACAGCATTCTTTATGGAGAGGAAATAAGAAAAAAAACCATCAAAACAATATTAAGTTTTTCCAAATTAGGCAACAGCTGAGATTCCCATTCCTTGGTCCCTCAGTTTGCCAGGTACTCATTTTTCCTCTGGCTCCAGTAACTGGAGAGGGAGCCTGGTGTCCCCAAGCCGGTTCCGAGGCTCTCAGGAGAGTACAGCAGAGGTTGTCAGACCACTGGCTCCTCCTTAAGGAATCCATGGAGCTGGGTACCCTCAACCCAGGCAGCTGCTGGGACACATCTATGCTAAACCTGCAGACACCAGAGCCAGCCTGAATAGCTAGCAGGCACTGCGCCAGTAGACCCTAAACTCCCCAATAGCTTACCAAGCAGCTTGACAGAAACCAGGCACAGGGCCAGTGCTTCAGCACAAGTCAGTAGGAGCCTCTTCTCTGCTTCGGCATAAACCAGTCAGTCCTCTCCTGAAGATAATCCTGCTGTGAAGCTGCATGTGTGGCCACCGAGGTGGTCCCATACCCCACTTTCTGCCAGCACTTGCAGCTGGGTATAGATGAAAGTTGTCTGGATGTGACCTCAGTGCAGCCAGTGCATGTCCTTTTGCCTTACTTGGTCATACTTCACACTTATTCCCCCAACCCAAAGTGGATCTAATGCAGATTGAAGCAACAGTAATCCATTCTTCCTGCTCTATCTTCTTGGTTTGCGATTGCTTTGCCTCCATCCTTAGACAACACATAAGTTTAATACACTGTATAATCAACAACTTCTCAGTTCTTGTATGACTCTTTACTCCTATAAGATGTGGTTGCTTCAAGCCCACACGACATTCTCTGGCAAAATGCTCTGGTAAAACTTAACATTCTGGGAGGTTTTATAGTATCTACAATCACAAATTAGCCTTTGAGTATGCTTTCTTGGCTTGTTTTGGCTGCATGTGAACAAAGAACTGAGGATCTATCCTGCACCTTTAACTTAGGCTGGTACTGTATTACAGAAAGGGGGACATTTGCCCTGGTCAGAACGGGCTTTCAATCCTAAAGCCAACAAAAGCAACAGTCTCAAATATGACCTTTATATGAAAGAGTTGTATGAAGAAGCTATGGTAAAACCCAGTCTTACATCTCCTCTTACAAGACATACACACACTCTTCCACTCACTTTCAGGAGCTCTGCTCCTACCTTGTTCCTGAAAACTCAAAAAACAACAACAACAAAAAGAGACAACAGGAAAAATTGATTTTTCATGAGATACTCTACTTTTTTTTTTAAATTGCAGTGAATTTTCTTTTCCCCAGATTTCTCTAACCTCCTCTTCCCTGCAGTGTGTCTGTTTTAGCCAGCCTCCACTCTTCCCTCTATTACCCAACACTGCTCTCTTTGTTAGGGAAGGTGCAGGGAGTTCAGGTTTTCCCCTCTCCATTTCTCTTTGGACCTGACACTGCTTCTGACCCCTGCTCAGCCTTTGCTTTGAAGTGCTTTTTCTGCTCTCTGTTTTCCCACCGGATTGTGTCAACCCTCCTTCTTTCCCCACTCCATCAGTTGGCTTCAATAAGCAAGAGGAGCTCACTGGAACCTCCTCTTTTGTCTTATCAGCAGACTTTCACTCCTCATAAAATCCTACCCACCTTCCATATAAAACAGTTTGGCAAAAGACAACCACTACGGAGGCCTGGAAACCACTGCTAAACATTACACGGGGAATACTGCTACCTGCCTGAGACAAGCCAGTTGAGTAGGTCTCACATTCAACCCATGCAACTTCAGAGTGGTGTCTAAAAGCAAGAAGCCACAAGCTTCCATCTCCTCAAGAGGACTGCATTTAAGTGTCCCTTTCGCCGTGTGCTGAGAGCAATGTTACCCTCGGGGGACTCTGTGCATTCGCTCCTGCTCTATTGAAATTTTAACAGGAAAACCCCACAAATTTGGGCTAAGTATAGGTGACTGATTTGATTCAGTCTCCTTGGTGCTACAGCTCCTAGCTGATGGATGTTCAGGTCAAAACAAGAAATGGCATCAGCACAAAGAGAATGGTTTGGCTCTCACTTAAAGACTCCTGAAAGCTTTCCAGATCTATAAATATTCACATTATTCCCACAGAGGGGCAGAAACAGAATGATTTGTATCCTTCCAGCTTGTTCTGTTAACACATTCCCATTTTTCAGTGTTTCCTGGTTAGACAAATACCACGACAAACAGAGGAAACCCCTGCGAGAGAAAATACATTTTAAAATAAATTGCAGTGATGTGTAGTTTATAAATATTTGCAATGGCACGGGGAAAATCTCTCTATTTATCACATTAACGTATGCTGAATACAAAGATGACCAGTCTTCACTGATGCTTTTTTTTTTTTTTTTTTTTTTTTTTTGAGAAAATAGAACTTCCACTACAGGAAAAAAACCTGCAGACCTGCATATGCTATATAAACATACATACATAAGCATAGACAAAGATGCTTCAAAGTAGAAAATGTTACTGCAGCTATAATAGTAAACTTGATTTATTTTTTATGTTCTTTTGGCAGAAAGTTAAACACCTCACAAAATCTGAGTCATATTGCCCGAGGACCAAAACTAGAGAAAATTCAAAGCTCAGTAAGTGTTATAACCTCTTAACCACTCCATTAGTGAGAACTGATTATAGCATTTAAATAAGAATACACAAACACTATTTTGCTCAAAAATTACATTGCAGAGATAAACCATAAGAACTTGGGAATACCCTGGTTAAGGCAGCAGGCTGAAGGACTTGTACAGTTCTCTCCTCCAGTCTCTGAAGCGTTTTTCATTATTGCTTACTAGATTGTTAATTATTTTTTAAAGGATTATCATAGCTACGAATTCCAACTCAGGCTTCTTCACTCATCACTTGATAATAGTACAAACAAGAGCATTTCCACACATGCACATGATCTACACACACGTGGCTTCGCAGTACATGGGAGCAGCATGTGAACACTGAGCCACAGCGTTCAAACACACCTCCATAGGTAAGGCCGGACTTAAGTGATCTCCCCCCTCAACATCTCTGGGCAGGTTAATTCCTCTGTGCTGTACTGATGCAGCTGTAGAGGAGGTAACAACCTTTCCTTGCTCCCAGCTTTTTAACCACCTTTGGCATTTCAGTGTTTAAGGTAAGCACTACCTCTTAGCCTACAAACATCTTTCACCTAACAAAAATGGGTGTTTCTCACAGTTGCTCATTTTTCAGCTTCCATCATCATCATGCAGTTAAGGGATATCTGAGATGAGTAATTAAAAACCCACCCCATGAAGCTGTCCAAAACACAAACCAGTCAAGAAAAGGCTCCTAAAACACCACATGCTGAGTGTACAGTCCCTTACTTCATAGCTACCAGGTTGCTTATGGGTAATGATGACTTCTCAATTTTAAAAATAATTTTTTTAAAAAAATAATACATACACACTCAACACTCATTCAGCTGTCTTGCTGGCAAATGGCTCTACCACATGGAAAACAGGTTGGGGACAACCTACTTCCATCTCACCATAGTCTCCGTGAAAATCAAGGTGGCCAAGGCCACTGATGTGGCTTTTCACACATTCCCAGTGCTGCTCCTCTTCTAGAGGGCTGCAGAAGCCCCCAGTGGCCCCCAACAGATCCTCCTCCTTCCAGGTACCTCAAGGATTTTAGCAAGGTGAATGCTCACAGTTATGGAGTTGGATAATGGCCACCATTCATTTTACACTGGCCATTAAGCAGCCTGCAGGCAACCAGCACAGATCCGAAGCTGTTGCATATGTTTAATTTTGCCTGGGGGAAAACAAGGCAGGGGAAGGAAATGCTGGCAAAACCTATGTCCTGACTCTGTACGCAAATATCGCCTACCGCTCTCCCATTATGGCTTCTTATTTTCATCGCATGATGTGCTCAAGGTCTCAGCCTTGCCGTGCTGGACAGTGTAGAAGATGAATGAGCATCTCTCCCCATGGAGCCCATAGGGCAGGAGCAGCCATGTCCTTACTGGTGACCTCAGGGCACCAGAAGACAGAAAACCTACAGCCCTGGCAAGACCAAGGGAACTGGAATGGACCCTACTCTAAGCCCTTCCACCACAGCGTGAGAGAAATGGCTTTCAAGAACAATAAAGAGTATGTACAGTTTGTACCATGTTAAAGAGGGAGAATAGCAACAAGGACAATAAAAGCTTTGGTTGTGAAGGATGTTCCAGAGGTGACTAATGGTGTTGAAAGAAACCCCGACTGTTGTTTCAAATTTCGTTCCAATTAGCCACAAAGTCACTCCCTCCTCTTTTTTTTTTTTTTTCTCTCCTCCTTTTACCTGTGTTTGATTTAGAATGATTTGTGTTATGACAGCAAAAATAAAGGATCTGTGTACTGTATGCATGGGGATTTAAAGCATTGCCTTTGATGGCTCATTAGCTGCATGTGACTACATGCAACGCTGCTCGACTGAGATATATTGCCGAGGATTTAATTCCAGAATAATTTCAAAGGCATTACATTGAACGCTTGCCCTTTTCACCATGGTATTTAAATGGTACTTTGTATGCCAAGCTTAAAAAAGACCAGAGGAGACACAGATGCAGTACTGCTGGAGCATGTACTGAACTTTGTTAAAATGCTAAACATTTATTTGATTTTCTTTTCTTTTTTTTAAACAAGATAGTGTTAAACCAGTTGTTACTTCAATTAGCTTTCTTTGCTACAAGGGAGAAAGGAGATTTTTTTAAAAAAAAACCGCCCTAACAAACAGCTCTCAGAATTAGTGAACAATACCTCATTTGTTCAGTAAGAATTAAACATGAGAACAGTCTCAGTCTGTAAAGATAGATGTGCACGTTTCTGTGCTGACTGAGCAAAAGAAACCAAAGCTTCTCCCACAGTAAAGAGGAGATCAAACCCCAGAGCTGAGCTGAAGGTCAGGAGTCTCGCAGTTCTCCAGGCACAGCCCCATCGCAGCTATTCCCGCTGGAAGGCTGCTCCGGCACCCACTGGACAAGCAGCCGGGAGCTCTCAGCTTACAGCCCAGCGGGGAAGTCCAGGGATGGAAGCCTGCCTCTTGTGCATGAAAGCAACTCTCTGAAACCAGCTACACTTTCATTTACCACTGACCTACAAACCCTGTTAAGACAGAATACCCTGTATTTTCTCATTTTCCCTCCATTTTCCTTGTCCTTGCAGTTTCAGGGATGCCTACTGGTGAAACATGGAAAGTTAATTTTATCCACTTTACAATCACACTGTAATTCCAAAATTAAGCAAACCTCAAAGCACAATTTCACTCAAACTTGCAGCAGAGACATCTCTCTGACTCCCCTTGCCTGCAATGTGCTGTACTTCAGCGCAGTTGGTTGTGCAGGGACAGCAGCTCAATACCTTGTCTGCCTCATCCCTTTGCCTTCAAGACAGCCCTTATCAGCATCCTCGTGCCACAAACACATTGACATTCGAACATTTGGTTGGGAAATGTCGGTACAACACTTTATAAATAGCATAGCTTTATGTACCAATTTATTTTATGTATGGTTACAGTTCACTGGAGCTGGTGGTTCTGCAGGCGCCTGAATGAACAGCAGGAATGACTAGAATTTGCAGCTGGATTAGAAACTTAACACCATTTGGGAAATATATATGATTACCTAGAACTGTGTTTTCATGCAGCAAAACTCAGAACTCTGTAGTAGCAACACACCACAATTCAGCTTCAGCTGAAAGCCACATTTTAGTGCCTTAAATGTGGGACTTTTGAGAAGCTACTATCAGAAAAAGATGCAGGAGGCAAAATAATTTGCATTTTTGAGAGCATTTCAGAGCTCATCCACCAGGAGTTGGGCTTTGTAAAGTTGCACCACAGACTACCAGCTTGTTCTGCACAGATGATGCAGGCAAGAGGAATTTTTGCTTTTGTGTGAATCTGTTCATCTTAGAAACTTCCCTTCTCTTTTAAGTTTAAGATGGTTGATAAACTGTCAATCTCAGACAGACAGGTAGATGAATGGCAAGCTCCCAGCAGCGCTGCTGTCAGGCTCTTCCTAGTGCTTCACTTAGAGCCACCACATCCATATTTGCAGCTTTTCATCCCTTTTCCTCAACACGGGACTCTCCAGGGCCCAAGAGGTCTCTCCTACCACTTCTCTCTACAGCCCCAGTTGTCCTCCTGCAGTGATATTGTTCCATGGTTTCCCATTTACTAAGTTAGCGATGCAGCATTATGGCTAAGCAGTGTACATGGATTTTTATAATATAATCACTCTGTATATAAACACAACACTCTCCTTTAAGCCCTCCTGAAGGTCTATCTGTATTGTCATACCTTACTAAGACAAAAATATAGGCATAGTTTTTTGAGGTTTGTTTTTGATTACATTTGTTCTAGGCACAAGACGACCCTGGTCCTCAACATTACTGCAATGCAAATAGCAAATAAAGTAGTAACATCAAAGAGATAGAAGAGACCGAAACCCATCTCACAAAGACTTTTACAAGGCATTTTAGTCCAAAAGAAGAAAAAAAAAAAGTCACTGTAACAAATTGGATTCCAAGAAGCTAACTTAAGTCTGCTAACAAAACAGCATTAACAATGACACCAAATTCCTTCACTTGCCTGGAAAAACACATGTGCACATAGAGAGATCCTTTCTGCTTCTGTCTTGCCTCCTGAAGGAACTGCAAAGGAGCAAATCTATTGGAACACATGGGCTGCATCTGGCTTTGGATCTCTGCTGTGTTGAGCGGTGGGGATGAGCACAGGGGAACAGAGGAAAGGTTGCCCAAAGTGCTCTTTCTGGCTGAATTCCAGCATATATATATATAATTTAATTGTGAATGTTACATTACTTGTGACCACTGCATAGCAATCATATCTCGGATATTTAGTAACTAGTGAGAGCTTTTTACAATTAAACCATTTTATCATGTACAAGCATCTGAGAAAAGACCTTACATTGCAGGGGAAGGTTCCAGCCTGTCACAAACGTGCAGAACAGAGGCTGATCCCTAGAGGATGGAGTTTAGTTTGGTTTTCCAGTTGAGATTCAAGTTAAGCATAACATATGTCCAACTTTTGGTGTACCACAAATGCCACGGAAAAGGCATTTCCCCTGTTTCACCCCGATCATGGGGCATTTTGGCTGGAACACCATATGGAGGTAACAGCCTGTGGTATGTAACAGCCCTGCAGAGTTTTCCTGAGGTCTGCTATTTCATGCACTTATGTAAGGCTTCAGCTTCAAATACGCAGGGTTTTAAGTCCTCATTTTACACTATTTCATGGCATGTTGAGGAACGAAGTACTAGTGTTTGGGGCAAGTGATTTACTGACGTGGGGTTATCCAGAGGTTTAATTTGCCATGCATCTCTCCCACAGGCTTTGTTTCCCTCTTTTCATTCTTTCTTTGGAGGCAGCATGCTGCACAGCACTGGCAGGGAAAGGGCCTCCCTTTGCACAGCAGCAATTCATTTTTCTCAGCTTCTCTCAAACTAGATATCCATGATCTGCAAAGCCTCTTTAAGATCCTGTCAGAAATATGGAAGCCTCCTTTTTCCTGTTGCTCAGTTAAACACGATGTCTGCAATCATATTACCCAGCCTGATTTGTGCATTAATCTTATTCCCTCCCTGTTGATAAAATATTAGGTGTCAGAGTGTTTCAATCCAACAATCTGCCAGCCACAGTCCCATTCATGTGCTAAGATGGGGCAGCCCCCCACAAGCAGGCCTAAAGTGATGTCTGATGCCTTGACGCCTTTACTTTTGGAAGCTGGATTATTCCAGTGCCTGAAGACCAAGTCCTGTCCTGTACCTCATACCAGATACTCCCACAGCTGGGATTAGAAAAAGAGACACCCAATAGATTTGGACCTGAAGCAAGATCTCCTAAAGGTTTTTTTTTTCACAGCAAACTGACCAGCTTTAAAGCACCTTGTCCAATCCCAGGTCCTTCTGGGGCTGTGCAAATACTTGACTGCCAGGAGATGGATTTTATCATAGCAACATCCAGGAGGACAGTCAGTTCTGACATTTCCGTGTTTACTCTGACTCACTCACTCCCGTAGCTTGGAAACTTGCACCATGAGGTCTCCATTCACAGTGAAAATCATCACATATCCTCTGTCTCAGTACATGCACAAAGCTTGTACCTACTCTCTCACAAATATTGGTCATCAGATAAGGATGTTTTTAAAGGAATTAAAGCAAGTGTTTTACTCAGGGCTGCTACTGGATCACAACCTGTGAGTGACTAGCAGCTCCAGTTATTGCTCTTCACGCAGTTATTGCTGATCATGCAGAGCTTCCTGTCTCCCACCGCAGCTACTCCGCATTTCATGTAAGTCATTGAAAGACTGTAAATCCACAGAAAAACAACCGCAGGCAGAAATGACTACTTATTTATTTTAGAAGGGTATGCTAACAGTTAGGACAAACTATCTTTCTATAAATATGCACTTGCATGCAGTAATGTGAACCATAAAAGAGACTAATTAGTGATGCAAACCTAAAATAGATTAAAGTACATTACACCAGGCATCATTTCCTCCTCAACCTGCTTGATTTTAACCTGACTCTCTCTACAAAAGTGTTTTTCTTTAGGTTCATGGTTTGCCCTTTTGTATCCTCCTCCAAAAGATACCTTCAACAGAACAGCCCAATAACCACTGTCTATACCAGCAAGGATCGGGCCCTTTATGACAATATTTATTTAAAAGGGGAGAATAGCTGCATAGTTATTGATTTCGAGATGGGCTTTCAAAACACACAGAGGGGATTAGTACTCAGCTCATCCTAATGCCTGAACTCATGTAGCTTCTTCAATTAACCCGCAGAAGTAATTTAATGATGTGTTCAATGAATCCCAAAAGTAAACAGTGGGCACTTGCAACGTGCTCAGACAAGATTACAGCAACAGAACACATGCATGCAGATTCTGGTGGCCAAACCCAAGAGAAAACATCTATTGAGCCCTGAATCCTTTGCCCATTTACCTGTGATGATTATGATAATATCACAGTAACCACTCAAAGTCCCAGCTGAGATGCAGAACTGACATGTTAAATACCACAAAGATATGGAAAAAAAATAAGTCTGTCTGGATGCCAAAGTGCTTGACACTCTCAGAGAGGATAAACTGGGAGAAACCATCCCTTTCTTCCAACCCAGTGGCAGATGGTTGAGAAGGTGAAGGACCAAGCCTGCTCTGTGACCTTTAGCCAGGGCTTTGCTCTCAACTTCAGCACAAGACGGAGCAAGGTCCAAGGTGAAAGAGGGAATCTGAACATGAGGGAGAAATAAAAGTTACTTTCTGGAGTTGCAAACTGCAAGTCTGAGGATGTGCCTCATCTGTCAGATATTGGGCATTGCTACCTTCACATACTGCTATTGCTTTGGGTGCTCTTTTGGCCTGTATCAATTGCCTTGGAATGCCCTTTGTTGCCTTGTATGCCCACAGGCCATCATATGGATAAAGAGGCAGTAAAATTTTTTCCACACTTTTTATTAGAGAGACACTTTCTCTGCATTCATCTGCACTTTATATCCTATGGCTCTCTGCCACAGGTTTGTGATAGGCATAGAAGCAGCTCTTCCTTCTTTAATGTGAAATAGGGAAACAACAGTCCAGTTCCAAATCCAGCCAGAACATTTTTCTTTCAAAAGCAGTAGAGCAATTTTAAGATATTTCCTTGGGGCAATGAAATATGAAATACAGTGGAGTCCCAAACTTAAGTAAACTTTGTTTTGTTTTTTTACTGTGAGTGTTGTGACATATACCAGCCACCATTATAGACCAATAAAAGGGAAACTCAATTTTCTGCCACAATAAAGATGACCAACAAAATTTTAAACATGGACAACACCCATACAATTCCATAAAACCTAAGTGGATTCATAAAGCTCCCTTTCAAAGCACACAGAACCTCATAGAGGACATTCTATAGGGGTATAAATTATCCATCTTTACCATAGAAGGGATATGTTGCACATCATGACATGCTCTTCAACGTTGCCTGAACTACCCCTCTTAAAAGGTTACGGATTGCTCTTCAGTACCATTGGGTTGTTCAGCAAAAGCAACCTGCCCGACAATGCAAAATCTTCAGAGCAGAGTGCAACACACCAAGAGAATACAAATAGGTAGTTAAATTAAAGCAAATATTGCTCTGTATTATGCAGAAGCCTGTAGAGCTCAGCTGAAATTGTGATCCTCTCTGAAAAGAGAGAGGATCTCTGCCCTGCAGTCTCAGTAGAGAAGACAGATATGAAAAGGAAGGGAAAACAGAGACAACTACTTGCAAATGCCATGCATCCTGTACACCCTGAGATAAATTTATTGAGTGTGAATGGGTGCGATTATTAGGAGCAAATTAGGCAGAGGAGATCAAGGATGGGCAGGGGTGACAAGGCAGGGCAGAGGTGTGGCATGGCCAGACCCTGGGCAGAAACAAGCTAAATGTGCTTGGTGCTTGCTCACCTGCAGTGAGAGGAAAACACACAAAAAAGACCCCCACAAACCCAAGCAATTCACCTGCATCACAAAAAGTCCACAAGAAACCAGCCTGGCACCAAATAAAAAGGGAGGTGCTGCAAAACAGGAGAGGGTTCTCTATTGCCTGGTACAGCCATGACAGGATGCTGGGAATCAAACTTTGGGTGGCAAAAGAGCAAATCAGCTTTCCGAAGAAGCTTTGAAGTGGCATGAAAACCAAAGCAAATATTCATGAAGAATTTGAGTCCTTTGTCTTGGAAAAGGAGGAAAGATGGACGGCTGCGTGGCCGTATACAAGGTGCTGTCAGTTCATCACAGGCAGAAGGATGTGGAGAGCCCTGGGGAGCCATCCCAACAGTTTGGGTGGGCAGTGGGGCACAGTTGCACATCAGATGCTTGCCCTGGAGCACTTAGCAGTGTGAGCAGCAGCTCCTAAGCTCTATTGAAAGGTCTGTCCTGACTGTACCTACATATCAGACCAGCTTCATTATCAGGATACTTAGAGAAAGAGCCAAAATGCTTTCAAGCACTGGTAAGAGAGGTTTCTGTGAGGCATGCCAAGGAGGAAAAAAAAAAAAAAAAAACAAACACAAACCCCAAACACCCAACATGTTTTGCTCCTGTCTGGAAATGTGGAAACAGTGTCCAAAGCATGGAAAAAAGGCCTCTGGGAGTATTTGAATTAGAACCCAAGGACCTGATCAAGGAAAACACTTTAATATGCATAAAAAGCTTTGTTGCATTAAGGCCCAAATCAAGCAAGGTACAGATGTAGGGTAATTAGAGAAAGAGGATTAAAGGGTCAGATTTGTTCTTCATTTAGGAAAAATGATGCATAGAGTTTACCATTTTGCATAGCACACAGAAGATGGAGTCCATCAGTCTGGGCAACCCAAGGATTTCTCTTCCCAGTTATCCTCCTCCCTGCTATGTGGGGCTATCAGGGCTCTCCCATGCTGGATGCTTGGAAGCCCATACCAGATTATGAGACACATTTGTCTCACAGTAAAAGCAGCACTTACTCCACTGTAAATATTAGAGTATTTTTCCATGGTTAAAACTGTAATCATCAGAAAAATGAAGTGCTTTTTTTTTTTTTTTACCCACAGGCCACTGCAGTTGGAACTAAAGGAAACAAAAATGCAACAAACAGGACGTAACAACAGCAAGACCACATTTTAGGGTAGCTCATGCTCAAATTTGTGCTCTAATAGAGCACAACACATCCGTTCTCTTCCAGTGGTGAAAAGAATCTGATAGAAATCAGTACTTCAGCCATTTTTTGAGCTATTTTTAGATGGTTTTGGGTGGATTGGATGTATGAAACATAAATATCATTCTAAAAGCCTACAAAGCTGCCCTGCATCTTCCTGCATCCTCCAGCTGCAGTAACATGCTACAGACCACGGGGACAAGCAGGAGGGACAGCAGTGACACGAGCAAAGCCTCACGCAGCAGCCTGGCCAGCATTATAGTGCTGTCTCTAGCGAGGTGGTTGGCGTTTTTATGCATTACGGGACTGGCATTAACAGTGCTTGAAGAACTCACACCAAGGGTCAGGTTCTCAGGACAGCAAAAAGCAGGGACAGGCAGCACTGAACAGTTTTTCATCCAAGCCTTGGTCTGACCCAGGCACCACTTCCCATTTCTCTGCCGACATGACTGGAACACTGCTATCTGCAGAGCCAGTACCATGCTTTAACTCAGACTCAGATGTAGTTCTTGCAACTATGGAACACAACTGCATCATTGACAGGATGCTGATTCATTTGAAAGAGCAAATAACAGACTGGAGAATAATGAAATCTGGGAATATCTGAAATTCTTGTCTTCCATGCATTAAGCAATCAAGAACTGTAAAACCTTAATTCTACTCCTTACCTACTCCTTTCCTTTAATGTCATCTTTTATTGACAGGGAAGATAGAATAGATGTTAATTCAGGGATTTATGCTTTAAGTCACCATTGAAATGTTCATGTTCACTTATATTACATCTCTAGACACTGAATTTTCAGCAATAGGCCTGGTATTGGATAAAACTAAAAATTAATGGTGGAAACTTATTCAAGAATATACGCAAGACGGTAGCACCTGCATCAGAAATAAATTTATAAGGGGAAGGCTTAATCGGAGAAGCAGACAAGGACAGAATGAGCATATCCAGAAACCACATCTCCACATATGCACGGGTGAAGTAGGCATGTGGTTTGCTGAACTCAGGTCCCCTTGGTACTGCTGCAAACCACAGATGTGAGGCAGCAGGAAGATGTTAAAGTCGCCCAACTCAAGGATCCCTCTGGAACTAATGTGTGTCATTACTGAGGCAGATTATGGTTACAAGTCCAGGTCCGTCACTTCCATTGGGATGACAGCACCCAGGTCACTCAAACCAATACATTGATATGAAACGGTCACATCCAGGATGCAGCAAGTGGTCAGAAGCAGCAGCAACCATTGATTAAAGATTCTGATAAGGAAAAGCCCTTTCTTATAGGTATTTGTACATCATTAGGAAAAAAGGAAAATAAAATACCAGAAAAAGTTTGCTGATAATTTAAAACCAGAAAACTAAACATTTGCTTTATCTGTGGTTGTGACACTAGAGTATCATAAAGAAAAATTCTGCTGAGAATTCAAAATATGCCTTCCAAATAGAATGAAAAATAAAAATGCAAGGCTGATGTAGAGTATTTGAAAGTATCTGCAAGAAAAAAAAAAATTATGCAAAACCACCCAACTGGAAACAACATAGGCCCCCAGGAATCCCCTCCTGAGAAGCTTTATTAGTTTTAGCTCTCATGAAATCTTTACGATTTCCCACTGTATGTAGGAATGCAAATAGGTCCAGAGGGTGCATTAACAAAGGACATCATACCAGCCCGAGTGATGTCATTGCCTTAGACAGTGTGGATGACGTGTGCTCTTCCAACTGCCTTCCTTAGGAAGGCTATTATTGTATGAAAACAAGAATTCTCAGCATGGGCTTCGCAAGCTAGCGTTGAGGATCTGTGTCTTTCCTTTGCTGCTCAGGACAAAGTCCTCTTGGTAAAACACAGCTGAAACAGGAGGAAGTTTCAATCAAAGCATGGGAAAAAAGTGCTTTCCTGTGCAACGGCTAGGACTCATTCAATAGAGAAGGCACACGGAATAACAAACGGCTAAACCAGCAGAAACAAGAGGATGAATTCAGCTCCTGCAGAGAGTGTTTCACCAGCAAGATAAGGCAAGATGACTGGGATTTATTTTAACTGTTTTTGGTCCCCAACCAGAGAACTATAAATCTAAAGCCCTGGCCAACATGCAGTTGGTGTTTCCTAGTTTATTGAGACTCTGACAAAAAAAAAAACCAAAAAAACAAAAAAAAACCCCAACAACACAAAAAACAACACCAGGAGAGACCCAGGCACTTGAGCAGAACTCCTCATGACAATGCATACAGTGTTCAGCACAGAGGGTAAGTTGCCGAGGAAGGTTATCAAAACCAATGGATAAAGACAATTTTAAAGACACATCTGGGCACTGTTATGACAAGAACATCTGGCAGCACATCGGGATAAAGTTTTAATGAAATATTCTCAAAAAAAGAAACTTGCTATGCCTAGTCAGTAGAGAAGAGGCCACAATTCCTTATCTTTGCAAGTAATGTATCACTGAAGCCAAAAGCTCTCTCTTGGGAAATGCCTGGCTAAGAAGGTGCTGGCAGAGAATCAGGCAGCAACTGCCTGCTGCCATCGCAAGCACATCCCTTTGGCATCAGGGACAGTAAAAATATGTTTTGCCTCTACTAGAGAGGTATTTATTCACCCCAAGGGGTCTATTGCCCTCAGACAATGCATTAGCACCAACTGAGCAGGCAGAAGGGAAGACGGAGTAAGGAGCACCTATACATTCTCATTCTAACACCAATTCACACACCAAGGGAAGGGAATTCAGCAGAGAGAGGCCTTTTCAGAAACGCAAGATGAAGAAAACTACGGAATAACCATAACAAAATATCCATGTACAACAGCTCTTCTCAGCTCTTGAAGCAGTGTCCAGAAGCCCCAAACCATTTGATCTGACAGTCAGAAGAAAAGCTATATCCAGAGTGTTCATGGAAATAAAAAAAAGAACCTGGTTTTATCCAAATGCAGGAGGAGACGCATCCTGAAGTCACAGTACACATGGATCAGAGTGCTCAAGTGTTATGGGCCATCTCTTCCACTGTTTTTGTTTGACCTGGGCAAGAGCTGCAGCTTCCACAGGCAAATGTTGGACCAAACCCACCGCTCAGAGCACAGATGCTGTGATCCGGGTCTGAATTTCACAAGCCTTTGCTGGGGAGGGGAGGGCAAGGCAACCCCACAGCCTGCTCAGCCACTCCAGGAGGATGCCCAAAGTGTTGCAGCTTTTCCAAAGACGTCTTGTACTGCTTATGGGGTGCCTCTGTCAAGTTTTGCAGAACAAACACATCTCTCTTCAGATCTTCCCTCAAGTACCCACAGCATAAGATTTTGAGCATGGTGGAAATAGCCTCAAATCTACCAGGCAACTTGGGTCCCCCCTTGCACTTTTGCTTTTCTTAAATGAACACTTGGGAGATTACTGTTGTCGGCTGAATACCATTATAAACCATGTATCACCATTTTTCACAGAGAACCGCTATAAATCAAACCCCTCTTTCAGAGGCAAAGAACAGAGAAGCACTCCAAACCACACAGAAATACCATAGATCCCAATATACCTCTGAACTTCAGGAGAAAATGTACATTCACCAGGAACGTTTTTCACTCTGGGCAGTGAGAAATCCGTATGCCCTTTCCGTGTGTGTCCCAGGAAACAAGACATGCAAGTACGGCAGCCCGACTATTCTTTGGGGAAATTCTAGAGAGTATTTCTCATTAAAGAGATGTTCCTGTAAATAAAGGAGACTACTGTATATCATTTCCCACCCGAGGCAGACACTTTTACACAAGCCCAAGAGGCAGGACTGCTCAGGCTCAGAATCTGAGTTAAGTCCTGGGAAGGCATCTGGAAAATGCCACCACTGACAGCAGAGAGGGGAGGCAGAGCAAGCTGATTTTAAATCACAGAAACAGCAGTCTGCATGTAGGCTACATCACGCTGTGGCAGAAGAAAGTGAGGGGCACCGGTGTTCAATCTTCATCATTGTTAAATACTGGTTTAGCTCTCAAACGCATGCCTACCCTGACTAGAGCTTAGCTCAACTTCTACCATCAGCTGCACAGACAAAAGTTTGGAGTCATTTACAGGGTTTACAGAGTCTTACTTATTGCACATTTGTTCAAGGTAACAATTTTTTCCCTTTACTTCAGGGTACCATTCCCCTTCCAGACAGATATTCTAGCTCAAAGGTGACCTCAGTAGGCTCAGCTGGAGTTAGCTGGTCTTAAAAGGAGAACATTATCTTATTAAAATCACCAGAAATTTATCCCTGTGGCTTCCGATAATCAGTCCAGAAGACACTTTAGGCCCTAATGCTACTCTTCTTAATCCTGTTGAGCAGCATTCTTCCTTTACAACGGAAATCCTTCTTCCATGCAGAAGTAGCAGAGCCAGAGGTAAACCCCCCCCCAACTTCAGCCACCTAAATGGAAAGCATTTAGTGTAAAATGGCAATCTGTGTTCCTGCTCCAGCCAGGCACTGCAGAAAGAGAGAAATCTTACATATATGGGTTTATAAGAGACCACAAATCCCACTATAGAAACACCTTTTTCTTGCCGTCGTTTACAGAAGATGCTAGCAGTTTGTTGTTGCAGTACTCTAAGACATAGTAAACCACCCAGAAAACTATTTCCACATCTACTAAAGTTCATCTCACACTCAGTTTCTTTGTTGATCTGAAACCAAAAATGTAATGAGCACAACCTCCCAGAGGCCAACTGAGTCCAGTTTATTCCAGAAGAACAGTTTGTTCAAATCTAATCAGATCATTTACAAGTTTTAGAGCAAAGCCCTGAGTCATCTGTAAAACAAATTCAAACCAGTGTCATCAAGAAAGTTACAGAAGTTTTTGAACGAAGATAACGTAATCACAGTATCGGGAACAAATTTCTTATTTGACTTACAAACCAGACTCTTTTTCATTAACTTCCATAAGGTGACCAGTAGAATCCATTTGACCTCAGAAATTGAAGTTTACCACGTGGATGCAAGTTAATTAAGAAAGTCATCAAAAGAAGTGCTGAGAACAGGCACCCACAAAGCATTGGCAACAGTATAAAAACCACATAGTACCAAGCAATGCACACAAAAAGAGAAAGCCTGGAGAATCCTGATACTACACTTCAAGCTGAGACTGCTCCACACACGTCAGGAGGTCTGTACAGACAAAGATGAACACTTTGAAGAAAGCAAGGCACTCCAGTTTCCCAATATTTCCTCTAGCAACTCCATAGATGGGGTTACTCAACCCTTTGCATTATTTTTTTCCCACACACAGGAACCCAGAAAATACTGTTCTAATGCGAGTTACGGTTCTAGGTGGGGAGAGAAGGGAAGAAACTTCACTTTTAGATGCTCCAGTTTCCCAAAGGTTTAATAGCTTCCATTTGCAATGTAATAACTGCTTAAGTTAAAAAAAAAACCAACAAAACAATAAAATAACTTGAGTAGTATCAGAGGTTTCAGATTGGGAGTTTAAATTCATGGCACTGTGGGTGTTCCCTTTCCTAAGAGGAGATTTGCATAGCTGAAATTTGGCATGTCTCCAAAATGTTTACTTCTCTAAGAACACAGGATTACGAGAACAGCCTGTAGTGTGTGGCCACAGCAGTTAGGACACTCCTCTGGAACAGGGAGTTAGGCTCAGCTTAGCTTCTGCCTGACCAACCTAGGTCCAAAGAAAAGGCATGAAGTCATGTCCTACAAAGCCTGTTCTAGGTAAGCTGTTGGTCTTTGCCTCCCTGCTCAGCTCTAGACTGTCTCAGCTACTATGCTTTCAGCATCTGAACCAGCAACCTTTTTTTTTCCACTGCTTTCTATTTATATTGTCATACCTATGTCATTCCTCCAAAATTAAACATGAGCTATTTATTTTCTGCAGTACCTACAGCATTACTTTGGAGTAATTGAAAGTAACAGAGAAAAAATATGTCAAAGATAACCCATGTAGAAAGCTTTGGTATGGCCTTCTGTTTATTCACTCGTACTAGGAACTGACTAAAAATAAAACTGCAGTGAAGCAAATGCAAAATGCCTAACACATTAGTAAATTTAGGCAATGCATTGACATCAAGCGCTTTGAGGGGGTAGGCTTTTTGTTGTTGTTGCTGTTGTTTAAAACAACATCAAGCATGGATTAGCACCCAAGTATCTCATATTGTTATTTTGGAAATAAAGACTAACTGAAACATGTTAGGAATAAACCTCAGGTTTTTGTTTAATTGCCCAATACAGCAACTTCTCGCTCAGTTGCCTGCAGGTGCTCTCTACCAGCACCAGTCCATAACCTCAAATATTAAGGTATCAAAACTCATTCAGATCCAGTTCTTCCCTCCATTAGGACACCTTTTTTGGGCTCCAGATGTCAGCACTGTCCCCTTTCCAAGGCGTAGGTCCCCACCACATGCCATCAGCACTGTTGGGCTGGAAACCCCTTTCCCTCAAGTGAGCATCCACACTGCTCTGCAGGACAAACCCAGACAGTTGATTCTGTTTAATGTTGCATGTAAGTCAACATTTCTTTTGTATTTCTATTGACCCACAGCTGGTTTTGTTCCCTTTATAGTCAGGAATCAGAGTTTTTAGATGCAGTGTCATTTATTAGGATTCCTGTGGATGGTTCTGCAGTAAATAAGTATTCATGTAGATACCCAAATGTTAGGGTGACATTACATGGGAGTAACCCCAGCCTGCTCATGAGCTAAGCAACCTTCCACTATTAGAAGCAAGGATTTTAATGAAGGAAGAGGAAAACCAACACTATGTCCCTTCTTTTTAAAGGCAATAAGAATGGACAGGCGTTAAAAATAAATCCATAACACAACAATTTCTACCAGAAATATCAGTAGTTCTCCTACCAAGGTAGTGGATGCATAATCAGACAGCAAGCAAATCATATTTTCAAAACCACTAAGGACAAGGGGGCAAAAGTGCAGTTAAGCCTACAATTGCCGACTTTAATCGATCTTTCAGCACACACCCGGTTAAACTAAAACATAAGCACGCATGACGGCTACAAAACAAAAACCAGTATGGTTGGGTACAATTACAGAGTGTTTCCTAAGAGCACAGTTCACCTCAGGATAGAGTGTTCAACCCAGCGCTACATCTTGCTTAAGCCTTTTGAGACAGACAAGAGAAAATGTCATCTCGGAAGAGCAGAGACACTCTTTAGTCTTAGTAGCAGGTTACACGGGGATAAGCACGTACTGCAGCTACCCCACATTGACATAGTGTAGTATCACGGTAAGGATTCCCAGTCCATCCCAGATGTGAATATTTTAGAGTTGTGGACTCTCAGGTGATTCACAAATACTCTGTCCCGAATTTTTTCAGTTCAGTGGAAAAGGCTAGACTTGTTCTCAGCTGCTTTTCCTGCTCTTTCACAGTACTCTGCCTCCATTTCATGTCCTCAGTGTTATTTAGCACTAACAAAGCCATTCAGATGCCCTTCTGTTTGGTGGATAGAATAATTTTTCTATCTGACTTCAGTGATGATTACCTTGCCTTCCAGGGATGTCACGTCATCTGTATCCCCCAGGGAACAGGGTGCATATTAGGTACCTAATCCACACTTGCAGAAAGAAGCATTGCAAATACCTTTCACTCACTGCAAAATTTAGTATGTGGTAGCTATTTTAATACAAAGCACAGTAACTGCTTAGAAACAGTTACCCAGTCCCATCTCTTCCACTGTTAGGAGCACTACAAATGAATGGAAGTCCTGCTCTTGACAGAGCTGGAACAGGAGGCAAGGGTCAATAAACCTCAGTGAGGAATCTCGTATAAGATAATAGGCATAAACCAACATAGCTTTGGCTGATAAGACCTTGCTACAAGGTCATACAGCAGAAAAAGTGAGATAGATTCTAATCACAGCAGAGGAGATAGATCTGTTTCTGTGTGATCTTGTGAAATGTGGTCACAAACAAAGCATACTGGCTTGGACAAGTTGTTAGAATGAGCATCCACAAAAAAAATAATTGAGATTTTACTTCAAAACTTGTGTTTTGAAGTAAATATAGCACAAAGTTCACACTTTTGAGTGAGAACCAGATGAACAAGAAATATTTGTGTTGAAAGCTTTGGGTGCAACATTCCAACAGAAATAAAAATATTTAGATTTTATATTACAAGCATGCTAATATTGTGGATGAAAGGGAGAAAAGTTAATTTTCAAAGAACACCACAACTGATGACTGAAGTCTCCATTGCAAAGAGTCATAAAACTCCAGCATTCACTTGGCCACAAGTGCCCAGCCATGCTCTTTTCTATTCATCAAGTATATTCTGGATTTAAATTTGGTTCTCGAGTTTCTGCCAAGGTTTGTACAAAACCTAAACCTCAAATGTAATGAAAGAAGGCTGAAAGAAGAGATCTGGCAACAACCTTTCAGGTTTTATTCAAGTAGTGCTTTAATTATGGAGGAAAGTGGACCTGGACATCCGTCAACACTTTAATATACTGTCTTCAAGTGTGACCACATTGTTTAACTCCTTCAAATAAAATTAAAATGTTTATTTTGTAATACCACTCAAAAGATTTAAACAGGTTTGTGGTTGTTTTTTTTTTCTCTCTGAGCATAGATATCAAGGAACAGATTAATCAGAGATAAAATCTAATCCAAAATAACTCGAGATCAATCCTCTTGTGAAATTTTGGCTGCTTCTAAACAGAGAAGTTGAGATCTTCCTTTAACAGCTCCTCTCTCTTCTCAAGTGCCTTTCTCCCTTCTGAACCTATAGACCTTTCCCAGGTCCCATTAGTTAGAAACCTACCCTTTTGAAGCACTTTGAAGTTAGTATCTTAGAGATTTTTGGAATAAATGTAGAAAAACATTTCTACTTGAGCTGGAGTCACTGGCTTAACTTTGTGTATGCTGAACAGCCTTGTACAAGACAAGCTCTTAAGTTATACAGAGAGACCCAATGACTCTATGAACATTAAGAAAAAGCCTTCCAAAGCCTTTACTCTGTGAATGCAGGAGAAAATGACACGTGCATGCAAGACTAGGAGAGAAGGAAGTAGAGCCTGTAGCTAATACCACTCCTTTTCACATACTCAACATAAAAACAATTAACTACTGCAATCTGGAAAACAAGCAACTAGAATTAAATGTCACTAGATTCATTGCTTGGAGTTTATGTAAGCAGCAGAACTTTTCCTCTTGGCTAGATGCTTCATATTCCAGTGGTGGCATAGCAACCCACCTCACCAGTGTCTGCTCCTGATGTCTTAACTGAGGCCTGAATGGTTCTATGATGAATCTAATCCAAGCTTTCTTCTCCTGAATTATATGCCTTCCTAAAGAAATTTCCATGCAACTTTGGTGTCCACCCTCTTAGGTATGCTCCTGTTCTTCAGCTCTTTTGGCTTCATGACTGGCATGTCTTCAGTCCTATGCACATCCTTCCCACATCTCACTGAATTTGTCAGCCGCTCAACATCTGAGGAGAGCTGTGCCTTCATATTTCATTTTTAATGGTTTTATTTCTATAGAATTAATACCTTGTTCTTCTCTGATCCATCCTGCTCCTCTCTCAAAGGAGGAAAAAAACCTGAAGCTTAATCCCCAGTGGAACTAATTTTCATCACCATCGGCACTTCTACAATTGAGCGCTGCTCTCTCTCCATTGATCTAATGAGGGGGACGAGAGCTCTTTTGCCAGCAGGTAGGTTAGCCGTTTCTTAGGTTTCCTGATAATATGCTTTATTAGCAGGACTGTGCAGGTGAGTAATCAAGTCCCTCTTGCTCATCTAATGATGACAAGGACATTCAAATGAGTTTCTTTTTCCATCCAGTGCTTGCTCCCATACGTATTGGATAAGCCATCCTTGCAAGCTTGGATAGTACTGATCATCCCTGAGCCACGCAAATCACGTCCTCTTCTCTGCTACTGGAAAAATGGTGGTTGTCCTCTGGGCATGGCCCAGACCATAGCCTGGATGCAGAAGGAACAGCAATGCCACAGAACACTTTCCTTGCTTCAGAGCTCAACTCCTTCACACTCCACAGCTATCCTGCTACCTGGTCCCCTACTTTCCTCCCACCATGCAGGAGCTGTGATAATGGAAAACAGGGAGGAAAGAGCCTGTTTTTGTCACCTGGCAGGCTCAAAAGATACTGTTTCCATGGTTATTTCTTGCTATAGTTTCTGTGTGAAATACGTTGTGTTTGCTCTCATTGACACCTCAGAGGGACACTCCAGCCACTAATGCTCTCTTCAATATTCAATTATCAAAGTCAGTTACACAAAGCCTCACCTGTTTTTTCTTTGTAACACTAATTACACGCTTGGCTAGATCAACAAATCCAAGGGATGTTGCTGCTCCATATTCATCTGAGATTTAGCACACTATTGTAAACCAATAAGCAAAGTTGGAGACACATTCATGGCATTGCACTATTGGCATCATCAGGCTCCAAACTAGGCCTTCAAGTGAGAGAAACTGTTGTTGTGACACTCAAAACAACTAGACCCACCTTTCCATTATCATCCTGTACTCATTTTTTTCAAATTATCAGCAGTTTGTTCAGTAAAAATGCTGAAACGTAGACAACCACTGCAGGAAGAGCTTGCTCAGCCATTGAAGAACCAGCCTAGGACATGAATTATTCCAGGTGAGTAGGTTAGGCATGTAGGTACCTTATATTTAATAGGGAGATGTGGCTATCCTAAGGATTTCTCCATCCCAAACTCCAGAAGATAACTACTAGTCACATCCTCCAACTAGAGCACATCATTACAGGGCTGCTGCTTTGAACAAGAGCAGAAGAGCACACCATCAGAGAATCCACAGCAGTTTCTTCTCAAATATGAGATCAAAGCAATTGAGTATGAAGTTTTCATTTTTATGTTGTCATTTCTAACCATGACTATATTTCTTGTCATCTGTTTCACTTCAAGCAGATTGCATTTGCAACCTGGTCAGCTTCGTGCATTCTGGAGCAATGCAGACTGACCTCCAAGTCCCATTCGAGGGGACGGGCAAAGTAGTCTGTTTGATGACACTTAAGTACAGTTTATTGTCTGAAGAGTCCTATCCAGTGAACGTGTTTCAAATATACAACATATAAACAGTTGTACCTGACACCTGTCTTTTGCAGAATCCTTGTTCCTTAATTGACTTTACAATCACTAAGTGGTCTTCACAGCACTAGTGTCAGGGGAGAAAGAGACACTTTGAGACAATAACTCAATGGATAAGTCAAAATATTTGTTCCATGCAAAAAGAAACTAAGTGCTCAACCTGGGATTAAAAACCCTGAGAGTCCTGCCCTCTAATGGATGATAAGC
Source organism: Caloenas nicobarica (assembly GCF_036013445.1). Lineage (NCBI taxonomy): Eukaryota > Metazoa > Chordata > Aves > Columbiformes > Columbidae > Caloenas > Caloenas nicobarica. Next base: position 15,428,727 of record NC_088255.1, on the reverse strand, counting down.
ACCTGTATGTGATTTACTGGAAACACTTCACAAAGTATTATAGAACATCATGTTGCTTTGAGATGTATGCATTTCATTACTCATCATGAGTGTCAGTCGATGTCAAATAGTCTCAGTTTCCACTGTACAAAGCCTATAAATATACCAGTGGTTATAACAAAAAAAAAAAACAAAAAAAACCCCACACCACCACCACCACAATATAGTTTTCTATGTGCTTGCTTCCTCCTGGGGAAAAAAAAGTCCCTATTGTCAGCACCACCCCCGGTCTGATCTCCACTGTAGCCATCAAACATGCAAACTGACTTTGGCACTACATGGCACCTATCAGAACTTCATTTTTAATGCACCAATACATTGCACTTGAAACATCAGAACAAGCAGTTCAAGAGATTAACATCTCCATTAAAAGTAATCATAGGCAGCATTTTACACTGATTGATGAAGTAGCAAGATCATTTTGTGTTCTTCACTTAAGTATCTGAAAGTCTCTAAAAGCACATCTTTCATCATGAAATGCCCTTAGAATCACTACCTTATCTGTACAAATCACCAGGAAAATATTAATGTAACTACTCTCAGAGGATGAAAAAAATGGACTCAAATGTTCACTCTGCTCTAAATAATTAAGCGTGACCAGCAGAATTGAGAGACCGGCAGTGCAGATGTTTTTCCGTGATGTTAGTGCAGCCAATGGGCTGCAGATTTCCCAGCTCTCCTGGTTCTTCAGCTGCTTTTAGCAGTTTCTCATTCACATTCCATTAACAAGGGACAGTTAATTCTGTCAACCACACCACTTTGAAAATCTCTGCAAACAAACAAACAAAAAACCCAACCAACTTAAACTGCATGCCTTTCCCTGTGTGAAATAATAACTTTTCCTAGTGACAGAAATTCTGCAGTGAATACTGGTAAGCCTTGCTTTGCTGGAGCCTCTTTTAAACCCAAACAGCAAAGCCAAAGCTTGATGTTAGTAACAGTTATGCCTTTGCTGAAATCACTAGAGTTGAACAGGAGTACAAAAAAAGGTGGAATTTGATTAGATACATATCTTTTCTTAATATGGACAAATCCTGCTTAAATTTGTATCAGCGCAATCCAGCAAATTCAACATAGTTACACGGTTCTACTGGCATATGTACTGAGATTTGTGCATAAAGCTACCTATAGCTGAACAGGCTTGTCACCAGAAGCACAAACCACAAACCCAACATATGTTAAGATGTACACTATATTTAACATTACATCCCAATTTGTTTTCTGAGCAGAGACATCCTCTTTGGGATAATCCTGTCCTGCGATTTGATTCTTTTAAAAACATAGCAAGGCACATTTTGGAAGGCTTCAACTCCCTGTGTGCTAACAAGGATCACATCACTTTCTCAACCAGAGTACAGCATGCACACAAGCCACTAAAATTTTACCATTGAATTACTTGCACCATATCTAATGACACCACCTAAAAGCCTTTGCTACAGGCTACAAAAAAAAAAAAAAAAAGGAAAAAAAGTCTTCATAGTACTCACAGGCCAGGAAGCATCTCACGTTCATGGTTATTCAGCTGCGACAACGTTAGAGCTGTTGACTACTGTGCACCAGGCTCTCCTGGGATGAATCCTGTTCTAGGAAAGGCAAGCCCTTGTCACCAATCCTGTTGGCTTTACTTCATTACTCTGAAAAATAGGTTCTCTGGCAGTAAGCAATCCTTATCTATGTGGACTGTTAAGGGTAAAGAGCCATTCCCTTCTTGCAACATAACTGGATATCTGTCTAGAAGCATAAAGCAAACTTCAGGGACCCAGTAAGAGCTTGTAGGAGGACCCAGAGTCTTTCAGAGCTTGTTAGAGTGACAGCAGGTTTTCCTCTTCCCCCGTGGCTGGCTGTTCTGCATCTTCTATTGCAAAACACTGGAAAGGTCTAGACCAGACCCCAGTGCTTCAGACTCCTCAGTGTGGCCAAGATGAATTCTACAACTTATTTTACACTGAAGAATTCCTTTAATTCTTCAGGCTCAATAACACAAAAAGGCACAGATATTTTTAGTTTACGAAGTGAGGTCTTCTAAAGCTCATACTTAAATACAAAATGATCAGAACAAGGATACCAACACATTATGGTATATAAACATTGAATTACTAGATCATATCCTGTTAAGTACAATCCTGGATAGAGTTACATAAACTGTGTTTACCAAATTGATATTGCACAACTCGAAGTAGCCATTACAATTTCACAAGCATTTGTCAGTCCCAAGGCAGTGTAGTGGATACAACTGCTGCATCAGTAAATCCTAGGCAGCAAGAACTTCAGCCTTGTTGGAAAGACTATATATTTTTTTTTCATCTGGCTGAAAAAGCATTATTCTGGATATCTGCCCTACCTTGAAGAGCAGATTTTAACTGATCTAAAAACAACATTAGAAATAGGGAGGGGAAAAGTTGTATAGGAAAGTTACAACGAGACGTGCTTGTCTCACAGCTTAGCCAGGCCCCTTCTAAGAAGGCAAGGAGGTTACCAGGACAAGTGTCCAGAACGACTTTGGCCTGGAGTCCCCCAAGGCTTCTTCCCCAATAGATACAGGCAAATAGGAAAGCGGTAGCATTTAGAGTCAGGGTTATACATTGTACAGCGTACTTCCTGATTCCATACAACCTCAGCTGATACCTTGAAGACAGAGGCCACAAGACCCTAGAGAGGAGACCCTGACTTACAGGGCCACCTCCTCGCATCATTTGTCTTCTAATTTATTTACGACATTCACTGCAAGTCTCTGGAGGGAAGCCACAAACCAAACAGAGGGGGCATGAACTGTCAGCAATGTTATATTCAAGGCTGCTGATAAAAAATATGAACAAATATAAAAGAAGTAGTAATGAAAGAAAGAAATTTGGGTCAATGTGCCCTTGTTGCAAGTAATCCACGCTCCAACATGTCCTGCAATATTGTTTACATTCCCAGATGTGACTGTAATCAGAAACAGCCATGAACCATCCTCCCTGAAGTCATGACATATGTCGTGATGTTCCAGAGATATCGGGTGGGACCAAAAATGGGAAAATAGAAAATTGAAATCTACTCCCCTGGATCATTTGATTTTGCACAAGTATGTTAAGTACAGAAAATAGGAAGCTCCTCAAGAAAAAGAATCTTTGTCTCTCTACGCTGAATGCAAAAACATAAAGTGAGTTTTTGCTGAAACTAGTGACGTACTGTCACTAACCCATAACTTAGTTTGATTTAAATTATATTCAAGAAAGTAGCCTGGCTGTTTAGTTCCAAGAATCATGTTTCAGTCTTGGGATGTTTTCCTTCATGGACTAACACAACTTCTTGCATCTTGAGAAGTAAATGTAGAATTACTGTAATGTCGGGAAATACATTTAAAAAACATTTCCCAGAACACCTCAGTAACAATACAGGAGCTGAAATGTCAACCATTTACAACAGCTTAGAAAATAACCTTTGGCATCTGATTGGTAGAATCCACAACTGTGAAATAGCACTGGAGAAGTGTTGTTAATTATTGAAAAAGTGAGCAGAGCCAGGCTGGACAAAGACTATCTACTCCTCTCTAAGGGAAATAGTTGAAGGTAACAGACTTCAAGGCAAAAATCATCGACTGTAACTGAAAGAGTCAGAACTGACAACTCCCTGCTTTTCTCAACCCTCAGCTCTGTTTCACAAAGACAGTGCCTTGACAGAAGGCAATCATTTCTGGCATCAGCTATGAATGAACTAGCTCATTATCAGCAATTTTACCACTTCCTGTGCATAGGAACAAAGTGTCCCAAAAAAGAATTGCTGTGCTTGTTTCTCTGTCCTCAAAACTGCTGCACAGGCTTATCCAGCACAATGAAAATAGATGTTAGCAGCTTTATTTTGGACAGAATCAATTCAGGTGGCAGTATGGGTAGAGAAGAACAACAGCAGAGGTCCAAACAGACCCCAGTCCAAGAAGGGGGACGGGGAGCACCCTTCTCACCTGCTGAGTGCATCGTCAGCAGAGCCAGAGGGGTCTGATGTTAGACCAGTCCCACAGCAAACAAACTCCAGGAGCTTCAACAAAAGTAGGAAATAAAGCTAACAGTAGATACAGCTTTTTTTCAGCTTGAGCAGCATTATTTCCTGGGAGCCACTGCATTAATTGTGTAAATGACAGCATACAAGTGGAACCTTAGCCTGATCATGGAGCAAGGCAAGGGGGTAAGAGACCACAGGAGATGGACACTGCCCAGTGCTCAAGTACGTCTCTGCTAATAAGACTCAGTCTACACTGCTCAGGTTTTAATTTAAGCAACACAACAGAAATATCCAGCTACTCAATGACCTGTAAATATTTACATAGGAGAAAAGCCTTCATGTGCAAAATACTTGCTCTGTTAGGAACTGCAACAAACTTCCCATCCAAAGCAGATATTTCACTCTTGAAAGCAATGAGCCCGCCTCACCTACATCCTAAACCAGCTTCATCTTTGTCTTGGTATGCATCTCCCATGAAGTTCACATAAGGAAGGAAGATTCCCTGAGCTGGAGTCAACACAAAGCTATGACTTAAAAGCTTCTTTTTATGGTCTTCAGTATTGGTTCAAGGTCTAAGTTATAATGATGAGATGTCCATCTAAACATCAAGAGGAGAGCACAGAAACAGAAGAAAGATATCTAAGGGTATAATGCTGCAGGAATCCTGCATTAAAGTACATTATCAAAAATCAGACCTGGCTGGTAGAGACAAACTGGTCTCAAAATGCTCACAGCTAATCACTTTTACCGAGGCTATTTTACAGCTAGAGGGACTGATGAACAGATGGCTGAAGTGCAATGCAGCAGACTTGCAGTCAAGCCAGACACAGGAGTTTTTTGCCCCAGTGTAATCCTCTGCATATGGAGAAAATTGTCCCTTTTTCCAGCACACCTTCATAGTGAGATGACACTGATCTCAAAGGCGTAAACTAGCCATCTAAACTGAGAAATCCCTTAAAAAAAAAAAAAAAAAAATCCATGTTTTCTTCGTAAAAATAAATCCCTCTATTGGGTCCAGCAACAGCACATAAAGAGAACTCACAGAAGCCAGCCCAAAACCAGAGAGAAGGGAGCAGAAATTACATTTGCAGAGCAGGAAGCAGACACTTCTGGCAATGGTTCTGCTCAGCCACCAGAGCGCCTGGAGGAGGATTATGCAAGAAATAAACTCTCAGCTTAAAGTATGTAAACTGATAAAACAGCCTTGCTTTGATGCTTGCTCTGCAAGAAGCATTTCAGCTGAATCAATACACAGCACTGTTCTTTCACTATAGTTACACTGCAGCGTCTGCAGAAATATTTTCACATTTCAGCTGCAGTGTTTATTCCAGAAAGTGCAAAGTTTGTGGTGCTTACATTCTGGAGATGCAATCTGTGGTGGTACATTGCTGCAACCACTCAAACTTTGTCATGGGATGGGTGATATAGGATTCAGCCTTCTGTAATGAACAACATGCCAGATTTATGTGCATATTGTATTTCTCCGGTAAGAATGCCTGATTTTTTATGGAAACCACAGAGATCCAGGTGGAGAAGTATTCAAGATATGCCAACCACCTATTGTAGATTATATCAGAAAGGGAAGCTGCAGCTGAGCTTACTATATGGAAAAAGAATCAAGTTTAGTTTATGGGCTTTTCAGAGCATCCAAAAAACGACCATCCATTTTAAAGAATCCTAGCACATCACTGTTTTGCCATGCCAAGGTTTTTCTATTTGGCAAAATGAAACCAACAGGAAACACAGAGCTGTGGATAAGTGTCAAAACAGGGAGGACAGGCAAGCAGAAGACATGCTGAAGTTTTGAGTGCACTGAACTTTGAGCAGACCTGGATTCTGTTGAAGTTCACCTCCCATTTGGCACTTCTACCTAAATGCAAGTCCTTTGCTCTGCCCTAGGTACATCAGTAGTTATTGGAGAGGCAGGGCAAACAATGACCTTTATTGCCTTCATGATAGAGGTTATCATTTAAAAAAATAAACAATTTTAAGGGAAAAGGAATCTCAAAACCTCTATCACAGTCAGTATTTGGATTTATCCGTTCTCAGAAAGGATGCTGCCGGTTCCCCACGGTGTATATCCAGACAGAAAATACCCCACTTGCTTTTGCTGTGAGCCTTCTGTGTTTTTCCTTTTCTGCCTCACTGCTCTATTGCTCTTCTGTCCTGATGCTCCTTTTGCTGGAAGTTGCGATACCCTTTTCTCATTTGGCACTTCTACACCAAGGTGAGAGCATCCTATAAACGACGAACCAGCCCGACTTTACAGGCTGCAGCTTCTGCACGTGTTGGCGCATCCAGGCCCTCCTGCTGCACCCTCAGTGATCTCAGTCCTGAGGATTGCTACTTCAGCTGGAGCTCTATGAAACACCGTCACATTTTCCATAGCACAGACTTTTGTTTTCTAAAGCCTTAAGAGGTGCAAATATTTGGATGGATCCTAAAACTAAATCAGGCTGCTGGATGAGAGCTAGCTAACATCTTCAGGTGCTCTCAGCCTACCACATCAGCCATTTAATTCTCCATATTTGAAATATTTTGCAATGGTTTCTGTGCCAATGCAGTTGATGTGATTCATCAGGCAGCAGCAGATGTCAGCTGAAGAGAAATCTGCTTCGAGGACTAAGGGTGGCAGCAGCACCACCAGCAGAGCTGTCAGCGCAAGCTCTTATTTCCTTGTATCAAAACAAAGCCATGACGGGGTGCACAGCATTCCCATTTTGAGTTTTGTAGAGATTCTCCACACTACATATGCTTAAGAAAGCCATTCGAAAGAAAAAGATTGAAGCATGCCGCTGTGACCTTGGGTAGTGCTCCACTTGGGGAGCAGTGCATGAAAGCAGTTTTAGCTACATCACATTTCAATAGTTTCCATTTAAAGTTGTCTGTAACTTTCAGTTTGGAAAAAAATGTTAAGAAAATTTCAGAAGTGCTGATTTCTGTGCTAATATGCAGAGCCAAAGTTCAGCTCTCTCTTTTCTCCTCCTTTATTATCTCCTCCATTATCATCAGTGCTCCAGACTGACTGAGCGACAACACTGCAGGAATGAGATGGGGAAGAGTGAGGGAGACTGATGACAATATAGGCAAGAAATTTTCCAATCTCTCTCTCAGTCCCAGAGTTCGTTGAAAGTTTTTCTTCTGTTGATGATAACATCCCAGTTCCCCACTTCATTCATTACCTTCATTTCCAAACACTTTTTTAAAAAAAAAAAATTTTGGTCTGAGCATCTAATGGGAAAAAGAACATCACTCTTCAACTTCTGTTTTTAATTTTTTTTTTGTTTGATCACACTCTCTGCTATTCTGTTTTGCCTTCTTCCCTGAGCTCTGTTTTCTTCCTCTTTTCTGCAGCTTGTTTTTCCATTATTTCTCTTTCTATATTTTTGTGATTTTATTTATTCATTCTCCATAGTTTTAATCTTTACATTTTGTAAGCCAAGAGTTACAAACTCTGCTTTCACCGACCAATCCCTTACTGCTGCTGACATGCTTCAAGAACACATGCTCTCTTCCTTTGTGTTGGTAGGAAAGAACTGCTGTCAATGCTGACTCCATTTATTTACTCTACAGTGTGACCTTTCTGATCCCCGCTGATTTGTTTAGGATGGCTTTTCATGGCAAGAGGTAGCACCTTCTCCCTGTTACATTTTGACCTGCTTGCCTCGCATCTCTTTTTGCTCCAGCTTATGGAAACAAGTCAGAGCATTGTGTGAACTGTTGAAACAAGAAGCACAACTCAGCAGTCTGGTGCTGCTCAGTAAGTGCAGCTCACGGGCTCTCTCCAGAGAGATTTGCCAATTTTTATTACGCAAGAGTAGGGTAAGTCAACGCGTATGACCTCAGCAAGCTGTCAGAAAGTACATGGTCAAACTGGAACAAGATTGCTGAATCCTGAGAGGGACTTTTTTCCCCTCTCAGTGGAGCAAGGGTCATCTCCCTTGGGGTAGGATGTAACTCAAGTACTGCCAAAACGTCCATGGGAATTGCATCTGTTGGGCGGGTATGCAACACTTGTAACAGATGATGACAAAAGCACTTGGGAACAGACTCTGAACATCAATTCTGCATTGTCCTTTTGTGTGTAAATCATACAGTTACTGCTTTATATTTCGTGTAATTTTTTGAGTTCTGTGTCAGTACATTTGTTGCTGCTGTTGAATAATATTACTTTGGAGGTCAGCTAGATAGCTTGGTTTCTGACGTTACTCATATTTCAGTTTGCCTCTCCAGTTAGATATAAAAGTCCGCTACACTGATCACCACACTCAAAGCAGCAAAAAAAAAAAAAAAATCTATCCCTGCTGTACAGGCTTTGCTGCCTGTACAGAAGTAATATGGGGAAAAAAAAGGTGGTTATGTCCCATGCGTATACAAAATACTCCTCCCTCTCATGATACACTACCTTCCTGCAGAACCTGCCAGCTGCCCTCCTTCAGGGATTCACAACAGATAGATATCCAAAAAGTAGGCCACTGCAGTAAATATATGGGGTCCCATGTCAACTGCACTAGTTCCTTACGGTTCATCATTGTATGGCATGGCAGGTCAGCTCCAGAACTCACATTTAAGATTAGAAATAACAAACTTAAACCATCACACACCCTCAAATACCACCCCCACATCCCCCCATCCCAGTAATGCTACACAAAGCTGCTTGCAATGCGGTGTCTCCAAGGAAGCAGGTTCTGAGTTGTACTTCTGTTACACAAGAGGTGTGGGTGCTTAAAAACCAAGGCAACTTATACTAGAACACTTCGTAAATTAAAAATCACTCCCTCTGTAGCTCTGACAAGACTGTCAAGCAGTCCCACATGCATGCACAATTTGAACAAAGCAATCTTGCAGGAGAGAGGAAGAGTCAGTGCACTTGGCGTTTCATCTTGTCTCCACACAGGCAACATGGGCAGGAGGAAGAATCGACATTCTGCCTTGTACAGCTGCCTCCTGACATTTGCAGGAGTTTCCTCTGCTATTTCTACATTGCTGCAAGTAACAGAAGAAATACATTACCCTTTGCTGAAAGAGTTCTTCAGCAACCTGCTCCTGTTTTGATTGGCACAGACCTTGATAGGACTCTGGGAATTTGGAAGCTTGAGAGAATTTTCTTCTTGTGCATTGCTGGCACAGCCAATATGGCCTTTCAAGTCCTGTAACAACTCCTCCTTCCCACATAATGTTTTCCCAAACAGCCATCTCAAGGCCCTACTTGGATCTCTGCAAATGTTTATCACGTTGCTACGTCACTCCTCTGTTGCGCTGCCCAAGTGCTTGCCTAACGTCTGACTCCTGAAAAAGCATGGCTGTTTATAAAATCTTTAAATGATGCACGTAGTGATGAGACACATTGGATTCAGCACACTGTGTCCAAAACTTTACTATTAAAAATAGCCTGGACTGCATCACTGCATGTGTTCTGATCTAGAGAATTTGTGCTCTCTCCAGTGCCACTAGTAAATAATTGACTGTTTAATATGATGAGTGTCAGAATTATTTAACATTTAATCTGTCTAGAGTTGTTGTAGGTTTTTAACCCTTAGCTGTCTCAGACCAACCTCTCCTTTGTAAGAGGCTACCAACCAAAGAGGTGGAGGAGAAGAGAATAGTGACTTCTAGTCATCTTTCCAGGTCTCTACATGTTCAGCCCTGACTTGCTCCCACAATGTTACAGAGCCACACAGCAGCTTCAGTGATGTTTCAGACCAGTATATCCATATTTTCTACCACCCCAAGAATCCCCAGAGAGTCCCAGTTGGGGACAATCCACCAGCTCTTGCTTCCCTCACCATAAGGCTTTTTCCTTTGATCTGCCACATTTCCAGGAATTTCTCATTGGCAGGTTTCCAAGTTCCCCAAGTTCTGCACTGAAACAACCGATTTTTCTTTATAAAACATTTAGGTAGTTTTTCACAGTTCTCCTGAGGACTTTGCACTGGGTAATTAAAAACAGAGAACAACAACAACACTCCTCCATGAATCTTCCTATGCTGAAAATACTCACTGCAGATCTTGTCCTCTCTTTCCTTTTGCTCCATTTTAAGTTACCCTTCAAAAATACCCTTTACTACCTTCCTCTCCAAAAGGCCTTCCCTTCTCCGGCCCTCGCTAATCTTCCTGTATCTCTGCAGAAGTGAAAAGGGGGTGGCTGCTATGCTTTCCTTTGCCATTTCCCGAGTTCTTACAGTTGAATTAAATGTATCATCTAAAGCCAATGAGAATCCTGCTGCAAGGTTCAGAATCATGTAATTGCTACTAGGTTACACCACTAGCTACATGAAAGGGATTGGTTCCAAACATTCATTTTGAACTAATGAGCTATATCAACTTACTTTGGGGTTTACATAAGATTTTAATATAATCTCATTTACAGCTAAGAAATATCCTAGAAGATGTTTCAAAAACAAGGTTATTTTCTCCCTGTGTCTCACATCATCCTTCAAGAAGCCCTCACTAGTTGTTGCAGCTGAACACTAGCAATTTATTGCTTTTTAGATTTTTATATTCTACCTATGCTTCCATAACTTCCTATTTGTTATCTGTCTTCACAGTTCACCTGTCCTTCCAGAATGATCAAGGGGAAGAAAAACCAAAACCCAAACACATACAGAGCCCCTCACCCCCACCACACAGTTGATTTCACTAGCTTTGTGCCAGAGTTCAGAGATATCAGGACTATTAGACACATTAGATGGCACTAAGATAATCGCCCTGTTTGCAAACTGAACTCTTGTAACCCAGAACAGAGAGAGTGTCCATTTTCTCCTTTGCAAAATGTCATTCATAATAAACCACCGCATACATCACATCAAAGATACTCAAGGAACCTCAGCCACCAACACACGAGTAGAGGTGCTGGTAGAGCAAACCCTGGGAGGTCAAGGAGCTGATACAAAGATGAAGGTAGTGGAACTTTTCTTTTAATATTGTCTCTTTATACTGCAAGAAGAGGAAACACACTTTCCTCCTCTTCAAGAAACACCATGCCACATTTCTGTGGTATTTGTTTGTTTTTCCAGACCATATGGAATTCCTTTCCTTATTTATGTATTTTGGATGAATCTGTTAGCAATAGATATTCAATATCCACACTCCTAAGACAGCAGCCACATAATTTCATTTCCAGGTTTGTAGAAAACGAGCACAGATGTATAAAGAGCACATTTCAGTATTTATGAAGTGCTTGCCTTTCCATAAAGAGTGACAATCTGGTTATCATCATAACTGTTCATTAAATCCAAAACACAGTTACAGGTGAAAAACAATTAGTCCAGAATAGTAAGGTTTTCAAAAACTAACACTCATAGGACCAGGCCTATGTCCTTGCACACTAATCTTAAACACACTAGAGCCACTGAAAGTGCTGGAAGATTCAAGAGATTCAAGATTACACCTGAACAGCACAGCTAGCACAAGCCCCAGGGAGCTGCTGGTGATATGCAGGTCATCAAGAGCAACGCAATGCATCAGTGCAGTGAACCATCACCCTGCAAGTCATCACAGCATCCGTCACAAGAAACCTTACTCCTGCATTCCTCAAAGAGGTTCACACAACTGGTGTAAAACAGAGCTATCACACTTCCCTTGCTATTAGCCCTAATAATTCTTCAGGAGATGTAAACATTTATCATCTCAGTAGTTCGGTATAAAAACATACATTTAGAGCAAGTTGCAATAGACTTGAATTCATTGAACAATGTTTTGGACAGAGATAAGAGAAAGGTGTATGTTGTGGACTAGCTTACGGCAAAAATCACATCATGGGTTGTTTATTTCTTAACTCTGTCTCTGAGGCATCTCCCATATTTTTCAGATGCCTTCACCATTACTTCTGGTATTGTTTATGTCACATTCAAACAGAGTTGGCCCTTGGACTGACCTGGTAGAACCACTACTGTGTCCTTGTTGTTATTAATCCCTTTCTAAACCTAAGCTAAGTTTTCTTCTCCAGCAGCCCTTCTATAGTCTTACCATGAAAAACTCCCCAGAAAAAGGAAAACTGCAGTTTTCTGAACTTCAGTTCCTCTCAGGGCTGCATTTGGTGCAGGAAGTGAGGTGACCTGTGAAAGATATCCTCAAGAACAATATTAGGCTCCTTGGAACTGGCAGAGCTGCTCCTATAACGTTCAAAGCCACAATGGCAGGAGATGCCTGCAAAGTGTCAGCCTTACTTGTGGCTCAGGGCCCCGAGGCAGGGGAGATGATGAGTTTGGTGAAAAGCAGTGATTTATAAGGCTATTCTCCAATTAACCTTGAATTCTACACATCAAAGCATAACCAGCTATTGCTATTACAGGTTATAAGACATCTCTTACATCCCAAAGCAAGGAGAGAAAAACGTACAGTGACTGAGACAGGTCTGCCAATTCAGAACAGCACCCAAATTGCCTGCTCTAAAGTTAAGTCTAATTCGTAGAGCCTTTCTTATGATTTAGGATTCCTAGAACAATTTTGTGATGCAGTATCCCATCTCCCACATGCTATGTGTTTTGTTTCTGAACTGAATGAGGAGCACTAGTGCAAATAAAACACCAGTATCTGCACCTCTTGTTCCTTCACCTACTTCCTCTGTAGCTTTGCCAATAGGACCGATTTTTTGTGTCCTCCTGGAAGCCCCATCATCCTGTCCTGGCTGAAGAGCACTCACATACCTTCCTGCATCCTGGTGGATAAGGCATTGTGGCGTAGGGGGGAAAATGAACAGATCCGGAGGAGTTCATGAGCAGAGCTGCAATGTTGCACTTAGCACTCTCAGACAAGCCTTCTAACCCATGTGTTGTTGATATTTTGGAGATTCTGATCCACCTTCACAAGACAAAAGGAAGATAATTTCTTCCATGGAAGTAGCACAATGTCTGAGACAAGATGTAGCAGAGTCCAAGCTGTGCTGATGGACTCTGCAGTTGCTGTCGTTCTGCATGCAGACACAAAGGCAAAAACCATGTTTACAGACATCTTAATTTTGTAAATATGCTGTTTTGCAGCCAAGTTTTTCAGTACAGTAATTAGATGGAGATTTTCAGAAAAGCCCGGCTCCCTTGAGTATTTATCTAGTAGCTACTTTGTGCCTATGAAAACCTTCATATCTCTCCTTACTGTCTGCAAAGCACCGTTTTGTATTAGTGTCCTAAATGGGAGCAATTACCCCTTTTCTGGCAGTAATACAGCTCTTACTGAAATCTAGGGCTGCTTTGTCTCCTCACTCCACCTTCCTCCCATGGAGCTATTTCTTTAATACTAGTCTCTGTGCAATTCTTCCAGAACTTATGCTGCTATAAAAACTTTACTTCAAGCCACCTGACTCTTATTTCCTTCCCCCTAAATCTAAAAAAATTATTTTGTGATATCTGGAGCTTATAATAGATGGGATGCATGCCAGAGGGAACAATAGGAGGAAATGAAAGATGAAATTATTAGCCAGGAGTTAAACAGGAGATGAAATTACTCTGAAGTGTTTTGGATATAAGAGGACCTTTATTTTTGGAAAAAGCAGGAAGATTCTCAAGACTCATTCTGGGTGGAGGAAAGCTCTTACAGATAAAGAGACAATTGCTATCCTCTTCTAATCCTTGCTGTTACAACCCAACATATTTTAAGGATCATCTCTGTTCTTGCACATCCACTACATTGTTTCTTCTTCCCCCACCCACCGCCTATGATTCAGCAGCATCTATAATAAAAATGTTAGCTATCAGCAGGACAGGCAAAGCCATAATTGATAAGGCAAGAGAAGACATAGGTTTTGCAACATAACCGAAAACTGGCAGCCACAAACTTCGCTGATTTAATTCCAGACTGGGCTTCACGTAATTCAAGCTGGTCTAGCACTGGGGTACAAAGCAGGGGCTGTACAGCCAGAAGGCTTCACTCACCACAAAGACAAGACTTGTAGTGCTGAGTCCTGTCCTCCTCCACAGGCCAACTTCTTCAGACTAAGAGAAAATTCAACTCCTTCCTCTCTTCCTCCATGGTGGTTATCAGGCTGGAGAACACATGTGGTCATTAGGCACTCATGCCAGTCTCCTGTGGTCCCTCTTTTTAATCAGCACCTTGTGCAACTGATGGGTTTGGAAGAGGAATCAATTCAAGCAGGTTGTCTGCAGCTGAGGAGCCCAGTTCTGACTTGGACTGCAAATATGGGTGTTTTCAGAACAAGCTAAGACAGAAAACACAAGTCTGCCCAGAAGTTTGCACACACAGGGAGAAGGAAAATTACCCCACAGGACTTCACAGGACTTTAGTGTGAGCCACAGCCCCAGAAGATTTCACAGGTGTAAGTGTGAGCATTCACAATGGAGCTGTGTTTAGGAGATTGAACCACACTTGTAGCAGCAAAGTTCTTTCTGAGGAACAGTTAGCTGACATGCCAGGCTGACAGTCCTCCAACACCAAAAGAAATACCACCCCCCCAATCTTTCTTTCTTCAGATACAGCTCGAGGAACATACCCAGCCTGAGCCCCAGAAGAGACAGACATGACCCAAGTCAAGAAAAAAAAATATTAAGACCGCCCAAACAGCAGAATTCCTTAAAATCAGGTTCCCCATGCTGTGCTGTGGCTCATGGTGCCCTCCACTGCCCAGCCAAGGCCACCACGACCCAACGCCCCAGTCTCACTCTCCGGCCGCAGCACACTGCAGTGTTTGCCCTCCAGAGCAGCCCCCCAAAAAATGGGCAGGACACAGAGATAAGCAGCACAACCAAGAGGCAGAATTAGGTGACTTGGGCCCTTTTTGGTCAGCTTGGAGTTCATTTAAAAAAAATGCACATAAGCATAGGTGAAAAACTCATATTTCCTTTCGTTGAAACTTCAGGTCAGGATTAAGTATTTCTAAAGGACACGGCAATTCAGCTATTTTACTTCCTGTGCCATTTTTCATGCTGTGCTATTGATTTTGTTTGGGCATTGCAGATTTTTTTGTACACTGAATTTTTAAGGCTGTTTGTGGGGGTTTTTTTTCCCTTCCTCATTAATGATGTTACCTAAAGTTGAACTATAGCACCAGTTGCGCTACAGTTTCCCTGGAACAAGTGGTGGTCAGGGTGACCTTCATTTGACACAGAAACTAACATTCATTTCCCTTACAACCTGCTATAAAATAATAAAATATTGCTATTACTATTAATCTTCTCAGCATGATGGCTGAATGATGAAGGCTATTAAAAAAGTTAAAGGTTATTGTTCTTTTGCTGAAAGGCAGAATTTTAAAAAAATTATATTATTCGCTCTTGAAAAGTTAAAAATTATCCCAAATAGAATTTTTTTATCCACGCTGAGAGGTGGGAATGGAGGATAACAAGGTGTGTTCCATTACTGAGTAGTAGGTGTACAGCCACTACATTAAAGGTGACTCTTCCCTGCTGAGACACTTAGCACCAGCCCTGCCCCTTCTATGAGCTTATGAATCATAATCACTTTTCAGTAACCACCCTATCATTCTTCTGGGGAGACTTTATATTGCCCTGGTAATGTCTCCTTTATGTACCATAGTGATGGATCTATTAAGTATTCAGTGCCTTCACAGTTTCTGCTGGGCACTGTTGGTAGTAAGCAGAACCTCTGGGTATTGTTTGTCTTTTTGTGCCTTTCTAAAGTCACGTTCTGAGCCCAGTTCCCCTTCACAGCCAGAGGATGAATCTGTTTTACAAAATTTCCATGTACTGTATCCTCAGTGGGCTTTTGACCTAATGTTATGCAAATCCTTGCTCCCCTAGAGAAGAGTTGGAGAAAATAAGCTGAAAAATATTCCAGACAGGAATGTTACATGTAAAAAATGTATTTGCCTAGTTTAAGACAGGATATTAAGGATGAATTTGAAATACAGCATTATTTCACGTTAGGTAAATAGACCATCTCTGATGCATATTTAATTCACCTCTTGATGCTGGCAAGTGTATATTCTTGTTTTTCTGAGCATTGCTCCTGGTTCTACTGCAGACACAACTTTAGCTCAATCAGTGTCTGTGAAGAATAAGTCCTGATTCATTAATGGTCAATAAATACAGGAGAAAAACTGGATAAACATTCAATGATTGGGCCAATGCTCAGTGCAGTAGCTATCAGAACACAGTCACTTCCAATCTGCTTGAAAATACACACAGCACTCAGTTCAGTCAGACACCACAAGGGAGAGCATGGAGTAAAACTATGTCCCAGCAATGTTTATTTTTTCAGATTTTACATGTCCTTCATCTACTCAGCAAAATCACAAAGGGTGTCTGATCTGCCCACGTTTCCTTTTGTTGTTTGTGGTCCTCTCTGCATCTCTGCTGATATAAATCAGCTGCTGCTCTGTGCAGTGCCATCGCAGGAGGGTGTCTGAGTGGTCCTTCAGCCCAACATCGTCACCTGTTGAGTTTGGTAGACAAAGCTGCAAGATACATGTGGCCTGAAACCTGATGCTGTCTGCAGGAGCAGGAAGACTCAACCATATGCAGTATCTATGCACAATAAAAGCTGAAAATCCATACCAGTCACATTTCCTCACATCAGCCTCAGCCATGTCCCAGATTTATAAGCCACTTCTAAGTGATTTCGTTCCTAGGAATGCATCCTGACTAACACTGCCTTCACTGGCAGCATGCTGCTTTTGATTTAATCTTGATTAATTATTTTTGTCCAGCCATTCAAAGCCTACTTATCAGGGACACTGATTTATGGTGCAGGGCATGAAATAGCCAGGTTCTATTAGAAAGATTTGCAGCTACAAGACTGAAGCATTATTTATTGGTGTTTCACTAGTAATTGGTAACTTTTCCCTTAGCACCTATGAGTCAGCAAGCAGATTCTGTTATATATTTTCTGTAATGGTTACTTCTTTTATTTACTTGTATGTCCTCACCAGCCTTGAGAGAATAACAATAGTTATGAGTATCTAACTACACACATTTAAATAAGACCTAAACACTCTCAACAGTAAATGGAGGGGATATAAGACAGGCAGGAGATTACAGCACTGAGCACACCTAATACCTGGATCTCCTGGCAAAAAGACATAGGGCTTACTGACTTTTAATCAGTTGCATGCCCAGAAATAGAAGTTTTGAATGCTAACTTTTGTATCTCACAAATCAGCTGAAAGCTTTCCAGATACACTTGAGCTTTCTTGCCAAGCTAAAAAATGCTGCTCCCAAAGTTTTGCAATCAGTATTTTTGTGGGAGTTAAACATACACATATTTTTTAACAAATATTGCCCGTCTCCTCCCCGGCAGAACCGATGCTGCTTATTTGTCTTCGGTGAGAGGGGAGGTAG
This sequence comes from Caloenas nicobarica, assembly GCF_036013445.1. Taxonomy (NCBI): domain Eukaryota; kingdom Metazoa; phylum Chordata; class Aves; order Columbiformes; family Columbidae; genus Caloenas; species Caloenas nicobarica. The sequence goes on along the minus strand of NC_088255.1, from coordinate 15,411,457 downwards.
GGGCAGTCCTGGAACTGTGGAGCAGCCCCTGCTTGGACCAGGCTTTCCTGCTCTGCTTCTCCCTTCTCCTCTTTCCTTTAAAAATCAACTTGTGGCAGCTGATTCACCTCTGATTCTGCTGGGGTGTAAATGCTCCAAGAGAAAGGGCTGTGATTATTTTTTGGATGAAGTTATTAAACAATGGGAAGGACTGCATGTGCAACTGAGAGGCAGTGGAGGACCCGATGGGAGCTGGGCTCAGGAGGTCAAGGCATTTTCCAAAGCTCAAACAGTTCAGGAGAACTCCTAACAGATGCCATGCAGATGAGGCTTTTCTTCTGTGCTGTGACACTGCTAAAAACCAGGAAGCTAAGGGCACTGTCCTTGGTTTATTGCCTCCATTGAAATGTGGGATTTCTGATCCAAATGAAGAAGTATTTAGATATTTAAATGAATTCAATCTAACTTGAATAAAGTTGGTCAGGAAATGGTCCATTTCTGGTTTATGGTACTGATGGCCAAATTTAGGCTGCGAAGCCATGCTGCTATTTCAGCAGCTCACCACTTACACCACAGACCCGCAGCTGCCCTGGTCCGATGGCTCTCGATAGAGTCACACACCCACGAACCCTTCATTTCCCTCTCCAATACAAAGTCCTTTGCATTACGTGCAAAGAGAAATCTCTGGTCAGTGAGAAATACTAATTTTTCCTCTGCACCTTGCCCTGAGGTCCCATCATTTTTCACAATCTAAACAGGACTGGCCTCTTTCAGTGTGTACTCAGGAGTCCAGTGAGTAACACGTAGGAAATGAGGGGAAGGATGCTGGCAATTCTGTGGCATCTTTTGTAATAGATGGGGTCTTAACCCCAGTGTCCTGGATAAACTCCAGTTCTGGTAATTGCATTCTGCATAGTTAAAATCCCCCTGCAGTTTCAAATGAATCCATTATTCTTCACTTCCTTTCTCAAATTGCTCTGTAGATTTGCTTTGTGCTGCTGAAGAGTTGCTTTGTTTCACCTGAGGGATGATGGCATTTCATGGCTGTATGAAATGGGCCTGAGTGCACAGTTTGTACAAGAGTCAGTGAAACACTTTAGGATTATTCATAATTAAATATCCACTCCCTGTCAGTGCACGGGTTTATAATGCTGGATGAAGTAGTACAACACAAAGCACCACTTCTCTCTGTACTTGGAAGCTGGTAATATAAAACTTGTATGAGCAGTAAAAGACAGAAGTTTTCTAAAATTTCCCTCACCCAGCTAAGCATGCAAGCTTTAAGTGACTGTCTCAGCCTTTACTTTCCCATATTGTTACTGATTAATTGCTCTAGTTCAATTTCCTTGTTCTAAATGGAAACATTACAATCATAACTCCAATCTCTGGCCACGATACAAACTGATTTTAAATCTTTAAATCGTGTCAGTGGGAGGAGGTGACGGGGGGTGGAAGGAAAGCTTTTTATTTTTATTGTTAATTTTCATGTGTTCCAGGACTTCGTAATTTTACCCAGATGTAGAGAAACCACAGGGTATTTCTGCTGCAGACTAACCCAGGAGATGCTTCAGCATCATAAACTTGCTCTGGCATGATCTTGTCCCAGCAGTGTGTCCTGGTAAGAAACATGAGGATATTCCACAAACATCAAAACATGCCAGTCATTCTGGAGCTGAGCCAGTGACCTTTTTCAGCTCCAGCTGCTTTAGTTATAATTTTGTTCCCCGTCAAGATTTGGGCTTGTCCTTATTGTACTCATTGCCTGTGGCCTTGCAAGAATGTCACAGACATCTTCTGAATTTCCAGCCTTTCCTGGAAGGAGAAGGTACCGCCCAGCAGCCCTGTGTCCCACATGAGAGACAGGCTTTCTGGGAGCCTTAGAAGGGGAGGAAACAGCCAGGACTCCCACCTTTGGAAACATTATTCTTTAGCTAATACTATTCCTTTGACCAGAGGCTATTATCCACAAAGCAGAAGGTCAATATAACGGTGTAAGTAGATTCTTTATGTCCTTTCCTTCTCTGCAGGGTAGGTCACAATCTGCTCCTTGATCACTCCAGCACTGTTTTGATGAAGGCTAAGAATGAAATCAATAGAAAAGATTATAGAAAATTATGTATGATGTGGCATCTTGGAAAAAAAATATACTTAATCTGAAACAGAAAAATGCTGGCTTAGGAGCCACATGTGCACCGCATTTAGAAAAAAATCTATACTGTTATTAAAGGAGCCACAATGAGAGTATTAGCTACAAATTAGGTATGTGTACTGGGAAGCAAGCTTTGTGTACTGCATGGGAAATGGAGACCAGCATGTCTGACACTGTGAGACAGATCAAATAAGAAGCTGAAAGATCTGAGGGCTAGGCAGAGGTCAACTCAGGACCCAAATGAGTTTCAAGAGTATTTTACACATAAACGACATTTTGTACATAAACTGCAGTATTTTAAGAACAGTCCTCTAGGAAATAAAATGTCAGAGACTAAATGCCAAGTCTCTTCTTGAAGATTTGGAGGGGCAGGGAACCCAGAATGACTAACAAACCACAGCCGACAGTGTGTCGCACCTTCATGGCACCAGTCCCTCAGAGGACTCCAGCATTCCTGTGCAGCAACCTCGTGTGTTTAGAGAGGACCCCAAAACTCAGCTATTGCAGATTGGCTTCTCTCCCTGCCCAACTGATTGCCTTTTTCTGCAGGCCCTGAAGCAGCTGGGGCTGTTGCAAGGATCCCTTCTCCTTCCTCCATCCCCAACCCCACGTTGCAGGGTGGATCCTGTGGAAGAGAAAATAAGCAATAATTTTCTTTCCACATGCTCCTTTGTCATGTCATCCAAGCTTGCTTCCCTTCCTCTTTCAGGAAGGCGGTGATAGTCCATCCTTAGCTTGAATATTAACAGAGACTTTCAAAATGCCTATGAGAACTGCCTGGAGTGAGCTGAAGGACTTCTACCCCAAGCCCAGATACTGCTCTAATTTTGAAATGGGAAATTTTCACAAGCCGTGCTTCAGAGATTTTGAAAGTTTTCCAATTTTTTTTTTTTAAACAAAACCGGGAAATGAGTAGTATATTTTTTTCCATGTTCCTCCCTGCCCTTTTTGTCTTTTTTTTCAGTGAGAAGAGTTAAAAGGGAAAAAAAAAAAAAAAAAAAAGAGAGAAAAAGGGAAACAGGAAGCATAAACGAGAAATTATTCTAAAATGGATTTGTTTGATTAAAAGTCCTGTCAGAGCTTTGATACAAGAATGCCCTTTTACCAACAGTGTGGTGGTCAGAGGACTGTGGAGGACAAATTAGAGGAATAATGCCTCTGCCTCACAGCTGAGTTAATTCTGTTAGTTAACTATCGTGAGAGTGGTATTTACATAACCACCCTCGGTGGGAATCGCATACAGAGTTTCCCAGCCAAGAAAAGGCGCAGTGACAGCTCTCAAGGACCTTGCCCTTGCACAGTGATTTAATTCACAGGCGTAAGAGCCTTCACAAGCCCAACCACCGAACGCCTGCCGAGCTCCATTAGCTGGGTCGTTCCTCCCGGGAGAGTCTGCAGGGGAAACTTCTCTGCCTCTGCAGAGCCTGGCAGGCCAAGGAGAGCTCAGACCACCCTGCCCTAAGTCTGCCCACGCAGAGCTGGACCGGGTGCTCATCTGGACACAGCCATGGCGTGCAGATGGACACATGGACAGCTCAGCTGAGTGCTTGGACCCCTCATGGGGCATCGCCCCTATGGCAGGAGGCCCACCTCTCATTGCTCCACTGAAGAGGGACTGGCTGCCAACTTGTGCTTGCATACTTTCAAGAATCATAGAATAGTTTGGGTTGGAAGGGACCTTCAAAGGTCGTCTAGTCCAATCGCCCTGCAATAAACAGGGACATCTTCGACTGGATTAGGTTGCTCAGAGCCTTGTCAAGCCTGGTCTTTAACGTCTCCAGGGATGGGGCATCCACCACCTCTCTGAGCAACCTGGGCCAGTGTTTCACCACTCTCATTGTAAAAAATTTCTTCCTAACGTCTAGCCTCAAACTCCTCTCTTTTAGTTTGAAACCATCACCCCTGGTCCAACTGCAACAGATCCTGCTAAAAACTCTGTCCCCGTCTTTCTTACAGGCCCCTTTTAAGCACTGAAAGGCCACAATAGGGTGTCCCCAGAGCCTTCTCTTCTCCAGGCTGAACAATCCCAAATCTTTCTGCCTGTCCTTGTAGCAGCAGTGTTCCAGCCCTCTGATAATCTTGATGGCCTCCCCTGGACCCTCTCGAACAGGTCCATGTCTTTCCCGTACTGAGGGCTTCAGAGCTGGACGCAGTACTTCAAAAAACTCATCACCACTATTTTAGGCATCAAAACGGACTATTTACTACCTAAAAGGTTCCTTTTCTTGATGGCTATCCATGTCAACGGTGAAAATGTGTGTGTTATTTAAGACGTAAATAGATTTAAGTGTAACTATCAGATGCTGGTTCTTGCTATGCCTTTAGGCACTGGATGGAATAGGACCTACATAATATTTATTCCTCATGCAGATAGTTAAACGCTGTAATCAAATCAAGGCTGAAATATTTCTGATAAGCCAGATTGTGCTCTGTAAATCTCACACCATAAGGCACATTTTCCTGCCCTCGTATCTTTACTATGACTCTTTCTGACACCTCTTCTAGTTTTGCAACATCCTTTCCAAGATGTGGAGGGCAGAACTGCATTTGATATTCCAGTCTCACTGTAACAATGGAGTAGACAGAGGCTACACCATTCACCCTCTGTTCTGCTATGTCCCTGGCCTCAGCAGAGGTACAGGTCAGCAGCACTCGTAATGCTTTATTTCATTTGATTTCCTTTAAGAAGATGATATAATTTCCATTCAGAGTATCACTAAAAAATTTCATCTGTTGCCTTTAAGACCTGCACATTTTATTCAGTCTCAGCGAAATAATAATCCCTGATCCTGTAAGCGAAATTGTTTTGAACCCAGATGAATTAACATGGCCTTGTTTAGCAAGTATGTTTAAGAAGACATCTGGCATGCAATGTTCCACCCTCATTTTATTTAGAGAAAATCCTGTCTAAGCACATGCCTCAGGAAAGAGCACAGTAGTATTTCATACTACATGAGACACTTCTTGCACATTTAAAATTTTCCCTGGTGACAAGTATGAATTCTTCCTCCTTAAATAAAGAAACTTGCCTTGCAGTCACAGCAGCTGTCCACACCTTACCCATTAATATCTTGCTGCAAAGAGGTCACCTTTGCCTTCAAAAGGAGGATCTTCAGGAGTCTCTGTTCTGCAATCATCTGATTTCCTGGAAAAAAATGAAGATATATCTGTGTAAAGAGATGTATTTACAACAACTATCGGTTCTGTTTCAGACTGTTAGTTCCTCAGTACCCTAGCCATAAATGAGCTGTAAAAGCACCTGCTTGTGAGAAGCCCCTGCACTGTCCCATGAGCACTCATAGCTACTTCTTTATGATAGAGATCATGAAAGAAGAGCAGAGAAAATTGCACTTACACAGATTCCTTGGAGGAATTTTTTCTCTGTAAGAAGTGAACATTAATTTATTGTGTAAATACAATTCAGGGTCACTCTTTAAAGCAGAGGCAATTACCCAGGGATGGAAGTATAAGCTATTACATACATTGAAGAGACAAAATGATGTGTTGTCTGAATCAAATGCAATCCATACTTTAATGCCCAAGTCAGGTACAGGGAGCTAAGTAAGTGCAATTTTAAAAGTAATTGAAATAACAATATATATTTTCACGTTATTTTACTTGCAGTCAGACCATTATTGCAGCACATGTCAACTAAACTCTCTAAGAGATCTTGCGTGAGTGCATTGTACAATCCATGTTGACAAAACAGGTTCAGAGGCACATGCGCAGCTCATGCCATGGCCAAAACATCTCCTGAGTGGTCATGCCAGTAGTGACTGGAATAAGTACAGAAAATGCATCCCCCAAAACTCACGTAAGAAACCTGAAGTGGAGTTACAGATGCATTATTTAGAATTAGATTCCAAAATTCTCTCCCAAAACCTGATGCTTCCAAGGGCTACCTTGCAGGGAGCAGAGTAGGGAGATGGTGCCTGGAGACTGGGAGCCCCAGCTCTCTCTGTCCCATCAGGCACATCAGCTCTAAGGATGTTGTGCTTTTCATGTCAAAATGTAGATGGTTGGGAGCGTAGCCCAAACAGGATATTTTTTTTGTCTACAGAGGAAACTGTTTCGGTCTCTTTTGTTAAAACTTGAGTACAAACAGTCTAAAGAACAAAGCTTTGAAGAAAACTTTGCTTGCTGAGTGACATCTTGTAGCTAAGTCATTCCTCAAGATACACACACTTACCCGCTGCCCTGATATGAACCCCTTGTGGTGTGCAATGTCCGACCCACTTTGATGACAAAGTACAGTAAACAGCTGTTCAAGTAGCTCAGGAAAGCCATATTTAAGCCTGAGATTACTTCTGTTGCTTCACAGTGCTTTACTCCAAGATTTGCTCCCAGAGTAGGCATGAGGAGCAGTGTCCATCTCTCATGCCTTGGTTGACTGTTATCCTTAGATGAAGTGGCCTCAACAGACGACTGAGTGGTCTCCATGCTGCTCCCATGGCCATCTTGGCATCACACAGGCAGACATCCAGATACCTTTCTGTGACAGGTTTGGACAATAGGGAGCCTTTGGGCTTATCTGGACTTTCACTATAGCCTGATCTGAACATCCAGCAGTTGTGCATGGGAAGTATGAGACCTTGGATTGGGTCTTCTGGCCACCACTGCAGTACAAATACTAAACGGTGTTAAATAATCTGCATTTCTAATGTGAGTACCTTTTTTTTCTTTTTTTTGGAGTGCTTTTAATTGATGAAGACTCTATGACAGAAGAAAGATAAGATTCACTTATAAATATTTATCATCACTTATTCTTTATATTCTCAAGAAATAAAATATTATATTTACTGAGAAAACAGACTCTCATTAGACTATGCACAAACTGATTATATGATGCTCATAATCTTTCGACTTTCATAGGTTCTTAATTGCTGTGGGAGAAACAGTTGTTAAATAGCTATTTTTATATGATCCAGATATTGTGACTGTTGAACAAGTAAAATGCACAGTCTTCTGGATTATAGACATGACCCTTGCAAACCGTCCAGTTAGCAAGACTAATACAATTAAAGTAAAATGGATGTGTTAAAATGTATACATATATATGCAGCGTACAAATAAATACATACATACATACACAACTCCCTAGTGTATCCTCTTCACCCTCAGCTAAACCAGGAAAGATTCCAAAGGTGTGCTGCAGCTTAAAACTATAATTCTTCCCAACTGAATTGCTCCAGGCTCTAAAAAATGCAGAGTTCATTAAAAATGTCATGACATCTAATAATAATAACTACAACATACTTTTAAAGGCAGCAGAGTCTTAACTTGCCTTCTGAATTTTGACCCTGCAGCTCTGTATGTTCAGCTTTCTATTTGGAATCATTTAGCATATTAAATATTTACTTCTTTCCTCTAATGAAAGCTGAGATCTCATGAAACACCACAACCAAATAACCTTGAATCACTCCACCAATATCATGAGCAACAAGTCTCTTAGATCTTAAATTAGTGGCTAATGAACAAGGAAGAGTCACTGGCAGATTTCAAATAGGACACGCTAGAATGGAAGTGATTCATCCAAACCCTGTGAGTTGCCCATTATTGTGAGGTCCTTAAGAAAGAACTAAGGAGGCCAGGCTGTTTGAACCAAAAGTACCCATTCGAAATGCCCCGCTGATGGAGCTGCATGAGCACTGCTGATTCTGCAGCCCCACAGGAACAACACACAACTCTCTTCTGATACAGCTGAATATAAAAGAAGATCTTGAATTTCCCCAAACAGACCCACAATTGATGCAATTTCGCTAATCAGTAGTTGAATCTATGTAATGGTCATGCAAACACAGGAGAAAAGGAAGCAGAAAGGAGGTAAAATAACCCAAATATGCCACTCAGCTGAGAGCATTTGCCAGGTCCTTAAGGAAAAATCACTGCTCCCAGCAGGCAAGCTTCACCTTGTCCTACCTGAACAAATGACATTCACCATCCTGGTATATCAGAGATGATGAACTGGCAGAGAGTGTGATGAATTGCTGTAATTAAAGGAAGAAAAAGGCACCAAATTAGCTGTCAAAGACCAAGACTAGAAGACTGAATCTGGGACGAGCTCATGCACAAAGTGCAGCTCCAAGACAGAGCTTCACCGCCCATTTGGGATAATCTAGGCAGCAAAACTGTAGGTGATCCCCAAACATCCTCTGGGTACTTCTGTCACACCTGGGGTATTAATCCACACTGCTACACTCCCTATCCTTCTGTTCCAGCCTCTGTAGGACAGTACTTTCCTTTGCATTTCAGACTGTTGTATAACGCTGCTGTCTAAATGACACTTGCAGCAAGTGGAGTGAGTAGATATCCCAGGTGCTTTGTAAAACTCTGTGGGATGCACTGGGATGCCAGTTGCAGCATGCAATTGAGAGCCTAATATTGCTGTGCCGCTGCCTGCAAATAGTGGTTGCTACGAGGCGAATATCATATTGAGAAACCTGAAAAGAAGCAACAGTTTCAGGTCCAGTTTAGGGCTCATTGAAGTCTTTCTGTTGACTTTAAATAGGATGTGATCCATCCTTTAGCAAAGGTAGTGGAATTTTTTTTAAGAAGTAAACAGGGATGTCACCCAAATGACTCCAGATAATAAGGGTGGACAACAACAGGTCATTAGAAAGGAAGAATGACTGAGGAAGATGAAAGGCAACATCAAGCAGCTCTAGTGAACAAAACCCCACCAGATAAAGAATCTGACTGGGAACAGCTAGCAGTGAAAAATTGCATAAAACGTACTATTTCCAGGTTCCCCTCTATGCCAAGGTTAAATTTGGCAGACCCACTAGGATTTTTCCACTTCTATCATTTTATGGCCGTTCTCACCTCACAAATTCCCTCTACACGTAAAGTTGTATAAAACTGTCCCTGCTCTCCACCCTTTCTGCTCTCCTGCTGTGGCACCTTGCAGTGATTTTAAGTGTCGATCGGGGCCATGTGAGGTTTAAAGTTCACTGGATGGTGTGGGGTGTTTTCCAGCATGTGGTGTGAATGCATCCCTGCCCCAATCTGCACCCGTCTCCACTGTGGACACAAAAAAACCCCAGGAGCCCTGAAACACCACAGCTGTTTTGTGGAAACACAAACAAGAATAAAGGAACTTTCAAAGTGGAAAAAAACCCATCATACCTGGCTGAAACACAGCCAAATAAACCCCGTCTCTCCCTGCCTACTGTACCTTTGCAAGACGAGTCCTTTTGTTCAGCAACTCCCAACAGCTCCCTATTAACAAAGCCCCATACAGGCTTCTCCCCCCATCCAAGCGGAGGTTGGGCAGGTTTTCAGCTCCTCTCCAGAAAACTCCAGTACTGCTCATGCTATGGGGTCCTTGGGAGCTGGGAGCACTGCCCAGCACAGAACATGCATTACTGTGGGGAAGGATGGAGCTCCACCTATCCCATGGGTTGTCCCCGAGCAAGAACTGGCGGCCAGGACACCGCATCCAAACAAACCTCCTTTGAAGCCAAACACCTGTAAGTAGTAAAGTGATGTCCCTCAGGTCTCCTGCCATCCCAACTAACCCAGGTCTCAGGACAGACTGACCTACCAGCCATATCCATGTTGGTACCTCTGTTTCTCTTTCCTTTACCCGACTTGTCTCTCAGCGACCGCCCAGGGCTGAGGACAGTGTGTAACACACCCGGCAAATGTGCCATACAGCCCCAACTGCCCAAGCATTGAGGGGTTTAGCAATCTCCATTTGCATCATAAGCTGGAGAGATTTGTTATTATTTAGTTTATTTATTTTCACTAAGAACAATATGTAGATATGTAAGATCAGTCTGCAGCAAGATGTGTGTTGTGTGTGTGTGATTGTTTTGATAGGAGCTTCATGGGGATAAAAACATATTGCAAAACAGCTAAAAACAGTATTTTCATCACCTTCAGGAACTCCCTACTGGGGTTCAAAGTCTTTGCTCACTGCAGAGATATTCACACGTACTCTGGTCCCCTAGGGAGGAATGATTTCCTCAGGTTTTGACAGCATCCTTCTCTTTTGCTAGTGAAAAAACTCAACCCTCCCAAAAGAGAGACTCATCACTGTGATCCTCACCCCCTGAGGTCTAATGTGGCTTTAGCAATGTCATATAGAGTGTCCACTGGCAGAGGACCTGTCCTCCCATCTGCAGAAACAGTATGGTCTTCTACTCTTCAATATCCACACAAATGAGCAAGGAATGATTAGGGATGACAGTCCAAAAAGGCATAAAAGTGCAATTCCCTCTCCCAAAAATCTGGTAACTGATTTTTAGCAAGCATAATATGCAGTTTCTTGCTCACACATACTCGAATATTTGCCCCAAATGGATAAATTATTACAAGCTTCAGGATACTGAAAATTATAATCTTCACTTCATGGGTGGGGGATTGAATCACAAAACTCATCTCCCTGGGTCTGACAGGATCCAAACTTTGCAGTGCAAGCTCCGCTCAAAGTTCCAGCTCTCTGCAATCATCTCATCTGCATGTTGTGGTTGACTGCTGTGAAGCTCCTTCATGCACCTGTTACCTGGAATTCAGTCAGGTGTGGCAATAAGCCAGGAGACCCTTTAACTTAGTAAATCAATAAAGTGACCAACAAACTTAAATCAAGCTATTATAAGCAATAGCAGATAATTTTAAATTTTATGCATGGAAAAATGAAAATTAATTTTTAACAATCTCAGATTCAAGGAATCTTATTATCTGCTGGAGACATCCAATAATTCATACAAGTGACAAAAGATGCAAACCTCTGTCCCACCAATGTTACAGACCCGCTATCATGATCTGAATTTCCCCATAGCTAGTGGATGAGGAAGCTGCAAGGGGAGCAGATCAATGCCTCTGCTCCCACTCGCCGCTTCTGGGGCTTCCAATCCCAAGGAAACTGCTCGTATCCTAAGAAAAATTGTAAGTGGCAAAGGAGACGCTTCTAAATAGGAATTAGATTTAGATTGATTGAGATAGCTGTTGCATGTCAATTTATTTAAATATAAATGGATTATTTGGAATGTGTTCATTGAAGACTAACAGCTCCTGAATGCAATGTAGCTACATGGCTAATTATAAAGTCGAACAGTCATTATTAATATTTCTAATGATCAATTTGTATTCCAACCACATAAAACCATCAACTTTGAAGCTCCAACAGTCACGGTAATTGGGAGAAAAGACTGTGCCCTATGCAGAAAGTAATCAGCTGACTAGTGCCTTCTGTAAGGGTACATACTCTGGGCAAAATGAGGCACCTTAATACAATCCCAGAGTGACAGAGAAGCAACAGGACAAGAAGTCCCTGTGTACAGATAAGATTTATTCAATTAGGTATACTTAAATGCAACAGATTTCCATGGAAAAACAGATCAGTTATAACTTCCATTCTGCATGTCAGTCAAAGGAGCAGCAATAATTCAATACACTGCACTTGCAATTCTGTGCAGTCCTAGTGTCATGTTGCTGGGTCACTGCCAGAAGGAAAGTAAACACGCTTTTCTGAAGAGATGGTGTCTTGCAGTAAATTTGGAGCAAATTAGATTTATCAAGCACTGGCACACTCCAAGGCCTGCGGAGAGGAGAGCTTCTCCCACCAGACCAAGGGGCATCTCCCAAAGGCCTCTTGCTGGGGCTGTCAAGACCAAGGCTCTCACCTTGAGATACAAAACAAGCACTTCTCCCCCTGGATTCTCTAATTCACTGGAAAAGGTGAGACTCAGTGTAGGATAGCACCAGGCAACCAGTGGAAGGAAAGGGAACAGGGACAGGAGATGTTCCCTTCCCTGTCCCTCCTGGCCTATATACGCCACAACTCCCATCGGCCAGGTCTCATGAGAAAGGCCACCACAGGAAGATCACTCCTGAAGGACATCTTGGCAAAAGGACTCTCAGCCAGGAAGGGCCCTGGGGTGAGGTTTTGGGCTGTCTGTCTCAGTTATAACCAACAACCTTGCAGGGAAAGAGGCAGATTAATGATTTTTTCCTGGCTCTCCCTGATGTGACCAACCGAAATGTGCACCAGCGGTGGTGGCACTGCAAGTTCTGCCTTGAGCTCCCTGCTTCAGAGCTGGGCCAAACTTCCCTGCAGAGTTTCTGCTTCTTTCTTTTCAGCAAAAACTGCCATTTTGACCATATTCACACATTTTGTGCAAACTGTTCTCTTTCAGCTCACCACCTTCATCTAGGAGTTAGCAATTCATTTTGCTTCCCTACAGCTGAAATGTGTCCCCTGCATCTGGTTTGATTTTTACATATTTGTGTATAAACAACAATTCCTGAAGTGGCTTTATTATGCATAGCAGTGATTTTTTTAAAGCTTCATTTTTTCATGCAGGATATTTTGAGCAGATCCAGGACAAGATGAAAGTCTGGGATCTCAAAATCCTTCATGCTACAGAAGTTTTCTTTAGCTTACTGTACAAACAACAGTTTGCAATAGCATACACAGCCCAGTATAAAGGCAAGGAAAGGCTCCTCATTCTCCTGGTAAATGTTTGACTTCTTCATCTAGAAGGAGCCGAACACAGCATACTAAAAAGGAAGAGGTTTTTTTTTCCCAGCTAGCTAAGGGGGTTTATTACTGTTTCCTGTAAGCACCACTAGATTTGTGACCTAGTGATTTCTGAATCTCAATTATTTTGCAAGAAAAACCTTTTCCTAAAAATTGCCAGCACTTTTAGTTTTATTCCAAATCAAGAACTGGCACCTCCCCAACTCTAATTAACAGTGGTTATTTTTTGCCATCTCCAGTAACAAAAACTCAACTATTGGCCCAGAAGTAGAGCAGACACAGCTTCTGCCATGGCCTGCTGGGCAGTCACCATTCCCAACATCACAGAGAAAAAAAATTGTGCTGGCCTTAATATGTTTCTTTTTCCAGTGCAAAATAAATGTTGTACTAAATCACCTGCTTATCACTCACTAGACATTTGCAAATAAATCCAGCCTTAGGTTTCAAGCGTGTCAGAAATTCTCCACCAGAAAACATTGATTAGATGCAATATGTTCTGTGGGAACATATTGATTCTGTCTGGCCTTTGGGCATAAACCATGTCTGGCTTTTTACATGTCCACCTTCCCTAACTTCCTAGCTTCACCACTGCCTACCTGCTAAACTGTGGAGAGAGGTGGCTCCTGGGATGGACCCACAGCTCCTGGCATCCCCAGCATCCCTCTGCCCTGGTGCCTTCCCATGGGACAGAGGACATGCTGTCACCGGGAGAAAAAAATGTGGATGGGGTGTGCCTAGTAACACCTCTGCAAAGCAGAGTTTGAGGTCATGAAGAACATGGTTTCTGTGTGGGCTTAGACTCAGTCACACCATGAGGAGGTCATGGTTGGAGGTTCACAGGGGTGAAAAGGCTGGGAAGGACCTCAGCTGAGCATTTCTGGACTCTAGCACACCCCTATCCCAAGGATCAGTTACACCTCAACTTTCTCAATGCATGTTAATCCAACATGACCTGAAAGCCTTCTGAAGACTGTATGGTCCTTCCCAGGAGACCTTCAGGGCGCTTTGCCCGCCTTTCCGTCAGGATCCCTCTGGTGCCCAGTGTCACAGAGCTGCAAGTTCCCATGTGCTCCCTTTCCCCACGCACTCCAGCCAGGGAGGATGGAGTCAGCCTGGCCCCATCAGTGAGGGCAGCCCAGCCCAGCATCCCCCAGCACACCAGCCTCTGAGTCCCCAAACTGCTCCTCTACCTAATGCACAGGGCGAGATGTCACGTTTGTCTTTGCTTTGTTTTGTCAGGACAGGGTGGAAGGAAACTGCAGCCAGACCCACAGTCTCCCTCTACCCTTTAATCATCAGCCAATATAGACTGTGTCAGATAGTCGCCCAAATCTAGAAGGACAAGAGCATTACTCAGAGAAAAACTTTATGGCAATTGCTTGATCTTTCACTCATTCAGAAACTAAATCTCAAGCAAAAAATATATGCCTTCTATTCTGAGACACTGGCACATCCTACTGCAGGACCGGAAGCTGCAATGACAACACAGCACTCAAAGTGTATTTTAGCCTTTCGAAAGATACATTCAGAGCTCAGGAAAAAAACTTCAAAGCACTGTGACTCGTTAAAACCCCTCGGTGTTAACATCTGACCGGTTAGTGTCTGGTCTCTCAGCAGCAGAAGGAGGTGCAATTGCCGTTGTCACCCCCCTGTAAATCTCTCCTGCTTTGTTGTTTGGGATTGCAGGCAATCCTCAGCCACCCCTCAGCCCTGCCTGTGTATAGTCTAGTGCTGCATATGTTAGCAATAAGCCACCACGGCCCATTCTCAGAATATGAGCTCACCGCAGAAAATGAACCTCCTTCCCTTTTTCATTCCTTGGCAAGACAGGAGGCTGTTCCCGCAGCTGTGCTGGAGCACCAGCCACCGGCTCAGAGGCTGCTTTCCTGCTTGGGGACCTTTGGATGGAGGTGGCGGGTAGAGAGCCAGCACTGGAGGAGCCACTATACTGTGAAAGCTGCAGTGATTCCCTTGTTTTTGAAAAGTCAGAACAAGAAGCCAAAACCACAGCTGTACAGGGGACTGTCTTGCACTGAACTGGATAGCAGGCATGGCGGTTGACGTCTGAAGCGCATGATAGCTGCCCTGAGCGCATTGCACAGAGCCATTTCACAGGCAAAGCTCGTAAAGTTCAAGTGGAGCATTTCAAAAGCCAACATGTTATGAACTGATAAGGTGTCAAATAGTTCCAATGCCATCTCCAGAGATAATATCGGGACTTGAATTTATGCTCCATCCCATTATGCAACTGCAAATCCCCAGCCAACTGACACCCGGTGCAAGCACGCTCAGCTTCCAGTGGCTGGGCGTCCAAGGAAGGTGCTGGCACATCATGCCACCCCACACACACCCAGCTTGGATTAGTTGCAGCAAATACCAAAACCTCTGGGTGGTTACGGTCATTTGTCTGAATTTCATGGCACCTTCCTCCTGCCATGGCCACATATCCGGCTTGCAGAACTGTCTAGGCTTTGGCTACACGAGAAATGGTTTTCTGGTCCAGCCGTTCCCCCACACAGATAAGCCTGCTGCTGTCCATATTACCACTTCATCAGCAGCTCTGGTTTATATGCATCTGCACCAGGGCAAATATTTTCCAGATATAGTAGTACAATTCTGAAGTGTAAATTCATATCAGTTTTCTTTTCCTTGAACTTTCTATCAGTATACCAAAGAAGAGAATGGAAGATTTCACTGCCATATTTATCTAAAGAAAAGTAATTAACCTTGTGGCACGACTGTGAACCTCATATGAGCCAGCATCTCGTTTAAATTACAGGCACAGCCTTCCTTACCTGCCTGACTATCCAGTGCAGTGATGGAATCATTGCATGGTAACAGCCATGCAGGGCATGCCAAGGCTCCAGTAGAGGAATGCACTCACCTGCAGCTGCACCGGGGCTCGATTCACACCACCCAGTGCCTCTCAGGCAATGGTTATGAATGCTGATGATGACGGCAAACCAGGAGCTGAGACTAAGCTCTCATAATCATGCAGCCAAAAGTATCTTGGACGCCTGCAGAAAAAGCACACTTTACAGAATCAGACACTCATACTGGTGTCACTTTGCAAAGGATAAGCAGATACAGAGAATTTTTAGAGCAGAAGAGCAGTGGCTTGTCAGGTGTCAGAACAGCTTCCCAGCATCCTCATAATTTGCATGAGCTCTTAAATATAATTTCCTCAAATTCTTGTAATAAACTGCACGAAAGGCTGGTCTGCCTGGCAGCACCAAAAGCACAGCACACACCTGTATTTGGGGCAGGTATAGCACAGCTGCTGTACACCTTCCAGACAGAGCTCTTCATCCTTGGCTTCCCCAGAGGCACAGCCCCCATATCCCAGGGCTGCTGGGGCAGCCAGACAAGCACTTTCCGGGATTCAAGTGGTGAGGGAGCTGATCAGCTTCCAGATTCAGAGTAGTTTGGGTTGGGAGGCATCACCGGAGGTCACTGATCCCAACCTCTGCCTCCAAGCAGGGCTCACATCAAAGGTGGATCAAGTTGCTCAGGGCCTAGTGTAGGGTATCTGAATATCTCCGGGATCCCAGAGTCTCTAGTGTTTCACCACAAACATTGTGAATAAGTTTTCCCATATACCTACTTGCAAATTCTCTTGCTGCTACTCATGCTTATTGTCTTTCTGGATACATTCTTCGCCTCCACAACCAGGAGGGTTTTTTAAATTATAGGAACTAGTCACATTTTTCAAAAAGGGGGAAATGTGGAACAGTGACAGAGGATTCACAGAATTTGTTTGTGATTCCCTTCTCCTGCTATGTGCAGCAGAACGGCTTCCAGCAGAGCATCCCACACTGCAGCAGATGCAGCACGGGAGAACCCACACCACAGAGCAGACATCAGTGGAGAGCCAGCCCACGTTGCCAGCACTGGTTTTTGCTGCTAGGATAACTCGACATTACTTAATTTTTAACTGCTTCTACTAGTTGGTCACTCTGCATCTTGGGGGTTGTCACTAGACAAAGAAAACCGAATGGGATTCCTGTCCTATTCAGTCACCTGACGTGTGAGGGTCTCCCAAATTGCCAGGACTGTTATACCTGTGGTAAAGCCATGCCAGGGTTCAGCAGGGATTCATCTCATTTCAACCTCTGCCCCAACTTACTGGCCACCCCACAGGAGGAGAAATCACCCCTTTGCAAAATGTCTCAAAAATTAAAACCCCTAAAGAGAACGCAATGCTGTGGTACCATTTTGTAGACATTCATACACTGTATTCTCTCTCGTAATGCAGACCACCTGTCTCAGAAGTCGGCTTTGGCAGACAGGGCTCCCAGCAACACACTTACAGCTGCATTAGCTGCCTGTTTATTAAAGATACAAAGTTCCTAGAAACAGGTTGATTACTTTCCTTTAATTACACATTCTCTCATTAAATGCCAATAATAAAATGGAATGTCTGTCCTAGAGATAAGATTATGTCACATTCATAATTTGGCTTTTTGGGACAGCAGATAAATGTTTCAATCATTTTAAAATATGAATTTGTCATTTATGAGAGCAATAAATAATGCAAACAGGATATGTGGTTACACTGACATTATCACCTCGTCATTGCTTAAGGGCACCCTGGACATGAATATGTGATACTATAACCTAAGATTCTATAACTCTTTGATAAATTATTGCCCATCACAATCCTATATAACACAGGGGAACAGAGGAGCAGTGGAAAGATTTTATGGTTGCAGTTGCATTACTTTGCAGCTGTAATACAATTACTGGAGTTATTGCTGAAGCAGCAAGTGAAAGTCTGCATCCTTCTGGGAGGTAATGTGTAAAGAAAGCTTAACGAGTTAGCCCCATGGGGGATTTCCTACCCTGCAAGTATTTAAACTGCTAATTAATTCCTATTAAAAGAAGGTATTTTTTTGTACATCAAAAAATGATAGTGCCTGAGGCTTTGAGCCTGCAGTGGGATCTCCTAAGACTTTGCACCACCTGAGATGGGCAGGCTTGGCTGAGACAGCATGAAGCACAGATGAATCCTTCAATGGCCTCCATTTCATGTTCAGAGCACCATGCTCATGTCAGTGGCTTAAGTCCATTCCCAGGCATGTACAACCAACAGAAAACTAGAGAACATAAAAGCAACCAGCCTTCAGGCACAAATAAATTATGCATTTCTATGCTCAACCTTTACTTTGCATGTGCAGTAATACGTTTCAAGATTAGCCACTGCAGTTACACGTAAAACCTTTGCTTTTAATGTCATGCTTCCTTGAAAACAGGGAAAAAGAGATAAGCCACACTCTCAGATCATTCATGAAAACACAGAGGCTGACAAAGGAGCCTCAGAGGCCAGGCAGCTCCCAGTAAAACAGGACCATGCTGTGAAAGATCAGGTTACTGGTACCCTGCGGGGGATGTGATGCTTGTTTTGTGGAGAGGTTCCTCTCTCCATCCCTCCTCTCCCTGGGAGGACACCTTTAGTTTTATACACTCACAGCTGTTCCCATGCATGATATTTTTTTAAACTTCTTCTCTTTTATTGCCTCATAAAAGGCACTGACTGACAATGAGGTTGTTGTTTACTGACACGGTTCAGGGCTGGCAAGCCCCTGTGTTGGACCAGCCCGATTTATTCCTGTGGATGCTGGGTGATGTTACATGACACAAGTGCTCCAGCAGCTCCATCAGAGACAGCGGGAGCTGGGACGTCTCACCCCCAGCCATGCCATGGGAGGGAATTGGTGAAGAATTTGCATTCCTGCCCTGTTAAATCCAAATGCAAATAATGAAGCAGGTGCTCGCTGAGCTTTCAGGCAAGAGCCACCAATGCAACCCTGTGCCCAAGGTAGGATTGGAAATCCCAGTAGGCAGAGACAGTCAGATGCTGTAAGTCACAGCAGACCCCATGGGGGTCAGGGTGGCTGTCAGAACCCTGGAGCAAAACCCATGCCCCAAAATGCCCTGCCCAGCAGTGTCACAAGGCAGCTGACGCCAAACCAGACAAAGAAGGCGGCTTATGAACTTGACTGCCTCTTCCACTGTCCAGCCCCGCTGAGGAGCCGGCCTCACCCTGTGCTTCCCAAGCAGTCGCCTCCCCACGAACAGGATAAATTAATCAGCCATAAAGGGTTCCCATGCTAATCGCACCCTTGTGCGACTCAATTCAACGTAACACTGCCCTCTTGTGCTGCAACACATAAGGGGTCTTTGCTGTTAGGTGATTCATTTTTTTTAAATAGGAGGGGAGGAGCAATCGACAAAACCAGTTTCCCTCAGTTGTAAAGCAATGCCCATGGTATTTTGTCCCAAGAGGTCAAAACATTTCCATTTCTCGTCATTCTCAAAGCATGGATGTCTTGCACAGTCTAGGGTACCCATCCACTCTGGGCAGCAAAATCAAAAAGATGGGTAAAGGTAAAAAAACTCAAAGAAAAAATAATAATATAACCACAACTCAAGGTGGATGAACAATGGAAAAGATACCAAATAGAAAACTGCACTATTATGAAAGCACTTTGCATCACGCAAGCTGTGTTAAATATTTTTTAAGCACTGGTTAACGGCAGGAATCAGCATTTAGTCAATACTCTGTTAAAATTTGTTTCTTTAGGGTCACATATCCCAAGTATAAAAAAATCAATCATGGTTAATGTTTTACCTAGAAATAACTACAGCCAGCTCAGTAATCATGGGCAATAGCATGTCTGGAGCTAGAGGCTTTCCCTCCACACAGTCTCCAATAGACTATAGGGAGTAAATTTTCAAGATACACATTTAGTGGTCTATTATCCCATGAGGACTGACGGGCAACGCAGCATTTCTGCTGGGGATAAATATCTCAGTAATACTGCTACACCTTTGAGAAGACATCCCACCCCTGAAGTCATCCACGGCATCATACACCTGAAGGACACTGACCAAGGCAACTCTGTGGCCCTTGGTGCCCCAGTTATGGCTGCTGTGCACCCCACCCAACCCACTGGCCTCCTTCCCAGGCTCCTGAAACAGCGCTGGAATCGATGGGACAGCCCGTGGAGAGAGGCTGCAGAAATGCAAAGGCACAGGAGCAGTCTGCACTGCAGGATCTCGCCCTGTGCTTTTACACCACCATTCAAATGGCTGCAAATATCACCTCTTTCTTCTGCAGAAGAGACATAGATCAGGTCTGATTTTATTTCGCTATTTATCAGACCTGCCTTGGACAGCATTTAATATCTGACAGAAACAGGCATTTGGAAAACTTATTTTTAAAATCAGTGGATGCAATGCGGTAACCATAGCATTCAAGCAGAAAGGCATTAGAAGCTCACTGGAGGAGGAAGGAATGATGCTCACAGAGGAGAAAGAAAAACTGACAATGGCAGAAGGGAAAAGGTGCTTTTCTGACACAATACTGATTCCTTCTTGGGTATTGTTATTTAATGGACTGGTTGTGTAAGCAGAAGAGAAAAACAAAACAAAACCAACAACAAAACAAAACCAACAACAAAACAAAACCTCACACACACAGAAAAATAACAAAAAATAGGTGCCAAGATACATCCTGCACCATTTTCTAATTGATTTTAGAACAGTCTGTCCCTATCCAGCTGCACACTCAGGCATGTATATAACTCTGTGTGTTTTCACACCATAATCTCTAATGTGCTTAACGTACTTACCTGCCGTGCTGAGCAACGCTGCCTATGTGGACCTGCACAAATGTTTTCTTAAGTTGAAATCCTCATCCCTGGGTCCTTTGAAGAAGCCTCCAGGGCATAAACATTCATTCAGAAGGGGAAAGGACTGTAAAGAGCACTTCAATCAATGGCCTATGAAATATGTAATCACTGAAGCTACAACAGCTTATGCTCGCTGAAACAGGATGAAGCTCATTTGCTAGAGTAAAATGTTATAGGAGGGGGGAAAACAAAACAAATCAACAAGAAAAACCACAACAAAACAAAACAAAAAACACACACCCCCCAAAAAAACCCAAAAAAACCAAACCTCCCAAAATCTACAGTGGGTTCAAAAATTCAAACCTTTGTGCCCTTCTCACTGCGATCGCAGAGCTGGCCATGGATGATCACAACAGCCATCCTCCCTCGCTGTCAAGGTAGCTCCTTACTGCTATTTGCTCCCATGCTTGTGAGACCTGTTCACGATTTTTCAGCTGGCAAGAAGACGAGGACAGTCTTCCTTGGCATCACCCAAATTAAATATTGAAAATGTTTGTGTTAGGGAGAGACGTGGCTGGGGATTCGGGAAGCTCTTCAGACATTATTAAAATGCACTAAGTGGTTTGCTGGCAATTATCTGCTATTGTCACTGACTCAGGCTGGATCTGATGTGTCAGAAACTCCTGCGTGCATTTTTCTAAATAAAACCTAGATAAGAGAAGATGACACATGTTTTTTGACCCGGAAACTTGACATTTTGGTGTTGACACCTCCTACTAAGTGTTCATAATAAAACTTTCCAGGTAAGACAGACAAATTATGTTGTGAAGCTTTTACTGGGCAGAGTTTAAGGTGTCCTTGTGCGAACTGATTTAAAACTTCTGCATTCTTCTTTTTCTACCAGCCAGTAGCAGAAATTCCTTCCAGAGTTACTAGAACTCTTATTATACCAGTGAGATTGATTCTTCTGATAAACCAGTTAAAGCGAAATACAGCATTGAATGAGAATCCTGCAGAGTGACCTGCCTGAGATTTAGTCCCAATAAAACCAATGACATACTGAAGGGCTGTTGAAGCCCTGACTAATATTCTATTTTCTTTTACAGTTGAGGGTGTCTTGATGTCACAACCTGTACTGTGAGCTTTTGTGGATCCTCAACTGAAAGGGTTTTTCAGCAGCAATGCCCTGGAATGCTTCCCATTAACTGCTGCTGTCTCCTGCTAGTGACAACTCTTAAGAGTTTGTTTCAGATCTTGAACTCACTGCCATAAGAGCAGCATTCATCAGCTCAGGACTTGAGTCTGTAATGTATTTTTCCTGAGGCTACACCTTAAGGCAATCTAGAAATGGAAGGGAGTGAGGATAGCTACTTACTGAATATGGTAGGGGTTCTTTACTCAGGGAAGTTAAAAAGAAAAATCCACCAGAAATCTAACTTGTACTCCATTGCTTACACTCACTAAGTGTTTATATTTTTTCCAAATGCGTGCGAGATCTTGGCCAACAGTAGAGACTGAGAAAACATTGAGAAACCAGTACAAAGAGCAAAAATTGTTATTATTACCCAGAGTGAATTTACTCTGGAAATGAGAAATACGTTTATTAGCATTCTGGGCTGGACCCACTTCTGATTCAGCTTTGCAAACAGGTAGTTTTAATATAAAGACCGTTCCATTTATAAAGGGGTTTTATGGTGTGCTTGCCTACGGCAGCAGGGGATTGGATTCGCTGATCCCTGAGGACCCTTGCTAGTGCAAAACCCTAACTTTCAACACTGTTAAAGTTTCCATGCTCACCTGATGGTGAAGAAATCCACATTAATCACCAGTCCTTGCAAAGGATCCTGCAGCTGCCTCTTCTGAGGTCTCAGACCTGTCGTCAGAACTGGATTGGTTTTGTGCTCAGGAGCCCGTGAAGGTTTCCCTTGTTACATGTCTTTGTGGAGAGTGGGACTGTGGGAGCCCCGTGGCTTTGCGGGAGCTGGGGATGCTGAGATGGGGCTGCAGCTCCTGGGGGGAATCAGGGTGTCCACTATGTTGATCTCTACCACGTTAGTCTGGGGACCATGGCATCCAACAGTGTGGATCAGCTTGGAGAGGATGCACCACATTTTGCCCTTGGCATGTAGAGGGAAACAACAAAGACAAATAAGCAATATGGTACAAAGCCCTTTCTAAACTGAATTATTCTTCTCTGAAACAAAGAAAAAAAAAAAGGAATTAAAAAGAGAAAGGAGGTATCTTCTTACAGTCATCCTTTGCCAAGCATCATGAGGAATAACTAGGAAGAGAAATCCATCTGTAAAGCCTTGATGGCTGGGAAGAAAGATTTTTATATACACCAGCTCCACCATGGCCATATTGATAGAAATTTAAAGTGTTACTCTCTGGCAATAAAAATAGCTCTGTGTTGGCAGACACTTTTTTAATGTGTTAGAGGGTCATTAATCATTTGCCAGTGTTCTAATAGTCAGATGTACTTGATATCTTCATTTACTTATAACGTTCATACCAGCTCCTCAGCTATCTTAATTTACTTGGAATCAGCTGTTTTGCCTGTTGAGGAAAACAAAGTAATGTAAAAAAATACTATAAAGGCAAATATAAAAACCTGAAGGTTCTTAGTAAATACAGACCTCTATTACATACGTGCAATCAATAAGGTCACTTGTGTAGTAACCCATAACAAAGTACAGTTGACAATGTGTTATTTTTCTGCTGGAGAATATAATGTGAAGTTGAGCATGCTAATGACTTTTGGAAATGGGCAATGACAAAGATTGATTAATATCAGTTGACAGCCTGTTCCACAGCTTCGAAGCAGGAATAGCAATGATTGATTTGCCAAAATGTGGGGCACAGGCTTTAGATAACAGAAAGGCTAAATCTGAGCTCAGTCTGGTTTCAGAAACATGATTTAAGGGCCAAATGCTTAACAATAGTTAAAAGCTTAAAATAAAAGACAGAAGTGTAGCAATATTTTCAAAGTGCACTTAATTACAATGAATTTTTTCCATGTCTAGGTACCTTTACGAACCTGAATCTGTAGACCGTGGAGTTTAAGACCAGAAATCCTACATAAAATGCAGAAACAAATGAAAACAATGGACAGGAGGTGTGGGGGAGAAGCCAGCATAATTGTTTTCTAAAAATCAGTGAGAGACATCATGAACAACTTCAAGCAACAGGTTTCAATGATGAAACCCTCACCTAATGTCAGCTAGTGAAGAGTCACTTTCTGTGATGATGAGGAGCAAGGTGAACAAACAGGCACAACAATTTGTAGGGCTGCATGCTCTCTACCCAGGCTGCTAGGGCAGTGTAAGAGAAATGTTGCACTCCAGGGCAACAGGGATCCCCACATTTTTAGGCAATTACATATTTGACAGAATGTACTCCACCTGGGAATAACAGGAGGAAAAATGATCCCATCCTCACTTTGCGAGGGCTGAGGGATGGGAAGTTCTGTTGAAAGATTGATCCATTTCCTCTTACACTGACAAATTCAGCTTTTTAGCAAGCACAGCACAGCCCAAGTGCCCCGAGCCTTAGAAAAGCCAAACCAATAAATGAATATCTATAGTCATGCTCCATTTATAATGATTTTGTCCACTGCAGCACGTAAGAGAGAGCAGGAGAGAAAGATGGAGAATTTCATGACAGATGTCCACCAAAGGGCTAGTCTTCATTAGAAATGCAGTCATGTGTGGAGAGCTGAGCTGGCTGACACGCTGCTGGCTGTGCTGCTTAGACGAGGCCAAATTGCAGTCGTCACTGCGTCAGCTAATTGCAATTAAACCCCACTGCTCGTCAAAGCAAAGTCTCTAAAGTGATTCCATCACCCACCTCAGATTGCTGCAACCACTATCTTTGCAGTGAAACGCACCATCTCAATTGTATCTCACAACGTGACAGACAGAAAGCCGTAGAGTGCAGACCTAATTAGGAGAAGAAAGCGTTAAGATAAATAACAACAAAAATGCAAGTGTTTTCACAGAGCATAGAATCTGTGAAAAAGTGGACAAGTATTTGACTAAGGGAGCTTGGGGCTTTCCTGGGCTTCATTCCAAAATACGTCTTTTAAATACAAATGGTGTTATGTTATTATGTTATTTTTCATAGTGAAACTCATAGAAAACACAGCAGGCTCTCAAGGAACTTAGAATGGGAGAATCCCTTTCCACTCAGGCCTTTCAGGCAGGATCTGAGTTTGGGGATTTATGACCTTTTGAATTACATGATATTTGTCAAGATGCTTCCAAAAAGAAATGTAAAACCCGCCTCCTGTGAGGTCAGCTCATTTATAAATCAGTGGTATCTATAGCTGACAGATTTTCCTTAATAAAATGAAGTATTCATGGTGTGAAATGATAAGCCAACCTTTTAAGATGACCAGTAAAGTCTGCAAAGAAACCTCCACCCTGGGCAAGTCGTCCTTTAGATAGGGCCGTTGATCATGCGCTAAAGAATTGATGTGCCTGTTCCTGGGGGCAGTTTACCGACATAAAGAACTCTTTGCAGCAGTAGCTGTGCAAGAAATGAGGATGGGGGACAGACTGGCAGCAGTACAACACTTTTATTGATTGGTTGATACTCATCTCACCTTCCTTTGGTCATCTCAAAGTCAGGCACGGAAAGTCTTAATAAGTTACCAAAAGGCTCCTTCTGCCACCTGAGGATAGAGGCAGGTGACCTCAAAGGGGC
The DNA here is from genome assembly GCF_036013445.1 of Caloenas nicobarica. Classification (NCBI taxonomy): domain Eukaryota; kingdom Metazoa; phylum Chordata; class Aves; order Columbiformes; family Columbidae; genus Caloenas; species Caloenas nicobarica. The sequence goes on along the minus strand of NC_088255.1, from coordinate 15,386,508 downwards.
TTTGTTTCTCCTGCCTTGGCCACTTCATTTAATTGTGCTAATGGACACAGCATTTATGAAAGGAAGAATTTGAGAAAACATAGGCAGTGCATTATAGTTGTAACATTCTTGCCAAAAACCAGTCCTTCTGTAAAGCATGATCTGGAAAGTCAAATGTGGTTACCAGCTCTAAATATACAGATCAGTTCAACCAAGAGATGAGGGGTGTAATCCACAGAGGACTCTGCAGGACATGGGTCTGTTCTCCCAGAGCCTGTCCTGAGGTCTCCTCAACCCCAGTGTACACATTTGCAGGTGTATTTGCTAAACAGAGCCTTCCCTTGTGTCAGCCAGCAGTCGGTTTTAGTATTAGCCCACCTGCATGGAAAAATATGTGATGACACATGCCATCTTCCATGTTTTTTAATATCTTTCCACAGGATCAGAAGTCTCGGTGATTGAGGAGGCAGCATGGTGGGCAGATACTGAAACAGAAGCCACTGATACTGCTTGTACATCTGACAGGAGTAATTAGTCACAATTCAGACCCTTGGAAGTTATTTCATTTAGGGGAAAGCTGATGGGTCAGGTAGCTCCAATGCAGTGACAACTGCATGAAGTCCAGCTTTTTTAGAAAAAAACAAGAATAAAACCCATCGCCTCGCCTTGCCATGGCTCCAAAGTCTTTTCTAAGCTCCCCCCAACATACATGATTTCCAGTTTAAGTGACTCTTTCTCTCTTCTGCAAATCCACTCATACACTACTTTGCAAAAGAGCATCCATGCAAGTTCTGGGCTTTCAAAATCCTAAACATTTGGCTTTTTTCGTGGGAGAGGGGGGCAGGGGAAGGGAGCAGGAGCAGGTGGTCAGTGTCTCTTGCAGCTGCCTTATGCAAGGCGGTGGTTAAACCCATTAATCTTGATAGGGTTCAACTCAAATCAGAGTAACATCGTACAGTGCATTGTTGAAAAAAGACCTCTGACCATAGAAATGTTTAGTACTGAAATCAAGCTTTTTAGGATTTTGTGACCCATCTCTCAAGTGAACTTTCCCTTTAGAAATCAATAGAATTGATTTTTTTTTTTTATGCTGGACATTTTTTGTGTGGGTGTGTTGCAGTTGCTAATTGACAGGTCAAAAGGTGTACATGCAGTTTGGTAGAGAATATCTTAAAAGTTGATGTTTAAGGGACAAAGTTAAGTGATTATAGATGCCACTCTAACATTTAATATCAGAAGCTGTCACAAACAGTTCTTAATATTTGAGTTCACAATGAAAAGCTACAGCACAAAGAACACTTACACCCCGCTGCCATAAAGCTCTTCAAGGCCCAGTTTGCCAGCTCTGAAATGAAAAGATGAGAAAGGTCAGGGAGAACATCAATTAAGTTGTTTTTCTAGACTAGCTACAAGTTTTAAGACTTCAGGAGAACTTTCGCTTTTATTCCCTATTTCCTTTGGGAGGAGTATTAGTATATTTTTGCTAGAACTGATGGCTAAATCAAAATGTTTAATTTTACCACTAGTATCTAACTTAAGCCTACAAACAGAAACCAATGAGGCTTTTTGATGCCTAATCAAAAAGTTTGTTAGTTTCTACAAAATATATCCGAGAACATTTTGCATGGTGGAATCCACTTAAGATCTCACCTGAGCGTTACGCTGCAGTTTCTTTTCATGCACAGAAGGGCATAATGTTCCTGATAATGAAGAAATAAGGACAATTATCTTTGGAATGAGTCAACTTTGAAGTATCTCTGAACCACATAAAAATGAAGTTTTAGCATCTTTTGTCCTTTTAAGACATTAGTGAACTCGGACTCTGGCTTTGAAAATAAAAGGAAAGAGCTGACCTTTGACAGCCTCTGGTGATAGTATCCCATCTGATTGATTTAACTGTAAGATTAACCAATGTAATGAAGCATTTTGACTGTCATCTAAGGTATACTTACTGTGATGTATGGAATGCTTTTCAAATGCTTATGTGAATGATCTCAATCAGTTCTTCATGTAAGTGACAATTGTTGTCCTGCCATATTGACCGAGAGGAGAAACCCAGGAAGCTCTTGAGGACAAGAAAAATGTGATTTTACCTTTGAGAGGCTGAGGAAGATCTAGAGGCCACTGCACACAAATGAAAGCAGAAGACCCGCAGGGAACCTCAGTGGTTTCAGAATGAACAAAGTTGATTGATAATTTAATTTGTGGTCAAGACACCCAACCTGGTTCTTAAAACCAACACATCAGGCTTAACACTAAGGGAATGTTACAAATACCACAAGAAAAGTGTATAGTAGAAGTCAACCATGGTAGTTATCACCAACACACGCTGTATGGTGCTGTATGGATGGGGCAACCTTAAACAGATCAGTCATTTATCAAACCAGAATTCTTCTGTAACCCTACATACACCTTCTGGGTCAGCAGTCAGATGAGGTGTGAAGCATCGCTACAAATTAACCCATGATGTACATTAAATGACGTACACTGGTATTTGGTAGGTACTCAAGTGCTCCCATTGAGGGCCATTGAAGGGACTCCTCCAGGAGTGAGCTTGCACTGCTGGGCAGGAGGTGCAGAGCTCTGACAGAGAGAGAAGTTACCCTAAGGAATGAGTAAATAAGACAGCTCCTTTTTAAAAATAAACCTGTTTCTGTAGAACAGCTCGGCACACAGATTCACATATTTATGTGTAGTAATAGTCACTGCGTAAGCTTGTTTTGGGCACTGCTGTCTCATACAAGTTTTTAAGAAGCAGTTGCCAAGCTGGGAAGATATGAAGGGTGAGGAGAAAGAGACAACATTTCCTGGGAACCGCTAGCAGCACAGTTGAGGACTGCTGCAGTGAGCCACGGTACCCAGAGCAGGAAGGATGCCACTGAACATGTAGAGGAAGATGCCTCAGGATTGGTAAGTTCTTGCAAACATTTTTTTATGAACCTTGTGTTATTTGGGCATCTTGAGCTTTTCAATTCAGGTGATCACAAGAAAATCCCTTAACTCGAAGAAAAAACAAAATTCCTGCTTTTAAGGGTGCCAGAAGAAGCTTTACATTTGGATCTAGGAGTTCAAAATCCTCAGAAAATACACTCAAAAGAAACCCAAAGCTATCTAAATTTTATCTCATGAAGTCAAAGCTTTTCATTATTTCCTGCAATTGTGCTCATGATTTTTTGCAACGTAGGACTGGGAGTTTATTTTCTCTCATTTCCTAGCCTCAGAGAATTGCTTAAACAACTCTGCAATGGTATTTCTACAATAGGGAACAATCCAGGGCTGGTCAGGCTAAGCAGCTGTCTCCCCTGTTCCCTGCTATGTTCCACCTGGCTGAGTAATTACCATCCTGCATTGCCTCTTGTCCCGAGGATAACTTTATTCCCTCACCTGATAACAAGGTAAAATCAACTTTCCTCACAAATCCCATTATCTCCTGGAAGATCCTCTCAGAATGCAAATCAACAGGTTCAGCAGAGACAGGAGCCCAACAGCAACCCACAGCCTCAATTCAAATTACCTCCACACTGCAGGATGAGACAATCTGAATTAGCAAGAATCACCTGGGCAGAGCAGTGACTCTGCATCTTATGAGCCCTTGATCCTCAGATCAAAGAGGTTTGATGGGCATTTAATTAAAAGATAAAGTAGCCAGCCATAAAACACCAGACTAACCTTTCAAGTATACAGCTCAAGTTACAATTAAAGAATGACTGCAATTGTCAGATTTTTGGACTTCACTGGCAATACACTCCATCATTAAGGGATAAATTGACTGTTGAGAGCAGTGCCGACCTTGCTTTTTAATGCCGTCATAGGGCAAACTGGTTCAGGTGGTAGGAGCTCACATGCAGTCTTGGGAGTCTCTGTTCCCCCAAATCCAGGGAGATTCCCAGATGAAATCACAGCTGCTCTTTTCTTCTTCCAGGACTGCACCCAGGGTGTGCTTGTCCCAGAAGAAGCCATCCTCACTCTTACCATACACACATTCTTGATGGGGCACTATGCTCGCCCGTGCCCCAGGGAACAGCAGCCAAGGAGAAAAGCTCATTTAGAAGACACAGGTATGAACACTGAGGGTGCTGTTAAGAATGTGCTCTGAGACCTGACAAAGAAAGTAACTTTAATAATATCTGCACGGGGTTTTCTTTTTCCCAGCACAGCGATGTCACTATTCCTGCACTGCACAATGCTGGCTGAGACAAGGTGCTAGTAGTTTCTAAAGACAGCATCATCAGCTTCTATGTCTTCTCCGTGACACACACTGACTGCTGATATTCACTGGTTTTTCTCACAGGAAAACTCCAGTGCCTTGTCACAGCTGCACAACAGGACAGCAAACCCTTGCAAGTTAACATCCAGCAGAAACATGCTTTTCTTAAAGAGAGACACAAGTTTTACAGGGAGAGGAAACAACTCCTATCAGAACAGCTGATACAGCAGGAAAAAACAGATTGACTCTCAGATGCAGAAGCCCCTGAGATCTGCTCCAGCAGTGAGGTCTTGCCCAAAATAGCACATTTTGAGATGTTTTTCAAACCAACACGGAAGCCAAAGCCTGTCTGCTGCCAGCTCCCACACGTGCACAACCACTGCCTCGGAACCCAAGAAACCAAGGTACTAAACTCATGTGACACAGCACAAAGCCGAACACCTCGTTGAGCAGTACCAGAGGAGGACACCCGTGGCCCCTGTGCTGCCCAGCCCTATGTGCCAAGTCCTCACCCCAATGTTTTGCTGATCACCTCAATTGCATTTTTCACATTTTGGTGCTTAACTGTACTTTTCTCCAGTGCATCTTCTTACTCCATCCCTGTGTATATTTACAGTCTGCTCTGAGGATGATTTACATTAAAACCCCAGTGTTAACACAGTGAAACCTTTTGCATGGAAAAGTCCAGAGCCATAAAACATTTACAACATAACAAAAATGGTTTCCTAAATCTCTGGCTTACTTGAAAATACAGAAGAGGCTATTATTTTCACTTTGCCCTCTGGACCTGTTTTTCGATCCTTTTCTCTGACTGTATAGCATTGTAATCTTGGAGGAATGAGTCATTACCCAGCCTTGATAAAAAGGGTAGAACCACTCCCTGAGCATGTAGAATTGTCCCATTTGATACAGGGACTGTGATACTCTAAAGATGTTAAACTGTCTGGATGCTGGCAAGCTCTTTGAAAAGTTAATTTTGCATTCAAAACCAATAAAGCATTGGACAAGTGACACAGGGTTCGGATTTACCCTGGATAATTCATTTGCTGTAAGACATTTAAATTAAATCAGTTAAACTCTGACTGCAGTTAGTCATTGGGATGTCAGTGCTAACAAACGATGTTAATTGAAGCAACACTGAAGAGTATTTTGACTTGAGCTTAGCAAAAAATGCATCAGCTTAGTTGTAACCAAAGAGCAACACACACTGCAAAAGCAAATTTAAGGGCTTATTCTGAAAAATAATTCTAGCTAATAAGAGCCTACAAGTCAAAACAGCCACAGGGGAAAATTAACAAGTAATCTGTGGGGAGGGGAGAGAAAGAGCAATAGAGAGAAGGTGTCTGCAGAGCCCCGGTTATGCACAGGGGTATTTTGCTGCTCTCAGATCCAAGGTGCTCCAGCCTCACTGAAGTGTTCACAATATGAGCTCCTCTGAAGGTAAGATTTCCGTTTGTGGCTGTACCCAAGCTACAGAGGGAAATATTTTGCATTTAGAGGAGAAAAAGATTGCTCCGGCAGGGGGATTGGACTAGATGATCTTTCGAGGTCCCTTCCAATCCCTAACATTCTGTGATTCTGTGATTAGAGACACTATCCAGACTACCATGCAGTGAAGATATATCTGCTTTGAGCAGGCACTCGATCCAGAACAAAACTTAATGGAAGGTGGGAGATTTACTTAAAGTTTGTCTCCAATTCAGTCGTGTCATTTTAGATATTGGAAACCATTTAAAACCCAAGTAATCTTCTTGCTGAGTGAGATACATGCAGCCCTATAAAACTGCTTTATCTCCATATTGCTAGTGCCACAGAGAGAGACTTAATTACACATTAAAACTGTTCAAAAAGTTAGCAGCAAACTGGCTGTTTGTCTCAGTTACAACAATACTAATGCATTAGTTTCGTTTTAAAACCTCGGCCCTTCTCACTGAAAGGCACTGAGCATATTTCCTTCTCTAGCAGCTCAGTACAACATCACCGTCTCACAGGATGGTCAAGCAACAAATAAATTGAGCAGATTGAGTTTTCAGACCGTCAAGCAAAAACTTCCAGAAATGGTTTTTTCCTTCTGAAAATTTCCCCGGAATTTTGGAAAGTACTTTCAGTGTAACCATGCTATGCATAAACCTGGCACAGCTGGGATAATCCCTACACACAAACTATGATACCAGAGAGCACAGAACGTGGTTTCATGGTGTCATTAGCATTTCCTTCCCCAGTCAAACCCGACAAGTTATACAAACATGAAATCACTCTTTCACCTCTTTGTAGCGCTTACTCCGGGCCAGGTTTGGCAGAGATGCAGAAGACGACAGCAGAAAGGTACCTGAAAAGCACATCGGGAACTCCCCTTAACACTTAGTAAGTTATTTACGGGAGAGAATTTATGGAATGCATTAAAGAATGTTGTTTTTATAAGCATCCCAGTACCAAAAAACTCAACTATTTTTAACTTTCTGAGTAGGATGAAAGGTGATCCAAACAGCAACCATGAATTTTTAGTCCATTTAAACTCCTGAAGCCCTGGGGCCTGTTGGTGCTGCAATTGTTAGCAGAGCTACAAGTAATCAATTGCTCTCTCTGTGTTTATGCAAGTGGATCTGATTGATTACTCCCTGCTAACATGATTGCCAACACTGCAAACATTTTTCTGTGGAGAGTTCTCCAAAGCAGCCGGGGTCTGAGGCCGACAAGCACTCTGCTGAGGAGAGGCGATGGACGCAGGGCAGCAATTTTTAGGTTGTTTCGGTTAACATTGTAATTGCAATGTTCACGTGGTCTGAGCCTCTTGAAGCCTCTAGAGCCTTTGCATGGTTAAGTCACAGTCCAGGTCTCCTGGCCAACACTTCACACGTCTAGCATAAAGAAACAAATCGTTCCTTCCATATGACATTTTCTGGGATGTCCTGCCCATATGTTTTGCGAGGAGGGAGAGAAGGTTTGCTGTATTATCCTCATCCTACCCGAGGAAGCAGGAGACAATGCCTCTCTTCCCTCTTTATTTAAACCTTCCCATCAAAGGAAATTGTTTGTAGTGTGAATCTTGCTGGTCCTACAGAAACTGAGGACCTCCGCATTCTTCATCGTCTATTATCTCCGTTTATTATTTTATTTGTGTACAAAGGTATACATCCCTTTCATTAATCTCTCTTGTAACTTTCACACTTATTTACAAACAGAGAGAGACAAGTTCATCTCCAGGCCATATAATGGTTGGTATAGACTACAGCTCCCTCCCCAGTCAGAGATGGTTTCAGGCAGAGGTGAAGCCTGGGGACTAGAGCATGCTTATTATTAAATCAATAAATTGGATGTCTTTTCCCCAAATGCTGCTTGCAGGAAGTGGGGATCAACACAGGCGTTGTTTTTCTCTAATCAAAGGCAGCAAATAATTAGGAGAACTCTTTTATAGCATTTTCATGTTTCGCACTGCCCATAACCATGGCAAACAAGTAAAATAACCCAGAGTCTTTCTGGCAAATGACACCGACAAGACAGTTGAATCACTCTCAAGTGCCACAAGCTTTCCACAAGAGCCTTTTACAGGACACAATTAATTAAGGTTGCAGGTAAAAGTGTTGGCAGTAAGTGATGATCAGAAAACACTACCAGCTTGATTTATGTGGATTCTTCTGCCACTTTGAGACCAATTCTAGTTTTAAAATTAAATCTCTCTTTGTCTCTGCTGTCCTTTTTAGCACGTTGTACAGCAAAAACAATGCCAACAACAAAAACTGTGAGGTACTCAATGAGGATGTTGATTAAATGTGCACAAACAGGCAGAGCACAACTGACAACATAAGCCATTTCTCCCACCAGATTCTTCTGCAGATTCTTCTGTCAACTATAGCACAGAAGCTTTACTAGCTGCTTCCTAAATATATTGACAGGGAAATTGCTTTAACACAAGCCCAGACACCTTGCAAAAGCCAGACAGATCCAGAAGATGGCAGATGAACTCCCATCACTTCCATAGGCTTCCCTTCACAGCTTGGATCTGTGATGTTGTTACGCCCACATTAACTAGCAGCGAGAAGATAGGTTCTTTTTCTTACCTTTTGGCTTTTTTTCCTTTTCTATTTAGAGGATGGTTTTTTTCAAGCAATAACTGTCTCTTACAAGCATGCACAAAAATAACTGTAATACCCTGTACCATCAAAATGTTTTGAACAGCGGGGTAGAAATTTTTCTTGTCTTCTAACTGTGCCAGAAGGCAATGCGGTAGGAAAGGTGATGGGAGACTGTGAATGTTTGAACGAGTACTCACAGACACCTCCAACTTTCCCCAAGCAGTTGGACATCGCAGATGCTTTGTGTCTTTCCTTCTTTCTTTTTTTTAAACTTGACCTTTCTTGCTCCTGCTCTCCCAAGAAGTGGCCACATTGACCCCAAGTGACATTTCAAGCACAGAGGTAGGTCTCAAGCACAATACATTATTAAAAGACCTCACTACATCAGAGAATGCCATAAAGCTTCAAACAGAGCAGTTCTGATGCCACTGATCAGGAAAACAAGATCCGTGCTACAGACAGACACATTGGCTGAGGAGACCTTGCTGAAGGATGCATAAGTAAAAGGGAAATTTTTCAAAGATGAAAAGAATAAAACAGAAAATTCAGCAAGTCCAGAGTTCACCTGAAATATATTTCCACTCCCTCAAAAAGAAAAAAAACCCTCGTTTTTCTTTCCTGGCTGAAACCTTCACATGCCATTTCAGACTCTCATATTCCCATCCTACAGACAATGAAAACATGCATATGTCATGCCGAGGCATCACTGTGTGAACTTGTTTACCACTTAGCAGCACCCTGATGGGGCAGACCTCTTGCAGTTACTCCCCTTCTGACGATACAGCTGAAAACGCCAGTGTGAAGGGGAATGCACTGCAGCTTACTTCAAGGAGAATGGCAATTTCCATAATTGTTTTTTCTGTTCTGGATATTCATGTAAAGCTTTGCTTAATCATCTGCTTGACTGTTTAGCAACAACATTCTCAGTAACCATTTAATTTAATGATCAATTTTTTTTAATGAATACTTTAATTACACGCAGTTGCTGGAGGCCCTGCCAGCAATCAGCTGGTCTAAGTTTTAAAGAAGCAGATGAAAGAGTGCTAGATATAAGAGGAGCCTTAGCAATTTTTGTCACTAAGTGGATTACTCCAAAACCAGCATGATACGGAGTAGTCAGAGAGGGATTGAAGTCTCTACATCAGATTCTAGCAAAGTCCTTAGCACACCAGAGAGAAGCTCTGCAGACTATGGCATCAAGCCAGGTTTAAAATGTGGAAACAAAATAGTAATACTGGTGCCCTTATTTATCTATATTGCAGTGGCTTCTCAAATAGCAACACTGGCATCTCTCGAGCATCTTCTTGACTCTGTAGGTACCCGGCTCAGGTTTGAGCTGCACATCCACAGGGTTCCCCAGCCCACTGGGTTCCCAGCTCAGGGGGAGGCTGATGCAGGGCTCACAGGTCAGCAGGTGGATCAGCCCCAGAGCATCCCCGTTGGCAGGCAAGAGGGAAAGCAGCACCTTCTCCACCCTGGCCAGTTCATTCAGGGCTGAGGCAGAAGTGGGTTCATGCCAAACATGCAGCTGTGGCAGAGATACCCCAGAAAAGCAACCCTGCAACAACATTTTTTTTTCTTTAACAAAATTCAGCAAAGCAGCCAAAGCCCTCTGCTCAGCACTGCAGCCCTGAGCCAGCAGCAATGCCTAAGGACAATAGCGAGTCCCAGCACTCATCCCAAATCCTGCAGCCCAGCATCACAGACATGTGCCAGGCACATTTTCAAAGCCACATGAATTGAAGGGCGCCAGTCCTGATGTCCTCCATGGACCAGCTTTCATCCTCAGGATCAATTCCAATTTCATCTACATTTCAGTAAAACGCTGCTGATTTCAATGGAGACCATCCTCATAAATGCCAGCGTATACAGACGCAGAAGCAAATCTTCCCTGCAATCACCCAGGGCATCTGAAACCAAGAGGCATCTTGGCAGGATACATGAATAGCCTGATTGTGTCAATTTTCAAGAAGGAATACATATGTATAGTGCTGTGATCCAGCTCAGCCTGTACAGGATTCTGCTCCGCTTGATGAGCAATCAGTCTGCTCCGGGAACAAACACATAATGACTGCTTTCAGCTGCTAATGCTGCTGCTTTTTCTGGAACAATATAGAGGCCTGAACTACAAATTCACATCTGGCCTCTTTGGAAATTAACTGGGAATAAAAAGGGGTTTGCAATTAGCCTTTGGAAAAATCTTCACTAATTCACAACCGCAGAACAGGACACTAGAGCCTGCAATGACATCTCTGCAGAATTTGGTGGTGTGTCTATAATAGGAGGTTTTGTGTATTTATTTTAGGGAAATACTATCTTCTCTTTGGCTTTGGTCTATGAATGAATTCAAGAACAGCGATATTCTGACCATATGGTGATATTCATTTTCACAGCAAAATGCAATCTGACTGGAGTTTCCCTCCGTGTGTGTTCCATTTCCATGAATGTTACTGGGATAAGATTTTTCATGGCTTTTTTTCCATTTTCAATGAAATCTGGCTTTGATATTTGCACATTTGGTTTATTCTTGAAGTTTTACTATTTCACTAAAACCCCTAAACCTCTTTAAGGTTTACAAAATTCATTTTAAAAAAGTGTTTTCCGACATTTAGCTTGCTAGAATTTCTTAAAGGTGTCTTTATTTTCACCTGTTAAAATCACCAAAAAAAATGAACTATTTTTCTCCTAGTCTAACTACACTTCTGTCCAGTCCCCACACATCTGAGAGGATTAGCCAAATCTTAGCTCTGGTCAAGCTAAAATAAAAGTATGGCATCTTTCTACTTTCTCTCCAAGAAAAGTCATCAATACGAGAAAAGGAGGAAAAGACCTAGACTTTCTAGTATTGTTGGAAATAGAATTGTAATTTGTTGTTCATAAATACAAGCTGGAAATCACCGATCTCGGATAAGAAAGGGAAATATCTCCAGACCATGCTACCTCCTGCTCTTCCAGGGGGTCAGCACCATCCCCTGCTCCTGCCTCAAGGCTGCACTTTGCGTCACAATGTGGCTCCTAATAACCACTGTGAATTATCTCCCCGATTCACCCGGTGCTTGAAAACCTCTGTGGTTGCTCCTGACATTGTCACTGAAGGGGCTCAGTGGAAGCGGACTGAAAAGAAAATCCCCTCATTCATATTTTTCCTAAGTATTTCAGATCGTTTGCTGAATCATTTCGCAGTTTAGCTTGCAGCAAACTCACAATTAAGTTACTAGAGAGTAATGACCACTAAGTGACTGAGATTGCTTTATTTCTTTGAGCCTTAGCAACAGTGATTTCACTTGCCTGTTGCCATAACAACTATGCCATGCACATCAAGGTCACTAAGCCCACTTTGCTTCTTGCCTGTAGCTATGTCTCTGATGGCTTATATGCCTCATTTTTATTGTAGATTCGTACACAATGACTAGGAAGAAAAGATACTTTTTCATTGTATGAGTAAACAAGCGCACGAAGATGAGCTTTTCTCAAATAAGGGAAGGGACAAAAGATAAAGCATTTATGGGAAACGTTCACTTGATTCTTAGTGGAAAAACAGTTCTTAAATACGTGTATATATGAGGTCCAAAACACCTAACATGCAAAGAATCAAATCAGCAGTCAATTCTCCCTTATAAAGATGAAGAAAGATTTCCTGAGCAGTACATGGATATGAGTTCCTTGATTTCCAAGAGGATCTAGCAGCCTGCCCCAGGACATCAGCATGAGGACATCAAGTTCCCTGAAGTGTCACCTCAGATATTGACAAATTCTGACCTTAGTCCTTAAATAAGTGTAGCTTCAATTGAAACATCCCATTTAGTGTTAAGTAGCCACAGTGCACAGCTGTTCGCTGAGGCACACTGGCCTGAAATAAGCTGGAACTGGAAAGCAGGAGAGGAACCTACAGTTTCATCAGCTGATGAACTGCCAAGCCCCAGGTCAGGCATGAAATCGCTTGCAACATCACTTTCCTTAGTTATTTCTTTCACAAATTTTAGTGGATGCAATTGTTACTCCAGAATATTTATACCTCGCACATCATTTTCATTGTATAGAAGGATTATAAAACATTTTTTTAATACAAGTGAACCACATTCATTTGTCTTGTAAGTCAAAGAGAGGCACTTTCAAAGCAAATTCTGAGCTCCTACATTACCAGAACGTTTTTTTCTGCCATGTGGAAGGAGAGAAAAGAATTATTCTCTCTGAATAGTTGATTACAGCAGCCAGTGACTGAAAGATTTAGCTGTTTATTTGTCAGCTTTACCCCAAAAACACCAGCAAAAAAAGATGAAATGTCCAGAATTGCGTAAGGATTTATGAGGCACTAAATACTTCTGTGAATCAGGACTAAAATGGAATTTCATATATGTGTGTGTAGCAGTTCAGTATAGGACAAGATAGACAGACAGACAGACAGTCACATTGACAGATGGACAGCCAGCCAAACTGGAGCTGGACCACAAAATGTCAAATTTCAGTTTTGCTTTATCATTTACAGTAGATCCAGCTGGCTCCAGCTGAGATTCTGGCCCAGCTCACCCAGCATCTTGCTAGACAAGGCAGAGCAGTAATTTCATTTTCCAGATAAGAAACAGAAGAAAAGGAATTGCTAGAGATGATACAAGCCCTCTGAGACAAGACAAAGAACTTATTATACCATGTGTGGGGACTCCCAGACACACAGCCATGACACAGACCTCCATCACATTACAAAGTTTCTGGACAAACAGCAAGGCGATGTTTTGGAGTTTACACCAAAGAATGGCTGCAAAAGAATTGGTTGACTTTCTTGGTTGTCATTCTGCACTGGCTGATATTCTTTATAAAGTTAGAAGGTGCCCTAGGTAATGACTGCTACCATGAGCGAGTTCAATGCACACAAGGGAATATGATTTACTGACTGGTTAAACACTAACAGCCAAATTTATGGGTTTTGGGAATAATCCTCTTGCTCATGATGGGATGCATTGACCTCTTAAACAGAAGATGTGTGACAGCTGTCTTACCACAGGTGATGCCTCAGGAGAAGATGTGGACCGTCTGTTCTGCGTGGAGTGGTCCAGGAGGCATCACAGCCAAGCCAGGGAGCTCCAGGCAGCACGGCAGGAGTAGGTGAAGGGGTGGGACATGGCAAATGGGATGGGGGCAGCCCTGGAAGTGGTGGGGAACGGGTGTCAGCCTTTCCTGCAGGGCATGGTGGGGAGGATTGTGCACCAGGAACCCAGATGGATCCACATGGAACTTGCTGGAGCCTCCTGGAAAGTAGTAGACAAAGGGTAATACAAGAGCAAAGTCTGTCCTGTTGTAAAGTTGGGGAGAAATTGGTTTCTGAACCCTTTTATTTATTCATCAGATCTAAGTTTATCCTTTACAAAAGTCGTCTTATTTAGTGCATGTTCTAGACAACCAATGTGAGGCCAGTTTAATGATTCAAAGCCCCTTTGATGTCCTTAGCGTACTCAGTTCACAGGAAAGTCCCAGCACGTCCACCCCAGAGCCTTGGCTGACTCCAGGTCCCACCAGAGACAAAACACTAAATAGCTAAAATGGAGCCAAAGTCTCAGTATAAGTCTGCATTGAAATCAAAGGAGTTTACCCAGTTCACATTTGATAGGTTGCAGCCCTTAAAGCTCTGGCTGACTACAGGTATTGAAAGTGTGGTGCTTAATGCCTTTTGCCAGATAATAAGCTGAGATGTATCTCAGGGAAAAAGTACATTCAATTGCTGCGGATTCTGTTGCTTTCCACAGAGTATGTCTTGTTATTACTTTAATAATCGAAGAGGAAATCCTGTTAATCATAAGTTGCAAGGTTGTATGAGTTGACAGCTGTGATATCACAGCTGTTGATAGCTCCACACAGGCACAATGAGATAGCAGATAACGCACATCATGATTGTCAACAGGGAATTGAACTGGTTGCCTAATTTTCATCACACATGCACCCTCCCACCCACCCCCAAAATACCACACATCTTTCTTCTCCTAGCTATTACAACAAATATGTTGCTCTTACAATCCAATGCCAACATACAATTAAGGACATGCAGGTGTCAATCATTGATTACCATTGCTTAAGTTAGCAAAGGGTTAAACGGACAGAAAATGAACCAAACAAGAAATCAGCCCAGAAAGAAAGGAAAACAACTGAATTAAATCCATTTCTCTTGGTGTGAACTCAGATAGCCCATTTTTTGCCATTAAAAAAAAAGAAAAAAACACAACCAAATAAACAAAACAAACAAAAAAACCCACACCAAAACAAACCAACCAACCAACCCACGAGTCCCAGCAGCCTGAGCTTGCCTGCAACAGCCATAAACTTTTCTTTAGACAATTGTTTAAAGCACTCAATTCATCACAATGAAAGGGCTGGCATGGTAAAATTAGTCTGGTTTTGAGACTCCTTTGTGGAATGAACTTCCTAAAATGGTGGATATTAGAAACCTTTTACATTCAAGCACGTGTCCATTTCCACATGTGAAAGTAAAAAGTCATTCTCCTCACTGAAGCCTGGCAAATATTTTAAACCCTTTACAATTTTAAATGACACCCAGTGATCTTCTATTTTCACATCACTTATTGCCTCTGACACGCACAACTTGTTAGCATGCTTTGGGTCACAAGTCAACAGAGCAATGCTGAATTACAGTGACCAGAAGCGTTTGCCTCCTTCTCACTTACATACCCTCTGCAGCATTTATACTGTGTATGGCCGATAGCTCCTATAGGTGCTACGGGAAAACAGGTGGCTGCTGCCCCAGGACGATGCTGGATAATGGACATAGACGTGACCCCATCCTTCTTTCTCCAAACCCTGAAGGAATCTGTTGAAGGGTCCCATAGAGAATTAAACGTCTTTGTACAACACAAGGAAATTCCTGGGAAGAAAGGAAAACCCAAAATGTTAGTGAGATGACAAATCTTGGATACTATGGCCAACACAAGAATTTTTCTGGAGGAAGAAAAGGAAAATCAAACACAAAAATAAGGCCCAGAGAGGAAGATAAGGCTAATAAAACATCTGCTTTCAGAGGAGACTGTGGGGTCAGCAGTCTGGGCAGGGAGCATGGAGGATGAGAGAAACCTCTGCTGCTTGTAAATTAAAGTCAAACATCTCAGCAGAAAACGGCAGCCATCCCTGCGGCTGCTGGGCAGTTCAGACTTCTTGCTCCAGATACCCTGAGCACTCACCTTGAACAACACCTTTTAATTTCACTGTAGAGGGCTTGTGTCCATGCAAAACCATGTGCTTTGCTTAAACTAGTATTTTTTACCTTCTATTTAAACACAGCCCACCAAGGCTTGTCAAGGATTTCAGGGGAGCTCTTTGCATCCTCACCCAAGGAGAGACAGCAAACCCCTGCTATAACACAGACATGGCAGCCAGCGTGGTGAGATATGTTCTTGGGAGGGTCCCATGAGATGGCTCCATGCTGCCCAGATTAACACGGAGTCTCCAGAGAGAAAAGGTTTCATTTTAATTATCCCAGATCCAGCCTTGCAGAAGTCTGCAGCCCCACGCCTTACGTAATACTTCAAGATTAATAGTGAAATAAGAAGAGACTTGACCTGGAAAAAGTTCCAGCTCAGGCAAAATTTATCTTTTTTTTTTTTTCCTCTCTTCATTTTTAGCAGATGCAGTGACGGCTGGGTATTATAGGTACAGCTCTGCCCAGAAGCATTAGCTGTTAGTCACCTGATGATAATTAGTCATCTAAGATACTGGTTTTTAAAGACCTCAAATAGCTCCAGCTGGTTGTTACACCAAAGCCTTAAAGGGGACCTCAGTGCAAGAGAACAGGCTCCTGTGCTGCAGAGAACCCAGGAGAAAAGGCATGGTGAAATAACAGGACAGGCTTGGCAGCTAAACACCCATCTCGGCTGCCTACCTCAGTTCCCTGTTCTGTAATTAGGAAGAAAAGACACCAGCCCCTATTGCTAAGCGCTTCAAGACCTAAGTAGTTAAAAGCACAATGCAGAGAATATTGTTTTCACTCCTGATATGTCTCTGCAGACTCGCGTCCCCAGGCTGAGTGGGGACCACGAAGCCCCAGTACCATCACTATGGGCCATGGTGGTCACTCACCTTCAGGTCTTCCTGTGGGAGGGCTGTTTTCTGCATGGGGTGATGGGCTGAGAAGCCCCACGGGGCTGGCAGTGGTGGCATCTCTCCCTTATCCATGAACCACGTGGATCCAGACATTCCTCAATATACCCTCCTCTGCAAGGAGGCAAGGAAAACATGTTCAGAGATTTTTGCCCCTTTCCCCCTCAAATCAAGCTTTTAGGATTAACTGAAAAAGAGAATGAGTCTCTCAGTCAGGAAAGACATTAATCTTATCAATTATTTGAATACAGTAGAATGCAGTGACATCTGCATCTAATGAAGTAAATCTAAATTAAGCCACTGTCTGGACATTTTTTTTTTAACAAAAGGGGGAACATCTGGTGTTTGATAGTGAGACCAATTGAGTCCCCAATTAATCTCTGCAAAGTGGCATACCTCCTAGTTGTTCTGTGTGCAACCATTTCTTCAGTTCTGACCACCAGTATAGAAAATAGCTTGTTGAATGAGCTGTTGCAGAAATCTTCTTGTCATGAAGAACTCATTAGGTCAGCAATAAAGTGATTTATCAAAGACTTGGACTTCAGCCATCAGCTGCACTTGTACAACAGATTCAGTTGCAGTGCTTCAAGCAAAGGCTTACAAATCACCATTATAATCTTGTTAGCATGCCTCATCTACACCAGCCAGTTCCTGGCCAGTGAAGTGGAGACCAAGAAATACAATCCTTTCTGACCTCTATTATATCCTGTCAGCCATCCAGATGTGACGCAATGAGTGTAGCAGATATTAATACTTCTGAATGGTGATGAAAGGGAGTTCGCAATCTAGACGAGATGCTGGAGGCAATGGGAGATTGCTTTATGCAGTCTTAACTTTTCCTGAGCTTCCCCTGCCTGGTCGCACAAGCCCTGGTGCAGGGGAGACCTTTGCAGGCGCAAACAGACTCTTGGCGTGTGGCTGTGATCAGCTCAGTCTTATGCAGCACCTGGCCTTATATAATCCAACATGTGTCTGATGATATTTTGCAGTCCCCTCAGGTTGAAAACTGCCTTTCCCAGGTCTGTCAGAGTTGTTTTGCTGCACTAATCCTGTTCTCCCATCTGCCTGAGCTGGAAGAGCAGAGGGGAAAAGGTGAGGAGGAAGGGGGTGATTCTTCAATAAGTCAAAATCCGAAGTTTCCATGGTCTGGAACATAGGATCAAGTTCATCATCTTTTTCAGCCCATCACACATAGAACTGGTATTTTTCCATGCAAAACAGATTTTATTTTCTTAACTAAGTCACTTTTCAGGCAAGAAGAAAACCCACTGGTAAGCACAGCTTCAAGAACGGGCCAAATGCGTGCCCACACACAAATACTGTATTTAATTTTCCATTCTCTGCTCTGCCTCTGATCCTTTCCCACTGCCAGCTGGTTCTTGATGTCTCTCCTCACTACCTTTCTCTCTCTTCCACCAGTTTTTCCCATTGGAATACCTTTCCCTTCTGCCAGCATCCTCCTCTCCCTCAGAATGTGAACTCAGTTACATCAGCACTGAACTTTCAAACCCGTAATGTTCAAGTGGATTCAAAATCAGTCAAAACAAGCTTATCCATCAATGGCTTTTAATGTCAAGAGCTCTGAGGGCAGAGGTGGGGGTGAAAGGCAGGGCTGCAGTGCATATTCATGCAACAATGAAAATGTTGTCAAAGAGCAATTAGATGTGCTCCTGTGACAGGTTGGCATTGCACTTTTTCTGAGGTGAGAGAAGTCATGAAACATTTACAGTTGACCCAGCACCAGCAGCATCAAGTGCCTTTTACATCCAGCCCACATCTCCTCGGCAATCAGAGAAGACCCAAACCTGCTTTGTGCCAAATGGTAATTGCATTTTGAAATAACATTAATCACCTTTTATCATGACTTTTCAATTTACTGAGTCAAATGTCATATTCTCTGTTGCTGGGAAGCCCTCTTCACAGCACTGTGAACATTAATTAAATGGACAGATGGAATTTGTTATCATATATTTCAGCCACAAAGCATAAACATAAATAAAAAGAACTTTTCTTTACTAGTACTAGTAAATAATTAGTTCTTATCCAAACATTTATAAGAAATATGACAATAACACCATCTTTAAGAGTTTAATCAGAGTTGAAGACCTATTCTTGGCAGAAAAATATGCACTTTGTATTCAGGGCTATTAAAGTTATTTCCATGTACATGGGATACAATACTTTAACATACAAATCTGGCAGTATCCAGCTGCTGCATTCCTACCAGGCATGAAAGTCAGAGGCTGGATTCTAAGAAGAGATGAATTGAAAGAAAGCAGATGAAGAGGCTGCTTAGGCAAACAGCATGTATTTCCACTAAGACCTCAGCACACTGGCTAAGATTTCCATAAGGTAAGAATATGGCTGCAAGGCAGACAGAAAAATGGAAAGAAAAAAACCCCCAAACAAACCAAAAACAGCATAAAGAATTGAATATCTGAAGCCTAACAAGTCAGCTGATGCTCCCTGCACGTCTGAAGGGCTGAGTATGTCATTGACTGAGATGGCAAAGTTTTTAGACAATATGGGAAATCAAACAGATGTCAAGGAGCTGGAGAGCCAGCGTTGTTCTGGATCCCCCCATTTCCAAATGAGGAGAGTGAAGCAGAAACTTAATAATACGGAAATGCTCATGCTTTCAGTGCTGGGAAAAATCCTTTTGTATAAAGAATGTGCTGTGAACAAAACACACTGAATAGACAACTAAGCCAGTTTCTTTATGCAGTGCCTACCTGCATAGGAGCAGCTCCTGTTCTCCTAATCAAGGCTACTCAGCCCACAGAGGATAGACCAGCTGCAATGAGATGACTCCTCACCAGCCTCTATGGTTGCAGGCAGAGGGCAGGAACACAGCAGCTGATCTTTCATGTCAAACAATGCAAGACAGACTAAGTGAAGAGGATATCAAAGTCCAAACTTGCTGAGCACTTGATTTAGTCCTTAGCAAATATCAGTGGAGACCCCACCTGCACCCAACACCCACAGGTGCTCAAAGAAAATTTCTTATAATCAATGCCTTTCCAGGGCAGGAGGTAAAGGAATAATCTTGGTCTCACTTTATGGTGGCACAAGAGATACACGATTTCAGAAAGAGCCATCTCTGGCAGAGTTAGGACTGGAAGCCAGAGCTCCTGGGTCTTGCTTCAACAGCGTAAGCAGAAGCACTGCCCTCCAGGCTGAGCCCTAGCCCTGAGCACTTGTCATTGTGCCAAAGCTGGGGACAGGCCACCACATTTTACCTCATCTCCTAATCTCCTCTCTAGCAATTCTGCAATTATCGATCAGGTCCATGCCATTCACTCGTGGTTGATATGTCCTTCCAACAGCTCTCTACAGCAAAGTTCAAATTGCTTTATTAAAACATCTCCTATACATTTACCTACCAACAACCTAATAATGATATGAAATTAAAAACACATTACCTTTATCTGCAATTATCCTGTTATAGAAGCAGGCAAGTGCTGCAGAGGCAGTCATCATACTTTTACAGCATAACTGCATTAGATAAAAATTACAGGGAGGCAGGTTTCCTATCTGTAAAGAGAGAAAGTAGGTCCTTTCAGAGCTTTGGCCAGTTTGTGACGTGAGGTCAAATTAAGATATGCAAAGGCTAAAGTCAGTGTTTCCAGGTGACCTGCATTTTGTCTCCGGGAAGCTTCTCTTTTCCCTTATCATTGCAGCCTTTGTCACCTGTAGATGATTATCCAATAAGTGCTGTGTGTTTTTGTCTCTCAGCCAAGATCCATCTTCTTTCAGGACAAGCAGACAATCCCAGAAAATGAAAGGGCACCTGCTAGTCTCACCTTTTTGTGGGAGGTTTGTCCACCTTTTTTCACCTCTCCAAACGGTAGAAATAAAAGGGCAGCTTTTATCCTGTAATACAGGTAAGAAATGTACCCACATCACATTTCTTGTGTCGAGCTGATAGACTGAATTGGAAATGGGGAAGCAAAGGTAGGCAATGTATACTGAAAAGAAGAGCAATAGCTAGAGAGACGAGTACAGTGAGAAATCAAGTAAGAGCTACCCAGTGCATTTCCGCACAGCCCTGGGCAAACCTGAAACCATTTAGTCAAAAAATCACTCCTAAATCTTTTGTGTGTGCTTACTGCAAGCTGTCTGTTCCTCATACCACAATGGGCATTTCTAGGCACCAAGAGGTAAGGGAGAGATACTGGTAGATCTGCTTTTTGTGAGGACTTTGGGGCTTCCTAGCTGTGTCACAGAGCTGGGAATGCCATGTTCAAAAGATCCACTGTTTATTCTTGTCCTCACCGAGGGCGACTGGATCCCAGACCCTTTGGAGGACCCAGAGCAAGAAGACATACTTCCTCCTTGGTGTTTCGGTTATGTTTTTGTTTCAGAAGTACCAGAGCATTTGGGTTGTTTCTATTGAACATTGCAACAGTCTTGCCTCTTCGCATCCATATAAATTGGAATTTTATTTTGCAAAAATAGGACAAAATTTTTATTCCAACCTTTCTCATAGAACGGAAGTCCCACTTCCAATCATCTCTCCCAACAGAGCCTCCATCCAAAGGGAAGATGTCCTTGAGTACCCTCTCTTCCTTGATGACTACAGAGCTTTCCCCATCTGTTCTCTGAGCATAGACATGAGCCCAAGCCTTGTATCAACATGTTCCTAGCCTCCTTTTGTAATATGGAAATGACAGCGGTTGCTGCATGCGAAGCTGAAACCAAATGAATAAATGAATGTCAACAGACTGTGGATAGAGGCACAGAGATTGCATAACAGAGTGACTACAAGTGCACAGATGCAGCGAAGCCAAATTGGGTGCTGAGTGGATTGTCAGGGCTTGTTTCTAAGGGATACACCTAGTCATTGCACAAACACAGCTGTCAGCCAATGAATTATTCCTAAAGAATTAAGAAACAAACAAACAAACAAGTCCTCTACCCATCCTACCCACCCAGTACTTATGCAGGCCACTTGGAGGGAATGTTTTGTGACATCTCTAGGTAAATCAGATGTTGAATTATTATGGAATGGTTCCTTTTTCCTGCAGGAACAAAGTCTGGAGATATCCTATAAAATCCTTCCTGTGCCAGTGTCAAAATCAATAATTCTCTCAAAAAAATTATTACCAGCTGCACATTTGGCATTAATGTCACACTAAAGGCATGACTGCATGGATGAGGACTGACAGACTTATGCTCCGTGCTCCAGCTCTGGGCTGCCCAGATGCAAACTACTTCTGTTCCAGAAGCAGAGAGCCATGTCAGCAGGAAGACAGCTTACTCGAGAAGCCAAGACAAATTTTTTGCCACTATATGGTATTCTGAACGCCACTGTTTGTGCCTGTTTGTCTCCCTTTCAGGTGTCTTTCTTACCTATGAGTCCTTTAACCTGAACTGGAATGCTTGCTTTTTATCCTCCTCTCTTACAGCAAAAGAGGAGACTTACAGAAACCAATGCTGTTTTAACAAACATGGCAACAGCTCCTTAAATAAATAGCACACTTCTGTGCCTTATTCCTCTCAAACAGAAACGCTACTTCAGCTTCTTTGTGCCACTTCCCCTCCAAAACTGCAGCAGCAGCAAAGCAATCAATGAGAGCGTGAAGCAATATCACACACAGCAGACCTGTTTCATTCTGAACAAACACACAAATAACCTCCAGTTTGAGAAGGAGGAATGCACAAACACTTAGAAGCTAATTCCCAAATGCAGCAAGACAAAGGCAGATTTAAAAGACTCTAAACACCTGAGCAAGCAAAACAGTCTCTTATCCCTCGCTAAAGCAAACACAAAGACAAATCGCATTCACTTTTCAATCTGGCAAGCCAGCCATAATATATTGCCTGCCACGCTGATGATGATTGTTCTTGTGCTCTCCACCTCAGTCTGATACACACTCGGCAGATTCATAACTCTTTCAAGCTCTCCAAGATAAACACACAGGCACTTGATAAAGAATTTCAATTATAACGATCCTGGACGTGTCCAACACGCTGCCCCCTACGCCCAATGCAGCAGCAAATTCATCATCGCCCGCTGCTCTCCAGGACACGGTCAGGTCCAAAAGGGTCCGAGGGTCCTTGTGGTTTTGGAAACCTCCTTTCTTCTGAGACGATGAGTCCTTCTCATTCACAACTGTCTCTGGCATTCTCCCATGCTCCCATCCCCAGGCCTGAGGGGACTGTGGTGAGCGGTGTGTTGTGTTGGCCACCAGTGCATGTGACAGGGACAGCCAAAGGTCTTGCTGCATGGTCACCTTACTGGCATTTTTGGCAGCCTGTCTCCCTTCTCTGTGCCCAGTGGCTGAGGAGATCCTGCTCAGCTTGACATCTACTCTCCGTGTTCCAACCCCAGCGTAAGCAATCCACTGCAGAGACTGAACTGCCACAAACGACCTGCTTCATGGAAAAAAGAAAACCACCCTTACCCAAAGGAGTCAAGGGATTTAGAAAAGCTATTTTTCCCTTCACCCCTACACCACAGGGGACTTACTCTGACAACCAGCCATTATCAGAAGAGACTGTTGAGGTGGGAAGGGCACCCCACAGTTCAGAGCTGATGCTTGTGGTTACAGCTAAAGGCTGCCAAAAGCCAGGAGCACAGAGAAGAGTAGATTAGGTTAGGGCAGGTGATATGATGGATTCAAATCTTGATCGAAGGAACTCACTATATTCACTTGTTTGATGGTGGAAAAAATCAAACCAAACCAAACCAAACCACGCCAAATAACAACAAGAGGAAAAAAAAAAAAAAGGCAGTCTTTAGCTGCTTTGGCTGTGTTTAGTATGCAGGAAATTCTGGGGGTGAAGAACTGGGGACTGCATATGTGTGCGTGTGCATACAATACAAACTGCAGGTGTCTAGTTTCTAAGACAGCAACCTGTGCATTCAGGAGTGAGAATCTGCTCAGGATTGTCACATCTATTGCTGCCAGATATATCTGCCCTTGTACAAAACACAGCAGATGAGCAACTCTCCTCTAGCCTCTGTGCCAGGCACCTCATGAGTCCTGAGCTGCACCACAATTGCAGCTGGCTGGGAGTGCACGGAGCTTTGCAGCCTCAGCTTTTGGATGTCCATTACACGGAATCACAGAACGTCAGGGATTGGAAGGGACCTCAAAAGCTCATCCAGTCCAATCCCCCACCGGAGCAGGAACACCCAGATGAGGTTACACAGGAAGGTGTCCAGGCGGGTTTGAATGTCTGCAAAGAAGGAGACTCCACAATCCCTCTGGGCAGCCTGTTCCAGTGTCTGTCACCCTCGCTGTGAAGAAGTTTCTTCTCATATTTAAGTGGAACCTCCTGTGTTCTAGTTTGTACCCATTGTCCCTTGTCTTACTGTTGGTTGTCACCGAGAAGGGCCTGGCTCCATCCTTGTGACACTCACCCTTTATATATTTATAAACATTAATGAGGTCACCCCTCAGTCTCCTCCAAGCTAAAGAGACCCAGCTCCCTCAGCCTTTCCTCATAAGGGAGATGCTCCACTCCATCATCTTTGTGGCCCTGCGCTGGACTCTCCCCAGCAGTTCCCTGTCCTTCTGGAACTGAGGGGCCCAGAACTGGACACAATATTCCAGATGAGGTCTCACCAGGGCAAAGTAGAGGGGAAGGAGAACCCCTCTCGACCTACTGACCACCCCCCTTCTAATACACCCCAGGATGCCATTGGCCTTCTTGGCCACAAGGGTCCAGTGCTGGCTCAAGGTCATCCTGCTGTCCACCAGGACCCCCAGGTCCCTTTCCCCTACACTGCTCTCTAACAGGTCGTTCCCCAACTTATACTGGAATCTGAGGTTGTTCCTACCCAGATGCAAGACTCTACACTTGTCCTTGTTATATTTCATTAAATTTTTCCCCGCCCAACTCTCCAGCCTGTCCAGGTCTTGCTGGATGGCAGCACAGCCCTCTGGCGTGTCAGCCACTCCTCCCAGTTCCATCACCTTTCCAGAGATGGAGGTGACGCTGACCTGTCTTGGCTCTCAGCTGGAAGATCTCTAAGAGTTCCTGCTCAGCTCAGCCTCACCTGCTCTACAGGGCCCAGATTTGGAGATCTGTGGCAGCTTCACCACCTGCTGTACCCAGCAGCTTAGCAAGAGACCCTGCTCAGCATAGCTGGGCTGGCCAGATCCTATGCCCAAGAGCCCATTTCAACAACATCCAGCAGATATGGGATGGTTCATGTATGCCTAGTGAAATATTCTGCCTTTCACAAAGGATAATGGCTTCTGCAGCCTGTGAAGCATGACAGATGCATCTCGCATCCTTTACACAACAGTATTGGCTAATATGCTGCCTTTGTTTCACCGCTTAACTCACCCAAAACCAAGGGACACACATGGGTCACGCTCTTCTTGTGTTTACTGCCTCCTTCTCCTCCTCCTCCCTACATCCTCCTATTGTCAGGATATTCTAGAAGTCCACCATTTTGTCCTGGGTAATAGGAATAAAACCAAACTCGAGTCTTCATACTATTTCATTTTAGGTCCTTGAGATTGGAACTTAACACAATGAATGTGGAGAATGAAATTCTCCAGGCAGTGAATATAGCAATCTCATTTGGGTGCTGCTCATCCCACCCTACCATCCCAACTGATTTATCTGTGGTGAGGTACTGTGATTATCCTTCCTTCTGAAAACACAGTCTCAATTTATTAATCATTTGAGAAAAGGCAAAATAAAATAATTTTTTAAAAAAAGAAAGTAAAACACATAAAAAAAGAGTAAGTACACTCTCACTAGCCTGAGACCCAAAGTCCCTGTGCCCTCCAAGTTTTCTTACAATAAGCAAGCATTATGGGGTGCACTTGTTTGGGGAGTTTCTTAGAAGCATGTTGGGGAATAGTCTCCCTTCCCTTTGGCTTATTTTGTGTTTCTGAATAATAAAAAAAAGAAATAAAACTCTCACCTTGTCAATATTGACCCTGATTTGTTAAAGGTCCATTTGTCAGGGTTAATCCATTGCTGTAGTGTCAGCATGTGAGGATTTACACTTCCCTGTAAAGATGGGTTCATTTCAGTAGCCCAGTCAGTTACTGGATTTTGGTCTGTACTTTTGAACTCTATTGTAGTATTTAAAAAACTGTAATCGGGTGCAGGGATTAACATGTTTCATCTCCTCTAACACTAACGTGCTGGCATTGAGCAGCCCGATCAGGGTTTGGTCCTCCGCCAGCAACACTCTTGCTCAAGCAAAAAAGGCCACTAAAGGGCAGCAAGCAGCTGTGTGCTGATGTGCATGTTATTTCATATGGGGAAGAATATCTGCTCTTTTCGGTAAGGGTAGATGAGACAACAGGCTGTTGTCTCTGTTTGTACAAGCAGACTCATACTCAACCTGATGCAAGTGTTCCCGCCCACGCATCTTGTCCCCCCAGTCCTCTCCATGTCAGTAAGAAAGCCTTTGGCTGCCTCCTCGGCAGAGGAGCATGAAACCCTCCCTTGTCCGAAGTCATGAACCCTGCTGCAACCCAGAGTTCCTGCCCTGTGGGTGAATACCGTTCATATGACTGACCCCTCTGGTCCTCCCTGGCCAGGCCTTCAGGATCCAACTCCTGCTGGTTCTTGCAGTGTCCGCAGGTGCTTGGTCCTTGTTTTCTCCATCCCTCGCCATGTCTCACTCCTCTGCAGAGTCACTCTGATTTACACTACGGTCTGCAAGAGGAAGATCAGGCTCTCCGACTCCACCAGATATCTCATACCAGCCCTGAAAAGTGACAGCAGACAGAGGCAGCTCCAGGCTAATGTCACAGCCGCAGCTTCAGCACATGGCAGGCAGAGTCTGACCTAGTTTTAACCCTGCTAAATATGCAAAGAAAGAAAATGAGAGTGTGGGGGGAAATGCAGTCCAAGGTTTCTTCTATTTCCTCGATACTTTTCTGCTGCTTTATCTTTATACTTTATCTTTAACATTCATACTACATTGAAACAATTCCACTGCCAGATGTTTTCATGGGTGCACCAGGAGAGGAAAAACATGGTGACATATGAAGGCTGGGCTTTTCTTTTGGAGGGGGGGATTTTTTTTTTTTTTTTTTTTTGTACAAGGTTATGGGAAAGGTGGAATTTTTGAAAGGTTAACATTTTGGGAAAAAAAAAAATTGAAAAATTTTTGCTACCTTTTGAGCAGACCTCTCTTCAGCTGTTTACATTTCCATTTTGCTTGCGTTTTGCAGTTTTTTTGTTCTTAACTTAGTCATTGAGAGCTAAATGCTACTCTGACTGTCGTTATGACAGGCCTTTTTTGTTGTTTTATTTTTAAGAAAATGGATTTTTGTGCACTTGGCTTCTTCTTTGTTTCAACATCTGCCTTTCCCTTAGCATTTCTGGTTCACTTCTGCCTTAGAACATACTCAAAACTACAGCTTCTCCTCCTGATTCTTTATGAACTCTAGACCATTTGTGTAGTACCTAACTATCTCATTGCTATGGAAACACTATTTTATTTGAAGAACCTGCACAGTTCTGTATACCTGTTTTTTGGCACCTTAATTTCAATACAAAACTGCTCACCAACAGCGCAGAGGGCTTTATCAAGGGTAGGTGCAGCACAGTGTTTTGGTCTGTGTCCTTCAGCCAGGATCTGGTGACACCCGAGATGTGATTATGTCCCAAGAGTCTGAGTACACACCTGAGGTTGAGCTATGAAATACCAGGGCAAGACTGGGAATATTGCCCAGCATAGGGACTGTAAGAACCTGCGACAAAAAGAAACAGAAACCCTCTAAAAATGTGCTGCTGCCCATCACAAGAGAGAAGAGATGCTCTTCTCATCCAGCACACCAGATAAATTGACATCCCCAGCGTAGAGCCAGATCCTGGAGAACAGGAGCACTGCAGAGCAGAGCAAGTGGAGAAATGTGAGGAAGACACCATGAGAGGAACTTCCTGGGGAGGGAGAAAACAATAATGGGATGTAAAGACACAACCGGGTTTTGAACGCCCTCATATTGCACAAAGGGCATTGCCACTTGATAGCACATGTGGAACAGGTCTCAGACATGTCGATCCTTGTCAGAGTGGTTAAGAAAAAAGCCAAGGACAGGAAACCATGAAAACCATTAATCAGTAGACCACAAGTGGTGTTGTTTCTGGCACAGGTTGAGACAATGCTGGTTGTTATGACTCCTATGAACATTCCTGACCTTGCTCAGGAAGGCTCTTAATTAAATGACTTCTGCAGAACTCAGGCATATGCTTGTGTGCTTTCCGCAGCAAGGCTTTTTTTCTGAATCAGGATCTCCATGATTACAGTCAACTAATTTGAAAAGCTTTTCATCTGGGCTCCAAGCAATCAAATGAAATACAATTAATGTGGGTTTGGCAGGACTCCATGCAAACAAAAGTTGCCCTGTTTTATCACAAAATTGGAAAATCAGGTTTTTGCTAATATCCTGATGTATGAAATCTGCTGGTACAGCTTTTCACTCTTTTCCCAACTTTTCCCTTTTGCTGCAAAACTGCTGATACAATACTGTTCTGATAAATGAATCCCCAAATCTCACAACATCCTGCCTTTAGTACAAGACCTTGTAGGAACCAGAGACAGAGAAAGAATGAATTGCTATGGTTTGCAGTAAAAGTTTGTAAAGACAAAGAGCATGCTGAAAATAAAGGAATCATCTGTATGCCACTTTATCAAAAGAGATACAGCAAGACAATGATACGAATCACAAGGCTTTAGCAGCTATAGATGGCAGGTAGGAAGGCAAACTGAATAACACAAAGCAGCAAAAATATACATATAAAAAAATACTGAAAACCAAACTTCATTTTGGACAGAAGTGCAAAGAAGCATAAATCCACTTTTTAATGAAGATCAGAACAACAGTCTACTTGTCTCATTTTTCAGTACTTTACTATGAAATTCACTTGACTTTTCCCTGTGAACAGATACCTTTATGGATCGTTTTTCACAATGAAGCAGGCAGTAAAGCACATCTAAACCTGCAGGCAGTGTGTGTCTGGTTTTGGCTCACTGAATTAGAGTGCATCCTTTTAACACAACAAATTTCGATGCAAAAATCATGAGACTTCATGGCTGTAAAACACATGTCAGTCATAGAAAGGATAAATTATTTGGAAATGCCATGAAGCTGTGTTAGAAAAAAGATCTATCTTTATTAAATCATAATTGGAATAAGAAGAGTCAGGCTGATGAATGAAATTTTTAGTGAGTAGAGGGATATGAATTTCTGCAATACACTGAAGCAATGCAATAGCAGAAGCAATGATTGTAAATATTAATATTAGTTACAAAACCCAGATTAATCTCTAAGATAGGCAGAATTTCAGGGTAAAATATTTGACTTGATGCAATGCCATAGGGGATGACTGCTTCCTCAGCAAACAGAAGCAGCCCTCCTTACTTGGGGGTATTCACGGAGGAAAACCCCGCTTCTGGCTCTGGGATGCCACTGAGATGCACGCACACACTCAGGACTCACGCAGAGCTGTGTGCCCACCAGTTCAAGCCACTGAGTGCTGGAATAAAGGCAGCCCAGCTGCCTCCGAGCCCCAGACGCTCCAGCTTTTTGGGCAGCAGCTGGAAGGCACCAGCCGACAGTGATGCACTCTGCAGATATGGGTCCCTCACGTAGGCTTGTTCCGGGCTCTCGACACAGGTTCTAGATAATCATGTTAAGCACTCAGAGCTGTTTATAGTTTGTATATTTTTGCATTGTTATTGCGCAATTAGCTGAAGACTTCCAGACCAAGCTGTCCCCAAAACACAAGGAAAATCAGTGGTTATCAACTTTCAATCCTGTTAATTGGTCAGAGGAAGAAAAAGAAACCGTTTCGGCCAGTGTGTTCCATGCGTGTTAGGAAGGTGTAGTTAGCAGTTCCTTTTGTTAAGAATTAAACCTTTTTAAGGGTAGCAAATGTATACTAAGTGACATAAAGTATCACTTGTAGAAAATGATACTTTCCAAGGACTACTGAAGAACTGGTTTAGGCTTTTTCACTGAGGTTCCAGCAAGATTTCTTTTTGATATCTCCAGCATTTTGTCTAAAAACACCTGTCCCATAAAATTATCATTCCAACCACAGAAGGGACTGCAGAAGGAAAACAGATGTCTGATGCATTCTCAACAAGAATATGGGAAACCATGCCAAGAAAACACATGCCATATATTTTTTTATGGTCTTTTCTTTCTGTTACTGTTATTAATAACATGCAAATAATGTGCACGGGGACCTTTAAACATCTTCTAACCATTCAGTAAGTCATTTCATGCATTCAGTACTATGAATCAGCCACACAAATTTTACTACTTCTTTTAGTTTTTGTGTCACATCTGGAAAACCATTGCACATGGTATGTTGGTGCACCTTCAGAGAGTCATTCTTGGCTCTGTCTGAGGATGCCCTCTCCTCAGCTCTCCATGCCTGTGGTTAGGACCTTTGTTTCCACCAAGGAGCGAGAACGGGACATACTGACCATGTCTGGTGTGGTACTGTACAGCAGAGAAACTGCCTCGTGTTCTTGGAAGTGAGCTCTGTGTTACACAACTGTAGCTCAAAGGTTACAAAGGCAAAGGCTTTGCCAGCAGACTCAGCACTTCAAAGCACTGGCAGCAATTGTTGGATCAAACAGATATTTTCTCTAGCACACATGGAATGAGCCTCAGCCAACTTCCTCCCCCAGACATTCCTTTTTCTGACTATCCTTAGATGGAAGCAAGACAGCTAATTTAATGAATCTCATTCACGCTTACAGGAGCCACTGGGCTTGGTGGGACAGTCTCACCATCCAGTTTTCCTGACTCAACAAATTACTGCAGATAAGCTCAGCCACAGATACATCCACACATATGCTCTTAGCTCACAGTAGACGCAACGTAATGTCATGTATGCTCGGTCCTCTAATGACATACAGAAAATCAGAAGACTGAAATCTCTGACAAGTGCAAAGAGAGAGGAAATTTAAGACTGGTCATAGATAACACGGGGGTGGACGTGAAGCCTGGTCTACAGAAAACCATCTAAAGAAGGTGGAATTCCCTTTCCATACAAGCCTGACTTTTTTACAGTCAGCACCAAAGTCACATCAGCTTAGGAATGGACTGAATAACCTTGGCTGAGGCACAATGCCAGCAATTTGGATTTGCTTGAGTATGACCAAAGTAAATGCTCAGCATAAGTATTTCTCTGTAGACCATTTTCTGCTCTTCTCTCCCTCCTGCTGCAGCAGACTTATGGCTGAGAATTCAGACACAATTCTGCAGACAACTTCCTACATTTTTATATACTTTGTTAGTTCATTTTAGAAACAATCCTGCAGTTAGCACAATTCCACCTGGGAAGGAGCATGTGTGCTGTCTTCCTCTCTCAGGCCCTGGAAATATCAAGAAACATAATAATTTTAAATATTTTAGAAACTCCGTGTCTGCAGCAATGACTGCATTTTAAAACTTTGATGGCCACTTATTATTTTAATGAGCATTTTAAAGGGTAAATTTTAGACCACAGTAACCTGTACGTTAATTGCCAAGAGTTCACTTGGAGATGTGGTTTGAAAGCCTCTTATAGGAATCTGGAAAAGGATATCCTAAAAAGTGAAGCCAAATTTCTCCCAGTGTATTGTACAAGTATAACACTATCTTGCTGTGAGTTCATGGCAATAAAAGCAGTAAGGAAAAAGAAATACATATGCCTTAAATTCTGAAAAGCAATCTCTGACTTGAAGTTCATGTTTGTGTGGCAGATTGTCATATCATGGTCAATCCCAAACACTGAACTTCTACATGCATTAAGCATCAGCCCTTGTGGCAGCACATATTCTATACTCTTCTATATCCTGAAACCCCACAATTTTCCATTTGTATGACACTTTACTGCCTCTTCATTTTATACCCAGGAAGCAGTGATGATGGATTAGCATCGCATCCAACACAGAAACTGGCATAATCTCAGACTCATGCGATTTACAACTGCTAAGTAAATTGGGATACTTTTTTTAGTTCCTACTCTTCCTTTTTTAAAAATAAATCCTAAGAAAATACAATCCCAAAGGCCGAACAGGCACACATTTACAGATGGCAGCAGTGGGTCATAAATGACATCTTTTCCTGGGACTATTTATGAGAGCCAAATAAACTGAGCATATTATGAGCCATTTATAATGTTCTGCAGCAGAACAGTCAGCCAAGAGACAGAGCTGAAAGCCTGTTATAACAAAAGGTATCCAAGTGAGGAGGAGAAGACTATCTATAATTACTACTCCGGTGATAAAACAAGCATAGTACAGAAGATACGTTTTACACAAGACCACTACTCAATAAAACACTGGCTTGAATATGCCAAGGAATGAATATTCAAGAGAGAGTGAACGGAGTGAAAGAGTACAAAGGCAGTAAACATAGCTCAGCTAACCTAGAAGTTACTTGCAATTCTAACCAAAAAGATCAAACCCCACATAATTCTCCACAGTGGTTGAACAGCCCATCTGCAGTCAAAAACTTTCACGATTAGGTGTTAATCAACACACAAATGACAGGACTGAGCACATTGATGGCACAGGATCCTGACCATGTAACACTGATAAAAAAGGGTGTAAAACTCAAATCTAAATCAAACCCAAACCCTAATAATATCAATTCGTAGAGCTTTTTCGCTTACCACTTCATAAACTTTTCAGTTCTTCATCAGAAACACATTCTAATTCATCTTTTTGGCATCTGCATAGTTGTAGAGCTTTGTTTGACAAAACATCAGCCAAGTTACAATCTAAAAAAAGGTTTCTTTTCATTTTTACAAGTTTTGAAAAATATTTTGTAGTCAGAAGTAAGGCTGGAATTAATTAAAGTGAATAAGGCTGCACCACGGAATATGGAGTTGCAATGCTCATGCTTTAGAGCAGGGCTCCAGCTCCCAGTGGGTTTGGAAGCAGTAGAAAGGATGCCACCACTAAAAAGGCATTTTGAATAACTTTTTTTTTTTTGGTCAGTGTGTGCAGAGTTTTTTAAATTAAATATTTCTGTCAAATATAATTTTGGTATTATCTATGTAGTATCTTCTTCAGCTTGAGAGTCAGCACTTCAAAGACACACTTCAAAAGCTTGAGACTCACCTAAGCAGCTCTCCAAGATCGTTTGCACTATGTCATAACATGAGCAAAGAGAGGACAAATACCAGTAACAGCAGAAGATACAAATTCAGAACCCGTATATACCATTACAACATAATTTTAGAGCAAAAAGGTATTGAACATCATAAAAGAGCCAAACCTAAAATATCCAAACACTTTCTCAGTGACCCAACCCCAACTCTAAAGACTCGGGCTCCATCAGACAAATCTCTCTGCAGATGCTGTGGTTGGAAACACAAACCATTCGCCAGCAACTCTCAAGCTGCTCGGACTCCCAGCAGGTTAGCTGAATTATTTGGAAAACATATGAGAAGGGCCTGATAAACTACACAATGTCTAAAAGTTATTAAAAAAAAAACTATTGAAAGTAAACAGTTTTGCAATCCTTAAGTTACCAATCTTTACACATTTGAAGAACTAAGAGATGGGAGACAGATAATCTTAGCGATATGCATATATATGTATGTATATATACACACATATAAATACATACATATATGATACCAACAATCCCAGCAACTGCAATAGAGTAGTTGCTGCCTTTATTTTAAACCGTTGCACTGCTGACATGTTACGAAGGACCAATGACACAAAGGCCAGATGTAAAACAAACCCTGCTTCACCTAAACCGTTGGCTTCTGATTATTTGGTGGAAGAAAATTTTGTATTGGAAAACTGGGAATTTTTGCTTTAAGGCTTGTCAAATGGATCATTAATACATATTTAATGGATGGCCCTTGGAGACTGTAACCTACAATTTACTAATATAGACAGGGATGAGTAAATAACATTAAGGTGTGGCTCCTCCTTTATCTTATCACTACACTCATATGTAGACTTTGTATGGAAAACTTTATTTGATAATAAAAATAGCATTCACAGACTTTCTCCTTCTTTGTTGCTACATCATATACATAGTGTCTGTTCCAAGGCAAGAAGCTTGTACTGGGTAAGTCCACATCTACTCGTACTAGTGTTATGTATAAACCCAAAAAGTCAAATAAAGCTATGAACAATGTGGTATTTATATATGCATAGTGTTTTATAAAAAAGATTGGCCCACATACTGCTTTTCATCAACACAGAAAAGAGCATTATGTCTAAAGCACATTGCAAGAAATGATGGTTGAAGAACATAGACTGCATACAAGTGCTTAATAATCCATAAGCAGGCCCACCATGAAGAACTGATATTCAAACCAACAAAAGCTTTAGAATTACTTATATAGTCTCCCATTTTAAAACAGCTTTACATACCTGATTCAGTTTACATTAAAATATATCCCCTGAATCAATTTGTTCCATTTTCAGAAATATAAACACTTAATCACATTCCTCACGGCTAAATTTTGTCATAAATCCTCTTTTATACAAGAAAAAGGCAACAGTTGTTTTTTTTTTTTCCAACAGGCTCTATTAATTACAATTTCAACTGTACACACAATGATCGGCCATCTTCTTTCTTGGTTTTGTTTTTACAGTACCATGGCAACAACAGTGATAGACTTGCAATGTTTTTGTGTTCATATGGAAAATGTGAAACAGTATACATGTACACACCAATGCACTGTAAAAAGCAGCAGTTTACTTTAGTGGTCCAACAATAAGGGCAAACATTTTGGCTCAGCTAGGCAGTAATCCTTATACCAATCTTATACCAATACTACAGCAGACTTACCACACAACTTGCAAATTTAAAAATACAACTTAGAAACTTGCAGGTTTCCCTTTTGCTGCTGTTCTTAGATTCAAATTTACAGCATATAACCAGTATGGATAGGCTTCCATAATACAACCAGGTTGTCCCACTGATTGCCTCTTTTTGCCTGTGTTTTCCTTTGATACATCTATTTTTTTCTTTTTTTTCCTTTTTTTTTTTCTTTTCTTTTTTTTTTTTTTTTTTTTTTTTTTTTTACCCCAGCAAGTGCACTCCTCCTGCCCCAGTAAGGATGAACCAGTAAAATAAAAAACTTAAATATAGAGCGAGAAGAAGAGAGAGCTTTTGGAATCTGGCAAAATAAGAAAAGCCCACTGGTTTTGGCTGAGCAGAAGGAATACACCCGCTCCAAGAGGGACGGCTTTGCTCCCACCGCATTGTGCCTTGTCCCAGGATCCCGATCCCTCCTCTTGCTTCAAAGCAGACAAACAATAAATACCATGCATTCTGGGGTTGCTGTCCATATACATCTAGAAGATGAGTAGGGCTGCAGCGGCTGCCTTAATGAAATATCGTTAAATGTTGCTGAGGCTAATGAGAGATCAACAGTCTACGTTAGTGTGTGACACAGGCATGGTGGTTACCAGTCCTTCTGTCTTTGTGCATCCTGTAGAGGGGGCCTGAAAGTATAAACTGTTCACGGAACAAACTAGAAATTCCTTATCGCAAATCATCTTGTGCTGTGTGGGTTTGTACTTTTTTTAATTATTAATTATTATTATAAATATCCTTCATTGAAACAGTAGTCTCTTCAAACAGTTCTTGCAATTTTAGGAACATTTGTCTCTTTTGCTTTTAATTCCTTCAGCAGAAGCGCTCCATTCCTACTGAGATGAACCATTTTCTTCCTTCCCCACCCCCAACCCTTAAAAAATTTTCTACATACAGTGTAGCAGTGAGTCACTAGAGAACAGTCTGGATCAAATTATTCAAACGTGGTCATAAAATCCTTTGCCTATATTACTGGCTACCCCCCATTCACTATACTGGGGAGGAGGGAAAGTAGCCCAATAAAGGAATTTTTCTTAAGAAATCTACAAAGAATGTAGAAACAAAATTTTATAATCCTTTAGGACCAACATTTGGCAAGTAATTAAAAAAAAAGAATACACTGAAAAATACTTTCTTTAATATTATACATCAGGCACAACACTTTTTTTTTTTTTTGTTATAAGATTTAATCTGCATAAAAGGTTTGTAGGATCAGCAGGTGCCGGATGGATGTCTCCTTGCCTGCGAAAGCCAGATGGTTTCAGCTCCCACTCTCTCTCCTCGGCTCCCACCGTGTGGGGAAGGTGACGGGAACCCCGGGGGACCCCTCAGATGCTGAGGTCGGTGCTGCACTCCTTGTGCGGCCGCCGGCGCTGCTCGGGCGGGTGCCTGCGGCTCGGCTCCTGCTTCCAGCCGGGCTCTTCCCTGTCCCGGCGGCCGACTCGCTCCTCCCGGAGCCGTCTGTCGGGCGACCTCTCCCTCCGCCGGTCGGAGGACTTGGCCCGCCGGTCCAGGGAGCTCTCTCTTCTCCGGTCGGGCGACCTCCTGGGCTCCGGGAGTCTCTCCAGCGACCGGCGGCGGCGGCCAGGGGACCGCTCTCTGCGCCTCTCAGGGGAGAGGTCTCTCCTCCTCTCGTGTCGTTCCCGCCTCTCCAAAGTGTTGTCGGCGCTCCTTGTCCCTTCCCTGCGCTTTTCGGGAGACCTCCTCTTCTGCCCGTTCACCACCGTCCTCTCCGGCTGCCTCTCGCGCCTCCTCTCCGGCGATCTCTCGGTCCTCCTGCCTGGCACGTGGTCGTTGGTTTTAGAAGTCCCATTCCAAGTGTGGTGTTCATTGGGATGTCTGCTAAACTCTCTGCTGCCTTTTAGGTCTCTAACATAAGTCCGCCTGTCCCCATGTTGTGATGATTTGTGAAGGTCTGGTGGATAACTGGACTCCGATGATGGGTGCTGCCGTCGGTCGGATGGCACGGGTTTCATTTCCGATACGTTTTGTGAACCTGTGGCGGGACTGTTCCTGTCACTGCTGGGGTCTGAAAGAAAATAACAGCAAAGTGTTTGGTACCGATGCCTTCTGCAGCGCCGTGACACCACTTATCACTCTTCAGACTTCATTAGTGACAAAAACAAACAACTGTTAAAGCAGTCAGCGAGGGCTAACTGAAGCTTTTGTTAATTCAACTGCGAACAACGAGAGTTACAGGTTAGTACTGGTGCTGCTCTGTTCGTTAGTCGTGTTTTGGTCCAAGCCGATATCATCTTATTGCTCTTCTGGTCTTGGGGCATTTTACGTTTTCCCCAAGCCCAAATTCATAATGTTTTGGTTACCCTACTTTCTTTCCAGTTGGGGTTGTTGGTGGGGTTTTTTTAACAGTTTCCAATAAAGAGGGTCTTTAAGGAAGGATATTTTTCTTTCAAGTCTTTTGAAAGAATTGCCTTCCAGGTGTGGGAGGCCTTGTTTCAAATAGCAGAAAACGTACAGAAAATAGAATTGATTATTAAGTTTTCGCCTTGTAAAATAACATTTTGAAGGTGTGAGAATTAGACTGTAATCATGCAATTTCCATTTCATTTAAGACATTACTTAATCTCGCTTAGTTCTACCATGTTACAAAAAGTCCTTGGGTAGATTTTGGTTTTGCCACAATGATGCGAACAATGATGACAGAGGTTATGATTTTTTCATATCAAAGCAATGGAAAGATATTGTAATATGTAGGATGGCTTTGATTAAAACCTAATCTCCAGCTCATTATTTTTCATGTAGTATTTCAGGTAAAATACAGCTGAGCCACCTCTGCGAGACAAACTGCAAAGCTGAAGGAAAAGAACAACCCCCAAACTGAAAACCAGCCCCTGTACTGTAGCTAAGCTACAATTACTCACATCACTTGTAACGGATGTTTATGAATGATTCATTATAGATAAGGCAAACATTAAAGTGGCTGTGCTGACTTAATGCGAGCATTGCTTTCATTTGCTTATTGTTTTCTTTGTTAAAGTAACTTCTGCGGGGTAGCTCGGCTGGTGTCAGCTACGCTTCCTGCACCCAGACCCCCACCTTGAGGTGGACTGTCCTGATGGCAACGACTGAAAACCCTCACACACACGTGGGGAAATACTTTTTTTCCGTTTTTCTCCTTTTTGTCTTCCCTCCCCCAAGCCAAACATTCTACGTGCTCATTCCTCCTGCCACCACACAAAGTATCTCCCTCTTGATGTCATTTCCATTCCTGAGCTTGGGAGGGTCGGTGTGTGCATGGGCCACGATATTTGTGATTTCCAGGTGAAACCTGTGTTGCAACTCACGTGTGTGCGTTTTCGCTTATTAGCTTTTTCAGGCAGCAGCTGGGGACCACGCTGCTTTTCCATAGCTGTAAGCACGTGGCTTGTGGCAACCTGGCTATTGCGCAAGGTACCAACGCGGTTTAAACGTGTCCTGGGGTGTACTTACAATTCAGGGGACGCAGGGTGCTCGGAATGAACTGCTGTACATATAAAGTATAGCGAAGCGGAAAGCAATGTGAGGGAATTAGGCCACAGCACAAAAACACCTAATATTGATTTTAGCTACAAACCGTAGTTTGATTATGGCCCATAAGGTAGAAGCAAGACTCCCCGAGCTTGTCATTTCTCATACATGCAGCGATATTAGGAGGTATCATCGCTGAGGAAGGAAGAGCCCAGCACCAAGAAAAGTAAGAGAAAGAGAAAGAGAAAAGTAGAAAATTTAGATTCCCTATAATAAAGATGAAAGAAAGAAAAATCTTCATATTAATATTTTATCTTAGAATAAAGAAAGTTTATTTTTCCAGTCAGATTGTCTAGGCTTCACCCAAATATAAGGCTGCAAAGACAGCAGTTCTTATTATCGTGACATAAAGAGACATCTAAGAGGTGATTTAATAACCCAGACAACGAGAGCATCCATTCTAAAAGACAGCTGGAACAGCGACACAGAATGTCATAGAAAAAACATTAACAATCAAACAACAACGAAAATAAAGTCCACCAGAGACCACAACATTAAAAAGAAGTACAAAACTCATTACAAAAATATACAGCCTCATAGAGAAGCACGTTCCAATCGAGTCAGAAAAATATTGGAACTTAACATTATTAGAGGAACCATTTGTGACTGCAGCGAACAGAACAGAGAGAGGAAGGAGTCCCAAATGTTACAAGGATATTCTTTACAGTAGTGCAACCCCTGTATATTAAATCCTTGCTTGAAGAATGAACATTTAGTGGTTTAGCATTAGCCAAAAGAAAATCGGTGGTGGATTTCCATCCTCAGTGCAACAGACATATGCTTTGAGAAGTGAAGCACTTAATTTACAGGGTATTTATGCAGTCTAGCATATGATACAGTACTGTACATCCAAAGGAGAATAGGAAAAGACAAAGGTAGAAAGAACATTACAGAATTTCAGTGCCATCATTGAACCTTCCGTTGTGCTATTTATAGTACAGAAGTGTAAATCCACAACCTGCCTTCCATATTATTAAACACTTCAATTGTTTGTTGGTTATACTCTGAATCGGTCATTTTAAGTTAAATTAATGAGCAGAGTGAGCAGAAACTCTCAAATGTGGTACAGTAAATGAAAAGAAAATCGAGTTCATAAATTGTGCAGAAGGGTTTTGTTTCTGGTTTTAGGACACGGAGTGAATGATAAACACAGAACTTACTGACACAGAAATAACCCAAATACGGGATGAAAAGCATAAAGGACATCCCTTCAATCATTCAGTTTCTATAGAAACCTCAAAGACCTTTGGTTGGGAGTAGCCCTCCATCGAGGGCACAATATTTGACAATTATCTCAAATAAATAAGACATAATTATAATATTAAATAGTGTGCTAAGTTAAGCCACCCAGCAATCCAACCTCCGGGAGAAGAAAAGGAAATCTAATGCAATTCTTAGTAAGAAACGAGGACTGAATGTTTCCCCCAAGACAGACACAAGAGCACCTTTTCATAACCTCCTCACCTTTTCAGACCTTACAAATTAACTAGTTGAAACCAGCAGACAGTTTAAGGGGGAAGAAAAGGGCTCAGGAGGCCAAATCAATATATTTTTGCAGTAAAGCTTTTTTTTTTTTTCTTTCCTTCTTTTTCTTAAATAACTTTATAAATATTTACATAAATATTAAGGGAAGGCAAAAATCTCATAAGCCATCTCGGCATTCATGTCTATGGATACGGACCGGAACTAAGAGAAAAACCTACCAAAAAAATTAAAAAATCACTGCTTCAGAATAATAACTCAGAATCCCAGTTTTTGCATTGATTAGAAGTAGAGACCTATTTGAAAAAAACAATTCAGCTGCTGAGAAACAGTTTGGCACAGTTCAATGACATTCCTTGTTTGGCTGGACAAGACAATAAGGTTTTTTTGTTTTGTTTTCCTCTCTGATCACCAAAAATACTGCTATGATGATCTTGCCTTACACTGCGCCCCAAGTCCATGGAAGCAAGCAAAGGATGAAATGTGTAGAAAATTCAGCACAAGCGAGGCAATTAACCATATGTTGCAAAGGTTGGTAAGACACTGGTGAGAAAGGAAAATAAAAAAGAATTCCCGCTTCAGATCTTGAGACAAATCATTCATGGAGTGATGCCAGGGAAGAAAGGAATGTTTTCATAGTTTGACCCACCATATTCTGGGACAGAGCCATCTCCGCGTTTCAGAAACAGGCGGACCCTGCGGCCACCGTTTTTAATCAGTTCGATGGCCCGAGCGTGCTTCATGTTCTTGGTAGTTTCTCCGTTGATCTCTAAGATTTCATCACCGATCTGTCAATGCAATTAAAAAAAGAGTCTAAGATAAGCAACAAGCCCCCATGAGGGTCACCACCAGCATGCCACAAGACAATGGCCACAGCAAAGTTGGAAGAACTATGCGCTAAGTGAAGCTAAATACACCCAACTCCTTCCAGTGACAGCCCACTGGAGACATAAAGACAACAGGGAAAGCTTGAGGTATCAAAATATTTCACTGCTGTTCTGTAAAACCACCTTGCATACTGTATTGCCCAATACCTATAGCTGTGTTAGGACTGGTGTTCTTTTATTTTATTTACATTCTTTGTAAAGTCTCTGGTCAAAGTGGTTGCTTGTTTTACAGTCTGCTGTCACTGGGATGTTCAAATACTTTGCTCAGGTCTGTTACTCACTTGGATATAGATGCCTACTATGAACCAGCAAAGCTGCTTTTGTAAATATAATCATTCATCAGGATAGGAAAACAGGGCTTGGAAGAGCGTCAAAGCATTGACTTCCACAGGGCAGCACTGTTTTATTTTCATCAGCAAAAATATTGGACCTATAAATCTACCCCTAGCAAAAGAAATTTGAAAATGCCCTTTGCATGATATATCCACAGAAGAAAAAGACACATGCTGCAAAGTTATCATGCATTCTCTAACTGAGGAGCAAGGAGTACATAAAACTTGGCAATTTATTTTTTCGGTAGGCATTTTAGAACATACGCCCTTGTAATAATGTTGATAATTTAGCTGACATGTGATGTTAACAGTTAATACTAATCAAAAACTATACTATAATTTTGTAACCCCTGGGTCAATATCTATGCTCTCTGCCCACTCTGCTCACTGACAGAGGAGAGGATCAGGTGGAACATGTTGACTCTCTACTCACAGCTGCAGCTTTAAAAGCTGAGGCTATTACATTTTCATTGCTACATGTACCTTGTCGGGCTTTAAAAGTCAGATTACATATTAGAATTTGGAAACCTGGCTTGGAACAAGGGAGTGAAATCTTCCAATGCACTCTCACTGTTACAGGCTGTATGCACAGACTGACAGAAGCCATTGATAAAAGTAAATAGGAAACACTGGTCCTTTCAGTTAACATTTAATTTTCCTCTTAGCAGGCACAGCAGAAGCTGTGCCTGTAGGGGAGAGAAAGGGAAGGCAGCTTATTGCAAAGAAGCGTTTTTTATTTGCACGTACCCTCATCTTCCCGCATCTCTCAGCTGGCCCATCCTCAGCGAGCCGCAGCACGTACAGATCCATGTTGTACTCCCGGCCACCTCGCAGGCTGAAGCCAAACCCTTTGGCTCCTCTCTCCAGCTCAACAGTGTAAAAGTCTTGGTCCTGCTGGAAGGAAGACAACATGTGTGCAATTGAACAGAAAGCTAAATGCTGCTCTACCCTCATTTTGAAATTATCCAACTAACACATATTATTTTTTCTGTTGTTGCTCATAATTAAAAAAAAAGAAAATCAGCTGAGTTTTCACACACAGACTAGAATTTTCTGCTTCCTCAGATACCACCCTGTAATTTGTAGTGCCAGCAGTGCAAAGGGCTGTTTGGATGAGTGGCCTTGGCCACGTTCCATGTATCTTTAGGCACCTCTGTTATACACCACCTCCTGTGCCCAGGGCAGAAAAGCACATTTCTGGAGGGTGGCTGATGCTTTACCAACTGCAAAGGAAGGCTGAGACAACCTCACTGCCGGTGCCAGGCTTTAGGTAAATGTCTAACGGTACCTGGGACGGGTCTATGCCGTGGCGCCGGCTTTTCCTTTTTGTTACCACCTCATCTATTCCTTTGCAAGAAGATCAGAAGTAAATGCGTTGGTTTTCACAAACGCTGTTACCGTAGGGATGTTTTGAAATCCCTAATGGAAGAGGTTACTTCTGGGACAGCCAGTGGCAAGGAAAGTTAACAGTGAGACAGATAATCTCTCTAATAAGATGCCATATGTGAAGGCTGGAACACTCCAGTTATTGCCCCCCTTAAGTTTTCCTCTTTTTTGTCCTCTGAATTTATCATTTACACAAAACAGTACTTTCTAGAGAGGCCCCTCCAAATATACAATTCAATAAACAAACACATAAATTATTACTGTTGTAAAAATGTCAGCTTTTTTTCTTCCCTTTTTTGTTCTCCCTAGAAGTCTTGATGAGAATGTGTTGGAAATGTTTCTCAGCTGAAACAACAGCAACGCATATTAAGAAACTAATCAGCAAATTCCTCTTTCTTCAGCAAACAGACCAAGGGAGAACAACTTCCCAGTAGGAATTGTCAAGGGAAAAATTTGAACACAGCCCTCAAGCAGATTGGAAGCAACAGTCTGTGATAAACAAAACAATTAGAAAGGTTCTCCTTACCTGTGCTGCTTGGGGTGGTTTGAAGTCAAACTGGGATTCCTGCTTTGGTTTGGTGTTGTTCCTGCTGTGGCGAGTGACAGAAAGAGGGAGAGAAGAAAAATAAAGCTCATGGGATGTGAAGACAATTAAGAAGTAACCAAAGAGAGAGCATGTCAACATGCTCTCCTCAAGGAAAACAATCTGACCTGGTCTCCTGTGGTATTTGCTGAGGAGTATGTGTGGTTGTAATTGTAGCAATTTTTTCTGCATTGGTCAATAAAGTAGCATTGGAGGATTCTGCAAAATAATTTTTTTTTCATTATGAGGGAAGACCATTGGATATTCATTGATAAAACAAAAGTTTTACAAAGACATTTCACTAGAAAGCATCATTATGTTGTTTTTAAAGAGCATAAGATTTGCTCAGATTTCTTAAATCCAAAAATTAATAGGATAAAGTTTAAGCTATGTCATAGTAATTATATATATGAAACACTACAGCACCTCAGTTGTAGAGAAATATTGGCCTTTGAGTTGCACATTGAAACTTAACATGATATATCCCGCATGGCTCATCTTTCTTCTGGTATCTGTCGCCAGATGTACCCAATTACTGTGTACTCTGTTTTTCTTCTTTATAAGAGAAAAACTTCTAAAGACCCCTAACCAACTATGAAACATTTGTCACTTTGCTGCTGCTGCTGTATTCTATGCCCTTGAATAAGTCAAGGCTTTAGGGAAGGCATCATATTTGCCTTCATTGTCACTGCAAAAACTCATGAGCAAAAAACGTGCATACCAGAAACTGCCACAGCTACCCATCACAACGAGTGTAGAGCAGGGAGTCAAATATTTTTATATATTTGTACAATATATGTAGTATATTTATATAATAAATACACAAATGAGTTGGGTTTTTTTTCAGTAACCAAATACATCATCATTTCCACTAATCTCAAAAAAAATACAGCCACTCAACTGGAAAAAAAAAAAAAAGAAAAATAATTGTGAAATCTAGATTAGAAACACTTTTGACCATTAGACACACTCAGAACAAAGACTGACTTCTGGACGAGGGGTTGAAGAATGTTTTGTCTGTTGTCTAACGACATGAATTCCAATCATTAATGTCTCCAAATATGGTAGGATGACTGGATTAATTTTACAGTAGCAATAACTATTCCATGGATTATAAACTCATCAGTGCTTCCTCCATCAGAAACTGCAATCTGCGGTAGAATTGAGACATGGCTTTTATCTAATACCTCACAAGGTGATATTCAAAGTGGCTAAAACCCAAACTTCCTGAAATCCATCTTTGAAACACAACTCGCTGCTGCCTGAGCACTCAAAGCTGCACGCAGGGACGTGGAACCACCTGTAGCAAATGCATCAGCAGCTCTGGGTACCATTTACAAAAGGGCTCACCAAGAGAATACAGAGAGAAGGATTAACTTCAAAACTCAATTTATGCCATGGTAAAGGGTTGTCAGACCAACGTCAGCCTGTGCAAATGCTGTATTTCTCTACACACAGAAGGAGATGCTCCCAGGAGAAGTCCTCTCTCCTGCTTCACAAATCTGGGAATGGAGTAGCTGTAGGCACAGCTGAAAAGGGACTGTCTAGGTGTCCCTCAGAGCATGGCATGGCGAAATGGTCCCCTTGTCATTGTGGACCTTTATCACAGACTTCAATAAGACCAGAGTTAACCCAGAACTCATTTAAAATTCTGCCTAAAATTAAGGTCATGCACCTTGTTTCTTGACTGAATTTCTTTAGTTCCAATCCCACTTGAAAAAAAGCCACCAACAGAAAACAGCAATGAAAACCGGGTGGAAACATCTGGCTGTCCAACATTAAATTACAAGGTCTTCTATCCTGCCCTTGTTTGCCTCTTAAGCTCCAGGCATCTGGTAATTCATTTTATTGACTATGGAGAAATCTGCCATTGTTAAACAGAATTCAGTTGTAATACAAAATTGCAGAAATGGGAAGTTATTTGCCTGAATTAAGGA
The DNA here is from genome assembly GCF_036013445.1 of Caloenas nicobarica. Lineage (NCBI taxonomy): Eukaryota > Metazoa > Chordata > Aves > Columbiformes > Columbidae > Caloenas > Caloenas nicobarica. Next base: position 15,342,237 of record NC_088255.1, on the reverse strand, counting down.
GAGGTGGTGGTTGTGGGCTTACTTGGTCCTGTGAACCTATTCTGTTTCATGAATTTACTTTCATTGTGGAGATATCTAGATGACGTGAAGGCTTTTCCTTTCTGTGCATGTCAAGGGCAACTCGGGAAACGGGCAATATTAAAAGAAGAACCATTTAAACAGATGGGTGCAAGGACAGCAAAGCTCCTTTGCCTGCAGCAATGTGGCCAAGTTAACATGCCCAAACTCTCAACATATGGAGCTGTAACATCTTCCAGACCAGAGCTGGCTTGTGTCCGGTGGCTCAGAGAGCAGGAGCGGCTCCTGGGTCTACCTGCACCCCTCAGGGTAGACATGACCAAAACATGCCCTTGTGAGGATATGCTGCTGGCAACCGGCTCGTGTGAGAAGGAGATGTCCCTATGTGTAGTTATACTGTTGGATTTTAAGAAATAACTGTGTATTTTGTGAAGGTGCCTTGATGCTAAAATTAGTCTCCAACATAAGAAGGCCTTGAAACATGGTTAAGTGTTCTCTATTCATCCAGAACAAAAGCCTCTGAAAACCTCCACAAATATTTGGAGATCAGATGAAGATGGGCTTCAAAGAGAATGCAAGATTTCTACTCTTTAGTAGGTCACGCTAAGAATACCAAGCAGAGCAACAACAAATCTTGGTACAGATGTATCTCCATGCCACTGTACTGTATCTATCTTTAGCCCACCCTACCCCATGAGTCAGGAGTTGTGCGTAATTTTGGTAGTTTTTTAGACACTGGCTCAGGACGCATGCCAGCCTCCATGCAAAACTGGAACAGAACACAAATATAGGAAAAATTATCTCTATTAGAATTATAATTATATGTTCTAAATCCCAAATATTTCATTGATTCCTTGCCCCATTCTGCCCTAGAACACTCAAACATCAATTAAATGTCTAATCTAAGCTTGTCATTTTTCAGCAGTCTGTAACCTTGCATCAGCTGGTAATATGTTAAAGCATTGTCATTTCATTGCAGATGAACTCCTGCAGTGGTCTAGGGCAATGAGTTGGTGCAAGGCTTATTAGACAGCAAAAACTCTTGGTGTTTTTAATAATGTTAGAAGAGATTAGCAGTGTGAGTTTATTGTGAGTCTTGTGATAAACATTAGTTTCATGTTTGTCTCAGAAGCACGGCTTCTGATTTGTTCTTTTCCTCCCCCTTTAAGTGCACTGTAAGACCATTTCTATTTACCAAAAAAGCACCTCAAAAGCAACAAAAAAAACCCCAAAATCAACAAAAGCACCCAACAAGAGCAAAACCAAAAAAACATTGAGACCAATTTCTTAAATATCCTTTTTTTTTTTTTAAGAGCAAACCTCTCAGCAATTTCAAGAGCGTTTGCTTTATTTGCTTTTGGAAATAAAATGCAGGTAATTCTATGCAAAGTTGACAATCTGACTTTGAATTTCAAAAGAACAGTAAATAAAAAGACTAGAAGCCCGCATTGCTGTGAGAGAGAAGAGCTGGTTCCTTCCCTAAATTACAGCTTTCCACCTTCTCTGGGAACACTTGTCAGTCACAGGTACAGATTCCCATTCTAAGCTAAGCAATTGAAAATTATATTTTGTACACATATTTGCATGAACAAGACTGGCTGAGCATTCATGTCAGGAGGCTATAGTCTTCTCAAAAAATTCCTAAACTGTTCAAAAGTTATTTACCTCTTAGGTATTTTCACCTTTTAAAAAGATTATTCAAAGATTCACCTTCCTGGATTTTGATCAGAAACTAAAATAGAGGCAATGAACAATTCTTCTCCCAGTTTACCTTCCAAAACTGGCACACACAGGCCAGCTCAGATGTTAGCCTGATTCACAGCCGTTTTATTATTCATGAACACTCAATTTGCTGGAAGCAGCAAAGGATCATATACCATTTGACCTGATAGCTACTAAAGAGTAGGAAAAGAAAGCCTTTAATGCAAAACAGATAATCATAAACAGAAATAATTTATAACCAGTATCCTGGCCTATTTTTATCCTAAAGCTAAACATAACATAGTCATGCTCTGTGAGGTAACTAAATCCATGTTTCAGATTAGAAAGTACGAGAGCCAGCAACTACCAAATACTTCTTGCTGGAAATCATATCATATAACTTCTTCATTCTGCTTTGCAGGTACCAGGCTCAATTCAGCTATGCTTTCTCAACCCTTCTTTTAAACTTAATCACACTTTCTCTATATTTAACTGAATGCAAATAATATCCAGTACAACTCTAAGAAATGCTCATTAGCACTGTATCTGAGCCATCAAATCTTATACCTGTGGATTCAGCTTAAAAAGAGAGCAAATTAAAAAGATTTCTGCCTAATGAGTTCTCACTATGAACCCATCCATGGCAGAGCAGGACGACGAACAAATAAAATACTTAGAATTTAGAACCACAGCAACTTTAGTTCTGCTTTACATATGTTTCTGCTCTGTTCCTATTTGGCATCACAGCTAGGGATGAATTTAATGAAATTGATAAACAACACAGCTCCTTATTTTTATTAAATAGTTCAATGACCTGAAATCAGTACCAAGTGTCAGCATATTACAAAGGATCCTGCACATTCCCTCTGATCTGAAACGGTGAGATCCTGTCTAGGATAACTCTTACAATGATCGGCTGCAAGCACACAGCAGCTCCAGAGCCATCAGTGTTTAACAAAGTCGTTTCAAAATGTACTGAGCTTATTCCCAAAGCAACTTGCCCAGAATAAAAACAAATCTTCTTTTCAAACAGCTTACAACATGACAAAGTGTTTATCCCTTCCTGTGATCTCTTTAATCTATAGCCTGCTTGTATATACGCAAAGCTTCAGGAATCCCACATATTAACAAGTGACTCCCAAATATTCTAAAGCTGCATTATCAACCTAAGAATCAAATCGAAGTGTACTGAGGTATGCATCAAATTTACAGAGATACATGGAGCAACATGACAAAATGGATTATTATTGTTTTTTAAATGTAGAATCAGCACCTCCCTGTTTAAAAAAAGAACTCCCATTTGTATGGAAACAAAAAAGAAAGCTATGGAACACTCACAACCTCCCTCACTGCTAATTCCCAAAGTGGGAGTGGAAATTGAGCCCTCCATGACTTTGCAGCTCCGACTGGTGTAAAAAGCCCGGGAACAAAACCAACGAGAGGATCAGATAAGACAGCAGGAAACATATACTTTACCATCTCCTGGAATGATGCGCAGGGTAACGGTGTTTCCCGCTTCCTTAATGAGGTTGACGATGTCTGAGTGTGACTTGTTGGTGATGGAGCACCCATTCACGGCCAAGATCCGATCGCCTACTTTCAGCTTGCCACAGCGGTCTGCGGGACTCCCTTCAATTATCCGACCTATTTTGTGAGGCATGGCCACACATGCATTTCCCGCTTTTGTATTGGTTTGGGGGTTGTTTGTGTTTTGGTTTGGTTTTGGTTTTTTAATTGATTACATATGTGGGTGAAGGGGAAAAGGAGAAAAAGGGTTGAAAAGGGAAAGAGAAGGTTAAGGGTTAATTAATTAATGCATCAAGCAAAAGTTATTATAGGATAGCTTTGCTGCCAGTGTTCAAAACATTGGCAATCAACTAGTATGAGTGCACAATACTTCTGTTACAAAAAGGTGTTTTGTAAATCATCCAACCCCCATGTTGTTTTCTGTTAATAAATCACAAATTTTTATAGACTACAACTGCAGCCCCATCATAACCCAATTTTTGAATTAAAAAATGGAAACTGTTTGTAGAAAACACAACCCTCCTCCTCCAAGATTACATCAGTGTCAGCGTCTCTAGTTTTTTCTCTAAGTCAACTGCTGCTGAAGCTTCTGCCAATGTTTTGTTCTTTCTCAATTTAGAAAGATAAAATTGTTCTAGGCCTAGGAGGGAATGCGACTCCTTTTCTACCACGAAGACCCAATCTTTCAGCGCTGCATGGGGAAGCAAGATGAAACTGTTTTCTTCCATTGTGACTAAAGGTACTACCAGGGAAGGTACAGGACCACTACAGATGGGCCAAGACTGACAAAAGTAACTCGTTCGGTGCAGGCATCCATGTCAGCCTCTGTTAACCCAAGTTAACCCTTCCCCCTGTACAATCTTAGATGGCATCGGGATGGGAGCCGGGCAGCAATAAGGACCTCCACATTTAAATATCTCTAAAACCAGACACAAAACCATTGAGGTGTCTGACACACAGAGCAAGAGCACTTTAGGATGAATGTGTTTTGGAGACAAAACTCTCCTCCTGTTCCATGCGGTTGTTTGTCCCAAAAACACAAAGTCATCCATAAAATGCAGAACTGGGACACAGGGGGATACAGAGCTTCACTCAGATAAATCCATCGGGCTTTTCTACACGGGCAAGAGGCCCTTGGGACACAGCACATGGTTAAAGCCTTGATGTATAGAGTGGTCATCTCATACTTTGCATCCACAATACATTCACCCTCAAGATGCACTTTCCTATCTATGCTGTAGTCTTTACTTGATTAGTAGTTTTAGAGATATACATTGCTGCACACATGGCAACGCTAGAAAGACCATAAAGAAGAAACAGGTAAGGAAAGGAATGTGACGTGAGACAACAAGGCTGGAAATACGCAATAAAAACTGGCAGAAAGTTTTAATATTAGTTGCATTGTGGAGATTTTTTTTCTGTTATTTTACAGTGATGTTAGAAAGTTTCACTTCCTGGAAATACAAAGACTCATCCAGTTTAAAGGCTGTTTAGAGGGTATGTGAAACGAGCTCCTACTCTATTCAATCCACTGGACATAGATGACAGAGCCCACACCAAAGTGACCAAAGTGAGTTTTAGAACCAGTTTGGCCCATCTCTAAATACTATCCATGAAAGAAGAAAAAGCTACAAAGCAGGTCCAAAGCAAGCACCACACAGCTCAGGGAACATATCTCATGCAGAGTATTAGGAAAAAGCTGAATGCGCTTGAAAAAAATTAAAGGAAAAACAGTCACAGATCAACAGATCTCCATGAGGAGCCCCTGCACAGAAAACTTCCAGTTAGCGAGAATCTTAGGCTAAAGCAAACACAACTCTTTGCAACCTCAGGTCAAGGTTTCTCTGCAGAAGAGAGTTAAAGCATAGTCTTCATACAGTAAAAGTTATTCACACACGTTTGCAAATACTTTCAGAAGATAAAGGCTCTCTCTCTGGTTTAGACTGAGTTCAATTTAATCTATATTATACTACACCAGGGCTGTCAAACTCATTTCCACCGGGGGCCACATCAGCCTCACGGTTGCCTTCAAAGGGCCGAATGTAATTTTAGGACTATATGAACTAAAATTTTAGGACTGTATGAATGTAGTTAACTACTCCTAGCCCTGCATTGCACCATTGTGTTCTGGCACCAAAATACCTGTTCTGGAAGAGGAGTTTCCAGCAGCAAGGACAGCGCATCTGAGAACTCACAGAACTCAATGCATCAGGTCTATACCAGATATTTTCTCCTTGAAATCTCTGCCATGACTGCCCAGAACAGTGGTAGAAATGGCCAATTCTACACCAATATCTTATTTATTAGCAATTTATTAGCAAAGGCGCTGCCAATGCTAGGAAAAACAAGGGGGAAAGGCTACTTCTTGCCACACGCACCTGTGTGCCTCAGGAGTGTTCCAGCTGTACGGGGAGACTGCAAAGTATTTTGTCTGCAAACCACAGCCCTGCTCTGAGAGACAGCGTGAGGCAGGCCCAGTGCACTCGTTCCAGCTTTCCTTTCCCCCTCCATCCCTATCACACACCACAGACGAACGTGGAAGGAGGAGCTGCTTTTTCCCCTACTAAGTATAAATGGATGCTGCCTCTGGTCCTTTTGGAGGAGATGGAAAGGGAAGAAAATAGCATCTCTGACTGGTTTCCTCCTTGCAATGACATTTCTGCTCTAGAGTAGGCTGTTTTGTGCATACTTGCAGAACCAGCTCATGTGCATTTCTTTTGCAGCAACACCTGGACATGTGAGTCTGTCTAGCAGAAAGCATTGCCTTCAGAAAGAAACCATGACTACTTCTATTAGGGCAAGATATTAAGTGTGACATCACATGAACTTCATTTCCCCTTATTCTGAAGAAATGGATTTGGGAAGAAGTGGAATAGGTAAAAAAATATCCTGTTTTTTAAACAGTATTCTCCATTTCATGTCTCACCAGCAAGCACTATTAATTAAAACTTCCCAGCTATCAGCATGCTCACTCCATAATGAGGATCAGAATAACTCTGATTGCCAAAGAGAAGTTAATCAGTTTAAGCATCACTGCTTTTAAATCAACTGGCTCAACTCCACCATCAGGAGACATATTTCATTCCACCTGCTCCATTTCTGCTTTAGCAAACAGAATCACTGGGGGGGTCCCTGGCTGCTCTTCTGAGAGCGAACCCCAGAAAGGTGTCCAGCTCGCAGGGAGCATCAGGAATTGCCATTGGTGGCATTTTTCCCCTTCAGGCTGGGATTTCTGATTTTGCTTTTCTTGACTCGGTGCTGAAGAAAACCCAGGAGGCAAACACCTACCAAGTCTTGGCCTCCGATTAAGCTATTAATTACATTAAATAGGCATGCTCATGATGTTTAATTAAACAGATCCCCACTTGCCTCCTTGCACTGCAGCGCTCAAACCTGCATCTCACTCGAGGCGCTTTGATGAAACCCCAAGACTTACCGAATGTCGTCCCCGCCTCCGGCCTGCTCACCGACGAGACGATGACAAAGCCGAACCCCTCGTTTTCGCCGCGGCGGATTTCCACATCGTAAGGCTGGACCACAGCACTGACAACGCCGCTGCCCCCGCCGCCGCCGCTGCCGATGCCGCTGGTGCTGCCGCTGCCCGAGCTGACGGTGTTGAGGGAGTTCTGGCTGCCCTGCGGCGTTCGCTTCTCCTCTGTCAGCGAGGCCGGCTGGTTGCTGCTGTGGTGGGAAGAGGCTGGGGATGGGACTTCATTCTCTGCCTTGGGAACTGGGGAGAAAAAAAAAAAAAGACTGTCTGAGCAGGCTGCACTGTTTAGTGCTTGAAAAGTGCCGTCCACCGAGAAAAAGGTAAAAAAAAAAAGGCAGCTCACCTACTTTAATCTATAAATCATGGCCATAATGATCAAAGGCTCTGTCTCCTTTTGGATGGCACCACCAACAGCTCTGTTTGGTGACAGCACTGACTATAAATGCTCATCCTCTCCAGTGCATGGTCATACAGCCAAAGTGTTTTGCTGCCGAACTACCGCAGCAGTACGGTTAAACCAGTGCAGTGCTGCGTGCTCGGATGCTCTGTGGCATTCAAAACCTGGATTACACTGGTCTCCTTTAGATATCAGACCCCCACCTCATTTATATATGTGCAACCGTGCATATGTGCACAAGCCAAGAGAAGAGAGAGTAATATCAAACATCCATCACTCAACACCTCTGCATTTTTAAACTCAATACTATCAGTTTGGTAGCACTGATTGCCTTTGATGACTGTGATCTTGAGTAATAACTAATACTAAAGTAAAAAAACCATGTGAACCAAGGTTTTCTGAATGGAAGAACCAGCAACTATCATCTGTACTGTCTGGCACAGTCAGGGTGAGGAACCATTAAACATTATTAACATTAACATTAAACAAGTGTTTAACAGCAATTGAAGTTGGAAGTGGTATTAGTTTAAAATCTAATCAGCTACCAAAAGGCTTGAAGAAATCTCAAAAAAATCACTTAGTCCACAGTCTGCTCAAGTCAGGACCAACTATGCTTTCTGTCAGTCCTGACAGATGTTTGTCTAATCTGCTGTTAAATATCTCCCCAGGCAATCTATTGGTTGTAATATCTAACTTAAATCTTCCCTGCTGCAACATAAGGGTATTATTTCTACTTCTATCTAACAGGCATATGGAGAACATATTATTCCCTTCCTCTTTACAGCAGCCTCTTATAGTCTTGGGGAGTGTAACACCTCCTCCCTCTCCTCTGCTTTAGGCTAAACAATCCCAATTTGTTCAATATTTCCTTGCAGACCATGTTTTCTAGAGCTCTCCTTATTCTCACTGGTCCTCTGGACTCCTTCCAGTTGGGCTCTCTCCAACTCAAACGTCTTTCTTGAAGTGCTGGACCATATTGCAGCTGAGCCATCATCTGCTGGGAAATCAGGAGAGTTTCCCCCTGTCAACATCCCAGCACAGTGTTTTTCTTCACCTGAGCCAACCTCAGATTAGAACTTGTGGCCCACAATAGCTTCTGTTTCTTGTTGCTCAGCCCGTTATCCACAGTCCATTTGTGCAGTTGAGAGCAGCATATCGCACTTGTCTCCACTGAATGGCTGCCTCAGCTAATCAGGTCGCTTCTCCAGTTTGGTGAAGCAAAATTAAGTCGAAGATCTTAAAAGCAACACGAAGAAAATGGATGCCAAACAAAATCTAAATCTGTAAAACCATGATCCAAAGAAAAATAACTTTAAAACATTCTTAGAAGTACCTGTCTGCACTTACATACACCATGTATGTACTAAATATATAGTATTCTACATATTAAGAATACGGGAGTATAAACTTTCCCCTATAAGAATCTCAAGACATGAAGTACCCATTTAGGTGAACAATCTTTTTGTACTGGTATATAGATGAGAGGAGGAATAAGGGATCAAAATTCAGGAAGAGTCTTCTCTACGAAGTTATGCTGGAATTCAAAGCCTGCAAATCTAAGGTGAAATAAGGAATCCTGAATAATTTATCTTAGAGTAAGTGTCCACATTTGAAATGATTCAGAAATAGCTCAGTCTGAAGTAACAAGCCCCTGAATGAAATATCAAGGGTTTTTATCAAGATGTCTCATGAATCTAAATCTTTTATGGTAATTTCCAGCCTGGGGGCTGCAAAACTGGATAGAAAATCTACACACAAAAACAATACCAAAAATTCAGCTGCTCTTTCTCTTCCTTCCAAACCTCATCTCCTAAAGCTCCTCGCACATTGGCAGCTCTTTGTCAGGAAGGAGAGAAAGGTTATTAGAGGGGAGACACAGCCCTTCATTTAATCCACAATGAGAAGAAGGAAAGAAATGAGAAGTGAACATCTATTTAATATTGTATGGAAGGAGCTCAGCCCTGGATAAAAATACAGAGCTGTTTTAGAGGTACTGTTCTAGTCCTACCTTCCACTGTGGACCTAATTTTCAACCTGATTGTTATTTTGACATTTTTTAATCTTAAAGTACATCACTGCCTGTTTTTCTGCTGATGCCTAAACTTGAAAAGCTATATAATGTTCTTTCTTTTGAATAAGTGAGCTGCACCGAATCCCACACTCAAGCTCCCTAAAGGGACTCACAAGAAGAGACAGCACCAAGTTGTTACTCTCTAATATTAAGCATAAGGCCACATGTCATTTAGAAAGCTCATGCTCATGCCTTCATCTTCTTTGCTAACAGGACATTTTGTGTCACTAATCCAGGTGCCACCAGGCAGTGTCCCTTCTCTTTGCCTCTCTGCCTTTTTGCCAGCTTCTTTTTGTCCATTTAGACCACGCGCTTGTGCAGGGTGTGCGGAACACGTAGCATAACTCGGCACACAGAAACCTCTTGGTTACAACAAACATGCGCACCCTGCACTACCAGAAGCAATGACACAGTTTTGCATCCTGCGGTTAGCTGACTACATGTTGCAATCTCAGTTGGAGCTCCTGCTGTGCCTGGGACATTAGCACACCAATGCCCTCACTCGTGCTCTGCCCTTGCTTCACCTCCTGGGGCCTCCAGCATCTTTTCCCTCGCTCCCAGTTTAAGGGTGGCTAACAGGCAGCAGTTATTTGGGGAATTAAACAGAAAACACAGGCAGTCAGGCACAGTGTCTGTTGCTGCGTGAGTCCAACTAAAAATGATACGTTGCAACTGAACAGTTCCTCGTTTTATCAGAAACCTTCATGGAGACTGGAAAAGCCAACTGAGATTAAGAGAGTCTTGACTGAAAACAAAATATTTGAAATTTATTTGATCAAGAACAGAAAAGAGTAAAAACAGACAAAGAGGAAGGATAACACCGCATCCCCTGAGTTTTCCCGGTATTACAAGGAGAAGCTTCTTTTTCTTTAAATCATTTGTTGAACAGATGGAGTCTGGAATGAAAATCTACCCCTGCAGAGCGACACTGCAGCCTACCTGTGTAAACCACTTTGCGCCTGACGGTCAGATTGACGTGACCTTGTTTGGCTGCCTGTTGCATAAGCTGGACGACAAGCTGGTGTGATTTCCCGACAACAGGCGTCCCGTCCACACAGATCAGTTCATCACCCGATCTCAGGCGGCCGTCAGCATCAGCAGCACCCAGCGGTACAATGTGACCGATGTAAATCTAACGAATTAGCACGAATAGGAGAAAGGAAAAGAAAGAAAAGGGAAAAAAAAAAAGTGGTAAATGAGGACTAGCTCAACAGGCAGCGGGAAGCACGAGGCACTGGTAGTTAGACCCAATTTAGTAGGAAAGTTGTTGATAAATGTCTGCTGGTCAGGAAAGTTGCTCCATGTGAATAGAGCCACATTGTGAAATCGTAATAAATTGACATTTTGTTTTTTCAGGCGGTCCATTCACTCTAATGACAGTCAGCCTTGGGAAATGTGGTCAACCAGACAGTGACCGGAGAGGAAGATGGTTAAAAGCACTGAGGGTCTTGTCAAGAAGGCTGAGATTGAGTTGTCCTTTCAGTTGCCTCTAGGGTTTACAAGCTCAGTACCACTCGCCTGTCCACCAACTCAGTCTTAGCTTATCTTCAGTGAGTTCTGTGGAATTACTCTAACATGAGAGAAAATCGTGGCCTCTCTTTCCATAAATGAGCAAAATAATTTTGGCAGGGAGATATGTGGAAATTTGTGCTGCTACTAGGTAGCTTTGACCTGTGCAGCACAGGAAAGACCTTATGTTTTTAGCCTGATGCCTTCCACAGGCACTGGATTTAAAGAAGTTAAGCAAATTCGAGGAAGGAATTGAGCAAATAGAAACTTTAAGATCAAAATACTTGCAAACCTGACCAGGACAACCTTTCCTCAGTGTCCAGGCCATTTCAGACCTATGTGTTTTCATTTGGGCTATCAAAAAAACAGGAACTAGTAGCGGAAGCCAAATCCATTTCAATCGTGGAAGTGGGTTTTTTTGTTTGGTTGGTTGGTTGGTTGGGGTTTTTTTCGAGGGAGGGTGGGGAGGAGTTGCGGGATGTAAATGCATAGCACTACAGTTATTTTAACAGAGATACAGCAGTGCAGTTCTGCACATCTGTACATGCTACTTCTGTGATTCTGGAATATGTTAAAACGAGACCACTTCTAGATGTACTCACAGGTTCTCCAGGCTCATTTCCACCTAGAATCCTAAATCCAAAACCGGTTTCCTTTCTCCATAGAAAGATATCCTGCTCTTGGTAATCTGGAACTGAAGGGAAAGAAGGAAAATATAATTTTTAATCAAAACCCCACCCTTTACACCCAAATCAGGACTACTCTCATGTACGTGTAAAGGGATCTGCTGCACAATTTTACTCTTTAAATGAGGCAGTCTTGATTTTTTTAGACATGTTAAGAACATTTATAGGTTTAAATACTATAGGATTATTATTTAAATCGAACTAAAAATTATATGGTGGTTTCTACATTCTAGGTGTCTAGTTGTGACTTGCCGCTTGTTTATCACTATAGTATTTCCTTCCGTCAATATTAGCATCATTACCCAGCGCAAGAGCCTCTTCTAAATCATCAATAAATAAATGTGTACAACTGAGAATCACTCTGCCAGAAACAATACAGCTGTCTCCTCTTTCATGGGAGACAAAAGAGCCACTTGTTATGACTTCTACTGTTTAATTAACTTCCACAAGCATAGTTTGCTATCTGTATACTGACACTGCTTTAAATAACTATGGGACAGACCCCCAGCTGGTGTAAAACAGAAGGGCTCCACTGAAAGCAAAGCATCTCTCCTGACTCTCACTTGCTCGTGTATGGGCTCTGTAGAACCACCGAACAGACAAAACCAGCTGGAAACATAGAAAAGCCCAACCTTACCTACTCATTAGTATGGAACACCAGCGAGGCTTTTACAATGAATATTACATAGAGTGAAGTACTAACCTTGAAGTGTGGTTGAACAGTAATGTTTTATATTAACTTATTCATGCTTGCTTTCATCCCTTTTTTAAAAATGCAAAATTAATTGCTAACGTTAAATCATATCAGAAGACAACTTCAGGTTCATTTAATATTTATTGGTTAGTATCTGTAACATTGACTAATTTTGTAACGACCTCCTCCCAAAATTTATAATTAATGGTAAAAAAGCTGTTCCTTTACAAGTCAGCTGCCTGTATCTTTAGTAAAGAAACCAAAGGATATCATTCAGGACTGTAATTTAAATAAGTGCGTACTCAGATACTGGATGCAACATGTTTAATGAAACACCATCTAGTTTTCTGTATCTATGAGCAGACAAACTGGCTGTTTCCCATTGACATCAGTGAGAGTCAGACTGGGCCCTAATTACATTTTACACTATCGGTGCCTGTTGCGCAAAGGTTTGGGTCTAGTCGTCTGGTGCTTTTCAGTGTTAAGACTTTTGGCTAGCTCTGATGCTCTTCCTTCAATGACTCAACAGGTTAAGATCTGGGAATACTAAAATTAAAAGAACAGGTGCGTGCTAAGGCACAGATATCTGGTTTGACATTTTCATTCAAACTGGTTTAATGCATTGGTTTTATATATCATATTTTCACTTCCTAATTACTTGCAGTTATAAACTAAGCTTAAGACCTGTGCACATTACTTTACTGAACTAGAGGCTAATTTTGGCCCAGATACAATTACGGAACAATCAGGTGATGACGAGGCTGGAAGCCTGATGTTTCATCTGTTGAGATGAGTTGGCTGAAGGCAGCTCGTCACCGTACAGGCATGCAGCACAGCAGCAGAACTTGAACAATTAATTAATTGGTGTTTGTCACTGCCTTCCGCGAGGGGAAACGTGAAGAGCAGACAAATTCGGAAGCGTCTCTCCAGCACTTTGCAAGCTTTTTTTGGCAAAGGCTGGCCCCAACCAATTAATAGCGTGTGTTGGATCTGGCAGAGGCAAAGTGGTTCTGCAGAGAGCTTCAGCGTGGGCCCATTTCCTCGGCATCTCTCAACACCTTCCCATTTGTCAACTCTCCAGCCTCAGTGAACGATGCCGTATGTTCCTGGTTCGGGTACCAGCCAGCCAATTAACAGCCGCTGAAGATTACGGCAAGCTGAGGTCTAACGGCAGTGTCAAACCAAAGCAACAAAAAAAGACAAGCCTGTACCCAAAGCAGCAAGTTCATTCATGTAACTCTCTTTCCACTGGAAGGATTACACAGAGCTGCAACACAGATACAACAAACATACAGACGACACACGTTTACACAGCATGATTACAAACCGAACAAAACTCCTTTTACCACTTTTTGCGCCAGCTCTGTAGTACGGTGATTCAGAAAACCCCTTTCACCTCCATGCTGCCCTACAGCTGGGGTGGGACCCTCTGAGGCTCTCCATACTGGAGAATTACTTCAGGTTGTCTATTATTGAGTAGAGCTTTAGAGGAGCCACTTTCCTTACTTAAAGGGAAAATTTCATGCTGATGCTGAAACTTTATTGAAAACTAATTAAAAATGGCCTCCAGGAGTCAGCCATTGCATCTTTGTACCTTGACCTGACCTCAAGCATGTCTGACTCTGAAAAAAAAAACGTGCAACACAGCCCAACTGGGTCAAACTTGCCAGTCTGCTCATCCTGAATTAAACAAGACCATTTGGAGAGTGTCGCAAAAGTGGTAAGAAGAGTTCTGCTGGGGCCGTGAGGAGGAATGGAAGGAGGGGTGAGTGTTACAGCCCCATCCACAACCCATGAACAAAACGGGACATGGTATCCCCTCACAGCCGCCTATGAAATCCGCCGCTAGCCAGTACAGAGTAAGGCAAGAACTTTGCACCTTCGTGGCTAAACCTCGGCATACGGCCCTGCCAGACTCCCCTGGTGATGAAGACCCTCCCGCCACAGAGCAGCAATGACACCAGAACAAGACATCACGAGACACAGATACATTCTCGGCACAGTCTTACATTCTCCAAAACTCGTGGAATTGATTTCTCTCTCTCTCTCACCCTTGCTCAGTCCAGTTGCAGGCGAAGGTGACATAGCTGTAATATTAATTTTACAATTTTGCAAAGCTTAATGTATCTGCTTTCTTGTTAGTTCATTTAATTAATTTTGACTGTATGGATCATGTTAGGCTTTCATGCACATAATTGCTAAGGTTATAGCTACTATGGATTATGATATACTAACTTACATGTCTATCTACACATGCCTGTGTACATGTGGATATATAATACACACACACATGAGAATTTATACATTTATGCACATGCACGCAGGTATATTTGAAGAACACTTTTTGCTCCTCAGAGGAGGAATCTCTTTGGGAACACCTTAAAAATACTTTTCTACAAAAAAAGTTTCACCATCAAGATATGGTTACTTTTCCAAATGGAAATATTTTTCTAATGTTAAAAGAAATTCTAAATGCATGGTGATGAAAATGAACACAGTGCTCAGAGGTAATTTTAATCAAACTTTCTTACGTAAACTTTAACAATTATCCTACACGTTATATAAAAAAAATTCTGCTCAGTGTGGTATCAGTTTCAACAAAAGATGGATTAAAAAATAACAAGTGTGAGTTTGCTTTAGTCACTAGCTCATTGGAGGCAGCAGCACTTTCAATGACTCAGAGCTTGGCAAAGTACAAAAGTTTTAAGGCCCAGATTCAGCAAAGTATATAGGGACAAGTCTGAAATTAAGAGTGCATAGTCTCATTGAAGATGATGGAGAGTTTCAGTGTTGAAAAGTCCTGTGATTTATTCACCAAATCTCATGAGATTCTAGATTTTGCAGGAAAGCCCTGTCTTCTAAACTATCCCACTGCAGAAGAATTCCAGTTTTTCTGTATTTCCTTTCAATTAAACCTTCTGGTGGCATGGCAAACTTTCAAAAGATGGCTTCAGCGTGTTCTCAACAAGACGACAAAGTTCTGCCACTGAGGGTCAGGGATCTCTGGGCTGAGCCATGGGCCAGGCTGGTGCCAGATGAACGTCAGCAAAGTGATGCCCACAGACCAGCTCCGTCAACATCTCTGCAGCCTCTGCTGCTCACACGATGTGCTGCAAGGACCAAGGGCTTTTTTAGCAAGACATTCTCTAAGGGCATGGGCACATCTGTGTGCCCAAGTGTATGACTGTAACTGTTTGTCTCCTATTAATATAATAAAAGGACATAACCCCACCAAGGGGCTTTTATTCACTATGATCTTTAAAGCCACTCTGATCAGAAGGTGGCTGCAATTTCCTGAGGGTTTTTTTTTTTTTTTTTGTTAGAGAGAAAGTATCTAATGTTTGGTATCATTGTGCAAATATTTTTAATTCTATGTAATTGCTCGTGAATGAACACTACACACTGGGGTCAAGACTTGTTTGTATTGTTTTAATTAGATTTGGGGAGACAAAATCCTGCCAAATAAATTATGTGCCTGAAAATAAAATTCAAATATTACCGATAACTTAGAATATTTTAAAAGCTTTAAAAATTATCTATCGTGTTCGGCTTTACTTTTAATTAAATGCTTAAGCCCTTCAAAGGGATTCATTAACACATCTGCAATTCAGATTAATTCATTTTGTCACTGCTGTTTTGACAGATGGCCATATGTAGGATATGGTATTTTGCAAAGCAATCAGGCCACATGAGAAAAATTTGACAACAGATTGCGTTAATCTTTAAGGAAGTTTAACAATACATTGAAAAATAAAAAGCATATTATAAAAATATATTTTCAATAAAGCAGTGCAAGATTTCAGAATTGCAGTTCTCTGATAAACTATCCAGTTACTGTTTCTCTGAGTGTTTTTCACGTATGTCATTCTTGGATCCACTTCAGTGTCTAAATCTTAAGGGTTTGTCCTTCTCTCTGATTCACATGTACACAACTCCCACCAGCAGCAATGAGTTACCCATGAGGAGGAGCTCAGGCAGTTAAAACTTAACACCAGCAAAGACTACATTTGTTATTGCCACCAAATGATCTGTTTTCAGATTCGCTTAACACAAAGCCGGCTATTCTCGTAAATCGTAATCCAGCAAAGAACTGCAGATTGCAGCAGAGCATTTGAGCTCAGCCTTACCTTAAAGCATCCAAGTCTCTTTGGGCTTACAGCTTGAAAATAAGCTTCCTTGGAGTGGAGCCCAAGTACCCAGCACCTTGCAGGCCTGATCCCCTCACCCAGGGGAGCTACATGTGAAGGAACTTTAGCCCATATTTGTTGAATAAAGTTGCAGTTCTCATCTGCTGCCACTCAACCCGAGTCCAGACATAGTTACGGAGTCATTGCTTAGCTTTGCATTATTAATTCTAGCTTAATTTTTCTTGCTTTTTTTTTTTCTTCTATTCTATTCTTCCCCTGAACAGACAATGTCTGTGGCTCTCTTCCACAGAATCTGAGCATTTCCTCATATTAAGATGTATTGGGTAAATTAAAAAAATACATGCTCTTACAAAATTATGGGTTATTTGGTGCTTTTGAACGAAATTCTGCTCTACCAATGGCTTCAGTGAGACAAGTCACATAAGTCAAATATAGTCTTTTTTACGAAATACTGATCCAAAGAATACTCAAAGAAAGGAAGAATACGTTTTACCAATCCTGAAAAATTAAAATGTTGCCTTGTGCTTCCCATGTCTACACTATTATTATTAATGTTAATAACAGTGGCATGCACTCCCAGTGTAAAAGGCAGTAGGTGGTCATTATAGATTCAGTACTTCTTAGAAACATCCCGGAGACGATGTATTCATATACCGAATGAAAACTCTTTATATTATTATTTTAGATTAAATAAAATTCTGTCTGGGTTGGAGCTAATGAATTCATCTTTTTGTGTCAACTGCATTTGAAAAATTGCACTATGTTTTCTTTATACTCAACAATTTCACAAATGGGATGAAATAAAACACTGAAGATGATTTAATGCTCTAAAATTCTGTCTTTTTTAACCTTATCACATACTTCAACACAAAGGGTTGTTGCTGTTTTTCAGTCCACTTGTTGGGAATTCAAAACCCTGCCTCCCAAAAGAACATTTTATAATGCTTTTCAGAGTTATTAAAATTTAAGGCCATGAATGAACAGAGAGCAAGCCTTGGACTGGGCAGCAGGGAGAGGTGGGAGAGCTGAGCTGGGGCTCCTCGAGCAATGGAAGCCTCTAGGACCCACCAAATGCCACAGTTACAGGATCATAGAATCATTTTGGTTGGAAGGGACCCTTAAGATCATCAAGTCCAACCACAACCTAACTCTAGCACTAAACCATGTCCCTAAGAACCTTATCTATGTGTCTTTTAAACCCCTCCAGGGATGGTGACTCCACCACTTCCCTGGGCAGCCTGTTCCAATGCCTGACAACCCTTTCCATGAAGAAATTGTTCCTAATATCCAATCTGAGGATGCATCAGCCAGTCTCAACATTGGCACTAGGGGGGCATCCTCCTGCTCTACATCAGATATTCATTTCGTTGTGGTCACGTCTTCATCAGAAGAATGCAGAGAGTCTCCCACCTAGCACCCAAAGCTATGGGTGTCATGGGAGAGGACGTGAGAACCTCAGTCCCAAAGCCAAAGGGAATGGGTGCTCAAGCAAAGAAGAAAGCAATGATATGACTGTATCACTGCCAGCCGAAGAAGGCACTGGAATTAAACTGGACTGCAGCTGAAGAAGAACAGCACATGTGGAGCAGAGAGACAGTAAAAGTGGAGGCACGGAGAACAGTTTCTCCCATCCCGCAGTCTATGGTGCTCCACGTCTGCAGAGCTCCCTGCACATGATCCGAGAGCCACACAGCCAGTGCCTGGGCAACACTGGGATGCAAGTCGCGCTTTTCATGCAGACCAAATATAGGGAAAGAAACATGGTGGCTCACCCCAAGCTCCCAGGGCAGAAGAGGCACCAGGTTTCAGCTGTGAACCACAGTCTCCATTTATGGGACTGATGAAAGGGATGACAGGAGAGGGCTTGGTGAGGGAAGGAGCAAGAGCTGACCACCGACCTCTAAATAAAACCACCAGTCGCACTTTGGGATCAGACTGTGACAGGAGACAGAGCATTTCCAACTGCTCTTTTCACTTAGACTGTATCTTTCCTGTTTTTCTTCACTTTTCATTAGGTGCAGCAAAGCCACGTCACAAGGTAAGAGTGCAGGTTAATCCCCACGGAATGTGTTTCATTCCAGCTTAGGGTTGGAAATTCATAGGCTCTTGGACATTTCTAGTGGCAGATGCTTACAAAGAGACATAACCACATCACATTTCTGCCATTCTCCAAAAACCCTTTATCTATGAAACCAAGACATCTCAGAAAACACCTTCCTAGGAAGGAAATGGCAATGGGACGAAAAGCTGATAGAAAACAACTGATGTTCAAACAGGTAGGTCTCATCTGGTAGAAGAGGCAGAAGATAAGGACTGAAGCAATAGAAAGGGGTCAGCCCCACTGCAGAGATGCTGAACCACAGAAAGGTGAGATGGGGAAGCTGAAGGGGCATGGCAGACCCCAGTCTAGCAAAAGGCCCAAGCAGAGAGGATTGTGGCACAGAGAGAGATGTCGTGTGGGAAACCAGCAGGTCAAGAGATGGTGAAGAGGCCTCTGGAAAGACCCTAATCACAGACAAGGACAAATACCTGCAGCCATCGAAGAAAGAGGGAGGATTTAGCACATGGTGTTAGAAGCGGACACAGAAGAGCAACTGCCTGCCTATGCACTTCAGGATTTCTCTGGCTCAGCCTCGGGTTTTATTGAGAAAGACAGGCAGGAGTTAAGGCTGCTAAGCTGATACTAATGACTAATTAGTACGAGTTAAACAGTTAATTATAAATTAGCTAAGTAGCTGCAGGGGGTCAGAGGCGATGCCAGCACGGAGCCTATGGGAACCATGTGAGCTGAGCAAGGGTGATGCCGATGCCATGGGACGGTGACGGCCTCAACTGTGTCTGTCCCAACAGAAAGAGGAGCTCTGAGTGCAGGGTTGAAGAGCCACCACGCCTTGGCTCTCTGCCACTTTCTCCTATTTCAACAAGATTCACATGCCAGTTCTGTCACTGCACTTCTCCATAGATCAGCAGGATCCGGCCCAAGAGCCGGCAGGGTCACTGTGCCTGGGCCCTGGCAAGGGACGGGAAGCGGCGCACAGGAGCTGAGACACCTACAAACTGCATTGCTGAGACACTGAATCCAAAGAGATGCATCTTCAGCCAAGAAACTGTGACTCATGATTTAATTTTTCTAGGACTTAAGATCTCAAAGTGATTCATTTGGTCAGAAAAAAAACAGTCCTACCATTTTTCATTTGGGGGTAATGTTCATTTCATACTGGTTTTACCAATTTCCAGTTACCACAATAAAATCAAACTCCAGGTGATACTCTTACAGCACCAAGACTTTGAAGCTCTCTTTTCTGTAACTGAAGTCACTACTGCTTTTGAAAATGAACCTAATAATCTCTTTTCTTTAAGAAGCTTTTACAGATTCAATCATCTTCAGCAGTGCAATTAGAGCAAAGCCAGTGTGTTTATTTTCTTTTTAGAGAAGAAACTGACTGAAACCATATTTATATTCTTGGAGCAGAGCCAAAGCCCTGGTGAACTATTAGCCAAACCTGCAGATTATTAATTGCCATAAAAGCCACTTTCAATATGCATTTGATATCCGTATTGTTAAAGTGTCCACTCTGGTCAAAGTAAAATGGCTCTTCTGGATTTTATCCTCCCTGGAGTGAGACTGGAAAGCATCTGATACGAATTTCAGCAAACTAAATACTTCTCCTTACTGAGATTCCTATGCATATCAGACAATGAGCCTTAACTTCAAAAAAGAGTTTAGGATCTAGATAACAAACTTGGAAATTCTCCTTTAGCCTAATTTGCAAGTAAAATAAAAAAAATAGGGGAAAAGATGGTCTTTAATTTTAAAGGGATTTTTCGTATTAATCTTTGGTCTAAGTGCCCTTTCCTAGAGATGATCTAAATTCATTCCTCATCAGGGAGGAAACTGCACCCCTATCAAGCAGACATCACTGACAGATACCAAATTAACAAACCGAAGCCTTGCATTTTCAATAGAAATCTACAAGATTCCGTTCTTCGCAAAGAAAATATACACAGAGCAGCTGCCAGGGCCGTAGCCTTAGCAACCACACCTGCTTCATACTCACGTCGGCTTTCATACATGCTCCTGGACTGGGCCCAGATTTTGAATGGATCTGGCTTTTTCTGCCCAGAAGCGTCGGGTTGATCGGCGGCCGGTGCCTCGGCGGCGGCGCAGTCCGGCAGCCCCTGCGTGCTGTGGACGGGGGACGCGGTGTGGCCGCTGCGGTGGCTGGAGACGCTGTGCTGAGAACTGTTTTGGCTGTCTTTCCTTTCAAGTGGTTGCTGTAAGGAAGAAAGCGAGGGGAAAGAGAGAGAGAGAGAGAGAGAGAACAGACGGTTATTGGTCTTTGAGTGGGTGTTTTCCATCAATTTTTCTCCCTCTTCTCAGGGTTTCTGCATGCACATAAGTAAATACATAAATCACAGTTTTGCTGCCACCAGTTAATGCTGGGTACAGTTAAATTCCCCAATGACAGATCTTGATAGGCAGGCTGACAGAAAGAGATATGCAAAAGAAAGTAATTCATCATTAAAAATATGCAGTTCTCCATCTCGCACATGAAAAAAACCCCACCTAAATCTCATTATAGGTTACTAGTTTCAGTGCACTTATTTTTTCTTACATTAAGGCAGGAAAAAGTCGAGCGCTTTCTACTCAGATAACATTAGGGTCTAACTAAAGCCTTCAGGAAAGAGGAAAAACTACCATATTTTACTATGAAAACTTAAACACTCCCTTTGAAACAGCTTCAAGCACAGCCCTTACTATGAAAGATCACTTTTCCTCTGCAGCTCTTGCAACCCCCACATCACAAGTGGGTGGACAAGAGAGTACCACTTTCATGTCCCTGCTTCCCAGAGCATCCACAGGATTACAGCAGACCTTCACAAACGTGAAAATGTCTATTTACAGTTCAACTTCCTTGTTTTAATTTTGCACATTAAAACAGGAAAAAATACGTCCACCTAAATTCAAGGCTTATTCAAAAGCAGTGTGTCAAGAGCTCTGCCTGCTCAATATTTAGCTAAGCAGGGTACATAGTTCTTAAGTCGAATTCACAATGGTGGGCTCAGATGAAGCACAAATCACATTTGCATTGCCAGGATTTGTACTACTCAACATGCAGCAAAATCTTCCCTCAACAAGAGCTCCCCAAACTGTACAGCAAATGCTTTTTAATGCTCTTTTGAGATGACCTTGGCTTGGCATCAAGCTTGAGTCCAATCTCCCACCTGCTCCAGCACAGAGAGCTGGCACTTTCCTGGGGCTGCTGTGTCGCAGAGAGCAGCTGGAAAAATAGCATCTTACAGGTTGTTTCTACAACATCCACAGTTTCCTGGCTAAAAGGGGTCAGCCACTTGTACCACGAAACCTCAGACAAAAATGTAAAGCGTCCTGCTGGCAGGGGATGCCTGAAAACATTGCAACAGGAGCCTCTGCTTTCAGAGTCTTCTCCATAGAAAAGCAAGACAGAGTAGGGAGAAAAGACAGTGGCAAAACCAGAGCAGATCAGTGCCGGGGGGGTGGGGGCTGAGGAGCACACAGGTCTGAGACCCCTTTCTTTATGCTGAACGTGAAACCCCAGGTAGCCAATGCTCCACCGAGCAGGTCTGAATTAATTACGGAGGAGAAAGTCACCATACGAAAGCACTCCCCTTTTGAGTCTTAACAATAATATTATATATATATACATATAATTTTTAAATGTATTTTTAGGTTTATACTGAGAAAAAAAAAAAACAGCTTCAGCAGCCCAAATGACTGACCTTGCAGCCTTACATTCGAGTTGATGATCCACTACCAGCATTTTTTTAAGTATCTCAATCAACTAGAATGTAAAATTGCCTTTGTCCGTTAAAGCAATTTTGAACAAAGCATACTTGTTGTGATTACTCATCTGCAGACTTTTGAATACAAATATCTGAACCATTTTCAAACATTTTTAGCTTTTTAAGTGTTTAAAGAGGCTAATGCACATGCAGCCCTTCAGTTTGTAAATGAAGCAGTTTTAAAACATCTATGCTGTGGATAATCACTCCCTTGTAACTTAAAAATATTTTCTTTAAAAGGCAAAAAAGAAAAAAAAAAGCTTCATAACTCTCAGTTCAGCAGTCCAGCCATCTGGATTGTTTCGGTTTTTTGGCCAAACTACTGAAATAACTACAAGCATCCTGAGAAACTTCAGGGCAATCTCACTGGAAATAGCTGGTTTACAGAAGTTAGAGTACGAGGACCAAAATGTGAAGCTTTATTCAGCCCTTGGGGAAATGTTGAGAACTCTGGAAACTTTCTCATTTAAAAAGGAAACAAAGTTTGAACTTTAAAAGGTGCTCTCATCTTATGATATGAAAGGTCTAAATATTGAGCAAACTATGAATTCTGTTTTGTATTTGGGTTGCAAATGGAAGCGTCAGCATATCTCAAGCAAAACCACCTCTAATTAGACTAGAGTTGCAATTGTAAATACACAGACATTTTGCAAGAAATAGGGTAAAACTTCTCCAGAGGGACAGCTGCTTTTCCAAACAAGAATTCCTTTAATAAGCCTGAAATGTCTCTATTTAGGAGTTGAAGAAGGGAACAGAGAAAGGAGCATACAGCCATGGGAATGGTCCCACCACCTGCTCTCCTGCCACGGGGACCGCCTGGATCAAGAAGTTTGTGCCTTGGTGCAAAGGTGGAGCTTTCCCAGGAGAGATGAGCTGACGATACGCCAATGGAAGGATGGCTTCTCTATCTCCTGCCTCATTCCTTGTTTTGGGTCTGGATCTGACTGTCCAGCTCACCCAGCTCACCCATGGGCAGGAAAGCAGCTAAATCAGGGCCAGATGAGCACGGGGCTGTTTGGTGACAGACCTCTGCAGAATGGCTGGTAAAGACCTCAGCCCATGATGCTGATCATGTTTTTCAGTGCAAAGTAAAGCAGATCAGCTGAATTGGGTTGACTTCTGACAGCAGCTACAAGAGCATGAGGCACAGAACTGGCCAAGTCAACAAGAGCACCCCTGGCCCTCAAGAGTCTGTGTTCTTCTCCAGAGCTGTGGATAAGCATAAACAGCTTGCCTTAAAGACTCTTGACCACAAGTGACTAGAAATAAAGACTATGATGACTACCTTGAGTCCATTTAGGCAGATTGCATGTTTAAAAACAGGTGATGGGATAAAACCAACCACCTTGGTACAGTATTGCAGCCATGACAAAATAAATACATGGAAAGCTGGAGCTTCTCATGCCCTACCCAAGCCCCAGGTCTGAGATGCAAGGCCTATGCCAGCTTCTTTGCCAAAACTTTGCAGTGCTCATTGCACAAAACATAAGGTAAAGAAAACGCGTGATTGGGAGGAAAAGTCCTTTCTAGCTGCCCTTTCTCCACCGGTTGAGGTTAACGGGAATGTCAGTGTGGCTTAGATTTGCAAGTGCAGCTCTGGGCACTATGGCTGCAGGAGGGGGGACACAGCGGTCAGGGCTTGGGCATCCATCAGCCTCCCAGGGTTTCTTCCCTGCACTGTGCAAACCCCATTTCAGCCAGAGACACTCCATTTGCCAACCTGAAAGGCAGCTTCTCCCTTGGCAGAGAGGCTGAGTGAGCCCACACTGAGCACTCTGATTACGGGAAGGGGAGAAAACAGCAAAGGCGATGTGAGCCAGGGAGCTTGGAGCTGTTGTGCTTCAAAAGGAGACGGGAGGAAAATCTGCTTATAAAAGTCTCCAAGTGCCCAGAAAATGCTACAGATACCCACATAGCAGAGACCAGTTTGTCATTCATGCTAAATGAAAGAGTAATTAAATGTTACTTTGTACAGCGACTGCCAAAACAACTGAGGCCCGTGACACGGCTGAGAGGTGGCTGCAGGCAGCGATGGGACACTAATTATTAGCAGCAGTTGTGTCTGCCTGTGTCAGGCAGAGAGAAACCCGCAGCAGAAGAGGCGACGGTGGCAGGGAGCGTGTCCTGCGGCATGAACAGACACCAAAGCTTTTTTGGCATGGGATTCTCCAGGCATTCAACTGCAAGAGAGAAGAGTTGCCGTGGTTTCCTCCCACTGCATTTCAAGGTGGGGGAAAAAAAAAATGGTCTCTGGATGAAGAGGGATGTATTGCACAAACACCTGTGATATGGAACCTACTTCTGCTCTTGGCAGAAACAGGACATCAGCAGAGCCCAAACTGCAGCCTGTCCACCTGAAATATGTGGCAATGCTCTTGTCAGGGACAGGCTGTGCATAGGAATTGCAGTTTTGGCCACAGTTCAGTTATGCCGACAATGTATTTATTCACACCCAAAATAAAAATCAGATTTTTGGAAGAGCTTAGCACTTTCTTCCCCCTGCAGTGATCCTGTCTTCTGATGATCTAACTGCAGATTTTTGTTCTCTAAAGCATTTTTGAGAAGCCTGTCCTGGCAGTGACAGCAGACCGAGCTGGAAATGGGAATCTTTGCCCCCTTGTGGAGTATTTTGGTGCAACATGGAAAAAAAAAAAAAAGTTTGTTTTCATCCATGTTATATCAGGATAATTGCAGAAGAAATTGCTATACTACAGAACTTGCAACTGCAAATGTATATACCCAGATGGTCAATACAAAAATATTATCCATTTTCATCTAAAGAAGAAGCAATGGGAAGCTGAAAACAAACAAGCAGCACAGAGAGCTGCTAAAAGTGCCCAGTCCCACGTATGGCTGCAAACTTTTTTTTTTTTTTTACATTAATTTGGCTCTTTCACCAAGGTTGAAAAACTCTCCTTAGAAAAAGAGCAAAGCTTATCAGAAGATATATACAGGCCCAGGAAAACCGAGCTCAAGTGAGAAAAATATTCTCAGCCCATGCTGCAGCCCCAGCACTAATAAACCTCTCCAAACCAGCCAGGAGGTATCCAACAGCCTGGAGTCAGCCTTTGGGGAATATGAGATTGGGGCTGACAGCTAAAAATAGGGCTTGTTTGAGAAAGAAACAGCCATTGGCAGCAGGTCGGGATTGTGTCCGGGCTGTGGGAAAGGATCCGAGGTAACAGGAGAGGGCTCGTCACTGCACTGAGTGAACCAGAAAAGGATGGAGACCGGAGCTCATGTCTCCCTGATGCAGGAGAAGAAACAAAGAATGAACACAAGTAAAGAACAAACCAACTGCTCCCAGCCTGGGCGTACACTGTCCTCTGACTCTTAATCAAGGAGTGCTGGCAAACATCCCCCCTGTGTGGGGCGGAGGGACCTGGGCAGGCAGCACATTCCCCCCAACCCCATGTCCAGCCGTGTGGTGCTGGGACAGCCCGGGGGGACACAGCTCCGTCAGCAGCACCCGCATCTACCCGGCAGCTGCAAGTGCAGGAAAACCACCCTTGGGACGTGCTGGGACAGTGAGGTGGCATCCCAGCCAGGGAGTGTGACAGAGGGCAGGCATGGCCCTGCCCTGCCGGGACAGGAGCAAGTGGGGATCTTCATGGACAACACGGCTGGGCCCCCCTTGCCCCACAGCTGAGCACAACAGCCCCTGCAACCCAACCGAGCGAGGAAGGTGTTAAGCAATATCACACTGCTTTTATGCTTTTGGCCATTGCCTTGGCCACATGAGGTCTGGTGTTGGTGTAAATCCATCCCAGACAGCCTCGAGGACAGTTTCCTCCTCTGCATACAGGTGCCCTGAGGCATTTTGCTCCAGGTTTCCGTGCTCAACCCATGCACATCACCGATGCCTGGGAACGAAGGAGCGGCTGTGCCGGCTCCGACACGCTCTGCTCTGCCCCGCCGAGGAGCGGCTGGTCATTAAACACCGCACAGTGCGGCAGCTGTGTGCCACATCGCTGCTAATTGACAGTATAAATGATCCGGTGTGCAGGCAGGGCGAATAGGAGGCTCTGCTTTTTGTAAATCCCGTGCTTTAGAGGCAGCAGCACCTCCTAGGGTTATAGTAAAAATTACAGGAGGGACCCTAAAGCAAAGTGATGGAGGTTTGGGAGAGGTATGCGAGGGAATGGGACTGCTTTGGCAGGGCTGACCGGCTCCTCAAAGCAAATAGCAGGGAGAAATCTGCTCTTGCAGGGCTACACCTGTTTCCAAGCAGTCCCTTTGTTCACCGAGGCAGGATTATCCCGATGTGGATTTAGATGCTGCTCACATTTTCACAGAGCAACGCTGCTGACAAGAGAGGTGTCTGACAGGGCAGGATCTCCCTTTACCTGATGCCAAATGTGCGTGTGGCAAAGCCAGAGCATCCACATGGGAGCCTCCATGCCTCGAACACACCGAGACTCATTGATCAGGGCTGGTTTAATGACAGGCGCCAGAGTCTGGATTGAACGCAACCAACTCCTGCTCCGACTGGGGAAAAAAGTGCAGGCAGAGAAAAGAAACGTGCCAGACGCGTACGTATTTTACACACTTGCTTCTGTTTTACCGAAGGCTGAAATAATCTCAGCATATGACAGCAGTGAGCGCGCAGGGTCTGACATGCCTGTGATTTGCAAGGGAGCTCACCCCGCGCTTCTGCCTCTCAACATTAATGTGAGCTGACAGTGGTAGAGGCCTGGGCTCACGTGACTTTAATCAGCGCTGCCCTAAGCCATCAGAATCACATTAATTATTTCAGGGCTTGCTTTTTTTTTGTTTGGATGAACAGAGAACTCGTATTAAAAGCAGGAGCCTTTTGCTCAGCCCTTTCATAAACCACTTGCCCAGGTCTGCGGCTCCGTGGGCTGTGCTCAGCTGCAGTTTTTGGCACCCACCGGCGACCGCCGGTGAAGTTTTGCACCGTCTTACAACATGACAAACACCTCACTCGCTCTGCTCCCACAAAGCGACTGGGAGAGAATTCTCTTTTTTCCCCTCCCTCTCCAGAGATAACTGGAAATATTCAGGCTTTAAGTATTCTATTTCCTTTAAAAAGAAAACATTTATTTTTCTTGCATACGAACAGCACATAAATTCATTCCATGGTATCATGCACGGAGCTTTAATGATATTTTAGATCATGGCTTTCATTAGCTAACGTGTCATCCAGGTAACAGCTTTACATGGAAACAGGATCAGAAGGGACAAGAAAATGCCCTTCTGTTGTTTTCTTGAAACAAATAAGGAATCTCACACCTGCAGCACAATCCTGCTTAGTATGAAAATGCCTCCAGAGCAAGCGCTAACTGTACTCCCGGGGAACCATAATTGTGCTCTGTTCACGCTTTGTCTCTCTTGGCAAGGTGCACGCTTTCCCATTCTGTTAATAATTCAGCTGAGGGTACTCGAGAAAACTCCGGGAGTTAATGGAAAAGGTTGGTGCCTGCGAACACCCGAAAGGAACCGCTATCTGGCAAGAAGGTGGAGCCTCCCATCCTTCTAAAAGGAAACAATAGCTTTTTTTTTTTGGGTAAGTTAAATGACAGAGAAGCTCAATCTGTCAGGGAAGGGGATCTGTAAACCTGAGGCTTTATTTGCAAACAATTTCCCCTTCCATACCGCATTCCTCTTTCATACCCCCGTGCAGCAGGAGCTGTGCAAGGTAATCACGGTTGCAACAGAAAGACAACTTAAAACAATTGAAACCCACAAAGAAAACAAACTGAACTCATGCCTTTCTCCTTCAAAGCAGACAAACAGACAAAAATAGTAGCTGAAAAGTGCTTACCGACTTTGGGCTCTTCTTTGGGACCGGCAGTCCTGAAAAATGGCAACAAGGGAAAAATAAACATTAGCATCTAAACGTTACCTTCCCTTAAAGAAAAAATCCCTAGGTGTATCATCCGACCGTAGCCATCTGCAGGGTTATGTCAGCTTTCCCTCTCGCATCGGAGTTACCAGTCTGTTCATATCGAATCAAAAGCCCGGGGAGAGGGAGAGCGAGGGAGCGACGGGCGCGGGGGGAGAGCTCTATCTGCATCAGCTCTGCTGACTCGTGCCGCAGCAGCCGGGAGGCTGCGAGAGAAACCCACAGCTGAAGCCAGCGCTTGGGCAGAATCTCAAATGCTCCCCTGGACTACGGGAGACTTAGCTTGCAATTAAAGCCGAGGCTATTTCCTTTTGACGCGATCGGCTCGGCGATTTTTATCAGACCAATCGTGGCAGCGCAGGGGAAACAGGTTGCGGGTTTTTTTTTAAAGTATTTCTCTAGGAATAGATTTTTTTTTTCTTGAAAGGAAGATGTGCATCGGCTTGAGCCAGGAGGCATGGGTTGGGCAAAGGAAAACAAAAGCATGGGGAGGAATAAGCTTTTATCCCTAAAAACGTGAATGTTACTGACAAAACACACGGTTTCCTTCCTGTCCATCCTAAGTGCAAATCTTTGAAGCCAGAGATTTTATCTGTTAGTTACAATTTCAGAAAGCCGTGGTTTGAAAACAGCACTGCAAAGTCCTGACCCTTGAAGAAGGGGGGTTTATACAGGTTGCAGTTGATGCAAAGGAAGAAAGAAGCAGGAGGGCAACAGAGAAGGTTTTTTCAAGGACAATTTTGCATTTTGGAGCAGCCTTGTCCTTGCTCTGTGATGAGCAAGGGAACTCAAAAACTGGGATTTCTATCGACTACTTCTGCATATAGCCCAATTCCCAGTAGCAAAGGAGACATTTGCCTGGGGGATTTACCTACAACCCAGGAAAAGCTCTTTCCTGGGCATTTTGCAAGTCACCTTTTCCTCCACTGTTGGAGGAGAGGAAACTCCTCATGTTTTGCAACGTGTGACACTCCAGAAAACAAACATAAACCAAAACACAGATTACATTCCACATTAAGTGCTCAGTAATTCAGATGTTTGAAATCTGCTTTTGTCTTTAGGATGTGATTTATGTGGCATTTATGCCGCATTATGTTTTCTACTTTATGCATTTTGTTTGTGGTAAAACCCATGTCCTTGTCTAACTTTTACACAGAGAATAAAATAAGTGATGCAAGCGAATTACAAATCTGTCTAGGAAGAAGCTGATTTTAAGGTAATTTGGAAGATGTTAGTTCTGAAAAGGGAAGATCCACAATTAAAAATGATAAGCAGACTCACTTTGCTGCCTGCTCACAGACTCAGATGAGAACTGTAATGAGTATTTTAAATGAAATATTTTCAGCTTTTGAGGAATATCTGTGCTATGCACGTCACTCTCATGCATTCCCAACCAATAGCTGATACCCCTCCAGGCAAAAATTGATCAAGGGACAATGAAACATCAAAACTGCTTGAACTAAACAATGAAAATCGCAGCTTCATTTCTGCTTATGGTGACCGTGTTTGTGTAATAAAGAGGAAAGCACTAATAACATTCATGGCAAGTCACATTTTTAACAGGCATCATTTATCGCAGAGATAAACACACAGATAGAGATTCTCCCTCTCCCCTTCCACATGCATGCACACACGTTTACTCTCCCTTTCCAAGAGATGCTCTTTCCTATTAAATCAATAGGTAGAACATATCCCTGTGCATGCACGCACCCTTAACATGAGCCAGAAAAAGGCATTACAGCAATTTAAATGTTTCCCACAAAAAATTAAGCTGAGATGCAGCTGGGTTTTTGGTTCAAATTGTGCTATAATTCAGTCTATTGCATCGTAAACGTTAAATGTTAAAATTTACTAAGTATGAACTACTGAACAAACCTTTCCTTCAAAGTTTGCCATTAATTTTGGCTGTTCCAATCAAAAAGAGATGGAAAACAGTTGAAAAATAATAGAAAACATATCGAGTCCATTGTTTGGCTGGTCCTTCAGAGGCAAATGAATCTTACAGCGTCACTGCTCTGTGCCAGACTTTGCTGCAGAACAAGCAGTAATTGACTTTTTACCAAAACAAATGACTGCAGAACATGTTAACGAATGTTGGTAGTTTTTCACGGGACAAGCTTATAGCCAGAGGAATAACTTGCTCATTAATTTTTTCTTTAAAAAAAGTTATTTATTCATCTAATTAGGGTCCCTCATTTTAAAACCCCAGTTCCTGACGCAGCAGGCCAAATGAGCAAGTGGTAGTTATAATAAGTAGTTTCCATGCTCAGATGATGGAATGGATGCAGTGTTTAACGGCAATGAATAGGAAATGCTTGAATAACCCCCAAATCCTTGGGAGCATCACTAGCAAGAAAATGCTGAGCTTTATCAAAAAGCTTCTGGCATAAAAAATTGCCAATGCCTATGATATAGGGACGGTGACAACTCCGAATTGCAAAAATCATCTTTTGATCACATCAACTGTATCCCATCGCTGCCCAGGCCACTGCTCATGCCATGCCTTGCTTGATATGCTCATTCTCCTGGCTGCCCCGTCCTCTCCTGAAGCCTCACTGCAAGTTTTTCAGAGGTAAATGGACCAAGCATGGACTTCACACCCAGTTTGCATCTCTTCGGCATTATCCATTATTTTGGATTATTTGGATTTGGTTGGAATAATGGCATTCACTTCCCTGTCTAAGAGGAGCAAAGAGGCTTCTACGCTGCTCTGCCCTCAAATCCGATAATGGAACAGTAATAGTTTATATCGACACTGCAATATAATTCCTCTGTGATTTAATGCCCATGCACATCTCTCACTAGGACTCGAAATGAATCTTCTAATTTTGCGGAGGTTTGGAGGTGCAGATTAGAGAAGGTGAAAGAGTCAAGCAACTGAACAGGGCTGTTGTCATCACAGAGTTAACAGTGTTTTAAAACAAATGAGCACATCTGGTAAACAATGTCAATATGACCTAAAATCCCTTGAATGGGCTCATTGTAGCTACTTACTAAATGTGCCTGGAATTAAATTAATTAGAAAACACAAATTACTCCCTTCTAAATAACAATGTAATAAAGCAACTGCTTAATGAAAAATATCAGTGATCAGTGAGCAATCCACAAGCACAAAAAAAGGGATTGTAATCAAACTAAATTCACAGACTCGTCAGCAAGGCAAGAAAGGCTTCATACAAGGTTAGTCAAAAATGAGTCAGATGTAGGGATCTAAATTAAACTAATTATCACAGAGATTATTACATTATTCTTAACAAAAATCTCTCTCTTTTCTCCCTAGTACTCCCTAAAGCTCTATGTACAGCTGGCTGCATCCATCTGCTCAACTACGTTTTATAACATAGTGGAAAAAACGCAAATCATTAAGCAAGTTTTGTACCATGACTTCAGCACTCTCAACACCATTACCCATCAGGAGCAGTGTTTCTGTTGTGTGACACCGTATTATGTTGTGAGAGATGCAGTCCATGCAGTAAGGGCACAACCCAGCTTACTTCATGTTATTTGGCATGTGTTAATTTTGCAGTCTTGTGTGGTAAAACTTCTGGAGGTGGGAAGCTGTAGATTCCCTAATCCTACCTATGACAAGTTCATGGAAGAACCCATGGGACAAAACTGTGACAACAAGTGTTGCTGTTTCTAACATGCGGTGGTCCTCAAGTTTTACAGGAACATTTCGTCAGGTGTTTTGTCTTTATGCAACCGAAGTAGCTTGGTAAGACCACAACACGTGGCAAATTCTGTTTTACTGAGCATATACAGAATGCAATGCATGTCTACAAATCCAAACCATAGCCCAGGCCTTATACTCGTGAGAGCTCATAAGGCCACAAATGTTCAAAAATTACCTAGATGGACACCAGACACATCATACCCTGTTCTACAACCCCATGTTTCAGAAATGGTGGATCAAAATGATCAAAAGTTGAATCTTAAGGGAGACCTATCTCTATGCACCAGAGGAGTCACCCAGTCAACCCATCTGAACAGCTCAGTTATGTGAAGGCCAGTTGGGGTGAACAGTTCTCCCACCACTGCAAAGAAAAAAAAAAGTGTACATTTCAATGGGATTTCAACCAAAATTGCGACAATTCAGTACCAGTTTGCACAATCCACCCATAGGACAAAGGCGCTTCAAATTACTAAAAGCCAGTCTAGAAGCTAGACTACCATCTTATATTTAGTGTTTACAACATTCGTGGCTACTGCACAACATTTTTCAGTTTTAGAGTGTTTTTGCACATGAAGGAAAAGAACAACTGTGTCTAGATCTTCACTTCTCATGATTGCTTAGCACTCTCAATCTGGCCACTTTGTGGCCTGTCCATATCCAACAGCAAAAAAAAGCCACAGGTGAGCCTAAGTGAAAGGGTCACCCATTTGGTTTCACCCTTCTGTCTTCTGCAGCCCAGAATTCACAACAGCAAAAAATTAGGGGGAGATGAATAAAACCACAAGAAAAGAAACATTTCAGACTGTGTCACAAGGTTAACGTTTACAGAGAAACTGTTCCTGCCCGAAAAAAAAAAAAAATAACAAGCTTTCTAAATAGTTCTGCTTATACTGTGCCAGCTAAAAAGGCTGTACCAAAGAAAAGAGACACTTCAAAAGATGAGAGGTAAAGTACTGGAGTCAGGGGGTACACAACCATATACCTGGCATAGCACATTGATCGCTGCTTTCTGTGTGCAAGACATGGAACTTTAAATAATTAATGCTAATGGCCATTAGTGCTGCCAGGGGAGCAGGGGACGGGAGGTTAGTGGTGACAAAGCAATCCCCTTGATTCTGAACAATCAATTGCCAAAGAATTTCTAATAAAGGACACATACTATCTACAAAAATAGATGGAACTAGAACTTTTCCAGACTGGAAACGGAACAAGAAAATATCAGAATAATTTGCAGCAGGAGACACAATCTGATACAGGCATTAGGAGCCCGTTAAGAAGAAAATCCCAACTTTGTCCCTGCCCAACTTTTCTGCTCCTCATCGTGATTTGCATAACAAGAGTGTAACTGCACTAGCAAAAAAATTAGCTATGCAATACAAGCTTTAAGCGAGAGAATAATTTACACCGCAGGAATATAGCCCTGCCATAAATCAAGTTTGGTAACTACGAAATATAGTGAAAAATGCCACATTTCTAATGCTAATGCTAAGAAAGTGATGTGTTCAAGAGGCCATCTCAGTCATTATTAACCACTGGTACTGGCAAAAAACCGTAATGAGGCATAGTATATTACTGCTATTAACAAGAATTTCAGTTCTAGATGCTCTAAAGATGTTAAATTGTATTAGCCTCACTTACTCATTTTTGATCAGGATGCTAAACAATTCCTTGTAATTGAAGTCTCAGTCATATTTTCAGCATCTCAAAGCTGAATTGATTTTAGAAGCGATAAAGAAGATATAGCCTAATAAAATGCTATTTAATTACTACAAAAATATAAATTTAACTGTGTAGTAAGATACATATGGCAATGCCAAGAGAGTGAGATAATAAAGAGATTGGGAATTAGTGTGACAATTACCCATCTAACCTATGGTTGAAAGCATGTCACCAGTTATTTTTATTTTGAAGCTCGTTAAATGAAGATTTTTTTCCTGAAGCTTGAGCTGTTGGAGTCATATGCTTAGATTAAAATCTCTGTTAATATTTAAACAAATATGTACACAGACATTAAATTTCTGAAACCACATGAATGGTAAACACTAGATTTGGAAAGTAATTAGAAACCCCCATGTTATTTTTACATTGTTGTGTGCGCGTGTGTGTACTCATATTATTTTCTTTTTTCATATGCGTAAGCATACATACGTGGATGTACATGAAGGTACCTACCCTTTCCCCCAAGCCCACAAAATCTATGACTCATACGCTTTATTTCTAATTCACATCTCACAATTTTTGGGGCATGCTGCAATTCTGAATGTGTGCAGTCCCAAACCCCTCTCCTTAGCTGGCTGTCCCATGCCATGGCCATGGGAGTTCCAAAGGGCAGCAGCACCTCAAGGCCAACCTCATTTGCCACTCCAAACTCAGCACGGAGGACACTGGTAGAGGAGAAACCATATTTTGCTCTTGTCACATCTGTATTTATCCTGCTCAGTGAGGGTGTTTGTCTTCAAACTTATCACAGCACTGTTACAAGGTGTAAATCCACAGGCTCAGACCTGCGTGGCTTATGACAGATTCTCGTATTTCATATTTGGAGAGCAGCCTGCACAAAGGGGACGCCCTCTTGGCATTAGTTTGATGTAGCTGTTAATAAATATCTCTTAATAATAAGCTACTATTCACAGAAGGCTTAGCCAGATTCAGACCTGGGGGATGTACACGCACACATGGCAGGCTAAGACAGAAAACCTTTACTAGAGGACAATGGTTTTGCAGATGTTTTCACAACACATAACTTCATTAGATTTAAAATACCGTTTTCTATTAGAATAAATCAGCAACTCAAAATACTCACAAGTATGTAACTGCGTATCTCAGAAACCAACCCTTAAGGACAAGGAGGGAGTCAAAACTTCTGGAGACTGATATTCACCTGCCATATCCTGCCCAACATTACCTGCTCCAGCACCCTCAGCCAGCTCTGCCATCTCCCTGAAGCTCAGTGTCCTCCACCAAATCTGTCTGGTCTACAAGTCCTACCAACTTCTGAAGTCCAACTCATGGTACATTGCAGGTCTTCTGGCACAAAAGACACAGCTTTAACAGGGTCTTAAAGCCAGTGTAGTCCTAGTTACTGTTGTCATCACAAAAATAAGTCCGTCTGACCAAGAGAAAATAAACATGAAAATGAATAAACATAAAATGCCAATACAGAATGGGGAAAAAAAGATTTGAATAGACTTAGAGGCATGAAGATAGATATTTAAAAACAATCTGTCTCATAAAACCGTTGAGTAGTCCATTACGAAGCCATCCTTCTTCCTCAGTTTTGCCCACCTGCTATTGCTTTTAATGACTCTCCAAATGTATTTAATTACAGTGATAAACAAAGACCTTTCTTGGATTGCTGATATCCCATTAATTCTGTTATGACTGGTTATTATAATGCCAAATCAGGGCAGCAATCACCGCACCCACCTGCAACATGGCTGATAAAAACTCATTATTTACAAGTGCATGCACACCGAAATGCCACACAGGTGGTATGTAAGGGTTGGAGGTAAAACTGGGTGCAATAAACCCCTCCCTGCTGCACAGCTCCAAATCTGCTCCGTTTCCTGCTGTGCAAACCCCGATGAATATGTGGGAGGCACATCTCTAGATAAATCTGCCTTATCTAATGCACAGTATCAGGTTTTGCTGTGCCGCCTTGTGTTACATCACATCACATTTGATATAAAACAACACTGTGTGGGTTTGAGTTGCTCCACTTATACCACTTCAGCATTTAATACCAAAACCAAGTCAAAACATAAGAGGAAAAAAAGTGCCAACTTTCAAAACCTCAAGCTAGGGAAAAAAAAAAAAAAAGACTTTAGGAGGAATTTCAGAGCTCTCATCTTCCATTTGCTAAGCAACCTCCTGTTTTGTTCTCATTTAAGAGCCTACTGCTTTCTGCAAGATAAGGTGGTTCATGCAACAAAACATCCTGATGGGAAGATTTCAGATTTTTTTTTCTTCCAGCATTCAGCAAATGCTTTGGTTTTCTTACTGAATTTAAAGCAGATCTAGATTCCCTGCCACAGAAAGGCAGCCATGCGCATAATGTGCACACCACTACTATTGTGCTGTCAGCAGGCAAGATGATGCAAAATTGACTTTTTTTTATTCTAAATATGTTAATTGTTTACCTCCTTAATAATTAAAGCACAGGTTTACTCTTGGCACGCTTCATGAAACATCTCAAAATTTTAGGAAATTATCTCAGCCCTCGAAATTAATGCAAAATGTGTAACAAAATGGCAAGCAGTGAATCAGCAACTGTTCTATCCTGTTTTACCCTTCCAAGTGACTCTGGAGCTCAGATGACACATACATCTGGGGGTCACAAGCTATAGTATAGATAGGCCACGCTGCCACAAAAATGCAGGGCAATTGGTGTAAAACTAATGCTGACCCAAAAAGCAGATTCCACAGGCATCTCTTCAGTTGCTTACTCATTTCTAGAAGAGAATCGGTGCAAACGGAGTTAATGAAGGGTAGCTGAGGGGAAACCACTTGTGCCTCAAATGATTAACGGATCAGGATCAGCACTTTGCATGTATCAGACCAGCAAGAGCTGGAAATTCTGCAGGCAATTAAAATGTCCACATACCAGCAATGCCAATTCTCCTTTATTATCAGAATTGCAATATTATAAAGATGTTTTTTGAATCAGGTGCTCATATGACTATGTGCTTTGTCTGGAGCTTCTTAGCCTCCCAGGGTTTAGAAAAGGCAACTGGATATGAATACTAGAGGCTTGAAATAAAAAGACAGAAAAAACTCCAATGTGGCATTTTTATATCTGGAATTTTGGGAGTTTAATGTAGAATTTTTAAGCACTTGGGCTTTCTGAGGTTGATATTTGAATTTGTCACTTCCTATTTCAACTGGGTGCTCTGCCCTGAGAAACTCCAGCACAGCCTGGTAATGCCAATTAATTAGTTCCCGCAAATGCACTATTTGTATGAACATTAGTAACACACATCGAACTATTTGGTGTCTGAACAAGCTACGGACAATGACCCTTTGTGGCTGCAGGCATCTGTAGGCGTCCAAACCCTTGGTGAAACCCTGCTGCCTCCTGGAGTCTAATGGGAGCCTTGCCACAGACTTCAGCAGCACCAAAATTTCCCCTTTCATGTTTTTGGTAAGTAGAGTTATCCCAAACCTTGCAAATTCAGATCATTAAAAGCAAATAGCTAATGTCAGTAAGATTAACACCTGTAAAGCACTTTGAAGGGGAAAAACACTGTGTAATCCCCAAATATTACATTATTTATAAGACGACCTGATTTTAAATGTTAAGTTCGGCTTATTTTTATCACAAAGAGAAAACAAGTTCCTGCTAGCTTGCTTTACAACACCAATTACCAGTGATCAGCGTATGGTACTGCATAACAATACACAGCGCTGCCCCAAAAAGGCGTATCTAACACTCTGGAGCTGCTTAGAGGAAAATTAACTTGCACAGTGGATCAAAATACATGCACATAAGCAATTCTAATAAGGGCTATGAACTTCAAACTTCTTATTAAAAATATCAAAATGTGTAACATTTCCTTTATTTCATCTTTTTTCTGACTTCAACTGATTTTTGTATCTCCTCCTTGATATACTAGTCCCTAATCAGAATAAGGCTGTAAGAGAATAGTAAATGTGACATCAGACTTGCTTTAAAGTTTTATCAGCTTTTTCTGACCTTGTTAGAATATAATTCCACTTAACAGAGAGGAGAGGATAACACAGATTGACTTGGTGGTTTGGAAAAAAAAGATGCAGCTACTCCTAACTAAAGTTTTCCCACCGACCTGCTCCTTTCCTGCACATTAAGTCATAAGTTTTAGCAACGTGTTTTTACTAGGATTGCCCATTTTCAGAAAATGCAAAAGTAACATTGCAAAACCTTCAAAAAAATTCATTTCATTCCTAACGCAGTTTGTAGACCAACTTAGAAACTTTAGTAATTTGATTCCCTTCCTCCCAGGCAAATCACTTTAAAGGAAATAGTAGCAAAAATAAACAAGAGGACACAATTGAAGATGGATTTTTAAATGCCAAATGAGATTCCAAATTTAATCAGGAAATCCATAACTCTGGAATTACAAAGTAACAAACTTGAAAAATAAATCTTGGCATTACACATGGACATATATTTCTTTAAGCATACTATGATGCTGATTTTTTAAATATAAATCACTAAGTAGTGAGGGGTACCTGTGAGGTATCAAAAACATCCCCCCACCTCTTATTTCTGGATATTACTATTTGTACTATAATATTAGGTATTTTTCAGTGTATGGCTAGAAATAACCTATACTGAGTGACAAATTGCTGAGAGATTCAACGAACACGTTTGATGGGAGATTCCCAAGTAGAAGGTACTGAGAGCTTTGGTGGCTGGTGGTGATTGACAAAAGGTAAGGCAAGGAGAAAAGAGGTGACTTGAAATGGGATTTTTCAAAAAACGTAGAGGTGAGTTGAGCATACCAGATGGCAGAGAGGAATTAGGTCTGCTCCTGCTCTGGGTGAGGGAAGAAGCCGCCACAACGTGGTGGGCTGGGGAAGAGAACAAGAAAACCAATCGTAAAGGTGCCGTGGACCACGATAGGTACCGGCAGCTCTGTGCTCAGCAAGATGAGGTTTAGGTGGGTTCCTACGGATCCAAACACAGGACAAAGACCTCAGTATAATGCTCTGCTCCCTCTGTACTAGGAGCTGAAAACGCTGCTGGAAACCGTGAACTTTTCTTCCCTTTCCAGAAGCTTTGGCACAGGCAAACACGCTCTGTGGTAACGGTCAGATGATTCCCAGGTTGTGATTTTTGTCCTAAATGCAGTTTAGACTCACTTTTTCTCTAATTCAGCAGCTGCTAAGACAGTTTGAAATTTTCTGGCAGCTAGATGCTTAAGTGGCATGACTTTCAACTCGCTCTTCACTGCAAACCTAAAGGGCAAACAGAAGTGAGTGGCTTGTTCAAAAGAGTTCAAGTCTGCTCTGAATAGCTGATTGCAGCTCTAATTACCATGGTTTTACAGCATTAGGGATAGCAACTGAAAAGCAGCTCTAATTCCAACACTGTGAGATACTGCTCTTTTTCTTTTTTTTTTTAAATTTCAGTTTGTTTGGCTCTTGCCACTAAATGATCCATTTCTAACACTTCTGGTAAGGACAGGAAGGGAAAAATTAATTTCCATAGAGGGAGAGGATCTTGATAGACAAGTACAAAGACAATATTTTTGCTTCTAAAATCATACTGACAGGTGTTCACGAGGGGGTAGAAAAGATGGAGTAGTGAGGAGATATCTTCTGAAACCTGCAGCAGTAACACATTTCACTCAGCTCAGATATTTAATGCTCAATGCCATGGCTCATTTATGCCCAAGCATTGTATTTTGACACTCTACATCTCGAAGAACAATCTGATTTCAATTATACTGTTATAATGTGCTTGCAATTATAAGATGTTACGATATATTGTTTGTAAAGTTTTTCCACAGTGTCTAAAGGATCTTGTAATTGTCTCTACCCTGGCTGGGGCGGGCCTGAAGCTGCAGCAAGCACCGTAAAGAAAAAGACACATATCTTTATATTACTGTGCGATATTTCAATGGCATGGACACAGGATGAATTGAGGAAGAAAAAATATTTCCTTCCATTTTAGACTGCAGAAAGAGCCTTTAAATCCAGGGCAGTTGACTCTCCCGTGCATTTTCAGTAGAAGAAGGAGTTAACTCCTCTCCGAGGGAAGTGTTGGCAGTTAATTACCCTCCCACGTCAAGAGCATCACCAGAACAGCAAGGGAAGGTCCATCTAGGTAAGGAGACTTAATAGGCTTATTGCTTTAGAGCTTTGCAATTTTGTTTCATAGCTGCAAATCTTTTTTGTAGTTATATGTATCACAAGCACCTTCTTAAGACAACTGAGTCAAGGACCACCTAAGCAGGACTGATGGCCCAGACCTCTCCCTACTTCCATCTACCTCATTGCTCCCCACAAACACCTTCCATTCAATTGAAACAAGAACAGGGAATTTACTTTGGACTTTGCCTGTTCATGGAGTTAAGACTCAGGCAACTGCTGACAGGCATTTAAACAGGTAGATGTTGCATTGGTTCTTCTTCCCATAAAATACATTTAGTTTTGAAACTCTAGCATATGTATCATATATTTTTCGGAAGACGGATTTACATTTCCCAGTTTAATGTGAATTTGGCACTAGAGAGAGCTTTTAGAAACTCCACTGATTTGCATATGACATGTGAGTGACATTTCACCTGCATGCTTTTTCTTTGATCTGGAGCTAAGTGGGAACACAACTTCAAGGGGATTAGGCAGATAAGGCTAAAGGTTTATGTTATTTTCAACCTTCCAGTGAATGAAGATGCTCGTGAGCACTAACTGTGAACGCTTTGAAGAGAAACTATCCATTCAAACCTGCATGAAAACTGCTCACTTTAATTCTTGTAACTGAACACTAACTAATCACGATATTTTTGGATGACCCGAAGATTGACCTAAAAAGAAAAAGAAAAAACCAAAAGGAAAAAGAAATCCTTTTTAATCTGAGATAATTCACAAAACACAGCAGTTAGAAACAGACGTGTTCTCACTGAAACAAATGTTATATCTTAGTGACTCCAAAAAATACAGCACGGTAGTTTTGCAAAATAACTTGTTCTGAAGCAGCCCCCTACCTGTCCCAGCATAGACACAATTCCCAGAATAAAAGTCTCTTGGGAAGCAGGGAAATTATTCTGACAAAATGTTGCTTTTATTATGAATAGAATCTGTGCAGAATGGAGAGGGATTTGAGAATTGCTTATTTCAGTTGATTACTGTGCGTAGACAAGACTTCAATGACAAATGGATTTCAAG
Source organism: Caloenas nicobarica (assembly GCF_036013445.1). Taxonomy (NCBI): domain Eukaryota; kingdom Metazoa; phylum Chordata; class Aves; order Columbiformes; family Columbidae; genus Caloenas; species Caloenas nicobarica. Next base: position 15,301,766 of record NC_088255.1, on the reverse strand, counting down.
TGGCAAATATTATTACCTTCTTTCTTTGCTTTTTTTTTGAGAAAAGTACTTTATGTACTTGGTAGGTACAAGGTTAAAAGAACCTTTTCAGCTACAAATATTCAAAATAAAGATGTGCCTTTTGTGGCCTTATTAACAATAATTCTTTAAAATAACTGAAATGTGTAATCACATTGTGCAGCACACGGACAAAAACATACGCTTAATTCTGCATTTTGAAGCCAGTGGCACTGGTGTGCTTTCAGGTATAAAGCCCTTGAATGGTCCTGCTGGGTTATCAAGCATCTCCTCTGCTGTTGCAGGCACCATGTCAGATCCCCTTCAAACGTGCCGAGCTTCACCTCCAGACAGCAAAGCCTTTCTGCCTCCTCCAGTTTGACTTACAAGTTCTAATGGGTTGGCCCTTTCTTCCTATTTCCAGTTTAAATTACTCATGGTTGAACAATACACAGTTCTTCAGCCAACTCTTTGGTTTAAGTATCTTCTGTCTCTCCTACCTAACAGAGACAAAAATTTTGTCCCGTCCCTTCATTTTGCTGTGCAAAAGCAACTTTTCCGATCTGCTCTCACGTACAGCCCAATTAGCAACTCTGCACCTGCCTTTGCTTGGCGTTCATCCTTTCGAACCCCTCAAGTTTTGAAGTCCAAACCATGAGATATTCTCAGTGAGTTTTAGCCAGTGCTACACACAGGTGAAATAGGAAAACAAAAGCAATAATGTAACTAAACCCTAGAGAGGAGAGGACGAAGGGGAAAATAAAAAATAAAATCAGAACATAGGTAAGGCAAGTTTTCTGTGGGGCCTCTGGAAAGCAAAGTCTCAACGATCTGACATTGTCCCTGTCTTAATGTATTTATCCCCCTGCCTCAATCTTGTATGAGTCCTGCAAATGATTTTCAAATGACAGGCGAGCAGCCGAGCACCCAGAGGGGGCACTTCAGCTTCATCCTTCCTGAAATCACCCTTCTGTTCCTCAGGCAAAGGCAACGGCAGGACTCGCCTGCTCCCACAAGCCACGCTTCAGCTCAACACACTTCACAGTAAATATTTTACAGGATGCTCTCAGCGGCTGTGGGTTTGCATTGTAACAATTAAACCTCATCATTGGGAGCGCACCAGTAGCTTAAAGCAGGAAGAGTTTTTCCTGTATATTACGCATCTCTTTCTGATATTTTTCTGCCTGATTAATAATCACTTCTGACAAATCCTTTTGACAGCTCTGAAAACCAGCCTTAGTGTTGCAGGGATGCTTCATGCAAAGCCTGACTGAATGCAAATGTTAGGCTAATGCAAGGACGCCTGACAGCATCCGAGCATTTTCTTCACTGAACACCAGAGGGAGGAGGAGGAAAGGACAACTGACAGTGAACCTAAGGAAGAACAGCTTCAAGAGCCCTGAAGGAGCTTATCAGACACTGGAGCCAAATACATTTCTGTGATCGGACCAAAATAAATAGCGGCACCTTGTCTGGGGATGGTACTTCTGATAGAAGACTTGGCAGGGGTAACACGAGGTAAAGCTACAAGAGAAAGGATCCAAGTGCAGCAGCACCGAGTGCTGGGTGCATTTCAGGCAGCTCCATCTGACCAGCTTTAAACAAACCCAACTGGTTTTGTTGCTGGAGCTGCTATCGCTGCCTGTATCCCGCTTGGCTTCTGTGCCACAACCCGTGTGCCTTTTAGTCCAGCTTTCTTCTGGATGCAAAGAAAAACACATTTCCATGATTAACCATGGATCCAGGGCCACTAATGGTTTCTGAGACCTGTACCATGAGGGTATGAAATCTGGAACTGCAAGTGCTCTATGCTCAGATGGAAATGTCAGGACCTTGACAGAGGGAGGCAGCTCAAGGAGATTGATATGGGAAGTACCTAGGAAGGTGATAACAAATGCCCAATGTGTGGTTAGTATCTCAATTAAAAAAAATAAGAAAAAAAAGAAAAAAAAAGAGAGAGATTCAGCAAGATTATCAGGGAACTATTTACTATCTTATTAAAACTATGCTTTTAGTTCCTCATCAAATCTTTTCATTATGCCTTTAAGGCATAAGAAGGATTATTAAATGTCAGCCACAATTCAAATAACTAATGTATGGTGTTACTAGATATATATAAGCTCTCCAGGAGGATTAATAATAGCTACTATTTTATTCCAACCATATTTTCTCCATAATACATATATTAATCATGAGAATGCAGTGCACCTCCTAGCACCTCTCTAGTACTGGAAGTCTTTAGGTAACTCACACTTTGAAAATCAGAGAATTCTTAATATATTCTGTTCTTTACTTTTTAATTTACCGAAACACAGTAAGCACTTGGAAAGAATGCATCTAAGAAAGACAGTGTTTCCTCCAGAGCTTCTATTAATTGCAGAATCAATGTCCTCAATTCCTTGAAACAGGTCTTTAAAAACAACAAACCAGACTTGTAAATTCAGGAAGCAGCTTGTCAATGGCCTGGCTTTTGTTGCTAACTTACTGCAATCAAAACACTTTAGAAAAGGCATCAGAAAAGTACTTTTATATTGAACATCCCTCCTAGGGCTGGCTGGGGCTGTGTTCAGCACCTACTTGCCAGCTTAACTTTGTCTCTGCAGCGTGCCCATCCCTGCAAGGTGCTGAGCACCAATGTGCCTCTTTGTCCACCAAAACCACTGCGTGGGACAGGGAGCACAGCGGGGCTGGGGCTTTGCCCCTCTCGGATCCCCAGTGCCCAAACAGGGAGAGGGAAAGCTGACCCTGTGCTCTTGGCTTTGGCCCCGACAGCCAACCTGGACCTTCCCTGAAAGCTCAACAGTAGCTCCTGTAATTTTAGTCTACAGACTGAGGGCATGATGCACAAGGTGGGGTGTACTACCTCAGGTTACATTGCACTTACTCTTCAGAGAAAGAGTTCCTGTGGATGGCCTGACCCCCCCGGCAGGTGACCCATCGTCCATGCTCCCATGTGGGCTGCAGACACACTGCCTGCAGGGTGGGTTTTGTACCTGCTGGTGGACTCTCCGCAATGCAACCAAAAATAAGCTCGGCTCCCAAATGTGTAGCAAATAAACATGTCCAGAAGTAACATTTCAATTGCTTACAACTTGGAGAAGTTTAAATTCTCTCCTCTGCTCCCAACAGTAATCCAGGTGTAACCCTTCCACAGTGAAGAGTCATTGGATATCTGATTTTGAACACTGAAAATTACAGAACATATTGCCAGCCTCCTCCATCTCTAAGAACAGTTTAGGAAACATTTGTGTTCTATTTAAAAAAATAAAGTTTTACGAGTATGAGACCAGGGTTTGTTATCTAAGTCAAGGTGTAGCCACACACGTAACCATGCCACCCTTTTGTGCATTACCAGAAGACATGCGTAGTGCATGTGCACGCAGCAACTATGTGCACGTTTCCCCCAATGCACCATCAAACAATAAATAATTTTAACCATATATGTGACCTGACAGCTGCCAAATTGGGGCAGTTCCTACACCTCAGGACATAAACCATTTTCTACAGAGAAGCTTAGGAAGCAGGTCTTTCATGACACGCTGTTTTTTTAATTTCAAGAAGAAACATTTTAGAGCAGTTTTGAACACTTACCTCCTCGCTGCACCAGCAATGTGACTTCGCTTCCCTTAGGACATTCAATCAGCATATCCACCACCTGGTTGTGAGTGAGGCTCTGCACATTCTTCTTGTTGACTTCGACTATAAGATCACCCTCCTTCAGGCCGCGGCACCGCGGGCTGTCCACGATTTGTTTCACTCTTTGGCCACCCCCGCCGGGACTGTCTGCTATAGTAAACCCAAAGCCCATAGGCCCTTTCACTATATGCACAGTTATGAGTTCAGGTTGTGTTGCTATTGAAGAGGCCAAAGAGACCGTGTCATTGGGGTAACCATGGGGTCCGTTGGAAGAGACCTCAGCTGGGCTGCTGGGTCTTGCTTCCTTTGTGCCATTTACTTTCCCTGTTTTACTACTGTGGCTCGCCGGGGAGTCGTAATTTTCCTGCCCATTCACAATGATCGGCTCTTTGTCCAAAATTGCCACGGATGTAACCAGGCTCGTGTTGGGATCATCGGGATCGAAGGGCAGGGGGTAGCCTCTGCACAGTTCGAGGTCCACGCTGGCACCGATGGGGATGGACTGGAAGATTTTCACAACTTGAGCATGAGTGTGTCCCAGCACACACGTATCGTTCACGCTGACTATGACGTCCCCTGCAGAGGACACAGATATATCAAACATAACGTTTTGTGCATGTGAAGACTAGAGCCCGCAAGCTGATCCACAGCATCCGCAGGTACCGCTCACAGGTAAATAGTAGCATGTAAGTACCTTCGCAAGGAAAAGGAGTGGTGACGCTTGGCAAGCAAGAATATCTGTACACAATGGATTTGCTGCGTAGAGCCTTTACATACATAAACATTTTTGAAAGCGAAAGTGGAATTGGCTCATGAAAAAAATTAATAGATTCAAATGATAGTATATGGCCCATTTAACAGTTATTCCGAAGCCCGGCTCTCACTGTTATACACTGTGCTATACCGACATATGATAGAAACAAAACTGAGAGCACATGAGACCTATAACAGAAGGCTCTCAAACACCAACTGCTCAAATATGGTGCCATGTGTCATGCCTCAGACACACTTCAGCCTGAAATCTAGGCATTGATTAAGTTATGATTCATATTTTAACACTGGGGCTGCGACACAGGGATGTTTGATGTTGTGACGCTCCATCTGCAAGTGAGGAGTTGTGACCTCAAGTGAATCGTAACAGGATTTCATCGTGCTGGGCCCAAACTCTGGTGAAACAAATTGGCCCTCGGTGCCTCCACACAGGGAAATGCAAACCAGCCCACTCCTCCACCCGTTCCCTGGGAGTAGCGTGGGAGATGAGGTGAGCGGCACGGCAGATACACAAACACTTGCAGCCCTACAAAAACACAGCAGCCATTGCCACAGGAGGGAGCAGTAACCCGCAGCCTAAGGTGGGACGCCACGACTGCTGGCAGCATGGGGAAAGCAGGAGTTGGCAGGGGCCCAGCTGGGTATTTTGACACCTGACGTGAAATTCCAGCACATGAAGTGCCTTGCTATAAGATTTTGGACATACCCCTCAATGTATATGTTGTTTTGCTGCTTGCTGATGGGAAAGCTGAATGCCTTTCCCCAAGATGGGGATAAGGACTACAGTACTCTATGAATTGCACATAAAAACAGCTGTAAAAACATAAACCAAAGTGGTGGTGGTGATTTTGATTTAAATCATCGATACCTGTTTCCATTTTGCCATCCAGTGCTGCGGGGCCATCAAGCACCAAACTTTTGATTTGAAGAAATTCATCTGGCTCATCTCCTCCAACAACGGTGAAGCCGAAACCCCTGCTGCTTTTCCTTAGCTTGGTGTGGATGAACTTCCCTTTCAACTCAGAAGGGTTTCGTGTAAAAAAAGGTTTTCCTGTGTAGGAAGTTTGGAAAATCTATAAACAGGCAGGAAAGCACGTTTGATCTGATTTTCCTCTGTCCCTCCCCGCTCTAACAAGTACACGGAGGAACACAGCGGTGTGCTGGGACAGGACTGAAATTCACTCCAGCATCCTCTCACCTCCTCACTCCACCTGTCTCCTTGGATCCAATCATGCAGTAAAAGGAGCAAGCAAAACCCCTAGTGCCTGGCGCTTTTTTAGCTGTGGTTGTGCACACCAAAGCCTCAAGGCTACAAAGGCGAAAACTTGCTGGTTTAAGGAACGGAATATATTAAAGCCTTGGATATGTGTCTTATCTCTGTCCTGAGGTGGTTACATCCATCCCAGGAAGGATGGGAGAGGGGCAGCACAAACGCCTCCTACAGAAGGAGTCTGCGGCGAGACTTTCTGCAGAAAGGAGTATCATTGCTTTCCACCACTTGGCCTTCTCCCAACCCACCAGGCAAAAAGCAGCTCCTGAGCTGTGCGAAGACACTGCATAACCCTTCAGCACAACCCACCATCACTACCACCCTGTGGCCTCCTCCGGTGAAAAAGGGGAGGATGCTGATGTTGTTCTTCAGACACTGTTTGAAGCCTTTTCTCTTTCCTTTCTGCTCCTTGCCTGATGTGGATGAAACACTCTGTTGTGAAGTATGGATCAAATGGTGGCCCGGGACCAGAGCAGCTGTTGCTGGAGGGCTGTTAGTGCTCTCTGGGAGCACGGTTAAGAGGGAACGAGGTGCTCCAAAGACAAAAGCACATCATTGCAAAGCATGTTACACAGGCTCAGAAAGTGAAATCATGGTTGCCGTACTTCACAGCGACAACACTAAACATCTTTGCACTTTTAATTGTTTTTAATGCTTAGAGGGGAAAAGACTGTGCCACTAAGCCCTCTGGTGACAGCTCCGGGATCAGCAGCGTGTATCGCAGCCAGGAGAGCTGGCGTACTTTCAAAAACCTCGGCAGCACTGCCGTGGGCCTCTGTTCAGAAAGGAGACCTTGAGGGAGAATGAGGGGATTTGAGACTCGTAAGGCTTTGACTGAGGGGGAAAAAAAAAAAAAAGTATATTTGAAGATTATTCATGAGGGGCCAGTGTGAGGAATTCCAGTCTTCTGCCTTTGAAGGGTAGCACAGGAACAGGGTGATTCTGCACATCGTGGGCAGATGCTCTGCCCAGACCCCAAGCTGCAAAAAAGCCCTGACTATGAGGTGCGACCCAATGTCTCAGGTAGCAAATACATCTGAGAGGCAACGGTCCTGTGCTGCGTTCTGGTTCAAAAGACAAGCAGAACAAGCACAGCTTGCTGGCATCTGCCTACAAATATAGGGTGAATTTATCCTGTAGTAACAGGATAGCAGCGCCACAGGCTATGTCCCACCTACAGCATTTGGGAAGGGATCACATTTTAAATGAGTATCTACAAAACCCCAGGTAGGAGAGAGGTGTCAGGGCATAAGGAGGGGTCCTTGTGCCCACATCCCCACCAGCAGTGCCATCAGTGGGAGAGATGGGAACCCCCGGGCACAGGGCAGGGGGACAGGGAAGCTGGAAATATCTGCTGCAAATGGAGAGTGAAAGAAGAGGGAAAAGGACTGAGAAAGGAAGAGGAAAGAATGAAAGAGAAAAGGAATCATCAGCGGGTACCAGGACATGTCACTCAGACTGGTCCTGAGACAGATAATGTTCTCCTAAAATGTGGCTGGCTGTTGGGAGTGAGGCTTCTGATGTTCGATCCCATCCCATGCATGATGGCTCCTTTGCATCACCGTGCATGGATGCTTGGGCAGCCCTTGCTTCAGCCTGACAGTGTACCAGGCAGAGGTGACATTCACAGGTGTGTCCCCAAGGAAGACCAGTGTTTTTGGGGCACTGTAATGACATGCTCAGACCTCCTGTCTTTTTTCTTTGCCGCAAATCTGGATTACTCTAATGTATTCTAATACCCCTCGGGAAGGTGCCGGGGGCTTTGGGTACTGTTAAATTTCACACATCTGTTTCTGGAAGGGCTGATCTGCTGCCACCTGCAGCAGGGAGCACTCCCTGGCTCTTCATGGCAGGAAAGGCAGCCCAGGACAGCAGTATTCTACATCAAACTTGCTTTCGGAAACCACGGCTGACCTTCAGAGCATGGAAATACTTCCCAGCTCCTGGGGCCAGCCTCTCCCTGGATGGTCCTAGCTCTTGTCAGGATGAGATAGATGACACAGACATCTGGCAGGATGCTCCAGCCAGGTTCCCCCTCTCTCAGCTTCCCCAGCCTCTGGTTCCTGCAGACCACGGCAATGCCATGCCCTTGCTATGCAATTTAGATGTAGCCAAAGATGAAGCCTGCTTACAACCACTTGTAACCAGAGAGCACTTGTATTGCAACAGGTACAAGAGGACCTCTCTGCCTCTGCTGGCAACCTGATCTGGCAATGTTTCAGCTCAGGCTGCAAATTCAGGAACAATTCATTCATGTCCTGTCTGGTTGGTTATTTAAGACAAGCAACTGGTCTGTGAGCAGTTGGCTATACACAGACCACTGACACTAATAAATAAGGCCATAACAGCCCGAAGTACTTGTACATATGTACAGCTTCAAAGTGAGTCCGCAGTATTATTCGCTCCTCATGCAGAGATTTCCGGAGGAGCTTCAACTCAGTTTTTTCAGAAATATGGTGTAATTTACTCCTAACATATGGCTGTGGCACTTGTGCCTTCACCCTCTATTATTATAGAAAGTCAGCCCTGCAAAGCTCTCCAAATGGCAGAGGATGTCCCTGTTCTGGTGTTCTCCCCAGTTCATACCCCCCTGCAAAGTTTCATTTGGATTCAAAACACACAAAAAGGAAAATCCATAAAGTTGCAAGCCAGATTCATCTGTGGCAATACCAGAACCTGGCTGCTCAGGTGTAACGAATACAACCAAGACACCTCAGATCTTCAAAACCAAGTTCCTGCCAAACAGTGCCAACAACTTATGCATATCACAGCTCCCAAATATGCTGAACAGTTTCCATGGCTCTTAAACTATTTTAACTACCTACCCACGAATGCAGAGTTGAGGTAACATTGGCTTGGGCTCTCAAACTAAAACCATGTTGATGCACGTTTGTGTCTTAACAACAGTGCAACATGGTGAGATTTTGTGCTGCTTTTGGAAGCGAATGTTGACCTACGAGAACGAAAAGAAATCTCTGCACTAGATCTTATTATAGGAGCCACATTCTAAACTCAGTAGGTTTAGAAGGTGTAGAAGCCTAATCCTTGCACATCCATACAGCTCTGTATAAAAGGGTCTCCTCCTACTTGCACTTGTGTCCACCACAGTTGCTGCTAAATCCCACCGATGTTGTACCTTATGTTTGCACCATGCCTTTTTAAAGACTTGGAATGCTATACAGAGAATAGCCACAATCCTTTCCTGATGCAGGCAATCTCATTTGCCTCTTCAACTTGGCAACAAATGTGGTCTTGAAACAACTAGTCTCAAATTCTATGGGAGTTCAGATAAACGGGCATGTGCCCTGGTGTGTAACACCAGTCACAGATAGAGTCCCTTTGCTGGTACTTGAGAGAATTTCATTCTCAGGAAAAAAAAACCTTGTTGCACTTTTACAACTGGTTTAACAAGGTTGTTACCTTGCACTGGTGCTTCCCGAACAGCCTCTTGGTTGTTTGAAACATGGTTTGGAGCAGCGGGTGGTGGGAGAGATGGACACTCCTCTGTCCATTCTAGAGAGGGCAGAGAGGGAACCGTTACTCGTTTCACAACAGCACTATGAGCTTCTACATGTACACGCACTGGGAACATGGGGTTCAAGCAGAAGAGATGTGAGAAGCATGGCAAGAAAGGAAACAAGAGTCATGTGGAGAGGGAATAAAATGAATGAGATGTCCAAAACAACAGTCCTGGAGGACCCTCTATGTCCAGGTCTCCTGCTCCGTCTGCTGGGACACCCTGCTTCACACTCAAATGTGGGACTTGATTTGTGTCTAAGTGGTCTTGACATTTGTATGAAATCTATTCCTCACGGCAGTCATGGTAGAAGAGCTGATGTTGTGGGAAAAGTGTCTGCAGGAGGAATGCTGAAGCCTAAATTATTTTCCCCTTAGATAATGACCGTTAAATAACTTGGTGCAAAAGGTACAACCCAAACGCCACAGGCCCCTCACTGCAGCTCAGCTGCATTTAAAGAAAAAAAAAGAAAAGAAAAGAAAAAAATATGTAAAAAGGCTGAAAAACATAGAAAAGAAAAAAAAAGTGTTTAAAATAATGAAATAACTTCAGATGTTAGAGCTTGGCAACAACCAAAGGTCTTGGGTTAAGAATTCTCTCATGCAGAGGGGTTTCTCCAGGGCATATGTAAAGGCAAACTCCTCATCCCTTCCATAGCCTATGAGTCCCAGTGCAGACTGGAACAACACCAGCTACAGTGAGTAACTTGATGGAGAAGACTAAAAAGGAAAACACGTGTTTAAATTGCTTATGAGAAGCCTAGAAACTGTCCAGAAATAAAGAACGTTAAAAGAAAAACCTCTCCCCTTTAACAGAGGTAAAAGCTGCTATGTTTAAGTGGTTATATGGTTTAGATTTTCTCCTTTGCTGCACCTTATGTGAAGGGCGTATGCAACCTTTCCTGTGTGCATCATTTTGCCTATAAATGCTAAGGCCATAGAAAGAAGGACAAATACATTGGCGTGGTGCTGCCAAGGCGAGGGAGGGCACGTTCCCTCATGAAAACCCCAACCATCAGGCCCTCCGTGGTGCCAACCTTCTGGTGGCTGTTGCTGTTGCTCAAGCTGCTTCTTCCTCTTCGCTTCAAGAACTGGGTTTTCATACTGTGTCTTCCGGTTGATGTGGCTGGAGGTGAAAGAGAGCAATAAATTAGGAAACCCTTTATGTGACAAGCAGGAATGACGGCCAGGCATGAAACTGCTCTGGGGAAAGGAGTAAAATACCAAACAAACCCAACCGCAGTGCACGTGGAGCAAGGTTCACCTTGTTGTGCCTAAAAGAATATTCAGGAAAACAAGTAGATTCCAGTATTGATATGATGTGTTGAGTAGGACTGGTTAATTCCTACAAACACATTAAAATAATGACTTATCTGTGAAAAAAGAGATTAAAGCAGAAAAGGCCCTCTGTCTGATTGCATTTTAAAAGAGAAGCCTGTATCACCCCTGCTTTAATCAGATTCCTAGAGGTGCAGTCATTCCCTAGGTCACTGAAGTTAAAAAAAAAAAAAAAAAGACTAAACCAAAACCCAACAACTGGTAACATCTGTCAGATCTGTCAGCTATCTGATCAATGCACACTAAAAGGGCACCTTAAAAATAACAGCAGGGATGCAGGCTATGAACAGAAAATCTGGACTCCAAATGGATCAAAATATACCCAGAATTAGCCACCAGCAGATACTCCCAGTGGAAAGCAGCGTTTGATGAAACTTCAGTTGTCCTCCTCAGCAGCTTTTGACCTGTATGGGATATTTGGAGCTAACACTTCTTACCAATCTCAAGAAAAGGAAAAAAAGGTGGTCCAAACATGGCAGACAAGCCGTGCACTCTGCAGAGGATGAACCGTTCCATGAAAGGAAAGGATGGTCACTGGTCACCAGCCACAGGTGCCAGGGTGGTGGGACAGAGGTCTGGGAATTCTCTGTGACCGATCGCTGCAGCCGAGATGTGCTGCCCAACCCCTTTGATTCCAGAGCAATTTTTCAATACTGACTTTGCTACAGCAGAGGAGCATGTAGACCTTGCAAAATTCTATTAGCTTAAAGCCCATCTTCGTATCCAAAGCCAAGTTAAACATTAAGTACTTGTTATTTTATTGTCTCTTGATCTCTTGTGTCTTTATCAAACCCCTGCCCCAAACGCACAAACAACCAGTTTTTCAAGTAATTACGATAGAAGCACTCTAGACAGTTTTGTTCAGAACTTTTTCTGCTAAAGATCAATATTAAATCACTGAAAAAATATTTAACTAATCAAATAAAAACAAGCTAATGAGTTCTGTAAACGATTTCCAATTTCAAGATACCTTCAGAAAGTCAAGAAAAAGATGATAACTACTTTAAAAATTATCTAAACTTTTTCATGATACTGTTGTTTCTCAATAAAACTATTAAGCAACAATAGAGTGCCTGAATTGGAAGGGACAGAGACAAATGCTCAAATTATAACCATCTTGCTAGATTATAGATAGCAAGTAAAATAAACTTACGTCTCATTGCTGTTACTTTTCTATTTAATTTTGTCACTAAGGAGTGCCACAAAACCAACAGACATGTATATATAAAGTGACATAAAAAAATGCTATAAAGATCTCTTGGCATGGCATTTAATAGCCAAAAAATATTCTTGATGTCTTTGGTAAATAAATGTCAAGCCTTAATTACACAGTTTGCTAACCTTGTTTCCCTAGGCACAGATGGCAGGATCAGAAATGAGCCAAAGCAGACAGAAGCTGTATTCCATGTCTATTCTGAGGGCTATCATAAGCCATCCTACTAGACAGGAGTATACACATAATTAAAAATTCATTTTATGGGGTCAACGATGAAACAAAACTCAGATGTCCGATTTCCCAAGGGAGTGATCTGACATCTAGATCAAGAGGAAGTTGTTCTCATTCCAGGGAGAATCACATTAAATCTGTAATTCTATTCACAACAACACAGCCTGATGCAAGAACCTCTGCCAGGGCTGTTCGGTCACACCAGCTCATCCATTCCTCCTTTCGAGCGTTTTCTGATTTGTAACCAAATTGGTGGTCTGCTCTGCACCCTCATATTTTGACCATAGCACTATACAAAAGGGATGGAGCTCAGTTAATTGCACACTTGTTAATGTTCTCTGGGTAAAAGTATTTGTGACGTGCTGGGGCTCCTGCACACCCTGACCCAGGGGTGGTCCTTTCTCCCCTGAGCCCACCCCAACCCCAGGGTGCTGCTGCCAGAGCCCACCAGACAATGGGGAATGGCAGGGCAGGGTTTGCTCTCCCTATGGCATCCCCCAGCATGTACAGGGGCCAGGGTCTCCTCCTCCTTGGTATTGGATGCTCTCAGAAAAGCACCCAGACCACTGTGGAGGAAAGCCTTCTTCTGCCCAACAGGCACACCAGAATCAGAGAGCAGCACTTACTCTACATAGTAGACACCATATATGGGATCCTCAATTTTCTCCCAACCAGCAGGCAACTCTGCAAATAGAAAAAGCATTACTGAAGACTCCAGTTCAGTTTTTTTCTGACAGGTAGCTGCTCCTGCTCAGCATGCAAAACTCACCAGTAGCTCAGAATTCACTTTGAACACTTTTCAGAACAATCACAGCCTCCGTTTAAAGGCTGGCATAGCATGGCACCAACATCATAGCCTGTCTCACCAGTGCTAGATTAGCAAAACAGTGGGAAGGTGCCTATGCCAGCCAATTTTAGATTTGCTTTTTACATTAAATGAACAAATTATCAATAAATTTCTTTTCTGGGAGTGCCTCAATTTCCCACCATGGGCAGAGTGGCCCTGGATGGAGGCGCCACAGTGGCAGCTGGTGTAGGCAACAGGCCAGCAGCATTTTAACACCAGCATGAGCGGCCCTGCGCAGAAGGACTTGGGGGTACTGGTACTGGAAACACTGGCCCAGGTTGCCCAGAGAGGTGGTGGATGCCCTGTCCCTGGAGACATTCAAGGCCAGACTGGACGGTGCTCTGAGCGAAGATGTCCCTGCTCATGGCAGGGGGGTGGACTAGGTGACCTTTGAGGGTCCCTTCCAACCCAAACTACTCTATGATAAAATGGGTGAGATTATGGCAGCAATTGTAGCACACTAACAGAGAGACCACTTGCATCTCCTGTGCCAGGACTGAGCCTCTTATGCTCACCAATCCTGAAAAAAGTGGGGTTTCTTTACTCCTTTCTTAGGGATTTACACTGCATTGCTCAGTCATGAGCCCAACGCAAAAGCACATCTTGAAACAGGGCAAAGTGAATTTAATGTACACGCCTGGCATATGGAATCCACCCAAGTGGGGCTGGCACACACAGATGTATTTCAAAGCATAGCACTTAATGTAAAAACACATGTTGCCATAATCACATGTAACAAAGATTTCCTTTTTTTAATTAGCATAATTAACAAAAAACAGTTCTGAAGATGAAATTAACATTTGGAAATGTATCCACTTTTGTTCCTGTTGATTTTCTAGACTGCACATGGTACTTTAACTATAATTAGCGAATGTAATAAAATCACTTCAGCATCCAACTGAGGGTTATTAAAGCTGTACGTATTACTTAGGGGCCTGATCCTTGTCCCACTCGTTCAAACACAATGATCCTGTTGGCTGTGGGTACTGAAATAATCATCCTGTTAACAATACAGAGTGGTGTGTTTGTGCAAGGCTGTGAATCAACTCTAAAGAGGGCTCCACCATGCTATGGACTGTGCAAGTGTGGTTCCACAGAGACTGCACATTCATTTAAATTTAAAAAAAACCCCAAAAAGCTATTGTCAGGTAACACAAATTCGAATACCCCATGCAAAATAATTCTTCAAAATTTATCACTAAATTGACAAGACTGATAGTAAATAATCTATGTTTGTTTATTATTAAGTGCAAAGATTTTTTTTTATTATTAACGGCATCAATTGCTGAGCATTGGCAATCAACAATGGCCCATTAATTAGAATAAATGTAACTGTCTAGTTCTGCATTTATAGACTTCAGCTATGTTGCCATAAGGATAGAAATATCTCCAGACTGAAGATGAACAGAATCTATACAAACACACATGGACTAATTACTCAAAGTTTATGTTTGTGTTCAGAATTGGCTGGAGATCAGATGAAATCCATTTTCATGGTTTTTGCTCCACATGTCCCTTATTTGCAGTTATAGGGCAGGTTTTCCACTCTTATAACTATTTTATCCTTATTGGGTTTAACATCTTTGGATTCCTTGAGACATAAGCAATTAAATGCAAGCCAGTGCTAACTTTTGGGCATGAAAATGCTTCACGATTTTATCAACAGACCGACCTGAAATGAACGCTTCAGAAACAGATATTCCTTTACAACGTGCAAATGTGTGCGAGAGAAAGTTAAAAAGTTAACGGCCAATCCCGAAAGCCTTTTTGCAAAGGGAACTCTCAGGTTTGCAAAGGAGTCCCATATGGTGAAAACACTGTGGGACTGGCTTAAAGAGTTTCAGTGCAATTAAATTAAGACCTAGTACACAATCAGGAAAATCACACGCTGTGACAGCCATCTAATTCTTTGCACTATGGTGAAAGTAGAATGGTAAAGAGACCGAGCTAGAGGTGGAAGAAAAATAAAAAGTGAATGAGGGAAGGGCGAAGTAATGCACAAATGCCTTAAAATGAGTTTTCCACATTTTTTTCCCCGCTAAATATCTTCTGTATATTTTGGACTATGTAGTGTCTTCTATTTTTAAAGTTTAAACAACTTCTTTTCTTTTTTTCCTTTTTTTTTTTTTTTTTTTGCTTTTCTTCTGTTCACAAAATGTTTTGGTATTACACTTTTTTTTTTCTTTTAAAGAACTTTCACAAGTCAGAAAAACAGTACTTTCCTTAAGCCCCAAAACGGTATTGCGCCAGAATCTTTCCAGTTTTCTATCTCTGCAGCTTTCCATTTGAGGAACACATCTCTGTGTTTTCAGAAGTAACAATGCACAAAACGGCGGCTTTCAACACATTAGTCATTGATTACGTAGATGTGCTTTCTGACTTCTAAAAGTCTCTGAAAGTTCTCTAAAACATAGCCATGTTGCACAGTCAAGCTTCTTAACAGCTTTAAATTATTCACCTCCCTTCTCTACCCCTCCAGCCAGACTAAAGATGACCGAGAACATCCGATTTTATCAGAAATACAAGATTTCCAAGAATATTTTGCATCCTTAGGAGTCTGAGTGAGCCATATGGTTTTTCTTTTGGTACACCCATGCAGCACTTTGCAGTCTCAGAGTATTTGTCAGCAGGTAAATTCAAGGGACAAATATCCAATTTTACACTTTTAAATCTGGGGTGAATACATGGATTCCTACTGAGATGCCTCTGCTTAGTATCCTGCCCTACAGAGAGGATGGATTCCTAAAAAATAATTTCTCCAGCTACCAGGTATTTTAGTTGCACTCAGGTATCACTAAAGGAGCTGGAGATGACCTCAGTATACTCTGCTCTTATTGCTCCCTGTGAGGCCAGGAGGATCTGCCCAAGCGTATGTCCAATTCTACTTTAAACTTTTAATTTTTGTGTGCTTTTGTACAACCTTCCCTTAAAAATAGGTGACTTATTAACCCATATTCAGCCCCCCACTTTTGAAAATAACTAGTTGTGCAAGTGCTTCAAGTTTTAATTTTCTCATGTTTAGAAGAGAAACTGTTGATAAGCTCAGCTGCTAAATATCTGGTGCCAAGCAGTTTGTATTAATCACGAGTAATGTTAGTGAATAGGCCACATGTTTTCATGCCGCCTCCCTAACATTGCTCTAGCCAACTGAGGCATTTGAAAAGGTCTTTCTTTACATTGCAACATTTGCAAATCTCAACAGTATATTGATGGGCTATGAGCTCAATAAAGCTTATCTGCATTAAAACAAAGCGTATATCTCATGATGTTTGAGCAAAACACTTGTGTGTGTATGTAGGTACCTGCAGAACCGGGATCGGGCTTATCAATTAATGAGTTTCCCTGCATCTATTTTTTCAGCTCTTCTCTTGCACTAGATCCTGATATCACACTGAAAGAAGGGAATATTTCCATTTCATTATTGCCTCTAAAATTGCCTTTTCCCCCTCCCCGCCTTGTTTTAAGTCACTCTTTGTGAAGACTGTCCTGAGAAATCTTTGCAGGTTGTTGATGTGCATCCACCTACTTCTGTTACTCAGTCTGCTGCTGATTATTTGTATGAGCTGAGCATAATGCTAATGTACCACTACAGTGACTGCATTCTTCTTTAAATTGTCATCTCTTTCAAATTCTTGCACTAAAAGAAGATAGGCCTCCAACATTATTCCAGGCATATTATCCAGAAGAACAGTTCCTGGAGTAGTGCTAAAAGTCCACTCAATAGCTGCTGGCTGCTGAGGCCGTATCAATCACACAGAAGCACAATACACTTACTTGCAAGTCATTACAGAAACCCGAGGTTAATTCTCTGGTAATACAATCCTCCAGTACGCAGAACTATAAACTGTAAATACAGTCCTTTTTAAAAGCAATAACAGACCTAGTGGAAATAAAATCCTATTCAATCTTTTATGCCTTTCAGCTTTCCAAATGCACTAGAGCATAGCTGAACAGAAATAACAACTACCTCCACTATCAGTATGAGCACCGCTGAGATTAGATATCGAGACAGCATTCTTCACAAAAAGATGCAGGAAATAAAAGCGTACCACATCATTGAAAATCATCTGTTTATAAAATCACCTACTGAGGCACAATTTTCAGCTGTTTCATTCACAAGCTCGGCAGAAGCATCCTCTGCAATGCTTAAACTTTCTAAATCACGCTTTCCTTCTCTTGTCTGGGAAATGTCTTTAGCCCCGGCAAAAAAGCATCATTAGCTACTCTATTTCAGCTTTGGCATCTGTAAGCTTTTTCTGGAGCCAGTGATGCCAATGGGAAAACCCCTGACTTCAGCAGGGTCCAGGAGGAAGCAACGCTGAATAAACTTTGCAAGATTAAGGCCCTCCTGCTTTCTACAAACTCTGAATCAGTAAGAAAAACACCGTAGATTTGAAACCAGGGGAAGATTAATGCTTTGTATGCTAGGGAGGTTTTGCTAATAAGTTAGGCTTGTTGAAATAAAGAAACTGAAAGATGCAAAATGATACAAAGGAGAAAGTAAGTAAGAGCTTAAAACAGTGCAGTTGAAGCCAAACATCAAAATGAGAGATGGATGATTTACCTAGTTCACTGTCCAGTTCCTCCGTGTGTACCCCTTCTTCTCCAAGGGAAGAGCAGTAAATGAGACAGAAAAAATTAAAAGAAGATTTCAGATACCAGCACCAACCAAGAAAATCCCTAAAGTAAACAGCAGAACTGGCACTAATTATCTACAGACGACACCCAAGATTTCCATTTATTGCACTTTAGTGATCTGAATATTGATGGATCTGATGTAGATAATGAAATAACTGTTTCTTGCATTCTCAAAATATCTGTATCAATTTACTACTTGCATGCCACAGTTTGGTATGTCCAAGTAATACATTTGTGTTGTTCTCACTGTAATGAAGCTTCTCCCTCAGATCTGCACGGTCCGACCTTCGCAATCCGTTCTGTCGACACATGGATCCATCAGAAGGTTAGACCCGAATACTAATGAAGAAATCCGAGAGGAAAACCTTGCATCTAAATAAGAACTAACGTAGCAAGGTTTTCAAGAAAGTACTGAAATTTACGTGCATACAAGGTCCAATTGACTCGGCCGTAACTACTCAGATGATTTAACAGAGACACTAAGCGAAGCGCCTCGTTTAGCTGGCGGCACAGGCCCACGCTGAAGTCCAGATGTACCGGTGAGGCATATACAGGAATGCACCAGTTTTAGCAGGGCACCTGGGACAAAGATCACATAATTTTTCAAACACACAAAGCCATCAATATTCACGGTTGCTCAATTTATCATTATCTGCTCCATATTCATAAGTTAACAGTGACACAGATGATTAAAGCATTGCTTAGCCTATAAATAATAATAATGCAGTCTGAAAATGAAAGATTATGACAAAACCAGAACAAAGATGGTAAAAACAATCTTGGACCTAATACAGTAAAGTATAAACCACATCAATGAATGATAGAAGCAAACAGAAGATGTAGCGTCACAGTATTGCTTTTGAAAATTTGGACACCTAAAAGACCACTTCCACAACCTATTCACAATATATTCTACCAAAGCAGTTGTTAAGGACCATTAGCATGAAATATGAATTGCAATTTCCTTTGATAGCCTAAACAACTGCAAACAACCAAAAACATATTAGGGACGTGTATCCTGATGAAGAAATAACACAAGGCAACTGCACCCAAACAAATCTGCATTGACATCTAACATTTATAACAACCACAAACAGGATGGGATCGAGCCTGAAAACTCAAGTGCACACACACACCCCGAAGAAAACAGAGGAAGAGTCCCACCGACTGCAGTGGAAATACTCCCAACAGTGCCCCTTGCCAAAAACGTCCAGCAACTATAATGCAGTAAAAATAGCCTTCTCTCTTCTTTGTACTCACACTGTTTTCTAAAACACAATTATTTTTATCTGCAAAGCAAGATCAGAGCAGCCAAGCAAAACAGTGCAGTGCACAGCTGTAGCTATGAAGCAATTCATTTAACTACTGAATGTTAAAAATATTCACTAATGAGTAACTTGGTGAATGAAGTGAAGAGGTGTGGGGGAAGATGAAATTAGCTGATTTTAAGGACCTGATAAACAAAAATGCCACTGCTCTGTAAAATTATCAACTTAATCAAATACAAAAAATTACCCAACTGTATGTTTCTAATCCCAATTACATAAACGACCCCAAGGCTCGTTTTAGAATTGCTAACAGGACATGAGGTTTGAAAGACTTTCCCTTCTGCAAGGAGGCTTATGGGTGTTTGACAGAGGAGCTCGGCCACCCAGTCTTGCCTCATCCTGCTGCTGCTCTGTGCCCTGGCCCAGAGCACGGTGACCCTTGTTGGCATCACCAGGGCTATTGGCATAGTGGGAGTCTTGCTGGTAGTGAAAGCCAAGTTGTGTTTTAGGGATAACCATTCTCTTCCGAAAGAGGAAAGCTTGTGCTGAGGCTTAGCAACCCCCTCTCTAAATTGCCAGTAATGCTTAACTGCAAGGAGGAGGCAGCTTTGCCTGCACACGCCATTATTTAATTTCCTTCCAGTTCTGGTTACCCACTGACATAACCATTTTTAGGCGCAGAGCGAGGACTTCATTAATCCAGCTCCCTCTGCTCACTCCTTGACAGATGACGCCAGTTGCTAGGGATCTGAAGCAGGCGTCAGCTCGGTGCGCTTTGGATTTTGCCCGGGCTTTGCACATCCTTGCGGGTTGGGATATGCTGCATTGTGCACTAGGAAGCTGGTGAGCTGCTTCATCACGGCAGCGAAAGCTGCACAGGAAAAATTCTCACATCCTGCAAAATCCCACACACAAAAGGAAGCAGAGGTTGAAAAACTGCATGCGCAAAAATAGTAGCAGCAGTTTTGGAGGCCAGGTTTGAATCTACCAGTAAAAGGGGATTGAGTCGGTTATTTTACAAAATACTAAAATCACAATTCTTATTGAGCTGACTCATACCAGTAGGAGGTTAATTATATTATGAAAACTAATTTTACAAGGACAGCACCAACACTGACAAATAAACCCTTCCATTTTTAAGATATGTCTAGCATGATAGCACTGTGCTAGCCAAAATTATGCATTGGAATACCATCACCTTTCCTGGTCAGTATACCAAAATTTCCACACAGATTTTCCCAAACATTTATGTTATTTTCATCACAGTTCCCTTTTCCTTTCAGTATCTCCTAAAGGATGCAGGGAATGAACTTCTTTTAAGAGTCCTGCATTTGGCTGCTCTAAATTGGACAGTGGCTTGCATTTCCAACATCTCAAGGAATACAAAATTACATCTGTGTAAATTTTCTGTGGCAAAAATCTACACTTTCAAATGGAATTTGTTTTCAGCAATCATAACACTAAGTGGACTGTCAGAATTTAACTGCAGAAGTGAAGCAATTGAGTTATTTCTGCTCATACAAGGAAATAACATAACTCTCTCAATTCATGTAAAGCGGGCGGTTGATGTTTAACACAACGGAGCAAACAGACACTCAGTCACTTTCCTCCTACACAGCCATCCAAGGAACAAACATGTTAGAAAGCTTTGAGTCTTGTTCAGCATCAGTGACTATTCAAATGCCTTTGCAAAAACAGAGGCCTCTTACTTCTAGCACCTCTTTGATCTTTATTAAATGATCTGCCATCTCAGTGGCTACCTTACATACACAGACAGTGATTTTACAAAAATATAATGGATATTATCTCTGTGCCCTTACCAATAAACCTTTTTTTTTTTTTTTAAGTATTTCTCAACACAGATTATTGGAAAGGGGAAAAGGAAAGGAAGACAGACAGCTAGGAATGGACCCAACACATTATTATTTCACTACTTTTAGTCTCTTACCATCATCTTCACATTCTTCTAGAGGCTTCTGCTGTTTGTTCAGGCACCGTGGATCTAGCCAAGATGTTGTTTTTGTGTTATGGCTGGAAACCAAAAATGGAAATATGACCTTTGTTAATAAAGCAGAGCTGAAGTATCAGTGACATAAAAGTATATATCCTCGTTACCATTCAACAGACCTGAAGGCATACTTTGGCTTCAGAAGAAACATTACATTTTGATGTTTTGCAAATCACAAGAATCTTGGAATTGAAAACACAAAGGTGAAAAGTGAAAATATACAAAACAACATTCCTGATTGGAAGGCTGCACGTGAAAGCTGCACTATTATAATATTAATTTCCATACTTTTGGTTTTTTGGTGGTTTGTTTCTTAATTCCAGGACCTATGTCTGTGTCATTTGCCTCCTGAAGACAGAATTTTCCCTTTGTTCCTAAACAGTGCATTGATCTTTGTTCCTGCAAAAGACCTTTGACATTTGTCTAGGTTTGACTCAAGCATTAGTCAAAAACAACGTTTCCAGTGAAAACTTTTTAATTACACAAATAAAAACGTTCTGTCAAAGCCTTTGATGGAAGTTGAACAGCTTTACTTTCAACCCTTCCTTTCTACGAGTCCCCTGACAGTATCACGATGCCAGTCCCAGAGGGGAAAGCTGCATAGCAAACAGGCTTAAAATACATCTTCTAGAAACTGTTCTTCCATCATTTCATTTGCATACAATCTTGTAATATAATGCCTCTTCTGCAGCCTGATGTCATCTCAGACATAACCCGCCAAGATAGCCCTCCAGTCCCTGAGGTATCATTTATCTAGCTTAGCCTTTAACACTGCTTAACAGTAGTAATGCTATTTACTTCCCCTTCAAGGTCTCAGAGAGGTTTACGAACTTAACCTTAGCCTCACAACAGTCTCACGAAGCTGGAAATGCTGTAATGAGGGCTATGATCCCTGAGGAACTAACAACTGACCAGCAAACTTGTATTTTATTGCAAGAAGAGGGGACTGCCCGGCTCTTAGGATCTGAGTGTGTAAATAAAACGGCCTTGTTTTAACACATCCTGCTATCCAACCCTCCCAAGACAGAATGAGCAAATGCATTTAATCCTTTTGTACACTTCAGAGCAATTAATCACCAACTAGAAGACTGAACAGCAGAAATATAGCAAGTCAGGCAAATTAATAGTAATAAAACAGAGGGGTTCTGCCAATTTGTAAATAAGAAAGTCTGTAGTCTGGCTGAGAAATAGGGTGGTGGGAAGACAGCAATGAAATATTTGCATATTTTGTGCGACTTTGTCTTGCTCACCAAAGGCTCACAACAGCGTGGTTTGCTGAGGCACAGAAAATTTAGCTGAACACCTTTCAGATCATACACTCAGAGGGACAGAATCGTGTTAGATCTGTAAAGCACATTGATCTACATGCAGGGTAACGAGGGACTGGGATACTTTGGGTAATGAAAATCCCAATTAAAGCAGCAGAAAACACATCTTGAGAGCCAAATTTCTTCAGCTACGAGCCATCAGGATGGGTTATCCGACATGCAGCTCTGGCCCCACTGGAGCTGTGCTGGTTCTGTGCAAGTGGCTCAGATGTTCCCACACTGTTCCCTTCAGCACCCTGCCTTGATAACCCAAAGTGCTGTAGATGATGGTACAGACATCTGAGCCAGCTTGGGTCCACACAGCTCATTAGCTGCTCTCTTAATTTGATACAAATCAAACTAAATTGTTTCTAGGCTCAGGGTGTCCTTAGAATTAATAGAACTGCAGTCATTCAGTGCTGCATCCACACTAACACATTCTCACACAAAATCACCCCTTATGCATATGTATTGTCAAAATGGTCAATCTGCACGGCAGGGAAGGAAGCAGTTGGTGTGTCACCAGATTTCCATGCCAGACAGACAGTCGTGTATGCAGGCTACATTTTTCCATCACATATATGATTCTCCTGCAAAAGGTCTAACAAATTATTTAAGGTGCTACAGTCCTGCACTGCTAAGAGAACACATCCGCATAGAGACTATAGCGGTGATGGAGATGGCTTTTGGGGACATTGGTGGCAGCAGCAGAACCCCTTGCTGAAGCACCTGTAAGGATGGACAGCAGGGGCCCATGCAGGGACAAAAAAGGGAGCAACCAGCTGCTTGGGCAGCATTTAGAGCTCATCATCTGTCCTGCTCCAGGGAGGAAAATGGCAGGCTGGCTGGGCTATTACACAGGCTGTGTTACATACATTAAAGCCAGAAAGTACAGCAAAGAATGAGGCACCCTGAGGATAATAACGAGGGGTAGAATACCATGTTTGGGATAATGAACACATTCCAGTTTCATCTGATACGCAGCTGATGAGAATTTGCATTGTGCCTTCTAGACTTTGGCTCACACCAGGGGTTTGGTGGAGCCACTTCAGGTAATTGAGAGTGCCCTGGAAAATGGCCTTTTTACAGCAGCCCTCTCCCAGCTGGGGAAAAGCTGCTGCGGTGCTCTCAGTCACTCCTCAGATCTTCTGGCACTCTTTTCTGATGTGTACCCTGATATTGTAGCCAAGGCAAAACCTGTTCTGATGAACCTTTCCTTGTCTCTGTCCAGAAGTCCCCTCTCCTGATGACGGAGCAGGACTGGTCCTCTCAGTGCCCTACTCCAGCACAACTCTCTGGAGAACCAGAAGGAGCATTAGCAGAGGGGATTCTTCTGTACTAACTGGCCACTGCCTTCTGGTGCACAGAGAATCTCCTTTTCCAAGACCACATTAAACAGACCATCAAATCCAAAACCAATACCTCTCCCCTTTCCTCTGCTTGGACAGCTAAGGGCTTGAGTTTCATAAGCTAATTGAATTTTAACGTCTAGCTAAACTCTGTGTAAAAAATCTCTTCCACTAACAGGTCCCATTTTATAAGTCACTCCTATCTCAATAAATCCAGACAAGTATAATTAGAGACTATTATTTATGGCATGAAAAAAATCAATATCATCATAAAACTGCTGACAGCACTCAGCGCTCAGGCAAAGACGGCAGAGTACAAGGTCCTTCTTGCTTTTCCAAACTTACTGTGTCTGCTCGGCACTGAGCTATGCCTTCTGCAAACCACTGGAGCATGTTAACACGCTTGGCCCATTTGCTCTGACGGAGAGGACAACACACAAATTCCATTCCCTGGCTCTGCTGCTGCCTGAGCACATGACCGAGGAATTCTCCCTGCTGCATTATGCACAAAGGCCAGCTCCAGAAATGAAGTCCCAGCCCTTTCAATTAGGAGCTTTCATTCCACCTGTGAAAACAACTGGCCCATATTTTATAAGTGTCTGTTGTTTCTGTGACTACCCTCATAAAACGAGCAATTCCACCTGCCTTTGAACTCAGGAGTAATTTGGATGTTAATCCAATCCAGAAATGCAAAACCCCTTCACAAGCAGTAAAGAACTTACAGCTCTGCAACATAACTGGATACACTATGTACTTAATACACACACAAAATGCATCCATGGAGGTTTACTTATGCCTAGAGAGAGGGAAAGAAGGAACTAGAACAACAAAAATGTGCTTTACTCTATAAAATAGACTTCTCCGTTCTCGGTGTAGGCCATCTCCCAGTTTTCTGGCAGAGGACCTAGGTTATCCTCGGCAGAAGGAGGTAGGTATTGAGGGAGGTTCTGAGATGGTTCCGTGGTGGGAACGTTGATGTGGTTATCAATCGCGGACGGCGGGGCTGTCTCCCTTACGATATGCGTATTATGCTCGTCTTGGTCACCAGACTCTGCTGCAGAATAAAGAAAAGCACAAATAAAATTGAAAATCAGACTTTTTCTCCTCCCATTTGCTTCTCTGGGTTTACCCTTACAGTTTTTCTCTGCTTGGTTTTTCATTCACAAGCCACAGCAACAGATGAACCGAGGGCAGAGACTCTGCTGCCTTTTTTCCAGCAGGGCCAAGCTTGCTCTGCCCACACACGCTCTGCCTGCCAGACCCTCGCCAGCGCGGGTCAGGAGCTGTGAACAGCTACTGTGCTTGCTCTAATAGGACCTGCTGAGGTCCCAAAGTCTTCCAGGCTGGCTGGGGCCAGGGCTCACTGATGTAGATGAGTTCAATGGGATTCTGAGCAGGCTGACAGGTTCACTCCCGCAGTGCCAATTGTGGGACAGGGATTAGGATAATGAAATTTCCTGTTTGAAGAACGATCAAAAAGGGAGACTTTCGCAAGTGGAGAAGGTAGCCAGAAGCTCAGACTCAAGAAGCTAATGGTGAATGACTTTAGTACAGTGCATTTTTTAAATTAAAAATTGAAACGGATATCAGCACTGCATCATGTGTCCACATGTTGCTGCTTACTAGTGCCCGTTCCAGCTGTCTGAGGACACTTATTCCATGGCTCACCATTGTATCCTTCCAGTCAAAGTCACTCAGGAGTATTTTATGATTTATCTGGCCCTTCTGCCCCTAAGGAAATATTTCTGATGCTTATATCCATGCAGTTTTGAGCTGTATCCATTTAACACTGCTGCTCATTCCCTCCACCCCTAATCACAGTAAATGCTCTCCACAAACCAGGTTTGTACCCCTAACTCCTTCACAGAGGGGTTTTGACCACAACAGACAAATTCTAAAACTACCCCTGTGTCTACCAAAGGAATTTTCTCTCTTTGGTTCTTGAAGGTGCTGAAAATTCATGGCAGTACTTCCAAATCACCTGGGACCACCAGTCTCCAGTACACGCTGCAGGCAACACGCCGAGCAGAAGACAGAGAGATCAGTGTCACCCTATGCTGTGTCCTCAAGCAGTGGGACTGAAAGGGCTTCCCAGCCAAAACCTCATCTCATTCTCCAGACTAGAGACTGTTGACATCCTCAGCTCACAGTACACAGCCTTGGTTTCTGGGGGGCATTAACTGCAGCTCCTGCGCTGTGTCTAGTCTGTGTGCTGCCTTTACAAGAAGGCAAGGTACGGAAAATAATAAACTGGGAGAAAAGTTAAAAAAAAAAAGAGCTAGACTATACCATTACCCTTAGCTGCCTGCTTTCTAGCCTTCCTGGCGTTCGATATTTTTAGGTAGAAGCTGACAAGATAAAGCAGCATGAATGAATCATCGCCAGCTTAAGACTGCGAGTGTAAACATGTCAAAGTCTGGAAAACACAAGTCATCAAGACATCTTCTAAGGAAGCAGGAGCACGTTAGTGTGGCTAGCACACTTACATGTGAAATAAGCATAAGGAATCACTTTGGTATATGAGAAATAACTCTTTTCTTGATTCTGTGCCCATTTAATGGAGGTGTGATAACGTCATGACAAATGAGCTGCACCTTCAAGTATTTCATCTTGTGAAGGAAAACAAGGAACAGAAATGACGGTGGAGTCAGTTCAGGGGCACCAGACTGAGACCAACAGCAGGGAGGTCAAACAGCATTGCCCACCAGCTTCTTCCCAAAATCAGATCCTGTAACAAGGGCTGAGGTTGTCACCATGTCACAACATCTGAGAAACTACTCTTAGGTAAAGGAGCTGGTAAGCAGAGACAGAAACTCCAACCTGGGGGGGGATTAGGCCAGCCAGGAGTGATTTGGGTAAGAAAGTTGTAACAAAGTGCAACCCTCAAAGCCACTTGATAGTTTGGCCCAGAGAGAGGCAAAACTAAATCACAGCCTAAATCCCTTTAAAGCTCTACACAGATGTCAGAGCCAACACTTCGGCAGGTAGGAACTGGCATGCCAGCTCCTACGACTCATCAGAGGCTGGGAAGGAAAATTGTTACGGTGGTGGGAAGTGACCAAAGGACCAATCACCAGTGATGGTGAGCACCCAGAGCAAGCAGCTGTGAAAGGCTTGAAGGTGCTGATAATGCTGCTTGCTAACGACCTACCTCAAAGGCAGTTAAGAAGATTAATTCAGTTTGAAACTGAGCCGAGGAAGTAATGCTCTAAGCGGTAACGAATACTAGGATTGCAGACATGGGGAAGAGTTCTGGCCCCTCAGAGCTTCACAAACTTCCAGTTCATTTCTGTGGAAATTCAACTGATCTCTAACAGCATTTTGCTCTCAATCTGCCTGCACAGCACTTGACTTTAGATTGTAAAAGTTTCCAGTGATCTTTCAGCCAATGCTCAAAGGTAGCCATGGTGGGATTGAGATCTCTGTTTAGCAGGACACAAGGCCCTCATAAAAACAGAGAGCTTGCACCCATGCTTCAGACCTCATTCCTGCAGCAAGCAGCTCTTGGTTTGCTGGAAAGGACCTTGAAGAGGAAGACCTAGTAATTGTACGTAACAGGTATCTCTAGAAGGAAGGAAGGGGAAAGGACAGCAACATATTTTGGAAGGAGCAATCATTAATTTCAAATGTATCCTGGTTGAGCCATGTCATACTGTTTATAATGACTGGAACTGTCAACGATAGCTCAACCCTCCTTTGAACTTTCTGCAGCCAAATGATTTGAGTTTTTCTCCGTTTTTTTCTCATCAAGCTCAGTCTCACAAGGCCTTTTTAGAAAGCAAAACTGTGCATATGATTGTCCACACACAGACACCTGCCATCCTGGTGCTGTTGGCCAGTTCTGTCCGGGATTGACAGCTTTGCAGGAAACCCATTAAGAACAAAATTCCCCAAAAATCTCCCCCTCCAAAAACCTTCCCCATGTATTGTAATGGATGGATGCCGATATTTTCATTTTACCTGTGAAGCTGCTGCTCATTTCAGGTACATCATCCTCTTCCTCATTCTCTGCATGCACTATGCCAGCATTTTGCATATCATTGTAAGACTTGGTTCGCTTTGGAGTTGACTGCTTGGAGCCAGACTGCAGGTTTTGTAAAGCATCGGTGGAAGTCACTTTCCCACTGAGGGGCTGGCTGGGAGGCTTGGGCGTTCCATAATAGTTACCTAGGCAATAGAAACACATTTGCATCTTCAAAAGAGAGCAGTTCATAGCAGCGAAATTTCTATTTTATTTTCATTTCAGTTCCATTAAAATATCTGTCTCTACCCACGAGTGAGTAAATAAATAAACTAACAGATGCAATTCCCATTTTTTGGGGGGCATATTTCATCTCTAGAGCAGACACAGAAATATTTCCTGCCTTTTAAGTTATTCTTGTTGCATCTAACAGGAGAAGCAATAGTTGCATTGTTTAGGTGCACTGAGCGTACAAGGGCTAAAACAAAAGGCAGTCATGGTGAACAGCAAAACTTCATCTCGTTACATCTGAATTTCAATTAGTAGCCTTTTTACATGCGTGCACCCACACAATGCTGTGGCAGATCTGGAGTGAGCCCCGCAGAAAATAAAAAATTCATGACTGCCATCACCCAGATAAAGTGATGAAAGGCTCGATGGCCTGCTTTAATGCACAGGTTCTTTTAAGCAGGATGTTGTATTTAAAAAGCAAAAACTATTCTCACTATAAAAGAAGTCTTTGTCAAAGGAGAGAAAAGGAAGTCACCATGTGGCACGGCATTCTGCAAAGAGAAAACTCAGCAGTTGGGTCAACTTGGGTAGAAGTGAACAAACAGACCTTCAAGCAAAACTTCAAGGGACAAAGGGATGCGCCCACAGTTGTGCAAAACCCAGCTCTTGGCAGACATCGCCAGATTGCAGACAAGCAAACAGCGCAAAGAGCTTGCGATACTTCGCTGTCATTTAAGTGACCATGGAAGAAATACAGATGAAGTGCAGGTTCATTGATGCCAGAACCGCACAGAGGTTATTTCACTGTTCCTGTTTCACTTCACCTCAAACAGCACAGTAGTGCTTGACTTGCCCTGAAATGCTCCACAGGTATCTCAGGTCTGGAATCCGTTCCCTCAGCACTGGGCATTACAGGAATTCAGGCCTATTGCAAGGTGCATCTTTTATTTTTTTGTACAATGACCTGTGATATACAACAGTTGTACACAAAACTCTCCAAATTTTCCCTTTCAATAATTATTTTTAATTCTCATTTTCCACCTTCAGATTCCAAGGGTGAACTTAAAAATTCTCCCCTATACTTTCTGGCATGACAGAATACAAAGGGTGCCCTCCCATAGAGCTTTGTATAAACACGTAGGGTGCACGCATACAGCTTCAACTGCGGCAGCAGCACAAAATTCTTCTCTAAAATATACATGTACATTTGATTACACTCTTCAACTATCTCCATAGGCTATGTATAACCTGAAAGCATTTTTCAATTTTTCAATACCTAATTAGCGATATATTTAATATCCATTACCCAGAAAGTGTACATGCCCCTCTACTACCTCTGTTACACTAGATGAAAACCACATGCCAAAGGCAGATTGCGCAAAGGCACTTTAAAACCTCATCTGTGCTAAAAAAGATATTCTTTTTCCATTTACTTTTATACATGTGCAGGTGTATTTTTGTTTCAGAAGCCAAGAACATCATTCATACACTGCATTCTGACACCGAGAAGTTAGCCAGGAAGCTCTACTGTATGCAGTAGCTCCACTCACCCAACTCATTTCATTCTGCTCAGCCATCACACACTTGAGGTTCAAAACAACACATCCTTATTTCGCTTTGGAAGTACCAGTTGTTAATCTCGACTCCTGTTCAGCTGACTGAATGGCCCCTTCCCATTACAGCATCTCAGTGCCCAACAACCCTGAAGCTGTGCGTGTTGCCAGCTGTAGGGTAAGGCCACAGGGATCACGCGTGTCCCACCTCTCATGGATTTCAACCTGAGACTCTGGAAGGTCTCTGGACACGTCAGGAGCAAGGGAGACCAGGAATGACCCTGGCTCAGGCTGGCAGAGTCCATCTGGGAAGACCAATTTGGACACACATTGCTCTTTCCTACTCACTGCCTCCCAAGAGGAGAAAAACTATTACAGCGCTGAGGCAGGAGAAGCTGGAGGAGCTCCTATCTCCACGCTTTTACAGCCGGAGTACTAGGACAGCAACACGTGCAGGTTTGTCTTAACAAGGTGTGTTCGAGCCTGTATACAACGCCGTGGATTCAGCTCCATAGGAGCAGCAACGCTCTGCAATGCTTTCATCTTCTGTTCATCATCTCAGAATCTTAAATGTACATCGATGCATAATTTATAGGGAGAGGGAAATTACTTCTTCTGGAAAAGGCTCTAATGGGGATGGAGGCTCTTCAAGCAGGCTGCAGTCTCTGCTAGAGAAATGATTCTTATGCTCTATATACTGCAGGACTATTTTATACAAAAAGAGGAGGAAGGGCGGAGAGTGAGTGCAAAGGGAAAACACAAAGGTAGGTGGGCAGAAAAACTATATTCTACCCTGCTCTCATCCTATCCCTTTCAGCATTTTCCTTCAGAATGCTGCTACTTTCGGATTCTGAGGGATTTTTTTTTTCTCCACACAAAATGTGTATTTTCTAAGGATGTTAACTGCTAAGCAGAGAGATCAACATGTGTGCCACATACATAAGAACAGTTTTTATTTATGGCACTGCACATCACTATTTTTTGCAAAATTTATTTCAGATTTGTTGTAAACAGTTAAATCTTTTTGTGGTTAATGCAACAAAGTGAATGAAGGGGATTCAGCAAGTGCGGATTTTTATTTCTCCTGGACAAGAACATAGCACAGATGTTACCATCCTTCCTCCAGTTACAGGCAAATACATGATTGTATCTTTGAGCTTTGTTCCTTTTCAGTTCCTCTAGCAACAAGCAAGGTTAGAATTCCTAATAGTCCATGGAGAGCTGTTCCTCAGCAGAAAAACAGGCTTCTCTAATGCATCTCAGATTTGCTTACACCGAAATCATTAGTCACTTTTCAAACCAGCCATAGTTGTTGGTGCTATGAGTGAATAATGATTTTCTACCAACAGAGTGTGCTGTCTTAGAGGATCCCTACAAGTATATATGAACACATGCAAAAAGCAAATATGAATTTGAAACTGACTGTGGCTCTGCATGTGTGGGTTTTGTTTTGCAGAATATGGGAAATGCAGCCATTAGGGCTGAATTTTCTTTTTCCTCCACAAGAGGCAGATTCAGCCTGAGTCAATATTTGGGGAGAAAAAAAAAAAAAAAAAAAAAAAAAGTCACAGCTCTTCCTTCAGATCCACACAAGGACATACAGGTTTGAGAAACAACCCAGCTCATGATGAAAAACTGCAAAATAAAGCTTCAAACCAGCTTCCAGGTGACATGGGGAACGAGACAAAATGGAAATACTCTCTTTTCCTCATGTTTGCTGGGTGCAGTCAGAACTACTTCTCTAAGCAGTTCTTTTTGAAGACACGGTATGTGAGCCTGGGGATGGGGGCAGACACACCATCAGGAGAGACTGGCACTTAAAATGATCATCGAAACTCATGTTTAATCCTAGAAATTAGAAAGAGAAAATATTTACCCTGTGACTCAGAAATCCAAACATGCACTATTAACAACTGATAGTGAACAGCCCAGCAAGAGTTTTAAAACATTCAAGCTCAATTTTATTTGTTCAAATTAAATCTGTCAATGTTTATGAAAAAACATACATTTAAAAATATGCTTTAACAGTGTTTTGTGCGCCACTTGTAAGCCTAAAGAAGGGGCTAACTTCATAGCCAGTGTAATTTGTACTGAATATCCAATCAGCTCTAATTATTAACAGCATGTTACATGTGCATACACAAGCATCTGTCATCCCAGAGGATCCCAAAGCATTTTCCAAAGTCAGCACAGTAGTTATGGCAGGACTCCCCGGGGTGCTGAGCTCCTCCAACGGCTCAGGTGAAGCTCTGCAGAACTTCTGAGGACTGTGTCCCCAGCGTGATGTCTCAAAGCTGGAGAAGAGCAGCCCATCTCTCAGATGAAGGAGATTTCTTGATCAAAACAGTGGGAAAACCTCTACTTTTCTGCGGAAACGCCAGTTCTGAAGCAGCCAGCATGGCAGAAACGGCACTTTCCCATGTCTGATTCCTATGGGAACCAGGCTTCTGAGCTTTATCCTCAATCACATTTATATTCTGCCTACAGCAACTGAATTAATAGCTAATAATGCATTCACTCAGCAAATGCACATACCATTAACTGAATTCCTTGTCATCACCTTTCACTAACCCTTATTTTATTCAGTCCCTTGATGCTTAAAACTTATTTAACCACAACTGAAGTTTGATGGCTTTTGCAGCCAAAGTCATGACTTAATCCGTGCACTCTAAAGCACCACTCAGGAGAGTGCACAAAAATAACAATAGTAACGAAAAAAACCACAACAACTATTTGGAATGAGCTGATTCCTTTTCATCCCCTTATCTCTGAGTGTCAGCAGCTTACACATTTTAGCATCACACACAGTAATTAGACTGTGGTAACAGCTAATCACAACAATAAGACAAGTTCTCATCATCATAACACTTATTCCTCTGCCAATTCAAGCAGTGATCATAATCAATGTAAGCAATCTACAGCAGCTTCTACCCTGTCCTGCAGCTTATGAATTAAAGCAATGCTATCAGCCAAGACAACTTTCTTTTCAAGTTTTAGAAACGTAGTGGTAATGGAAAATTTGTCCTACATTTCAAAATAACAAAACATTTTTAGTAAATATTCCTCTGATGGGCAGTAAATTCACAGACAACCTTAAGTTGTTTTTGTGACCTGGAATTTGAAATGTAATTCACAAAAGTACACCAATTAGCTACCCTTAAGTAAATAACTATGAATCTACTCCATAAAAACTTTTGCCAACCACCATTTAATTAAATTACAGTTAAAAGGATTCCTCCCATCCAAGATGCTGTTTCTGGAATGGGTAGAAATGCATGAGAACAGAGACGCAAATCTCAAAGGTGGAATGGATACAAAAGTAGGTGTTTCACTTTGCAGAGAGGGAAGATGAGACCATGGATGCTGCCAGGCTGAGGACGGGGCAGCAGAGGTGAAAAAAGGTAGAGGAGCTGCCTGCGAGGTCGAGCACGGCTTGAGCATGAGTTCTAATGGTAAAACATCAATTGAAGAACGTGGTCCCAAACTGTATATTTCAGTTACTTTAATCTGTAGGTGTTAGCTTTGCTGTAGCTATTCTTTTTTTCTGAGGAGGAAGATTTGTCTTGCTTTTCTGGTGTGAAGAGATTTAGTCCCGGGACTAGGAGTCCATTTGTCTCTCAGGGAAGTACTGAGCAGAGTTCTCGCAGTTCTGAATTTATTGATGCCTACTGTGAGGCATAATTTTGCAATTATAAGAAAACCCAAGAAACACAGAGGACTCTGCGTTCACGAGAAGTGCATCTGATCTTCAAAGCTACCACTCTGCTAACAAGGACTCTGCTAACAGCTCATGTTTTTAAAAAGCAGTTCATAGCTTACTGTATTGATGCAAATGTGTATTTTGGGAAACAGACTTGGAGATAAGCAGCGAAATTAAGCAAGGCCTTGACACGGAGATTTTAAATGTAATTATTAATGTAATTGCGTTCTTTTCTGACATGTAGCCCTTCTTCTCTGCCCTGTAGAAGAATCAAAACAATTGACCCTTAATTTTAGCAGAAGAGCCTGTGCTCATCTAACCCAGCAAGGGTGCTTGTGTCTGATTAGCACAGGATGAATTGTTTCCTGGGAGCAGAGCTCCTGCTACAGTGTTTTGTCTGTTCTCCTCCCAGATCACATTCTGCTACAGATTTCTACATTCAGATGACAGATCTGGCTGCTGTCTTGGGATTCACCTAGCTGCAACTGCACATTGATTAGCAATTGCCTGGAGGAAATTCGGAGTATCCAGGCAACCGGGAGGTGGCCACAGATACAGCATCTGGATCAGAGGCAAAATACAGGCAAGGAAAGAGATCTCAGATAAATTAACCTGCAATATATGCAAATCCGATTTGCTTTAAATAGTAGATTCTCTATCAGTTTTTGCAGTTATTAACGGTGAGGTGAACTGGAAGATCAGTTTGGGTTTCTCGTCAGATTAGTGAAAATGTTACAATATGCGCATTTCAATTTATGTCTGAAAT
Source organism: Caloenas nicobarica (assembly GCF_036013445.1). NCBI lineage: Eukaryota > Metazoa > Chordata > Aves > Columbiformes > Columbidae > Caloenas > Caloenas nicobarica. The sequence goes on along the minus strand of NC_088255.1, from coordinate 15,268,163 downwards.
TTAACATACACTCCAATTAGTGTCCTCATAGGCAATGACAGCACAGCAGAAGGTCACCTACAGATCAAACTCAGTCTCATTTATTCTGATTTTTCCCATGTTGAGATACGACTAGGTATTGCCATATGCTATTGTTAACACTCATGTACAGCTGTGTCCAAGTACCTTTTATGCATAAAAAACTTCTAACAAGCCAAAACAAAGCAAAGATATTTAAAGTAACATATAAGCAGTAAGATCTTGGTAGCATAGGGCGTGAGATGGCTGTGGGAGCTCAGGGTGTTTCCTGAACTCAGCTACATTAGAGCAGCTGCTATATCCACATGCAAACATTAAAAAAGAAATCATAGGGAACATAAATAAGCATGTCCTTGTGCATGGTATATAAAGAGAACACAGGAGAAGCAGCTGGAACACACCCTACCTAGCATAATGCTGCAGGAATCAAGAAAACGTGACGTTAAGCCATAGCAACATGCAACTCTTCTTGCAAGCACTGAAATATTTATATACATACTCCCACCACGAGAATGTGTCCCATTAATACCTTGTCTCTCCGAAGGATGGTGGCTCACAGTGTCCTCTGCAGCGGCAGGGAAATGCCGGGGCTGCAGAGGCCAGAGGGGCTGCTGGGCTGCAACAGAGCCGGATAACATCAGCCAGGAGCAGCCAATTCTAGAGGCAGCCCTGAGCACACCCAGCACCAAGAATCAATGGCAAAATGCACCTGGCTGCCATCTATCCATTGACTGCTATGAACGGCCTTCGACACATCACACTGCAGTTAGAGAGTAAGTAACGCCTTAAAATAACCTGAGATCTAACTCAGGAAAAACGCAACCAACTCACTGTATCCTTTTTTGCCAGAGGTGTTTGGGAACCACCTCTTCCCCCAAGGTTCGTATTTTAAGATGCATTAAGAAACAATGAGCAGCTGGATAGGTAATGAACAATTTCAGACAGAGCACACATTGGAGAACTACTTATTGAAAGTGCACAGAGAGACGCCAATCAGGAATGCCATAGGGAATTCAAAACCACACTGAAACCATAACAGGTATTTGAATACTTGCTTTTAGAGAGAGTTCCTCAGCTGCCATGGTAGCTGTTTGTGAAATGAAGCATTGCTACCAGATGACACTTCGGTAAGCAGTACTCATGTTTAACACTGATAGTTGTGCACATACACAAGAACGTGTCTTTTTAAATTAGTAATTGTTAAAAAAAAATAAAGGAAATAAAAGTATAAAAGCCAAAGACAGAACAGGAATCACTCTGCAGTGCACAGATGTGGGTATTTGACATGATACATTGTAATGGTGCTAAAGGAGCCAGTATGATTTATTGAGTCAATCTGTAGTATGAAGACATTAATAAGCAGATCTTATCTTATTAACCAGAACATGTTGTTCTGCTGCATGGGCATCCCCAGCATCTGCCACCCTTACTCGCCCAACCTTCCCGTCATGTTTTGATGCCACAGACGCAGCTCTCATTTCAAGGTTGTACCAAGTTGGCGAGACCCTCAGGCTGTGAAGGCACCACAAGACCAGCAAAGAAAATCCAGCCATCTTGCTAAAGCAGCTGGGGAAGCAGAGCTGCTGCAGAGAAACCCAAGGAGAATTTTCACATCAGATAAATTAGGCTAAAGGCATCTTGATTTGAAGCATGTTGCTGAATACACCTCTCTACTTCAGCTGAAATTCTAACTGCACTATTAAGGTAATTTATTACACTCATTAAGTACCACAATCAGAGACCCTGTCTACAGTAGCTAGTTTTATATACTTTAAAAATGTTAGCAAGTCACCCCATTACATCTTAGTCCTGAGACTAATGCAGATTACTTATTACTTCTCTTGGCAATCACATAACACTTGTCCTGAGAATGAAAGATGATGCCTTGACAATAATATGCTATAATGTAATAACCCTTCACATGTTAAAAAGTGCAGCACTTTTTCTTTTGAGGATCACTAAGTGCTGGGCAGGCACTCATTAATACAGCCTCGCCAGACCCTGGCGACACAGCCATCCCCATTCAAAATCCAGCCACCATGCTAAAGTTCCCCTGCACAGCGCCCATCTCCTCCGCTGCCTCCAGCACAGCCCTCTGAAATATCACTGCTCCGCTCCCCGCCTCCTATTTGTACTAGGAGATAACCGCAGGCACAGGATATCTGCTGAAATATTAATGAAGAGATACTTAAGTGTTGTTTTAATATTCTCCAGGCCAGTAACCTGAAGTATAGAGCAGTCACCTGATTTGCCCGAGGCCACTCAGCAGCTGGGGCAGAAATGGGAATAAAATTTAGAAGTTGTGGTTCTGCTCAAAACAGTCCTCCCTTGGGGTCCCTGTGAGAGCCCACAATTCAAATGCAGAAGTAATTGCTAAATAATTAGTAACCTACACAACTACTTCCATGCATCCATCAGTATTTTATGCCCTAAAGTACCATTCAATAAATGCCCGAGATTACAATTATCATGGTTTCTTATTCACCAGAAGGCCCAGACAACATGCACTCTAAAAAGACTCTTCCTTCCTAACAAGTATTGTCAATGGGAATTACTAACTGGCTTGAGCAAGTTGTGTGCAGCTTTGCTAGCAAGCACGTGGTGCAAAAAGCACCGATACTGGTGCAGCATCACAGCTTTGGGCAGGTCTTCCAGGATTTCAGCTCCAGTTCCTGGCTTCACATGATCAACATGTAGCTTTCATTAGGGGGGAAAAAAGAAATTCCTAGGCTTTATTCTTAAAAATCAGCATGTTAAACCTGGAACTGAAAACCTCAGGAATTAAGGCTTGCAAATGCCCCCTCCCACCTGATCAGGATTTTCGGAGCATTTTGGGTGCAGAACACACCATGGAGGTGACAGGTGACCAGAAAAGCAGCTGCCATTCTCACTCTGCATTCACCAGGATGTGAATTAAAAACTGCCCAAAGGCACCTATTTGCCAGAAGGAAGAATAATGACGTTATGCAGCCCAGTAGGTAGGCGACACCTTTTATGCACTATTCAGCTTGCGGTTTCTCTCTTTGCAATTAGAGCACTGTGAAAACCCAGGTTGTTCTTTCAAAATCTGATACACTCTCCTACTCTTTCATGGTTTCCAGCTGTTCTCTTCTGCTTGTTCTTTATTCTTTCCAAATCAATAGTATCTGTATCAGCAATAAAGTCCTGCGTATTACCTCTCTTCTGACAGCTCCCTGTTTTCTAATCTTGCTCCCCAGAAGTTCTCTTCAGTAACTATCACTAAACAAATGCTCATGTTATGTCTTCTCCTGCAAGGTTTTCCCAATGACAACACCAGTATCCAGATGGCTTTATGCCTTCAAGAAGCAAACAAATGTCATCCAGTAATGCCAAAACTTTTATCTTGATTATTCAGGTCAGAAATACAGAGGATACATCTATCTTCCCCCCCACTACAGGCAGATGCTTAGAAATTAAGTGCCAGAAGGGACCTTGAGACCACCAACCACCCCAAACCACCATCCACCTTGAGCCACGTGAGCCTGTGGCTGCCAGGCACATGAAAACTTCCCATTCATCATCACTACTCTCCATTTCATAGCATTCCATTTCCTTCATCTCTAAATCACCTCATTACATTGTAATCAAAAGCAGCCCTATCTTTGCAATTGTTTGATTCCTACTCAGTACAATTGGTAGCATTCTTAATAATAAAAGCCATCCATTAAAGGTATCATTTTTATTATTCTCCAGAGAGAAATAAAAGATTATTTCTTTTTGTTAGGTTCCATCCCTCTGGTTTACAATAAGCCATCACTGGCAGGGTCAAAAACAGAATTAACGCCATCATGGTGGTGCATTAAAAAAAAAAAGTAGCAAAATGCAGCAAAAGACAAATGTTAATTAAAGTGATCTAAGACTATAAAGCTGGGCAGTAACGAAGACTTGGACATGATAAGTCTGACTTACTTTGTGGTCTGGGTTTTTTTGGCAGATTTTTTTTTTTAATAGACAAAATTGCTGGTGATTGCAGCATTGAATCTGAATCACACCATCTTCTGAGATCTAATCAAGACCAACACTATCTTGATCAATACAGCTGTAAAATAAGATTTCCGAAAAAAGTACAACAAAGCCATTAAAGAAATCTTGGAAGGCAGCAAAATAATTTCTTGAAGCTGTAAGTGAAAAATGAACTTTATTTATTTCACATTACAATCAAATAGTAATATGTCTCAATGCATATGTGCACACATGCGTCATCATTATTTGCTTTATTCTTATTGATTTTGCCTTCCATGGGCCTGCTTTCCAGAACCACTATGCACCAGCATCACTGATGTCAATGGGGAAAGAGGCTTTTCAGCACTTCTGACAAATTATTCCTTTGAAGTTCAGACACTTCTATCACCCACAGAAACAAAATATGCATCAACCCTCATCTTGAGCAATTCGAAAGAGCAACCCACAAAATCTAAACAGTGTAGCTGCTACTGCACATAACCACATACACAATGAAATGACCATGTTCTCACTCTCCCAGCTGGGTTCATCATTTCCTAAATACTAATTCCCATCATGTCCCAGGAGGCAGCTCACAGGCAGTTACCCATTTGGTCTTTCCAAGCGGAAAGGTCATCAGAACAAATACGATCAGGAAGTAATGGTGAGGCAGCTCAGCTGATCTATTTCAAGCACCATGACAAAGAAAACTAATTTAGTGTTATAATTAGAAACATGGAGAGGAAAAAGCACATTTTGGAGAAGTGCTGCTGCTGGAACGTTAGCATTGGTGCTGATGGAGCTAATCAGCCCCGAGAGGTGGAAGAGTGAAACCAAATTACACATTTAGCATCTTCGTGCAAACCAGGTTTGACACTATAATTGTCTGCAGTTGGGAATAAGTGCAAGGATTAAAAGTGACTTTACACGGGAGTTTTTTAAAAAGTAGAAAAAGTCCTGAAACACTGTTTAGTCTTCGAGCTTGAAAACCAAAACCACATGTCACAATCTTTTTTGTTCATATTCGATGACTGCTTTTCAAAGACTATCAACTACTTGTGTGTAGTTCATGTTTGCAAATGTATTTCATGTTTCTTAGTAACAGCTGCAAGAATAAGGCTTTTTCAACTTCTCGTAATTACAAGACGACTCATTTAACTTCTTGCAAATGTAAATATGACATCAATGAGCTGAAATACACTGGAAGGACTTTCAAACATTTATTTTCATTGTCTTCTCAAGAGGTACATTTGAATGGTCTCCAGGAGAACAAAAAAACCAACCCCCCCCGCCCCCCAAAAAACCAAAAAACCACCAAAAAACCCACAAAAAACCAAACCAACCAACGAACCAAAAACCAACAGAAAACCACCCCCAAACACACACACACACACACACACACACAGAGAAAACCCCAAACCAAACAAAACACACTAAAAACGAGTTTTCCGTTTAAAGGAGATATAGATTGTAGGTTTAATTACACAAATCCTATTGTGTACCTAAATATGGCCAATTTGCCTTGCATTTTCTTGGAAGTCAAAGCTATCTTTCTCTTCCTCTCACCCTAGTGACATTTCAGTGCCCTTTGACTGTCTTGGTGCTGTTGTTTGTAAAGCCGTGCTATAAAAAGGAACAACACAATGAGCCAAGTTAAAAGTAATTATCCTATACTAAAGAAGGAAAAAAAGGCCAAAAAGGCCAAAAGCAGCGCAAGGTGTAGCTGCATAGTGAGGCGCAGCTGGGTGATGAAGGATGTGCACTTAGGGAAGGCAAAGGGAAAGACAGACAGCAGGAGAGAAGAAAAAGTGAACACGGAGATGGGATATAGCAGGTACAAAGAAAAGATGCGTTTTCATTCACTGCCAGGCTGCCTTCACTCAGGACTTCTTTACCGCAATTCACATTGGATTTTCCTGGCCTACTCATGTTAATCTTTTGAGGTGAGTAATTTGAAGTGAAGGTAGTTAACTTGAAAAGACAAAAGCACAGCAATATTGGAATTTCCTCTCCCAGGGTAGACAGAGGAAAGGGACGTAGAGCACTAGGATGGTGAGGTCCTAACTCAGGTTGGTTAACACAACTGAGGGTGTTGCAAGTCTGGTGTCCTACCACAGTTATTTGAAGTGCTTTTTCACTGCCCATGACTCCATACCTTCATAAGTTCCTACTTCCAGAAGGGTCCCACTTCGCTCCAACTCCAGAAACTTCTCCACAGTCAGAAAGTTATAGTCCACACCAGGCACTTCTCCTTCTCTTGGAGGGCGGGTTGTGCCTGAAAGGAAAAATGAGCATGTTAATATAGTTGTTTTCTTACCAGGAGTGAAAAGGAATAATAAAAAAATGATCATAAAGAACCAATAGTATCTGAAAAATACAACTTGGTGAGCTACACAGAGAGCATTGTCAAGAGTTCAGTTAGAAGCCCACATAGAAACATAACATAGACCACAGGCTGAGCTGGCAGTAGCAGTTGTTCCACCCAATGACAATGTTTTTGATATTCCCAGAAAGACACTCTGGCAAAGAAATCTCTCATATCACATGCAGAAACACAGCTGGAAGAGTTTGGTACCTGGGAACATGCCAGCAATTACCTTCCTGCCATTAGCACAGTCTCTTATACTTCAACTTCGGAAAAATTGAAATCTGTATTCTGAGATAATGCAACTTCTTTCAGCTTCCATTATTTCTCTATTGCTTTATCTCACCAAATATTCTTTCACAATATAAAGATCTTTCCTCCTTCCTTTCTTCTTAATATTTTCTCTTTATTTATGCGATTATTTTTTATTCAGCATTAAAAAGTACCATGAGACAGTTCTGATGCACTGTTCACACATGCTCACTAAAGAGACAACCTGCAAACTTTTCTCACAGAAGTTCACCTATGAGCTCATTCCAGTTCACGAAATACTTTTTCTGTTTAGTAATAATTCATGCTGAATCTCTCTCTAGCACTCATCAATTTAAATAGCACCCACGGAGAACAGGGCTCTGATCACTGCTACTCCGCCAGCTCTGAAACTCTTCTCCCCTCTGACCAATTTACAGCCCTTTGAAGCGTGGTGTAAGATGAGTCATTTCATGACTTTTTGCTAAGATGGCTTGGGCCATTGCATTTTAGGTCACTGAGCACAGCTTAATTGATTAGGATCAATTTCTGTTCAATAGCCTTTATTTTCCATGACTCTGGAGGCTAGGGGATGGCTGGATTCTATACATCTGAGATTAAATGTAAAACAGATTTACAAGTATAAGAAACTGAACTTTAGACGAAAGAGCAGAGTTAGAGAGTTGGAGGTGTTCAAGTGCTGTGGCCGCAACCAATCTGCTGGCTTGGGAATAACTTCAGAGATGTGGAAACCATACCTAACATTTAATGAAGCATGATTTCTCACTTCTGTAGCACTCTTCCGACCCCTGGGCAGTGCCTTCTCCATGCATACAATTTCTTAAAAATAACAGGACTGAAGAAAGTACAAAGAAGCTGAGCTTCTGGAAACTACTTGGGAAGATTCCAGCTCTGAGAAGTTGAAAGAGCATAAATTTACCATGTCTGCATCTGGCAAATGTTGTCTTCAAGTGCCAGGGAAGCGGAAAGTCTGCTTATGCCCTATTCATCTGAGAGACTGTTCAAGAGGTCAGTCTTGACAGAGTGACACACTTGAAAGACTATCACTCCTTGATGACATCCACTTTCTCTAATATCCTCCATTTCTTATTTCAAAATAGAAACTCTCTTTTTTAACTATTTACCATCAGGCTTCAGATAGTCTATAGATTCCTGTGCTTTTTCTACCATTCCTTCTTTTGGAGCTACGTGAATGGGTGAAGGCAGGAGGAGGAAAAGCAAAAAAGGGGATGGAAATGGTGATAGATATCTCCACCCTAGTAGCACAATTACTGTTTCCTGTTTGATTTTACATTCTTTATATTCTTGAATCCTTACAGTAAGACTGTAACGATTTTTACCCAGTAATTTGTAGCAGAGGGCAGATGTCTTTCACAGATCTAGACCACAGAAACACTGGAACTGCACCACACGTCCCCCTCTGCCCCAGTGCCTGTGTTTCCATTTAAAGGCAGGTCCCTGCCTTGGCACACGAGGAGCAGGCACACGGCCAGCAGCTGGGATGAAGGGTCACAGCCCAGATGCAGCATCTCCTCCCCGAGCACCGACACTGCTGTGGACGTTCAGGCTGCGATGACCCTCACCGCAGCTTCATGGCTGTTGACCACTGCCGGGTTCCCCTAAACCAGGCCTGTGAGAGGGAAGGAAAAAGAACGAAAAGCCTCAGCAATAGGTATGTTCAAGGATGTGGTGTAGCTGTCCCATGCCTGGAGCACAATGGGAGCAAGAATTAAACTCTGTACTGCTCCTCGTCCAGCGCATCAGTCAAATGTCAGTTCCCAGTAACTGACAACACACATTCATGAGACACAAAGATCAGGGAACTTTAGGACTTATCTTTATCTTTTAAAGCCGTCTTCTTTTCTTTATCTATATGTTCCCACAGAGAGTATTTATTAATCTTTTTTTTCCTTCTGAATTTTTATAGCGGTGAAATTGCAGTCAGCAGTTTACTAGTGCTGGCTGCCTATTTGACATGACAATTATATCTCTGCCATAATTCCTCTTAGCCATTTTAATGGATCTATTTGTTTCATCTCAGTGTTCTTAATTTCCTGAATATGTTCAAGTTGAAAAACTGCAGATGTGCTTACTATCAGCATGACTGCCTGCAACACACGCTGAATGAATTAGAAACACCAAGTCACTGCATAAAAGAAAAACATTACATCACAGAGATAACATTTGACACCTTGCTTCGGTCTCCAGCAACAAACAGAGGGAAAATAAAAACTACACTGGTTAGGATATCTTATCTGGGCGACAGCAAAAAACCCAACAACTTTCCATGTTGCTGTCTAGAGCAGAGATTGCTTGCAGATGCTCGGGCTGTTATCCTGCTTCACATCTGAGCAAGTGTTACTGAATGCGACTCAGAAAGGCAGGGGGAAGGGAAAACCCGCCTCCGTTTTTCTTGTAGCAGAATGACAGGCTGCCGGCTGGACACACGCCTGGCAGATGGCATTTCAAAGAGTTTTCATGAACCATCTGGGATGTGTACAATGATTACAAACCACGCTTACAACAAAGCCAGAAGGGCTGCTTCACAAGGGGGGTGGGGGGAGAGGGCAGGCGGAAAGAAAGGGGGAAAGAAAAGAAAACCAAGAGGCACGTAAGCAAACTTGATGACTTTTCTCAGGCATGGGACGCGAAGAATAATCGGCACCTTTCACCATGAGCACTTCCATGGCCTGAAACAACTGTTCGACCATTGTGCAGCATGTGTGTGCACAGCCCAAGCCCATCGCAGGCTGCAAGCAACCATTGGAGCTTTCTGCTGATAAATTTCAAATTGTAAAATAAGTCTCTCATCATTAATGTGACTTAGTTATGTGCGAAGCATATTGGGTGCGTGTCCTCCCTCCTCCTTTAAATTGCATTTCAGCATCCTTACCGCAGGATGGTCATCACTGAAGGAGAGGGCTATGGACGTGACTGTACCTTTTATCAGAGCTAATAGGAGATCAGACCGCTGCTAATGGCTGAATTAATTGAGCACAATGAGTGCTGCAGACAGCCCAAACAGAAGTTAAGATACTCCACTAGAAAAGGCGAGCCAATCATATTTAAATACGTTAACCTGCCTGCCATGTTTGCACTGAAATATTAAGTGGCATAAAATCTTATTGCCATTAGGTAGCAATTTAGCTAATTAATTCGAGCGACATCCCACAGTGTGACTAGGTCAGAATTGCTAATGCTACAATAAGAAGGAACCGGAGGAGAAACTGAATGGTTATCAACTCCTTCTACACATTTAATGGTTCATAAACTGTCACTCTTATTCAGCTAGAATGTCATGCAAGATATAAAACTAGAGAGACGTTAAATTCACAGGAGAATTGCTCAAAACTTCTGTAACCACAGCAGACTTAAGAAAACAAATTAAAAAAATAAGGCTGCTAATTAGCATTGCAGGTTTTACCTTTCCTCTTGATCTCAGAAGGTAAAACTATGGATAACATGGGAGGCCCAGATGCCAGGTGAAACGTTTGCCCAGCTGTTGGTTTGGTAATCACACCCAAACTAGCTGCATCCCGCTTTATTCATGCACCACTAATGCTTGGGCTACAGAAAATGGATCTCATCATGGGCTGCAGACCCCATCTGAGAAATTGCTTATAGACACAAGTGAGTTTGCCCACACAGAGTCTGGTGCTGTATTTAAGATAACTAAATTAAAGCTTGTCATCCATGCCTGGAATAACTGGAATGTGGCTCAGATGTACTGATGCCTATCAACTATTATTCTGAATAATTTAAGTGCCCATTTAAAAGACAAATAGCTGCTGTGGTTGTGTTGCCTATCAACCACACTGACAATTACCCAACATGTGCCTAAATTATAGTATGGCCAGATTGTTAATATGTGATTCAGGGACTATTTAGCTCCTTATCAATCTACCAGGGCCTCATGTTAAGCTGTTAATAGCCACCGATGCCCTGCTGCTAAATTAATCAGCGTCTTGCTTATTTCAATCTAAAAATAAGACTTCAAAGGGGCTATTGTCACTTCAATTACTTTCTTGTTAAAACAAAAACAGTTCTTGAGCAGTAATTCTGTTACTATGCACCAAAACAGCCCCTAGCAAGTCATTAAGAAGTTGACCTCTCAAGTGCAGAACACCTACATCTCCCATTTGCAAACCAATGATTTCTGCAAACTCCTTATTCAATTCCACTGGTGGGCAGTAGTAATCTGGTGAGCCACCAAAATATAGGTGGTCAAACCACAAGTCATTTGCTTCTCATGTCCACGGAGCAGTTCCTCTTAAAATGACAGATAATGTGGGAGTTGTACACTCAGAGTAATGATAGAGTTGCTACAACCATATTTTATACAAACTCGAGTCACTGGTGGTCACCACATGTGGGCGGAACTATAGTAAATAACGTCTAAACGTGAAGCGTACAGGGATGCTACTGACTCATAAAGCTGCAATGCCAAGCGCTGTTGTGGGGGTTTGCTGAGAGGCTGTTTGCAGGCAAGTTAGAAGGAAGGATGTTGTTCTGACCATTGCTCTCAAAGACTGGTATTTTCGTTCTTTCAGCAAGAAGAGACTGCTCCCATCACCTACACTGAAAAATTCTCCAGCTGCCAATGAAGAAACATATTAGGAAAACAGCCCCACTTCCCTCTGCACAATGTTTAAAGGTCACCTTCCTCCCTCCTGTCACAGGACAACGTGGAGAGGCTGCTTTGGCTCTCCTGCACCTGTCACCTATGGTGCCAGATAACTGGGAGGCAGGACAATCCCCACAGATCTGCTAATGGTAAGTGGAGAATGGAAAAGACAGAGACAACCTGGTCTGCCTCCAGGAGAGACAACCTGATTAGTAAACTAAGCTTAAGGCAGAGCTTATCTGCAGCACGGTATTAGAAATAGCCTTATCTACATTTAACAAAAAATAAAGTGTAACCTATCTTAACAAAACATTGTACACACAACTACTTCATCTTATTGACTTCTGGGGTTATCCAACTAAGACTACTGACATTTTTTTTTTCAACAGCAGTGGAAGGAATTGTATTTGGACCAGGCTATGCTATCCATTCTACACATTTGTCGCCACTTACCTGTGGTAAGGGGTAATTTATAGTTGTAACTACATGAAAATACAAAGTTTCAGAGGGGACTAGTCTATTACAAATCAAACACGCTCAACTTACAAATACAATTTTCTCCTGAAACTCCAAACTCAGGAAGGTCATTCTGGGATTTTTAAATGTTGTCTGTCCCTTCTCTAGCCAGTCACTTGATACCTATAAACCACAAAAACGTGACAAGCATTCCAAGTGTTTCAGTGGTGGAGTAGAAATTCAGTCCAAAGGACAACATTGTCTGTTGCTAGAAATTAATTCACATCTCTGTTAATGATGCATGTGCAGGAACAGATGCTGATGGACTCTTCCTGGCCACACAGATAACTGCAGTACTAAAAGCACAATTTCTGTCACCACGGTCATCGGGAGTGACAGATTAAACCCAGAAAACAGCTGACCAAGACAAACTTGCCTTTCTACAGACACATTTCAGAGACAAACTCATTTTGTGGCTGCAGTCTCAAGTCATTTTTCTTCTATAGGGGCAGATGGAAGGGATTCGTACAAAGAGCTCAGTATCTCCTTCTCCCACCAGCCTTTCCAGCAACACTAAGCAGCCAAGGCTGGACCCCCCAGCAGCAGCTTGTGAGGATCCCCTCTCGCTCAAGGACCCGTGCCACCGCGCACATGAGCAATGGCAGGTCGACCCTCTGTGCACGTAAAAGCCACTGTCCCTCTTTCTGAAGCACCATCTCCAGTGGCATCTCTCCGGTCCTGCCTCTCAAAGTACTGGCTGCCTGGAGCCTCCCCGGGGACACGATTCAGCCAAACTACACAGCAACGGCTAGGAGTTCGTTTACCCTCCAGGCAGCATGTTATTTTTGTCCCTTTTAAAATCTATTTTTGGTATTTCTGTGGCCTTCCCTGCCACCAAATCAGAACATTGATAACCTTTAACACATTTATCCTTGTAGCGTTTTGAAGTAGAGACAGTGGGTTCGTTTCCATTTTATAGCACAAGATCAGCCAGACTCAGGCTCTCAAAGGACTTCAGGAGCCTAATCCTAGAGAAATCAATGGGATTTAGGAAACCCTACAGATCAGGAACAGGGCCTAACAGATTAAAAGGGACAAAAATAACTTGCTGCTGCATTGGGACTTAGCAAGCTCGTTTGTGCGTGTTGCGAAACACCACGCTGTGGCTACACACAGCCAATTCAGCACGAGGGGGTTCACTTTCAACTGTAGTATCGATTTAAAAGAAACTGATAATTACCTGATAACTAAAAGTAAGGGTACAAAACCTGCTACACTCCCCAAGAAAGCCACTTAAAAAAAGATATGTTTAAGGATCTATGCCAAATATTCAAATACGGCAGCATCTCTATGGCCTGGGAAAGTACCACTGTTGGTACTACTGCAGATACAACCTCTTTGCGTGTCCTTCAGAGCATTCATTTGCTTTCTCCTAAGGAAAAAAAGAGTATTCTGGCATCAAATAAAAAATAAATATTAAATGTTCTTGGGTTTGCAATAGCAGCAGCTCGCCTTCTGGATCTCTCTCTTTGAGTGATTGCTGTTACCTCACCAGACACCTGCAGCCAATTCCCTCTCATTTCCCATGAGGAGGGACACCCACCAAGAAGATTAAACTTCATGAACTAATGAGTTGGCCATTAATCCTGTGTTCATGGAGTCCAACAGCATGACATCCACTAATTTAAATCGTGAACTACTGATGAAAAAGCAAACTATGTACCTCCTTGACGAGAAGACCTTAGCTGTAACTATGCACAATTTTATTCTTTCTCATATGTGGATTAGTGTAATAAAGTGTGATTTTATAAATCAATAAAGCCGTACTAATGAGATTGCACTGTAATGTTCTGCTTTTAAATATTGGCACAGAAATGAATGAAAACTGCCGTTTATATAAGTGTGTATGTGACTTATGGGAAGTTAAATTAGCTGAAAGTAAATTAACAGGGTGATTATATACTTGCATTTATATTCAGTTTCTCTCATATATAGATTTTTAGAAGTCTAGATAATGCCACAACCATGACACAGACCTTTACTTCTAAAGAACCACCTTTCTTCTATGCGAAAATTGTCACTGTTACTTCCAGTAGAAATTTTCTTGGAAAAGGCTACAGCTGAACATGGTAAATTAAATATACACACTGGATAATTACAGAGCGCCCTTTATTAGCTGGTTATTTTTAATCCTGTAGATCAAGCAGCCCAGACCATCTCAACCCTGTAGCTCAGGGCTGCCCCATACCCACCACCTCCAGCCCACCGTGCCGAGGCACAGCCGTGCTCCACGCTGTGTGCCTGAAGTGGCTGCGGAAACGCACAACATGGATTAAGATGACTTTTACATAAAAATGTACACATTCATAGTAAATACAACAGGCCAATGGTGTCAGGGGATGAGGGCTTAAGATCTACTTTGAAATAAGTCATAGAAGACATAGGATGCAGGGTTGTTCCCACGCAAACAGCACTTTTAAACAAATACCTCATTGTCTTATTTATACGCCCACATTACAGGAAGCAGTTCATCTGGAAGTACAACCTGCCTTGCTTTATATCTGCTTTTTTCATGGCTCCTTGCAAAGCTATCCGATTTCTACAAATTGCCAAAGAGAAGGTGTAGCCCAGTCTTGGCGTTCCATGGCATTCAAGCCAAGCTGCGAACTGCTCAGGAGAGGCACCCAGCTGCCGACCAGCACAACACCCACCAGCTCCCCCTCGTGCCGGGCTGAGTGGCTGAGCTTAAGACCGTGCAGCATCAAAAATTGTTTTTCGTTCACTATTGGATCTTCATGTGTCTTGGTACAAGTTTTGAGTAGGTCATATCTGAGCAGAATAATAGAACAGATAAAAAAATAAAACATTCTCAAACCTTTTGCTTAACTTTAGAGACAGAAGACTGGGAGGAGAAGGCTTTGGGAAAGATGAGGGGCCAAGAAAACAGTCGGGACTGGGTGGTAAGGAAGTTATTCCCTAGAACTGGGTATACTGTAAACTCTTGCAAGATCAGTTGCCAAGTCACAGGGCAAAGAGAGACACAAATCATGCACGTCAGATGAGGTGAGTCCACTAGCTTTCCAGAAAAACCTAAGGGCTTTGTACACGTTGCACAATCCTTTTCAACCACCGTGAAATACTGTAGGAATTTCCCAATTTGGTGGAAAACATACAGTGGAGTCTTGAGGCAGAAATACAGTGAACAAGAACACTACGGACAGTTTTATCTTGGATTTTTAAAAGAAAAAAATAATAAAAAGAAAACTTGTTTCAGCAACATATGTGACTATTGTAACCAAAGGAAGAATAAAAAAAAACAACCCAACACACCAAAAACTATTGTTAGCCATATTTGTATAAATCTGTCTCACAGCAAGATTACCAGTGGGATTTCACAGGAGCAAGACTGCCTGTTTGTTCCCCACAACGGCACAACTACACCAGCTGCCACAACTGTTGGAAGGAAAAACTTCTCTCTCTTCTTTAAAACTTGGATATCAAAATATTTTAATCTCCCAGAAACAACATATCCTATTTGCTGTTCTACTTCAAGGCTGCAGATGTGTCCTATAGACAGATATTGTAATTAAGTAATAATAAATGGAGTATCCAACACAGACTGAATACCTGCAGTATTTCAATTCAGTTTTTATCCAAAACCAATGATTGCTTTTGACATCTGCATACATATATGCACATATATCCGTGAAAATATATTCTGCACTTTAGAGCCACAGTAATAAATAGGAGATTATTTTATGTCCAATATCTCAGCTGCTTGCACAAAGATTACTTACCTCCCTTGTTGTTTGTCTTCTGAAGCTGTTAGTACTGCTGAGATAAGTACAACACAATGTGGGTCATCCCTGGTTGGATGTGATATAAAACTCTTTCTGTTGACTTTAATTGCCCTTCTAGCAGACCTTTAATTTGCAGTTAAAAGTCTTGATAAAGCCCCTCACCTAACAGCATGTGCCTGAAACTAGATCGGTTCATTAGTCTAATCTCTGTAAAATAGAAAGAGTCATATAAAACGTACATATTTATCTCTGAGGCATTGCCTGAAGTTTGTTTCAGTGACTATATCCAGTCTACTGACCAGAGAGTCTCAAAGAAAGGGTTTTTTTTCCCCTTTTAAAATAACAGAACACCATTCCATCATACTTCCACAGGACATCAATATAGTTATTTAAACCAGTCTTTTCCTCTGAACAACGTACACCGGATATACTGTTTCCACCGTGTACTTTCTCCCATAGCTCAGAGCTGTGAAATGCAATAAACCTAATGGATTTCCAGCTGCGATAACCTCATCACACCCTTAGCCACGAGTCTCCTATGGCTCTTCAATTTTTGGCTCTGCCCACTTGCCAACCCTTGGTTCAGGTGGGTCTCGTTCCCTGACAAAAGCTCCTTGAGCTTTGCTTAGCAGTTTTACAGATTCACATTCAATACTGATCAATAAATGCAAATGTATCAGCTATAGGAAGAAGTATGCAGATTATAGAAACATGCAGTTATGTAGCCATATGGATGCGCTTACTGTAAAACTCAAGGGAAGGGCTAGAACAGACAGCAAATCTACCCAGCAATATGTGCATTTAGGCACTATCCGCTACAGATCCTGTCCTTTAATTTTACCTGTTCTTAGCTGCTACCAATTCCTGTATTTTTTTTCAGTAGCTCTGTATGCACAGCATGCTCTAGTTGTTCATGATTGCTAACGCTTTAGCTGGTTGAAAACTTTCTCCTGGTTCACTTTCTGTAATATTGTGATTATGTAACTGCTCAGGTTGCTAAAAAAATGTTAAACATTAGATATGGATTGGTGTTTGAGTTTTGGATTTATCCTATCGATAACTGGAACTGTTAAAATGTAAAAGAAAACAAATATATTCATTTTAATTCTCTCCTTACCACACTGAAATAAAAACTATTAGAATTTTTTTATTTATTTTTCCCTTTCTGTAAATTCCACATCCCCAGCTTTAACATAGAAAGAGCTTATTAATCCTTATAGTTTTGTAAGTGCAATAAAATACTAAAGAAAATGTAAGTTGCAATGCATTTTCCTCACTTTTAATTAAAACATTCCCTGGTACAGTAAGCCTGCTGGTTAGGCAGCACATAACTCTGCACCTCTGCAGTCCAAAACTAACTCTCATGCTATTGATAATGTATACAGGCTTGTCCATTTATTTTATTGCTTTTTCAGTTGTACACAAATAATAAAAACCTTGCCTCCCACTCCTGCCATCACCTATGAATTGCATAGGATATATACCCACGGGGTGCTTTACTCTGCCTTTCTGAAGCCAAACACCACCCCTATAAAATAGTCCAGTGCTTAAACTGGGGATGATGACATAGTGTTTGACTTTAATGGTCTTTGCCTCATTTCATCTGATGACTTCTAGTTATACCTTCTCTCTGTTAAATGTCCCTGTGTAGGCGTTTATAGCTCTGCGTTCACACAAAACAATCATTCCATCACATTACACACTCCGTCATTTTATTAGCATCTTGCAAATCATTTTCTGCAAGTGGCTCAATTTTAAATGCCATTTTAGACGCCATTTTAAACTAATTTGCTGGTTTACCAATGCCCTTCTGGTATTGACTGGCCAACAGACAACATGAGATGCCACACAGAGCCGTAACACCAGCAGCTCCTGCTTTCACTGCACTGAGTAATTCCAGAGCATCTCCAGCCCCACTGTCACCCCTTTGAATCCAACAGAAATTAACAGCACACAAAAAATTATCCTCGCACACCTGTCTGGCAGCCCAACCGAAATGAGCTGTTCTTTGTCTCGCCTCCAATTTCTGACAAACAAAACCACCAGCAGGTTTTAGCTTGTACCTGTGTTGGCATCACACCGAGGGTAAGGAAGGAATCCTTGAACACAGCTACCTCCTTGGCTTAGACACCATTGCTGGAGATGTTGTGATCTGGAGCACTGAGAAGACAGTTTCCCCTGAAATGTGCTTTCTCAAGATACTGGATCAGTACATGCCTGAAACATGAATGCCTGAAAACACACAATCAGATGTAGGCTTTAGAAACGCACTGAGACGAGATTGTCTCAGAAGTATCTATATTTGACTTAGAGGACAGTCAAGCGATTATCAGAGAGACAAAGTTTTTCTTCAGGACAAGGATGTCATATAGCACATAAGACCTTACTAAAAGAAATAAAGTTTAAACCTAAACTCCAGCACTTATTTTCAAAGTGTGAAGTATTTATCCTTTGACAACTGTGTTGAGTCCATCAGATGACTGATGCAGGTGAAACCACTTCGTCAGGCAGATGCTGGTCCAGAACTGGTAATGGCACTTGCTGCATATCACCTGCTCAGTTCAAAGCACACAAGTATCCCAGTTGCTTCAAGACCAGTTTCCATATTTCATGTTAAACCTGTGCTCAAGTTTTTGCAGGCTGGCAGCCTAGAGTCAATAACTGTTTTGCGCATCACAAGAAGAAACAATTTTTTTTTTCCCCCTAGCTGAGGTTCTGACTCAGGAGTCTCTGCTGATTTAAGGTGATGCCCGCTCTCCACTGCCCATCATGCTGGTGGAGGCAACGAGGCTGGTAGGCACTGGTGGTGCCACCTCCCAGCGCCACATGTCCCAGCGCCACATGTCCCAGCGCCAGGCTGCCAGACTTCACCGGAGGCCCATGCTGACACGCTGGGATATGAGGAGCAAAACACGTTTTCTTCACACCTGCTCTCATGAAGGTGACAACCAGTGGCAGAGCAACACGGCAGTCAGAAAGGCTAGTCACGTCTTCCTCAATTTCAAGTAAATCCACAAGACACGGCGGATCGGAGCCTTGATTACAAGACTAGCCACTGAATAATCTGTTAGGAGTCTAATTTCCCAGTAGAATGACATACAGATGCATACTTAGATGAAGTAATAAATGAAATATAGCAATAAAGCTTAAACATTCAAGAACACCATTGGTGTTTTTTAAAGAAACCTTTGTCTCACCCCACCAAGGAAGCATTGCAGAAAGGCAAAAGAGAACCAGAGAAGAATCCCTGCTATCCCTTTAGCTGCAGGATGAGGGTGACCAAAGCCAAATGGATGTGACATAATTTAATCGCAGGCATTTTAAATATTTAAAATAAAAATAAAATTAATCCAAATCCTCCAAGATTGATCAAATATCTGAGTAGCTCCCATTTGTCACTATATTCGCCTTCAAAATGCATTCAGCAATGTGGGAAAATGAAATTGCACCCATTTTTCAGATGGGTTAAGGAGGCATGGAGCAGCCAAGCTGGCAGCCCAAGCTCAGAGCTGATTAGGAAGCAAAAGAGCAGAAGGTCACTTGTGTCCCAGGATTCTCTGGCTAGCCGACAACGTTTTGGGGCTAATAGCATTACATGCTCTGTGATGCTGATCGGTTGAGATAAATGTGACAGTCCTTGGTGATGGCTTCATCAGAGGGAACTGCTGACTCAATATTTAGGCATAGCGGCAAGAGCTGTTTATGTGCATACACTGAAAAACAACAGATGATTTCTGGAGCAAAACACATGGATAAAATTCTCTCTTGAGGCAACACAAAAGAGCAAAAGTAGCTAAAGCACTTTCCCACAGTGACTGTGCAGTAAATTAGAGCTCTGCATAGCAACCATCCATTATCCCATATATTTTTAGCAATTTTGAGATTAATAACTTGAAAGAGCCAATAAACCGGTATTATTAGGAAATACACATCCTTTTGATGAATAGCCACTCCTTTCAGGTCACTTCATACCTCAACAGAAAATGTAAAGTTTGAAACATTGACTATAGCATTTTTCCCAGCACTATTGATTTTTAAGTTATGTTTTACACTTTCTAGAGGAATGAATCACATAAATTATTATTTTAATATTTATTCTGACTGTTAAGCCAAATTAGTCTACTTCCAAAGTTGAAGAGGGAAACACAATTACTAACACTTCCAAACATCTATTTGGCAAAAAAACCATGGTGAAGGGAAAACACTGCTGTGAGTTGTGAGAAAGTATTTTGTCCATTACACAAGTACCATCCTCTCCTCTTATTATTGTATTCTTGTAGATCTCTTTTGCCTCTAAGAACTTCAACTGAGAGAGGTCAAGACTGTAAGCAAGTGTATTTGAAATCACAGCTCTGAGACATTATTCACAATACATAAAAAGTCATTCACACTTGTTGTTTCCTTGCAGCCAACTCCACCAGGTTAGAGTTGCAAACCTGCGTCTGGGAGAGAATCATCTCCCTTCCAGCTCCGTGGCTTCTTCCCAGCCTTCCATTAGAGGCCACACAAGGGTTATTCAGAGAGCTGAAGCTGATTTCCTGGATCATTTTACTCAATGGGAATCTCATTTATTATTGAAAATAACAGAAACTTGACCTTCCCTGGAGACTTTTACAGAAGTTCAGACTGTAGGTGATTTGTCCAACCTGCATAACGCAAGCCAATTCCTCCCAGGGCAAAGCAGCATCCCAAGTGAAGAAGGCTGGCAGAATTGAACATTTTGTGCATAATTAATGCACCCATTGATCAGCAAGAGCTTGGATTCAGAATTTTTCTGCAAGATAAATGCACAAGGATGAACTTACACACTTTCAAAAAGTCTAACTTCGAGAAAGCTTCTTTGATTAATGAGAGTCTCTTGCTACTGTAAACCTAAGTGGATATTTTCCACAGCGCACTCATCAGCATCATTCAGCAGAAATAATTCACAGTATATGGTGCCAGTTGTGACTCTTCCTTGTCACAGATCTACCTACAGTGTCTCTCAAGGACAAGTAAATGATTTCCTGGTCTATTCTGCACTTGGTGTGTTTGAGCAATTTCCCGTTAGCACCAGTGGGAGTTACACATGTGGCCATGAGAAGACACCAATGAAAGCTCAAGTGCTGAAGATATCTACAGGTTATTTGAAGTAGTATTTCATGATCTTAAGTTTACACTCCTAATCTTTTTGGAAACCATAGTTGCATGTGAATTTACAAATAACAACGAATTAATCCAGACTAGTATACATGTTAGGTAGCAATGGTCACAATATTTCTATAACTGGATTTATGAAGCACCTAGCTGTTTGCTTTATTGATGCCAAAACACTGTAAAGCTCATTTGTCTCTGGAGCTGGAGGAGAGCAGAAGGTGAGGTTAATGCAGGAGAGAAAGTGGCCTCTAACGGCTGTGACAGGCACATCTGTAGCACCAACAGTCCAAGAATCCAGCATAGCTTTCCTAACCAGATCACTCCTTCCCTTCCTGAAAATCAAGACAGACTCAAAAAAAAAAAAAAAAAAAAAATGACCATCAGTGGAGAATTCCTGCTGGCAGCAATTGGTCCTAATGGTTAGTCTCTTTCAAACCACAAAGGACAGAAGAACAACTCTCCCTAACACATCTTTCAGGGATGATGCCTGGGCACAGTCACTCTTGCTTGGAGGTACAAGAACGGACTAAATTACCTCCGCCAAGGTCTCCTCTTAGGACTGCAAATCACAAGAGCTGGCAACACTGTAATCACATAGTAGAAATTTCAGGAGGGCAGAGCTGTTCTAAATTAAAGTGTGCTGGTAGAATAGGATTTTTTTAAAGGTATCCAAGCCAACTAATTAATCTGTTTAGAGTATGCCTCTTTCAAATGAGGTTTTACAATGTGGACATCTACGCTGCAGTCACTTGAGGACAGAGCTCGGCAGCCAAGTATTTATGGATTTGTTAGGGCAGGTGCTGCAGTTTGCCAAGGGCAAGAGATTGTGCAATTGGATTATGAGCAACACCCAACTTCAAATCCAGCCAAGGACCCTCACACACCTGTGACCAACACTTACCAGTGTAGAGAGAGCCACACACTCACTTCCACGTGCAGGGTTATATAAACTCACATTGAAGATTAAAGGTTTAAAAGTTTGTGAGATGTTCAGTTTCCACACAGATAAGCGTGATGCCACATGCTCGGCCAGCTCTCACCCCATCCTCACTTCCAAGCACCCCTTGCCCTCCGGGTCCCCTGCACATCACTGCCTCGTGCTGCTGGTTCATCCTCACGTCACCCCTTCAGGCAGCACAGCCTGGCAGCCCTCAGTAGTCGTATTTGGATTTAAACAATACCAACTAATTTTAAATGATACTCTGTAAAACCTTGTAAACAGCTGCGTATGATGATCATGGTCCAGGCAGATAAAAGCTGGTAAGAGACAACTGAAAGAACATGTTTAGGGAGACAGAGAGAGAGATGGAGGAACTGAAATGCCTGTACTCTTCAGCTCTCAGCTTCGTGCAGGTCCGCAGTTTTCTGGCTTAGCACATCAGGGGACTATAACAGAAGGATTTTTTTTTTTTTTTAATACCAGTTCAAAGAATTCGCCCTTCTCTCACAAACATAGGGTTTCTGACCCTCTCTTGGACAGAAACAGGTGAGATCAGAAGGAGAAAAATCCTGATTTTATTATGTCAAATCTGCTTCCAACACATATTGAAAATTTTGGAGCATGTTAGTTGTTAAACCTCTGCTAAACTAGATTTCTCTCTTCTTCAGCCCCTTCTACCGCAGTGCAAAGGGCAGTGGACAACCTCTGTGAGCTTCTCCTGGAGAATGAAATTGCATCTTGTCACAGGTATTTCTGGTAGAAAAATACACTTGGCCCACATCTAACACATCCACAAGAGTCAAGCTATTCTGTCTTTCACATCCAAAACTTGGACCTTGGGACAAGGTCCCAGCCTCCTCACCAATGAGGGACGAGAACTCCAGGTGGGGACACCCCTCCCACACTGGTTGCGGGAGCACTGGACCATAATGCCACTTGTACCTGCTTCTTCCACTAAGTACATAGTACTGGTTACAGAAGATGCCAGTTCCTGCACTCCCATGTTCTGCTTCAAGACACTCCACTTGTCACCACCAAAGCAAACGGAAGACCAAATCTGTCACATGGACTGTACTGATATATCTGCATTAAGAAATGTCTACTTAAAATTGTCAGGTCATCCAGACATGAAGGTGTTCTTAGTGATTAAATCCTGGAAGGTTATTTTTTCTCTCCTTAGAGAACCTGAAGAAAAGGGAAAGTTGGTTACCTCCCTCTCTGCGAGCTAGTTTGGTTCACGTGCTAAGACTAAAGAGCAGAACACGTCAAGGTCTGCAAGATGGGTTCACACCTCAGGAAAGTGTAGGAGAACACCGGGGTTATGCTTAAAACTTCTAGAAAAAGAGAGCCTTCACTACTCACCAAGAGCTTCCGAATGCAGTCCTTCCCTTACTTTTCACACCTCCACATGCTCCACATCCTGATTTTGTGAATGCTGGATTTGTGCAATATAAATAAGGTGGTTTTACAGGGGTCACTCGTCCTACAGTGCAAGCTCAGAGGCAGATGAAGTTTGTCATGGGACATCAGAACACTAAAGACCTGTCATCACTTTCTAGGCAATGAGGTTTTTATGAAGGTCTTGTATGAACAGCCTCCTGCCCTTGCCTCTCTCCTCGTGCATTTCCCAAAGGGAACACAAATGGTTAATACTCAATTACCTTGATAAAATTACAAGCCCCCACTGCTCCACATGTTTCACCTCTCAGCTCAGAGAAAATAAGCAAGACATGATTGCGGGAGTCTGGGTCCCCACAAACATACCAATAAGGAACAGTGGTGCAGCACAGGAATGCATTATCCCTTTGAAGCTCTGCTGACACATGGGTCCCGGCTTCATTATCACCTCCAGAGTTTACAGCACTGTCTGGTATAATTAGAAGGGTGTCAAAGTCTAGGCAGAGCATTACAACCATCGCTGGTTGCTCTGCTGGCTTGAATACGATAACCAGCAGAGCATGAGGCAGAACTCTTATCTGTATTCTTAAACAGAAACTAAGTCCCACGCTGTTCTCCTGTCTGAAGAAGACCATATTGAACGCTTTAAAGAACACCAGTCTGGTTCATATTGGAGAGACCCCAGGGACGGAGGTTAATGCCAGCCTCCTGCCCTTAATTCATGTTGTTGCAAATGGGGCAGGAGGCAACACAAAGAAGAGGGCAGACTGCGCAGCAAGAAAAAGGGTTAAAAATGCCACTCAAAATTTAAAGAAAAACAACTGGGAAAAGCTGACCTTTGTAAAACAGACTTACATGTCAAGTACCATTTTCATAACTGATTAAACATATATAAAGTATTTTATACAACTGTATTATTAGATTGTTAAATGAATATACTCAAACGTTTCCTGGAGTAGAATAGCTCTGCAGGAGTTATTCCTGACCCTTCGTAAATATTCATGACATTTTGGCACACTTGCTGCATTTTTAAAACTGGAACCTAGTTTTGCTTTTTTTTTTAGTTGCACCAATCTGCAAATCCTGCTACTGTGCATTACTGATCTTTTCACAGACACTCTAGTCACTAACTTCAGATGCTTAATACATTTGCAAAGATATAATCAACCCCAGTTAGTTACAAGCTTTCTAAACAGCAGAGAAAAGCTCATTGCGCAGAGCTCAAGTTAAACACCACATTTTTACAACTGACATCCCAAAGGGGAATTTTTTGTTCTGGGTTTCTCTAACTGCTTAAAGGCTGATTGCACACACTTTATATCTCACCTCTGAAAAGACTATCAAGCTAAAGTGAGTTTTTATATCCACATTTCATTGTACTGAAAGTATGGGGCTATAACAGAAATGCTGACATTATCCAGCCATGGTGGTGCAACCTCTCTACCATGATTACATACAGTTGGAGATAATAAGCACTGCTGATTCAGGAGGAATCTCTGATTGGGGTGGAAAATGGAGAAGTGTTGGATAATCTGTTTCCTGAGTGGTAACAGCAGGTCTGAAGAGCATAAACGGAGGAGCAGAGTTGGTAAGAAAAAAACAACAAAGTCCATTCATGAATCCTTAAAGATCCTCTTACTCCTTTTATTGTTCATGTGATTGCAAGAGATCCAAAGGACTCATTCAGGACTTGTGCTAAAAGGACATCACAAGGTACCTGGGGGACTGTGCAGCACAGATGCGCAGGAAAGGTTTGATTGTGTGACTGAGACAGTGGGCGCCCAGTCCAGAGAGCACAGAGTACTGATTTTCAAAAGAACTGTGTTCCTTACCGACCTCTTAAAAATCAAAAGCCTTTAAAGTATCTCAAGTTCAGCACCAAAAATGAAGGCACACAGAAAAAAAAAAAAAAAAAAAAAATCACAACGTGCATGCAATACTACATTAAAGCTGCCTGAATATCCTGCAAAAATTGCCTTGACATCTCTGATAATATATGGAAAAAAAGCCTAATAAAACTGTTTTAATGAGCAATTTTTGTTTAAAGAGGGATAAGGTCTTTCCCTCCCTCCTCCTCTTTTTACTTTGCTTTAGGAGGTGGAGGTGAAGGGAAGGAAGGGACAAGACTTTTAGTGTAAAACATTTGGTGTTTTCCTGCACCCCTTCTCTTACCAGATCTAATTTTTTAAATATTTACATTTCCCAGAAAATTATAATTTTCTAAAAAAACCCCACTTGTTTGACTGATACTAAAAGTTCCAAATGTGACACTGTGATTGGCTCTAATTACTATTAATAAATGCATAATGACTGTTGATAAGATTAACAAATCATTCCAAAAATTCATTACCATATTCACTCTACACTCTACTCCACATTAACAGTAATGCAAGCAGGCTATTAATATTCCCATATTAACAAAATGCAAGGAGCTCATACAAGGATGGGCTTGAATTTTGCAAAACAAAATACCTGGGTAAATATTTAGCGTAAAAGAACAAAAAAGCGTAAGTTAACGTTTGTCTAGCGTGGGGTATTATGGAAACAGAAAGAGGGCCTTTGCAACATTTACCCCGAAGGGGTGAATGTATTAAGACAGTGGAGCACAATGTCCCTACCCAAAAATGGGCCAGAGGAGCTGAGCGGCTCGATGGTTCCTTGATGGGTCCGTCCTGCTTTCGAGGAGCGTGGCTCCATGCTGAGCCCTGCCCCGGCTCACTGAGGTTTGAGGAGCAGCTGGTGGGCCCTGCTGAGGTGGGATGACACCTCCAGGGAGCCGGCAGTCACAGCACCCGATGGAGCATCACCCTCACTCAGCCCATGACCTGGTCCCAACAGGGCGGGAAGGCGGCTGCTCCCCTTGGTTGTTCCCAGCAAGATGCCAGAAATCCCAGTGCCCCTGCTGGGCAGCTTCTTTCCTCCCTGACGGCAGAGAGCCCGTGGTCCTCATCTCCCTCTTATCCCCTCTCCAACACCATCCCGGTCCCCCCAGCTGTGACCTGCAACCCCAGCGGCTCCATCCGGCCAGCTACCTGGCGTCACCTGCACCGCAGGCGAGGTCAGGGAGGGAATACACACTTTCTGCTTGGCTTCCCATTTATCTGGTGCCTGAAGGCACTTCCAATTTAGTATATATTTCTTTTTAAAGTTAGTGAAATTGAAATAAATCCATACTGTTTGCCAATTTCCAGCTTACGTAATCAAAGTCAACTGTGCATTCACAAATTCATCCCTTCGCTGCAAGCTGATCTGAGAGTACTGGGTGGGGGGAATGTAACAGGGGAAAAAATCTCCTGTGGTACTGTCTTTATTTCCCTAGGAAAATCAAATGCCTTCAGTTTATAATGGCCTGGTAATGAATTAAACATTTTGAAATCCATAAAGGAACCTTGATAATAAGATCTTTCAGAACTGCAGACACAGTCAAAGCAAAGGGGAAAAAAAAGAAGCAGAAATATGCTTGAAATTAGGTGGAGACAAATCATGAAGACACAGATATGGTGAAGCAAAGCAATAGGCACACCAGGGAGAGCGGAGAGAATCCTTTCACCAGTTTAAGTTCACACATTCAGCATCCGCTTTCATCAGATACTAAACAAAACAAAGTTACCGCAGCTACAGCTTTGTTCACTTATCAAAAAGATCTAACTGGAGTTTTAATGTACGGAAATATCACAGTTTTAAAACCTTTTGTGTGGAAGCTCATGCAAGCTCCCCAGTTAAATAAAAGTCTATTACTCCACTATGCTGGGAGGTGCTGAGATCCAGGCATTTGCATGGCTTAAAATGGCTGCAGCGGTTCAAGGCTTCTGTAACTTACTGTACACAACACCATGGAGCACAGGAGAGGGGTCTCTTTCCTGGCTATACACTATTTTAAATTTAACAAAGCCAATGTAATTAGTCCCATGAGCACCCCTCCAGTAACAGCTCCAGCTCCCAGCACTAGTGAGCTGTATGCTCAGTAATTATGCTACCAAGCTGTCAGAGCCTCCTTATCTGCATGCAAATTAGTTCATATGCTATACATCTGCTATAACGACAGTATTAAAACAAGAATTTTATAATGAAGCCATCCTCTTTACAGCAACATAGCACAATTACTTTATTAACACATTGCACATCTATGTCTGCAACTGCTCTCAGTCAAATAGCCAAATTTTCCATTCCCCCATACAGCAAGATCTTCTTCACTTCTCTCCCCATATCTTTAAATAAATACAAACAACAAGAACGAGAATTTCTGAACTACCTCTGTAGAACACCACTCCTTCATTGTTCCCGGGGAAGTACTGCACCAAATGCCATTAAGCGTGACTAGGTGAATAAATATTCCCATAATGCTCCAAAAGGTTAGGAGATGAAACGGTAATAATCAAATCAGCAGCTGTTTGCTCCCAGACTCGACATCAATCATCAGCTTCTGTCGACTACCGACCGGCAGCACTGTGGCCAAACGGCAGCGGGGGGGGGACACCGCAGCCCGCCGCAACCCCCCGTCCGCCCCGAACGCACAGACGCGAGATGTCAAGCCAAGAAGGAAGCGCGAGGCGAGAAAAACCTTCACAAGGGAGGAGTGGGCAAGGCAGATCTGGTGCCTGGGAGGGCTCCAGCCTGGAAAAGGCGTCTCGGTGGCAGCCCCTCCGCAGCGAGGGGTTTAGAGGCGGTGGGGGATGCGAAGGCGAGATGGCAAAGCTGCCGCTCGCACCCCCGCTGTGTCTGTGGCGTGTCGGGGCTCCGTGCTGCCGGAGAAGCATCCTCGCCTCTCCCAAACATGCCACAGCACTTCACGACACATCGGCTCTTGGCCCCAGCCTTCTTTCAAATATTAGCGTTGGGAAAGTCTGGTGGCTGCTCAGTCCAAGGGCTTTTTTCCAGTTTGGTTTTTGGAAGAGGTATGCAATTCTCTACAAAGGTTATTTACAGCAACTAACCTCAAAGAAATAAAATCGATAGCGGACTTGACTAAATTTCCTTGTGGGTATTCTATGAGTTCTTCTCTTCATTACATTGTGAGCAACAGCTCGGTTCTTTTTACAGTTAAAAAAGAAGAAAAGAAAACACACAGAAAGCTATATGATCAGCCCTAAACCTTCAACAGATCTTTACACCTACTTCTCAGTTTAGGTCTATTTTTAACCTCCCAGTTGTATTACCACAAGCCACTTTGCAGGAATTGCCAGGGACCTGCGCTCCGGCCCTCTTGCAAGGACATACCCTGAACCCAGCTCGTCGCCTCTCCGGAGTAAAAAGGAAAGGTGATCTCTAATAATGGGAAATATCAATTCTGGGGCCTTGTTTCACTTAATGTGACACAGTTTGTTTATACTTTTGACCAACTGATTACTTTTCAAAAGCCTCCTTGGGAATAGAGCAATTGTGCTTTATAGACATCCCCCATAAGCGGGAACAAAGGTAAGTGGAAGCAGAGGAAAAAAAATCCAACAAAAAAGCTTTCCCCCTTTTCACGTTATATTTCCCTAAGCACCAGAAAGGTGTGGATAGGGCTCAC
This sequence comes from Caloenas nicobarica, assembly GCF_036013445.1. Classification (NCBI taxonomy): domain Eukaryota; kingdom Metazoa; phylum Chordata; class Aves; order Columbiformes; family Columbidae; genus Caloenas; species Caloenas nicobarica. Next base: position 15,239,681 of record NC_088255.1, on the reverse strand, counting down.
CCAAAGTTTCAGCACTACTTTGTTCTTCATGCAAATCATCTCTTTCATCAGTTATCTTAAAGCCATTTACAAACACGACTGCTGTTTCAAAGCCACGAGGAGATAGGTGAGAATTACCATGGACAGCACAAAGATGTTCAAATACTAAACAAGCCAGATCTTCTCTTAAAACCTATATTTACTGCTTCAGTAAAGCCCTGAGTACTGACACCACACTGCATAAAACAACAAACAAAGAGCTAGGGAAAGGCATAGAGCAATGCTTCTTTCTCCCCTACGAAAGCTTGTTTTATTTTTGTCAGCATAACCTGCAGTGTGCTGGGTTTCTGCAAGATCAAATATTTGATCAGTTTATGAAAGGGATGATATGTTGTGTTTGTCTGAGGGAACAGGGTCACTGGATTTCGTGACCCTGGAGTTTATTCCAGCACTTGGTTCCTGTGAGAAAAGCACTAAATCACCCTTTTCCTTTGGGAGAAAACAAAATCAGGATATATTATAGTCCTCCCGCGGCTACTAACAAGATGTTTTGTAGCCTTTGACACCATCTCAAGAAATAATGACCCACAAGCCATCTTATTAGCACTCAGTGTACCTAACCAAGCGGACTGGATTTTCAGAGCAGCCAGTTGTGCAAGGAGCAACTCAGCCTTATCTGCTGGAAACCTCTTCTACAGCTGTTCTGCAGTAGAATCTTAAATCTCATTTGTTCTGCTGCTGGTAAGGATGAACTCCATTGTCCCGTAATGACCACCAAAAACCCCTGCCATTAGCTGCAGCGTGCCTTGGGTCGTATCCTGCGGGTGGCATCTATCTCACCCAGCTTTCAAGGCTGACAAGGTAGACATGTCAAACTGAGCTAGTGCTTCAGAGTCCCTTAGCTCCCAAAGGTGAGACACAAACACACTCATCCAGAGCACCACTCAGGCCAACAGCCACCTTATGAGGACCTGAGCTGCATTCTAGGAGCACCAATTTTGCTTCATTGGCTTTAAAGAGCTTCTAGACCGTTAGCTCAGGTGTAGATATTTGCAGTCAGATGAGATGAATGCTACCTCGGGAGTATAACCAACCAAGCATCATCAACCCAGTGTCACCAGCCTGGCTTCCTCAGTGCCACTGAATTTTGGTGTCAACCCCTCCTTGTTGCTCTTATCACTGTGAGCCCCTCTATACCTCACCTGACAGCCTCAGCTTCTTCATCCTGCCCCTGGGACTGCCCAGACACCCTCCTCTCCCTCTTCCATCTCTTCTCCTCTGTCTCTGCATGCTCCTTCAAAACCAGACAGGGTTTTTCAGCTTCACTGGTACCTCCCCCAGCACCTCCTTCATCAGTGCCCAGACACGCTGGCTGTTTGCCACGTGGCAGGTTCTACCCCATTCCATTTTCATGATATAGTCACTTCTTTACCTAAAACAGAAGCAACAGCTTTGACTGTCTTTTTCTAATCTCAAGGTTTCTTCCATCAACTGAATCGACTGTGAGCCACTGGCTGTGGCTTGGCAGCTGAGTTACTGTTGCTTGCTTACCTTTTTATTGCATTATTAAAGAAGAAATTCTGCCATCAGCACAGTAATCTGCTAGAACATAAAACCACATGGAAATCACCTGCAAGGTGTGCTATTTTAGGTGGGACTGCAAATGTAGGTCAAGTTTTATATAAAAAAATCTTGGCAATATAATTTGGAATGGAAAAGTTCTCCTCTGGGGTGCATCTGTGTTTATTAAGAAGCCTGTTATGAATTCTGAATTTTGAATCTATCTACCATTGTCTTTTAAAAGGAAAAATCGCATAAGCATGCACAATTCTCGTTTCCTGATTTCAGCAAGCCAACTCTATGCTTGCAGCTCATACATTGTGAGTGATAGTCACGAAAATGGAAATTATTCTTTCACACTTAAAAAAGTCAAATTTGACAGTGACAAAACACCCAAAGCATTCAAGAATCAGCTCAGGATCACTTCTTGATCCTGTTACAATTCTGGCCACCCAATTCATTGAGATAAGTATCACACAGGCTCCTCTTATAAGCAAATCTTCCCAAAGCCCATTCTACTTTGGCAGCCAACCCTTGCAAAATTTAACAGTTTTCCATACAGCTTTGGCCCTTTCTCTCTCTCATAGTAGCAGTATTGGCCCCAGCTGGGAAATTGTGGTAGCACAACCAGGCTGCAAAAATACTGCAGAACCATCTTGAAATATTGAAATCCTAAGGTCACATTGTTTTCAAACATATTATACTTAGTGTGTAAATGACCCACATTAAAACTCAAGGTTTGGGCTTTTTTCCCTTTTTTTTTCTTTTTTTTTCTTCCCAGTTAAACACAATTGAGATTGCTATTGCTCCTGAGCAAAGTTTAATCATTACAATATTTTAATTTTGTAATTAAAAAATATGGAAGCCAATCCCAAAGTGGGAGTACAATGGCTGCACTTCACAAAGCAGAGATCTGACAAGGGATAAAATAATTTATTCACTCCTCCTTCCTTCACCTAGAAATTAAATACTTCACGAAAGATCATGAGCAAGATACTCAATTTGTAGACACTAACAACCTTGGCAGCATCCTCTGCAGAGCAGAACAGCTGTTTAGTTGATGAGCACTTTGTCCCAGTAGGGAAAGTTACAGTTTTCTCCACTGTAAATGTTGCAGTTTTCTGCTTTTCCAGCACTCTTTCTTTGTGCCTAGCTTGCAAGAGAACCCTGTACAGAAATATTGCCACCAACATTGCAAAGACTGTTAACCTGAAAAATCATTCTGTTCTGGCATTTGTTTTAAGGGTATTTAAATTCCAGCAAGCATTTACATTGCAAGCAACCTTGGTTGCTTTCAAAAATTAAAGGAAACAAAATGGAAGCTTTTCTGAGATTTTAGAGTGCCCAGAACCAGGTATCACCATTTAGCACTGAGCGTGTTGCCGAGCTGTGCAGCAGCACCTCACTGCGGAGTCCTCCTTAGTCCAACTACTCAATTAAAGTATGGTGAAACAAATGAAAGTCATTTCACATTACCTTTCCACTGGGCTAAATGCATTCACATGTTCACTTCCTGCAGCTCAACTGTTTGCTTCTAAGTGTAGCATCTTCTTGACAAAGATTTTACGTGGGTCGCCTATCCCGCAGCAGAAAAAGGAAAGACGAGTGCAACGTCTTCCTTTGGCACACTGAGGTACTCACCAGCCTACAGCCTTCATGTGGGGTCTCTGAAACCTTTGTTCCTGCAGTGCTTTCCCAAAATGGTGCTTACAAAGGTGTGTAGGGAAAGTAAGGTAGTGTCAATCTCAGAAGATCGAAAAACGTTACTTTGAAAAACTGCTTTGGGTCTCAGATTTCCAAATTCCCGTTATCTGTTGTGGTGTGTGCACGATGCTTTGTACTGTTGACAAAATAAGCAATGTTGAGAAGGGAAATTTTGAAGAGCTTCTCGCATTCCATCTTCTCTAACCATCCCAAATGGTAACCATCCTACCTCAGTTTTCTTTTTAATCTTGCTGGAGAAGAAATGTAGCTTGCATCTACCAGCATTTCACAAAAAGCTATATGGTTCAGGATGGAAGCATAGCAAAGTGGCTGGTTTTTTTCCCTACACCTAAATGAGATTTTACTAAGTACATGAGCCACAGAGTTTGTCTACAACCCTGCTTCCGAATAAGATCACATTTTAGGAATTATGCTGCAAAAGAGATTTATTTTCAGTATCTCAAATGGTGCAAGGTCAGGCAGAAGAGGACAGGAAAGACACAGACTTAAACCCAGATTCAGGATCCCACTTCTAAGGTCTTCAAGAAGTTGGACAATTTATTAGAAACCTGAGAGGTAAAAGCAATAGTTCTGCTATTGTTTATTACCTTGTGTGAAGTGATTAATTCAGCACTTTATTGCCTCAGTTGCACAAAAGAACCATATGCCAACTGTTTGGGCTGAGGAAAAAGCACCACATTGCTTTGCAATTAAAAACAACATGGAAGAGTGCCAAGGATGAAAGGTGGAGAAAATCCTAATACTCCTCAAGCAGAAGGAATAAAAAAGCAGACCTATGGCAAAAAAGTCTCTTTCTGCCTTTGCTCCTGCTGCTTCTGAGTTTATAGACAGTTGTTGTCAGCTTACTGGGCATCCAAGCAATAGCAAAGTGGAGAAAGCCAAAGTGGAATCTGTTAACTCCTTCCAAACCAGAGGGACCATTAAACACCAGTTAATCCGAGACCTTACTAAATCAATATATGCCTTTCTCTCTTACATATTGCTATTTCATGTTAGGGAATATCCACTAGCAACTTATCCATCTGCCCTCAGCAGTGTTTTCTCCATCCTCCTACACACTATCCTCTTCTGCCTACAGTAACACCTATAGGCATTCATGGTGAGAAGCCATTGGTGTGTTCCTTTCCCAGTCTTCTTTCTCTACGATGCTCTAAACCCAAAAGACCCTCCTGACAGTGACTGGCTTGTCAGAGTGCCAGAAGCCCTGACTACAGTCCAACAAGTTGTTTCACAGAGTCCCTTCCTTTCTCCATCAGTTTGCATCATATGTTGTTGATAATCTCGGATACTGGTACTGTGCTGAGTGTCTACTACAGCTCTGGGCTGTGACTACGTTGCCCTTCCCAGGCTGCTCCACACTGAATCAAAAATAAATCCCTGTGAGAGAGCTTTAAATCTGCTGTCCACTATGCACAACCTGTCTTCTTTAGCTTTAAGTTCAAGCTGTACTAAACCCAACATGAATGGGACTCATCAGCTGTTGCACACACAAATAATCCTTATTCACCACAGCCCGTCTGGAGATACAGTGGTCATTTCCAGCAGTGGTCTACTGAAGCCCTCTGTAGATTTTCCTTCTTCTACTGTGGTGCACAGAAAAATCAGAAAGAGTCTGATTTAATAAAAATACATTCACTGTACTGGAACCTATCTTTGTATTGACAAGGAAACTCAGCAGGAAATAATAAAACACTTAAAAGAAAAAAAAGAGCTTTTAAGTGTGAGAGCTTTCAAGTCTGATTGCATACCTCTTTCTCAAGTCTAGAGGTGGGCCTCTCATAGGGTAGGTAAAAATTTCCAGGCTTCAGCAACTTACAGCTCTTGTTCGTCAAGCTGTCTAGGCAACCTTTTTGAACAGCCAGCATCTTTGCATCTAGAAAAGCTGTGCTTGGTGCAGGGTAAATCCACTCCCGTCCTGTCCTCAGCTCTGGCACATTTAATTTTGTAAGGAAGAGGAGGATTTCCCAGCTATCTCCGTGACATTAAAAATATGTCATGTAAAAGATTAATTTGTGGGTAGAAAGCAGGAAAGAAGAATTTGCTTTTGCCAGAGACAGATTTTTACTTTTTCTTGTTAACTAGAAGATGTCACAAATTCTATATATGATAAATGTATCTGAGTTATCATGACCATGTAGTTGCCATACAATTCACACACTGACACTTATTTTACCATACAAAAGCATATTTAACACAGAAAGGACACTCTTCTTCTGAAGCCTAGGATTAATTTATATAATGCACCTTTAAAGTCCCTTTTTAATATGTTAATTCCTATTAATTAAAAGATGTTGCAGGCAGAGTTTTCAGCTTGGTACATGTTGCAGTGCTCCTCCAAAAAACACTGCAGCAGAACCCCCCCAAAACCAGCTATTTGGGAGCAGCATGACTGCTTTTTTTCTAAGCTGGAGTCAATATGGATCATGCATAATTCAGTGTTCGCTTGCCCCCATAAAGATGAAGACCAGGAGGAAAACACAAGGATTTTATGACAAACCTGCAGCAAAGTGAGCTGCAGAGCAGGGCTTTGGAAGCCATCTTCAAGGATGCCCAAAGGTGCTCACCTCCCACTGGACACAGCTGCTCCTGAAATTCAGTGGCAGTCGGGCATTGCAGCAGAAACCTTGGCACCTTGTCCTCTGCCCTTGCTTCTTCCACATATGTTCACTTCAAAAGGCATTTTAAGACCAAAGGACGAGCCAAAAACCTGGAGGGACTTTTGATCATTCCCAGCGTGGAAGGTCTTATGTGGCATTCCAGTTTCTGCAATAGCAGCAAATACAGCAGTGGAGTTGCCATTGTATTTCTGTCATAACTAAAGAAACCTATGCTCAAAATTCAAATGAGAGAATTTCCACTATACATAGGCTGCGTTTTCTTCTCTTTTTCACTTCCTCCTGTCCTCTCTTCTCAAGGTTTAAAGGAAGCCCTCCTTGAAGCAATCTTGTATAGGACACAGCTCTATTCCAGACTCTATTATATCTCATAACATGAGATATTAAAGTGGGTAAAACTCTGGAAAAGTTTTAAAAGAAACTGGAGCTGCTGTTGACCAAGGCTATAACCTACACTCATTAGTTACTAATTTACAGACTACAAAAACTACCCTATCCTCCGTGCTTCTCAAGTATTCCCAACACACAGTCCACACAATAAGATTAACACAAAAACCAAGCAACATCAGAAAGCTATAAATTTTCACAATGAATCAGCTACTTCCCTTCATTAGGCTTGGCACAGTTCATATTATTTCCTTTCTGGAGAAAATCATAACTAGTTACTGTCTGTCTTCAGAAACAAAACTATCACTAACGTTTCCACAGAGATCATCTGAAATGGATTTCTAATAATGTACAGGTTAAAGGTTTTCTTGTTTTCCCCTTTCTGCATCCAGCATTTAAATTTTATGGTCCCGATGACACTATGAAAGGCACATGTGCTTAATAACAAAACTTGTAAAGGAGCATGTCTTAAAACATATAAATGCATGCTTAAATATAGAACAGACGTGAACTTGGGCAGTCACTTAATACAAAGGAACAGGTTCTATTTATTCCTCCAGCAGCCAGCCTTAGCACAGGAATAACCAACACGTCAGATAAAGGCTCTTATCCTGTGCTGGTTGTACACAGCACTTCATCAGTACACTCAAAGGCACTTTAGCAAAGCAGGGACGTATTGTTTTACAGAAAAGGAAAAGCTTCCCAAGGTTATAAAAGAAGGTCAGAGATGCCTATTTGCTACCACTACCTACATACCTCAATTCCCATGCTTTGCCCATTAAGCCACACTCTAAGAGCTTCACAGATTGAGTTTTTATGTAAACAAAATGATGAACATTCACAGTATTTATCTTCTAAGTTGGACTGAATTAGGCCAGCCTCTACTGTGTCCAAGTACACATCACTGATGGCCCATGTCTCTGTCTCTGGAAATGCAGAGAGTGGTAGCATTACTTTTGCTTAAACTTTGGAGGAAATAAGGATGGCCCTGATGGAGCTCACTTATATAGGAAGATCAAGAAATAGTTCAAGTTTTGACAATACAAATTCAGGTAATGCTTAGTAAATCTCAAGGTGGAAGTCACAACAGACAGATTCCTGAGTTAATACATTTACATCAGTTCAAATCCACCCTTCTCTTGGATAACAGCGGAAAACACCGTTATACAAGTTAGGGTGACAAATACAGCAAACCAGTCCTGGCAGCTGAGTCTTCCCATTGTCCCCTGTGAGAGGGAGACAACAGCCAGAAGATGTCACCCTGTCTGGACCATGACTCCTTCCATACTTCCATGCACCACAAAACACGATTTGCAAGTCACGTCGCCCTCCGTCACATTAATTTTGGCCTGACCAGTTGCAGACTGCAGCCCCTTCTGACCTCCAAAGGCAAAGGGAAGACACAGAGCACCTCTGATTAGAAGAGTCCAGCTGAAGTGTTCTTTTTAGTGACTGTTTTCTTTGGTTTCTGCTGGCAACCATCGGCCTGCTTACCTTTGCTGCCTTCTCTGTTTCTTTCGCAGGGCATCATCCTGGCAGAACAGCTCAGCCCAGACACAGGAAGGCTCCAGAGTTTTGCAGCTGCCTGTCTGCTTGGCTTTCCCTCCTCTGCCTCAGTTTGCTGTCTTGTTTTATACGGCAAAGACTAAAGAGTTCATTTTTGTAAAGTGCTTGAACAGGCTACTTGATATAAGCCTCATTTTTCAGAGGTGTCAAATACCTCGGCTCCCACTGAGGGCAAATGCATCATTGCTGCTGAGCGCCGGGACTGTGCAGGGTCACGGAGCAGGAGGGGACCGGGCTGTCCCACGGCACGGGGCTGCTGGCAGGCAGCACGCCGCCTGTCCCATGAAGTCTCACCCCATTTCTGGGAGGTAGGCAGAAACGAGCATTACCATTTTTTCAGATGAGGCAACTCTGACTGATACAATCAGTGCCTTGCTAGAAGTGACAAACTGAGTGAAAACACTGAAACATTCATAAAATACTATAGTCCAAGGATAACTGCAGCCTGTATTTACAATCCTGTTTCGCAGCTCAGTCACTGAGGTTAGCCTTGTAACTTAACACAATTATCACTTGGAGGGCTGTATTTTCTACAGCTTTTATTCTGAAATACAGCAGGAAAAAAAATGAAATGAATAAGCAACAGCTTTCAGGCAGAAAGCAACTGAAAATCAATTGCACTAGACATTTCTGCCCAGACTGTCTTGCCTGTTTTGGTTGTAACAACATGGAAGAAAAAAATATAACTGTATTCTGCACAAACTTCCATCTTCGCATGCTAAAACTCACAATGACACCACCATGGCCCTCAGAGGAAGCGGCTGAAATGTTAGCGTTCACCTGGAGTAATTCCAGAAATAATGGAGCTACTGTTCCCGTTTCCCACCAAGAGAAGTGTGTGGCCCTCAAGCACCTACCCCAAAAGGGGCTGCGCTAACAAAGGTGGATCAAGCACAGAAAGATGTTTTTTAAGAGTGCTGCACTGGGAAGTAGTGGGGAAATAGGACACTCTGGACTCTCCAGAGATGTTTCTATTTTCATGGCTATTTTTCACACGCCAAGGGATTACAGAAAGGTATTTAAGCTACCACACCCAAGCAGTAACTAAGGTTTACATGGTTTAGCAAGGTCAGAGATGAATGCCTCGCAAATTTTTACCTCCTGTGAACAACTCTACAATTCTAAAAATACCTGAGTAACCATCATGGCAGGCAACCAAACACTAATACCTTTTTTCCTATACAAAATCGTGTCTGACGTGCTCCACTTTGTCTAGAGGGCTACAACACTTTTTCAAAAGCAAAATTGCTATGTCTTGACAAAATAGAAGAATGACAGCAAACACCTTGTGCAAGCACCCTCGGATGATGGAGGACTGGAAGAGATGGAACAATCCCTCCCCATCACGCACACAGAATTTCAAGTTGAAAACCACCCTTTGGAGAAGGCTGGGATAGAGCAGAAGGTCAGAACCTGCTTGCAATAGAAACTGTTTTGCAATCTTGATTACAGAGTTGCTGTTAAGATACCATAATACATTTTTTTTAAGCAGCTCATTACCAATTTATTTCGAACATTAAGGCTTTTTTGAGACTGCTGGAGATTATTGTTTAAACTGCTGTTTAAAAGTGTACTGGCTCACAGCACGGATAATTCATTCTTATGCCAATACAGATACACATATAGTATGCGTGTATAGCTGTATTACAGTTCATTTTTAAAATGAGATTTTGCATGCAAAGTAAGCGTGTTTTTTCTCATCTGGACTACGAACTAGATCAAATCATTTCCGAATAACAAACCGTAACTTACTGGAGCACTAAACGGTACCTCTAACTAAACATACATATAATTTTGACACTTGGATACCTTACACAGCAATAAACAAAGTCATTAATAAAGAAAAGAAGGCATGTCTCCATGCTCCAGGAGATGCAAGATCGTCACCTTTTTGAAAGGGCCGGGTGGCTTTAGAGAGAGGTAACAACCTCATTAAAGCCTTTAGTCTGTCTGGTGATTTTCTCATTTGTTCAGGCTGAGAAACATCTCGCTTTTTTTTCAAAGGATTAACAAACAGAAGAGGAGCAGTGCTTCCTTGTCCGAGTTATTATTTTTAATAAGAAAAATAAATACTAATTAGAATACAAACAAAGAGCAGTCCTGATGAAGTGGAAATGTCTTTCTCCCTCACCAATCAACTACTGAACCACAGACACTGGATAACCATACAGCAGAAGGTCTCATTTAATGGACCGATATGCTGGAAACCTTTGACAGAGAGTGGTTAGTTTGAACTTTGGGCTCAGTAATGAGCTCTCAAGTTCTCTCTTTGACAGAATGAACCACAACTGTGCTGCGTGACTTCATATAGTTTCATTTTATAATTACAAGCCTGTTCTTTACTATTTTTCCCCAGCTTAAATACCACTTTTTCAAAGCGATGCCAGGGAAAAAAGAAATGAAACCAATTTTAATGAACTCATGCAAATATAAGCCTGGTGAAATGAAATCACAGACCTAAGCAGAATACTGCATTGAACACATTTGTATGTTTTATGCAAAGCTCATCTAAATTTGAGTAATTGGACCTAATCTGGCAATCTGCACAATCAGTTTGCAAACTTCAACCACTGAATTTTAAGTATAAGCCTGGAAAATGATTAACATTTGTATTTATCATGGTGGCCCAAATCCAGCACAGTACTAAAATCCACGTTCAAGTGCTTTGAATGAGGTCTTAGTGTACCCATAGTATCCAAGAGAGTATCAGGAGCTCTAATTACAGAGAAAAGTCATTGATATATTCAGATCACACAATTTTAATCTCAAATCCATCTCAAATTACTGTAGCTTAAGGCTGGGAGCCTTACCGCAAAATGCCCACTGTCATTATTCCTCATTCATGCCACGGTCTCTAAAAAACATTCCTCAGACCACAACCATTGCTCTATTGCTTTTCATCTCCACCCTCTCCTCTTCGACATGAGCCCCCGTCACCTGCTGTTTCCCTCCTTAGGCAGATGTTAACCTGGTCCTTTTGCTTTCCGTATTCTCCTGGCCTCCACTGAGCAGTGCAGGAACTGGATGTGCTTTCCATGCTCCAAGAGTGCGGCGAGAGCACCAAATCGGTTTATTAAAGGGCAGTTCTCCCACGGTCTCCCCAGCATGTGTTTTGGCTGCAATAAGGGTTATTTTTAATTTGTGTCTCATCTTTCTTCAACAAAAAATGCAATGGTCTTGAACTTATAAAAATGTTCTTGCTTCCCATTGAACTCTACTCATTAAGTTTTTTTGGTTTTGTGTTTTTTGTTTTCCTGAAGACATCTTCTTGAAAAGAAGGCAAAGCACAGTCTGAATTTGAATTTAAGTCTGAATCCATTTGAATAGGAAGCTTCACAGCACCCCAGAAACTTGGTCAAATACAGGAGGCTGAGCAGCCTACACTGGCATCATGAACCCTTTCCACGCAACCAGGACACCACCAGAGTTCAAACACGGTAGCGTATCAGTAAAACAATTAGAAATCCTAGGCGAAGCCAAGATCTACTAAGGCAGAACTGCACTACATCACATGCAAGTTCAGTTTCTCTCCACGTGTCCCCAGGAAATGTGTTAATTGCTCACAGCTCTAACACAGATTTTCAATACATCTGCAAGACACAACACCACACACGCTAGCTGGGGGGAAGGGGAAGATCTGATTCTTTTCAGTGTACAGTCTAGGGAAATCCAGCACATTTCAGCATCATGGCTTTACCCCTTCTCAAGCCTCCTTCTACTGTCCACTGTTTGTTCCTCATGGGCTGGTACACCTCTGGACCCTGGGTACCCACTGACCATTGATGTGCCGAGATGCACTTTGCTCACACACTTGGCCACAAAGCTCAGCTGCCCTCCGGACTTGTCATGGGGATTTCTACACCAGGACAGGCATAACTTAGTTTAGTGACGAGCAAATGCTGCTGTCCAGCACCTTGAATCCCAGGTCCTGCATCCTCTTTTTGTATCTCCAGTCTGTTCCTTATACGTTGGATCACAAATTGCTGTCACAAATTAGATTTCGTATTTTTGTGGGTTTTTTTAAGAACTGCAACTTGAAGCAACGTGACTTAGGTAAGAATTCAGTAGGAGCAATTCCCAAAATCAGGACTTCTTTGCAAAGGATTTCTGTTGCTCCTGGGACTTTAACAGTGTAGCCAGTTACAGAAATCTGCATCCTCTTTCACCATTATCATTATATTTCTGTAGCCAAATTCTCTCCAATTACTCTAAGAGTAGTAAAATCAGATCTTCTATTTTGCATCAGGAGAAAATTTCAAACTTATTCTGCTCCAACAGATTTTATGAAAACTGCTGCTTGGGCGGAGGGAAGTCTCTGGTGGAGAAAAGCTCCGGCCAGCTCCAGCTCTGAGCACACAGGCCATGCCCAGCAGCACCCTGCAGACCTAAGTATCTCTTTATACGGAGTAAATGGACCAGTTGAACCACATTGCATGTCCAGGACATGCTGCTCCTCTGACCAGGAACTAGCAGGCCCTCACTAGATGGGCAAGTGAGAAATTACCAGCTGCTCTGACAGCACCACATCCAAGAAAGAGCATATCTTCTTAAAGACGTTTTTCCCTGTGACTGCATGGCAGGCGAAGTTCTTATATCTTGACGACTCATTCATTCCCGCCTGTCAGCTTGTAGAGAAAGAGCTGTGGTGGTATTAAATTGGTTTGAAACGGGAGATGTCACCAGAACTGAAGTTTCAAAATGCACCTGAGCAACAAGGCTCTTATCACTGCTGAAACACAGAAATGAGAAGAACTAACCAAGTTTGAAGGAAAAAGGAATTCCTAAAAGATAACTGGGCAAACCCACTTTTCAAGTCACGGTGCAACACAGTCACATCCAAGAGAACTGAATTTTACCAGTTGGCATAAGCTTAAACCAACTATGTTATACTCCCTCCAGTGCTCAGTGCAGGCTTGTGCTTATCAAGCTCCAAAGTCTGATCATTTAAACCTGACTCAAAATGCTGAGAGACTACTCCTTTCAATGAGGGGTGTGTCAGGCATCTTTATTAATCACAACTAACAAAATATTTTAATTCTGTGACCTTCGGCGGGCGGGGGCAGAGTGGGGCTATGTGCCTTGTTTCATGTGAGGAGATGACAACTCATATCTGCAGTGCCTGATTAATATTTTATGATTGTGATCCACTGGGTATGCGGTGTAATTCTGGTGGTTTGTTTTGCTCTACGTTCGCTGCATCTCCAATGTTATTTGCAACAGCTTCGAGGAACAACGACAAAAAGAGGTTTCATTCCCGCAGGACAGCATTGGCTGACCTCTCTCATTGCTTCACGTAATTCAGAGGGAGCAACTGTTGAAGAGGAACAAAAAGTGCTTTTCAACTTTTAAAGGTGGGGGGGAGGCGGAAATAGCACCACAGATTTACATACAGATAGCATTTCAGAGAAGAATGATGCTGATTTCTCCTGCCTTGCATTTATTTACTAAGTCATCTTGCCAGAGTGGTCAGAAGATGAGCCTGCAACAGGGCACTGCTGAGTACACGTCTCGGTGTCACCACCAATAGTTCAGCGTGCCAGCATTAAAATGACATTAAAACACAGCATGATCAATGAAAAGAGATAATGGAAGCAAAATGCATAACAACTTTAAGTACAATTCTGCTACTGAGCTCCATCCTAGGACCTTGCAGAGGTTCCTGATCTAACTTTTTAGCGAAAAGCGGGCACATCCAGGCAACTGCTGCATCCCAGAGCCCAGGTACCATATCAACACCAGCGGGCACCAGACCTGCTGCCTTCAGAAAACACAATAGTAAAAACGGTTGTTCTGAATCACCAATATCTTAGCACATCTCAGAAAGATCTCTGGTTTCATCGCAATGTATGGATGGGGTGGTTTTTATTCCCCTCCCCCTCCATCCAAAGTCCTTTAATAGCATATTACTCAAAACCTCTCATTCTCTCTTAGGAATACAAGTGATGCTTGTAGTGAACTCTCTCTTAAGAAGGTATGTGTCACTGAAAGACTGGGATATTTCTAGATCTCCAGTCTCTTTATGCAGCTTGATGCTAATGAAAGGAAACCATTTTTTGCACACAGTGAAAGGGAACAGATGGTGTCACAGTTCTGCTGTGGAATTTAAGCAGAGTGACAACCTATACAGCAGATCATCATGATGATGGGTGAAACTCTTTTGAGGCAGTAGCATGGAAGGTTTATTTGTTTTTTATTCATGTATTACTAACCAATATTTTGAAAAGCTTTTTCTTTCCTTTTTACAATTAAATATAAGAAAATGGTATGATAATGTCACCATCCTACCAAACCTCAGAAGACACATGAAGACCAGTATTTTAAATGCACTGTGAAGGGACATCTTAAAAACAGAACCTCATATTGCAAAGCATGCTTTTACAAACATGTATCTATCCAGACACCAGTTGCTGGAAAGCAAACCAATGAGGTCTTGAAAGGAAAACTGTAAAGTAGAAAACCACTCCTCTGTCTGAAATCTGGTCCCTAGTTCTAATTATGCCTGCAAAACAGATGATGGGGGAAAAGAGATATTTTTTCATTTTTTAACAATTTTATGTATTACAATTTTGGCTGGCATTATTCTATGTACAGTTTACCTCACTATTCAGCCTTTCTAGGCTCACTGGCTTTTAACCTGGAGAAAAAAAAAAAAGTTAAAAAAAAAAAAAAGCAAATAAAAATCATAGCTGGAAATTTACCCAGAAGTAAGGAATTTAGAAGGGATTTTCTATCCCATGGATTTGTTGCTGCTGCTGTTTACTGAGTTGTTAGTTAAATTTTCCTAACCCTGCTGACAACAGAGTCAAACATATGTTTTCATGTGCTAATCCTACTAGAGGCACCTCAATCCCCACAAAGCATCCCCCTCTGGTGAGACAGTCCATATGCAACTTGAAGTTTCACAATTTTTACTCTTTTCCTTCCTTCCTTCCGATTTATCTTCTTCCAGCTTATTTGAACTGCCTGTAGAAGTATTTTATAGTGCGTACCACTAAAAGCAACAGATGATATGATCATCCACTCCATAATTCACATCAACAATAGCCAACCTCTGCTCAGCCCATATCCCACAAGAAAAGGGATTAATCAGGCAGCGACATCCTGGGAGAACAAAAAACCTCAGGCTGCTGGGTTAGAATTCAGACCCTTCCAGTAAAGGTCTGGACCCACTCTACTCTCTCTGAAACTTAGAAAAATGTTTGCTTAATGACAACCCAATTTTTGCACAGGGATGGATGCCACGTGTCCTAAGCTACCCAGTTACAAGTCTTATTATGGTATTTACAGTGAGATAGGGAAAATCAGGTCTTAGATACATGTATAAACTCAAACAGTCCTATAGACACATTGTTAATTCCAACATGCTCAGTTCTGACTGTGGGGGACAATAGCAACCAGTCTGTAAGACGCTGTGAAGCCCAAGGTTTATAATCAGGTATGAGTTTGCACAGATGAGGGACTTGAAATGCAGGAAAGCAGATCAGCACAAGCACTGCCATCTCAAGTGCTCTGGTCTCCAGTGGGTGAGCGTGTCCACGGTACTGTGCTCCCTCCCAGTCTGTAAAACAGCAAAGGCTGAAACTAAAGTCTAATACTGAAGAGAAGGTTCACTCTACAAAGCAGGCAAAGACCACCTTAAAATCCCCCCATTTAACCAGGATATCCATCTATCTATTTATCTATCTATCCATCCCTACATGTGAGAATAAATTAACACTTTCTCATCAAGGCATTTCTTTGCAAAAGAGGATGCCAGGGCTCTTTCAGAGACCCAGCACCTCCAGTAACAGAGACCACAGGAACCATGAATCCCACAACAGAAAACCATCCTCAACCCCAAAAGTGGCAATGCTTACAGGAATGATTGCATAAAGATATATTCAGGACGGGAGCATTTCAAGTGTAGAAAAGTGGCAAAAAATTCAGAGCAACTGAATTCTAAACTCACGGGAGTTCACAAGGTGTTACCTGGTGATTAACGCATCTTGCATGGAGGGACAACCCAACCCCTTCCAACGCTTCCTTTGAAGAGAAGTGAAACACTTGGGTTTTAAGGCATTTCTTAAACATGTCAGGTAAAATCACTACTGTGCTCCAAAGCACCCAAGCTCTTGCTGCAGAAACTCAATAGCTATTACACAGCAAGTGTGAAGTGAAGAAGCAGAAAGAAAAGAGATTGTCAGTAAATAGGGTTAATCCCTGCAGGTAATACCCTTTCCGTTAAATTGTGCAGCGTTTTCCAGTCTGCAGATTCTCAATCCCATTTAACATCTCTCTCACACTGCAAGCAGACACATCTGAGCTCCCACTCTTCCTCCCCCCCCGCCCAAATTCTGCAAGGCTGTTTTTGCAGGCAGCAGCCAGTTAAACTCAAGGCTGCTGGTACTACCCCGGGAAGCTGTAGGGGGGTGGGTGAGCCGCACAAAAGATCTCAACACAAAAGGCCACCCTTTTCATCCTTTTTTTTCTCCTTCATTTTCTCCAGCTGAGCCATGGCTTTATTCAATCAACACTAAAAAAAAAGACGCAAATGTAGGAGGAGGTAAGGACTAGGGGGATAATATGGGGCAACACCTATTTTAATACAAACAATCAAATTTGGTGGGTGAGGGGACGTGGGGAGCCTTCGGCTCTCATCTTCTCCCTGCTTCCAAACAAGCCCTTTAGCCCGCTTGCCCAGTGCTCGCAAAAATCCATGCAGCATGCTACAGTTATTTTCTGATTTTTTAATTTTTTTTTTTTTTCCCCCCCAGGAGAAGATGTAAAGGGCCTGACACTGAAAGGACAGTGAACATCTTTGCATCCCCAGCAAGACCCGCACAGTGTACATAATCACATGAAAAACATGGCTGGCTGGTGCATCGACAGATGCAAACAAGAAATACCAGACTTAGCCTTATTTAAATCACAGCAAAATTACATGGAGAGGAGAGGGGGAGGAAGGGAAATAATTGTGGCTGTGTAACATGGCTGCACGATTTTCAGAGCCTCACGACTGCCAGCTTGCAGGGAGCTGTGAAAATGTGTGTCTGCTCTAAAGGGAGCTGTTCCTGCCACCCCTGCAGCACAGCCCGTTCATTCAGCGATCCATCCAGCCGACAGGCACGCCGGCCAGCGACCACGAAAGGCAGGGAAGAACTAAAATAGTTTACCTGATCAACGTAACTTCATGGGAGCCGGAGGTAGGGATTCCAGAAGAAACGCAGCAAGGAAGCAAAAAAAAAAATCTGCTTGGATCCTTCTGGCAGTCCACAGTCTCATCTACATGCATCTGAGCAAACCCTCACCAGCAGCTGCTTCTTTTATCAAGCCCACAGGCACAGCAAATTAGTCCGGTTAGCCAGTTCAGTCAATGTGGGCTATTCACAGCGTGGCTGTTGTGCGAGCCCGGCTTCTCCTGTCCCCTGTCCCCGGGTAGGCACCCGCCCACCTCCACATGGCCCTGGATAAACACGATTCTCACAGCACCCACTGAGCAAACCACATGATCCCGACAACCAACAGCGCCGGCGAACGCGGGCCGGACCTCTCGCTTACCGGAGCGAGGCGCCGAGGGCTGGCTGAAAAGGCAAAGCCTAAGAATGGGTTTACTTTAAAGGGCAAGGCCATTTATTTTCTTTTTCTTCTCCCCACCCTCCTCTGCAAGGAAAAAAAAAATAAATCAAATGCAATGGTCTGAAGATAGGTAACACCTTCCAAATCAACTTAGTTCTGAAAATAAAGTGTCACTCTGAAATGATGTGTCATTCAGACTTCTAGTAAATACAAAGCATCAGACAGAGACCCTGGATGAAGCCTGAAACAGTCCTGGAGAGAGATGCTGACCACAGCCAGTGTATCTTTGGTCCATACAAAGCCATGCTGTTTTAAAGAAAAGAAAATGTGACAAGTCCTTTATTTCTCCTCCTCTCCCCACCATGAACCATCTTAAAATGTGCATATAGAAATAAACACACACACACACTGAAATAAAGCTCTAATGAGGTGGCAGACAGGATGCACTGTCTGCCATCCTTGGGAGTGGGGAGCAAGCCCGGTGGACAAAGCACACAAGAGACGTATGCCTCTGAAATAAACTGATGGATGGGATCCACAGGGTCAAACATGAAGAAGAGACATTTATAAAAGCCATTTGGCTTTTCTATCATCGCACAAAGGAGAGAAGGATTTAAGTCCCTCTCTCTTCCCAATGTACCTTCAGGACTAACAGTGCCCTTCTTCCCCTCCAATGCAGGAAGCAAATATGCATATGTAGGGATGCTATAAATATACACACACATATATACCCTATAAATACATTTTCTCTTGGTTATCTAAACTCTTCCTTCACAAAGCAACACAGTTAATTGAAAGAGTTCTCCAAACAATCTGATCAGTGACAGATGATGACTTCACATCAGCATTTGCACTTAACCAGGAGTTAGTGTACGCCATCCACATAAAACAAAGGCAAAGACTGATAAAGTATTTGATGCTTAAAAAAAAAGCAGTTTTGTGCAAAAATGGGTCAACAGGAACACATCGTGGCATAGCATCACCCAGTAGTGTAGTTGGCTTAAAATCCTGGCTGCTGGAGCCATGACACACAAACACAAAACTCCATAAAACCATCTTCCTTTTCTAAAAGAGAAAGTACCTCGGTGTTTTTATGGCTCTGAAAGTTTGAACTTACTCCTGAAATTCCTCAGAGGCTTAAGAAAAGAGAATAAAAGGTGTTTGTGGAGGGAAGAATAAAAAAGAAAAGAAACAAACCTCATGCTTCCTATGCCATCCCCAACTTCATAATGTTGCAAAGGCTGCCAATACCCGAAAGCAAATGAAGCTTTAATCAGGGTCACTGTCCAAATGTGACTGCAGACAGTAAGAAACATCTCAACAAAGGTAAAACTGAAGTGCGGAAAGCTGTTGGAATCTGCTACAAATTCATTTCAAACTTGGGGAAAGAAATGAAACACAAAACATGAATGGAGGTGCAGGGTGGGAGCAGGGCCTCCAGCAATCCTGAAAGGTAAAGCTGTTCCTCCGCCTGCCGGCAATTTCCAGTGTCAGCAATAAGCTGCTATCTTTAATTTGCTCCTGTCTGAGTGGGGAGGTTCAGTACGACCCCTTCGCTCATTACCTCTCACCTGAAAGGTGAGAGGAAGCAGGAGGCAGGATTGAGGTCACTTCGGGATTGCACTACAGAGTATTTAATAAGCTCAGCACATCGCTGTCCCTCATCCCTTACGGAATTACGATCCACCATCCAGCGTAAGGGCAGTCTGCACTGCCACCAAACCTGCAGCCGCTGCTCACGTCAATATGTCAGCAGTCAGGGCAAGCACATGGTCAGCGGTTCATGGCCCGGGCAAGGTCAAGTGCATCCAGCCGAGAGCCGTGGGGAACAGCTTGAGTCCTGAGGAGGACCTGAAGCACCTCCTGTTTGTTTTGTTTGGCAAATACGAGCAAAACTGACAGGATTGCGGGAGAGGCGAAGGATGCTGCACCCCTGGTGTCTCTCCTGATGATCCGATCACAGATGGCACCTGGCAGGAGCGAGCACCTTCATCTTCCACCACCTCTTCAGCAAGATCCCACTGCTCAGTATCTCAGAGGGGCTGCAGGTGCCCAGAGCGCAGGGACAAAGCTGGAGATAATTCAAGTAGGAACAAAAGACTGAGTGTGCACAATGCAAAGATATGCGAGCCAGGTGTGATATCCCCAATGCAAAGTAGAGTTAGCCTGGTTTTCAGGATTAATTAGAATTTAGCCTTGAAAAAAGGCCAAACAATTCTTCCATTTTAGTCAATAGGAGTTTGCCATTGTTCTTGATGGCAGCAGGATGTGGGACATTAAGAAAAAAAAGGGTCCAATTTGTCACCTTGAATAGGTGAAAATGAAAGTCCATTCTTTACTGTCACATTTTATTCCTAAAAGATAGCTTAGAACATTGCTAGGATCTAACTTAATATTTTTCCAAAATAATTTGAAGCAGGATAAAGTGATTTATAAGTCATTTTTCCCTTGTTAAGAGAACACAATCTAGTTCTCAAAAAAAAAAAAAAAAATCCCTTGAGATCTTTCTCTCCAGGAATCTCAGAAGCCCTGACGCCCGGCATCCTTGAAGCAACCCCCTCAGAGCATCACAGTCTCCTGCCAAAACACTAATGCTCACCATGTAGTCCTGGAGTTGGCCAAAACTCTGCAGAAAGGAATGAAGGGAGGAGAAAAACACATAAGCAATCTTAAATCAGCCTGAAAATGTGACTTCAGAGAAAAACAGTTGGAGCCCATATCCACAAGAGTTTGTGTTGCAGAAGGAGGAAAAATAAACAACATCAGCCTTTTAAGCTGGCTGGCAGCACAACGGCTTGGTTCCCAACTTCTCTCAGGCTATAATTTGACACTTACTTCACTATATTTAATTATTTCAGGCAGGACAGGAGAAGAAGAAAGAAGGTAAAAGCTTGACCAATGTAGTATAAACATCTCCAAGAGAGGAAAATCTCAGTTCATTGCTTCATCTGTAAGCTGGTCCTTCACATCTGCACTCTCGCTAAACAGGAATACATATGTGCGTCCTTGGAGAGCAAAACCTGCTTTTTTCAGGGTACTACACAAAGGTACATAAACAAGGCACAAATTGAAAAGCAATATTCAGCTACCACCTGGAAACTGTAATCAACTATGTGCATTGTTATGCACAGCTTTTTTCTTCATATTCATTGACTTTTAG
Organism: Caloenas nicobarica; assembly: GCF_036013445.1. Classification (NCBI taxonomy): domain Eukaryota; kingdom Metazoa; phylum Chordata; class Aves; order Columbiformes; family Columbidae; genus Caloenas; species Caloenas nicobarica. The sequence continues at coordinate 15,219,134 of NC_088255.1, read as the reverse complement.
GAACAGATCATTTAATCTGCACTGTTTAAACCAGGCCTAAAATTTCAACAAGTTTCTCTGGTACTGAGCGCAGGCAGATACAACTGCAGAACTACTATCACCTTGAAAAAAAAACCCGAATCAAAACAACAACAAAAAAACCGAACCCACAATGTTTTGATATTCCTTCTTGCTTTTACATGGAACGTCTGGCAGCATGTGTTCTAGTGACTGCCCCTGAACAGCAATCTTTTTACTGATAAATAGAAGCATACAGAATATAGATCCTGCAAACATCTAGTTTTGAAAAAGTCCGGTACGACACTTTTACTTGGCTGTCTGGTACACTTGTATTTTTCATTGTGAATTTTTTGTTTGTTTTCCAAGAGCAGAAGCATGAAAATTCTCAAAGTGTTACAAAACTCAAACTTCTCATTTTTAAACTTCTCCATGGTTTTGTATAATAAAAATAATATTTAAAATGTATCCTTCATACCATAAAGTGACTCAGTTAAGCAGATTTCAGTTGATATATAGTGTACATACATATATATATATATAGAGAGAGAGAGAGATGCTCTACAAACTATCGTTTCAGGTTTGCTTCCCTGCCAGAGAGTGTCTCTTTTTCTTGCATTAGGAATGAGCAAAAAAAGGACTGATCAGTTTTCCAGCACTTAATAGAGTCTGGCACAACCTGGCCTCCGCTATAAACAAATAGCCTCAGCACATGAAACCCCTGAAGACTGATTAAAAGTAAGCCTGATTTCACCTGCACCGGTTGCGTGCAGCCATTAATATTGTTAACACACAACCTTTTGTTCTGTGTAGCTGGAGGGCAGCTCACGTTACACTCAGCTGAGGCACCTCTGAAGGTATGTTCGCTGCCAGAGACATGTATGATTATGTTAATGGTGCTTAACACAAGGAAAACTGACACCAGTGATATAGAAATTGTTACTTGGACGTAAAGCAATGCTATTAAATTCAGGGGTGGAAGTGGCCTTGCTGTCAATGCAGCCACACAGATCTATACAAGTGCAAGGGAAGAAAGCACCTGGGCTGAGATGGCCACAGGTGACGGACCATGAGCAGCCAGGTTTCTCTTTGAAAGAGCTGAGTCTTAAGCAGGGCAATGCTGGATTTGACCAAAAGAGAATGGCAACACTGGAAACGTTCAGGAGAGCAAAGGGGCACGGAGCCAAGAAACCATTCCCTGGAGTCCCTGTGACTCCAGGGGGGACTTCTACAAATGCCTGTGCTGGGAGGGAGGTTTGGACTTTCCTGGGCCTTGTGTCATTTTCCCAGCATTGATTCAGTGTTCCAGGATTGGAAAATTATGGCTGGCTTTATGGTCTGACAGGACACGGGTAGGTGCACACCACCCACACTAACAACGTAGTGCCTGGCTGCTCCCCACCAAGGGAGATCATCAGATTTACTGCAGCTGTAATTCTGGCCCTTGCTATTTCTTTGCTGGCCCAGGAAAAGGATCATTTAAAATCAAAATTAGGTGATGCAAACCCTAGGGGAAATCCTGCAGACAAAATGATGAGGATACAATTTTTCCTGCAATACTGAAACGTTAAAGTCTGACATTTTTAGAAAGACACAAGCCGACAAATATAGGAAGAATACAAGGCTGTCCTCACTCCTCCCCCATCTTTGTGTCTTCTTTAAAAATAAACAAACAGAAGAATAAAACAAGCGTTTTAGAAAGTGATGGCCACAACCCACTTCATTACACACTAGAAGCTCCTCCATCCATGGACCCATGTGAACGCTGCCTTCCTCACCTCTGTTCCTCCTGGCATGAGTTAACATGAGCCAGGCTCAGACATGCAGCTGATTGACATCAAAGGATCCACTTGACACAATTTATTCCAACTATTTCATTTTAATGACTGCTGCAAAGTTGTGCTATAAGAGGCTAGACTTAAGCCTAAACCAGTGCAATTCAGATCACAGCTTCCAGTCTGCCAAGACAAGCTGCCTGTTCAGACCAGCTTTAAAATCTCATTAGTTTTAGACAGCATGATGCTTCTGAGAAGGACACCTGACAGCAATCTCTTCATCTGCACAGGGCTCAATCAACAACAACAACAACAAAAATAATAACAAAAATGCTTGCAATTTGGTGATCCAGTTGCAGCATACTCTGCCCTTTTTGACCTATGTGATCACAAACACTGGGATCTCAGCTCACTCCTGCAAGGCAAGAGCCAGCTTGCTTTCCATAAATGCTGTGCCCTCGCAAGCTGTGCTGCTGAAAGCCACCGGAGCTTCCCCAGCCAGGGAGAATGACTCCTTCCCAGCAGGATTTTGAGATCCTTCACACACGAGCAAGGACACTTCCCTGAGCACACATGAATCAGGGAGCTAGTTTGACTTCCCAGATCTCCCACTGCCCCCCTCCTCAGCTCCTTGTTTCCAAATGATGCCTCCAGCTTCACGCCTTACTCACCAGATCCACAGAAAGGCAATGGGCTCCAATGCAGGTTTATGCGTTGCCTTGGTACAATGCAACCAGACTTTTTATATGCCGCTGCCAATGACTAAGCGTTAAATCTGTGAAGTACGCACCGAACGACACATGCCATGAGACATGTCCCATCAGTTCAGAGACACGATGTGTCCTACTGCTCCTTTGTGCCCTAGAGCCAGCCTGAACCTGCCCCAGTGGGCAGCCCCCTGTTAACTCCCCTCTCCTTGCTGGGGACTTGGGTCACCCCAGCGCCCACGGCCACCCAACCCCGCTGGCCATCGTGCACTACAATTCAGCACGCTTGAACTGCTCAGGAGCTGCAAACAGCTCAGGGGGCACAGGTTGACCACCCACTCCGTGTTACTGCAGACTGATGATGATCAGGGAGGTGTCCCGGTCCCAAGCCTGACAGTGGTCAAGAAGAGACTGGACGACGCCCTCAGACACATGGGGTGAACTGTGGGTTGTCCTGTGCAGGGACAGGAGTTGGACTCGATGATCTTTGTGGGTCTCTTCCAACTCAGCACATTCTGTGATTCTATGACCCACCTGCAACTGGTTCTTTTAATTCTGTCTTAAAATAATATTCTCAGATGGAAGCTATTCTTATTAATTGAAACACAGGAGAGATCAGGCTGAGGATTAGAAACCACATCTCTAATTTTTATTAGTTAGGAACATGCAATACACGTTTGTTCTTTCTTTTAGTGTTTCAGCCTAAAGGTAATTTCCCTCAGTTCTGCTACCAAACATCAAGCACTAAATAGCTCATTCTTTTTGTTTACACTTTGGTGAAATAACAAGTAATAGCAAGCCCTTAGATAGAGCATTGACTCTTTGGAATTCAATACACTTTATAGGAGAACCAAACAGCATTCCTACTTACTAACAAAGGGCAAACACAAAGGGACACAGAGGAAGGGAGGCTATTTTCTTGAAATCAAGCAACCAAGCAAAGGCAGTGCTGAGATTTGGACCCGGGGGTCCCGAACGCTCCGTGTGCCATCAGCTGGGACCGCGTCTCTGCCGGGACGCCCCAGCCACGCTCGCCAGGCCAGCGGCCCTGGGAGCTGAGGAGAATGCAGGAGCGAGATGCGGATGAGAGGCACGCACGGCCCCCTGCTTGAAATGCGGGTCGAATCGGACTCAAATATCCCCCTGCACCTAGAAATTCTCTGCCTGAATACAAATACACCCCAGCCTCACTGCAGAAAACTGCAACGATTAATGCCAAAGAGCAGCCCACTACAGGCCTCCCATTAAACTGTACCCAAAGAGAAAAATGCATTGATTTTGAATTTTATTTAAAAGTTCACCAAATAGCTGTGCACTTCTCCTTACATCTCCCTATCAGATACTAAACACCCTCCCACACCCCAAAAAAATCAACCGACCACAGTACCTTGTATTGGCAGCTATGCCCAAGAAAGTTACTAGAAGTGAGAAGAGAGGAGGCTGGTAGCTGCTATGCGTGTCCAGCCCGATTAGATCACCAGCAAGCGTCCCATGAAAGGAAGGGGACAAAACCGTTAGCCATTTGTATAGTGCAACACGTGATCAGTTCACATGAATGTGAAGTTTCAAGAGATGCAAAAGAGGACGATTTCTGGCACCAAAGCCAGACTCTTTCCATCATCTTGTTTTCAAAATGAAAGCCTGTCTGTGCCTTTCTCTCCTCTGGTGCAGTTACAGCTCTGCAGCCAGTTGCAAAGAACAGTCGAGGAAGCGAGTACACAGCAGTAAGAGCCTGCAATAGGATTTGTTTTATAGCCAAACTACAGACCAGGTCCATGTTCTGGAAGATGCTGTCCTAACAAAGAATAATGAGACTGATTCCTGCTCCAAGGCACCTGCAGTTAAGCAATAATGATCCTTCGCCCATGACCCATTCTGATACACTGTTGTCAGTCATTCGAGTTGGGAAAATGCATGTTTGACGCATGCAATAACTCACCCAACCGCTGTGAATTACAAGGCAAGGTTTGTCTCATTGAGAATGGACCAGCAGAGTGCCAAGGGCTTCTCAGGGGAGGGAAAAGAGCTGACACTTCTGTAACGGGGGCAAAATAAACCTCCTGCCACTTTTCAACGTGATTAAATTAGACCAGATCTATGTCCATTGTACAGAATTATGTATCAGATTTATAAACAGTTACATAGCGTTTAAAAACAAAACTCTAACAAGCCTTGACTAACAGTCTGAACACCAAAGATCCAGCAATGAAACCAGAGAAATCCACACAATGCTTTAAATCTAAATACTGTGGCCTTTTAATACATGATAACTGGGAAGTAAAATATGTATCGAAGCATGAAATTAGTGAGCCTTGCATCTGAACTGAGAAACGCAACATAGCAACGTAAATTAGTCATAAGTCCCCCGAAACACAGAAAAAATAGCATTTAGAATTTAAAGTGTTATCCATGCAAATAAAGGTAAATCATTTATCTCAGCATGATTTTTAAGCTGACTCAACATCCTTCTATAACTATATGCCTGCCTACAACTGAAATGTCTTCATGCTTGAGAGGAAAGCCGGATGAAACCCAGCGTGAGCACCTCCATGTGCGATGACTCTGGTATGGCAGCCCTGCCCCAGCTTGCTGGGAATTTGGAGGATTGTGCATCACCTTTCTGTGCTTTAGTTTCCTTTTCAGGTAACCACTACCTTATGGACTTCATTTGGTATTGAGTTCATTTGGAAAACTGCAATCTATGGGTGGCAAGAACCAGCCCAGTTTATTAATCATATTTTTCCTTCTTCCTCCAAGTATCCCATTGACAATTACAAGGCAAAAAGAGATGTTTTCACACCTGTAAAAGCAGCTGTCTCACAGCGCTTGTCTTATCAGCGCAAAGATGAAACCACACACAACCATCCCACAGAGAGGACCTGCAAGGAGAATGGGTGGAGAAACGGCTGCCCCATTGCCATCCCTGTGGCCACCCCAAGGGACAGGCAGCCCAACCTGCCCTAACCCATAGCTAATCCTGCCATTTTTGGAGGACTGGGAGGTGTTGGTACCCAGCTATTAGTACACGAACCCTCATTCCCATGGGGTTTACTGACAATCTCAGACTTAGTTAACTGCATCTTTTTGAAATATGGAAATGTGTGGGAAGAGGCAGTGAAGAACTTTTAAAAATTGCAGTACTTTGATCCTAATTAACAGAGTTGACTGAAAGCAAAATATGTAGAGCTAATTTTCACAATATTTTTCCACCATCCCTAGACAGAGCCTTTTTCCTGGCACTGTTTAAAATTAATGAAGTAAATATGTTTGCATATTTATCTTTTCATTACATGGAAACAACAACAAGGAAAACAGATTGAACTGAGAGCAGAATTCTTCCACTCCAAAGCAGTCTGGATGTGTTTTTTGTCTCAGTTCATACAATGCAACCCAAATCAAACAAGCAATGCAAGTTCACTGGCCATGTAAGTAATCAGTTTTATCCAACGGAGCTACTACAAAATAACTGCCGTAGGAATCGACCCCTTCATTTTATTTTTGTCTCTATGGTGAGATAATGAAATGGTTTTCAAGGAAGACAACTTCCTTCCTGAAGTCTAAAAACCAAATCACTTGCCAGTTACCCCAGTCAACTGCTACCTTATGGCTAATAGATTCGGGCAACGGAAAAATGAGAAAGGACATATAGGTTATTTGGGACTCTTGTATTAATTCATAAAGACATCTCCTCTTTTTTTTTTTTTTTGTAACCTGTAGCCCAGAATCTGCAAACATAAGTGCCTGAGACATCAGTGGTCCCTACACGACATTGCAAACTATGGTCTGATCAGGATCTTACACATGTGGGACGGGAGGAGCAGAGGAACAAACCTGTAGGACTGAGCTTCAGCTTCAGCAAACTCCATGCAGAGAAGAGAGGCAGCTTGCCCAAGTCCTGCTCAAAGCTGCAGGCAGGCTCCAGAGTTGAAGGGAGTGAGGTGTATGTGATTCATACATGTGCAGATAAAGCAAGAGAAGCAGCTCAGCCTTGCAAGGATGATTAAGCAGAGGCAGAAGGTAAGGGACCTTCCTTTGGGTTTGAAAACTGCCAGCTTGTCCCCAAGTCTGACTGGACTTAACAACCCTGGAGGTGTTTAAAAGGTGTTTAGATGACGTTCTTAGGGACATGGTTTAGTGCTAGAGTTAGGTTAGGTTATGGTTGGACTTGATGGTCCTGAGGGCCTCTTCCAACCGAAATGATTCTATGATTCTATGATCTCCCTGGCCAGGAAGACCCTACTAATTCCAATGGCACAGCACATGCAGGGAGGGAATCCTCCAGCCCATCAAGTGCCTTCTATTTAAATGTACTCCATAAAATACCCATGACATTGGTAGCTAGACATCCTCTGTCGTGGGAGACAGGATGAGTGAAGATTGTATCTAGCATTGGAACTCACCTCTTCTTATCCAGTTTTACCTTAATTATCACGGATACAATAATTCAGTAAAAAACATGTCGTCGTTGTTGGTTTTTTTTCCCCCAAGGGTCACAAAGGCTAAGTAAATGTGGTGGATTTTGCTCTATTCAGTAATTCCTAGTTATGCCTTGATTACTGTATTGATTGCCATTACAAATGCTGAGTACCCATGATTGAAGTGATAATTAAAAATGCAAGTTGTACTCAGCAGTTGTTCCTCTATTATTACAGAGCTGAAGGTCTTGGACTAGGCTGTTCACAGCATCGATTACATGTGCACATACACAAGACCCTATGGATACTCAGATCACAGAAACTACAAAAGAAAAAATAAAGAGAAAAGAACTATTATCCCCCTCTCCATCACCTCATATTAGAGGATTAACTAGCATGCAGAGTTATTAGCTTTTAGTCTACCTGAAAGAGAAGACGACACTTTGATGATGGTATTTCAACCATGACATTTTGCTCTGTTTTCAAATCTGTGACACTATTGGAGAGATCTCGCTTTTGTGAAACTTCATCTACTGTACAGCTTTTGTATAGAGCTTTGGCACTTAGAGATGAAACTACAAATACACAATTTCTTACTTTCCTCCTAAATGGCACCATAAGATATCAACTACACTATCATGCATAGAAGACAAAAAAAAACCCCTTCCACACTTCTCAGTTTGTTTCTAGTCCATCAGTTAGGAAGTTTTGGCTTTCTTGACAATGTAGTTTTCTTTTTCAGAATATGAATAGCAAGATCAGTTAAGTGACACTGTGGTAAATGGCACGATAACTACAAAATCCCTTGTTATTTTTTTGCCACAAAAGTCTAGGAAATAGCAATGGATCTCAAGAGTAAATGTTGCCTGTGTACATAAAAGGGTTTGCTCTTTGAACTTCACTGAGATGACACAGTCATTGCTATATGAAAGTGTGAGCATTTTCTTATATTTTGCAACAATTGTCAAGCAAGTGAAAGCTTTATTTGATTTTCATTCACATGTGAAGACAAGATTTAGTACTCTAGTGGAACACAGTGTCAGAAGGGGTTTAAATTGTAATGCTATCACTTTAACATCTTTAAGGCACCTTTTTAGAAAATAAACTCATCTGCCTATAATGACTAAATGACACAGTAATGGAGAAGAGCTTGAGGTTTTCTTATGGTAATAAAAGGGAATACTTCACCAAGAGAAAGAAGAGAGCTTTGCACTTCCTAGAAACATTTCCAAGAATCTTTCAAAATAATGGAAAAATAAATACATGTACAATATTTACACACACACACACTCACACTGATGTAGGTCTAGATTTCTGACAGCAACCATCACTTTAGAGAGACAAGGTAAAAAGAAAATTAAAACTCTCAGCAGAGTACTTGATGCAGGAACACAATTCCAGGAAGGAACTGGCAGGTGATTCCATGACAGTCCTGGGATTGGTGAGAACTGTTGGCCAATGCTAGCACTCCACCCATTTCCAAAAACACTTAAGTAATATAGCATAAATATTGACTATGCGATGCACAGATAAAGATGTCTTAGCTGAAAGCCCTTAAAGAATAACATGGAAAAAAAATCCCACACTGTTTTCACTAATCCTCTGTGAAGCACTCCTGGCTCTATACAATCTAGTTAGCCCGCATATTTTATTTGCTCCTATGTATCCCTAAAGAGAAAATACTGAACAAAGTTGCTTCCCTCTTTCCAAACACAAATGGCATAACTCTAAACAAAAGATTTTGTGGGTGCATAACCACAGTGATCTGCCTGTTTCCCTGGCTGCTGAATTTGTGAAACTATTGTCATTAGAAAAATTGCTCATCACAGTCCTGTGTTGAAAAACAAACACAGAATAAAATGTACTTCGAGGCATGATTTGCAACTGAAAGCCAACCAAAAAGCAATGAATACACTCCAACAAGGCTAAATGATATAGCATAGCTCTTTCAGCCAGCACGTGAACCAAAAGATTATACTTGACATCTGGCAGTAGGTAAAAACATGCTTGGTGGACTGCAACTCTCAAAGTACTCTGCAGAATATTGATACCAGGTAAGTCAGAAAGTAACTACAGCTGGACCATTAGGAGAACACAGAAGAAAAAGAAAATGTGTTCTTTTAGGTGAGACAGGATAGTAATCCCAATATAGACTATATAAATTTTTTTGTCCTTTAATTAGATTTTTCATTGGTTTGCATTGTTCTATTCAAATTCATTGCAATAGCTGATCACTTAGTCAAGACCTTCCAAAAGCAGAACTCTGTTTTGCATATGCACTGATGCCAAGCAAATTTCTCCATTACAGAGTAACAGTTGCAATTGTTCCTTCTCAACTGTGTGCTAGAAAATAAATATGCCCATTTAATAAGAATGCAGGACAATTAATGTTTATTAAAAGCACACAAGGCATCAAACTGACAGCAGAAGCCAAAATATGCATTATGATTTTGGTCTTGTCAATACTTGCATGCACAAATAAGTAGGAAAACTCATACTTTCCATTACTCCCACTTCAAAATTGTCACAATCCTGGTTTTCGGTTTGAAAATAATCATATATGTTTTCCACAGAAGATTCACTTATATTTTATATTATAGAATCACAGAATGGTTTGGGTTGGAAGGGACCTAGTCCCAACCTCCCTGCCATGGCCAGGGACACCTTCCACTAGACCGGGTTGCTCAAAGCCATGTCCAGTCTGGCCTTGAACAATTCCAGGGACGGGGCATCCACATCTTCTCTGGGCCACCTGTTCCGGTGCCTCACCACCCTCGTGGGGAAGAATTTCTGCCTTCTAACTAATTTAAAAATCCATCCTCTTTCAGTTTAGAGCCATTACCCTTGTCCTATCACTACATACCCTCATAAAAAGTCCCTCTCCGGCTTTCTTGTAGGTCTCCTTTAGGTACCGGAAAGCTGCTATAAGGTCTCCCCGGAGCCTTCTTTTCTCCAGGATGAACAACCCCAACTCAGCCTGTCTTAAGAGAAGTGCTCCAGCCCTCTGATCACCTTCGTGGCCTCCTCTGGACTTGCTCCAACAGGTGCATGTCCTTCCTATGTTGGAGGCCCTAGAACTGAATGCAATACTCAGGTGGGGTCTCACGAGAGCAGAGCAGAAGGGGGAGAATCACCTCCCTTGAGCTGCTGGTCACACTTATTTTGATGCAGCCCAGGATACGTTTGGCTTTCTGGGATGCAAGAGGACATTGCTGGGTCTTGTTGAGTTTCTCATCAACTAACACCCCCAAGTCCTTCTCCTCAGGACTGCTCTGAATCCATTCTCTGCCCAGCCTGTATTTGTGCTTGGGGTTGCCCTGACCCATGTACAGGACCTTGCACTTGGCCTTGTTGAACTTCATGAGATTCACACAGGCCCACCTCTCAAGCCTGTCCAGGTCCCTCTGGATGGTATCCTTTCCCTCCAGCATGTCAAGGAATTATTTGACCATTCAGGAGGTCAGGGATACTGGGCAAATGCCACTTACACATTTTTCTTCAAGAAACACAAGGTCAAAATTAACAGTTAAGACGCAGTGAAGAGCATGGCTCAATTTATGCCACTCCTCTCTTGCACTTGCATGCTTCCCAAACTTGATTCTAAAAAAGACCTTGTTACATGCAAATACAACCCATTATATCAGCTCAATTAAACTTAACGGTATCATAAAGTCAGCAAGCATCTGGAAGTATTGATAAGGTTTCAGTTTATGGACATTTTGGTGGGGGAATTGCTGTTTTCTTTTACATAATGATGCAGCTATTATGGATTTGGGGAGGTTGGGTTTGGGGGCTTTTTTCCCTGCTTTCAGTTTAACAGTTTGCTATACCTTCATTCAAACATATATGTGAGATCAGTGGTACTGAATTTCTTCCAGTTTTAATCTTGAAATCTGGTGTATATATATATAAAGAAGCTTCCTCATCAGTTCAACAGCTTGTCTTATCCTGATGCATTGGAATAAAGAGACAGCTCACTTTGGCCATATGTTTCAGTTGTTCCTCTCACTCCCCCGCTGTCTTTCCACACATACCATGACCATGGACAACCTCTCCTTAAGTGGGCAAACAAATGGTTTAGCTCAGATTTGCACAGTGTGTGCCGGCTTGTGTGGGCTCCAGGATCCAACTCGGCTTTATCATTTCAGGCAAACATATTTCTGACAGACACCGTGGTAATTAGAGCAGCTCGATTTTATTAGATTGACAACAGATTAAAGGCCAGGATCTCAACTAGCAGAAATTGGTGTTGCTACCCTGAAAACCATGGTGCTACAGTGATCTATGCTAGCTGCAAGCATGGCACCAGGACTTTTACATTGTTTTGTGCCCCTTTACGTAGCGAGATTTTGAAAATTAAATGTTTTCAACCCTGTGGGTGTGGTGCATCATCTACTTGCCCAGAGTAGACTTCACTGACATTCTGGAATTCAGTTTCCACTTCTAATTGCCTGCCCCACCAAATGGTTTAAATTCATGAAGAACAATGTAATTGAACTTCAGATTAAGAGTGGGAGCCTTTTCATCCCTATACAATGAGAAGGTGAAAAAAAAAAAAAAAAGTAAAATCTCATCTTTTGGGATCTTTATAGGTACCAATGGCCCTGGACAGTCTGCCCCTCATTTTCATCTGAAAATATTCTGTATGTGTCTCCTTTATGTCTCACATCTCAATGATGTGAGCTACCTATAGTTTGAATCGGTGATGATTTCTACTAAGGAAAAACCCAAACTGACAAGTTCAGATCCAAGACCCATTAGCACAAGCCTTGAATTCTCAAGGACTGAAAGCCCAGACATGAAGATCCTCAAAACGACATGACCTTAGTAGACAAACAGCACGTGTAATGCTGAGGAAGATCCTTAATTAAAGGGAGGCCTCATCTAAAAAGCTGTTCTATCTTAGGTCTTGTGAGCCTTCACCTAGTCCTTATTAGCCCTTCTTCAACAGGTAACAGGACCCACGCACCAAACCTCACTGTTTATATAGCTTTATATAGTAAGATTCTGACTATGTGCCAGGGTGTTCAGAGGCTGTCCTGGATTGTCCCCACACAAGCAGGTGACCTGGATGTGCAGGGATGAGGGCAAAGGAGGCCTTTTACATCAGGTGGGTCCATGCCTGTTATCATAAGCATGGGCATTATCAAATCTCATCAAGCACCCATCTGACCTCATACCAGAGGTGAGCTGCATTTGTTTTGATCAGGGAAAGAAAAGAGGATAAAAATCCATTAAAATGAACCTACTCTAAGAGGCAATCGAGACTATCCCATTTATTTGAAGTAGACATTATATCACAAAACATTTCAAGAGCTTTGTGATGTTTGGTCTATTTTTAAAGACTTTCAGTTAGTCATAGATGAACCTCAAAACATTCAGCAGCTTGATATGACTAAATATGCTTATCCAAGCCTGTGACCTGACATAAAAAGCGGTTGCAGTGATTTATGTCAGCTGAGGAGGTCAAACTAGGAGACAGGCCTCTCTTGTGATGCATAAGGATTTTTTGCTCTTACAACTCAAGTTTAGAACAACCCAAAAGAAAATCTTCCACAAGAAAACACCACTGTTATAATCTAGTCTGACCTCTCAAGACAAGCAAAGAATGTTTCACCCAGTAACTCCTCCATCACAGCTCTAACTTCAACAACGCAATACCTTTTAAGATGATGTTTAAACATTTGGATGTCTCCAAGACTGGAAGAAACCAGCTTATATCTCCAGAAGTTCGTCAGGACCTATTTTGTATGTAGTAATCGAACAAAAAAAAAACACACCAAGATTTTTATCGGTTCAAGAGACAGGCAAGAGGAGCCTTTCTTTGTTCTTTAAATCTCTTGCTAGTGTTACACAAATTCCTTATTTACAAGGCTGAGGTATTTCCAGAGTCAAGAGTGCTGTCCTGAGGGGTCAGCAGCTCTTTACACAAACAACCACACTCGGACATTAAAGAAATATTTCCCATCAAATTACTAGCACAACGAATAAACAAATTAAAGCCCAGCTGATGAGCATGCCTTATCAATGTACTGATTGATTATCCCCCAAGTCAGAGGGTGTTCATCTCCTGGAAAAACTCAGGAAATATGGTCACAAGTGGTTTGAACCAAACGATAACACTGCTGAGTGGCCACTATAGAGCAGCACTGGAGCTGAAGATCCTCCTCCCTCCAAAATCATCACCTGTATCCCCACTAATGCAACAAAACCCTGATCCAATGCTCACCTGAAATCAATGGGACCAGGTCAAACACAAGTGCTCTGCCCCTGTCATACCCACAGAACACAACTGTTCTCTCTGAAACTCCAAAAACACATATCAGAAGTGAATCAAGAGAATTCATAGTTGGAAAAAAAGCATACCTGGAATGCATCATGGCTCTAAAGGCAACATTTTCCCCTCAGTTCTCCACACAAAGCTGTTTGTAAGCACACCAAAAAAAATACTGAGTGCTAAAATTGCAGTTTTATTCTTTCCAAAACAAGTTTCCACAAGCTCTCCACAGCTATTCTGCTTCCTAACATCTCTTGCCCAATAAAAGACAGGGTTAAAACACCAAAAAGGCACCTGTCTGCACTAAAAATTAACTACCTGTAAAATTACTTTTTTTTTTTAAATGAAGTATTTTTTTGGCAAAAGCAGGACTTTTCTTTTGGCCACAGTTCTGTAACTTGCAAATGTTTTAACTGATTTGGGTCATATTTAGTTGAGCATTTTCATCTGGGCTTACAAATAAATAACACAATTTTCACAGGAACTTCTAAAGAGTTCTATAGCAAAAGAATTCTGAAAAGTTTGGCAACTATTAAGCCTACCAAGTAATTTTTTCTTAAAAAAATATATTCTGTATCATAAAAAAACAGCTTCATGATAATTTAAATCGTTATCATGTGGGCTGACCATATGAATACTATTGGAGCTGTATATTGCGGCACATTAGTTTTTTCCAGCTGGGTGATGGGCAAAGTTGTTTGCTTTTTAATCCAGCCACATCTGATATCACAAAGAAAAAAAAAAAAAAAATGTTGAGCATGAACAACTTGGCCCAATGCGTGGGAAAGCAGACTTTTCCTCCTGAAATACTTCGCTTTTATTGATTTTGAGACTGAGCGTCTTGACTTCCACAGCTTTTTCTTTCTATGATTTGGATGATCCCATCGTGGTGACAATGTCACGAGTTTAACCTTCTCATTTTCCAAAAATCTGCACACAGGTAGGCTTTTACTGGAAATTAAAGTCCAAGTATTGATAACACCCTGTGGTGTTTCAAGCAAGAATTTCATCTTCCAGTTTGGATATTGCTACAAAAATGTACATATTTGTTAGGTTTTGTTACATTTTTTGAGATCTTCAATGTATTAGTCAAATTCATTAAACTTTCCAGCATTCTGGTGATCACCAAATCTATGTGGTCAGCAAAGCTAAGTGCACATGGGCAGACAAATGTGACATTACTTTTCATCTTCTTTTTAACTTCAATATTACAGTCTTAACCCAATGCAGTATCATTTTTCCTTCCCATTTTTCAAATAAACCATTAGACTATCTAATATGGCATGTTACTTAGGAAAGTCAAATTAGGTGATGACCAGCTACTGAATGTATTATAAAAACAAAAAACACATAGGCATGATTTAAATGTGAAGTGCCATTTTGGTATTAAACCACTCAGCTTCCATTTGACAGTACAATATTCAGAGACGCAAATTAGCCTTTATCTATAATTATATGCATGCATTTACCAAAAAAAAAAAAAGTTTTGAAACGTATTTTCTGGGAAAACAATCTTGAGATGAAACAATTAGGCACTCATATCAGCCTCTGCCTTGTTCAGAATAGGTAAAAATGGTATTTTGAGGTATAGTTCCCAGGCAAATTGCACACAGCACAGCTGCTTCAGAACTTGCAGGCTGCTTTTTTTGAGAGAGCTCTCACTTCTTTCATCTCAGGAAACAGATAAGCATTTGAACTTAATGGCCATGAAAATGATGTGGCCAGAGGTGTATATTCCACTAAGCACTCGATGCCTGAGCATCTCTGAGTCCCAAAGACAACAAGTGACACTCGCAGGCATCACTGGCTTTACTTCATTTTATTTTGGACCAGCCCTTCTTTTGTTTCAATTTGCTCTTTTTTCTTTTTTATTCATTTCCAGCGGTGCAGAAAGCTTCTATGCAGCCTCAACAGAGGCCTGGTTTTGGTATGAGAATATACAGAACTGTCCTTTTTAATTGTAGCTCTAACGATGAAAGTCAGATTTCCAAAGCTTCATATACGACACAATATTTTGCCAAGTGAATATATTTTTTCCCCTTCCTTCTAAAGGCAGCACCATAAAAAGCTGCATTTAAATAATCATATAGGTCTTTTCATCCACTGATCCCAACGAGCTTTAAAAAAGGAGCGTATCATTAGCCTCAACTTACCATGGGAGAAAATAAGGTGGAGAAGGATGAATTTTCACCATTATTTGTATTTGGAAATGGGCATGAGGAACTCTAATGCAGCTAGGACCCTACAGTACCATGTCTTCTACATAATGCCAAATAATGGAGGGTTTTACCCGAAAGAGCACTCAATAAGGGTGCAGCTCCACAGCAGCACAAGCAAATCCAAGCCCCAGGCCCCCTCCCACCTCCTAGACATTCGCTCTTGCTCCCTTCCTCTTGCAGTTGGGCCATTCCAACAAAAAAAGCAGGTTGCTGTTGCTGCAGGCTTACCAGGAGCTGTGAGTGCCCTGTGTGGGATGGGGCGGGCAGCCCAGCCCTGCTCCCAGCACCCTGCACACCCACCACCTGCATCTCCATCACGGTCAGACCTGGGTTGGTGGGCTGACCTGCCACCCTGCGCCCTGTCCCATCACCCAGGGGACACAGCTGCCTTGCTGCTCATCACAGCCTCGTGCCCTGGAAACTCAAGAAGTCTACTAGAGAATGGACTGACAGGAGCTGGTCAAAAACCTGCCTTAAATACAGTGCTGCCCTTCTCCTTCACTCCTCCTGCCTTTTGAGGAAGATAACAGATCAGCAATTAAAGCAAGCAGGCAGTGCCTGTGCAGCAGGCACTGTCTATATGCAACTTGCCACGGTCATTGTTACTGTAGGTCAGCTGCAGAATGTTGAAAAAGTTAGACTGATAAATTTAATATCAGGTGGCATTTAAGCTGCTGACAGCCTATTAAGCCCACTGTGCTGTAGGATGCGGGCACTTAATTACTGAGATGGTATCGGACCTCACAGTCAGCACAGTGTGGTACATGTTAGCTTGCAAGCAGAGCCCAACAAACCTTTTCTAATAAAACTTAAAGCTAGAGAAGCTTTGAATACAGGAGCTGTTTTAGTCCTGCTGCTGCACAGAGTTTGGGTCGTCTGTAGGCTGTGTCAAACAGCAGCAGAGACCAAAGGAGCAGCCACCCCAGCTCCTGTAGCATTTTTCCAGAAAGTGGGATTACTCCTTGCTGTTGCTTCATGTAAGATGTCGATTTTTTTTCCTCTTTTTTCTTGAAACACAGTCAACAAAACAGCTCTTCAGAGGGCAAAGACAATTCTCAGAATTGAGATAAACTGTGGAAGGATATGCAAAAGATCAATCACCGCACCCAGTCATAACACTCTTCTATTAACAGAGCTTGCAGTATCTTAGGATGGGTCATTTTCTCAATTTCCCCTCTCTTTTTGGAGATAGATAAGCCTGCGGCATGCAGACATGACGGTGGCTGGTGGCAAAGACAGGAAGCTCCCAGAGAGTACACAGCTGGGAGATACCTGCCAGTTTACAGAAATATCTGTTGGCCCGTTGCAAAGCTGGGGTCTGGACCACCAGCTCCCACTGCACGTTGCCAACTCTCTCTGCCACAAGTTTCAAGGCATAAAGATGGGATTTGGCAAACTTGACTGGTACCAATGACAGAAGCAGAACTGGCAGGCTCCGAACACCTCTGTTTCTTATTGCCTAGATGCATCAGAATAAAACCAAATATAGTCAAACAGGGAGAAGGCATATGAGGCAAGCGAGAAGAACCAGAAGGTTTTAACCCAATCATGCTTTCTACTTCAGTAGGAAGGACAGACCACAGGTTCGTGAAGTGCACTGAAGACTCTCTGTAGGAAGAGGCTCAAGTACCAAGGTGATGGTCAGCAACATAAAATAACTAGACCACAAAAATTAATAGTGTCAGGCTCATTTGAATGTGTATTTTTAAAATGCATGTAAAATAAGGAACTCGTGAGGGAAAGCTATCAAAAAAATAGTGTAATTAGATCTGAGGTCATGAAAGACATCAAAAGAGTTTACGATTTCTTCCACTCCACCCAAGAATATCCAAGGAATATAGTTTCAAAGCCCAAGGCACAAGTGCAATTGTTTGTTCAGGTGCTGGTCACATCCCCATAATTTCTGTTGCTGTAACATTATTGCAAACCTCAAGTAACACCAGCAAAGGCAGCTGCCTACCACCATATGGCAAACAGAAATATTTACTTGCTTTTAAAACTCTTCTCAGGTTATAGACAGATGACCAAAACAAATCAAGTTACCACTGACCATGCAACAGCATCAGAGTGCCCCAGGACCCAAGCAGAGTATGAGCTTTTAAATAGTGAAAGTTTAAGATTTTGAATTAACTCATTTCATTTTGCCTTTGCTCAGGCACAGCCAGCGACAGCAGCTCAGCTGATGAGCAGCAGCTCATCAAGCCGAGCCAGCCCAGGCAATTGTGCTGTGCAAAGATACCCTGATTTTATGCCACCGTTTCTTCTGGTGAACCCATTCTGCATCAGAAGTGGTGTTGTTTGGAACATCGGAGATGTTAAGAGAGCGAATTTGTTTATGAATATGGAGAGGAATTGAGTAAATTTGATACACTGGTCAAAGGAGAAAAGGGATCAGAGAACAGTTACCATAAAACCTCATTATGAAAGCACCCATGAGAGCCATCGGTTTGCACTATTACTATATAAAGACTTTTTGTCATAATGGGGATATCTGAAATAGTGCTTAGTGCAGTGGGACATGCTTTAACTTCACAAAGTATGTTACAACAGGCAACTATTTAATAAGGCTGCTTGAGGATCAGGTCAGCAGGTAATTCACCAGGAATGAGCCACTTTTAAATATTTTACTAACGGAACACACCAAGATAATAATATCCCATTCACCAGCTTGCCCTTCAAGATGATATGACCCTAGTACCTCCTTTACAGTGAAGCAGACCTTTTATTAGAGAAAGGTCCTTCAATTTAAAGATCTCCCCCATGGTGACAGCGTGCCATTTTGCAGCTAGAGATGCAAAGACTTCTGCGTATGAAAGCAACATTTGGGTGGCCCTAAAAACTCCCCTTAAAAATTTAAGCTTTGTGTGTCAGATGCAGCCAGCAGCAACACCTGAAAAGGCTGTTTCACACACCCCATTATAAGCTTCTACTTTCAGTGACTCTCATTTCAAAGGTTGCCAACTTTAAATACTGTGGATGAAATCTCCCATAGTTGTTCTCTGCCCCTCCTATAATAGCTTGCTCTCGCTTTTGGAAGGGAAGTAGGACTTTGAAATTTTGTGGTGTTCCTTTGCTCTCCCCCACCTTCTTAAAAAGCCTACAATATTATATTTTTTATATGCCTGCTAAAACACAGTCTCCCAAATTAAGTACTTCTGAGCTACCAAAGACCACAGTCCAGATTGCTTGAACTGTTTTTGTTCCTCTTTGTGCATGCAGATATTTCCCAAGAATTCTTCCATCCTAATGTTGGGCATTCTCATTTCACCTATAAAACCCACTTCTCACTTAGTGTGCAACAGAGGGTTGCCAGAAGAAGAAAACAAGTCTGAGCAAGAGGAAAACTTACATTACACATGTATTTGACAAGACTTGCCCAGATAACGGCAGAAGATAATGTGTAAAATGGTCAAATTATGGCAGCATCAATTCTGAGATTTCTTAACCTTGGAACCCCAAATTCGCCTCAGACCCATGTCTATTCAGCTCTGACCAAAAGGCAAAGTCTGAGGAAAGGAAATGCCTCATAGATGGTGCCCAACAGGAAATGCCCCAAAATCCAAGCCTACCAATACAAGGTTGAGTTTTCCAAAAATACTTCTGTTGGTATAACAAGCTCCCTAATGAAGTCAATGCTAAGTCTCCAATTTCCTCTAACAGAATTTGGAAATTTAAGTCAATCGTGCTTAGCTTGTTAGTATTTCCTAGGGCTCTCCTGAATCCAACAATATACTTCTAATTGTGTCACGGTGCATTATTTTATTTAGGCTAGCAAAGCTCCACAGTCTAGTTTCTCTCCATCTCTTTCACAGGGATCCTATTTACCCTAAACAGTGAAGCTGAAACTCATCAACACCACGTACTGAATGGACACCTTGATCTGCAGAGAAGAAATGGGTTGTGATTCACCATGCGATTAACTTGCTGATACTGTAGCACAGTGCAGCTCCAAATCAGACTGCACTGTCTTAGAGAAGCACAAGGAAGATGAATAGAGGTCACTAATATTTAGTCACCAAGACCTTTATAAAAGTCAGAATAGTTAGACTGCAGTGACCCAAAAAGGCCACGGAACTAATAAAATAACAGAATACACGAAATATGAGAAAGAGAAAAATGGAAACAAATTGAAAAGGATCCACCCAATCAATGACTAAAGGAGTTGATAAGGGAATTAAATGCTCTGCGTTGTACCCTAATAACCTACAGAAAATCTGAAACTTCAAATAATGAGAACAGCAGGGCTCAGCCTTCATGTGCCCCAAATCACAGCTGCTTAACAAAGTGAGGGTAAAACTAGCTCGAGTACTCGAATGCCAGTCTCACTGTGGCTTTCTAGATCCTTTCCAGTTTCCCAGTGGTTTGGCACTGTGAGAATACTTTCTGGGGCATTCATCTCTTTCACAAAAACATTTATCTCATCAGCAAGTAATGTGTGACATCCTCACTGGCAGTCCCAGGAGTGAAGGGAAGGATTTAATGAGCACAGACTCTAAATCACTTCCTGATTAGGGCTCAAAATGAGATGACTACATCTTCAAAAGAAGAAAAAAAAAAAATCTTTGTGTAGAAAAGGCAAAGGACAGTTTTACTCATGCAGCTGAATGTTGTAAAATATTGCCTTGTCAACACCAGGACACTTGTCAACTAAACTACATTCCAAATACACCTTTAACCGCTCATCACTGTAGCACTGTGCAAGTTCTTGTGCTGCTACTGCCCCTTCCCATCCTCTGATAAAGAAAAGGACTCGGGCTCCTCAGGGGATGTCTCAAGCATCAGGCTCTTTTTGTGGCCCAAAAGAGAAAAAGAGGAAGAGGAGACTTTTTATCCCCAGTCACTTCCTCACCTCTATCCAGGGTTTGCATTCTGCTGCCAAATTGTTGGCACACCATCAAGAAATGACACGCTATTAATCACCACCGCAGTGCTGACAACGCGTGCATTTCCAACAGCACCTTCTACATGACTATTATTCAGCTGCTCCCCATTTGTTTAAATTAACGTAAAAAAATCAACACCAGAGCATACTCAGTGCCAGCAGCAAACCTGCCAAAGTCTTCTGGTAAAACCTGTACCCAGAGACCGTGCAAACAGGGGAAAAGAGAGGAGAGATTTTACTTTTTTCCCCAATATATCATTATTTGAGAAACAGTGCTCTTTCAGAGCTTTTATTTTTTGTGTGCCTGATTCTCACCTTATCTTCAAATGCATTAAAAGGCAGTGTTGTACCATGATGAAAAAAACAAACAAACAAACACACACAAAAAATACCCCAAACAAATTGAAATTTCCAATCTACAACAGATCAAGAGTTTCCTCAGGCAAATGAGGAAGGTGTAACACCGCTGATCCCAGGTGGGACACTACCTCTGCTTGGGTAGGGAAAGCAACAAGCTACTTTTCAATATCATAAGTGATATCCACAGCATTATTCTAACAATTGCTGACAGGACTACATTATTCATCTAGTCGTTTTTTCCCTTTTTCAATACTGAACATTTTCAGAAAATATATGACAAAGTCATTCAGGCACAGCTCACTTAGGGCTGACTTTACACTGTTTTCTTGGGAATTTTGCCTCATTGGCCTCAAACTGCTGGGTCAACTATTTTTCTTCTTGGATTTAGTTTTCTTAATGAAGCCTTTGAAAGAGTAGTTAAAAGAAAAAAAATATTCAATCTCTTCCAAGGAAAGATTGTAGGTGTTTATGACATTTTACATCAACTAAATATTACACAGTTTTTAAGAAAAAGTTTTACTTAAGTTACCACGGACTCTCCAGTTCATGACGTTTTGATGTTAGCAGTTATTAATAAATGCAAGTGTGAGCATTTCTATTACACATATATACCAAATATATACATCCCATGTAACCATGTCAATATAGGGCACATTGATATTAACATATTTTATGCAAGTATGCTAACCTTACTATAAGGAGATACAATGTCTGTCCCATGGGTGAAATCAGTGGGGTTGGGGGAAATCAACCCAATGTTAAACTATCACCCTTCCTTACATGTGCTTTTCCACTAAATCTGAAATATGGTCAAGTATCAATTTTGAGGTGATACTAACTATCCCAAAGGAAAGGATTTTTTGACCAGAAAGGGACAGATTTTGCCAAAGCACATCTCTCAAATGTAGGTCCAGCTTTCAGAAAAAAAATAAACAAAAACCAAAAAACACCAAACCAAAAGAAACAAACGAACAAAACCACCAAAACCCCCACAATTATGGTTCCTCCTTGCATTTCACTGTGCAAGGAAAAACTGGGAAAACCAAATAACTTGGGAACTTTAACTGTAGCCATCACTATCAACTTCATCTCTAATTAATGAGATGTTGTGACAGAAATTCTGTCAGTCCTATATACATTCGGAAACTCGCTTTAAACATGTTTTTTCTTCCAGATTTGTCTACGGCTGGGATTCCTGGAGACATCCTGCACTGAGTCAGAGCCAGGGCATGCCTTCAGATAGAGCACAACAGATCAAGGATATTTTCCCTACTTCTCCACGTTTTGTTTTTCAAGTAGAAGAAACTCAACTCTCATACTTGAGGAGAAGAAAAAGGAAGAGTAGGACATTTGATCTGTTATCTTCTAGTAGTCAGCTGGAATTCTACTGGATATCATCAAGGGGAGGAGGGAAAAGAATCTTACTCAAGTATGCAGAACAGCAACAACAGCTCAGGATTAGCTGCGGACAGAAAGACCATATAGGATTAACACAGTGAACCAGTCATCATGCTTACCAGAATATTCAAGAGCAAAATATTCAGAGGATTTCAGGACAGGATTTAGCAGAATTTGACTGAAAATAGCACCACATTTTGAATAAGCTTTATTGTATACAACAGCATCCGGTGTCTCTTGACCAAGATGACTTAATGTGCATTAATTGCAGAAGCATTTCTTGCATAACCATTTAGACAATCAGTTCACTGGACGGAATGGGAAGTTGTCAGAAAGGCATCTGCATACAAGATTCAAAGTGCAGGCGAGAGCCTTACCTGCAGCATATGAACTTTTAAATGACTGAAGTGCAGGCTAGGTATGATTACTGCCAGATGAAGAGTCAAGGACCCAGCACCATTTAATGAGTTTCTGCTGCTGAATTAATGGCTTTAGTGGTTGCTTTTTTCTTTCTGCACCACTTTGAATGCTATGACAGCCTTACTTGTGCTAGGGGTTGTCAATAATGACAAAAGGGATACTCTAAACTTCAAATTGCAGTTTGGATTACCTGCATTAGAAGAGTGTATTAGTAAAAAAAAAAAAAACAAAACCCATAGAAATTCAACTGGAGAAGGCTTATTGCTGTTATGGCAAAACCTGGCTCCACCACACTGCAACAGCAAGGAGCTGAAGTGCTCCTGGAGCAGCTGCCTGTGCTCTTTTCTCACCAGATCTGCAGCAGTTTCCCACAAGGAAGCGAAGCTTCACTCTTGGATCTACATGGATCCATCATTGCTTCCATCTGACAGGAGCTAGCAGTAGGCAATGATGAGTGGAAACAAGCTGGCGAGGGAGAAAACAATCCCTGCTCTTCTGCACCACTGAGCGAATCCCTTGCTCTCTCCAGAGCAAAGTTACTCCTTGACATAATTTCCCACACTGCAGGAGAAGCCACGCATCAACAAGCAACAGGTTCACAACCTGGCCCTCTACTGAGCCAGACCCTCCAACAGAAAAGCCATTCGCAGGGACCACAGCCTCCTGGGACTGAGCTAGACTTTGCATTTTGCCCGTTTTTCCTTGTGCTCTGCAGAACAGAGAACGAGCATAATTAACACCACAAAGCTGAAGCTGCTGAACCTGGTTCAAAGACAAGCTGTGTATATTCATGTGATGCAAGTGCATTAGAAGTCTTATTAATCATCTGGGCAAGCACTGCCTTAAATTTGGATCCTCTTTGGCTACTAATTCCAGCCACTACACTTGTAAACCATTCCCATTTACATGCAGACAGACTGATACCAAGTAGGTAGAGCAAGAAAAGGACAGTAAATAGATAGCGACGGATAATGCTGTTGACGTTAGATGATATTGTAACCTCATCCAGCACAAAGTCAGCACAAGTGGCTGGAAAGTACTCTGCAAGTGCTACTGCCATCTCCAAACAGTCACTCTCGTAGCTGGCCGTTCATTAACCAGCTTTATTAATCCGTGCTCCTGTCTGTATTACAGACCCTTGGTTTATTTTTCTAAACTCTTGTTGGCAGTTTGCACACCAGCAAAAGATGGAAGGTGCACAAGGACTAAATCCTAGTTCACGGTCGACTTGGCCGTTCACCCACAGACAAGGGATACACGGAAACGCAGCCGCAATACGCGAAGCTGCTGCAGCCACAGGCTTTACCTGTCCTGTGGGCAAATGAAGCTGATCACTCTTCATCACTATTAACACTCCGATATGTAAATGAGAAATAAATAGAATAATACAAGCCTTGCCTGCAAATTCCTCTGAAATACCCAGGAAAACACCAGAAACCCTTCCCAGTGTAGCAGCGGGCACAGATCACCAGCTAAGTTAACTCTAAAGGCAAATATTCCATTTTCACTGGGAGATGCAGTATGCCATAATATGAATAAGGAACAAAGACCCCTTTCATTCTGCTGACAAATACAGTATAGCATGTCACAAATCACAAGAGGAGTAGACAACACAATGGCAGCAATTAAATGGGTGTCTTTTTATTGAGAAATACATATCATAATGACAGACTGTGTACACTTGCCCCCACCGAAGCCTTCAAGAATTACACTGGCTAACATGGCTGTAAGTATTTAGGGATGTTACTTCTGTTACATAGAAAACTATCTTAAGGACGGGTATATCCAGCCAGTGCAGCACGATATGTGTAAAAGAAATAGGTATTTTCTTTGGTTTTATACATGCTGTACACCTTGTTTATTGCAATTCACACACAGCTTCCGCAACTCATTCATGATTGATGTATTTTTGGAGAAGCTGGGGAAAAAAAAAATATGCCCTTTTTAACTCTCTCACTGCCGGATTTCAGCAGAGACACCACCTCTGCCGCCTCCCTCCTTGCCCTCTCCCTGGTGACCCAGCCTGCTCTTGGGAGATTCACTTCCCAGCCCTCACACCTGCTCAGTTTAGGGGATGTTTTGCAGAAAAAAGGACCCTCCTGGCCCTGCTGTGCCTTTAAGCTGCGACCAGCCTCTCTGAGCCTGTCCCCTCCACCCCTTGCTGGCCAGAGCCAGCACAGGGGTCACTGCCCGGCTCGGCTCACAGCACCTTGCCCCACGCTGCAACCCCAGGAGTAGAAACACACATGGATTCTCTCCTCCGACTTTACTTTGGGCGCGCACGGCCGCCCGGGGAGCAGCGACATGTCTACCCCAGATAAGTGCGTGCCTGGGGACATCTCCTTCCTGCCCCCTCCTCAGCTGAGCCGCAGGAGAACAACGCGGGGACAGACATTTAGCAACACCTGCTGTATCACATTAATATGCACAGGGATGTATTGATGGTTTTTCCCATCCAACACTAAGAGTGCATTGTTCAGGGCAATCCATCAGTGGATTGCTCCCCCCCACCATGCCGGCCCCACAAGCCCCCATCTGACACGTCCCCTTGTCTCCCAGCCTGGGCTGACGACCACGTTTAGGAATGCACTTCATTAAATCGGAGCTGCCCCATTCCAACCTGCAATGCGGAGGCTGTACAAAGCAAGCGCCACGCTTCCTCCCGCATTTCTTTCAAAAGCCCCATTGTTCGGCAGGCATCTGGTCCTGATCTCAGCCTATTCGTGCCCATTGACCCCGCTTTTCGCAGCGCACCCGCTCACCAACGGGCCTCACGTAAAGCCTGCTTGATGAATTAAAAAGCAGCACTAGCCATCTGTCCCCCTCCCAGGCTGGGCTAAGGCTGTGCGGCTCCACGGCTCCCTCCCCAAGCCCAAAGCCTCCCGGTATAACCCGCTCGCTCCTTACACGCACAACCTGCAGCTGAGGAACCACTGGGTTCGCTCTGTAAACACGGATCTAGCTTATCACATTTGCTGCTTTTCATTTCGTACGTTAGCATCTAGGAAAGAAAAAGAAGAAAGAGAATACAACAGAACATTCTCACTTGCCTGAGTCCTTCGAAATTCAAGCACAAATACAAGATTAATCCTTCCTTTGTGAGGTCTTGTCTTTAAGTCGTGGTATGTAATGATCCTCAGCACTGCAGCAGAGGGGAATAAAAAATGCAGGGATCATAAGCAGGGGGAGGACAGGGCTTACTTACATCAGGGTTTCTGCCACATGACAATAGGTTTGAGAGGGAAGAATAAGCTGGCAGCAGCAGCTGACAGTGCAAAAGGGAGAACGCGGAAGCCTGCCTTTTATATTATTGGTGACATTTCTAACACATGACAACAATTTCCATCTGTATTTAAGCTGCGAGTGTGAGGAAAAGAGCATTACATCACAACTCCTCTATTCCTAGGGCTACGGAATATGTAGGCCAGAGGGATTAAAAAGCACCTGTGTATGCTGGCGATCTGAAATACCATGAGGCAGATTTCCCAGCCCCCCCCCTCTTCTTTCTCCCTCACCCTTTTTATTTCTCTGTCACCTTCACCGAGATGCTGTTTGATAATATGCCCAGGGAAGTGCAAAATGGTATTGTCCTAGTTTGCAAGGCACCAGAATGGGGGAACTATGCGAATATGTATTTCTATCTGTTTCTCACTCTGTAAGAGATACAGCACTCATTTTTGCAAGCCATCAGACATACAGGGCATCTTTCTGTTTTCCGCTCTGCTTGTCCCAAGGGCTTTGAGTTTCTCTTAAAGTACTAACTTTCATCTTCCTTTTAAATCTGCAGGGAATTTTGGTGAGAGCAGAAACGATTTTTTTTTTTTTTTTTCCTTTCACAGCCAACACACGCCTGTATCTTTTTAAGAGTAAACATCAAGCACAGGGGCCAAAGATATTTTGGAAAAAGCACTTGACTGCTTCAGAGCCAGCAGGTGTCCGTCTTGGACGCTTTCCATGTAGCTCACAGGACAGGATTGCTTAGATGCAGAACTGAAATCCCAGGGGCCTCCAGCCTGAAAGGAAACTGTGGCTCCGGTGAGTCAGGGATGCTCGGACCTCGAGGGATGCACAGGAGGTGCCAGTGGGGTGGGCACGGGGCGCTGGGGGGTCACCCCTGTCAGCTGCTCCCATGGACCAGGGCTAAGATGTGGTGGGGACAGCACCCACCGCTGCTGCTGTGACAAGCAGAGGTTCGGAGCCACAGCAGCAAACAGCCGTCGCTCGCAAAGCCGCTGGGGACAGCTGTGGATGCAGGCGGCGGCTCAGATGTTGACAGCACGTGTGTGCGAGGGCCAGGCAACACAAGGAAAAAACATCGTCCCTTGGTTCCACTACCAAACCCAACAGCACAAATACAGCGACTGCTCTTGCTGAGGTACCCCATTCCCAAAAGTGTTCAAACTGGGTAGGGGAAAAATGCCACCAAGAGACTGCAAGCTCTATATTACCTTTTCGAAGAGAAATAACCATACGTGAACAGGAGAATGGCCTGATTATCAACATATAAACCAGTCCTAATTTTACGGGACATAAATATTTTCATCAAAACACCACCTGGCCCAAGGTGCTGGCCCATTATGTGTCTCTTGTTTAAAAAGAAAAGATAAAAACTCTTTGCTCAAGATTCACCTTCCTGATCTTTAAACAATAGCCTCATTGAGTCTCAGGCTGTTTTTTGGGTATGTGTCCAGTCAGCTCACACTCCCCATGGGAAGTTCAAAGCCTTTGATGAGTTTAGAGTACTGAATACAGTAGATTTGTAGACGGCAACACGAAAATAAATAACTCTTAATTCCTCACCCCTTCTCTTCATGTCCGCAAAATAAAAAAAATCTGCACAAGCCAGACTGAAACTCTCTCACCAGATTATAGTCCAATGAGGCAGCACCTAAATGGGACATTCCAGAAAAAAAAGCCTCTTTATTAAAAAATAAATGGAGCCTTTTACTTTCCATTTATTCAGAGATGCAGCTCCCCAATAATTTATGAAAACTCTTTCATAAGATTTAGAAAGGGTGCGGGGGGAAGGAAAAAATGAAATGACTTATTTTTAATCTGAAGTTCAAATGCTTTTTCTCTTTCCCAAAAATGTCCCACACACAAAGAAAGAAATTCAATGCCAATCTGTGTTTCTGTATCATGAAAGCCCCTCCAAGCACCAGAGTAATCAATTTCTCAGAGCTTGTGTGGTCTACAGCAAAAGCCAAAGACAGTATTTAAGTTTATACAGCCTTCAGCATATTGATGGCTTGCTTTTGAAATACAACATGTTTAAATTTTATATCTTTTTTACAGTTAGTCATGTCTTAGGAAAATGGTTGCTGTCAGCAGTAAAAAAAAAGAAATGGAGGAGAATAAATGAAATTCAACCCGCTTCTGAATTGTTTGCCCATTTTAAAATCAGAGTAATTTAAAGTTGCACCATGAAAAATGTTATTATACAATCGTAATTACAGCTCCCTTCACGATATGATACCCGGTCTTATTTTAGCATCAAACACTGGCTCATTCTAACAAAGAAAAAATGCTAAATAAGAGTGATGCTCCAATGCCAAGCGCCACCAGATAAGCATCCACACAAATTAACGGGAACAGTAAAGCAAATACTTTGTTAAATGTGAGAGAAAACTCTACGTTTCTTGAGCAGAAAGTCAAAGGCAAACCATAAATCACTTCGGGAAAGGGAAAGGAGTGTTTGTCCTTACGGTAACCCCAACTTCCCACCATGAAAGAAGACCATCTTGAGACAAGATTTTACAGCTGGGATTTAACTCGCAGGGTGGAAGAAGTGTGAGATAGAGCACTCTCGTAGGTAGGAACAAACTTCTCCAACAGACTTCTCAATCTTTCATCAGTACATTTTGGATCCAATTCACTTACCATGTGGGAACAGCAAATGGGGAACAAACTGTGAATTCAAATAACTGTAAACTCAGCAAGATGTGGAAATAAAACACAGATGGTGCACTTCAGATTAAGGGTCAGCGTTTCAGCGTCACTTTCCACTTTTACATTCTGATAGGTGATGTATAACAACCACCCCCTCCTCGAGACAGCGCTCTAATTAAACCACGACTCACTTAGGAAAACGAGGAGCCGAGTGATACCTCCACAGCAGCCACCCTGCCAGTTGAGAGGAGCTAAGGTTACTTTTCTTGAGCTGCGACTCATGGTTTTGCTGCTTGAGGATTAATGTTCGGGAGCAGAAGTTGTCTCTGCTGGATGGACACAGCTGAAAAAGGTTTCTTGGGCTTTCCCAGCTCCCAGATGTGCTGCGGCAGCTGCCACAGCCCCGTCTTGCTCCCCTTCTCACCACCTACATCTCCAGCAAGATTTTGCTGAGGTTGCTCTGATACCTGTTTGCAAAAGCCAAGAACATGCAACCACCGCCACCAGCATGACCCTGTACCAATCCTTCCAAAGTGCCCGGTCCTAAAACACCTCCAGAGGTCTGCATTGCGCTTGCCTGAACATTAGGTTCATTTTATTCTCTAAAACCAATTTTGTCCTAAATCTCAGGAATGAAATTTAGCATGACTTTATGCATAATTGCATGCCCAGGGCCCTCTAGGAAAGAGTCTCCTTATAAGCACAAATTCAAATAAAAAAAATAAAGGAGTAAGTACAGATTAGATGACAGAAAAACTATAAATCTATAGAAGCTTGAAATGCCAGATAAAGAGGAGCAGTGGTGATTGTAAGGTGACCATTACCTTCAAAATATGCCGGAGGTTGTTTATCAGATCAGAGTTAATGAGGGTGAAATCTAATAGAACTATAATATTAAATTTACCATTTTAATGGTATCATCAATGTTCTATAATGTGGGCAATTTACAGATTGTCTGTCAATGTGATTCTCCAGTGCAGTTAGTTACACGGCAGCAGCGTATCGCATCTCGTCAGCTGTTCTCTTCTAGAAAACACTGGGTGTTTTGCAAAGGATTGCAGAGGGTTGACGTGGCAAAATATATATTTAAAATTATGGGAATGCAAAAATGCAAAAGATACTTAGGAACATTATGGGATGTTTACATTCCTGAAAGAACTGGGTCCACTGTAGAGTCCAGCCTTCCTACTTCTGCACTGCCATTTAGTGTCCTGCTGGGTTTTCCTTGACTCTCTTGTATGTCTTGCAACACTTGCTGCTTTTCTCAAAACCTTACATACCTGGATTTAGGAGAGCTGAAAATAACGTCACTATTCAAGCACATTTTCAGCTTTCACGTTTTAGCCCCCTCTGAACAAAAGAAAATACTAAAAAAAATCCACAACCTAGAAAAGCATGAAGGAAGATGGCAGTAAGGGCTCAGAAACTAATAGGTAAACTGTAAGAATCAAAATATCCAGTTTCAAGTTTTTCATTCCTAATTCAAGACCTGTGAACAGTAGGAGACGGTAATGCTGCGTTTATAAATATCCATCTCCACATGTATTCAAGGAAGAGTTTGCTAAAAGCAGCAGCTTCTTAATTTGGAGTTCCTCCTTCGCCCGTCACCTGCCCCAGCCCCTCACTTCTGAGATTCACCAGTTCAGTCCCTAAGAGAGCAAAGATTAGTTGCACGTTTTTAGCATATGACAATCTTCCATAAAGTAGCTTTAAATTTGGTAGAAAAATCCATACTGTAGTGACATTATTTGAGTTGCCATGATGATCTAAGATAAACATGAAATATCATCCATTTATCTAATAAGAGATACTGCTTCTTCCTACAAACCTCTTTTTACCAACATCTACACTTGTTTACTGTTTTCTCCCCTGGTGAATTAACTGCTAAACATGAAGTTTAAAGAAAAAGTGCAGGTAGTGAATGAATGACGAAGTATGAAAGAAAATTCAGTGGCAGATGATGCTTCCAAGGGTCTTTGAACGTTTTTCTCCATCTTCAGCTCTAAAAATACCCCGCAAGTAGAACTGCTAGATCGCTATCCACCTGATTACTCTGTGATCCACATCTCATTTTGAAGATACATTAGCCTTTCAAAGAGCCATTTCTTAAACATTTCCATTTAAATAATAATTTTCACAGTCCTCAGTGGAACAGATGTATTCCCTCTTAAATCACTAATTAAGAGCAGTCTGGGACATTACAAAGCCCTTTAAAAGGAATTCAGGGAACTAGCGTTCCCCTTAAACAAATCGGTTCTGGCAATGACCCAGGAATCTTGACTTCATAACTCAAAGCCCTAATTGTTCAAGAGGATATTATAAAAAAAGGACACATCTAGACCATTATGACTAATAGGAAAGATTTATTTCTCCTTCAATAGGGGCAGAACTAGAAATATGTGTTCTATTTTTTCTACTTACTTATTCACTGGGGGTTTGGGGGGAAGGAAGTCCATGAAGATTAATTTACAGAGTCATTCCTAGTAAAGGTACTGGGTAGGATTCTTCCCAAAGAAAACCAGCTGGAAGAATCTAAACAGCTTTATAAATGATTACAGAGCTAATCTCCTCTCTGCTGAAATAAAGAGAGAAAGGATTTAGGGGACAAATACAGCACACTTTATGTGAAGGAGCATGGTAATGTTAAAAAAAGG
This sequence comes from Caloenas nicobarica, assembly GCF_036013445.1. Taxonomy (NCBI): domain Eukaryota; kingdom Metazoa; phylum Chordata; class Aves; order Columbiformes; family Columbidae; genus Caloenas; species Caloenas nicobarica. The sequence goes on along the minus strand of NC_088255.1, from coordinate 15,188,141 downwards.
ATAATTGTTTGAAGATGAAATGTAGCAAGTCTGCATCCCCATCAAACCGCCAGGAGCCGGCATCTGCCATTGCTCTCCTGGGCTCACTCGGGCAGAAACGTCTGTGACTGGGAATCACGCAGGCATTTATTTCCTCCTCTGAATGCCACTGGTTTTGCCCACACTACATTGTGGGTACCACCCTGGACCAGAATAATAACATATAAATAGGATTTTCAGGCATCCTCTTTGCAGTACTGACATCTTTGATGCAAGAAGCACAGGTCTTTTGTAACTCTGAAACCGCCACGCAAACCAACGCATCCAAACACAAACAAACCTAACCAGAGCGACGGGCACTTTCTAGAGAGAGTTAATCACAAAGTACCAAATGTGAATATCAAATGCAAATGTGAGTGGAAGAACAGACTAAAGAACAGCTACACATTTAATTTTTCCTCATTTTAAACTGCTCCTTTTGCCTGGAACATTCATTTTCTCAGCTTGTAGCATAATCAATACACTGTAAACCTTGAACAGATACATGGCGGTAGCTGAAAAGAAATTAAACCACCTCAATGAAATCAAAAGCTGGGACAATGCAGCCATCACAAACAATCTAATCAGGACCCTGGGACATCATATGAAAAACTATTGCAGGACAGAGCCAATTTTGAAGTATGTGGGGTAACTCACCTCCACCCCTTTAACCTCCCAACAGCAGTACCTGCTCCCAGCTCAGATTTACTCTCTGCTTTCTCAGAGACTCACAAACTTAGAAACCTTGACGTTTTAAAACATATGCGCAGACATTGTTGGCACTACCTAAATACCCACTTGCAGATGCTTTGCCGTAGTACAAAGCAACTACAATGAAAAAAAAAAACCAACAAACAAACCAAAACCAAAAACCACAAAACGCAAAATTAAGTACTCTGGAGACTAACAAAGAAAACAAAGAATCCTAGCTGTGTAATCTCTTCCCACACTTCTTACCCAAATCTCCTTTGGCAAGTGGCATGGGAGAGCCTATAAGGCTGAGCTCTTCTGCTTTGTACTGTTCTCTGGTGCCTCATGCAATTTCAACTGGGTGTACAGTGAAATACAAAAAAGCTATTCCTTACAAATGGGTAAGCAGATGGAGCAATATTTGCTATCGTAAGTGCTTTTATTTCCAAATGTACAAAAAAAAATACCCAATAGTTCCACTGGAACAAAATGCACTGTTGATCTGAAAGGACAGACCAGATGGCAAAAAAGGTCTGAACTCTCCTAGATTGAACAGAAATGGCTGTGTAGAGAAAGGAACTAAAATACAGAAATACTGGCCCTGTTGCTCACAACAGGGCATTTTTCTCTCTCAAAAGTGAAAACACATCTGGTTCACTAATATGTGAAATAATTATATCCCTGAACTGCAGGGGACTCTGCTGCAATTTTGCGCTCCCTGGAACACAGCTACAAGGATTTTTCTAAACCCACTGGTTGCTCTCAGGATACAATCCCTTCTGAAAATACAGGAAAAAAGTAAATGTGTGTACATTAGCTGGCATGGAAAATACGCCTCGTATTCTTCAGAATTAGATCAACTCACAAGACAATGTTCTTGAGAAAAATTATCTTCACAAACTGCTGCTACCTGTGTGTTGCACCCTAGTGATAAGGACGCTGTTTTAAAAATATTTAAAACTTTTTCCTAACATAAATCTTGTAAAACAATTATTATTTTTCATGTGTTAGAAAAAAGATCAGCTTGTTTTTCATCACCTTATCAGTGTGGGCCTTCAAATTAATATTTCATGGACACTGCACTTTTTCTCATTACAAAAGCAGAATTACACCTTTAGGAAGGGAACTGCAACACAAGGTACTTGGATAATAAATATGGCTGCAGATCTGGAAAGCTTTTGAGAATTCAAAGAACATTTGTGTGCATAAACTGATGATTTATTGCCTGCGAAGAAAAAACAATGTGTACTGTCAGAGATTCTGTTTATCCATAAAAAAAAATTAGAAACTAAAAATCACTTCGAAATTGTGACTCAAATATCCCCACATGTAAAAACACATGCATTTCTAACATAGAGGTCTTTCTTCTTCACTTCAGCATTTTTTCCAGTATACCGATACATTATTATATTCAATATTCTAAAGAAAAATCCTTCTGTAAACTGGTTTGCATATCCCTTCTATCAATTAATTTTGAAGTTCAGAAGTACTGTGGGGAACGCAGTGCTACAGGGCTTTGAAAACTGTCCTGGGAAATCACCTAAGTCTGCACGTTTCACAGCAGCTTCATCACACCCGAGCACATTTAATCTCTCCAGTTCTCCATCAGCTGCAGATGCTGGTGGTTATGCTTGTTGCAGCTCCAGCTACTCCTGGAGCAACTAAACTACCTTTTGTCAGTTTGATTATGAAAACGTTTACTCCAGATAATGAGGTTCAATGTGCTCTTCTACATCCACTCGCTAAAGTTTGTCCTATAAATACTGTAAAGTTTCTTTGATCAATATTATCGGTTTTCCTCTGAAAGGAGACTTTTTCTTTGCACCAGCAGATCACTTGGAATAAGAGAACTTACTCTCAGATTTCCCACTGAAATGTGAGCGGGCTCAGGCCAGCCAGATACTTGGGAGCCACTGTCTTTTTTCTAAGCCTCCTTACAGATCACTTGACACTTACACTATTGACTTTTATCCATTTCTTTCCATTGTGCTCCATGCTCCCCTCTAAGTCTTACCACAACAGTTGAAGCTACTGTCCTGTAATTGAAGGCGCAGGAACAGATCAAACTCTGGGAAGGTGAGAGGACACCAGAAATGAAAGTGGTAAATCTCTAATGTTAAAATCTCCAGCCAGTTAATCCCAGGCCATGTACTTGTTTTGGGAAAGTGAATCAACTGTTGAGTCATGACCTCCTGAGGTTTTAAAGAAAATTTTGGGAAGAGGAGGAAAAAAAAAATATTCCCACATAGTGTCTAGGCTGACATCCAAGACTTAACTCTAGGCTAGCCATGACCTTGCCCGTTTCATCTACCATCAGGAAGACCTTGCATTTTCCAGAGTTTTTCTTCATAAGACTACAGCCTGGCAAAGAAAGGAATTGCACAGTACTGAAATAAGACAAATATAGAATATATATGAATAGGGAGGGCATCACTGATCTGTTGTTTCAGTCATGCCTGCACCAGGTACGATGTTTTGGCAAGTAAAGGTGCAGATGCCAGATCCACCATAGCCGACTCTGCATGTCACACAGGACTCAAATAAGCACAGAATCAAGTAAATGTGCTCAGAGGAAAAAAAAAACCAAACCACCACACACCAAAAAAACCCCCCACAACTTACCAACCAACAACAACACAACAAACACATGCTGAGATAAGCTTTATGGAAATAATATCATCTCTCTGATTCTTCTCAATACACTGTGAAAAGAAAACTGCTGTCAGGTCGCTGAGAATAAGCAACTAGGACAAATGGCCAGTATTGCTTGTTTGTTTTAAACAGATGCCCTCTACCATCATTTCAAAATGAGGAAGATAATCCCGTCTGTTCAGCCTTCCGTGAACAGTGGTTTAGACATGCTGGTGCATTATAACGTTAAATCAAGTTGCTATCGCATATCTTTCTCAGTTAACACTATTACACACACATCCCATGGTAAGGCTACTTCGAGGCACCTATTTAATGGATATATTCTGAGATGTACTTCCAACTAATCACATTTTTCACTAAGTAAATCTTCACATGCACCAATCCTGTTTGGGGGAGTTCTGCTCCTCGAAACACTCTCTGAACCTTAATGCCAGGATGACATTACACTCGACATACAGACTCCCAGCTTCTCCCCAAATCAGATGTAATGCAAGTCACACCAACTTCTGTCAGCACAGGTGGCCTCAGACACACCACAAGGTGCCCCAGCAAGACGTCTCACACAGTTGGTAAACCTGCCCTTGTGCTCTTCAGCGTTTAGGCTGGCAAAACTGAGCTGGAATAAGTGAAAACCACACTAGAAATAAGTTGTGGGTGAAGTCTCTACATCAGTCAAAGCACTTCTGGTACAGTCATGGCCAATCAGTAATCACGACACTGTTGCCAATTCACAGCCTACTCCAAGCTCAATGGAGCCATTAACTAGCCCACAAACAGAGCATTATTTCTGGTGATCTTCATTAGGCACATCGGAAAACAGGAAAAATGTGTTGCTTCAAAACAAAATGAGGCAAAGGAGATAGCTAGAGACTGGACCAACATCTTGCTAATCTGGATGATGTATATGAGGATTTTTTTCTAGTTTTGACAGTGGATGCTACATGCCAGGAATGCAAACTGTTATTTATCTGAACACATAAGGAGAATAACTTTGCTCAGTTTTAAGATGCTGATTTTTCATAAGCAGAAAACAAAAACACTCTTAAAAAAAAAAAAAAAAAAGGCTTCTCTGACCCAGCATGTGAAGTTAACAGTGAAATGAGAATATCAGGAAGAAACTGAAGAAAAATAACACACTGTGGATTCAGGTGAAATAAAAGCTAGTTCAGCTGCTGAACTGCACTAACTCTTTCAGAGATTTGTGCATTGTAAATGCATGGCTTCATTAGCACTTATGCACCATCCAAATACTTAAATAAGGTGTCGTGCCTCTCTTTACTCTGGCTTGGTCCTAGATTATAATTCTGAAGTTGTAAATTCCAAAGAATGCTTTGGCTTTGTAAATAAACCCGTGGGTTTGGGGCAATAGTAACAGCAGAGCACTCACAACAGCATGACAACCAAACTTGGAAGCCACCTGGAAACTTGTCACAGCTGTTGTTTACTAGAGATCTTTGCAGGGAAAATCAGCTCAATGGGGAGCAGGGAGCTGAGGTTTGAAGACTCAGAGGAAGCGTGCTGGAGGGGCAGAGGGCACCGAGGAGCAGGTGAAGACCTCAGCTTCCAGAATAATCACGTGGTTCATCTACTCATTTCAATAATACTTCACTTTTGGGTCCATTTTAAGGTCATATTCTTTATGACAGCTTCCATGTTTAGGGATGAAGTCCTCCCGTTGCTCATCCCTGTGTCACCCATTCAGGCAATGCTCATAATCCCCTTGGGAGCTGGCATCGCCCCACTCTCTTACCTTCGATGGTTCACCAGAAAACAGAGCAAATCCTTAATCAATTCCCCTAAAGTAAAAATCTAAATGATGCTCAAGCAGCAGGTCATTGTCACACGAAATAATACGGTCAAGTCAAATTTTCAGCATCTTTCCTCCCCTCTGCTTGACCTCTAACTTCTACAAAAGCTCCAGCTGGGTGGGAAGCAGAAGCCCTCTGGGTTTTCCCACCACCTGCACCAAACCAGTCAGAGCTGAACCACGTGGGATTCTTACTAGAATTTCCGGACAAGAACTGGTTAACATCGCCTTTCACCATTTTGCATTTACTAATTATCATTTCATTTAGCCTTTATGTTAGTGCAACAAAAAGCAGCTGTCAGGCCAAGCATGCTCAGCCCAAGTGACCTTGTGTTCTTGTTTGTGTTTACCACATAATCAGCAGGGAATTCCATTTTCAAAAGACAAGACTTCATAATCCATTAGCACTAGAGATTGGTCCAGAGCTCTGGATTTACTGGTCACGTGTACCAAGGAATAAAAATATGAGTGTACAGCTAGATTAATCTCCAGACCTGTAACGCATCCGAACCCACGGTACGTGCAGCAGTGTCATTCAAATTCACATATGAATATCAGCATCACTCTTAAAAGCTACCATTAATACCATCCCCACAGTACATGAAGAAAAAATTAAACACTACCTGTTTTACAACTCAGCAAGTATGGACACACAAAATAACTAACTCAACTTCTCAGATTTTCCGTTTGTTTCATAAACGGAACATAAGTACTGATGTTCTTATCGATACACCGAGCACCCATATCTCCCCCAGCTATTTCTAGAAGGCAGAGATCACTTTCACTGCTCTTAATATTAAATCAGAAGTCTTTAGCGAGTCCAAGCAGTTTAGCTCACCGTCAAGTTCAATAAATCAGAGAAAAGAATCAATGGAAACCATTTCAAAATGTAACCTTGGTAACGCACAAAATGCTTCCACAGAACTTATGCTCATTTGCTTTATTTGCTGCTTTAGAAATTGGAATATAACACACAGGCAGAAGGACATCAGTATCACGATATTGCATCTCCTGAACCTAACGTTGCCCATGTTCTCCTAGAAGGCTCTTTCTGCAGCCTGCTTTAGAAACCTGCAGCCAGGCAAGCTAGATGATTGAAAACTAATCCTATTTCACATTGACAAAATGGAAAATTGAAGTGTTCAATACAAAATAATAATCCATATTTATTTATGTCCATGCACAGCACTTGAAGCTTAGTTTGGTCCACGCTTCCCACTGATAAAACGAGAACAAACTCAACGGTGATATATAGCATCTGCCATTTGGAGAAACAACATCTGTCAGTGTTACCACACAATTTTAGCTGTGGTTGTACACAGCTCTCCTGCATGCAACACTTAGATTGAAAACAGCTATTACTCTACATACAACTACGTGGTATTTCTTGGCAAATACCAATTTTTGAGTGGCAACCTCATTATTCTATATTTATGCAAGTCTACCAAGATAAACAACCTCTGATTCATGTTGAGATAGGAAACTTCAAAATATTTTGCTGCTCATCTCAGTATGCTATAACTAAACTATGTCTATGAGTTCCTATCCCAGCCTGATCTGAAAAGCATAACCATTATCCCCACAGTTTATCAAAGTTCAAGCAGAAAACCCTTTTCTTTAGAATAGTGGCTCCTGGCAGCTGGGGAATACCAAATGGAGGTGCAGTGAAATTAGATCATTCTCCACTCTTTGTACATCTTCCCGAAATGCCAAGGACAGTCTAATTTTGGGTAAAGATTCTGAATTTCTGAAGATCACATTCTCTAAACTTCTCAGTTTTCCTCCTGGTTGTTGAGTGAAAAAAAAGAGCATTTCTTTCTCAGCTTCACTACTTCTTGCTGTTTATCTCCTACTTGAATTGAGATTGACCTTCCAACAGTGACAGTTCCCTGCTACAATGGCATCCAGCCATAAAATGCTGTTCAATTTCACAAGTTAAATAAGCACCAGAAATAAAGTTCTGCTAAGGAAGTAAAAATAAAAGGACGTTTATTGGTTTCAAACCGATAAAGGAACATTGACCATAATGATATTTATGAAGGCTATTTCTAAGGCAAGCACTCATTTCAATGCTGGTTTTTTAGGGTTTTTTCTTCACAGTAAGCAACACAGATCTGTATCAAACCATCAACTGTTCCTAAAAGGTCACCAAAAAAGCAGAGTTCGGGGATGAACTGCTTTCCTTTTCACCCCTACCTGAACCCTATCTAGACATGGAAGTCTGCCCAAGCTGAACACGGAGTCTTGCCTGGAGCTGTGCACAAAATCACATGAAGGCTGCCTCAAAAATAAAAAAAATTGAATTCTACTACATGCAATCCACTGCGTCGATGTTTTGTTACTTACAAGGCACAGCATGGCGATATAGGTTATCTCGAATAGTCTGCTGCAGATCGTGATCTGGTGATCCTTTCTGAAACCTCTGGTTGAGATAATGTCTCAGGTCTTTGTTCAGTCTGCTTCCTGCAAAGAAAAAAACCAGCCATTTATTTATTTCTAAATGCACACAATTAACTTTTCCAATTCAGGCAAATGTTAGACTTCCATTCAGAGTCCCCTAAATTATGGCATGCTGACTTTACGAGCGGAGGCTCATCTTCCTCTACAAATGGCTAATTACCAAAAATAACTCGCTGTAAACAAGAGGTCTCTCTTGTCTCATAATATATCTTTCTTCCTGTGGTGTTAAACAGATCATCATTCCCTTTTATCACTTATTTGTCTGAGCAAATGGAGAAAAGACAGATGATGCGAAAAAGAAGAAAAATAATAAAGGTAGTGTATTGCTTTTGTAACTCACTGGAGGGTGAGCTGGGCAGACAGGCAGAAGGCAAAGGCTGCTTCTCCCATTAGAGGTACTAATACAGCTGAACATGGCACAAAATCAAACAAGTGCTATAGTTTGCACTGGTATCTACCCCAGCACACAGCAGGAGATAGAAAAGAATTGATCGAAGGCATTAAGAGCACCCAATGCCCTTAAAAACAACAGAATAATAACCGACACTTTTCACTTCAATCTATTTATTTCCCCATTCGGTTTCAAACACTTTCAGAAGTATGTGAGAATAAAAATGAAGGAGTTGAAAATGAAACAAACAAACAAAACCACCAAAGAAAATAAACATAGTTGTTAATGAACATTGCTAGTTGCTGAACACCAAATCCTTTCTTGTGGCAGAACATATGAACCAGAGCAACTTAATGAAGTATTTTCCCAGAAATGAAATCTTTTCAAGCCTGGAATAACATTGACATTAATTTGACCAAACAGCAAAAACAACCCCAGAAGAACATACAGAGAACAGGGATAGAAACTCTTCTGTTCTAAAAAGAAAAGAAAAAAAATCAATGGAAAAGCTTCAGAGAAACGCAACCAGGATGACCAAAAGTCTGGAGTAGTTGCCGTGCAAGGACCAAGGGAGGGGGTGAGATACTGCAGCCTGGCGTGGACATCAGTCTCCAACCTGCCCGGAGGGTGGATGGGACTGCCTGCTCCTGGCCTCTCCCACCACAAGGACCAGAAGACACCAACCAAAGCCAACAGGAGATCGGTTCAAAACCACGCAACAATGGCATTAGCTCGCGCAGGCTGTGGCAGATGTGCTTGCTGGAGAGGAGATGTGGGTGCTTATTGAGGAGCTTCAAGGGGAGACTGGAAAAGCATTTAGAAGATGGACTCACTGGATGTCGCAAAAGAGGCTGTAGGAAATCCCCCAAGCTGGAAATGAATTGCTGGCGGCTGGGAGACCTGGGAAAAGAAGTGGGGGAACACCTAGGCACCTTATTTGTGGCCAAAGCTAGAGCCAGAATACTGGGCTACACAGATGTTGGGCTGAACCCCTGCAGCAGTTTCTATGGTCTTTTACAATTTGCGTTATGATTTTTCGGATTGTGAACTTGTAATGCATAGATTATCTCAATACTTTTTGACACTGAAGATAGCATCACAGTTGGAGATTCCTGGCTGGAGCCTCTAGGAATCACTGCAGAGTGAATCAAGAATAATAATACTGCAATGATATGCGGTTGGACATGGGGTCTGGGAGGCAGCAGCGGTACCAGACAAATGAGACAAGGAGCACAGACCACTACATGACCATGGGCAGAAACAGCCTGCCTAATGCAGTCTTGTAACATTTTAACAGAAATGTTAGTTTAAAAACAAAACTAAACCCAAAAGCCCCTAGTCTGAAATACTAAGTCAAATTCTAAAAAATATTTTGTGTTTACATTCTCCAGATAGCTCTCTGGTTTTTCTTTTCCCAAGAATAAATTTCTCATCAGACAAAGGCTTAGGCAGAAGGCCCAGCTATTAAAAGAAGAAACATTTTTAAAGATCAAAATGCTCATTACAGAAATGGCTCAAAAAACCAAAACTGAAATTAAGGAAGATAAAATGGGCTCATCACACTTTCCTGAGTTACCCCAGAAACACCTCTTACTCCAAAAGCAGATTATCAACTCATTTTCTAACAAATGGTCTCCAGTTATTACACGACAGAAACGGTATCCCACACAACAGGTACTTGGAGGGCTTTGTTGACTCCTGGGCTATGGTTTTCCAGTATTAGAGCTGACCTTCTAGACTCCAGATGTTTGATTTCATAGCACATAATTTTACTCCAAAGAGAAACCAGGCACAAAAAAAAAAAAAGAGCATATGCTGAAATAATAAAGCATTTCTTTATCTTTTACCTAATCAGTCCATATTTTTCTTTGCACAAGAGACAGTAAGACAATGTGCTTTCTCATAGCAGAAAGAACAAATATGAAAAATAGTTTGGACATAATGCAAGGGCTTATTCCAGCGAAGAAATTAATGCGCTGAGCTACATGTATCATATAATGTAGGCTTTTTCCTGAAATACTGTGTGATTCACGATTTAATGATTTATGTCACAGTAATGTGCAGAGGTGAAAAAGCTCTGCTGAGCGAAGGCTTGTTTGACCACAGCAAATATGCAATTTACTGATGATATCTGCTTTTAGCTTCCCTCTGTGCCCATTCCATCGAGCATCTCAGTCTATTACAGCCCCCGCTGGAAAGTTTGGCTATTTGGTTTATGCAGTAGCTGGGATTTCCCAGCTGAGTCACTGACGCTCTAGCCAAGATGGCAGTTGGAAAAATAGGGGCTACAGCAATAGTGACACTCATGTTTGTCCCCTCAGGGAGCTCATGGTGATGCTCATTTCTATTACATCTATTTTAAATGGGAGCCGGGGGGGAACGCTAGAGGAAAAAAAAAAAAGTTTGCCAAGTCACATTTTTGCTCCTAAATTCAGGAAAATTCTTGACAGAAATGAAGGCTTCTCACAGCCCTGATGATCTCAGCTCAGCAGCTGCTACCATAGCTCTGGACAAAAGCAAGCTCATCCCATGCAGCTCGCTCCAGAGCATGAAAGAAGAAAATGAGCTAAGACAGAAACTAACACCATGTAGAAAGCTGACAAAAGAATCCACCCTGGGACGTGTTGGAGTCTTCAACATTTGAAATGTTTCAATCCACTCTGATTATCTTTTCCAAAAATCTGTTCAGCCTTCAGAGGGCACGTGCTTGACATTGGCATCGTTTAGCAGATTCTAGTGCCAGATGCAAGTTTTTAAACTTCGATAAATTCTTTTTGAGTCTGAAATGCGTGCACCTGCAATTCCCGAGAGTGTGAAAGATATGCCAGAGACATTTCAGCAACCTCCTGTGTGCAAATTGTAGCAGTAAAACTCATTCTGACCCTCGGGAGCACCCCTTGCTTGTGCACGCTCCCTCTGAAAATGAGTCTCACCTGCTGATGGCTTCTGTCCATAACCAACCATCACCAGGCTGGGTTGAAGGGCAGGTGCCAGAACCACCTGATTTTATGCAAAAGTGCTGCCTTTATGAAGTCTAATTTCATGCATAACTTGTGCTCAAGAAAATACCTGGCTCCAGTTTCCTTAGAGATGAGCTGTGTTAACCAGAAGTATTCTACTACCCTTCAAAGTACTTCTCTGTTCTCAAGCAGATTGGATCTTATGTTTACTCTTTTGAGATGGTTTCTTTTCTTCTCTACTAAAAGCATGAAATGAGATCCTACAGTGAGAAGATCAGAGGAACAAAAGACACAGGCCAGAAACAGCAGTTTCCAAATCGGGGGATACAGGTTTTATGAGGCAGTGCTCAGCAATTCCTTCCTGCTGGCCAGGAGATGTTGCAAATGCATTTATTTACACACAGAAAAATGACCCTGTTATTTCTGTAATCACAATTATGCTGATATACCTAGCTTTAGATATACAGACATTAAAAAAATGCAAAAATAAATTCTTCCCTACTAAACTCAACTCACCAAAATTAATATTTTAACATTTTAGAAGTAAAATATGTTCAAAAATCGGGGTTTGTTGTTGTAACAGTTTCATTCCTTTTTTTTCTTTTTTTTCCCCTGCTGAATGAAACCTATGCCTTTCTTTATGTGAAGATACACTCTGAGAACCAACTTTCCACTGCTTCTCTCCCCATTGTGCTACTCCAAATCTGAGACGCTTCCATCTTATTATCTGAATTTTTTCTTTATCTTTGAATGAAACAAAGTGCGACTCACTGAATGGCTAGTTTTCTCAATTATTCTTAATTATTATACTGCATTTTAGAGTATATCAATTGTTCTCCTAAACCATTACATCGTAACAACAATATTTTACTAGCAAAAACAAATCCCTATGGGGAAACAAAACATCTCTCTCCAAAAAAAAAAAAAACCAAAAAAATTACTGACATACACTTTTCTGAGAAACAGACTGTGCTTGGCAATTTTGTGGAGATAAATACGTAAGCTACATGATTTTGTGTTTAATGAAAACTATTGATTGTTTCTACATACAAACCCTCAATCCTCTGTCACATATTTGTACTCCAACAGTTACCTAATATTGAAGTCACTAGAGAAACTATGCTTTGAATTGTGCTCCGATGCAGACTTCTACAATTTCCAGGTTGTGCAGGAACGAAAGCTGCCTCCCCGCTCATCCAACGCTGTCTTTGCTGCACACGAGCCCCCATCTCTTGCCCAGCACCAGCAGCGCAGACCTGGGGGGCTGGAAGCTTCTTGCCCTACTGACACATGAGTTTCCCATAAGGAAAGCAGACTAAAAAAAAATGACCATGCAAAACCTGATTTTTTTTATATTTTTTTTTTTTTTTCCCAAGAAAAAGCTGAGCGTGAACATCGCAGGGCTGACAGCACCTTCCTGCCAGCTGGCAGATAGTCCGTGCCAGAACTGTGCAATATGTATATTCTGAGGATATATTTTGAACTCATGTTTCATGCATTTGGAAACTATCATTTTATAGTTTATGTTTATATTAATTACCGCAGCTGTTTTATTCCATTTCTGTTTTGAGACGGTCATAGATAATCCTGATAAATACTCTGACAGAGCCCATAGATGCCTGTGTGAAGAAGGGGCAGGGGCAGGGGCAGGCTCAGGACACAGTGGTCTCTGACCTATATTACGTTCCTTTAAGCAGGTTTACACTAGTATATATTTTTGCTTTACCCTTCTTTGGAAGGCTACCAATTGCTACATTCACAGTGACTGATAGCATCTGAAACGGAAAAACCCATTTTCTGTTCCTGAATCGCCGCAGAATCCCCTGTCTCTTGTCGGGATCTCCGTTTAAAGGTGTCTTTAGCAGAGGGATTCTTTGTGGGCAGACAAAGACCATTTCAAACCAACAGGGCCGTGAAGCAATGAGAGGTTAAAGGCCCTGCTAAAGGGATAAAAGTGCAATAGAGTCATCTGGATTAAGTCTCTCTCGCCACCCTGATGTCTATGTCGAAAGGGAAGGGTTCAGTGTTTTAAAGACACAAAGATTGCACATGTTGGATTTGCAGTATAAACCCCGATTATTACATAGTCTTTCATCTGAAGATCTCTATCTGAAAGTATTTAATGAACATTAATAAGTTATCATGGTTGGTGAGGTTTTACTTCTGTGCTACAAAATGCAGAACTGCAGAAAAAAAAAAAGAAACAAAACCAAAAAAACCCCCGCTCGTTTAGAGGCACAAGCAGAGAACCTGCAGCTCCCATTTGCTGAAGTGGTGAGTGGACTTGTAATCTTAGTTGACCAGCCTTAAAGGCTGAGTGACTTTAGTCATGCTCCTTTCTCCAAGGCTGCTGCTCCACCCAGCAGAAAGGACTCAACACAAATTCATCTATAATTACTGCCAAAATAGTTCCACTCGATTATTAAGTGTATAACCTTGAGTTAGTTTTAAACCCATCATCTCCCTTAAAAAAAAAAAAAAACCCAAACCAAAAAAACACCAAAACAAGTGTTTTTAAAGAAATTTTAAAATATTGATAAAGTAACTAAAGACAGCTTCTAAATCTGTTTCTAAATTCTTACTAAAAAGATGGACTCAGTCAGGGCAGAAGCCACTTCTCTAAAACCGTTACGTACAGCATCGGGCACAACAGAAGTGTCAAGGCATCTTCACTGTGTCTCACTAATGTCTGCAATGGATTTTCCTCGAGTCCTCAAATAAAGATGGCCCCAACAATCACACATACATTTTGTTAATGTCTAGAGATTCATATTCTATTTCTGGATCAATTAATAAAATATTTTTCATGGTAAGGTCCAGTAGGCAGCAGCCCATCTTAGAAGACAAAAATCACAGCTGAGTAGATTTTTATCATTTAACAAGACTGTGCTGGTAACCACATCTTCATCAAATATTCCTAATCCCAGCACTTGTTACACAAATGATAATAGTTTGTGCTATATCATTTCATTCTGTCCCGTCCTTGTCTTCCAGCTGCTGTCCAAAAGTGATTATAAATAATGGGGCTATAAAAGCCATTCAATAATTAGAAGATTCATTGGCCATATGCCAGCAGTGACAAAAGAGAGTGATTTATGTAAGATGAGTCTGTCACATCTGCCAGATAACAGTTTCATTACGCCTGTGGCTATAAGGTCACAGTTTAACACTGTTCCAACAACCATTTGTCAAGAGTGCTGGGAGAAGAGGTGAAATACATCATGTTTTCGTTTGCTTTCTTGTTTTAACTACTAAGTAAATAAGTAAATAAAGTCCAGTACCTATGTTTGTTATTTCATGTCTCCTGTGAGGTCAAAGACACAAGGATACAGAGTAAGACAGAAAACATTCATCGTGGTTGGCTGGAGTTGAAATAAGATCACAAAGTAAAAACATCCAGTTTAAAAGCCTCAAGTATTCATGTGGCTTCTTAAATTCAATATAATCTAAGCATGTTCCTTCTTCCAGCCACCCAAGAAATGAAGGTGCCTTGTTCACCCACAGCATGGTGGTAAATTAATTGCTACTACATTTTTCTAACACAAGTAAACTTTAAAACCTGTTATGGCTCAGTGTGCTAAAAAGATATTTAAACATTGCCATGGGAGTTCAGCTTAGCACTTAACACAGCTCAGCAGACACCTGATTTGTTTCCAGTTCTGTTTTCTTCTCTTTTTTCCTCTATTAAAAACCAACAAAAAACACAAGTGAACTTTTAATGCCGGGTACAAACCAGTCCCATAAAGTCCAGACGTTTGGATGTCCCCCATAAATGCTTCAATAGCCTTGTCTGTCATTGTCAGCGATTCTTCCACACCAGTTTGGAGAGACTCTGCTGACAAAAACCTGCGGGTTTTTCTGAGGGTACAAACTAGATATTTGTTGGAAATGCTACACCAAGTCCCATTCAGTACATTACTTTAATTTGTACCAGCCTGCTATAGCCAGACTCCAGTTGGATGAACTGCTCAGATCAGAGCCTAGACATTTCCGTTCGTCTAACAAATCCATACCACAACCAAAGCAAAATAACTGCCCATCCTTTAGCTGCCTTCCTGAAGTAAAACATAAAATACTTTCCAATTTTTATGCTTTAAAACTCTCTTGGAACAACAAAGCCACATCCATTGAAAAATCCCTTCCAGTGGAAGGAAATTATGATAAGCTGGAGGGTTATGCTATAAAGGATTGCACAAAGTTACAGGATGAACTACCTACACAGCAATAAAACTCAACTTTGATGGAGCACGGTTAAGACTTCAGCAGCAGCCGACCCGCTGAATCAGCAGCGAGCACTTCAGTGCAGCTAGGAATTCCTGTCTGGAGAATGAATAACACTTGTTACTTTATTACTAACAGAACTTCTTAAAATATTATTTTAGTTGTAAGTCGTGAATCTGAAGGAGACTTATTCACTCAAAACTTTCAGGTCGTGTTCAGAATCAGGAGCAGGCAAGAGCTTTCTTGGCACAGTACCTTTTGGTATCTCTTCCAATCTGCATGGGTGAATGAACCAGCACTGAAGTGGTAATTCAGCATTTGCTGCTACAGAAATGCACTTAACAGATCATAAATCCCTGGTGAAGCTATTCTATGAGCACCTAACCTAATCTACTGTATTCACAGGGTGCTCCACCTTATTTTGTGTGCATTAGCAGTGATTCATATTTCTAGCGTAAATTTAAACAAATAGTCTTTCAGCTGAGAAGTTCCACAAAAAACCAAAAAGCTCAAGTTTGGAGGTTGAAAAGCAAAAATATTATCGTTTATACACCAGGCTGGAAAACTTTGAACATTTGTGACAAATACACTTCTGTTGCCCCTAGCTGAATTCAATGCCAGCAAATGCAGCAGAAAGACAAGCCTTTCTCCCCCTTTGGCCTTTTCAAGCTTCTGGTGCCCTAAAGTTTCAGTCTTGAATTTATTAAAGTTCCCGGAAAAGAAACCTTCCTCTGCCTTCTGACATCCTTGCAGCCCAGGAGAACCTGGGAGAGAGGGAGGCCACACAGCCACAGCAGCACCCCAGGAAGGGGAGCGTGGTCCATCATAGATGGTGCCTGCAGGAAAACTATCGATTACTATCATGTTTGACAGCAGGATGTCCTATAGATGTGGCTGACACTGACAACGCTCTCAAAGATCAAGAACAAAAAAAGGAGAAAGTAAGAGTCTCACAGCATCATTGCAGTCAAATACATCCTGAAGCTTGAAGTCACTACAATATTAAAATGTTTGCCAGTTCAAGCTCTCTTTTTGTAAGGGTTCAAAGGAGGGCCTGGATAGGTCTAGCTCAGTCATCTGAGAGCTACTGCATGAATGACAGTAGAAATTAGATCTTTCTTCCTCAAGAAGAAACTATTTTATTATTTTCTTCCTCAAAATACCAAGGTTTGAGGTTTTGTTTGTTTTTAAGAGCACTGTTTAACTACATATACAGTCCTAGGTCCCTTCTATGTCTGAGCAGGTCAAGTTGTCCTTAATGTTGGTGGGTGACACAAGCTGCTGGGGGTTGCTGAAGCTGTGTCCACACATAGCAAAAACCTGATTCTGTTGATTTTTGGCACGGCTTTGCTGCAAGCTGCAGCAGGTTTCCATGTAGAGGAATCCTACCTTAAAGTAAAGGCATGAGGAAAAACATAAGGACATTTTCTACTCCTCTTTTCTTAAAGCATTTGGTATCTTGTGTCCATAAGGAGCCTATATAGCACCATGACACTGAATAAAAGACGACACTTCTCCAAAGAAAGTGGCAACTGTACCTGACCGAGGAAAGTCTAGAAGGGAAAATCCAATACATGTGAGGCAAAAATATGAGTAACTGAAAGCATGCAGCTCAAGGAACAAGAACATATGATGAATAGCAGAGCGAAAAGAAAGGTCAGCAGTATGAACAACTGTTGGCCCCAGGTAACTCTAAACACATTTGAACTGGTCAGGCATAGAGCTTCAGAAACACGGCTTTACTGCATCCATATGGGTGCCGGCAGATGTAAAGCCAGCCAGGGTGCTTCTTGCCTACAGCATAGTTAATCATGAACCCAACTAACAAAAACCTGGAGATTAACTACTACTACTCTGCTATTGACTCACAGGAGTGGTCTTCTCTTCCCTCATGCTGTTTTCAAGAAATGCTGCAAGCTCTTGCCTCAGCTTTTTGTTTTCCTTTTTCACTTTGAAGAAACCACAAACACAAGACAAGGAGGGAGCCCAGACTCTCAAGTGGTCTCTGGGAATGACAGTTGAGAACAGGGTGAGCCAACGTGAGTGAAGGGACTTGCTGGGATCACAAATGCAGAATATTTTCCTACTAAAATGAAAAGTCTCCAAGATAAACCATGATACTGATGAACAGCCACATGCCCTATAAGGTTTTCACAGGAAAGCTTGGAGAGGTATGTGTGCAAAAAACCAAAGCAATGCACTATCCTCTAGACTTGTTTTCTATTAAATCTGGACTGGCGTGATGCTAAATGCTTTAGCCAGTCCTATGGCCGGATCAGTGTTGAACTAGAGGCTTAAGTTAACTGGCTGACAATCAAGCTGTAACATTAAAGTCACATCCATAAATGCTTCCTCTTGGTGCTGACCTTAAACCAAGTGCCCAGAGCAAAGCCTCAGCTCTGCAAAACTTTATAGAAAGCCAAACCCAGAGGTGAACTTAGGGAAGCAGAGACATTCTTCCAAGGAAGGCATTTTCTCTTGCACACAAAGACGCTGCTGTGTTGAGGCTTTTTGCGCTGTGTGCCAGCAAGGAAGAGCAATGAGGAGTATGAAGTGGTCATTATTGGCAAGAATCGTTGATGTTGCCACGTAGGCTTTAAAAAAAAAAAAAAAGTAAGAAAGAAAAGAAAAAACCTCCTACACATTTGAAGTGAATGCAGAATGAAATCATTGTAAGAGACCGGCATGGGATACAGCCTCTTTCCACGAGCAGCTCTGAAAGATTCAGGCCGAGAGGCTCATACCCCGTCTCCACCGAGCCTTCCCATCCATGAACACAGACTGGGCAACGTGAGCAACCCAGCCTTCCGCTAATACTTCATCAGGAAAGCACAGTCTGCATGGGAGCCACATAACAGCATTTGTCACTGACGCCTCATCTGTAAAACTGTGTTGCATGAAGCAAGCTGGATAAAGGAGCGTTGTTTCTTTACCTTTGCTCAGACTCAAAGCTGCCAGTGAGTCTTTCCTTCTCTGGGATGCAGGGAAGGCTCACGGGAGGCAGCAGAAGCAGGGCAGGGGGTGAAGAAGAAAGTCTAGATAGAATGTTAAGAACAGGAAAATCAAGATGTAAAGCACTTGCAGTCTTTCACTCAAAGGCAACGACCCATTTCTGGAAATGAGATGCATATCTCTGTATGTCTCCTGAAAGGAGTTACCATATGTTCTAAAAGTGGGATATAATATTTGAGCTGTAAAAGCCAAATCAGCTTGAGAAACAGACGGCATTACAATGCGTTAGCAGAACAAGCCTCACAAAACAATATGCCAAACAACTCATTTCCTAGAATGGCACTAGGAAAATATTTGCAAAATCTGAAACCTATTCCCTAAATACAGCATTTCATTCTTCCAGAAAAATGGGGAAAAAAGTGACATAGATGCCTGTATTCAGGAATTTTTAGTAACTACTCATATTCTTTGGGCTTTTTTTTGCTTGTTCTTCTCTTTAATTTAAGTACGAGTAATGGTTTTGGTGCTTTTTATTAAACATGACCTCAAACTCCTTCAGCAGTCAAGCTAAGTCCCTTTTCATCCTTGTTCTTCCTTGATTGCTGGAGGGACAAAATCCCATTGCCCAGCCAGGTCACCTCTGAATACTAATCACAGCTTTATAGTTTTTCACTCTGCCCTCACTGGCTCCCAGGCATATGTCAATATTAACGGCCTGATTTCCAGAGGTACTGAATGCATAAAATCTAACGCTGAGAACCTCTGATGGTCAGGCCATAAATGCACACCAAATGCAGACATTATCAGATCACTAGAAATTTGATGCTGCTTTTTTAATTGTTTTTTTCCTTACAAGTATCTCTACCAGACAGAAAATGTTGGCCTTCTTGGAATAAACCAGCTGAAAATGATAACGTGTCCTTTGGAAGCTCTGTCCAAAGCACATGCTGACTGACAGCCTGTTCTCCAGCATGGCTGGATGATGCACACTCAGGTGCACTAGTGTCTCACCAAAGAAAAAGAAACTACAGGTTAATTTTCCAGCCTGCTCTAGTAATCTCCCAGAAACAAAATCTGCCAAGAAAAAAAGCCAGAAACAAGTCTTGCTGTGGTCTGGCCTTAGGAAGTAAAAGTCCTGTTCTTACTATGTTATTTTCAAAGAGCACACAACTAAGCTTAACCTGAGATGGACCTGCCCTTTTTTTTTTTTTTTTCCTTTAAATATATAATTACACATTTGTGGACATATAGAAGAGATACCAAGCTACTAACATACAGTACATAAAGTAAGCAAACCGGCAACAACACTTTGTGATTTAGAAAGTCAGGCTCTCAAAGCTGAAAATAATTATGAGCTAAATCTGTTGGGGAAAAAACCCCATTTAAACAGAAAAATGTGTATAACACTTGGGAGCTGTTGAAGCACACTTTAAAAGAGGCACAAGAAGCCACAAAAATTGAGCAAGAAGGTCATACTGGTTAAAAAAAAAAAAAAAAAAAAAATCAACCTGACTGCAGCTTTTATTCATTTCATATTGTAGACAAAGGGAAAACATTATCTGAGAAACTGAACTAGCTCTGGTTATTTACCCTAACTGCAAATATTTTTGTTTTATTTTTAGCCTACCATTGGAACAATTTTCTGATGCTTGGAGTATATTCTTTAACCCTGGAAAATGTTACACAAGATTGAATGTTTTTCTTGAACAAATATGTTCAAGTTTAAAGTGGAATTGATTCAAACTAGTTCTATAATGTCCCAAGCTATTACTTGGAAATCTAATTTAGAAAGACAGCGCTGAACACGTAGGTAAAGGATCTGGAAGAATGGGAGATCCAACAGCAATTTAAAAGAGGTCAGAGCAAAATGATGCAATGAGCTAAATCTTTTCAATTGCTCAGTTGACCAAGAATCTACACAAGCTCAGAAAACCTCACTGGTAAAAGGGAAGCATTAATGAGCCAATTCTGTTGTAAAAGTGATTCAATCCACAGCATTGTGGGTCTCCCTTTTGTAGAGGAAATGAAAATGAAATTCTAAAATAAGATTTTAAAGCACTGAGAGAATAAATGAGTTGGCTGGAGCAAGCAAGCACTATGGCAGGCAACTTTGTTATGAGTTTAATAAAGTACTACCGTATCTTACTGGGCAAAACTCAAATTATCAGCTAA
The DNA here is from genome assembly GCF_036013445.1 of Caloenas nicobarica. NCBI lineage: Eukaryota > Metazoa > Chordata > Aves > Columbiformes > Columbidae > Caloenas > Caloenas nicobarica. The sequence goes on along the minus strand of NC_088255.1, from coordinate 15,167,818 downwards.
AGTACAGTGAACAAGGGCAAAGCTGCTGTTAGCTATTCCATATACAATCATGTAAAACAAAAATGCTCTGATTCTCAGGACTGTTGCTTCCACATAGAACAACCCTTCTCTTCTATAATCGCCGTCTTAAAGCCCAGTCAATGACAGCAGCTAAAATACGGAAAAACTTGCATTCAAAACCAAAACACAAATGAACTTGAGTAGCTTTGTTCTCCAACATAAATTTAATATCTCACATAAGGCAAGTTTGGCAATTAAAAAATTTTTTTAAAGTGTACATGAAAAAGCTTATTAGGTTCTGTAACAAACCTTTTCTTTTGCCCTGGTCACAAAGTCTTGTTTTCTTAATGTGTTTAGGACTGCCTGTATCATGTTTCCGTCACCCTAACTTCCCCCTCCACCCCCCGCCCCAAGAAACAAATATGAATATTACAGATGGTAAAAACCACATTTTCTCAAACAGGAAATAAATGTTTATATGTGGCATATAGCAAAATGTATATTTCCAGAGACAATAGCTGCAAGATTTAGATTTATTAGTGCAGGGCAGGAATTTTTAATGGAAAACACATTTTTGAGGATAAGAATTTTAATTACGAAGAAACAGCATACAAATGGCCCCTTTAGATGTAAAGCAGAGCAGTTCTGCAACGGAATCAAAAGGACATGGTCTCTTTCGGTGAAAAATATAATATTGGAATAAAGAGAGGAAAGCCTGACTCAAGCATACAGCGGGTTTGACATTTTTCATGGAATGCTTTTGATCACAAAATGGCATTTGTCAAAATGAAGATATTCTGCAGGAACGTGACATTTCTGCAGAAATCAGACATAGCTCTGACGGCGCCTTTTCAGATCACGCCTTGGTTTGCCAGGCTACCCTGACCCTGGCCACTGGTTCATAAGTTTCCACACTCAGCCTAGTCAAGTCCTTCTGCCCACACGCCTCATCTCTCTGTCCTCCTTACAATCCTTAGAAAACACATACTGCACGAATAAAAATTAGCTTGCCAATCCAAATGTGGTGGCTTATGAAAACCTACTGATACCAAGGTTAGGTCTTCACATCACAAAGAAAAAGGGAGCCAAAGTACCACTTCAGTTCTGAAAATAACAAAAATTGGCACCTTCAGAATGAAGTTTCACAGATTCTGGTCTGGTAGAAAAGGAAATACGGGCCTTTTTGGCTGCCCAGTGAGGCCTTCATTGTGTGAGTACATTCACTTAGCTTCGGGCATCTCACGCTAAAAACAATTAACTGGAAAATACAAAACCAGAAGCAGTCAAAATAACAGCTTCCCAAATTCAAAGTGGAAAGAAACCCCAGTTTAATTCCCATTACATTACTGTTTCTAGCAGCAGTCTTGGTGGCTTTCTTGTCTATCTACAATGCATGACTTCTGCGAAAGATTAACAAGAAAAGCAGAGATGAAATGTTTAATCAGGCTTTGCTGCTGCCTTCGGCTTCATGGGATTTTTCCCATTTTGCAGGATGCAAGCAGACCTGACCACGCTTTATGCCCATTTTTGCCTGGTGTCGGCCCTCCATACTCACATGATTCTAACCAGTTTGCAATTCTGCCAGGAAATCTGCATGCTCAAGCATCAGCTTTATCATCATTGCCATTAAAACCAACAGCTACTTTATTTTTTAAATTATTTTGATAAGTGTTCTGATGACCCAGCTAAAGACAACAAGAGATGCCATAGAAAGCAATAAAAATCTGCAGTAAGTGTCTAAATACTAATTCTTCCTCCTTAACTTTTTATTCTTATTATTTTGGAGTGCTCTCCTTAGACTTTCTCAGCTGGTTTGTTAACAACCGTTTTCCAGCCCCACTTAATCAAACGCATTTAGATGGAGGTCTCACACTAATTCTGAAATAGAAAGCTCTAATCAGCTTAGCCTCAAATTCATTTTACACTTCTCTCGCTTTTGGGAGTCCACAGCCAAAGCTCTAAGTGTCTTGCAAAGTTGAAAGACGTTTTAAGCAACGCAGGTACACTGGAGCTCCTTGTGCTCCATCTGCTAGCAGAGGGAAAAAATATTTTGAAGAGCTCTAAAATGATCTAACAAGAGATGCAAGGAAGCACAGTATTGCCCTCATATTAAATGTCACTGCAGTTTCTGCTCCTCTGTTACCTTGGGACTTTGGAAAGCTCTGCCTCCACTCGTTAAGTCATTGACAGTTTTTCTGTCGACTTAAAAGGACTTTGGTCAGGACCTCCCAGCTTGGCAAAAAAGGTGCCAAACAAAGAGCATGCAAAAGGAATAGCTACTTATCAAAGGAGCAATCCAGAATAATGCGGTGTTCCCACTTTAACACAGTCCCGCTTTTATAGTCTGAATCAGGGTAGACGAACAAAGGAAGAACTTTAGAAGACAGTTGGTTTTTTGGGCATAATTCACAACATCCAGGAACCACAAAGGAACAGTTCAGACAGGGAACCCAAAATCCCAAGTGTCCTCGAGACAGGAGCTGCACTATTGCCTGCAGCTTTGTGCCAGTCACACTCCCCCGATGACAAGCCCTGTGGTGAGACTCTCAGTTTTTTCAAAATAAACTCTGCTTCTGAGCGAGTCCAGCCAGGCCAGCCTGGTAAACCCATCATCTTTGACATGTTGTGGTTTTGCACATTTTTATCCTAGGAGTTTGAAAATCGTACACCTAAATATTAATTCATTGGTCTAATTTCATATTTCTTTGGTTTTGGTCTTTCCTTTAAGACGCAGCCTGTTTGATAGATAATTTTTTAGAAGCAGCTTATGAGACTGGCCCGTTTGTGGCATGATGCTGCCTTCACACTTTTGCCCAGACCCAGAAGCTTCATTCACACAAGGTACATCCAAAGCTTCTATAGAGACACCATGTACAGCCCAGCCTACGCTACCAGCACAGAAATGGCAGATGCGTCTACACAGGCTGACAATTGATTTACTCATAATTTGCAACCCCTTCCAAAGGAACCAGACTTCCTAGCAATCAATGAGAAAATAACCTTGTTAGTAAATAAGCCAAGGTTCTTTTTAAATTAATCAGTTCTTTTTCATCCAAACAGAACAGATAATGAAGAGATGATGACATTTTACATGACCTATAAAAAGCAGTGTTTCTATTTTAGGCTCTCCTTCGTAAGGGTGCCAGGATGATTATGTTTTGTTTACTGGACAGAATAATCTCTTATTTGTTAAGGCTTGAATGCAATAGTATACAGTACAGAATTTTATCTTCTATTGTCTTAATTATCATCTGGGGGGTTGAAACATAAGACGATGGCACAGAACAAAATGAATATTAATGTGTTCTATCTGAAATTTAAAGAGAAAGGACTTCGAGCTTTCTTTTGCTCATGTGCTTAACATGCTGCATCAGACTAGTGAATTATATCCCATTTAGCTGTTATTGTTTCTCTGAGTAGCATGAAGACAGAGATCAACCTTTTTCAGACTCGTGCATTTCCAGTGTTCAAATACACAACATTTTCTCTAATTTCCTTTGACATCATTTACCAGAAAGTTTTAAAGTGTCTCCTGCTCAGAATGGTTTGCAGGGTTATGCCGCTGCTTTTAAAACCCTCTAAAAGATGCCTTTCTCACCTGCAGCGTTCTCACGTCAGTGTGTAGGTGCAGGCAGCAGGAGCCTGCCTTTTCTCTCATTTAACTCATCTGCATCCTAATAGCCAATGAATTCAGTGTCTAGAAGAAAAAGGTATTATATACGTATCCTAGGAAGAGGTGGGAGAAAAGCCTCAGATGGTGAACAGTGCACAGTGACATTAATGGGTTTTCTGCCTTCACAGGGAAAAACCAAAGGAGCTTTGTGTGCTGATTTCTTAATTAAAACAAGCATCATGTATGGCCTGACCAGTTCAGAGTGATTTCAAAAGTATCAACAGGGATTGAAAAAGATAGTGCTTATAGGTAATGGTACATGGTTTAACTATTCTGCAGTTTCATCCTGCTGCATCAATGCTGACCTTTCTGAGTCCAAAAAAGGAAGAACTGAAAGGTTTATTCTGCCTTTTTTGAAGACAAGGAACTGGGTTGGGTTTTGTTTCAGTGGCTTTTTCAGCTACATACTCAGTGTTAAAAATTTAAAATAATTAACAAAAAAATCAAGAGAGAGAAGTATCAATTAGTAGAAGGTCTGATTCTAATTTTGAACCAATATAACAGTCAAGCTACACTGACAAAAATGGAAAAATCTGTATTTCAGACATCCCATTCACCATCCCCTGTGCAAGAACTCCTATACAACAAGTCCTCCTACCATATTTCCAAATGGCATAAACACACAATAGCATGTGCAGAAACATGAATATCTTCTGGTTGTTGGATGACACAGGACATTCATACCTGAGCACCTACAAATAATGATCAATACCTGTATATGTGCAATGCCATTTGCTACAATCGAAGAATAAAGCTACTCAAAAACATCCATCTAAAATTTTAAAAAGAGAGAGAGAAAGAAAAAAAAAATCGAATTATGAGCCAAACAAAATACAATTGAGAATGCAGTATGCAGTTAAGCTGACTGAGGTAAACCGGGAGCAAAACATATCTGATAAATGATCACATCATACCGTCTAGCAGATTAGTGTCTACTGAACAGAAGGGCTGAAGAACACAAACACTCCAGTGTGACAGCTATAAATCACAGTTTAATGAAATGATAAGCTATTTATGCAAAGTATTCATGGCTACAACAATTCATTTGCACAAAGTGCAAATAGAGTAGAAATTTGTCAAAATGCAAATACAACGGTGACCTTCCGACACAGGGTCAAAATACAAAGGAGAGAATCAAGTTCAGGACACAAGAGCTACAATTACTGCAGTGTCATTATAACAGCATTTTTCTCTTTACATTGTGATTTTCCATCAAAAGGTATATCTAAGAAACTCATTAATATGAACAAAACCAAATCAGATGTTATTAAAAAGGAAGTGAGAAATATGCATCTTATAATTTGAATTAAGATTTCCTGCTGGAGAATGTCTTTATCTTCCCAGGCAAAGTAGCAAAGCAATTTTGCAGGAGAATTTAATTGAGAAATATGGCACACAAAAGGGCTGCTTATATGCATACCTCAGTGGAACATACAGAGTAGAAATAAGTCCTCCTGATAAAAATAAGTATCGAACATCAAACAATTTTACCAAGTATCATTTCTTATGAAATATCATTTTTAAATCTGTTTCTAAGGAAAGTCACACTGCTTCCTCAATAAAAAAGCAGTTGCGTTTAAGTTACAACAGTTATGATACACTAAACATAAATATGTCCATGCCAAAGCAAAAGGAAGCCCTCGTATTTTGTTTTGAAAGTCACTGATCTGGTTAAGACATTGGTATTTTGACGACCAGGTTTAATTTTGAAAGGATTTGAGCAGCTTTACTGTTCAGCAGCCATGAATAATTCTGTGCTTGAATACTGTTTATAGAAGTACATGAAGCAGAGCACCACTGCAACATGCAAAGCACAGGCCACTACTTTCACCAATTTTATTGCATAGACAAATTAATGCAAGCTAAACAAACTGTACACTTCTCTCAACGCATCTGAGTTGGCTTTTTTTTTCTGTGTATGTATATATACATACTTTTTTTCTTTCTGAAACATTTCAGTTTCCATAAGCAACAAAAATTGGTTTGATCTTCTTATAAATAGAAGACAAATGAATTAGATATTCTCTGTGCTCATGAGCATATATGTAACAGAAGCTTTTGAACACTCCTGCATCCCTTCAACAACCTGTTTCAATAAGAATTCACCTTTTACTTCAGCCTGATTGCTTTAAGAAAAATCTGTTCAATACTGCAAGCAATGCAGCTCATACAACAGAAAGAATTGCTAATATAAGGAGAAGGTTGGCTTGACTTGCATGACAACGAATAACTACCCTGGGCCTGTTAAATGCACACGTGCAAACACACAAAACTATTAACTCATTTATTCAGGATCATGTTTTGTTCCTTCATTAAAGAACGTAAAATGGGTGAGAGGACTACAGGTACACAAGGGGAAGACAGAAAAGATCCCCGACAGGTTTCAGTCCGGTTCTTCTATCGGCTATGCAGGAACTTATTAATGTCAAAGGACTTATGTCTGCAGAAGCTAGAGGAGAATCAGAGCAACAGTGGAAGCTGTCTGCGTTAAAGACAGCAGCCTGCTGCGGTTGTCAGTGCCAGGAAATCAAACATCTCTCGATGGTGTCTTCTGCAACGTTTTCCTTGTAATTCCTCACAATGGATTTTCTCCTCTTTTGCATTTTAAAGGTTGAAACTCTACAAAGCTTGCCAACTCCACCTTGGTTTTTCCTTCCTGGTAAATCATTACAAATGACTGAACTAGTTCTGTGCAAATGAAATCACCACCATCCCTTCAGTTCCCATTAAAAGCCATTCTGAGTATTATATGCCCTGAAAGTGAAAATCGTACCCCATTCCTTCCTTTTCCAAGTTCTTCACCTGATCAAAGCAGTAGGCTTGATATTAAGCAAATTTCTGATTTCACAATGGATTCTCAATTAAATTTCACAGGAAACATTTTTGCAGTTAGACTTCAAATATGGTGTGTGTCATAATCTTGTGGGGGAACTGAAAAGAGAAAAGATGAAAACAACATGGCTTGTCATCAATTCCACAATTTCATTGAGAAAATATTTCAGAAATATAAAATTGGATGGCGTTTTAGGAAGACAAGGTTCTTTTTATTCAGTGTCTACAGTTTAGACATAGCAGAGTGGCAAGAAATGCGAAAGGATAAACTCCTTAACTGCACTGAGGTCCTTCCGTGGTTCACGTTTGCCCTTTATCCCGCTGCTCTTCAGAAAGCTCCAGACTACCAAGTGAGTGATTGTTATTCTTACAGATCGTTCTGGGACCACAGAGTCTCCTTTCACTGCTATGCTTCAAATGCCGTGTTCCTCTTGCTAATCTGTGATTAAATGGTCCACAACTCAGAAAAGCAGCTCTTGCTGTTTAAGTACCCAATGACAGAAGGTGTGAGAGAGATACCAGTACATGATGATGAGGACAGACAATCTTTAAATGGAAAGGGCACCTTTTTTTTTTTAACCACTTTTTCCTTGCTTTTCTTTTTTCTGTGTGTGTGGGGGTTTTGATTTTGTTTGTGAGTTTTGTTTGTGTTTGTTTTTCTCTTTTTGTTTGTTTTGTTGTTTGCTTGGAGGGGGTTATTTGTTTGTTTTGTGTTTTGTTTGGGATTTTTTTAGAGACTGGATACTTTCCAAATAACTCACATTCCGTTATCCCACTTTTCAACTTATTGTGCCTTTCTTTTCTTTACCAAACCCTCCATTCTGCTCAGAAGTTCAATGAACTAGCAGCCACCTTCCAACATCCTTCATACAGTACCAAGTACCCTGAGCCTCATAGGATACCAGTAGGAATGTCCACAAGACAAATATACAGATATATGTGTGCTACACACACAGTTACACCTTTTTCTTCTACTTGAGGACAGAAACTTACTTTGGGAGACAGATGTGTATTTCTCCTAACTTCTTCAAAACATAATCAGATATTTCAGGAATAACAAGAATATTGAGAAACTAAAATAACCACTGCTGTGCATCCTTATGTGACTGTGCAGAAACAGTTTAATTGTTCAATTACAGGCCAGCACCAGACCCAGCAGCCTGTTTTCGTTGCTGTACAGAACCTGAAATAACTACAAAGAAGAGTAAATGTCAAGAGTTACTGTTATTACCATATGTAAAGTGTACAACAAAATTATTTCCCATCAGTTCTCCTACGAAGAGAGCACGATTCTAGGATTATAGGTTTCATGCTGAATAGCATCACTGAAATTAAAGGCAATTCAAAGCAGAACTATCTAATAAAACAAGGAAGAGAATGAGAAAAAGTCTGCTGTAGCAACACAAAACAGCAGAACACACAAACTGGCTGAGGGCACAAAAGTAGAATGTGTTCCAGTCTTAACATTGGAGAAGTTGGTTAAAATAGCTGAAAAGCTTTTATCTTCTTCATTGTAACTTATTCAAGATTTGAGAACATCTTGAGTTCCTTATAAGCTGCAGTAAAAATGTCGCTAATAAAAGGACTCAGAAAATTACCAACATGAATTTGAAACTTTTTTCAAATTGTAGGATTCAAGTCACATCTGTTATTTCGTTGATCAAAAAACCCCATATTTTTTTAATATATATGCATATATATCTTAACATATACTGTGGTTATAACCTGTTATGCAGTCATATCTGTAATGTACATTGTGGACATTAATGCAGCATATTCTTAGGGCATGGAAGCACTCCATTTTATATATGAAAAAATTTTGATTCAGAAGGACACATGGAATGCATGCAGACAGGAGAAGAGGAGAAAACAGCCCATTCGAGGCCACTTGATTGCCTGACCCAAGAGCTCTTATCACTCTTGGCCTTGGAAGAGACATGGCAGAGAGCAGCAGGTCTACCAGCAGTCACAGCTCTTGGTTAGGAACTGTTGGGGGCACAGATCAGTTCTAAACCATTTTGTGAACACATTCTTCTGTTTAGAATCCATCCTCTCTCAATGGGGTTTTATCACACAGAACTATAACGATTCATTACGCTATAAATTATTTCAAGACCAAAGACCAGGACTGTGCATTGAAATGCACAGGGCAACCATGAAAATCTCAAAATCTGTCAACAAGTGAAGCTCATTTGGAAGAAATTCAAGACAAAGGGCAGCTATGAAACCATGCAGTGTGGAGCAGCAGGGAATTGGTGCTACGGCATGAACTTGAAAGTAACTGTCAATTTAGTGTTTCTCATGATTGAAAGCCATACGAACCCAGGGGTCTCAAGGCCAAACAGAGCTTGTCTGCCTGGGATGGGAATCCAACCGAACCACACACACTGTGGCCAAGCTCAGTCTGCAGCTGACTGGGAGAATGTTCAGAGGGATACCAGCAAACTATGTCTGGTAAGGAAAGCAAATTAATTAAGGTACAGATTACAACCTCTCTTTTTCACACAACACCAGGTCTTGCTTGGTTACACAGCTAACTAGATAAAAGAAACCAGTGACAAAGTCTAAAACTAGAAATTCATCTTTTTAAGTGAAGCATGCTAAAATACTCCCAAAACAGGTATTAAAACTGTAAATTTTCCCCTCTACATGACCAGGAAGGAATAACTCTCCATCTGCCTCTACAATTAAGAGGGGATGAAGACACCATCCAGAAAAAACAGAGATGTTCGTTGCTACTGTAGAATCAGTTTTTCTACCCATTTATCTTTCTTACCACACAGATGTGAAGCTCTAGGTGGTTCGACTACCTGCTTGGTCACCCAAAAATTTAAAAAAATTATCAAAAAGTCACGATTAATACATTGGCATTGCTATACTGCCATTAACCTTGTGTAACTCTGCATCATCTGAACATAAAGTAGCAGCAGCGCATGGCATTTTTAAAGAAAAGCCATCTGTCCCTTCTCCTTTACTAGAACAAATCCAGCCACTTCTCAAAATAACAACAGGCCAAGACAGTTCCAAAGTCTTTGAAGATACTGATTCATAGCCCACTGCCTCAAGGACTTTTTTTACTTGTAACAACCTTCAATAAAACTTGCACCAATTTTTTTTCTGTAAGGCAAACTGTCAGCTTCTGGATTGCAAATGCTCAGCTTCATTCTCTTTATTGTAGGCAAGGCGCTTTGTCCTACGGAAGGCAAGGCGCTTTGTCCTACGGAAGCACGGCTGGGAATGCTTTGGTTGTCATTCTAATTCACCGCCAGTTGCAAGAGGAGAACCACTGTTATTCCAAAACAAAAGGTAAAAAATACTTTCTCATTTTTGGGCAAGCAGGTTAAACTTAGACTATAAAAGTTTTACTGCAATGGCATCCATTTACACTAACAAAAGTACCATGGATTTGAATCTAGGTCATCATTACACATGTACTGACTGGTATTCTATTAAATATTCTTTTCGAAGCACTTTAAGTACATTTGATCTCTTTGGTAGCTTCTTGGCAATACTTCTTCATTAGAGTCATTATCTAGAAATCTTTTAATTTTTGCTTTAATACACACAAACTTATTGTAAAGCCGACTTAAACACTGCTAAAGCCACTTGGAATAAGGAACTCAAATGTACTAATCTCCACAAATTCTACCTTCTGAATCCAACTTTTTGAATTGCAGATCAGGTGAAGTAAAGATGACTAGGAGCACACAGGTATTCCTGGTCAGTAATAGAAAGTTACTTTTCCCCTTCCCCAGTAAAGATTTCATCTTCAACAAGCCGACAGGGATCTTTAGTCTCCATTTTATAATTAGGTTTGTTTAGATGTTGATTTCACAAAAAAATCACAGGCTATGAATTAACAGAATAATCTTCTAAACTGAATTTATTGCCAGTGTTTTGTTCAACAGTGGCTTTTCTGGATCTAAAATCCAGAATTTTCATCACATCCCTGTCACGTCATGAAAATTTGTAAGAGAAACAAATCAGAGTATACCACAGAAAATGCAAAGGCTTTAAGGTGACAAGTGCATTACCCAGACAACCTACTTCTGAAAGATTTGCTCTTCTCCAGCCTGGAAAAAGGCCAAGAAACCAAGTTCCTGGGAAACCAAGATTAGAGTCATATCCAAGTCATTGGACTAACTATGATATGACTCATATTCAATTGTTTCCATTTAGCTTCACCCTTGGGTTTTACTATGAGACACAACATTTTTTGATATTTGGTGCTGATTGTCAATTCAAATTAGATTTAGACTATAACCAAGCTGGGAAGACTGTCTAGGAACACTTGGAAAAAATTATTACTTGATATACTTGAAAAATAAAAAATAATTCACTGCTTTGGAGAAGCCCAGAAGGGGAAGAGCAGAGCTGTCATCTGCTAGAACAGAGATAAATTAACACGGCTCTGTCAGAGAGCCCAATATAGGACATTGTATTATGTACAGTCTCAGGATGTCTTAATAGCTTCTTTCTCTCCTAGCAGCTTATAGCTCAGCCCAGATTCCACACATAAAATTCTTCATCCTACATAACAAAGTGATTGTTGCATCATTGACAAATGCAGACTAAAAAATTCAGGCTTTGGTTACGAAATATGCTAACCAAGAATCAAAAATGATTAAACCCAAGCAACATGAGAGAACTGATTTACTTTGCATTCATGAAATGTTAAGTCATTCACATAGCAAGTGCAGAAACACAACTATGCTACCATCTTGCCTTAAAAATCTTCAAACCTGTCCTTGGTAGCCCTACCCAGATGCTCTCATGCAAAAAGAATTGAGGCTGCAGTCTAGGTACTGGTAGAGTGGAAAGGGTGAAGTGCATGAGGGAGAAAATAAGACTAGACATCCCACAACATCAGTAGTTTAACTGACAATGAAGAGGGTTGTTGCATAGCGATCTATGGGTAATTATCTGTTTACTAAATAAACTCAAAACTTACTGAAATATCCCCGTCAATCTAATGACTTTTCTCTGTTGTGAAGAACCAGAGCTTAACGTTAGAGGATATTTGCATCTGACTATGCTGCTGGTAGGTTTTAATGCTACATAGAAAAAAAAAAATAACACTAATGTTCTTCAAAGCATTACATGAAATCTTCCTTTCAGCAAAAGCAGCAATGTCATTCTGCGACACACTCTACAACAAAGCAACCTTATTTATACACTGCCTTAAAAACAATGGGAAGTTCATTTAGCAGCTGTAACTGTGACTCCAGCAGTGCCCAAACTTACATCACACAGTGGCCAGGAATGCTCCTGTGCCACAACTGTCTGCGCTATTAAGCTGTTAGAAGGATCTCTGGCACAATTTCCCGTGCAATCCCAGGCACAGGTTGAGAGTTGGCATCGTTTCCACTGCTATGGGAATGTTTCGTAGGTTAGGAGACTTTCGATGGTATGGATGTGGGTCATCCTGTACCTGCTGGCCTCAGCGCCCAAAACATTCACAGGCGCATTTACTAGCACAAAGGTAACTTCTAATACAATATTAATTACAAAGTAAACATTGTTTGTTGTGGTTTGTTTTTTTCATTTTTTTCCCTGCAAAAGTTTTTGAGACACTTCACAACACTGAGAACTAACAAGTTGCTTTTTTTTTTTTTTAAAAAAAAAAGAGTTTGCTCAATGACAGCTGTTTCTAGTATTTATCTCATGGAGTGTCCTAGAAATTCAAGCTAAATAAACAAAAGCTTTTGTCATTCAAAGGGCTCTGATAAATAGCTGCTGAAAACTTCACTGCTTCTGATTTGGAAAGCTTACAGAAGCAAATGCATTTATATTCTGAAGATACATTTGTAAATTGTTCAAGCATCATACCATGACAACAATCTTATAGGATAAAATAATCTTTAATAACAGGGAGAGTAAGTCTATATTCATGCTTCTTGCTTCTAACAAGCATCAAAGCTGACTGTCCATGTGACTCAACAGCAGCCTCTAAGTACTGGATTTAGAGCCGAAAAGCCGCAAACCCTTACATACGTGAGCAACTTGGCACAGACAAGCTGCCTCACACAACTACTTCTTATCCCTTTTCTATACCCCACTCTTTCATGATACTCTTTGTGGACATGTCTTACATCTTAATAGACCCTGTTATTGTCAGTAGTGCTCCCTGCAGAAATTTGCCCAGGAGCAAAATAGGATCACAGCCTATTTTCGGCCACGTTAAACTGAGTAAAACTGCTCTAGATGGAAAGAACTTCCAAATCCTGCATTCTCTGGATGGACTGCACTACAGCTCCAGAGAATAATGAAGGAATCCCTCTGAGCATGCATGAGCAACACGTGTATGTGGACAGACACACCACAAGAACAGTAAATTTCATTAGGCTCAGTTTAGGTTGGTAATCAGCCACAGAGGAGTGACGTGATGTGCACTAAATCACTTGGTGCCTTTGGCAGAACCTGAATCCCTAGTGTCCTGTCCTCTTGGCCATGCTGCTCCCCAGGGCAGTGCGGCCACCCTCTGGATGCATCATCTCCTCCAGACCAAACACAAAACCCCCCAGCTAAATATCAGAATCTGGAAACTAGGCTGCTGCAGGGCTTTCAGTAGCGCTGTTGTTCCTGGAGAACAGAAACATCTCCTTACAATAGAGGCAGCTACAGAAAAATCAAATGGCTTTTTTGCAGCCTACCCATGAAAAGAATTGAACCACAGCAACAAAGAGAAGAACTTATTACCATGGTTATTGCTGCTATTTCTAGACAACGTGAATGGGCTTTTTAGGCTTTCATGAGAGAATTTACAGACTCTGGGGCAAGCACACTGTTAGTAATTGCAGTTGCATTCTGCCACTTGAGTATTTTTGGCAATTGAACTGTCAGAAACCATTTGATAGAAAAATGTCTCCACATCATTAGTGCCAGCAAGGAGGATATTACGTGCCAAAGTATGAAGTGAAAAGTACTTCTGCTTTTAGAAGTGGATCTTCTGCAGCTCATGGATTTCAAACCCCAACGCCCTTCCTGGCCCTTTTCAGAACTAAGCTTTGAGGTTGTCACATGTGCTACCAGGTCCTTCAAAGGGCTTTTTGGTTCTACACAGCAAAATATCAGTACTCTTTATTCAAACCCAATTGCTGTCTTACCTGCCCCCCACCAAAAACGTACAATATTTCTTATATTTCTTCTGTTTCTTCTTTCACAGCCTTTCTCATCAGATCACTGCAGTCTCTGTTCTTTCCCATTTAGCTCTCTTCCTGTCTCTAACAAAACATATTAGTTTTCGAAGCTGCAGCTCTCAGCAAAACCAATAGGAGCTGTGGATGTTCAACACATTTGAAAATTGGATTAGTAAAGGAAAAAAAAAAAGCGGCTGTGGAAACACACTGGAAAATTCTGAGCTCCAAAATTAGAAACTAAGTAAAATCAGATTAATTTTATAGTCCTACAGGATTCTTTTCAGATTTCAGTGTTTGTCCTTCTTCTTATGATTCTTATTAAAACAAATTATTTACTATTTCTAACTTAAAACATAATAATTCCAACTGTCTGAAGTTTCTTCAACTTGAACGTTCAAGATGTTCATCAGTAGTTAGCTACCAGCTCTTTTCAATTTAGAAGCTTCTAATTACATTGGAACCATAAGCACATTTGTCAAGATATATGAATCAACAGATCTCTAGTCCAAATAGCTGGTTCTAATCACAAAGAAACTGCCCATCTTCATTTTACATGGTGTTTGCTCAGTCCTGCATCCTCAGCCTTGTTTAATTTTTCATCTGCTGTGTAGCTTCTGGACTCACAATAAGTTTCTCTTAATGAGTGTGTGCATTCAGCAGTGAATTGTAGGAGTTGTTATCAACAACAAACACATCCATTTCCATGTTTAGTCTTATAAAGGTTGCAGATGGGGAAAATAGGTGTTTCAGTGTGTCGCTTATGCCACCAACTACTCATATTTTGTCTAATCAAAATTGTGCAAGGGGAAAATAGCAATTTTGCCAACTTAAAAATAAAGTGCATATGTTATTAAATGAATTATATGTTAAATAAAGTACCATTAAACCTTTGAACAAAATAGGCAAGACAATGGCTGATTTTGCACCTGCACACCATAGGAATTTGTGAAAGGAAGTAATACTAATGTATAATTAAAGCATATGCAAGATTTAAATGCTTCCAAGAAAGGAGATCTAGCCACTGGTGATTACACCTGCCACTGAATTGCAGATTACATCTCCCATCCATTTTCTGCTGACAGTGATTGAACACAAGGTCTCTGGCAGCGAATTCCTAAGCCAAGGAACTTTAGCGGTTCATTTAAGTACATTTTAAACCAGAAAGGTTTTAGACTGGCTTTATTGATAACTGAGGATAACACACTTCTTCCAAAGGAAGGATGTTCTCTTGTTCCCAGTGGGATGAACAATTCTACTGTTTTGCCTTATCAGAGGGTAATTTTTGCTGGAGGAACTGGATAAATGAACCAGGACGTATAGATTTGACAGTTGGTTCTGCCTCAGATTTCTTGTATACAGTTAATCTCCTTCCGCTTTAGTAAAATTGAGATCTGTTTCCTCTAGATTCTGCCTGTTGGAGCTGGTGAGAGTGACCCGCTCACTCCTGATGCCCAGTGTGTTCAGCACAGTCGTGCTCCAGCCCTGCTGGGTGATGAAATGTGGCCAGGACGGACTGTGGAGCCTCCACCACCACTAACAGCCAATTCCCCATCCTCCGTCCTGCCTAAAATGAAGGTATATTTGCTTGAGAGCTCTGCTTCACCATCTCCTGCAGATGTTTTCAACAAACAACTTCATCAGGGAACGCTGCTAATTCTGCCTGGCTGTCATTGAAGTGTATGCCTGTGCTCATTTGGGTGTGTGGTTGGAGTGTGGCACCTCGCTGAAAGTTTAAAACAACCTGAGAAACTTCAGTGTAACAATATACAAATGAGCTACAAAGATAGATAAATATTTAAGGGCATATACAAAACCAAGCAACACAGAGAGATACAATTCACGTGAACAGGGATACAATTAAGTTTGGGTTCTGAAGAAATAAAAAGACAAAATTAAAATGCACCGTGCTAGCTGCAAACCCACCAAGATTATATTTTAAGCAGCAATGGATTGAATCAAAATACATAATTCACAGTTTCTTCCTAATCCATTTCAAAGTGAAATATTAATCAACAGAAATATTTCACTCCACCATTTATTTCTGTTTCTCAGAAAAAACACACTTTATACCTCTCTGCTTTATTGCTTTGCAGAGCTGTAGGGCTCAAAAGCGCTCATTGCCAGCTTACAGACTTTGCTTAGGCCTGTGCTAAGCACCTTCCAAACTAGACTGTAAATCATTCTGAGTTTGAAACTGGAGTAGAAATGAATTTGCCTGGAAAAGCAGGGAATCTTCTGTACGTTTCAGACCTTAAACTGGAAGTTAGGTTGTTGCGCTGGAATTTTTCAAACTCAGACAAGATTATGTCTTTGTTATGAAATCTGATCTTTTCCCAACTGCAATTTGTTAACTCAAAGGCCAACATATGCAAAATTAGTTTGAGCTAAAATTTTAGGCTTCTTCCTCATCCTTAAAAACCTCTCTTAATTCACGTGTAAACAGAGCCCAGCATCATCCCTAGGGTTTTATTTGAGTTAGTTACCTTGGAAAATACACAGCCAAAGAGTGCTGAACATATAGAGAGCAATAACCGACGTAAAACCATAAAATCATAGAAACGTTTAGGTTGGAAGAGACTCTCAAGATCATCAAGTCCAACAATAACTGCAGTATCATGCTATGAAATTATCTTCTAAGGACTATGGTTCCTACCTGACCATTTCTAAACGTTTTTTAAAGCATTCCCAACTTTCTATGATCTTTGCAGAAATTCTCTATAAACCAAATGACAATTAGACCCTTTTAAAATCCCCCCCAATGCTCATTGTATGCTTATCATAAGATGCACAGCAATCATCAAGTTACATTTCACATAGTTCTGAGAAAAGAATAAATTACCAGATCTTTTCAATGATTTTATTGAGAGTTCTCCAAACTGATACATAGTTGAATTCTTTCCTTTGTCAAAATAAGATATGCTATTTGCTGTTTCCAACCTCCATAAAATTATGGGTGAAACAGAATTGCTACTGTTCTACACTTGCAGATTGCATGCGGGGCTAATGTTGTGCAACCCTAGGCATGCTTGTAAGATAAACTGCAATTTTTAGTGTACTGCCATCATGTTTTCACTGAATACCCGCCTCAGACTCCAGAAACAAATGGTTCTCTGTTTGGGAGCCTTGTGATCAATTGGGATGGCTGTTCCATGGCTATTTCAGCTACGCTAGCTGTGTGCTTTGCTGAGTACATGGCTTTGAAGAAAAGACATCTGTAACTAAGGAGAAATAGCTGATTAAGTGCCCTCTCCCAAACTACCATACCATTATTTATCTTGATAAACAGCCTCTCCAAGGAGGGAGAAACAAGCCGGCCGCGCTTCCAGCACCCAGCTCCCTCAGGGCCGGGCTCAGCGCTGCGCCTGCACCTCCACACCCGGCTTTTGGCTACGTCTTGTGTTGCTCCTTGCGCACAGCATCTGACAACGAAGCCAAAAGTCGAGACAGCCCATCATGTCAGGCCACCGCTGTGCGTCCTGCCACCACAGCTAGGTGCGAGAAGAGAGGTTTCAGATTGCTGAAATTGCATCAGCTTATTTACAGGCTAAACACAATTAAGGCAAAGTCCAAAATCTGATGAAGAATGCATGCGCGTTATCTGAAAATGTAATGTCTGCATCTCAGCTCCGCCTTTCTGGCCAGACACCTGGAAACCCTTTTCTAAGGGGACTGCAGATGCCACCAGTGGGGCTGGCCAACATTTCTGTCTGCAACGGTGGGAGAGAAAATAAACCACAGGCAACGGTCCAGGAACCCTCCACCAGCACTACCCTGCCTTGCCAGTCTCCTGCTGGTCCTTTCCCTGTCTTGAGGCAAGACAGAAAGAGGTACAGACCAGCAGAACTCCCTCGGGTTCACAGCATCTCTATCACTTCGCTATCAGAAACGCTGTTAAAACAGAAGAGACGCTGCTTAAAAGAAGACTGCTTAAGAGAAGCTGGATCTGCCGTTCTTACACTTTTCAGGTCTCGGTTTCTGCCTCTTTCTGGCTCAGGTATCTTTGGGGAAGCCATCTGTGCCCTGCTGCCCACAGGCATTACGGAGGGTCCCAGTGATGCAGAGGGATGATCTGCATGAGCCCGGACAGGGCACAGCCCTCCCGGCCGCAGCATAAAGGACAGCATCATAAGGACGGGAAGCTGCCTTCCACTCCCCATCATGTACAAACCACGCTAATTAGGCAGAGCTGCAGCCCACAGCGAGGAGGCCCCAGGTATTCACTGTATGGGGCATAAATAGCGTATTTTGCCATTTTCAGCCATCAGTGAGGATGTGCTACACTCTGTGCTCTGCTTAAGGACCACCGTGTCCAGCACCACAGAAGAGTGAATGATACTCACTTAATGACATCTTCTTGCTCCGAGTTATTTATGTCAGACTTGAGGCCAATTACTCACAAAATCTTTGATGTGACAAATGTGCCATAGACTGTCACTCCTTCAAGTAGAGCTAAATGTAGCAAACTAGCATGCGAAGACAGGGCATTTTGCAGGAAAAAGCAGCCCCAGCTCTCTGTGCTGTCGAACAGCCAGAGAGAGCGGGCTCGCTCGGCAAAAGTCACATTCCAGCAGTCACTTTCCAGACAGCACACTAAAGATAACTTGAGTTAGGAAAAAAAAACCACCACCACTAACTCTTTTAATGACTAATTAACTTCTACACTGAACTGCTCAGCAAAGAGGCTTGATTTGATGCGCACGAACCCCACTAGGAAAACCAGTAAGTCACGATATATTCCAGTACCTCGAGCACAAATTGTGATGTTATGCCTTGAAGTCACGCAACAAGGTGTGAAAAGACAACTGTTAACAGAAGTAATTTGGTTTAACTTCTCACCCCATCGGCTGCAAGTGATGGTAAACGAAATTACCAAAAGCTGCACACCCTAACAGCTGCCATGGCTCAGCTGCTGAACCACGGGCACAAATTTAAGACTAGTATCAAATCAGCTAGATGACACCCACCATTAAATACCTAGCTCTTGCCACAGGACAAATCAAGCTATGGTGATTTTTGAAAACTGGGATTCATGTTATGCCAACAGAAGGAGCACAGGGCCAGAGGTGAGTGCTTTAGAGAAATCCCACACTTCACCTCTGGAAAAGTATTTGCAAAACACGTTAGTTTTTCCCTGCTTGCATTCACCATGAGGAAAGATGGCAGGACATGGTCTCACGCAACAGTCGAGCTGAATTGGCAGCGAGAGGTTCAGGTCTCACTTTCTACCCCTCGCTGTTGTGGGGAAAAGCAGCATTAGATCGAAGTTTCCAGTCCATACTCCAGGTAGCCCCATGGTACAGAGGAAAGCCAGCTCGCTGCTACCGAGCTCCTCTGCCATGCAGTATTTATATTTCCACTCAAAAACTTTTAGGCATCCATAAATTAAGAAAGATTGGAAGGAAAAAAAAAAAAAAAACACACACACACCACACCTGAATTAGACCAATCCTCTAGTGTTTGTTAATTTAAGTTCCAATTTCTCAGCCACTAGCCTAATTCAGTGACTGCCATCAAAAAGACCATTTCATTTATCTGTGTCTTGCTTCAGATTTTCTTAATGTACTTAACTACAATCTCTCACACACAGAGTGTGGTTTGGATAAATCCTGTAATCTAATCAATCAGCTAATTCCACTGCAAGTCAAAAGAGGGGGGTGAGGGAAAGCAAATCCTAAAACTTTTCATTACATACTTCTCTCACAAATAAATCACCACCTAATGGATTGCTAAATTCATGCACAAATAAATTACCAGCAGATAATTAAGAATTAATAGCCTTCTGCGATCAGAGGTCGCTATTCATAATGAGCTGACTGAGAGATTATGAAAGAAGGCTTTTTCTAGAAAATAAATTGAAATACAAGTGCTTCTACACCACACTGTGTATGAAAAACTAATAAAGAATATCAGAAATGAAATCACACTTACCCATTCTCTCCGTGTCATATAAGAATTTGAAGTAAACTGTAGCCTTTTTTCCATATTCATTTGCACTGCAACATAACAACCTTGTTCTTGTTAGCTTCAGCCTCGTAACACTGAATGAATCTCTAATGCCAAGAAATGGCTTCAGCAGTTTCTCATTACAAACCTGTTATCCCAGATATCCAAGATGAGCTTGTACATGGAAAGAAATGTAAAGCCTACTCATAACACACCAGGCAAAATCCTGTCTAATAGGTCTGAAGATCAATATATAGATACACACAAAACACAGAGCATAGCTAGTGTTGTTTCATATGAAAATGATTATAGGCGGCTCGCTAATGCATCTTTAAAGGTAGTTGTGTCGGGGTCCCTCTGCGGACCAGGATCATCCATCCCAGCACATCACACCAGACAGAAACGCTCCTTAAGGCCTCCGGTACCCAGGCAGCTGTTCTGCATCAGCAAATGCTGGTAACACTGCCAACACCTCCATGAACTGCTTTTGCTTATACAGGTCAAAGTATGTTCAGCAAGACACTGTCTCAAGAAGTTATTTGCATTTTCCAGGAGTCTATAAGTCAGTTTAGCTTAAACAACCTCTCTTTTGCAACAGTCTGGCACTGCCCCGCACAGCCAGTTACGGGGTCTGACCTGGAGATCAGTAACTCCTCAAGAAGCACCATTTTCATCCTCTGTGGACATGAGAACACAGCCTAAGGATGGAAATGTCAGCCAGCCCAAGGTGATCTGGATAGCATGGCTGCCAAAAGCATCAGTCCCTTTCCTTGCCCCTTCCAGCCTCCTGTGGTCCTGCCTTGCCTTGGCACTCGCAACTATACGGGGATGGAAATCACCGGTGCGAAAGACAACAGCAATAAACCAAAGAGATTAATTCTCAGTCAGATCAGGAAACCAAACCAATTTACTCTGTGGCCAAAAGGGAGGCAGGACTACCCCTTTTAAAACCACATTTAAACACAGCAGCAAAGTCATGCTTTCTGGGGCCAAATAAATTAAGACTTATCTAAAATAGCCTTGAAGAAACTTTCCGATGCTACACCATTATTTCATTTTATAATATATAGCAATGCTCTCAGAAACAGGCTCATTCTTTTCTCCATAAGGCTGCAAGTCAGAAAATATTAACTTGCATTTACAAAAGACAGAGCTTTAACACTGTGTTTTGCCCTGCTAAGGCTTCAGACTTGTGACCTTTCAGACCAAGATGAGGGAACAAGAACAAGAAGTTAAAAATATGAGCTTTAAGAAATACGATTTTTTTTTTCCTCCTCATTTTTCCTTCTCATTTTACTGGAAGATGATCAATATTGGATGAACTCCTTTAGATGTACTGTGCCCAGAGCCACTGAATACCAAAAGCTGCGGTAGCTACCCTTCAAAGGGAATATTCTGTCATAAGCTGAGTTTTAGCAAGGCCAGCTCCAGATCAGACTGCTGCCAAAAGTCTTGCCAAAATAATACATCCATGAAGGCCGTTCTTCATTATTTCGTGATGAATACTGCTACTCCACAAGCTAGCATTCATAAGGCAAAAGTACATGAATGCATTAAATAAAACAACAAAAACAAATAAAAATTAATGTGGTGTTGCCAGTGGTAAGGGATGGTTTTTATCCATAATTTGGTGTTCTCCTTAGAAGATGCTCGCATGTGGCTGTGGACAGCCCAGCAGCATAATTTACAAAGAAAAAAAATATATAATATTTACTTCAGCTCTGTGTTGGTATCCACTGGACCATAAGCTTGTGGAGAAGTAGGAGACTGCACGCAGCACAGACAACAATGCTGACTCAATTTGATAATTAGGTCCAGAAACAGAATTATAAAGGCAGTTCTTATTAACAGATCAGTACAAAACTTCCTATCTTACAAAATTTTGGGGGAGCAGGAGCAGAAGGAATTTCAAAAATTTCCCCTTTTCTGTGTAACCTGAGATTTCTGGTTTCTACCCTGTAAAACAGGCTTATGTGTGCATCAAGGCACTGTTGCTCTGGTAAATCAGCCTTAAAGGAAACTTCAAAGAGAAAACACGACCCAGCCTCAGTAAGCACAAAGCACGCTCAGTCTGCCCACGCCCACCAGAATGTTAAGGGCATTGAGAAAGAGATGTGAACTTCCCTGGACCTTTTTGCTCGCCTCTACCTATTTACCTGAAACAGATTACTGTATTGATCCACTTTAGGAATGGTTCTTTAAATCACTATTAAAACCAGGGAAATTAAGATTTCTTTTGTCTCTGCAATTTATCTTGAGTCCGGAGAACAGCTGAGTTATTGGAGCTCACCACACTGATCGCCCAGAACAACACATTGTGGTGTGGCAAACCTTGTCGCTTGCTCTGGAAGTTTTGTCATTTCTTCTGTAGCAAACAGCCAGAGATGTCTTTCCACATGAAAATTCTGGGATTATTTTCTAAGAAACTTAGTTGGTCCAAACAGCTTCACTATTCTTCCTGTAAATGCACGTCTCCTGCTCCTGCCTGGTTAGATGAAGCAATCGATTGTTTGCATCCTCCTTCCCATCCATCTCCCACCACAACACAACAAAACTGTCAAGTAAGATTTATTGCCATAAAATTATAAGAGCAATTCTAATCAGTGCTTACTATGGAAGTGTTAAAAGCGCAAACCCACTTTTCACTTTTCTTTTGCTTGGTGGTCCAGTGATCAGCATGTGAGAGCTGACCTCTGCAAAGCTCCAAGCTCTGCCCTAGCCACCTGGGTGATCCCCAGAAAGTTACTGTTTCTACATCCTTCAATATCTTTATCTAAAATAATGATACTCTCTTGAACACACTGAGATTTACTGATTATTTCCTGGGTTTATTTTCCTCTTCATTCATTATTTCACGGCTGCCCATGATGAACCAAACACAAGGCATGCAGAGTGAGTCAGCCAGAGAAATCCCTTTCTTCCTCACCTTCTTCATGCCTCCAAATCCCTGAACAAATGCCACCAAAGATTTTACTGGTGGTGGGTTGTTGGAAGCTTTTTTTGTGCAAATAGAAGCTTAGCACACCTGCACAGAAATTTTAGAATCAAGTCATGGACTGCCATTTTACTGGTGTTACAAGCTTGCTCCAGTTCCTTCAGCTGACCTTACTGCTGAATTATCTGTAAGACAGTTGTGAATTAACTGCATATTAGACATCCTGTGATATCTGTCTGTGCATAGACTTCTAACTTGCAGCAGCTTCCTAACGTGCCATAAATCTAAACTCAGTTTTCTAGCAGTATTTTAAAATATCTACCAGTATGTAAAGATACTCCTTTGAAAAAGGATTAAAAACTAACAACACCACCACCACCAGAAATTTAATGTATTAGTATACTAAGGACTTCCACAAAGCGTTCGCAAGAAGATATCTCATGCTGGTATCACACCATCCATCCCTGTGCCTTAAACACACAATCCCACACTGGGAGTACACCCGTCACACTGGTGAGATGGAAGATCACGGCCCTCAAGCACGCAGCCAAATATGCAACAGAGGAGACACGGAAATTTCAGGGATGAAACCACAGTATTGATGAAAACTGCCTTGAGACCTTTCAAAGAAAAAACAAACAAACAAACCAACCTGTCATGTGAATTTAACTTCTTGAATTTCCCGGAGTGTAAAATAAAATACCTGCTGTATTTCCGAGTCATGCCAGTATGCCTCCCATGAGGTCACCACATGAGATAACCAGTAAGGGTAAAACATTTCCATGTCCTGGAGTTCCTACGAATCCACTTCCAGAACAAAAAGTCAATATGCAGTTGTTTTTCTGCCCACTGCACCCCTCATCACTCGTTTGATATTTACTTTATTTTTAATTAAAAAGACATATAGTCCCTTCAAGGGCACTAAAACAGAGTAACTGTTTAGAAAAATCAATATAGGCAGGGTTGTGGCTCCCTATAGAAAGCTTAATTGTTGACAGCAGATCTGCAGCAAAACAGACAAGAGCTTGAAGAGATCCCCAGTGCTTCAGCACGACCCACTCCAGGCATCCCAGCAATAACTGTGTTGAGTTGCACCATTTCCAGCAGCCTTTGCTCCAGCCCTGTAAGCTCTCCCCCTGTAAAGCCCAGACCAAGGAATTTAAGATAATTTGGCGGTCACTGTACAGCCATAAACACCACTGCAAGCTGGAAAAGTGAAGAACTGTGATGATTATAAACCTGTCTAGACCGGACCTCCAGCTGGAGGTGGAGAGAGTAAAGAGGACAGAAGCGACAAGGAAACATCACTGTTAGCTGATCCTTCCCAGTCTTTTTCTGTGGGCTCCTCTGAAGAGTTCAATAGTGCCTTCTTACTGGGAATGAAAATTTGGCTGGTTCAGGAGAAAAGGAGTGGCTAATAAAATCCCCATTATTCATTATACAGGTGTGAGAGACACTTATGTATTTGGAATGGCTACATCGATCCATTTGGCTTAACATAAAGCTATCACTCCTAAATTAAGAAAACTTTAGGATTGTTTGTTAGTATTTAACTTCAAGGAAAACATGCAGCTAAGCCTCAAAATTCAGTGCAAGGATATTCACTCTTTGCTACTTCACATTTAGACTCAGAACAAGGTTCCTCAGATTTGCCAACGTCAAGAAATGGCCATTACCTCATGTAATGTACAGTGGGGTTCAACAGCTGGCCTGGGTGGAAGAAGCAGAACGATTGCAAAATGCCTGGCAGGAAACATATTCCCCACATCTCTCTCCTTTGGACAGCTCTCATTAATTGGCAGTAATTAATTATTAGGCTGGCATGAACACAGGATTGCTACGGTAACCTTCCTCCCTCCAAAATCAAGACAGCATGCTTTTGAAATTGTAGAACAAAGAAATTTTAAAATTAACCTGATTGCCAGAGATTGGATAATCCAGTATTTCTCTTCTAGAACCCCTATCTTTAGTTACCCAAAATAATTTTAATGAGTTCCTGCAATTAACAGCAATAGAAACACATCTGGAAAGTAGAACTTGAAACACACTTGCAAATAAGCTGAATTACAATAAAATACATCCAACTCCATCAGCAATTTGTTCTCATGGCTGTGATAAATTGCAAGACCCTGAATTTTGTCTAGCTGCTGATGTTAAAAGGAGCAATGCTATATTTATTTTGGTGTTTTCCTCATTCACCTATATATTGAAGAAAGTAAGTTCGACTTAACTAAAATGCAAGGATAACACTGAATTTTAAATTCAAACACTTGGCATTGTCCCAAGAAATGAGTGAGAGTTGGAGGAAAAAAACATTTAATTTGAACCCAAATGTTTCCCTTTTGGAATAAAAGTGATTCTAACTATATTTCCCTGGCTTATTAATTACACAGTTAACTGTACATGCACAAGTCTTCTCCCATATTCTTTTTGTGACCAAGTATGTCTTCAAGCATCTGGATACAAATTAAAATTTTCTTTTTTTTTAATGAATTTGAGAGGTAATTGGAAGGGGTGTTCTGATTTCATGTGTCTGCTCTGGATGGAGATAAGGTATTTATGCCTTGAAAAATTACTGGTTAGAAAGGAAGTAAATCGTGCATGCCATGAATATGGTAGATACACCCTTCCAAATACTGTCTACGGTTAAGCACCAGCTTCTCAGCACTAAAGATGAGCCTCTGAGATTATGCACATATCCAAAAGCACAAAAATATGTGCAATGGCGCTGCATCATAATAGGTATTCTGACTCCATTGAACTATTTCAAATGACATAGCAAAATTAAATTTCATCGCAACTCACTCGATCAATGAAGTGGAAACAGCAATACTTTTAATGTTTGCAAAAGCCATCAGCAGACTGCAAGTAAAATGTCTTAGCATTTGTCTTGCCTACATAAAGAGATTTTTTTTAAACTGCAAATACAGGAAGCTTTTCTATGAAATATCAAAAATATTTATTTCCTAAGTCAGTATAAAACTTGTTTCTAGCAATTGCTGACCTGGAGAAGAAAGGCCTTCAAAGAATGCTAGCAACTCAGACCGTCTACTGAAACACTGAAGAAACCAAGTTGTTATTTCCAGACATGTAAAATGAAATAAACTGCCTCACTGAGAATTGTTCGCATAGGAAACAATAATGAGATAGAGCAGCAAATCCTGCTGCAATCATAATTATATGGGTCACATGTGGAAAAGGATGACCGCCAGCACGGAGCGAGCGCAGTAGCCTTGGAAGGTCTATAAGCAATAGTCAAGGTAAGTCCCTACATCACAACTCAACTTTCTCACCTAGGTGAGACACAAAAACACTGCGTTGGTCCCCACAACAGACCATGACAGCCACCATGACCGCTGGTACATGCTCTACCGAGCTGCCACCCCCAACCCATGACAAAGGCATCGCTTCGGCACGCAGTGTAGGACGTCAGGGAGAGGTGTGAGCGGTGGCTGGGTAGTTGTGTTGACTGTAAGCATTCAGGAGTGTAAAGCTGTGGTTTTGCTCTGTCAATCCTGCACGCCGTATGGTGAGCATGGAGCTGCCCATGCTGGGCACCACCATAAGTCTACCAGGACAAGGTGAGGAAAGCCACAGGACATCACTCTTCTGATACCTCTGGCTGGATGCATGAGAGAAATTAAGGCTCAAGGAACTAAGTCACACTTGTACAGTGCCACATCCACATGCTTTATACATTAATACATCATGAAAGTAATAAAAATAAGATGCAATTAAAACAGGAGAGAGTCCAGTAAAAGTTTTAAAGCACAACAAACCTGCACTGCTTCTTGCCAAACCAAACTCTTGAGGTTCAACTATTTTTTCCCCCTTCAAGCTGCCCTTCCTTTCACCTTGCCTTTTATGAGGTCCCATTTAGAAAGGTGATCCCTGAACTCACAGACTTCGTCTTTCACAGAGCCCAGAGACAGAGCGGTTCGCTCAAGTAGAGGCCACCAATTCTGGAAAGAGACCTCTGTGTCTGGAATCGAGAGGGACGTTGCTAAAGACCTTTCCAAAAACAACACACTTTAAAATGTGTGCTTAAAGTGTGGATTAGAGGGAGTTGCCAGCTAAAGGGGAAAATAAGAGCTCTGACTTAGCAGTTTAGAGCACATTAATGTAAAAGCCGTGAGGAAATCTTTCTGTTGCTTGTGTAGCCAGGACACGAACATAGGCATGGTCTGTGCTTTTTTACTCGCAGGGTTGTGGAGACTAAAATAGCCAGCTGTTACTTTTCATAGCTGGTCTTCAGTACTGTCACTGATCTATTGTCTGGGTGGCTTCAAGCTGATGCCGCATAAAAAAATAAGAACAATGCTTGGTAAAAAATTTAAACATGTAGCCATCAAAGTGGCAGTATGCCTCCCCAGAGGAAAACTCTTATTCAGACTACACTGGAGAAAATCCTTAGTGACCAAGAGTGATTTGACATTTCTTGCAGTCTTTAATCTGGTCAGCAAACTGGGAAACCTGCTCTGATGCACATTTCATTTACATTCACAGGTGCTTTTATTGCAGAAAATCAAGCGGATTCAATGTTGACATCTAGAGCTAACACAGAAGATTTGCTCCTTTGAATTTTCTAAAAGCCATGGATAGGTCATTTTGGCTAAGCAGTTGTGCCCAGGAGTTCTGCTTAAATTGCAAGTGCCTGGGAAGTGTTATATCCGAAACGGGAGAATCTTGAAGTGACATTCAGAGATCTGAATCTGAGACTGTGAATTAGCTGAACCCCTTAAACTGCCATCTCCTGAAATATTGGAACACATACTCCTACCATTCACATTCCTTCTGAACCACTGACTTGAGCGGCACTACACCTAATATACTCACATTTGAGCGAGCGGCAAACTAGAGAGCAGTTTTATAAGGCATTTTTAACTTGAAAGTCAAGTTTCAGCCATTCACTCCTAGGATATGGTATGGTCATTATTTTCTTCAAGTCTTTCTATTATAATCACTACATTGGCACAGCTCATAAAATAGCCCTAACCGCATGTCACAAAGACAGAATACGTGTTTGATTTATTTTGAATATATGATTTCAAACTGCAGAGACAGAATATACCCAAGCAATCACAGAATTAATAGAAAAATAACACTTGTGATCCCAGACCATTAGACTGCAAGTCAAGATAGTCACATCTACACATAATCATCTGAGGAGCATCATGCTGAAGGCCAACATCTACATCAAATCCAGTGTCCTAAAATTGTAGGTAACCATGAAATAAGGCATTTTGCCCTCAAAAGTCCACAAAAATATATCCTCCCTCCACTATTACTCACCACAGCAAAACCTCTAACAAATGTCACTAGTGGCACAGGGCTGCCCACAAACTGTTTAATGTGCCAGATGAAGAACACAGAAATGTCAAAAGCCGTGTGAGGATTGCATTTCTACAATTTCAGAGAAGCTGAGTTAGTTAAATTAGTTAAAATGGATTTTAAAGCTCCTAGGAAAGGCAGGCTCTCACCACCTGCTATAAAAACATGCATAAGGCAGTCAAGTCGGGAAAAAAAAAAATAAATAAAAAAATCAAGAACTAAGACAAGTTCTCCTTAAATCTTAAGATATGCAAAGTTAAGCTTATTCATAATTCACAGTAGCCTTTTGAAAATCAAATATTTTCTGTCATTTAATGCATATTCTTTTTCATGCATTTGACTTACCAAAAATCTTGCAGAAATCTTTAACAGTCCTCTTGCACAGTATGTGCATGTTATGCAAAGCCCTGGTTTAGCTACAGGCAGCCAAAGTTGACCAGAAAGTGCCAAAAGCTGCACCAATTGCTGTGCTATCCTTTATTACATAAATATACAACAAACAAGATAAGCCAAACAACCATAATATGAATTTCTTTTCACCAACTTGAAAACCTGACCATAACCCTTGACATCAGAGCTCTCTTTACTAAAAAATTCTTGAACTTGTTGGACTCTTTTGGTATTTTTAATTTTAAATTTTTATTGACTTATGTCTTCCTTGCCAAGACTAAAAAGGAAGACTTCTTGTTGAAGCTTAGCATTTGAGATTGGTAGGTATTTGACAGGTTAGAACCAAACTGATATCAGTCTGCAGCCTTCTGGGAAACCTGGACCTCTGGGTAGGATGAATGCTGCAAATCTGAAAGATTTTATTTAGCTATTAATACTGCATTTCGAAAGCCAAGAGAATAAGCATCATTAACTTGCCAAAGCTCTCAATGCATTGTAGTAACTTGAAAATGGGATCATAGCACTAATAAAATGGTGAGAATTATTTTGATCTGCACACACACGAGGCAACAATTCTGAAAAGAAAGCTGTGTTTAAGTTTCTAAGTGTTGATCTCTTTAAAGCAAAAGTCAGTCATTTAAAATTAAGGCTCAAATATAGTTCAGTAACCAGAGCGTCAGGATTTTGATTCTGCAGGGACAACATTTATGATGTTTTAATTAAGCCCTCTACTAATCCCCAAGTCTTGAGTCTAGTCTAATTCGTTTGTAGAAGGGTGACATATTTCAACAAGGAAAATCATGCACCAATTTTAGATACTGGTTGAGTTACATAGCTTTAATTTTTGTTGAAAGCAGGTTTTATTTTTGCTGACTTATATTCAGTTAGTTAAGTGAGGATTGTTACCACATCCTGAGAAACACAGAAAAACAGGTTTTGCCAAGTTAACAGTATTTTTCATTGCTTTGTTGCTGAAAAAGCAATGAAATTACAAAGTTGCTACGAGAAATTTGGCAGCTACAATCCTTGTCAGCTTTCCTTGGCTGCAATATATTTAGCATCCCTCAAACATCTTGCAATAAGCTATACAAGTACAGAAAATAACCCCTCTGAGTGAGTTGATTTTCCACAATGACAATGAAGGTTTCATGCCCACAAAGTCAATTTGACCAAGCCACCTCCCTGAAATGTAACTTAACTCTACAGAGGAAAAGTATCCTCAGATATTCCATCTTAAACACAGAAGGAAATTACATTTAATCTTGTCTGGTCACCCTTTTATATAAAGATCACTTGTTTAAGAGTCATAGTCAGCAACAGCCAAACATCCTCCATACAGAAGAACTGCTATGAGTACTGGGAAGCATATGCAGCTGATCATCTTTCATTAAAGAAGTGTGAGCATTGAGAATGAGACAGAAAGGTACAGAGAGACAGAGCAACCACAAAAAAAGAAAAAGAAGATCCAGCAACCTCATTACTTTCTTTTCATCTCTTGTTCAAACCTGCCATTTACTGAGATTCTAGCAATCCTCCTGTGCATACTCATGCACCCAGAGCTGCAGAAAGGCTGATTTTCTTCCTATTTGATCCTTTAGAAAACCACACTGAACACCGAGAAACACTAACACAGAGCAATTTCTGTGAACAAGGTTTGTCATCCATGTTGCCCCTCTAGCAGTCAAAGAGGCAACTCTCTTTCCAAAAATGGTTTTGCAGCTCCTACTACTTGTATCTATCTCAAAACCAAATAATCAGACACGAAGCTTTAAATCCAAGCACCGCAGAAGGGAGGTGCGCTCGAGTCTTCCTGCCGTACCACCCGAGGTTGCAAATCGAGCATGGTCTGGAGGGAACGCAGACACGTTGCAGATCTGCGGGGGAAGGCAGGAGGCTGAAGGTGAACTTAAGCAATATCAGGGCAAAATCACATCAGGGGCTGGTGGGATCGTCAGTGAGACAGGATCAAATTGCATGCAGGGAGACTTCTGCTGGTGAGGGGTTGCTTGCTGGTCAAGGAGCCTAAGGACAAAGGTGATGAGAGATGACAGAGGAAGAGAGAAAATCTGGGAAAACATAGGACATCGCCAGTGATGAATCCAGATTTACTGAAATACTAGGGAAGCCTGGAGAAAGACCACCGCGACCCACAGACCCATATGCACATTCCTACAAACTGCACTGGGTAAAGCATCCTCTGAACATTTCCCTTCCCCTCCTTTTTTCCTTAAAAACAAAACAAACAAAAAACACCACCCAACTTTGGTACACAGTTAAATTTTGAGCAAATATCGTGGTTTCAGGGCTCCATTTCATGCAGCATGTGTTAGGACTTTAGTTGCTGCCCCCCCACAAGAGCCAGAAGACCCTTCACTATCTGACAAACTCTGTTCAGGGCAAGTGGGACGAACTGATCAAACTGAGGCAGTGAGGAAGAGGCAAGCATGAGAAAGACAGACCTGTAGAACTCCTTGATCAGCAGCTTTTACACAAAATAGACATGGATCAATCTACGCTGATAAGCTGTAGATTGTGGGCATTAAATTCAGCCACGTCTCATAGCAGTCACAGATGATTACGGTGCAAAGTCAACAGTATCGACAATTACTGCAGTGCATGAATTTCAAGACCTCTGCTGTGTAATTTGGAGGTTGCTGCTGCAGAGGAGGCGCAATGTGTGCAAAAGAGATTTTTAGATACAGGTTTAACAAATCCATATTTCAAGCCTGACAACTATTTCTTTTACCAGAAAATAAAATTGATTCAATGTAAAACTTGAATGAGTTAATAAAAAACAATGCTTCTCTGACTGGGCATTTATTAGTTTGATGTATCGCTTTAAACTACTGGCAGGAGAATCCATGTTCAGTTTTACTGAGTATTGTTATTATTTTTATCACAACTTTACCCATACAATACAAAAACCTTCTAAAATCTCCAGCAGTAAGTCTAGTTTAGCTAAAGGAAATACGTGATGAATTTGCTTTGTTTTTTCCCCCTCAATCCTTCAGGTTTATTGCTGCTTTTAGACCACTCCATCAAAACAGTTTGATGGAAGCTGTTTTTCAGGCATCCATGATTTCTGTGTCTACTACTTTCTTACTGGCAGAACTTGCTGTTTGCTGTCACCACCGTGACTGCCATGGGTTACTCAGCTCCTAGTTTAATGCAACATCGCCCTCTTATTTCTCTTTCCCTCTCCGCTTTACACAGGCATCAAAGCTGCAGTCATCACCATGGAAACTAGCTGGAGAATTAAAAAAAAAAAAAAAAAAGAAAAGAAAGAAAAAGAACGAACATGCCTCATCCAAAACTAGCACACTGCCGCCCACTGGGTGCTTGCCTTAGAGAGCCTGGAATTCAAATCAACCCTGCACAACGTAACCAAATAACCTCTTATTGCAGCAGCCAGCATTCAGACATAAATATACGCATTTTTGTGTCAATTATTCTCCCATCACAGTGCAGTATTTGCTCTTAGTGTCGAGACCACCTTGGTGAAATTTAAGGCTAATACACCCAACCTCTCTTTGCTGCCTTTACACATAAGAATCACTTGTTTTCATGCCAGTGTAATCAGCAATGTGCTCATGCAGCATACATCACTGCATCCTCTGCAATGGTTTAGTTATTCCCAGAGTGCAGACATGGGCATCTGGGGAAAACAGACCCACAAAATTCCAGAGGGAGCTGCAGGGTTGGGTTTTATCAGGGATCAGGCCATGAACTTGCAGCTTCTTTGTATGAGGTTTGAAACACCCAAGAGGATTTGGGATTTTGGGAAGGCAGCTTTTGTTGATCCATAATGCTTCGTTACTGGCCAATAGTAACTAATATCAGATTTTACTTTAGGAAGATCTCCATGGTGATCTGAGCCTGCTGACACCAGCTGGTTTTTTTGGTATGGATGTAAGAACAAAGAAGGCAGCATAACTAAACAAGGAAAGACCTCAAAAATTGGACAAAGGATGAAAAACTCATATACGTGCTATAGTTCAGTTCAGTCCTCGTGACAGAAGCAAAACACTGAAAAAATCTCTCTGATATAGTTTATGTCATTAAAATCACTAAGAAAAATCTTGACTTTACGTCATGCTCTATCATTCATTGAAAAAATAAAGGAAATAAGCTAATGGGGGGGAAGCATTGAGGGAAAAAAAAAAGTAAAAGAAAGGAAAAAATCCATTAATCCCTAAAACCAAAAGAATCACAGTAATTTTCACAGTGTTCAAGGTAGATTTTTCAGATCTGCTGCAGTATTACATATATGCTTTCTAGCACAAACCTTTAAAACGAGAAAAGGGGGGAAAATTGAATGGTATTCAGAAGACAGGATTTGCTCTCTTTGCTATAAGATCCAACAACTTACAATTCAAAATACCTTTTTAATCAAGAAAACTAATGAGATTTTCACAAATTTGGAAGGCATATTTCAATTTCATCTCACGTTGCTGAAAACGATTGGATGTTTGTTTCCTGCATGACTTTATTTTCTCCCCTCTTTCTTTTAATAGGTTTTACAAATGCATCCACACATTTATTTCAAAATGACACTCCAGAAATGAATTAAGGTTTCATATTTTTATCAGGCACAAGCCAAGCAAGAAAATAATTTAAAGTACCAGGTAATTACACCAATGAAATATTTATGGAAACTGATTACACCAAAGCACTCATTTTTATCTCAGGATATTTGTGTTTTATATAACTATGCAAAAAAAAAAGCTAGCTTAGGAGTTATACCAAGTTATAGTTCATTCCTTTTACAAATGAGAACATAGGCAATGATTTCCAGAAGGCTGACCAACTGCAAGCCACTGTTTGCAGTAATACAGGGTGTTTCAAAAAGATGGACCCAACTTGGGGGACCAAAATTAGGTCCATCTTTTTGAAACACCGTGTACTTATACCAGGGAGGTATAGCTGTAAGACAGCTGTCTTGGGCAGTCTTGAGACAGCCCTGGAGAAACAGTAATATTGAAAGTCACCCCTTCTGCAGGGACAGCACGGAGCCCATGCTGTGATGGATGATGCAGCGGCAGAGGCTGGGGGGGTGCCGAGGAACCGCTGGATGATGTGATCGCTCACTTCTCCCTGCCAGCCTGAACGTGACCGTGTATTTGTTGCCCTCCTGACAGACTAAACTGCGTGGGACACACGCGGCCTTTTCATTGCCTGCTTCTACTGCTCAGGGTCCTAGACCCAGGGGAGCTGCCAGGCACTTCTGCAATGCAAAAAATTAACACTGAGTTTAGCGCCCAGCGTGCTTCAGCTCCCACGGAACTGCAAACCTCCAGCCTTTCTGAAGAGAGGACAGGAAAGAAGGACTGGGACAGACCTCACAGGAAAGCCTCCCCTCACCTCCATTCCCTGACACAAGTCCTATTGCTGAAAATGAGCAATAATTTTGCCTATGTATGTTAACTTCAGAGCAGGCAACATAGATGATGCTTCTCTATCGGCTGGATCTACGCTCCTGTTACTTATCATTAAGCAGTTATCTAGATTGCTAGGTCATTCCAGACCTCCCCAAAGTATTCAAAAGTATACAAGTAGAGTAAAAAATTGGCCTGTGTGAGAATGAGCGCGCTTTGTGTCAGAAGGCAGGTCTCCAGGATGCTGGATGTTGGATTTGTGTGTTGTTATAATCGCCCACTTCTGCAAACGTGTCAGCAAAGCTAGTGGGAAGATGTTTCAGGCCCTTATGAAGGCTACATGTTTATATATAGCATGGATTTTTACATAGATGCTAAAAATGGAAAGCAATTCCCATATGGATCAACAAATAGTTTTCTATAAACACAACATACAGGGGCTGGAGTGGAGTCGTATTTAATCCATTCTAGACCTAGAGCCACCATTTTTGTGACAAGCTGCAGTGCAGAAAAGCAGTTTTCATGCCAAATACAGTCCCTGTGTGGGTGCCAAGGCCAAAAGTACAAGAGCAAATGGAGAACTTGCAGTTCTTCCCTTGGGGGCCTTTGACAAAGAGCCTGCAGACAGCAGATGGGAAACACCCCTGCATCCATGCGCAGCTCCTGTGCCCTCCAGCAACCCTAACATGACTTCAGGTGCTGCTGGTTGAACCACCAGGCTAATCCAGACCTTCCCGTACATATCTCAGGGGAGAAGCATGTCTGGCTTTGTCCCCTGCTGTCCTGCTCTGGCCCCAAGCAAGGGTCGCCTTGGACTACAGAGAAATTTGCTCGGTCATTGCCTTGGGATTCCTGAATTGTCTAAAGGGCCACATATTTGACAGCAACTACAGAGTTTCTTCCAAAAGCAAGATGTATAATAAGTCATTGGAGTGGATATGCACAGAATACGTATTCGGAGGGTAGGACAGATTACAGACAGTGTGAGAGCTTTAAAAATACCAAATGGCCTTGCATGGAGTCAGTAAAATGAAAGCTATGTGATTTCTGCTACCTTGATTTAGAGAAAAAGAAATTGCCTTCTAAAGACTCCTGGAGAGAAAACTTCAGACAGAAGGAAAGATGATTAGTTCACATATTTGCCAGCTTTCCACTAAACAACAGTTGATGACAGCATTAGAGATAGGAAGGAGTAGGAAATTGAGGGATAAGCAGCATAGCAAAAGTCACAGGATAAACTCTGCACAGAAGACGACAGAAAACTTGAAGTCAAATATATAAAGCAGTTTCTCTTAGAGGTGTGGGCAAGAATGGCAGCTTTCCATCTCACATTGTAATAGCTAGCTCTCCAAAGAAACACTGCATGTGTGCACGTGTGTGTGTTTTTCTGAATATTTCCTTAGCCAATATAAAGAAGGTTAACACCCTTCTGAGCATCATCTTCACTGCTGATAGGCATTACAGTTTCCCTCTGTAAGTATTGTGCAGATGTATCAAGATGAAAATAAATATAAAAACTATAGCAATTTTAGAAAAGTATATGCAGTGAAAACTACACAGAGGAATTAGAGCAGTCCCTCAGTTCTATAGACCAGAGTGGTTATGGTAGTATTGCCCAGAAATACTGCTGAAACTAGTAACGTATCCAAAAGCTGAAATTAAGTTTACATACTATTGCCATATAGAAGGTATGTTTCTAATTCAAATCAAATGAAAAGCAAGTTCCAAACTAGGACAAAATGAATAATGAAGATTTGGAAATCAAAGGATCTGAAACAGAATTTATAAGTTTCGAGGAAGGACAGATGCCAGTACACACATTAAACACTGTGACACTTCCCTAGAGAATTACGATACTACTTCACCCTTAAATAACATACTCAAAGTGCTTCACAGATATTAACTAATTAATCTTCAATCCTCATGTGGCTGCAAAAATTACACAGTAGGGAAATAAGGTCAGATCTTCAGAGGAGATCAAGCTGAGATTAAACAGCCTGCCCCAAGGCTGCACACTGACAGCAGAGGCAGGGTTACAGCTCCCATGTCCCACAGCCGCCCCACCACCAGAAAGCCTTTGGAGGGAGTCTGACAGCCCCAAAGATCTCCAGCAGCTGTCCAAATACAGCAAAAGGCTTAGGCAGGGACAGATACCTCCCTGTGCTCAAAGACAACGTCATAAACACATGTCTCAAGGGACGATGTAATAACTGTGCACCCAAAGGATCTCCCTGCCGTGCTGTGGCTCTGCAAACCAGCACGTGCTGTAGGTCAGAGGAACAGCAGGTGTCCATAGCAGTACGGACCTCTGCTGGCACCTCCCCAGGGCTTCTTCCTCCCGGATTCAGCCATCATCACTTTAGCTTACATGAGGCTTCAAATACCTGGGGCACATTTTACAAATGATCCAGAATATGGTGCAAATTACACCTGGTCAAGTCCGATCTACTGGGGCCTTCCCAGCCCCAGAGTATTTCAGATGAACGGAGAAACGGGGAGTTCCAAGAATACTGAAAGCACCCAGGGCAGCCACCGCACAGAATGCATTGGCACACTCGGGCTCCTGGGAATCAAACAATTCCTAGAACACGAAGAAGGCGCCTCCAAGTGCAGGAGGAGCTCAACACATGCGTCCTGCAGCAAAACACTCCCTATGCACAGGAAGATCAAGGGGCAACAGCTCTGTGCTGTTGGCCCCTGTCAACCAAAACAAGCTGCAATGCCCACAGAAATGAAGTCAAACCTGTTGCCTATCTGAAGTGCTGCACGAGCCCTCAGTCAGACTGAAATTAAGCTTTATCTTAATGAAGGCCACACTGAGGACAGGCAGGGTAATATCAGAATTCCCCTCTGTAAAATGCCCCAAAGGATGGACGAGGGACAATCCCAAACACCTGTCCTGCTCAGAGAAGTGCTGCAATGGTTTCAAGTGCTTTCAGAGTACAAAAGCTCCACAAACAGAGCAGCTACAGCAAAATTTTGCTGCATGCTCTGAAAAAAATAAAACATGAGTGTGTCAGTGGCCTGGTCAGAGGATATTTCCTACAAAAAAAAAAAAAAACAAGTTCTACCATTTATTGTAGCATTTGAAGAGCTGCTGACAGAGTAAGAGCTGTCAGTTTTGTCTATAGCTGTGATGCCAGGCAGTATCGACTCTCAGCTTTTTCTGAAAGAGCTTTAGAGTACTTCGAAAGTAGTAAGGCACTATTTAAAAGGTTCAGTTCTCATTGCAGCTCTGTCAGAAGATTAATCAATTAAAAGCTTGGCTGCTGTAAGCAGCAGTATGTGCCAACCCTGGGCTGCCTTTGTGCAGAGATCTGGGGTTTGGTTTTGTGAAGTAAACCTGTGTCTAAACTTCTAATTATACTAAGAAAAGGTAAGTGCTAGGAAACAGCTAGACCTCATAGCTCTAGCAGAGAGTTTTTCAAAAAAGCCAAGGGTCTAAATAACACTTTAAAAAAATTTTCTTCTCTCCTTTTAATACTGTTTTGGGAGGTGAGGGGTAACAGGTTGCATTAGGCTGCACCAGTTCCAGCCCTTGTGCAGAGATGCCATGCAACCGATTCATTAAATATAAAGATTTACTTAGGAACTAAAACCAAAAGCTATAATTCTGTGTCACCTCAACAAAAACAAAAAGGCTTAAAGAACATTTTATATTCTATTTCTATTATATATGTATGTTTACTAGTAGTGTATTAGTATTTTGATATTTTACTAAACTGTGTTTATCTCAATCCAAGTTTCTCCCTTCCCTCTTGATTCTCTCTCCTGTTTGGGGGATGAGGAAGGGGGGTGAGTGAGCGGCTATCGTGATTGTGTTGCCACCTCAGGTTAAACCACGACACACGCACACAAAGACGTAAACAAGATTTCAGCTTGAAGGAACTGGCAGTTCCTCTCTGTCACTGGCATTTACATTGCATTTCCTCCAGCCTTTATAAAGCCTGGCTCCTCTAATTCATTCTAATTCGCTCTCTAACGCTTCCGCAGGGCTCTTTCAGTGCGTGTGCGGGCCGTCTAGAAGGCAGCGGTTGGACAGGTTTTGACTGAAAGGAAATGTTTTAGGCACAGCTCAAAGCCAGTGGGAGTCAAGAGAAAGGCTTGAATTTGGCCTTTAAAAGAAACAGAATGCCAGGAGAGTCACATGGATGCCTAAAACAACTTCTCTGCTTAAACAGGAGATGCATACACCCGAGTTCAGTCTTAGCCACAAGCTGGAGCAGGCTGTTTTTAATTAACAGCAGGTGGTGGTTCACTCTTTTGGCAAGAGAGCAGATGTGAATCAAAGTTTTAAGATATTAATGCAGCGTTTGCCTTTCTTAGTAAAAAACACAGCGTTCTGCAAACTTTGGTCTAGGACCACATTTGCACAAACGCTGCACAGGGACCTGGGGTCCAGGTGGACAGTCAGTGAGCCCTAGCATCAATGAAGGCTACCAGGATCCAGGGCTGTAGCAACAAGGGCATAAACCAGTAGATCCAGGGAAGTGATTAATCCCCTTTACTCAGCACTCATTCAGCCACACCTGGAACACTGCCTCCAATTTTGGGGCCCCCTAATACAAGAAACATGTTGATCAACTTGAGCGAGTCCAGCCAAGGCCACCAAGATGGTCAGTGGCTGGAGCACACGAGCTGTGAGAAGAGGCTGAGGTAGCTTAGCCTGGAAAGGAGAAGGCTTAGGGTGACCTACGGAAGGCAACAAGTATCTAGGCAGGGCTTACGGACAATACAGCCATGCTCTTCACTGAGGTACCTGGTAGAAGCATGAGATACAACTGTCTGGACTAGATATATTCACCCTGAGTATAATTAAGGATTGGAACAGGAGCCCAGAGAAGCTGAAGAATCCTTGGAGGTTTTCAAGACCCGACTAGACAAAGCCCTGAGCAATCCGGTCTGAATTCAGTGTTGTTTCAGCTTGGAGCAAGAGGCTGGACTATGCAATCTCCCAAGAGTCTTTCCAACCCAAATGATTTGGTTATATTCATCAAAAGCACAAGTACTACACAGTGCATATGTTTACAAAGGCAATATGTTCCTAAAACACTGAAGTACACTGCAATTGTTTAAAAAATAGAGAAAAAAAAACCAAAAAAAACAAACAAAAAAACCCCGCAGCACAGTAACCCACAACAGTACAGACCATAGCTACAAAAGCTCAAATCTTTTCTCACAAACTTT
This sequence comes from Caloenas nicobarica, assembly GCF_036013445.1. Classification (NCBI taxonomy): domain Eukaryota; kingdom Metazoa; phylum Chordata; class Aves; order Columbiformes; family Columbidae; genus Caloenas; species Caloenas nicobarica. Next base: position 15,129,013 of record NC_088255.1, on the reverse strand, counting down.
TACAAAACAATAATCAGCTTGGCAAAGACAACAGGCAAAAACAGTGTAATCCAGTGCCATCTATTGAGTTTAAAGGGCTTTGTGGCCAGCTGAGTATTCATCCAATAGATTTACAGCTGTACAAAAGCATCCTGTGCAAGCTACCTCAGATGCCATGACCTGCTCTGCAGAAGAACACAAAGCAATGAAAGAAAAGCCACTTTTAAAATAAGACTGATCTGAAAACAAATAAGATTAAGTCATTGACTGCAAAGTGTCTTACATTTTAAACAGAGATTACAGATTCTGCACTAGTCTTCCACTTGATTTAGATTTCCACTTCCATCTGATTTAGGTTTTATCACTGCAAAAATAATATCACTCTGCCTTTCATTTTATGTAAGTTCTTTTTCTCTTTATAATGTTTCTCAACTAGATATCCTACAGTTTATTTAAATTAAAATTGAAATAGCACTGTAAGAATATGAACCATTTAGTACCTGAGACAGTAAGCATTCATTCTATTTCATAAAGAAATTAATTACGTGAGAGTCATTAGCAACAACTGTAATTCTTTACAGATTCAAATTATGTTTTGAATTGGAAGAATAAAGTTCCCAGCTGATTTAAATTCTTCAAGATGGTAAAAATGAATTAATGATGTTAATATTCCCCATATCTGAAAACTGGTGCCGGAATGAAATTCTCTGTTAAATCTGAAGGCAGCAGCATGGACGGCAAAAGCAGAGTAGACCTATTCATAATTATTTATTTTATCGTACTGCAGCCTGGAGTATTTTTGAATGAGCTGCTGTCCAAATGTTCAAACTGGGTGCTGGTAAAATAAATGGCAGCCTTGGAATTGACTTCGGGAAGGGCAGGACTAAGCTCTGGTTTCTCCAAATCACATACTTTCCCCATTTTCTGCAAGAAAACCTCAGCTCTGCCTGGGAGAAATCTTTCCCAGCCTGACAAAAAGTGAGTAATAGAAAAAGAACTAAAAGGGATGATAAATACAGTACTTCAAAATTGGGCACCCTGCTGTTAATTATCTTCATTGCCTCCACCGTTTATGCATATTAAAATTTTGCTGGCACTTCTCCTTCTGGGGAAATAGTTTGAAAGGGGATAGGCAAGACGAATCTCTACAGCATAGCATGGAGTTTGAAAATTCACACACTGCATCAACTGGGTGGGACAGCCAATTTCCCAGATACATAAATCTGGGTTTAACTTCCGCAAGAAAAACACCCACATCCATCCCCCTTTATCACACTAAAGGGACAACTCTGTTGGCTGACAGCATCATGCAGGGAATCAAAATGAAGATGCAGGACAAATTCCAAACCAGCAAAACCCCCATATAACCTTCTTTGCCCAGGTCCAGGGCTGTATTTTGGAACTAAAGGGTAAAACATGAGTTCTGCTGAGGACATCGTTCTCCCCTGTCAAAGCCAAATAAGCGCACAGGGTTCACTTTATTTTCAGGAAAAGGACATTGATTAATTAAAATGCAAAAGCATCTTCCTGCCAAATATTTTCCAGCCTTATGTTCAGCTAAGAATAATTAAGGCTCACCCATATCATCCAAAAGACTGGTAGCCATTCTCAACACGCCATCATCTGTCACCCAACAAAAGTCCATGTTTGCAGAGGAACAGATTGCAACCAAGTAGATGGGCAGCACGTTAGTCCAGAGTTTTCCTTGTGTCTACCTCTCACATTGTCTCGGGTACAAAGTGCCAATAGCTGCTCTATTTACTACAGCCATGCCTGGTTTGCCTATAAACACTACGACCCTGCACTCCCAGGTCATGCTGAGCTGTGGGAGCTTTCAATCCCATCTGACTTCCACGACACTAGCCATGCTTTAAATTAAGCACGTGCTCGTAGTGCTTTGATGCTGAAAATAATCACAACCATAGGATTAAAAAGGAGCATTAAAAGAGGGGCAGGAGGGGGGCCACGTATGTGCAAGCAGGAGCTCCCTTACAGGAGCCCACTGTGGCACCAGGGGCCCCCACAGCAATTTTAGGGAAAGTTTTTCCATTTACTTTAGAATTAAAACGGTGACCTCCTTCAAACAACCCTTTTGGCACTGAAAGGCCAGAAGATGTAGTCATATTAGGATTAATGACTTGAATTAGCTCTCCTGCACCTGTGCCTCACTGTCTCCATGGCAAAGATGGAGCGTAGCTTTACCTTTATGAAGTAATGCTTGAGGGTTTCTTCGGTGTTTGTCTAAGCAAAATCTTTTTCTCTCCTTGTCTTACCAAATGGGTTTCTTCAGTGTTTGTCCAAGCAAAATCTTTTTCTTTCCTTGTCTTACCAAATAAACTACTTAGGAAGGAAAAATGTCTCCCATTGTAAAATCTCTTGATATAAAAAAAAAATGCAAATCTCAAGCAGCTGTAACGAAGCAAATAAGTTTTAGACTCTTGGTGGCTACCTTCCTGCAAAGCTTTATTATTTTTCATCAGGTATCTACAAGAACCAGATCACGTTTCTAGCTTCCCATTCTTCTCCTGTGTAACGAGGGAGAATCATGTATATTGCTTTCATTTAATTTACCCTAGAAATTCAGAATTATTTATTGTAGTTGGTAGACTTCTTAGCTATAAGAGATTGGAAGCAACATTTTTATGCCTTTTGTATTGCTTACCACAGAGATTGGCCAAAAAAAAAAAAAGGAGGGGAAGTTCAAAATGGAGTTTTGAGACAGGGGAGAATATATCCCTGTGCAGATGAAATACTAGGTGGCGATACTTAAATATACAACACAACTAGACCTGCAAACTGCCTTTCATGACATTTTTTTAAAGAAATGTTTGTGCAACTGATTATCTGATTATCAGACAGGTCTAGAGTAATTAGGCAAAATTTGTACACAAAATTCACTGAAAAACATGCACGTTTATGGAAGGACCAGAAACTATTCTTTAATTTGGATAGTATTAAGTAAACAGCTTTGCGAAGGGAAGGAAGAGAATTTGGAGGAAATGTTTTGTTTGGACATTTAAAAAGTATTAACTTAATTCAGATACCTGTCAAAATATCAAATAGGATAAAAAGGAAAAATAGAATGATGCATTATGGTAAAACGATTCTTTTTGATTTTCACTGTGCTGAGAAAACTGGAGAAATAAGATCTTCAATTAACAGCGATCAGGAACTATTTTTATTTACTCTTTTTCTTTGCTATTTTTCATTTTGGACACTGAATCAAAGAAATTTAATTATTAGCACAGCACTAATCTAGGAGTATTTTTAGACAGCCATATTCCAAATGAGGAAATCTGTAATCAATTCAAGACTGTGTCCCATGTTTCCCCTCAGTAACTGACAAATTCCGGAGTTTGATATATCCCGGGTCTAGAGTCATTCTGGCATTGAGAAAACAGTCCTTGTAAATGTGCCAGCCAACCTGCCTTTTCACTGGTATTTCTGATGGTGTAAGAAAACAATTGATAAATCAAGAATGTTATTCAGGTTTTCTTCTCTTCAGCAGTCTTAATGACAACCCCAAGCAATCAAAATTCATGCATCTATAAATAAATATTATTATTATTATCATTAATAATAATAATAATAATAATAATAATAATAATAATAATAATAATAATAATAATAATAATAATAATGGAAAGGAGCTTGAAGTACAACATTCAGAAACAGGTAAATTAAGCTGCCTGATGATTTCAGAGTTGCCCACAGTTCAGACACTGCCTTCTAAAAGAAACTAAAGATGCTCATACAGTTTCAGCATCCAAGCCTTTACATAAATACTTTAAAGGTCAGCAACCAGAAAGACCCACAGCTTGCCTCTGATTCATAAAGTTTAAAAATATTAGAATATTATATTTCAAAGTTTCACATTTTAAATCAAACCCTCTGTGTTTAGTCCTCTTTTTCGGCTTTTAAAGTGCGGTAGGATGAGCACGACAGAGAAATCAATATTAATCACAAATAAAACATTGATACGATGATACACAGACAGCTGGCATCTTCATGGTTATTTTTCATGGGAAATTTTAGAATATTTTGAAGGCTGGTATATGATTCTTTGTTTTCAAAATGTCACAGGAAGAAATATATAGTTTATTTACTTCTTGCTGTTTGATGTTATCTATCAGAACAGGAATTTAGTAAAAAGACACAAACCACTGTAAATGCTTCTGTTATCACAAAGCTTTTTTGCTGGAAGTAAAAACTATGTATTTCATTGGCTTTTAACAATAAATTTATAACCAAATACTTGTTTTGCACTAGAAGAACTGAAGATTTGCTGTTGCTTTTACTTCCAAACCTGTTCTCATTATACCAGAGTAGCACCAATAGGGAGGCCAAGCTCTTACCTCTAAGCAGAGTAATAGCATTTGGAATAAAGGGAATAAACTTAGTCAAGCTGTCCTGGCTCATTTACGTTTTCATTACAACACCTCTATTTAGGCGCTCTCTCCCATTTCTTTTCTTATTTTTGAGCCGCACTGCTACATTTCCCCAAGTAAACCCAGAAAAAAAATTAGAAAAAAGACACAATATTGTCCTTTTGTAGTAAATGTATATGAAAATGGTATTAATTAACTCAAGAATTAAAATGAAAGTGCCAGTCATTTATACTTGGATTATCACTTTCCAAATCTGTAACTGATCACCTATTAGGCCAAAATAAGCAAACCAGACCATGGTTTTACCCCTTCTCTGTTTTATTTCACAAAAAGACTATATTTTTTTAATGTATATGCTTTGACAGGCATCTTAGCCCAACAGCAATGGCTTCATGGATCAGTTTGGCTCTTTTTCTGCTTCTGCAGCTTGTTCAAACTGGAAAATTAAAATGTCCAGTGTGGAACAGCCAGCAGGAAACCCACTTGCCAGATGTAGTAGTAGTTTTCCGAGTGTTTTGAGAAATGCTGGCATGACATATGGTCTCTCACCACCCCACTGGGACTTTTAGCTCTTCAGATACGGCATGTCTTAAAGAGTTTGACAAGAAATTTTGCCAAACTGACCTTAACTCTCAGCTCCTCTGGAGAAGATACCTGATTGCCTATGCAATTCGCAAATCAGGCTAAGACACATTCACTGAGATCACCTTCCTCACCTCTGTTGTCTTTTAAAAATTCTTCACCGTGCTAAGAACGGATAAAATATCTTACTTACAATCAGAACTCCTAATTTCGCAGGCTAGAGTACTTTGCATGATTTGGTAGCTTACAAATGAATGCATCGAGCCAGCATCTGTCAACTCCCTTAGGCAGCCTTGCTTAACAGAATGCAATTCCTTACCTGAAAAACATAAATAAGCAACATACATTTACGTTTTACTCTGCATAACTTAATATTTTATTTAGTACCCTAAATCACACATGAAACCAGTTCTGCCTATTAAGCATGCAAAGACGCTGTATCACTTGTGTAGAATGTTTTTAAAATCAACAGTAGTTTCCAATTAAAACAGTTCAGCTGTAAATATTTATACCAAATACAGAGACGTGATTAACATTCTTACCAGATACAAAATCATTGGAGTACAACGCTTTCCATAATTACCCTCCCGCGTACGGACCCAAGTTGTTTGATCCCCTCAGGCATAAGGAGAAAGGAGGGTGGCTCTGACCATCCCAGGGGCTACCACCTGACCCACAACAGCCACAGACCTCCTAAGAGTCCTCCATCCCACAAGGAAAGGCCAATCCGCAGTCCCTATCCACCTGGATCAATTGTTATTGAATATAAACTGCATCCCTGAGGCTCTGCTCAAGTATTAAATGTTTTTGGTGCAAGTCTCAGCAGTAAATAGGAACAAAATTATAAGCCTAGAATGATCTGAAATCCACAGGGGTCTAGACAGAATCCATGGTTGCCATGAAGTCCTTGGCTGCAGTCATAGATTGATTATACTCATTTTAAAAAAAAGGTATTAATGTATAAAGCTACCGCAAGGGACAAAACCTGCAACACTAAAAAGAAAGCATCAATAAAACACTAGAGCTTTTCACTGACATCTTCAAGAAGCAATGTAAAGCCACGTCAAACAGTCAAAGTGCAAATGCCTTGGAAACCAGAAGAACAAGAAGCAGCCACTTGGTGCCTCATCTCATACGGGTCCGCAAAACTGTATCCCCTTTTTTCCTGTTCCTCCTCAAAATACCTTCCAATTCTACTATTGGAGGCAAATGGAAAACAACTTCAGTGAGCCTGGAATTGAGCTCTTGGAGCACATAATAAGAAATCCTCAAAAAGACCAGGGAAAGTAACTGATTATTTAGAATCTACAAACAAGACATAACAGCTACTGGGTTACTGGGGTAGAACCATGGGAAAGATTTCTAACCCTCCCTCACCCCACATCAGCTCTATACAGTTTATTCTTCAGAAAGTTTTTAATTGCATTTTAATTATGCAAACGTGCCATGGGCTTTCAGGGTAAAGCAATGGCTTAAGTTGAAAGGAATACGTGCCCGTCAAGCTAACCAAAGTAACTGTAAAGCACTCGTTTCTGCAGTATTTATGCTCCTCTTTCTGTGAGGAAACCATCTCATATTTATTAACGAAATTGACAAAAGTTCAACTTCACTACCCAGGAAATTTGGGAGAGCTCCCTCCACCCTATAACTTTAAATGTGAATTTCTAGAAGTATCTACATCTGTATCAGCAAGAAAGCACTTCAAAGATAAATTTCCTTGCTGTGTTTAAGAACGTAAGAAGAGATCCAGGCCATGATATTTCAACAGATTTTCTGACAAAGCTGCATTTGCAGGGCTCTCCAAAGTTTCTCCAAGTTCAAGTGACATCTTTGAATATTGCTAGACCAGAGCTAATGCATTTTATTTTCCCCATAGGTTTGCAGCGTAAGAGAATGTCCAAACACAACAGTCTACATCCAAACGACCCAGTGGTCTTTGGGGCTGCTGGACCCATGCCACCCAGTGCACAAAGGAATCCTTTAAAGACGTTATTGCAAAAAATTTGCCAGAGTCAATCGAGGATGGAGAAAACAGCCCTGCTCCTCAGTGGGTAGTGAGACTAGTAGCAGGTAGAGAAGTGAATAACGCTGCCAGCTTGGCCAGTGTTCAACCTAGTTCTGGATGAAGGGCTCAGAACAAAAGAGAACCATGTTCCCCCTGAGCTGCTCTGATGTGATGCGAAACACAAGGGGAACATGCATCAGATGGAGGGGTGACCAGCTCTCAAATCTGTCCTTGTATCTAGCAAACCCGGTTGTTCATGGAAAGACTGGACAGTCAAGATGCTCCCCAACCACGTTTCAGGAGCGAGATGACCTCAAGTACTGGTATAGGTAAGGATGGAGAGAGGGGGGATTTTTATACGAAGACAGAGATTTAAAGCATGAACCAGAGAGGCCTGACCACAAGGACCTGCTCGCTGTCACTCAGAGCTGTGTATCATGATGGCAGCGCATACAGGACTGTATCAGGGTTTCCTGAATGTATGTGGCTTCTTCCCTCACCCACTAATCTTATAATTTGCAATTACTGTATTTAATATACATAAATGCTGAATGCTCCCCAGGAACTACCATAGACCACCGCGAAAGGGAGAGGTCATGCCAGGCAGTCACTGCGTGTAATTGCATCAAGAGCTGGTGATGTTCTTAATGGTACAAAGTAGGAAACAGAGACGGACTCCCCCCGAATACCTGCACATCGGCCACTCTCTCCCAAGGAGCAGGACACCGTGCAGCCCCACAACAACGAGCAAAGAGACTATCAGATATAGATCCGGCACTGCCACAGAGCTTGAGAAGCACAAAGTCTCTCCGGTACATTTAAATATAATGACAGATCACACTGCTCACCTGCCTCAGTTATGCTCAAATGCTGGTTTCTGTTACAGATGCGTTATGCAGGAAAGCTCAAAACTGACAGGTTTTTACCATATTTGATGGAAATTTGACACAGGTGTTGCTGGCTCAGCTCGACATTACAGAGAAAGAAAAGCAAAATTTATTTCAACTTTACAGGTTCCTGTGTTGAGTTAGGAAATGTCCCAAGCCTCGTTGTCAATTCTCAGCATCACCTCTCAGCTCCCCTGCAGAAGGAAGATTTTGCCTCATCTTCCCCACCTTAAATATAGGGAATTGTTCCTTCCCGCAGAGCATTGCTAACCGACACGCCGAGCCGCTGCATCTGAGGTCGTCACACACGCTGAGAGGTGTCATTAACGCATGACGGTGACATGTGCCTCTGTTTGCACAGCACCATTTTAATGTCACGGGAAACCTGATATATTTCAGGGACTTTTATCTGAAGTGTGGCATTCCCATTTAAAATCCATACGTTTGGGACAAGGAACAGAGGAACTTATCTGCTTGATGTTGGGCTGGCAAAACTGCTCACAGCCATAAAGGAATTATCTAAATATCTTCTAGAGAAAGCTACAAATAAACCTTGCACCAGGACTTCCTTCGTATTTGCCAATACCTCTAGTCTTTCAAAGAGATTTTGAAAGGTGGTATTTTTTTCTCCATCACCTTGCTACTGGCATGGGGGCATGAGGAGACCCCTCCAGGGGCCTGTCCCCAAGGGTCCCCAGCAGCTTGGTGCAAGACTTGTCAGTCCCGGTGGCATCAGCCCCACAAACTGTGCCCCCCCAGACACGGTGCTGAGCCTGACGGGTAACACTCCCACTTGAGATGTCAGCAGAGAGGGAAATTGGTGAAAACACCCAACTTTGCCACTGAGCTGCCAGGTAGAACTGGACAATTCACACCTTGGCCCTCCCTCCGTACCCTCCGTCTGTCCCAGAGAGACCCATTTCAGCAAGGTCGGGACACACAGTAACAGATTCCTGATCCCACCTGAGGCATTTACAGTACATAAAGAAATAACAAAGCTGGTTTTGACTGTTAAATGGTAGGTCTTTAAAAAGATTTCTCTCTCCTCCTCATTTCAGAGTAAAACAAATGTTTAGACACCGAAAACATGCAACTCTGGCCTTGGTTATACTGCAAAACATAAACTGTACAATAATTGAAAGGGACAGGTCTGAATATTTAGCTGATCTTTCCCAGATGCTTTTAATTTCTTTGGTGAGTGCATGTGAATATCCTGGTGATGAATGCACTGTTTATATGAGAAATCCAGTAATAAAAACAATGTTCTTAAAAGAAAACTGAAATTATTCTGATATCCCTTTCTGAATATGACACAGGGACTTGGAGAAACAAACGCTGACAATTGAAACGTGATTGAAAACTGAAATATCAAACAGGCTTGCTTGCATCGAAATGTTTAGAGGAGTACAGCTGCTGCAAGGTTCTACATTGCAGCTACGTTATCTTAACAATTAGCTAGAAGACTACAGCCACAGCCAAACAAGTTCATACGTCTCTGATCTCATGGTATATAAGCAATAAAAGATAAAAAGGAGTCTTTATGATATTTCCAAATTTTAAAAGAACACCATATTGTGCATAACAGCATGAAGGTCCTGTTTAAAAATTCAGTGTTATTTTAGCAGCAATAGCTTTCACTAGCAGCTTTCTGAACACAGCTGCGTAGGGAGGAAATTATTTTCCTAACATTTACTTCTTCCAAAGGCTAAAAAATGTCATGGCTAAAAAAGTCATGACTGCAACCTTAGGTACAGACTAAATACTCAACTAAATACTAAGCCTTAGCTAAGTGTGCCAAAACCTTAGACAAGTTAGGGCTTTACTGGTAGCAAATATAGAAATGCTAAAGGGAAACAGCAAAAGTTAACATATTTGCAGTCAAATTAATATTCCAGCAGCCTGGAGAGCAAGTAGTTTCTCGACTGTTTGAATAAATATTGACAGCAAATGAGGTCTGTTACCTGAATTTCCAATGAAATCTAGAAAGGTTTGGTATTGAAACATTCCCATGTTAAACAGTGCCAAACATTTTGAGGATTTTTTGCTGGTTGCAAAATTTCTGCCCTGGAGGAAGAGTCTCCAGCTCTGTGTATTGCAAAAGACCAGACAGACAGACAAAGAGCACAGCTGTACACAGCAGGTAGCACTAATACAGCTACAAATACTGTTCTTCAGCATTCAAGGCAAGGTAAAGAGGGGAATCAGATTCGGACCAAAGATTCAGCTCTGTGTTCCTACACTGAAACTCAAGAGAGGATACAGAGAAAGGTACTTACGGAACTATTTATTAGCGCAGACTCTCCATTACTCATAGGTGGCTGCTAACAGGGCAATGGCTCTGCTGCAAAAGGTCCCCCGCTCCTGGCCTCAACTGCAACCACACAGGACCTCAGACAACGCTCTTTTAACCTGAGTAACTCACATTAAATGCATCTTTCACCGGCAGGGAAAGCGATTCACTTGCCACGTGTCTTTCGGCACAGGAGGGAAAGAAGATGGGGAAACACTGCCCTGGTACCAGCCCGGCTGAGCCACACTGGGCTGTCACCTCCCTTGGGCTACACAAGGTGGCAGGATGGGGTGACTCCCACACCTGCCAAGGTTGAGCCTAAGTTTTGGTAGCGAATACAAGCTGTTGGAAAAACACAATAAAAGAAACAGAAACCTTAAGCACCAAAAAATCATCACATCCCTAAAGCCTCAGGCTGACTCATTTCCAGACCAGCTCCTAGACCTCCAGCTGCTGAATTACCAACTGGTGCCACTTGCAGCAAAAAATTCTCAGGTGTGACACCAAGTCACACACCAAGTCATTTGGTCAATGAAACCTTCAGTCCGTTCTGAACTGATCTGAATTTTCACGACTGACTTCACGCGTTTAAGTCACCATCACCCTAAACTCCTAGAGTTGCCATCCCTACATCCCAATGCTGTCAATAAATTACCTAAAGTTCAGGGCAACAGAATGGAACACAGACAGGCTGATGCCCAGAGATCCATTGCTAAGGAAATAAATTTTCCTTCGCTGCATAAAATTCTAGGAATGTGTTGTTAAAGTGATCAAAAGCTTAGTATTGGTGCCACTAAATCTCCGAGGGTTGCCATTTTGGGTGCCTATTAAGGGTTTATATTTATGTTATAAATCATCTTATTGCCTTCCATGGAGAGCGATTTTAACACTAGGATCATACCCCTTAACTAGTTTTTATATGAAATTTAAAGGCTGAAGAACAGTAATGGTACTATTAAAGACACCTACTTTTTGCTTCCTGAAAATAATAGCATGCTACAGAGCCATGAAAAGAGAAAATGATAGCAGTACTAACCTGTAATAATTACACTAATAAAGAGAAAATAGCTCTGAAGAAATTATGGGGGGAAAGACACTAAAATTTCTGTGTCTAGCTAAAGCACCAGCATAACCTTTCAGAGAATATATTTGCAAAGTATATAAAAAGTTCCAGTTATTTCAAAGGTTACGATTATCACCTTCCCTTATTTAAATTGACACCAGTTATTACTATACTTTGTTCATCCAGAGTCTAAAAAATACAAGGAATATAAATTGTAGATATAAAATTACAGTGTTATTTGTTATTACACTGTTATTAAAGTGATATTTACTGAGTTAGGGCTGCTTTTTCCCCTCACTAGTGTAAGATTCAGCAGGGAACAGGAAAAGCCTGACTTCATGACAAAATTGGCTAATGGATTTTAAGCTTCCCACATTTTCAGCGAGATGGAGCGAACAGAAATAGAACAACCCCTCAGCACAGGTACCCAGCCACCCAGCTTTGGTGCCAAGACCACGTACATCAATCTTCCTGCCACCCCGGGAAAGCTGTGGGTCCTCCTGCTCCAGCTGCTCCTCAACCTTTCTGCTTCCAGCAGTGTCCCCCTCTCCGGCAGACCCGGGGCTTCTCTGCACACAAGCTCCTCTCTGGAACATGTATCTGCATGGGGGTTCTCAACTTTAGGTAGAGGTAGACTGTACTATATTTGCTCTGAGCCAGCAGCTCCTCCAGATTACCTGGAGGGTTGAAGAGGCATCTCCAAGACTCTGAAAGGAGAGATGCAGGCAGCAAAGAACAAAATGTGGCTCTGGGCAGGGAAAGGTCTGAGTCTTCTTGCCAGACATCTCTCTGATGCACACATGGCCATTAGAATACTCCATGGCAGCAACAAAGAGGAAGATCAGCCAAATACTTTTTTTCCCAGCTGTGGGTACAGAAAAAGGACCCTGGGGTAGATTTCCCAGCGTACTGCTGCACATGTTTAGTGCCTACAGGGCATTTCAACACCAGGGATAATTTTGTGTTTATAGCCATGGATAACATGCATGAAACTATGGCAATGCTATAATATTACTCCTAATCATTGCATCTTGTAATGTAATACTAGATTTTTTTTTTCCACATTGTCAAAAGTAACCAAAACTGTTGATGGCTCACAGTTGTAATCCACTATTTTGTGTCACTAACAGCACAAGATAGTTTATACAAAGCCTCCACCATTTGGATGATTTGTTAAAATTTCAAATTAAAGGAGAAACAGCATTGTGGCATTTGTTCATAAATAAACAGCAAAAAAACCTTCTGCTTCTCTTTCTATTAATTGTAAGGATATGCAGTGCTTGCACCTTCACTTCTACTGACATCATCTTTATCAAGAGCTGTCAGCAAAATGCAAACAAATAGAGGGAGAATAACATACGATCCGATGAGCGCAACCAAATTTAAAGAGTGTACACTATTGCCTTCAGCTATATATCACACATCATTATTCACCCTGAGAGGCATCAGTGGACACAGAAGAAGAAACCAGTTCCCTAAGACACAGCTGAACACGTGACAGATGAAAAGGCAAAGTCTTTCTGCACTTGTTTCAACTTCAACTTATTTTAAAAAAAATTTAAAAGAGCTATCTGAGCATAGCCTAACCATCTGTATGACTTACTCCCCCCTCAAGCAACAGCAAGCATCATTCAAAAGAAAGTCAGCACAAAGATATGTAATTAAATGCAAAAGAAAGGACCCATGGGTAAAATGTAACATTAGTTCAAATCAAAAATCTGAACAATACATAAACAGGCACAATAAGGAGGGTATTCAGTGCGCATCCTGAATTACATGGAAGAGACAACCCTCATGTTAATGTATCTAAAGAAAAGCAGTTTGAAGAGGTCAGTGCAGCTGTGACTGAAACACCTTACAGTCTGACAAGCGCTACCTGTTCCCTCTTACTAATGTGATGGAAAATATGTTCGTTTTTAAAAGGTCTAGCCCATTGAAAGCATCAGTAAAATTAATCTTAAGCATCAGAGGAAAACCTGCAATCCAGATCTGCCAGTCATCACATCTCCTGGCAGGCAGTGCCCATCGCCTCACTCCGCAACTCAATATTTCTTGTCAAGAGCAACAGTTAGTGTTTGAGGGCACAGACAAAAAAACCAAGAGGCAAATGCTTCTTTGCAGCAGTGGAAGAATCCACAAGATCCACAACAAAGATGATGCTATTTCAAGAGAACTTGTGTGGCTCTGATGTCTCCAAAACTTACCTAACTGTGAAGGGCTCATGACTCACTGTGAGAGACTGTCTTTGCTGAGACACTAATTTCTCACAATCTCTCGGGTGCAAACTGAAGTTCCACCACATTAAGCAGAGGAAATGTTCTTTCAAAGTGGGGGGGGCGGGGTGGAAATCACCTCGTCAGGCAGAGGCCCTTCTTGGTAGGTCATTCTGCAGGGACCAAAATTACTACAGAGCTACACTTTCTTCTGACTGTAATATTCACAGTTAAGGAAACTCATTTTCAACCTTATCCTGCAAGTTAAGTATAGCTAAAAGGAAGTACTGTAGGCTGGGTGAGGTTCTTGAGCATTCACAGATCTCAAAGGTGTCGTGCCATTCAGAGTCTCCTGGGCAAAAAAGGTACCTCCACATGAGCTAGCTGGGAATAAACAAAAAATACTCAAGGCACTAACCGCAGCTAAATCTACAATTTCCTTTTACTTTTCTACTTATTTGGGCAGCATATGATCTTAATTATTTTCAGAAAGATAATAGTCCAGAACAGAGCAGGCACAAACACCAACTCCTTGGTTGAAGCAGACTAACACCACATGGGCAGATCCAGCTCAGGGATCAGGTAGCTGTTCTGTTCCTGCAGTGACTCTACATTCTTCTTTTTCTTTTTTTTTTTTTTTTTTAAAATCCTTCCTCTTTGGATTTGAAATTTAAAATAGCTTCTAAAGTCAAAACTATTCATCCACTCACAAATGCCCCCTGTAATGCTTATGCCATTCCCTGCTAACTAATCTCACTCATAAATCTCATTAATGCTCTGATGAGTGGAAGAGCTGCACAAAAGACAGGTGAAAATGAGAATAATGTAGATAAAAGAAAAGTGTTGAAAGTCTAGGAAGAAATTGCCATTGAAAAAAAGAAAAAACATTTTAATATCTAAATGTAGAATAAAAATTCAACTATTTCAAACGCAATAAGACCTGAAACATTCCAGCTTATTTTGTTAGCTCTTCATGCTGCAGGGATATAGTTAATGAGGGGTGCATTTGCCCAATGGCAATGCCATGTCCGACCACACATATAGCAGGTGGCCTCCTCTTCCAAAAAGAGAAGCTGCTTGACCTAAAGGGAGACATCCATTAGGTACAGGGAGCACAGCAAATCTGAGTCCGAAGGGAAGTTCATTGCAATGAATCCACACTAGAGCGGTTCTTGACATGCAGCCCATGGGAAGAACCCAGGCTGGAGCAAGGAAAAAGCATGAGGAGGAGGATGGAGTGGCAGAGAAGAACTGTGATGACTGGCCACAGTCCCATTCTCCCTGTGCTGCTGGGGGAGACGAGCACAGAGGAGCTGGGAATGATGGAGTGAAGCTGAGCCTGGCAAAAAGGGCCTGGTGGGGTAAAGGTGTTCAAATTTGTCTTTGTTTCTCACTATCCAACACTGTTTTAATTGGCTATAAATTAAATTAATTTTTCTCCAAGTTGAGTCTGTTTTGCCTGTGGTGGTAACTGGTAAGCCTTTATCTCGACCCACAAGCCTTCCCATCTTATTCTCTCCCCTTATCCTTTTGAGGAGGTGGAATGAGAGAGCAGCTGGATGGGCATCTGGCATCTGGACAAGGTCAACCCACCACAGAGCTGCAGTGTGGATACCTGCCCCAACATGTTCTCACCATGGACTGAGAGGAAACGCCTGCTCTAGCACCTGGAGGTCCTCCTCCTCCTCCTCCTTCTCTGACCTGCGTGGACAGACTCCATTACCCAATAACTTTCTGTCACAGGAGACAGAGGTGAGAACCAAGGTGACCTCCTCCATGTAAAGGGAAACATCTAAAACAAGGGGTAAACAGTGGTCCCACTGGCTGGGACCATCTGCCCACCTCCATGCCCGCTGCAGATTTTCCTTGTCTGCAGACAGAGAAACCCTCGCTGAGCACCTGCACCCACTCGAACAATCTCTGGAAAAAATGACTCGCAGCTGGAGTTATGAACAATGAATCTGCCAGAAAGGGCTTTATTTTCCCCCCATAAAACATTACTGAGAGGTATGGCTCCCAATTCAGCAAGAAATAGACCTAATTTTACATTTGTGAGCAATGCCACAGAAGGCAGTCACCTGCAGCATGTTCATGGCCCCTCCTGATTTACAACTGAGAATGAAACAAAAACCCTTGTATGTTGGTTTTTTTTTTTTTTAGGGTTTGCAGCTCTACTGTTGAAATTCAAGGAAGTGTTCTTCTCCCTTCTCTGTGCACTGCAACCATGATGTGATTTGCTGAGTGTATTTAACAAAAGATAAACTCTCAAAGAATAAAAAAAAAAAAAAAAAAAGAGGCAAAACATAGAAAAGAGACACTCACACACCTTAGTATGTCCTTAGTCAGGTCTATTTGTGGAATTGTGATGGATTTGCTATTTCCAACAAGCATCAGCAAAGGGATAGACCTCCCATTCAGGCATATGGGGGATACTAATTTTTTTTTTTTTTTTTTTTTACTATCAGAGGATAGTGTCAGCAAAATTATAAATAAACATGAGTTCCCACTATTTTGAAGCTTGTCACAGACACTGGGACTTGTAACATTGCCATTATGGCCAGTCCACTCACTGGGAGAAAGCTAAAATACCTCTGTAGCCTGGAGGGAGCAAACGTAAATGAACGGCATCTTCATGGCTTGCAGCATTTTGACACCACATTGCTGAGTGACATGTCCAGAGAAGGCATAATGCATTATACATAGAGACCACTTGTAAGCTGTTGTGCACAGTCACTTGAGTTTTCCTTCTCTCCATGATCATGAGAGCTTGGAATGCATTAATCTGTTTTGACTCCCTCGCTCCTCACCAACTCAACTCCTTTCAAGCGTGTTGTTGCAACCAGAAACCACAAACTACGCCTAGGATGCTCCTTAGAGCTTCATCTTCTCAAGAAGGCTTTCCCAGTCCCCTTGACGCATAACTTACAGAAAGCAGTAACACATAGTTGCAAAGGCAGAATGAAGTCGAGCACCAGTTCCCAGTCCTGGGAGGAGACACGTGCTCACTTGATCAGGTGTGCTACTGAAATATCTAAACAAAAGAGGCAGCATTAAAAGGGGGCACCGCAGGCATAGATGATGGCCATGTTCTCGCTCTCAACATCCTGAAGAGGAAGAAAGCACACTCCTTGGCAAAGGCAGCCTTGCTCCTTGCACAGGTAAAGGATCCTGCCCTTGTTTTAACTCCCACGTGTAGAAGGAACAGGGTACCGAGCAGATTTAATCATAGCACAAAGGATGACAAACAGGCATCCCACAGAAAATGATTACGAACATGCCATCTTGTTTTGACAGCGTTAGTGTTGCCGTCTTGAGGGTTTTTTTTTTTTTTCTTGGCTGTGAAAGCAATGGCTTTCACCCAGCTCCAGACAGCTGGTCCTGTGGGGTTCTCAACATCCGTGGCTTAAACGGCAACGGAAGACTAAAGTTCATGAACTGGGCTAGAAACCATGGTGTGGCTGTCCACTGAGGGGTTAAATCGTAGCAGATGAGAAAAAAAAAAATTCCAAAACATGGATTCAGATTTCCCACAGCTGCTTTCAAGTTCCACTTTCTTCCCCTATTTAAGAGTCTTTTCCACCATTTTTTTAAATCATAACGAAAGATCAAACATAAGACTGTCTTAGTTTAAAGAATTACTTTGATTTAAAAGCCTCCATAAATCAGTGCATAATTATACCAGAGGGAGGGGTGATTTTTAATTTTATCTTTTTTTAAATCAATACAATTACACTAGTTATAACCCCTAATGTAAACGCAGGGACAGTGGTAGGAAGGTGCCTTATACTGCTAGTAGCCCATTGCTTAGCATTACCCCACGACAGCTACCCCTGTATTAGGGCATTGCACAGCTGTATTTATAAAAACTGTATCATTAGCTCAGATGGAGCCAAAGCCAGGCAACCCTCTAGTTTGCATTTCACTCCTCCTCAAGGCAGCAAACCCACTGTCAGCCCGACGTTAGGAAAACCTCTGGTGTCACCAGAGGTAATAGGGTGGTGGCCAGCTAAAGCCTTTCGCCTGGCCACGGCGATGCTGGCCCAGTCACAGCATTGTATTTCACCAGGGCCAAGGCAGAAGGGATGAAGGGTCAGAAAACCCCCGAACTGATAAACAGCTGGTTTGGTAGTACTCAGAATGCTCTAAGATCGTGTTGTCAAGAGGCTGCTTCTACACACCTGGCTTCTCCCATCACACCCACATGCCCGAAATGGAAAACCCAGATGGACCCCGCAGCTGGCGTCCAGCGACCCTTCCCAGCTCAGCAGGGCATTTTGACCTGTGTTTAAGCTTCTACTTATCCCACCAACATAGATAGGACTTAATTACATGCTTGAATGCTTTTCTCAGCTGGGACAAGTGTAAATACATGCTTAATACAGTCTGATGAACTGGCACCCAAGGCAAATAAGACCCACTGCTGAGCTAAGGTTGGGATGCAATTACGTAAAGAAACGAACCTTAGGGAAAGATTTCTACCATCACATCTTAAGGTCCTTTTCTTCAGTAGATATCTGCGTATTTCAAGCTGGACTTGCAAATACACCAACCTTGTACTTTGCATTGCATTTTAGTTGAAAATTGCAAAAACTGAAAAAGATTTTTTGTGGCATCCCACGGGAGATGAGGGAAGATACGCATAAGACTGTACAGCCAGGAAAGCTCCACACATTGCACTGACCAGTGTCCACAACACCAAGATCATCACTGGGCTTCAGCTACACCCCTAGGATGCAAGAAATAACCAAAGATTTTAACATCTAATCTGTCCGAGTACTCTGTAGGACTACATTGTTCATTAAAATCAGGTGCTCCCTTCATTTGGTTGCAAATGGTACTGCCAAAGCAAGACATCTGAGAGCAAAACTACAGAACAAGCTATTACAGATGAAATTACATCAGTAGGACCAGGAAAGGAAATAAAAATATTATTTAGGTTTGTCATTTTATTCCTGGAAGATCAAAATGAAAAGATAAAAAAATCCCAATACCATATGACAGAAATACACATTATTGCATTGCTCATGTGATAGTAATAAAAGTAATAGAAATGATAAAGCTGAGAAATCTGCAGAACAGATTTAAATATAACTGAGATGACCCATTTTATTGGCCAACGTAATTTTCATTTAGAACCAATAAATACAGCACATAAGAAAATGCAAATAAAGCAGTTATGTAGAACACAGTTTATCTTTTTTTTTTTAAAAAAAAAAGGTATACAATGAAGCTGGTTAAAAAAAAAAACCCACATCTGTTGCAATTGTATCAGTTTGCAAGAAGATTTAACTTTGGGCATACATACCACTAAAATAATGAAATCTATAATAATGAAATCCAGCTTCACCCATCAGAACCAAAATTTTTAAAAAATAAATAAATAAAAATTAAACAAACAAACAAACAAACAATGAAAGCCCCTCAGTGGAGCCACAGGTTTAATAGAAACCATGTTTCTATGTTGCCTACAGCCAGGAGCAGATGAAACACACTTGTGCAATTACTTAGCAAGTGGCCATGTAATCCCCCCAACAAAACCACCTTTGCAATCTCAGGTTCTCCCGTTACCCCCCCATATTTGAATGCCTGTTCGGTGGGGACCCAGCCCTGCACAGATCACACAAGTCTGCATTCCCAGGCTGAATGCAGATCCCTTCACTTTTGCCAGTAAAACTTGCAAGTACTTCACTGACTCACAACAGTATTTGCTTCTGTTCTTCAAGAATTCAGTACAAGGATGATCTTAAATTCATGCTTTAGGAAAGAGTCCTTAGTATGCGAGGCTTCCAATACATGGGAGGTACATGATCCACCTCACCCAGATCCACTACTTGAGTGGTTCCAGGATACAGACACTGGAAAATATTGCATTAAGAAAGAAATCCACCACAGACCTGCTATTCCATGGGACTTGCTCTATGCCCTTCCTATGCAGTAAATATCAGGCAGTTTATCTTTTTTCCAAAGACCAACAAGTTATTTTGATTTCTCTCCTATTTACCTGAATTAAGAGTAAGAGCTTAAACATGGGCAGCTTTTCAAGGGAGCATGGCATACAGGATGTAAGCACATGCTTAAAATACACATAGGCTATGAGAGGCAAAACCACATTCATCAACTTACATGCTATGCAATATTCTCTTCAATGCTTATGGCTCATATTAACCTTGAGTTTACAATACAGGTTTTGACTTGCAAAACATCCTTTATGTCAGAATTAAAATGGGCACCATGTGATCTCCAACTTGAGCCTCCAAATAGGTCTGGCTTTTAGTTCTGACCCAACCCTTAACTTCTGAGAAGCTCTCACACTATAGCAATGTATAATTTGTAACACTTGCATTTAAACCACATCCTCTTAAAAGGGAATTTCTAGTTGTATTATGCTTTGCAAGTACAATTAATGAGATAAAGCAGAAAAAAAAAAAATCATCTCTTGTTTTCCCCTCCTCCCCTCCCCTTCCTTTATCTAATCACTTCATGAAAAATTACTCAAAAGTGTCTTTAAGGCCAAGAAACACACTCTCAGTCATTTGGTTTCCAGCCATTGACTTTCAAATAGATTGCTGGCAGCAGTGTAAATTTCTTAAATTCCACAACAGTAGCAAGTTACAGAGCCGCCCTTTCATCTCAAGTACCCAATTTATGCTCCAGCACACATCACTGCAGATATGACCTCTTCCATCACCAACCAGTGACGTTATTAATGCAAACAGCCTTGCTCGACAGCTACGTGTGAACAAATTGATTCAACTCTTCTTGAATTGACATTACAGGGTCCCAATTAGCCTCTAGAAAGGTTTAGAGGAAGTATTTTTAGCTGTCCTAAACTGAAATAATCAACACTTCTGTCTAGAACTGGTGTTTCAAGTTTGGTAGCTCAAATACTGATGATTCACTGTTCAGCCTGCTGAATTAGGAACAGTCATATTCTAGATGAGCATATTTGATTGATCAGTCAAGTTACAGGTACAGGTTTTGGGCACAAGTCAATAAGACATCAGAGCAAAGTCTGAGTAGTTAAAACCTCCTTTGAGAGGTTTGCTCTTAAGAACTTGCCTGTACTGCTCGTGTTTTACTTAACAGGAGCTTTTAAGAACAAGAATTGCTTATAATTCAGGATTTTTTTAATATTTGCATATTACTCAAAAGTCACAAACTGAAGCCCCACTGTTGCACCTTTGCCTCAACAATCCTATGTGGTATTCATATCTTTAACTGAATGAGTGTCTTTCAGGTGAAGCAATACAGACTTAGGAAGATGCAACTTGTCTTTCATATAGAAAAACGCCCGCATTTCCTAAAAGCCGGGGTCCAAGCCCCCGACTGATCACAGACTCAGAGGTGACACAGCCTGCAGCACATAAAATCTCCCACTGCATGTTGCTCTCTTTTCTTTTCAATGTAAATTAATTCTTCTTTGCCATTCAATTAATAGATTTGTAAATTCACCCCTGACTGTACCTGATGTGAACAACCAAAACAAGTCACTTACACAGTCTTTGCAGGGTTTACGTTTATATACAATATATCCTACAAAACCTAGGCAAATGACCAAGTGCCACAACTTTCAAAGCTGCTGACATCCCTCACCTCAACACCCCAAATCCCCGAGGGTTTTCCATGATCCCTTAGGAGGGAGTAGTTACATTTTTACAGTCCTAAAATTACATTTGGCCCTTGGAAGGCAACCGCAAGGCTGATGTGGCCCCTGGTGAAAATGAGTTTGACACCCCTGCCTTAGAGACTAAGCAGCCTTAGGGACTAGTCCAGCCTAAGCAAAACTATTACAGTAATGAGACAAGAGTCAAAAAGGAATATTTATTTGCCTGAATGTAAGACATTTATCTACTGTATAGGACTAAGAGACATCCATGACATCTGTTTTCTGTCAAAGGATTTTCACAAATAAATTAATAAATAAAATCAGTGTGTAGAAACTGTCGCTCACCACGAGAGGGCACTTTTTAAAAACCTAAAGCAGAAAACTCCCACTTAAAAGCAGATGCTATTCCAGAGAGGGAAGAAAGGGTTTGGGGATGAAGGAGATAAGTGCTCAAGGAAGAGTCAGCATAAAGATTAAAAAATCTGAAATGTCAGTAAGCCCACTCAAGCTTGAGACAGGACAAACACTGATGTGACAGACCGATCACTTCTTCCCTGGCACCGGTGCTGTGTGGACACTAGAGGTACTTTTGCGTGTCTGCTGTCATCTGGAAATGTCAGCTGTGAACTCAAAATACTCCCGAAGCCAAGTCTGCATTTCTCTTCTTAGTAAGCAAAGGATTTATGCAGTTAAACTGCACTCAAAAGTAACAATGTTAAAATATTCTAGGAAAAGAAACATCCACCTTTCCCTTAAACTCCAGAATAACATACACTACCCTGCCAGCTTTACTTCTGAGACCTGTTTGTCAGGAACACACTGGAAACCTGCTGCAGACAGGGCAGAAGCGCAGTTCTGTTCCAAATACTGCACATTAGCTGAGAGAGCAGATCTGCAGAAAGGTCATTATTTCATATAAGAAGACTGTAAAAGTATCTTGCATAGATTCAGATCTCTTTTGCTACTATTCTTTTAAACTTAGAAGAGAGTCCATCACCTGCTTTAATAAATACTGGACTATAATGCACAGCTACTGAAATATATAAGGGTATATTTTTTCTTCATTCACAATGCTGTATATCACAAATATAAATATTAACATTTCCTCAAAACTTCATGAAAAACATTACAAATAAAATGTATTCCTTTACAACAAAATATTAAATTACATGTTATTTTAACAAGTTGCTGGGGAATACATCAAGTATATTCAAACTAAAAGGAAAAAGTATATTTTATTTTAACCATTTTAAAAGCACAATATTCAAACACAGGTCCAGTTGTTATTCTTTATTAGAGGGAAAACAGAGATACTTTTCCCTGGCAGACACATTTGTTCAAAAAGGGAGTAGCCAATATTGGCCCCAATACTTTACTCTTTACTGCATGTCATCCCATTCAGGGGTTTCCACATCAATTTGTCTGCTAATAAACCTTTTGAAAACATTTCAAAGGAAACTTGCTCTCAGTCACTCTCAGATTTCTACAAGCCTGACATCAGGACGGTGCATAATGAAACAATATAACGACTCTTTTCTACTCCATGCCGCCACAAAGCCTGTTGATAATAAAAACCCTGTTGATAATAAAAACTCAAAATTTGTGTCAGAATTTATTTATGCTGTAATATTGCTGTGTACAACACTAAGGAAACCAGCGATTATAATTCAACTTGTAAGGAAATGTGATGAATTCAGCGGGACCTCCCACGCCAGAGCAGTCATTCAAACACACACTGGCAGAACAATGAATGTAAGCCAAAATATATAGCAGTTCTATTAATGCTAAAATCATCTAGCAGCAAAGGGGTATGACAAGCAATATCTAAGCTGGCAAAGGTTGATGCTCTGTCATTCCTTAAATTGAGGCTGCCAAAAGACACTTTTTTTTTTCCCCACACCAGACCCAGGGGAACTCAAGAGTGCCCGTGGAACTCAATTGCCACGTGCCACAACCTGCACTTCTCTGTGGGTCATTCCCACACCAACAGACATCTAGGGAAAGCACCTAGCAGCTCAGGGATGCTCTTCAGGAGCCAGTATGCATCAAGATTAGAGGTTCCTATGCCACAAAAGGAAGGATGAGTGTTTTCCTTAGTTTTATGACATCAGAAAGTATGCAAATAGAAATATTAAATGATTTTGTCTCCTAATTTTGAATCTATTTCAAAACAAAACAATTATGTAAAAATTCCTCATCATGATTACAGAGCTTATTCAACATCTCCAGGGCACGGTACCATAGTTTAGAGGTTACCACCTGCCCCATCTCTTTGTGGAGCTCGCCATCTCCCTAGAAGACAACAGCACGCAGGTGACGTCTAAGGCGACACTTCAGAGATCGGTTCATTAGCGAGAGACTGATAGTTGGCTATCGGACTGTCCATAGCACACCCAGTGCATCTCTGCACCGTCTGCCCCAGGAACCTCTTGGGCATGCAAACATCCACTGGGACAAACACAAGTCCTCTCAGTATGGCCTACAAGCCAGCCTAGATGTGAGTCCTAACCTACACATTCCAAACAGGTTTCCAAAGATCTCCCAGCCACTGCTCCCCTTCCCCATCCACCAGTGTTCTCCCCAACACTTGTCAGTGTTTCCCCTTTCCTCTCAGGCTCAACTGCCTGCAAACTAGTTCACCATTAAGCCTACAGACTTCAGGTCTGCAGCAGACCTAGCAGAAGCACTGCTCCACTGCATCTATAAAAATCAGAGCTTTCAAACCAGACTTGTTTCAGCCCCAGACTGGCAGTAGCTGATGTCAGGAAAAGGCCTGACAAGTGACAGAAGGGAGACCTAGGCCTCTCAGCTAGCTCCAGCCCGAGACATTTGGCACCATTGGCAGCAGGAGCAGACGTGGAGCAAGCCCAGCTCCACTAGACTTCCATCAGGCCCACCACACTCAGCAGAAGCTCCAGTCATCTGCTTTGGTGGGCACCCTCTAAGCCAGCTGTTGCTCACAGGCTGAGCTCACACAGCCATGCATGTTTAAGCTGCCCAAGGCAAGACAGTCACCTAATCACATGGCTGTAAAATGACCTTGATGATAGGAACCCAGTTAAGGTCCCTACATGGTGTTCCTGCTCTGGCAGGGGGATTGGACTAGATGATCTTTCGAGGTCCCTTCCAATCCCTAACATTCTGTGATTCTGTGATGGTGCAGCAACACCTAACTATGCTGAACTCAAGGTGTACAGCCCCATTTAATCGCTCACCCTTCTTTCCTACAAAGGACGCAAGGATTTCTTTGCAAACAATTGCTACTTGATCTAAATAATGAATTTTTTTAAAAACCCAAAAAACAAACAAACAAAAAAAACGGTGCAAATGGTATTCACTATTTTGGGCCACCACAACAAAATATCACTTCAACAGACCTCGGGCACACACAGAGTAACAACAGTGCTGACCTCATTGCACACTGGCTGCTGTACTAGTCTACCCCGATAAGGGGTACTTCAACTTACAGCCAGGTAAATTCAATGAAATTTATCCATAGAAATATTGCACTAGATATTGTTTAAAGGATATATGTTATATGAATTTCTACACAAACCTCTGGGATGGAACATGATAAATATAGGTGGGAAAAAAAAAAAAAGGTAACTACAGGGTATCAAGCCCACATCCCTGCTTGTACAACTTCTATTTGAACTTTTGAGCTAATTTTTATCTTCTCAGTACACCACAAGCAGACTGGGCAGGCAACAGGCATCTTGAGCTGACATATTTAGCTGAAAACTGTGACAGACTCAGCAACAGAGACAGTCCCTGGAGTCACAGTGGTGCTGGCTCCAGAGGGAGCCACTGTCTCGCTTTTGCAGTCCCAGCAAGAAGCCAACACACAGAAAAACAGCAACAGCTTAACCACCAAAAGGGCTTTTACACTGAAAATGCAGAGAGGGTACAAAGGGAGCCTCTTCTGCATTAAGTGTTGAATCGTGTAATGATGGCTACGTTCCCAACAAGTGACAGCAATCATCTGCGTCCTACTATTGTGTTCAAAACAAAATAGCTTGCTTTCTAAAACACACAAATACTGGAGCATTGCCAGAAGAGAGCGAGCGTGGGTGCGTGCACACACACGTGTGCTTAACAAGAGTAAAAGAGCACTTTACGCTCAAAAACATGCTATGAGTTTGAAAGCCCCCTTGTTGAAAGAGTCTGCAGAAGAGCAAACCAAACACATACTGCAAAAAGATAATTGAGAAAAGCAGTCTGTTGGAAAGAGCTGCAAATAGAGAGTAAGGGCATCTTCTACTCGATTCCTTCCTAACACCTTTAATGTTGTTTTTTCCTTGGTAAACAACAGAACAAAGCCTCCTTTTGTAACTGTTTGAACTGTGCTGAATTTGGACCATACTCAGCAGAATGGCCTCTGGTGGTTCTGGTCATACAAAGCAAATGAGAAACAAGCAGCTTGGGAGGGTCAGAAAGGTGAGTCTGCACACCTTGACACGGACAGAGCACACAGCCAAGAACAAAGACAGAAGTTCATTATTTCCCAGGGGAATGTGTCCTGGAGGAGCAAGTATATCCTCACTGCAGTAAGGAATGAGATCAATTCTTGGAAGATGTATCCAAGGTATCTGAAAACCAGCTTGCTCTAGGGCCCGCCAAGCTCCCTAAGGGGATGCTACTGTCTGTGCTAAGCCCTATAGGCAGGTGTTGATCAGCACCCAAACTAGCTGAACTTTAAAGACCACTAATTTCACCTCCATAAATTACAGTAACAAACTGACTGCATTGGAGACGCATTCAGGGTTACATACCATCCCAAAGCTTCCCTAGATGCACTGCCCCTTTGCGGAGTGGAATGGTCCATCTCAAGCCTATATCAACTCTAATCCAGAGCAGAGCATTTGCCTTGATCTCTTCTCAGAAGTCAAAGTGTGGAGGGGTGGGTGAGTTATGGGCAGACATAGTCCAAATACTTTTTCTCTTTTACAGTGGTCCAAGTACGGCTGCCAACTAAAATCAAAGTTTTGTGGTTTTCTGTCTGCATCGCAGCAGTCAGTCTTTGTGAGTGGAAACTAAATCCCAGAGACAAGCAAAAGCCAGGCTGGCAAACGCTCTGGCTTCCAGCAAAGCAAGAGAGCGTGTTTTGCAGATAATAAAGCAACATGATGCAAATTAGGGAGACTGGTTTGTTTTAACTCTACCTGCTGCATACCATTAAAAAACATAAGATGCACATCTCTGCTACGGCTCATTCACTGGAAGTCTAATGGGCACAAGTTTAACATATCACCAACCAGGACTTAACGGATAAGCACACCGATTTTCTCAGAGCAAGCTGCCAAATGAGTGCTCCCGTTTTATGCTGCACAATATACCAAGGCTGCACAGAGCAGCAGGAGAGAGATACCCAGGACCTCACTTCCAACAAACATGGTGCATGCTAAAACTCAGGCTCCTCCACTCCCGTTTACATCAGCCCCTCAAACACCACCTGGCAGCAGGACATCCATCAGGAGCTGGTTATGTCTCTGCCCATTCAGGTGAGACTGACCAAGCCAAGCAGGGATGGAATAAACTACACAGACATCATAAGGCAGGAGGTGGTGGCTGCCAGCTCTTCTCTGCCCTTTGAGTGAGTTCAGAGCTTCGCTCTCCACCAAAGAGGAACATGACAGAAGCACACATCAGCTTATGAACCACAGGGATGCTAACCCCTTCCCATGGAAACCCTTGTAGGGCAAACAAAGCTCACTAGCAGCTTCACAAGTTCTTCTTTGATGTATGTCTCTCACCACTGGCCCAGGCAGGCAAATTGGAAGTGGAGCAAAACTGGACCACTTGATGTCCTGACATACAGGTAACCACCAGCTGAAAAAGGCTTTGCCTTCTCTTCTTCACCAGCTCTTCTTCCACCACATCGATAGCCCTTCTCATGCACAAGGGAGCAGAAACATCTCACCAGCAGATCTTTTCTGTAAAGGGAGCGTGGCTGACCTCCGGCACCCCTCAAGTGCAGCAGCCCAGTTTTGTGTTATGCAATAAAAATGCTTCCAGTAGGTACCTAATAGCTGTTTCAGCATTGCTGATTGCTTGCTCACAGGCAAAGGTCTACTCTTAAAGGAAAGAGCAGCAAAAAGCACGCCATGAGCTACAGCTCCTTTCACTGCAGCCTTCCTAGGGCCCTCTGCAAGATAATGAGGGAGGGAACTACAGCCCCAAATATATTACTTTCTTCTGGAACAGATCAATAGCTTCATTTTTCCTCATATCAGAATGCTGTTGTGATATAACACTTTTCTCCAGGAATCTACTAACACACCACAATGAGCATTTTAAGCAGAAATTCCATAGAAGAATAATTGCATTACTGGCTGGATGCATTTAATATATCAAGCAGAATAAAATCCACGAAATGCAAGTATTTGTGTTTAAATGAAAAGCTGCCTTTGTTCAAGCGAAAAAGATAAAGAAGGTAAAACATATAAACAGGAAAAACTAATTATAAAAATTAAAATCCTTTTGAGCAGCCTGGATGGTCATTTGGAAATAAATCTCTATTCCTAATGCCTCAAAACGTCTGCTATGTCAAGCTTATTGCCAGAAGAAAGGCTGCTTACAAAGATAATTTTCTCTCATTAATGTACAAAGTATTTATATGAAGAAGTTCCAGACAGAGAGCAAGACTTTTTTCCTCCCTCTGCCACTAGCATGCTGTTGAATCAACCTTCCTTAAAGACATGAACTGCTGAAATAAGGGAAAATTGAGTAGCTCACAGAAAAAGAAAGAAAATAACATAAAGGAGGACAAATTAAAAGCTTGGTTTGACGTGTTCATCTGTGTTGCTTTAATTACTGTCTTTAATGTTAGTTGGAGAGAAAAATAAATAAAATACTACAACAAAGCTGTGTGTCCTGGATGCAGTGTGCTTAGCAGGACTTCTGCCAAAAGCACAATGTTTTTATCAAAACAGCTTCTGATTAAGCTTCCCCTCTCCCTCTGACAATCCTGTGCAATTTCAACTCTTGCTTTAGAGCCAAATTAACTACTCATTCCAAGGTTTAATGTTCTTGAAAGTCTTACTGTGGTAGCTATCTCCTCAGAGCTGCTACGTGTAAACCTGAACATACAACAAACCCTAATACATTATGCCAATACTGCATAAAAGAGGCAAGATAGTATTTCTTTGACTATGCAAAACCATTGGTAGTGCAAAGAACTGTGGCAGACTTAAGACTTGCTTGTCCTTGGAGGCAAGAAGGACAAGTCCTCTGCTGCCAGAATAGAGGCTCAAGTGTGTTTACTGGCACTGCAAAATGACAGGCTGCTATAGGGAGAACATCTTCCACTTGAACCTCCCCATCAATCTTGTGAAAGAGAGAGAAGTGCTGGCTACAGCTGAACACTATTTTTGGTTGATTGAGAGCCTTAGGCTGGAAAAAAAAAAAAAAAAAAAAGGAAAAAAAAAAAAAGGAGGAAAAAAATCACCTCTCTCTTTTGTACTATTTGATCCAGTTTCTTGTAAAGGAACCCATTACAGCAGCAGGCATCTGACCATGCCAGAGGGAATTACATTCATCACTGCCCCATCAGTGTGCATCTCAGAGGCACTAAGAATCACAGCAGTCCTAGAGATTAAACACTTCAACAAATAACAAATCTAGTACCATCATTTTCCCTTAAGGAAAAGGGAAACCAGTAAACATAAAACATAGAGTCGAGTCAACTGGACTGCTCTTAACTAGATGCACCAAAATGACTACAGACTTCAGCACTGGGTCTGGCATCGCACCAGAGCAGAAATGTCTCCAAGGCTTCACATCCCCTCCTTTACCCATAAGTGCCACATGCAGGAGGGCTGACTGCAGCCTGCTCAGATCACAACTCTCTAAAGTAGAGCTCTGAATCACAAGCCACTGATCTGCACCTTGTCCTCATCTTCAGGCTGGCCAGGGGCTCCAAACCAGTACTTTCGTTTGTTTGTGAGGTTTCCACACATTTCAGTCAAACAAGAAAGCAGAACAGGACTGTGTTTGCAGCACAAAAAGAAGCAACTTCATGAGCAGTCATTCAGAGAAGTGGTGGAACGAGTAGTCCTTACCTCTTCCCCAACTACCACTACATTGTAAGAGCAAGAGCTTGCAGTTTCCACAGCGACATTTCTATCACACCTCTCGAAAGAAGTCAGCAAAGCATTTGAGGAAAAAGAATACAAAGCACTCTTTGCAGCACCCTTACTTGCCAACAGGGTTGTCCTAATTCAGTTTTACAATCAAAGAAACGAGGTGGAGAGGCCACATCTCACTTGGGTGAGGTTGGGCTCTTCGTGGACTGTCAGACCCAAACTTCTTCCCTGCCCCATGGCCCGTTGCCATCAGCTTACGCTACTTTTCAGTCGAGCTGCACGGATTCATTAGTGCTGTAATAGCTTTCTTTATCTAGCTGGTTTTTTCTGCAGCACATCTCTGAGGCATAAACCAAGCCTGGAAAAAACCTAATTAGCGTAGACAGCACTGCAATGCAATTCACAATGTTAACAGCCTCTAAGTTTTCAGGAGAGAGCACAGAAAGTGATAAATGCTGGTACACTGAGAACTAATGAAACCTCTGAAAGCGCTTGTGGTAGAGAGATCCTATTGTATAAGGATTTCGATTTGAAAGACCATAAGGAAAAGCTTTTGAATTACAATAATATATGTAAAGACAACTGTTACTTTGGTACTGTGTTTGTTTAAGGCTTTACGGTTAATTAGTTTACACGAAGCAGCAGAAGAGAGTTGAGAAAAAAACCCTAAAGCTTATTTGCTCTAAATATTAACATTTGTCTGTTAATTTTGATAGAAGCTCATTCACAGACTATACCACAGTTCGAAACCAAGGATGAGAAAACTTCTCTCTTTGTCCTGCTACACTATGGAATTTGCAAAATGCAGATTACGCCATATAGAGCAGACACAAATATTGCAACTATTTCCTTAATATTTCCTTAAATGTTTCTCATTAAAGCATTGGCACAGGATGGAAAAAGCAGCAACACATCACTGAGCTTCAGCCAGTGCTCAGCTGAAGGTCAATCAGCCCCATATAACAATGATGCAGGTTCCCACCCTGTCCTACCAGCTCAGCTTTCCAGGAACTGGAGGTACCCAGGCTCCCGACATCCTCATGTGATCTTCCCAACTCAGCCCCAGCCTCACTAACACAAAGACGCTTGGCCACGTCCTTTGGAAACAGGGAGAGTAGTTTCTAAGAGGGTTCATGGAGCAAGTTGGGTTTGTTCTTGCGGACCAACTGCATTTGAAGCAATATAATCTGTGGAAGACATTCTCTGAATTTAAAGTACAGCAAATGGGCTTAGAAGGCAGAGACACCAACATTTCAGTACCTGATTTGCAGGGGGTAAGAAATTCACCCTAATGAGGTGTCTTCACTGTAGCAAACTAAAGGATAAACTAACTCCTATTTTGAATGGCTTCACTGTCTTCTTGTACAGAGTTCTCTCTAAAAAAAACCTGCAAATTTCCACACAGTCTGGGGAGGACAAAAAACAATGTCAAGACCTGAAGTCCAAAAAAGCAGATATAGCAACTACTCTTACACTAATCAGCACCTGTTTTCCTTTTGACCACTTCTTACCATTGGCAGGCAAGATGCTGCAGAGAGGAAAAAAAAACACATCCATTTACTAATGCCATATTATAAACCAGCCCACTGTCTCTCCCAGGAGGCTCAGAGCTCCAGGAAAAGGTGGAATATCCTTCAGAAAGGACGACACACTGCAGGCAAAGGCAGAGACGCTGCTGCTGAGGACAACAGGTATTTCTTCACTGCTTGGGCCATTGCATTTGACTACTAAAGAAGTCAGAAAAGCCAGTGACTGGTTGCCAAAAAGCATCTCCTTTTGAAAACTGTTCACCATCAGTCAACTGAAGAACATACACACGAGGAAACTGGCATTTGTATTTCCCTGCTTAGCCTGTAAAAATTGAGTCCTGTGACTCAAACATACAAGGTTGCCGGCTCTGACTGATCATAAAATATAGATGCTTCCAGTTCAAAGCACTAAATAGGGTTTGCATCTGCTAGAAGTCAACGTCAAATCCAAGTAGTTGCCTTGACAGCTCTCCAATGCCATTTGAGTTCTTTGACCTGTACTGCTGATGCACAAATCAAACATAATGGGATTTATTACTATTTTCTACTAACCTTCAATGCAATTAATTTAGTTTTAAATGGTGCTTAAGGACCAGTATCACCAATTCCTTCACAGTAATAAGTTGCCTAAATAAGAAATATATGCATAAATTGTTTATGTAAGATAGAATTTTGCCTTATTAACACAGGTCAATCTAAATACCGATGTCTCCATTCACATATATTTTCTAAGCTTTCTAAGTATATTGTGTAATTTATTGCTGCTAAAGGAACCAATAGCTTACCTACACCTTATTCTTCTCCCTCAAAAACATTTCTGTGGAATAAGCTAAAGCTCTTTATTATCTTTGCTCTCTTGTTAAATGCCTGTTTAAACAGTTTCTGAATTTAGCATACATCATCTCCTTTATAGACATATTTGTTAACTGTGCCCCTTTTGCCCTTACTTTGCACAGATGACAGCCCAAAGATACGTAAAACCAAATTTCCAAGAGAAGTCCAAAACCCAGATTATGGATTTAACGTTCGGGCAACAAAGCAGAAAGAAGAACCCATTTCAGATACAAACACTTTGATATCAAACATTCCTAATGAATAAATGCAACATATGAGAAACAGCAAGAACCTACATTCTCTACCTCTGACCATGCAGTTTATACTTGTGAAGTGCCCCACTGTGACAGTGTTGTTGGGCAGAGCTTGGCTCTTAAATGACCACAAAAGGTCCCTGGAGCTGGTGGAGGCAGGCAGTCAGCTCCTGGACATCTTGGGGATGAAGGCAGCATTGGAAGAAGGCATGACTCTGTCTCTCTTTGGAAAAGGCCTTTGCATGGAGGTCAATAAGGAAGGAGATGAGGAAGAATCCAAAATTCTCACACCAAAAAAATTACCCATTTCACCTTTCCAATAGCATGCTAGGGAGCAGAGGAGGAGCCCACGTAAGCCTGTTTCCACCATTAAAAATATAACGTAAGAGGATAAAGAATAAACAAACTGCCAGTGTGGCTTATCCCAGGATGAGGTCCAGTTCACTAAATATTTGTTCCAACACAGAGACAGAATGAGGAAACTAGAAAATACTTACAGAACTCCTCATCCACACACCTGGAGTTACTAATCTAACAATCAGAGTACAAGCATGAACAAAGCTAACACGCCTGTGTTTGACCCTCTACAAAGAGGTAGAAGGTCTTAGTACTGTAAAACATGCCTTTTTCCTAGGTTTTATGAAACAGCTTGATATCTAATATTGCTCAATTCCTGACTCCACAGCAGAGAAGCTCCTTCATTAATTGCTATTTTTCTCTAATGATAAAAATAAAACTCAAGGTCACACTGAGCACCACCACCAATCTCCCACCTCTGCATTTCACCCCCATGCTGTCATGATTGACACCTCTTCACTTTTCTCACTGTTGCTGCTGTTGAACCTTCTGCAGAACTGACAGAGAAGGACCTGAAACAAATTTCCTTGGACAAGATATAAATGAGATTGGGCTGAGCACCTCATACACAGGTGGAGATAAGTACCTTCACGTGAAAGAAGGGATGTGTTTTCATCCCTGTTCCTCCCAATCTCTGCTGTTCTCAAGGAAAAAAAAAAAAAAAAAAAAAAAAACCCACACAGAAAAAATATTGTGTAAGAAACAGAGATGGAGGAGGCAGGGAGTTAAAACAAACAGGTTATTATTTGGCATAAATCTACTCTAGTTCCTAAAGGAATGAATAAAGTAAAATGAGAAGACATTCAATACACCCAGCGTTCCCCTTTCACAATATCGGGCTGCTGCCCAGAATTGAAGGAGTGATGTGAGTTTGCTCACATGAGCCAAAAGAAACGGTTTTCACTTGATGATAGTCTCCTTTACAAGGTAACAATTACAGTGTTTGCCACTGATCACATCTAATTCTCACAACATCTCGGACTGGTAAGTTTTTGTTTCTACTAGTTTTGAACAAGCTCGACTTCCCTTTCACTCATTTTCCTTGAATGTTCCTTTTCTACCTGGCATTAAATCTCTCTTTGGACATTTACTCCTCAATTAATTTGCCTTAATTAAATTGAGATTACTCCACTTAGGAAGAGAAGTGAACTGAAATCAAATTAAAGCAACTTTAATTTTGAAAAGTGTGCAAACACAGAGGTTTAATGAGGTTTAAATAATCCTTTTTAAATTCACACCTTTAGTTAATTTAATTCAACTGTCCTGAGGATCTCTGTATGGACATGTTCTATGTCAAGATGTATGTGAGAAAAAGGTGAAGAACAACACCCATAGAGAAAAAAAGAAGATAAAAGAAATTCTGGCTACAGATCTCTACAACAGGATGAGATCACTTATTTTTTCTTCTTTTAAGTACCCTGCTAGCAACAGCAGTATGGGGGAGGAGGTGTGCATCTGTACACATCATCCACAGGACACCTTTTTCACTGCTTATGCAAAAGGGCAGAGCAATGAAAACACAGACCTGAGATCCCTTTGTCAAATGAAGAGGCAAAAAATTACAGGGAAAAAGACACCAACAGCAACCAAGAAACAGGCAAAACATAAATTAAACCTTATTCTAAGGTGAAACACACGACCACAGGCATTTATAGGGACTACTAAGAAAATGTCCAGGATCCACATAAAGGAATGGCATCGTGTAACACTGCTGTGATGATCATGTTGTCATACGTGGTCTCATAGAAGTCATCGGGAAGCCTTTGAGTAGGCAGCATGGGCTGTCACTGCCCGCAAGGTGAAACTGAGGAACAAGCTGGTTGTTTTCTTGAAACTTCCCCAAACTACCATGGGAAGGCTTGCTAAGCAAGACGAGACAAACATGGTGCAGTATCAGCAGTCTTTTGGTTTTGACCTCCAGTTCTGGTATCAAATCATCTGTTATTAATAGTTGGTTGCAGCTGCAAACCTTTGGTTGACTGACTTGAATACTGCTCTAAACCTTTACCCATGGCTTGTCTTTCTACTCGTCGTGAGCAGCCTCTTGGCACTGGAAGCTGCTCTCTGTGCTTGAGGGCACGTTCTCTGAAATCTTTCTTAGCTGATTTCTCAATCAAGTCCTTGGCTATCATTTCTTCTTCTCCTGTGCACTCTCCATCTGCCTTCAGACCGTAAGATTTGTTTTCTTCTCTCCAGTGGTATCTGCTCTTTCTGAATGCGTCTGAAGATACCCCATGCCCACAAACCCTGGATGCTTGTGAGCAGGCTTGTACGTGCCTGTGCTTTTGTGAGCTTTCCCTGGTGCACGTCCATCTGCGATTCATCCCGCCCGGGAAGCACAACCACCGACAACATCCAACAACCCACCGCACGTCGGTGAAGAGTGACACATGCAGGGCTTGCCAGTTCAGGCAGCACTTGCCAACAGCTAACACAGACATCAGTGTCTAATATCGCTATTTTCCCACACCTCTGCACTTTTTTTTTTTTTTTTTTTAAAGACATAGGGAGGCCGAGCACTGCAGAAAGTATCCATCACTGCATGCAGACCCATCACTCTCTGTTGGGAATTTACTGTCCTCCTTATCGCTACCAGG
Organism: Caloenas nicobarica; assembly: GCF_036013445.1. Taxonomy (NCBI): domain Eukaryota; kingdom Metazoa; phylum Chordata; class Aves; order Columbiformes; family Columbidae; genus Caloenas; species Caloenas nicobarica. The sequence goes on along the minus strand of NC_088255.1, from coordinate 15,094,345 downwards.
AGCCTGGCAGAGCTGTGCACTGTACAGCCTGCAGAAATCAGTGAGCCTGCTTATGCACATGCTTATGTGCTGCTCAGAGTCAGGGCTTAAAAACAAATGCACTCCTGAGTATGAAATAAGTCTATATATGGCACTGGAAGCTGTGCAAACTACAACATTTACTACCTCTTCACTAACTCAAACTGCCATTTCGCGCAGATTAGATACTGACAGCAAAATAAAACTCTAGAGTTTCCATATAAAGACTGTCACATACTAATTCAAAGACAATTTCAAATTAGGCAAATAAATCCCTATCCCAAACTTTCCTTCAAATATAATGAATCACTGGCTTAGTTCAGGCATTGACATTTTCAGCTCAAAACAGCAGACATTTCTTTTTTTCCCCTCACTCTCCCAATGTAACAGGTCACTGAGACACAAGGTTTATGTCCAAGTCACAGCCACATAATCCTGTCCATCACTAATTTGAGGTGTAATTTAAGTTATTTAAATTCTAGTAAAAACGAAGACTGGAGGGGGGCGGGAGGGAATAAAATAGCATTCAGGACAACACAAAAATGCTGAGCCCTTAAATAATCCCAGATCAGCACTTGTATTCACAGACCCTGGCAGGAAGAGATTTCTAGCAAGGCAAGGGCACTGGGAATAAATTTTGCCTCTCTCCCCAACACAAAAGGCAGAGGCACAATCATTTTGTACCAACAGCAGAACTTACACTGGGAAACCACAGGGAGCAGGTTAATTGTGAGATTGTGAGGAAAAATAACACTTGCTACAAAGCAATTAAAAGCAGCTCTCACGAGTGTTCAGTCCTTTGCAATTTACTTAAAACAAACAGGTTTCCCTAAAAAGAAAGGAAAAAGAAAAAAAAAAAAAATCGAAACCCCTCAACCTTCAACACAAGCCCATTAGTCCCTCTGGGTTCTTCTTCAACAAGAGCTTGCAGTGTATTTTGCAGCCCAGTAAAAACTGCGCTTTTACATTCATGTGAAGAACTCTCACTCACAATGATTAGCATAAATAAAATGAAAATATTTTGCTGTAATTTCCACACAGGATCTCAAACACTTTCCAAATATTCAGGAAGGCAGGGAGGGGTCAACCTTGTGCTTACACACAAAGCCTCACACCTGATTTCTGAGGTGGGAAAACGAAGTCCGATTTGTTCAGAATTTTATAGGAGGCCAATGTGAGCTGGGAAAGGCAGCAAGCTCTATGTACTAAATAATGCTGACTCTTCACAGAAACCCCCCCAAGATGCTTTTCCGAATTAAAAGCAGCATTGTGGCACATTGTCACCAAAACTGCCCTTCCCTTTGGCACCAAGGGCTGGCTGTGTTCCACTTGCCAAACTTGGACCTGTGTGGCAGCAGAACCTGCTGAATCCCACCGCAGCCACCTCCTTCCCCAGCAGCCAGCAGAGATAAAGCCCTCTCTGCCAGGAAACACGGGCATTTTGGTGTGAAATGCATCACTGTGGGGAAAGCAGCCGGGCTTCCCTGCCCAGCCGAGAGCTGTCAGGGCTTTCTGCCAACACCAGCCAGCACCAGCTTACACGATGGCTAAGCGGGGCTTTTTGAGATGGGAAAGAGCTTCCAGCCAGACAGGGTTGGTTTGGTCATTAAATGCTCAGTGCATTCTCCTGACTAAGACATTGGTGCCATAGTACTCTCCATTTCATGAGAAGAAAAACCTCCTGAAGAAGGGAGATGAAGGAATAAGTTTCTATCAGACCACACAGAATTAAAGACTGCCCAAGCAAGGGCCACATCACCAGAAACCAGCACTTTTCATAAGGAAATAAAAGTTGGCAAGTCAAGGGTAGGGGGAAGAATAACAAAGAATTAAAAAAAAAAAAATTAAGAAATCAGTAAGTAAGAAATAAAAATAAGCATATTCTGCAAATTGCAGAGAGGAAGCTGGTAGCAGCACAGAGGCAGTTCCGTGACCAGCCTTTGGCATCTTCCAGCAAACACCTCTTTGCCTTTCAGACAGCCTGGAACAGCTCTCAGCCACCCAGCAGTGACTTCACAGGGGAGGAAAACCACACAAGGACCTTGTGAATTAGGAAGAGGCTTTTGTAAAGGATATTAAAGCTCATGCTTTGGGGATTAAGTCAGTCTTTATCTGTTAGAGATCAGGATGTGGCTAACAGTAGGGGACAGATTATCTGCATCTGCCGACTGGGGAGGATTTACACCTTCTGGAGCATCTGTGCCGGCTATTGCCAATACCACCCTTTAGCCTAAGCCAACATGCTCCTACGGGCAAGAAAATAAAAGCTTTCTAGGCTGCATACAAAGGCTTTCAAGCGGTAGCAGGTAGGACTTTTCAGGAGACTTTCAGTGATTTGGAAGAACAGAAAGGAAATATTGATTGTACTGGGCCTTGCAGAAGTTAATTTTTCAACAGCAAAAACATGGGCTGGCCCTGGATTTGTGAAACCTACCAAAGAAACACCCATCTCAAAGTCATTTAATATCTGCCAGGAGATCTGCAAAGAGCCGCACTGAAAACATCCTGAATTTCTACAGGTTTCCTTTAGGGGGAAAAAATGTGCATACAAACTTTCAACTCGGGAATAATGAAGAATTCAGATCTTCACTCAATCCACCCCTCCATTAATTAGCTGCTATAAATATTGAAAGTAGTTGCTCCCTGGGACAGGGTCATGGTGTAGCCATCTCTGAGGTGCTCATGTGCGCAGCGGGTGAGAATGTACACTCTGCACAAGGGTACAGCAATTGCACAATATATTTACAAGCTCTTTAAAATAATTTACCACAAGTTCTTTAAACTGCGTCCTCACCAATCAAATTACATATATCCATTTATAGTTACAGTACCAAAAACAAACAGCATATTAAATCTCCAGAAAGCTGTTTCAGAGCCTATCTCAACTGTCGTAGAAATAAATCAGTCCAAATATTCTCAAAATTCATCTTCCAGAAAAGCTGATAATCACATGCTCATAAAAAACAAATGCTCAACTAGAGTCAGTTTTGTAATATATTAATTAACATAATTTTCATCTGCAGTGACAACAGGCCATCTGCTACTCTGGCATCAAGAGAGACTGAGTTTCAAGGCAGTTTAAGCTGCTGCTTCTTGTGCATGGCTGATTTTCATCTGAAAATTAAGCAAGAGTTTCTTATCTCTTTTCGGATAAGCACTTTCTGACAGGCAGCAAACAAACTTTTTTGACTGGTAACCCAAATCCCCCATATCAGCTGCTCTCAGCTCACTGCTGGTACCTGACACCCAGTACAAGGCAGTGTTACCACAATATCCAAGCCAGGGATCCTGGCTCAAAGTCAGAGTACCCAAATAGGAAAAATCATCTAGAGAAACAGTCAGCAGGACTTCCTCTGCAATAAATTACATGCAAGCTTCAATGGCAGAAGCTATTATTTGCATTATCAATAATATTGGCCTAGAGGCACAGGATTTATGACTAGATACCTCTACAGACACAATTGTCTCTGACACAAACTTGCTGAGCTATAGTCAACTGGCAACTTCAGATATTTTATTTTTATTTCAGAGGGAGTAAAAACGCCAACAGAAAACCATCTCTATTTGTCCTGACTGCCTCTGTCTTCCAGGCTCACAGTAAATATGGAAGAATACAAAAACTGGTGAGGTTTTCCTAACTGCTACTGTCACCCACAGGCTCCCATAACTCAAAGTGATCATTTATACTTCTCTCAAACAAACAGCACCTGAATCTACAGAGCCCCAGGGTGAACAAGCATCATTTTTGCAAAGAAAAGGGTTTAGGAAAATCACCCACATACTGGGCAATAAGCCTCCTCAACCTAAATAGAAAATAACAACCTTATCCTTAAAAAGCACATTCATTTACTCTCCTATTTATAGCTTAATTATGTAGATGGATGAGGAAGTTATTTCAAGACAGATCTGGTAAGCTGCAATGATTTTTATAAACAGAAAATCCCTTGGAAGATGAAGTTCAGTCCCCAGCTTTGAATCCAAGCTGAGAAATTATGACCAGCATCCAGCTCTGCAGGCCAGAATGGTTCCTTTGACTGTCCACACCTCACTGAAACCCACACTGGGGTTTTGGGAACTGCTCAACATTGACTTTCCTTGAAGTCGTCACCCAACTTTGAGATCTGCCAACCCCCCTTCACCTTGGTGTTTGCCAACCAGCTGGTCCCCAAGTCATCACAGATCTTAAATTCTTGAGAGAGAGGCATGTGCTCCATTATTCGTGGGTCTGTAAGACACTGGGCAAACTGATGGCAATAATATGGCAATAATAGCCGTTATTGACAACCATAACCAGACCACCAGCTAGTGTCCCCAGGCTCTGACACAAAACATTTTTGAAACAAAACCTTACAGTGCTGATAAAGGTCATTTACCACAAATCAATATTTGGAAACAGACTACTGAGTGCAGCAGATTAACACTGGTGATGATGGTATTTACTTTCAATAAAAGTAATATTTGCAATAACAGAGCATTATTTTATGCTACACATGACACATGCAAGGAAACCTAAACTATTTAAATGTAAATGAGAACGTTCATATTTGACACCAAGATTTTACCATTCGTTATTTGCCAGAAGTATTAAAGTATTTTCTTTACCAATTTTGGCATGCAGTGAACCATGCATGTTTTTCACCAGACATTCAAGCAGATCCTGCGCTAGCTCTCGCCTGACCCTTTCCAGTTTCCTGTCCCCATCCCATAGATTACATTAATCCTCTTGTTTGTTCTTTCTTTAATTAAATGATACAATCTTTCAGGCAGTCTGCGCACAGATATCAGCAGATAAAACTTACAAAACCCAAGCGTGCTCACAGGAATAATCTTTACCATGTTAATTAGCCACCAAAATAACAATGAAACAGAACCCAAGATTATTAAAGGCAGAAGTACACGGAAATTGTAAATATAACAAGCCCGAATTTCCCAAGGTCCCAAGGTCCAGATTCTGGTTGTTGCCTCTCATCACCAATAAGCATGAAAATAAATGACCTGACAACACCAAGAGAATGTCTAATTTAGAAGGTTTTTAATGGGCACATGGAAAAAAAAAAAGTTGCTCAGACAGGCTGAAGTTGATCCTCCCTGGTAACAAAAGACTTGCAGAATCCCCAAAGTCCCTTGAGAAGATGCATTATAATAATTTATTGTGACATATAACATGAGGACCAGTTCCCTGTCTCTGGCACCAGCCTGCAGGAGAGCAATTCATCTGGAACCAGCAGACTTGCTATGGAGCGACTCATAACCTGGAAAAGAGATGATAAGCACCTAAAAGGCCTTGATGGATTTTGATGGATGATGCAAAGAACTCAAATAACTACCTTCCATTTCTGATTTCTCTCCTTCTTTCAATAACATTATTGATTATGCAATAATCTCTGAGAAACTGGTCACTGCAATAACTCAACCACCAGCTTTTAGTTATAATCCCAAGGAAATTACACATTTTTTTTTGATCCACTAATGATATTTCAAGAGGCAATAGTTTCGTCTTAAGAAAAAAAAAAAGATTACAGAAATTCTTCAAAGTGCTGCCTCCATAGCAATTAAAAAGTGACAGCCTGTTAGAGAACAGGAGGATACATGCTATTTTTGTACACTGCTAAATAGGTAATGCCAATACAAATCAGAGCTGTGGCCTGACTAGCACATATCCCCAAGAAATGCATAAGTACAAATCTGCCCAAGACTATTTCCCGCGGGTGAGCCAAGCCTCACCAGGTCCCACACCCATCCTCCCCAGCGCAGGGAGGTGAAGGGTTGGGCTGAGGGTAGTTAAAAACATGTATGCTGGAAAGCCACCTTAATAAAAGGAAGAGATGTAAAGCATTATGTAATTTCTGGCATTTTCCCGAGCACTCATGCTCTCTGTGAATGGTCAAGTGAGAGGGAGACAGACCAGCCTGGATGCTGCCGTACCTACCTGCTGGGGTTGGCACAGGGACATGCACAGATTAAAGTTTCTTATGAAGGCTTTAACCACCAAGGCAGTGAGGTTTGGAGTGTTGGAGGGAAGAAAAGGAAAACGATTTCATTAAATTCTGTGACAGTATTATATAGGACATGAGCCTTCCTGGTCCTGTAGGGATCTGAACTAATGACCATAAGGTCTCTTACAGTTTCACATCTCAGACACACAGAAGAGGAAGCTTTCACAGAGCAGCTAATGAACAACCAACAAGATCTATCTTTATCCTTCACCAAGGGCAACAGCTTAGTAGCTCAGGAACGTTATGTTTACTCTGAAGTCCAGACAGCTTTTAAACAAATAAAATATTTGAAAATATAATGTTTGACTGACAAAGTTATGAACTTCGAGTGCTTTGTATAAAAGAACAACAGTTTGCATTTAGTTCTCTAATGCTGATGGTGTGATACATTTAGCCTTCTTCATAATTCAAGGCAGTACATGTTTTTGCTGTTAAGGACACTGTTAATTTGAAATCTAATCATTTGAAGAGAAGTCATAAGTGCTTTCAAGTGTTTTCACAGTCACATTTCCATAGCCTTACAAAATATTCAGAAGCCTCTCCTCCAAAAGATCCACACAAACAACAGAATACTATGAACAGATCCGACCAGAATGTACCACACCATGGCAGCACTTCTATGCACAAATGAAGCTGGTAAGAGAGGACAAAATGATATTTTGTCTTGCAAACATAATTATTTGCTACCTGTAACAATGCCACATATCATTCTTAATAAGCAATCTGAATACTTGAGTGCACTGCAGGACCTCCAACCGTGGTTACAGAACATCAGGGTCTCCAACAAAGATGAGCAAAGGATTACAGCTTCCTTATGCCCGGCTCCTTCTCTCCCCCCAGTCAAACAGGTCTAAAAGCCACTTACTGATTAGTCACCCAGGGGTGCCCATCAGCATGTGTTCCCCACGCCAAACACTCAAGCTCACACCTAGATCCATGGCAGCACACTTCTGCCACTCTGTCGCTGTGCCACAGAGCTAAATGGCTGTAAAAGAAGAAAACGCTTCATGCTGTGTGACATTTCTGTTGATGACAGGGCTTGAAAAATTTAAAGCACGTGAATAAAAGCTTTTGTGGTCAGACAAACGGCCCATATGCTGGCAATTAAATCATATACAAGCAATATGGTTGCTTGTCAGCAACCAGAATACGAATGGAGTCTTTCTGACTTTCAGAAACTTAGCTGGAGCTCCACGCACTTCTGCAGGCCGCAACAGCTGCAGCACCCAGACGGGTCTCCGAAAAGAGGGATTCTCCTCGATGGGCCACCATGCAAAGGCAGAGTTGTCCGTGCACACCTCCCCGAAGCGAAAGCTCTACTGTGCAAGGTCTCTCAGGGCTTTCCCATCCTGCACACCCGCTTCTTGAATCAGTCTTCGCATCCCTTGGCCTGCAGTTCCAAAGCACGCCGGCCCAGCCCAGAGCTTGGTTTTTCCTCTGGTCGAGCTGACTCCATGCTCGCTCCCTAGTGTAGGGAGTCGAGACACAAGCCAATTGCAAACACAAACCAAATCCCTTCCAAGCTCCTACTTGCTTTAATCTCTTGCTTATTGCAGCAACCCTGAATTTACAGATACTACTTGCACAGGAAAAGGAGTTGGGATTTTTTTTTCTGTTTACATATATTTCAAATAGCAAACCCTCGTGTTTTCTACACATAATTAAATGTCATTTCTGTCGCCCATTCAGACCACACTGCTTCACTAAGGCACATCATTAACAAAAGTGTCAGTTGACTAAATTGACATGCTCCAAATGTTCCTTAATCCTCAGAAAACCAACCTGGCAATAAAACTGCCTCTACTAAAGACTAAGCTAAATTCATGGGTACGCTTTAGCCTGAATACACACACCGTCATTTCACACACAGACATAGTGGTGTCACCCAGATCTTGCTATGTTTGTGACACTTGTTAAGACAACAGTGACATCTGAAATACATGTACTGAATCTGCACATTCATAAACACAGACATGCAGCTCCCAGGCATTGGCTCAGCCCATGTTTTGATTCCCAGCATATAGCTTTTGTCTGTTTAAACTTAACTTTGTGTTTCACATTGTGGTTGATAAATAAGACATGGCCCAGCATGACTAAAAGCTTAATTCCACCCCCTGTAGCACACACCATCTCCCTGCAATTAAGACAGGTCCCATACAAAGCCACAGAAGAACTTCAGTCACAGCCAAGAAAGGTCTAACACGGAAAGGCACCATTTTTCATACAAGGCTCCTGAGCCAGAAACACCGAATCCCACCAGAAAGCTTTCCCATTACATCACAAAGTTACCATTTTGAATCCTGTACACAAAAGTGAAATAATTTCCTTTTCATTTCCTGAGGACAGGGGAAAAAAAGAAAAGTCTCTCCAAAGGAAGGAAGTACTCCTATTATAATTACAGTTTGGACTCATCTGAGTTTTGCAGAAACACAGAGCCCTTGGTTTGCAGATTTGTGATTACTTGGAAAATGAAACTGAAAAATGAGATGGTCAGACTCCTGGATACAGAAATAATTGCTTTTATGTTGGATGGCTTTGCTTAATTTCAGAGAAAGGTAAACTCTAATAAACTGTACTCCTCATTATATTTCCAAATGTGGGATGTTACAGTTCATTTAAGGTCTCCTTCCTTATCTATGCCTTTCTTCAATACCACTCAAACATAAAAACTCATTTCACTTCCCTTCTTACGCCAAATTGCTGCTGCTGAAGAGAAACTAGAGTCTGTATGGGAGCAAAATATGCAAAAACGTAGGAACTGTAACTTGAATTCCCTTAAGCCCAGTACACATTTTTTGGACTTGAACACTTCCCCAGCAGAATTCCACACGCATGCAAGTCAGTTATGTGGCTCACATCTGAAGTTAAATCATTCCTCCCCATCTGAGCAAAGAGTAGCCATACAATCCCAGCTGTAAATAGAAGACATTTTGCTACCTACCATATACAGGCAGATAAGTCCGGCAAAAGTTTCATTATTTTAAATAACAGAGTCATCATTGACATTTTCCTGGGGTAGCAAGGAGACGGAGCAATTAGGGACTGCCCAGACACCACCAACACACTTCAGAGTTCCTAAAGATTTGCAAAAGCTTTCTGACCAAACTTTGGTGGTTTTTATTTTTCTGTAAAAATCAGAGTGATCTGCCTCATGAACACACAAAACAAACACAGGACCAAAACAAATAATAAGGGAGAGAGATTAAATTGCTGATGGATGGTGCTGGTAAAACTTCTGTGCAAGCCAACCTTCTGCTCTCTTCAAACGGTCTTTACCACAATGGGATCATTTGTTAGATCGCAGCCGCTGCCAAACCACAAGACGATACCCTTGATGGTAACACAACTCATTACACACTGATTTATGGAACGAGAGCTCAGAGGGGCCCAGCACACAACCTAGGGAAAAAAAAAAAAAACAAAAACACACAACTCCACCAATTCCATCCAAAGAAGTGACATCTAATAGGCTTAAGCATTTTATAGTAGCCTTAAGTGTGTTCCTACAAGAGGCAGAGAGGATGTGCTTATTCAGAAGGAAAATGCACCACTTCTGTCTCCCAGACCACTTTATAATACAGCAGCCTGTAGCAAATGCTCTGTTTAAAGAGTGGCAGCAGTCTCCAAGAGAACATTTGGGCACAGGTGGCCGCAGGGAGAGACAACAGCACATTTTGAGAACACCTTGCAGAGAGAGACAAAACACTTCACTTTAAGCTGTGAAGATTTTACACCTGACAAATATTCAGGTCACAGCAGAAAACACTCCTACCTTCTGCCCATCTTCCCTGCTGGCTCCCAGACCTGGCCACCAACTCTTCCTTCTTTGCAGCCAGAGCTGATCCCCACACAGCTCACCTCACTTGGGGACAGCTGGGGACATGCAGGAGGCCAATAAGAGGTAGGGTTCAGTCTGCAGGGAATTAAAAGTACCTCCCGGCCTTTCTTTTCCTCCCACTGCCTCCTTGCCTCAGGTCAAGGTCTGCCAAGGTGTTTTACCCCACAAGCCCTGTAGCAGCACGGTGTCGTGTAATACCCAGCGAGGACCTGTACGTCCCAGCTGGGCGCATGCACCATGCACTGCAGGAGAACTCTGCAGGCTTCTCTTCAGGTCACAGTGCTGGTGGCCCTCGCACCCCTTCTCCCATGGGAAGGGCTCTGCTACCTTGGCTCCTGCTCAAATATTTCCCGAGCAACTGCCACAAGAAACAGCAAGGGACTTCAGGAACCTTCAGCGTTGCCCACAGACAAGACGCTCACGTACTCTTCCAGGAAAGCCACAGATGAGAGGGGCCAAATACCTGCACAGACATAGTGTGCCTGCACCCCTCACCGCCAAAACAGAGTAGTTTTCTTTCCCTGTTAAGTTTCCAAAGACAAATTCAACTGTCCATAAAGGGTCTGGCCTCCCAAACCCACCCCTCACACAAACTCCCTGCTGGGGCTTCCAGGAACCCCATGGTCAAGGAAATTTGATAATGCTTTATTGAAGCGAGTTGGTATAGATCAGTCAAGAATGCTAAATGAGACAACACCCAGCACACCAATCCATCTTTTAAAAACAAACACATGTATGTTTCCAGGTATTAGTCATTAATATAAAATATGCTTTTTATCTGATACTTTGTCCAGGAGTTTAAATTGAATGTCAGTCCATGAAAATTATGAATCTGGAGGTGGTGGGGGAAAAACAAACAAAGCAACATGACAACTTCATGTTTTAAAAAGCACACTATCAATTTGGAAGGAAAAAAAATATACACTTCATTTTGTCCAAACTGATGGAGCAAGTAGCAAAAAATGTGATTTATTTTAAGTATGTTCACACAGAGCACATACAGCTCTGCCTAAGAGCCTTCCCCCTCTCCCCTGCTCCAACTGGTTGGGAATCTTCTACCAAAGAAATTAAAATGAGTATTAAATCTTTAAACAGCTTGTGTTTAAAGAATTGTGTCAATGAAAACAAGTCCAATTAGTCGATCAACACATGAGAGCTCTAGTTTAAAGTTATTTAAAGTGACAATATTTAAACATTTTATTATAGACAAATAAAATCTTGTCATGTTATTATTACATGTTATTACAGCAGTGACAATCAAATAAATTAATATACACTAATTACAACTCTTGACTACAGCACTTTGATTAAGAAGGAAAAAAAAAAAATCATTAAATCCCAGTAAGAAATAGCAAGGATTTACAGCTCTGTAACAGCAGTGTTACAAACAGCACATTAAATCTCAGACAGATGTTTCCCTATGCAAACAAAAAGCTCAGTGACAAGACCTCTACAACTTTTTTTTTTTCAGCTGTACTGTTGCAGTTCGCAACATCAAGCAAGCAGTCATGCATGTACAAAACCACGCACACTTCAAAAATGTGAAACGCTTTCTCCCAAGCGATGCCACAGTAACCAATGTTTGGCTCAAAGGGGTGCACCTAAAAAAAAGCTCAGACTTTTAAACTACAAAAAGTTTATCTGTTTTTATTTGCACAGAATAAGAGATGGTGAGCCAAGCAGTTTCCTGCAAGCAGATCGTTTTTGTCTTTCCACATGGTGAACATAGTCAAAAAATCATTAAAATCCTGAGATTTTTGAAGCTAACCTTCATACTAGCTCCAAACTTAGTACCTGAAATGGGATAGGGGAAGAAAGGGAAAAGGACACTGGGAAAACAAGATGTGCAAAGCCTCTACCATAGCTGGAGTGTACTGTCACTGCAGCAACAGCCCGGGTGGTATTAAAATATTTCAGATAACCTACCGCAGATGACAAATCTCATTTAGCACTGAAATAGATTTGGTCTTCTCTCCAGGTCCCTATTACTGCACTGCTTATGATAACACAACACTTGAGAAAGGCTGGCAGACACCCTTTAATTAAAAGGGATTGAAAACGTACCTAAAGGAGCACAGTTGCCCACAGGAAAAACAAACAAACAAACCTCAGTGCTTTCCTTCATAAATTTGGAACACTTCTACACAGAGGATATGGATAGTCTCTTTCCCCACTTTAATTTAACTGATTGGGTTGCCAGGAGCTGCTCAGAAGTTAGTCCTACCATGCTACAACCCTTGTCACACCTCAGCCAGAAGTTACAAAAAGAAAATTGGCTTCTCCTTAAGCATCGCCAATGGTCATCTCTTTTGACACACTTCTGCCTTTTTTTGGCATAACGCTTGGAAGTTTCATCATCCTTTCAGCTCCACATTTAAAAGGCATCACCACACTCAACACTAATGCTTTGGAAACCTGACCTCGTCACTGCTGAGAAATAAATACCAACTTGTATTGCCTTTCCCTCCCTTCCCCAAACTGATCATGGAGAAGCCTTGCGCCTGCCACTTCATGAGATTCACTGCAACATCAAAGTTCAAATTTTGACAGAGGGTATCACGATTACCAGTTTATGTAAAGGGTGATGAACTTGGATGTGTAATCTAAATTCAAGTGAAAATTTCATTGTCTGACACTGCTTTTTTAATAGTGAAACATGTTCTTCCACTCCCTGCAAACAAGTTGTCACCGTTTATTGCAGGGTGACAATAAAATCCTACAAGGTCGCCCAAGAGGCTGATCAGTGCAACACAGCAGTCCAGGCTGCGTCCTCCCTCCTCATCCCACTGGTATTTTACAAGACAGCAGTGACGTGATGCTTTGCCTGAATGCTCCCATCATTTTTGGAGCAGATTCGGAAAACACAAAACTCTGCAACCAGATCTCAAAGAAAAAAAAAAAAAAAAAAGAAATAAAATAGAAAAAAAATCTCTTAGGAGAGAGGAGGGAAAAAAACCCCACCAAAACCAAACAAAACCAAACACCACCAAAAAAACCTGTGAAGCTCAGGCAGGACAGCCACATTTCCAGTGCACGGCTCAGAGCCAGGGGGTCAATGCTGAAGTCTGAACACCAGGAACTGCTGAGTAGGATCCAAGGGCTTGGGTTACACAGGTCAGGCTTGATGATCTAACAGTCCCCTTGACCTCAAGTCAATAAACCACATTAAATAAGCAAGATTTTATAAATTAAACATATGCATAGGGCAGAAACAAAGGATCTTCTGAACCTTGACCCAAAAGTTCTTTCCTAAAGGGAATAGTAAATATTTTTAGAACTACACTTGCAAAAGACAGATGCAATCCAGAATTGTGTTATTAAGCCTTAAGATTTTAAGTGTCTCACTGTAGGAGGGATGACGTACAGAGGGGAAGAAAAAGAGCCATTTCCAACATAGAGGGTGTAATTGTACCCTTGGCCACCTTTGCATTAAGATCTCAAGGTCATTCAGGTTGAGTTCTGGCTAGTAGGTAACAGACATGGTCTTACCAAAGGAACTGTGATTCCTAGTACATGCTTAGGTATAATCTTACTAGCTAGTATTTACTATATTTAATAGATTTTAAATACATAGTGTATATAGATGCATATACTAGATATATACACACTATATACAATAGTATACCTCATTTATACATAATACAATTATATAGTATTTACTTCTAAGCAGCGGCTACAGAGAAGGCATATTGTTGCAGTAATCTTTTGGGTACAAGTGGAGTACTCACTATAGGAAAAATGTAATGAAAAATATATCTTTTGGACCATCTGAAAAATCATCCATTTATCTTGCTGACACAGTGATTGGTGATGCTGTCATTTATAAAACTGAACAGTCTGAATAGGAGAAGGTGTCATGCTTCACTTTTGCAGCATGAGCCATTTGTTAGGGAGATAATGCATCAACTTTGGTTAAGAAAGAAAATAAAAATTAAGCGGCTTTGTTACTTCACTTGAATACTTAATCACACTGTCTTTCAAACAAATGGTCTTGGCTCTTAATTTCTCCTCTCTCCTGGTATTTTGATGATGCAACTTTTTTTTAAACGGTTTCAGCACCCAGTAAGATGCCAGTATGCTTTAGCAGCCCTGGATGTCCCACCTTGGTGGTGTCCAGTAACAGCGTCACCCCAAAAAATACGCACATGCATTTGTTTGTTATTCACTGCAAAGGCAGTGAGCTTCCACCTCTGCTTTCCTCCTCTAGGGGAAGGAAGGATATTTGCATAAGGGGAGACAAACTCTCTCATACACACGCACAGGCTGTGCAACAGCTAAAAAAAAAAAATGCTGCTACAAAATCCATATACAAAACCCAGCCTCACCACCAAAGTGGGATGGAGGTACTTTCAACAAATACCACAATCCCAATTTTCATAATCCAGACTGCACCCTCCAGTTCTCCAACAGCTGTCAGCAATTTAGGAAGTCAGGTTTCCCCAGATCCTGGGCAAGGACATGCTTCTCCCTCCCTCTCCGGTGCTTTCTTTGCATACCACCATCTGGGAGGCTGAGCACATGTTGAAACTGCCCTTTTGAAATAAAGGAAGCAGAAACCAAGAGTCAAGTCATGCATTTCCACCCCAAGGGTGAGAAGAACAGCCTTTGCAGCTCCCCGCTTTCCAAACCCATTACTGAACGCCCATACCTTTGCCTACTGCGGCGGTGGGAGCCCAGCCCTCGCACCTCTGCCCCACCGCACGTGGGAGGTGAAATTCCCAGCTCAGCAGCTCGGATGCTTCTCCCCAAGGCCACTAACACAAACTAGGTTGACTCCACGTCATTCTCCCGCTCCGTGCCTTGCAGGCTGCTGCCGGCCACCAGGTGCCTCCACAAAAAACGAGCATCTTCTTTTATTGTGTCCAGTTCTGGGCCCCTCAGTTCAAGAAGAACAGGGAACTGCTGGAGAGAGTCCAGCACAGGGCAACAAAGATGCTGAAGGGAGTGGAGCATCTCCCTTATTTGGAAAGGCTGAGGGAGCTGGGGCTTTTTAGCTTGGAGGAGACTGAGGGGTGACCTCATCAATGTTTATAAATATATAAAGGGTGAGTGTCACAAGGATGGAGCCAGGCTCTTCTCGGTGACAACCAAGGATAAAGACAAGGGGCAATGGGTACAAACTAGAACACAGGAGGTTCCACTTAAATACGAGAAGAAACTTCTTCTCAGCGAGGGTGACAGACACTGGAACAGGCTGCCCAGGGGGATTGTGGAGTCTCCTTCTCTGGAGACATTCAAAACCCGCCTGGACGCCTTCCTGTGTAACCTCATCTGGGTGTTCCTGCTCCGGTGGGGGGATTGGACTGGATGAGCTTTCGAGGTCCCTTCCAATCCCTGACATTCCATGATTCTGTGATTTAGCAATTAGTTGCTTGCCTTCTTTTTCTTTATTTAAACGGATCTGCCAAGACATGTGCCAAAGAGTCGAGGTGCCCAACCCAGCTTATTCCAGGACACCCTTCGGGGTCAGATGATGAGATGTCCCCTCCACAGCCCGTGCCACCTTGCTCTACACCATTTACAACCATTTTGTTAAAACAACTGATCTTGCCACTTCTACAGCTTGTGCTATTCTTTCTTCATTAAATACACTCCTCCTTAGGAAAACCATTTACTCTAGCAGGAACACCATGCATTTATTACTGGCTCAGACAGCAGCCCATAATGTTGACAAATGCTATAATGATTGGTAAAACACTTACTGGTATAGCAGGCTTTGGGCTTAATTTCGAATACGCTGACAGCGCACAGTGATAAATATTATATTTATTTGCACTTGAGCAGTAACGGCATACACAAGTGGCCTCTGCATGCCCAGGTAATGTCAGCTGTAGCTCGAGGATACTTTAGATCAGAGATCAGCTTCCAATTTCTTACATCTTTTGTCTGGGCCAAGCTTCAAAGGAGACAGTGGGAATTCACAACATCGCTTCCCCACATGCTACACGAGGCAAAGCCCAGGAGCATAGACAGTGGGGAATTCAGGCGAGTCTCAACACACTTTTTCCTATGAGCACTATGATTCACCCAAGCCAGGACTGCTCAGGGGAATGCACTGCTTTTGAGGAGGAAAGTTTCTTATTTAAAGGAAAGAATTTCTGGCAAACAGCAGGATAGAGAGAGGTGTGCTTGCTCCTCTGGCACACGAGGGGAAAGGGGCCAACTCAGCAGTGCCTGGCTGAAGTCAGGAACTCGAGGCCAGGCATCCAGCCGTGCAGGTGAACATCCCCAGCGCGGGTCACCGACTGCTCTGTAATGAGCTGCTATCATGTCCTTTCCCCTCTTCATCCAAACATTTCGGGCTTGGCATAATCCTGATGTGGAACAGCAGCTTTCCAGAGGTCATAAAAAGACCCCTCTAGATTAAACAACAACAAGTCATTTCTTATTTTGCGGTTGCCTGTAATCTAATCATCACAGTGCTACATTCGAACTTGTCCTTCTGGGTTTACCAAGACCCCAACCTACATGTGCCCAGTGAAATCATCCCATCTCAGAGGCAAATACACACTCTCTCCACCACCGGGGCACAGAAATGGGAGGAGAGCCGTGCTGTGGGAAATCCATCCCTGTGGCCAACTGGGCTACTCCTTCTCATGGGACAGGACGGTTACTGCTCAGCTGAGTGCGGCAAAAACCCACCTGTATTCATATTTTATGGATGCCAAACATAGGTATTTTAGTTACACAAAAAGCTATTTCATGTGAAGGTTCACAACTGGGTAAACCCATAACATTGCTGTACAGTAAAGAAAAAAGTATTTCCTCATGTAACGCTGGCTCACAACAGAGAGCTGTCTTTGCATGGGTAATTTATAACAGGTCTGCATTTCAAGAGCAAGCAGCAAACAAATGATTCTGCCATTTTTCCCACAACATTTTAGTGGTACGATAAATAAGTTCAAAGTATTTTCTAGGCTTTCTCCAGCTGCTTTCCACTGTCTCTGAGCACGCACCCCAGGAAGTTAGCGTACATGTATAGAATCACAGAATATCTCAAGTTGGAAGGGATCCGTAAGGATCATATAGTTAGCACTTGTGAGTGTCTGCTTTCACATTCACAGCTCACTCAGACTGAACAACATCCATCGCAAGCCATGGCAAGACTGAGATCCCAGGCCCTGGGAATTTGGCTACAGTCTGGAGCATCTCTGCCAGAAAAGGACCAGGATAGTGTTACGGATGATGAGAAGAACGGAGTGCACGGTGAAAGGCAGGAGGCCACTTCTTCATCTCCTCTCTACTACTTTTTCCTGAGTCAGTCTTGGAGTTCAGAGAAGGGGAAAATAAGAGCAGTAACCAAATACTATTACTAGCCAGAGCCCAAGAGAAGCAGAGCTATGTTTCCCTGAAACGAGTAGATATTAGTTTTCTGACAGTTCAAATATTATATTCTGCTTACTGACTGTCAGTAAATTTACAAATAGTTGGCAGCTTGGCTTATGACCAGGACCCAAAGGAATGTTGACTGTAGCAATTTAATAGCCTGTTCCTATCAGCAACAGCAGCAACGTTTAAAATACTTCTCATTGCTAGTGAATTTATCTTAAAAAAAACCCCTACGGCAGAAGAGATGCTAGTTTTACATTTTTCACCCTGCTGAGGCCTCATATTAGATCATTATTCATTCCACACACACCCCCAACCACTTCTCCAAAGCTTTGAGTTTTGCTTTGTTACAACTGCTAGGATTGCAAACTCAGTAATGAAAATAGACATCATCTGGCTTTTTAACCAAAAAAAAAAAAAAAAAAAAAAAATCCCTCACTCCCTAACAAAGGATTTATCCAGTATTTAAGTGGTGATGAGTCAGCGATGCTGCTACAGCAGAGACACTGAGACTGGACATTCTTCTTTTCTTCTTGAAGCTTCCAAATTTCCTAGTGCCAGAGCAGAAAATACACAGCCAGATAAAAGCCTTGAGAGGTTTGGTTTGAACGCTTAAAGGGCTTGCAATACTCCAGACTCTCGTTTACCAGCCTTGTATCGCACAGCATGTTTTTCCTAAAAAAAAAAAAAAAAACTTCAGCTCCTATCCAAGAGGCGGCAGTTTTGTGCCTCACACGTCCACACCATCTCCCTTTCCCATCCCCTCACAAGTGGAGCAGCACAAGGACGTGACTGAGCTCACAATGCTGTTCCAAAACCCCTCCTCTGCCCACAGCCAGAGAGCACTTTTAGGCTACTTAGGACCATGCCTTTCCATTGGCAGGTGAGATGTGAGAGATCTGGCTCTCTCCCTGGATGAGATCCATCCTGAAAGTTTTCACCACTAGCACTGATGAAGTGGATAATTTTTAAATGACATTTCCATCCTGTCCAAGCATGGTCCGTTAGCCAACACCAAAGAGCTTTTGCCAGCACTTGCTTTGCTCCAGCACCATGATGCACCTCCACCAGCAAAGCTCTCCAAGCACCAGCTGCACCTACATGAGGAGAGCATCCCAACGAAACTGCACGCTCCAGCTGTATGAAACAGGATCTGATGAAATATTTCCTTTACCGTAGTTTCCTCCATCTCAACCTGCTTACCACGAATTTTGAAACTTAGCCCTAAAGACTGTACTAGACAGGCTAAGATATACATTTCACTGTGAAGAAATAAATCTACGGAAAGAGCCACAGTTAGTTAAACTAATCAAGAGATCGCACAGGGTGAACTGAGTGTGGGAAATGCATCAAAAAGGAAATGGTATCAAAATAAATTCAGTATGCCCGTCTAGGAATGTGAACTGTTGCTTTCCAAGCAATTATATAGGAGACAAATCATAGCTCTGGCTAAAAATGTAAACATCTCTATAACCTATAGGGGAGGAAAAGCAGGGTATCCAAACTAAAAGGCTCTCACACCATTAAATGTAATCACTAAGCAACTATTAGCCAGTCTGAAAAGAAGATGAAAGGATAATGGAGGAAGATATGGGCTGGCAATTACAGGGGAAGTGAAGTAGGTGAAACAGTCCACGTTTATTTTTGTTTTTACTAAACTTCCACAGACATTAATAACCAGATTGTACTGAGGGAGAGGAAGGGAGAGAAAAAAAAAAGATGATAATAACCAAAGGGCTGGAATCAGTCTCAGGTTCCCCAGACAGTCCTTCCTCATAGGCCCAGAGACACGGACAGACTTGTGACCACCCCAGCTCCTGACCATGGGATGGCACCTCAGGGTGTGCAAATCACATAACTGAGTGGGAGACTTTTGTTTATACTAATATGGTCCTTTTGGACCAGCTTCTAAAAGGAGCAACAGCATCAGAAGAATTTCATAGCAATGGCAGCGATGAAAACAAAACTTGTCTTTCATAGGTCTAGATTTTAAGGATGTACCCATCTCCCTGAGCAAAGCTCAAAGAAGTCAGCTGCTATCATCATCATTTCAGACAAGGGAGCTGAAGCACAAAGAAGCTGAACAACTTGTTGAGACCATCCTGGAGTCCCCGCTCCCCACCAGACCACCCTGCTTCCCCCAGCTCCTCCCTACAAACAAAAGATTCCTCAGAATTTTTAACAACTGCTTCCCAGCCCCAAACACTTAAAAATGTAATGTCAGCAATCCACTGACTTCAAGAAAATATGCATGATACCCTATCTATCTTGCTGCCTCCAAGAAAACTGAAATGATGCTTTTTTAAAAAAAAAAGAACCACCTCACTGTACTTAAGAATGAGCATTACACAGCTGCAAACAAGAAGAGATGTGCAGGGCAGTTACGTGCTACAAAGCACTATTAGACAACTATTCACAGCAGGAAGCGGAGCATCCGTTGATGCCACAGTACACTCCTTTTAAATCTGCCTACTAAAAACCTAGTGGTATATCTGAATCAACACCAATGCTCTTCCCAACAACATCTCCAGAATTCATGGATAACATGCCAGAGCTGACACCATTCTAGCTATAAAGCACAGCAAGCTTCATTTTTAAAATCTTATAAGAGAACCTGCTCAGGGAACAAGGTCACTACCTGAGAAGTATACATTTCGGAACATCTACCTTTTCTTACAAGAATAATCTATATCGACTTTCAAGAAAACCTCCCTGTTTGAAACATTCGGCGAAGGACCCAGAAGAGATGTTTCCAGGAGCGGTTTCTTACCGCCGCGCTGGAGGGCTGCTCAGACTGGTGCCCCGAAACACTAATGCAGTTTCTGTCAGTGCCTCTGGACCAGTTAGAGGTGGCTCAACAGAGGTTCCTCTCCATCCCTGCCACGCTAGAAATCCCAGTACAAAGCGAGATTAGTACTAGGATAAAAAAACATATCAAAAGGCAAAGAGGGAGCTCTCCAGGGCAAGGCTTGTCATCTTTGCTTCATGCTGGTTACTGCCTAGGATGACAAAAACACAAATCCTCGCCTGCCCTCACAAAATCATACCACTGTTCTGTATTTTCCCTTTCAAACAGCTATACAGAGCTGCCATCAAATAAATAAACCGAAGAAAACACTGGTGCTATCTGTAACTCTTTTCTGACATTTGCTATTCTGAGCTGAACTGCAATGACAGCTATAAAAAAACCCCAAGTAATATTTGGATAAGTAAATATATACTAAATGAAACGCTGGGCAGACAGGAACGAAGGTTACAGTGTGCCGGTTACACGTGCCGATGGTGCGCTGTCAGCCCAGGACTCAGGAATCATTTGCATCTTTTCTACAGCAGTATTAGCAAAAGCATATAGTGATTTAACTATATCACTCTGTAAATGATATTGCCTTCCCACAAAACACTTCGTTGCTTGTCCAAGGCACAACAAACAAACACAGATAATGAACACATCTGCAGATGATGTTTGAATGACATGGCTAAAACTTGAGGGAAGAGTAAGATGGGATTTTTATCACTCGGCAATCTGAAATCTGTTACAGACCTTTTATTAATGGCACAGAAATTGATTTTGTTTTGATGCATCATCTTCTTAGACAAAACAAGTTAAAGCTTTAAGGAGAAATACAACGACCTGGTAATGTCATGACTGCATTGCTTCATAAAGCAACGGTGACAGGGCAATCTGGCAGCTGAGCCGCTTCGTGTCACAGTGACCAAGTGCTCAACATGTATCCACACATAGCCGGGCACTGCTTCAGACAATCACAACCTGAGATTTCTTCTCTCTGCCCTTCCAGAATGAGTCGCCTTCATTAATGCCCAGTGCCCCTCCTTAGGAGACCTGACCAATACCTAGAAAATGTATTCCCGTTTTCCCACTGTAGTACATATCATGCCATTTGGAAAAAGATATTTTATTGTCAGGTTAAAGAAGAAGAAAAAAAAAAAAATCAGAAAGAAAAAGAGACAGATCCCCAGAGAAGCATTGTAAAAAACGAACCTAGTTATTCTGTTACACTTGGCAGTTGTTAGAATTCACAACAGCACATATGGCCATAAACACATTTACTTTGAGATTGGCCAGAAACAGGTTAAAGCAATAAGTCCTCACTCAGATTTCAAAAGTCATTTGTAAGCAAAAGGACCAGACCTTAATTTTTGTATACTGCAACCTTCAGATTCCACCAAAAGTCACAATTTTAGAAGTAATCTCCGAAGTAAGGGAACTTCCTACTCTTTCGGCCAGTCAGGAAACAGTGTAGGAGCTTAACCTCTAAAGAAATGATTCTTTGCAACAATTAGAAATGAAATTAAGTCTTTCTGGAATCCCATTGCAGCCCTGGCAATACACCCCAGGCTCCTCTGCCAGCTGAACTGCACACAGCAAGCCAATTTACCAGAATAAAACCTGATCGGATACTGAATTAGGAGTATACTCCAAATAACCAAGAGCTTTTTCCAGCCTTCCTATGAACATTACAGTCATATGCATTTTGCAACCATCAATTTTGGCACGACTAATTCCATTTTCTTGTAATGACTTATGGGGGCGGGGAGGGCGGCTTTTTCTTGGAGCAGCATTCAGTAGAAATAAAGAATGACCTCCTTTCACAAGATCAGAGATGTATTTGCACATAAACAGCTGAAGAAAACTGGACTCAACAGTCTGCAGATGTCCATGACATAACAAGAACAAATAAAAAGCTTATGACACTGTAATTCTGCACCAGCAAAAACATAAATCCTGCTGGAAGCACTGGAGTCAGATGGCCTTTGAAATCACTCACAGGTTCTAAATTTCCTGGCAATGGACTGCAGGGCTGGTATTAAAACACAAAAACCTTCTGCCAAACAAATACTGAGGTAATAAATAGTGATAGTAAAGCAGAGACATATAGACCTTTGAATCCATCGGTCAAGAAAATTGGTATCTCCAAGACAGGGTGCAGATCTGTTTACCGGACCCGACCAAGTATCCGCAGCAGATACCCAACGCTGGATGGGGAGCAGGAGGATGCAGACACTGCGGGAAGATGGGTCTGATTCAGTGCGCAGCCACATCACCATGAAAAAACTAAAGCCAAAAACTGGGGGGGATGTGTAGTGACTGGTAATAGTTAAGGACAACACTGCTGACTTGGCTTTAAGAAAAAGCAGCTCCCCAGGGCTTTTGGCAGTATTAGCCGTTTGCTTTGTCCCCCACTGTGCTGAGCACCCAGCAGACATCAGGACAGCCGGTGGGACAGACAGGCAGGGATGGACAGACACCAGCACTGCCAGCAGCCCCTGTCCAAGCAAACACCTCGCTCCAGACCCATATCCAAGTCTCTACGTTCACTGGAAAAGATTGAGACATGCTGAGTCCCATCAACACTGAGCTGGAGGGAGAAGAGGGGGGAGGAAAAAAAATGAAAAAAAAATTAAAAATCAAGCCGTTACTGAAAAACAAAACACTTACAGTAAATCCCCATGTAAATAACCAACTCTAGGCATTTATTTTTTTTGCAATCTGTTTCTACGTCTCAGCACCTCATCTCTACAAACCATGACTAACTTCTCACTCCCTCATACAACTATATGTGCCCTCTCAACACTTTTAATAGCAAAGTGATATAGATTGGATAAAATGCAGCACTTCCATTAAGCCACAATATACCAGGTATCACTCCATGAGCCTTTAGTATTCATGGGCAGGCGCTTCCCACATGAACCACAGCTACACCATCATTTAGCCGGTAATTACTTTCAAAACAGGCTGCAGCACAAATAAATCTGTGATTAAGTAAATGCTAATATAAAGAAAACCCTTAGAATGAATCCAATGACTAACACAGAAGCACAATTGAAAAAAAAAATATTTTCTTAAGCACATTCTCAATAATCCTACAAAATGCATGCAACATCCCTAAATTGAAGGATGAATTGGTCTGCACGTTTGTAACACTTCCCAACGTTACTCAGCTGTAAAATGGGAGATTCATTTTACAATCAGAACTGGATGGAATTCAAAGCAAAGAGTTATTAAAACCTGAAAGCCTCTAAGATTTTCTCCTTCTAAGGCGAGCAAATGCATGGTTTCTTTTTCGTTGAATGTGTTTTAAAAAAATCCATACAATTTTCCTCAGGAAAAAACCATAAAATAGACAGTCCTTCATCATGTCAGTTTGCATTTTGGGGTGTTTTTTTTGCCACAAGGGAAGGGGGGGGCATTTCTTACTGTGAAATTTTTTCTGCAGAGACATCACAGTCTCCGAGCATCTGATCTTCTCCTCTCTCACCAGCTAAGCCACATCAGCTTTGGTGAACACACAGAGAGGCAGCAACCCAGAAGCGCTCATTAAATCACCCCGTTAATTCACAAGGTGACATCGAGCCAGGACCAGAACAGTGTCTCAATATGGCACTGCGGTCACTCAGAGAAATTAAAGACATTTTAAACGTTCAGGTCTAATCTTCTATCAATATTTATAGGTAACAGATTCATATGGATTTATAGCCTCGAGGGATCCTGAGATGATCTATTCTCATCTCCCCACATAACACAGGCCACATCATATCAATCAGTTCCTCCCTGACTTCTGCTTTAACTAGAGCATTTCCCTATACATCAATCCTGGATTTAACACCTTCCATGACAGGGAACCCACTGGGTAACCCTTGATAAATTGCTTCAGTGGTTAATTATCCACCCTGTTAAAAAAGTGTATTCTATTTCTTGACAATGTATTACTTGTAGAATTACAACAGAGCTTCAATAAAATGGTCTTTTTTAATCTGTAGCTATTGAAGCATGGACTAATAAGAACATAATGTCCCATTTTTATATACTTGAACAAAAAGGACATAAAAGAAGGTATAGAAAAGATGAGGAAGAGATGTTTAAAAAGTCTTCCCAGAAGAGATATATGCCAGATTGCTCACTCAGTTTAACCAGTTGGCTGTGAAAGAAGACTATTTTAATATATTGTATAAAAATCACCTTGGTTCAGTAAACAGTTAACGAAAATGCTAAATCCATGGACAACAAACCCTGGGCACGAGAATTAACACCCCTGCAATGCTCTTGACCTTTAAAAAACAGCCTCCAGTCGGGATAACAACACAAAGACAACAAACACATTCTTCCTCCTAAGGAACAGGTCCTTCCTACCAGGGCAACCAGAAGACCCTGGATGGAGATCTTCATCAGCTTGGACAACTCTCACATCCATCTCCATGTCTAAGCAAACCCCTACAGAATTGGGAGATTGGTGCTTTCTTCCCTTTGTACTTGCTCATGTTGTTTGACACAAGCGGGCCCATGGAACAACCTGGGGTGCACCAAAGAGCAGTTAGAGCTCTCCAGTATTGGCAGGGTGATTCCCTCCAGGTCCCTTGGCAGAGTAACTCATTTGCGAGGAGATACACATTCACAAAAACTTTCTATTGTAACTGCACAGATGGGAAAGTTGTACTGAAAGACAACCATATTATATACAAAAAAACCCCTACCTTGCAGAAGACCTTATCCAAAGGGCACTCAGACCACTGAGCTCTGCTTTACCATTAATAGATGAGTTGGGCTGCCCAGGCCCATCCTGCCTGGGTGAAGTGGGGAAAAACTTTGCTAAGCATACGGTCTAATGATTCATATTAAATCAAGTTGAACTAATGAATATTTAGTGTGACAAAAGTCAGTGGAGAATCACTTCGCTTTGGCTTCTCTTACAAAGCATTTCAGTAAGCAAAGAGTTACAAGTTCTTTTCTCTGCATATGTCAAATATTTGAAGAAATAAAACAAGCCACACATGTATAAGCTTCTTCTGACGCATATAAAAAACACATCATACTTAACCTCGGCAAATAAAAATGATTGGGCCTGAGCCAGCATTTTTAAGACTTTCAGGATCAAACTCTTTAGTGCTCTGCCTAAGTCATTTATAATAATAAAAAAAAAATTTAAAAAGGAAAAGGAGAGAAAAAAAGAAGGAAAAAAAAGCCTTAACTATTTTAAACAATTCTCTACTGGTTGCCCTGCAACATGCATCAGCCCATATCCTTACTGCAACCATTCCTTCTCAATAATGGGAACACAAGGTTCAATTTAGGCTTATTTTAAAAACAGGTGAGGTCTCAGACACCACCTCTGTCACCAGCCTGAACCAAATTCCTCGGGAGGTGGAGACAGGTCTGCCGGAGGCAAGATGTCCAACCTCCAGAGGTGACCGCAGGGCATCTCACAGCACTTCAGTGCTGGTTTGCACATGCAGTTCATCCACTCCCTGCCATGGATGACAGGACGACACAAATCCTGGCCAAGAAACATCCAAGTCCAAGACACACAGCACCACCACAATGCTCCCAGGACCATGGGGTTCAAGCAACGTGCCGACCTAGGACTTGGAGACCATGCCAGAAATGAAGCCTTTCATGATTCCCAAGGCACGGTTTGGGAGCTAACAGCATTGATTTGGGCCACACTGTTTGAAAGCCCTCAGCTGGTTGGAGATGACCTGGAAACTTGGGCTGTTCCAAATCAAAAACCCATTGCCACATGTTTTGCAAATAAGAGGTGTGACTTAAGCAGTGAAGACACTTAAGCAGCTCGTTGGTGAGAGCCGATGGACAGGATTAACAAATAAATAAAGGAAGGTATGCAGCGAGCATAAATGTTTCGGGGCTGATAAGTCTAAACAGCAGCAATAGCTGAAACTAAGCAAATAATTCCCTTTCCCTTCACCATCTCCCCTCATTTACAGTCCAAACTATGGTCAATTAACATATTTAAATGTATTTACCAAGCCTGGCTTTGTGAGACAGTTCACATCTTGCAGAGGTTGCTCCAGCTGACTGCACGGCACCCCAGCTTTCAGCACCACTCCCTGCTGATGCCACACTCCTAATTGCACAATATTTGTGCGAAGACAGGATGTGTTCCCCAAAACAGACAAGCAAACTTCTCCTCTGTTGCTGTGGACATCAGCCAGAAGCAGCACTGGTGAAAGCAGAGAGTTCTACTCAGAGTCGCCTTTCCTACCGACCTTCACAGCATTTGACAAAATGGACAATAATCTCTCTTTGGGAAGAGAGAAAATAAAAAGGTTTTTTGCTGTTTTGGTTTTTGTTGGTGGTTGGTTTTGTTTGGGTTTGTTTCGGGTTTTTTTTAGAAACGTCTTATACATAGCAAAAATCCTAATGGAGTAAAAGAAGTTACAGTTCAGAGGTGGCTCAGAGCTTCCTTACAGTGTTAAAGACATGAGTATCTTGTCAGTAATTAAAAGTCCCTTTGAGAAGAAAGCGTGTCTCTTTAAAAACTTTTGTCTTCAAAAGTTGGTATTATTTTAAAACCTTAACAAAGAATCTAGGCACAATGAATGCTCTCTCAACCCAGATTATTATCAAAGGAATTGCTTAATATAAAGTCACTGCAATTGTAAAGTGCCAAGTGTGCGGTTAATATGCTGATACCAAAAACTGAGTAATATAGCTGGTGAACATCCCAGACCTTCTGCCAACTTACTCATAGTGTGAATATGAAAAAAAAAGTTTGCTACACAGCTGTAAGCTGTCAACAGATTTTATCCTAAAAGGTTTTTAAACCAAACCAAACAAAACGCATGGCCAGCTGCACTCCAGGTTTACTGGCAGCCAATTAACGTTTTACTAATTCCAGAAAGAATAAACTCCTTCCTGATGGCTGTTAGGTTACAAGGCTGTAAAATACACTGCATTGCTTTAAAGCAGGTGTCCCTGCTGCAGCAGGCGAGGAGGAGGATGGTGAGGAGGAGGGGAAGGATGGCAAGGAACTTGGCACTTCCATAAGCTTTGCTTGGGGATTACTGAGCATCCATTGGAAAGTTCGAGTCTATCGATCACACTCACAGAGGTGCAGAGGCGGCCAGAAACAGCAAGCTCGCTCTTGTGCGTGTCAGAAATAACTCCACAGAAAGCAAGCGGGGAAAAAGGTTAATGAGATACAAGCTGAGGAAATAAAACAAGGACACAGATGACTGTGCCACAAGGCCCTGGGGCTGGCTACACTGGCTGGAGCCCTTTCCCTGGATAAAGGGCTGCAGAGATGCTACTGGAGCTCTGGAAGCAGCGACATACGGCTGTTTCTGGCTCTCATGGCAGGGGGGTTAACGTGCCCTTGCAAGCCCCACCACCTAATTCCCGTGCAGGAAAAGAGCCCCCGCTGTGCTCCCTTCTGTCCTCCGTCTGGGAAGGAGCTGGAGGGTTAGCAAGGAAGCAAACAGACATGGAAAATGGGCAACAAAAGCTTACATGACATCAGGTTTCCCTTGAAAGAAGCAGAGAAGCCGCTGGTGTGGTGGGAGCAGAGACCTCAGGGAGGGGGAGTCCTGAGCACTGTGGTAGCCCCCGGCCAGGCTGCACTTGCCCACAAGCCTGAAACTCAGTCCTGGAAACCTTAATCCAATGTCTCAGCTTCAAACCAGACATCTCATGGCGACACGAAAACAGACTTAAACTGATGGGATACTCCAAGTTAGCACCTTCATTTGGTATCCCATGTATGGGCACCTTTACTGTCAGAGCTCTTATCATGCCTTATTTTGTGGCAGGCAATACACCGTTCAGGCTTCAAATCAAAGTTAATAGTGTGACATTTTGCAGGTGGTGTGTGGGGTTTTTTCCTTAAATAACAACTAATTTTTCTTGTGCACAAACTTTCCCATGCTGCATTTATGCAAACACTGTGGGTTTCTGTAAAGGAACAGTATTTACAAAAAAAAAAGGATTCATACCCTCTGGGTTTCATATACAAGGATCAGAACTGTCACAGGAGTTTTTCTGATCCAGAGGTTTGAATAAACTCCTAAAAAAACCACACCACTTAACACCAAAAGCATGCACTGGGGAATTTCACTGTTCCATTAATTTATTCACAAACTGTCAGAAACACATAAGCAAACATGGACCCTCCCACCCTATTGTGGCAATCACTTAAGTACGTAAATTCAAGAACATCTATCCACTATATAAGCTGCCATTGGACCAGTCACATGCGGTGGGTAGAAAAACAATTCGATATTTGGAATCACTTTCAGCACTGGCACGCTAAGGCGACAGACTTAGGAAAATATGAATGCAATGCAAGACTAAACTCAACAAAAAGCCTCGCATAATTCACAGCAAATACTCTGCCAACACTTCAACAGGTGAATGAAATTAGCAACCTGACAATTAGCAAAAAGAATAAATCACCATGAAAAGCAAACAGAAAGGAACTTTCAAGTGCATTAATAAAAAAAACTTGGCTTCATATTTGCTGTTGTTACTGATGCAATATGTTCACTCATTTCTCTATGGCATATGAAACTCAGCTCAGTATGAAAACAAATCACTGAAAGTCCTGGCAGATTAATAAACGTCAAATCAAATTAGACCTTCTCCTAGACTATGCAGGGACTGTACAAATTTATCAGAATCTCCCAGAATCTTTCCTTTCTTGACATGAATATGTCAGAACAGCCTACAGACAAAAGGCAGCAAGATCAGAAGACTAAAACCGCACAGTTTTGGAAGGCCATTTATTGTTAGGCTTTGTTTTACCCTTAAATGCGTTTACAGATAAATAGTTTTGGAGATGGATAATGCCACAGGAGATGGCACGCAGCAAGAGAAATCAGCTTCATCTTCACAAAGGCTCTCCCTGGAAGACACCGCGGAGCCAAGCAGCCCAAGTCCCAGGCCTGAAAACCTCCGCTGTGGTGTGCAAACATAGCAGGGAGGTTTCAGATCATTTGCAGAAACCAGAGATTGCTGAGCACTATATCAGGAATGCATCCCTGGAGCTTTGCTGTTGGAAGAGACTATGCAGAGAAGGTAAAGTCTCTGGGGTCCAGCAGCATTACTTCAAGAGAGGAAGGGAGAAGGGAAGAAGGAAGGAGAGGATCTGCATTACAAAGGACATAACTAGGATGGGAAATGAGAGAAGCCAAAGTTTTCCCTGAACCATGCTGGCTCTGTCACTATCAGTCAAGCATGGAGAGCAACTTGGGAGAACAGCATCAGCAGAGGAACAGCCAAGCGCCCTGACCATAGCCCAGGGATCCTCACAGAGAAACCAGCCCCTGCCCAAGTCAGGTGCCTTTGTCACCCACGGACTATCACAAAGATGCTGCTGGGACAGCATGTAGGGCACAGGCAGCAAACGACAGCAGCCAGTATTTCTAGGATGGGGTAATGCCTTTGAAACTCAGCAGTGCACCTGGCAGTAAGGTTTGGACGTGAAAAATACATCAGCCCTTTCTGTCTGATAGAGAAAAACAACTTTCCCGCTCGAGGCAAGAGGCAGGCAGGGCAGCAGCAGCACTAAGCCGGGCTCAGCACCCATCGCCCACCCCTCTCCCCAGCACCCTGGCACCGCACCCCACGCCGCTGCAGCCACAGCAAAGTTTCCAGCATCTGCAACTCTTTTGGAAGGATTTATGCCTCTGGCTCTCCTCACCTCACCCATTAGACATTTGCTCGCATTGCCCCCAGTCCCACAGCATTGCAGAGGGCGCTGCCTTGACAAGCTCGACTTGCAAACATTTTCTATGCATTTAGGAGCACTCTCCTGCAGCCTCAGTCAGAGCTATAAACGCCAACCTTCTCCTTTCTCATCAGTCATCAGGGAATCGTTTGCATTGCTTGACAAGATGATTTGGGGTGGGGGGACTCTAATATTTATCACCAGCCCTTCAAAGCAAAGAACAAAATCTACCCAAGCACCCTCACTGTGGCCCCTTGGCGATCTGCAGCACATGCAGGTGTAGGCAATAAGGGAGAACAAGTTAAGGCTGAGTTCAATAAGGTATTTAAGCCTATGCTTAGCTCTGGGAACTGCAGGTTCTCCCAATTTCATCAGCCCTGCCCTGAGCCACAAGCAAGAGGGGGCTTTGAATTTAGGAATTCACCAAACACACATCCAGAGTGATCCTTGCTGGGATGACCTGTGCCATGGGAACCCTCCAAATACAGACTTCCTCCTTTTACATCACATTGTATCAGAAGTTAATGACTCAACTACATAAAGTGCTTTTAAAAAGCATAGTACAATTAGTTCTAAAAAACAAGGAAGTATCCAACAACTTGATTTCTCATTAAGAAAATACAATTATAAACAAGAATCTAGTTATTTGCAACAGATACCAGAGCACACACTGTTTATAAAAACAATTGTTAGGTTTCTGTAAGGAAGGATCATCTTGTGCTTTTTATTTAAAGAACACAATGGTAAAGAGCAAAGAACCACTACAGCACGGAAAGCAACACTGCTTGGAGGGTTACTTTGCCTTTTCAAAGGGAAATCATGAGCATAATATTGTTTTATTGTTATTCTTTTAAAATACACAAGTGAACAATATGTTGCTTAAAAACAATTTATTGTAAACAACTTTAATAGTAAAAGCAAACAATACCTTAAAAAAATAAAATGAATTTATATCCTGAAAGACCAAGTTATTATTTTGGCTTGTTGAAGTGAAATAGAATAAACTACTCCATTTATTAGAGCTCAAGTCATTTAGGAACTATAACCACAATGATCTTTAAGTAAAGACCATGGCAAGGAAACAGAACCGTAACATAAATATTTAGGATTTCACAGCAGCAAAGAACACACACCACTTCTTAGCTACAGAGGGAGAGGGTTCGAGCGCCGCCCTTTCCGGCAGCCACCCAGCACCAACCAGGTAAGAATTTCAGAGAAGCAAGAAATTGAAGAGGATTTTTTTTTTTTTTTTTTTTTAAATAAAAAAAATTGCCCGACAGCTTTTCTTGGTAAGACTTGCAGCTTGTAAAATTCATTTCTAAAATTATAAGCTGGAGCCAAAGCTGATACTGGCACCGAGCACGCGGATTGTGCCACAAGCCAGGCTGACTGACGGGCAACCCTGCTCTGACAACCAGAAGCCCGGGAACTTAATTAGAAACAAACCAAATGAACCCGAGCTCTCAAGATGGCTCCGAAGGGTGGGCTGGGGAGAGGGAGCGAACAAAGAGCCTCCACAGAGGCCACTCAGGGGTGCACCTGGAAAAACTCCTTTCAGACTCATCCACTCCTACTCGAGCCTCTTCCTTGTCTCTTAGAAGACAAAACCTGCCCTGGGATTCAGTTTTGCCACGCAAGCCTGTGCTCAGCACTCCTTACCTGCCTTGTTCTCTCACTCACTCCGTTTTGGGATCCCCCGACAGACGTACAGACAAACCGCTGGCAGAGGGTGTGATCACAAGCGCTCCTCTGCTTCATACCTGGGCGCGGGACACTGAGCATGCTCCCGGTTCCTCCCCGGCCAGGTTTCACCGGGGAGAAAGAAAAAAAAAAAAAAAAAAAAAAAAAAAAAAAAAAAAGCTTCCCTGAAAGCAGATTAGAGATGTCCCAGCTGCGGATGAGCTTTATCCTGGATCCCTTTCAAAGCATTTCAACTCAAAAGGGGATAAAGCAGCAAGCAAATTGCACTCAGCCGTAGCCTGTTTTAGCAACTGACTCTAAATCAACCCATACAACAAAAAGTCCTTTGAAGGAAAACACAGGAGATCTGGGTCCCATTTCAGGTGTTGGCAAAACACACCTGCATGTCTGGTTGTGCCTCAGTTTCCCTTCTATAAGGAGCAGCTGTGAAGGTCTCACTTATTCCTTCTTTTGCTTGCCTTTCTCGTGACACGTTTGGATAATGTACAGCCTTTTACAAGGCATTTTTACAATACCTAAGACAACAGGGCCTCGACCTCTTTTATAGCTGCTAAATAGTATCACGTTGCTTGCATCACTGTAAACCCAGAACTTAGGCAAATAAGGAACAGCTCCCAGGTGACTGTCAAAAAAATTCTCCTTCAGTATCCAAACAGCACTCCAAATATAACCAAAGCTGCTGGAGCTGAGACATGAAATCCTATAGATCGGAAAGGGAAATGGGCAGAAGGATGAAAAGAGCAGGCTGCTTTCCCTCAGCTGTAAGCGCACATTTGGTTCAGGGACTGCCGCTTCCCCAAAGTCAAAGGCTGCCAGAAGTCTTGCACCAGAATCTGATCCAGTTTCCATATAGCTTCCTCATGTCACCTGCACTCCAGCATGAAAACCCACTCTTGGCCAGACGGTCACTGCTCTCCCAGTCGGAGGTCTTGCTCTGCCCATTTCACAGCAGGACCCCAATGACAGGTCCATGTCACACCTCAGGTGAAAATCCTAAGTCAGCCAACTTCTTATAAATGTACTATTTATGCAAGACGACAGTGCCAATCTGGCCAGACAGCTGGGATGGGGACCAAGGCTCCGGCGGGTGCCCATGGGGTGGCTGGCATCCCCACCAGCTGGCTGGGCAGAGCTGGCACACTGACTTGCATGTCCAGCTACAGAAATATCTGCTCTTTAGCATATCTTCCTTGTAAATGATGCTATTTCCCCAGGTCTTCTCAAGTCTGCAAATAAGCCCTTTTAACTGAGTTGGGACTGGGGGGTACAGAAGCAGCCAAGTCACACTGAAGGTAGACAACAGAAGAGTGGTGTTCCCAATACTCTGATCTTGGCAGCCCAAACAGAGGCTGTCAGCACCAGCACAGGTAACACAGGTGGGATCCTGCCCTCTCCTTTCACCAGGTCTCCCCTGGTACTCACAAGAGCCATGATATGAGGCTGGTTCCTTTTACCTTGAAATTTAACACAGGTCAAACTGTCCGAAGAGCAAATTGGGCCACAGCAGGTTGGCCTGGAGCCTGATGGAGCTGAGCGGTGGAGGTGAAGGTCACCTCTGAGCAGAAGCCAGACACCTCTCCCCGGGGCTGAGTCACTATCACCATGGGGCACTGCTGGGCAGGGATGGGGACGGAGGGAATGGAAGATCTGGTGGTACAAGGTGGGGCCAGGCAGCCTCAAGCTTCACCACGGAGCAGACAGGTCAATGACCAGCTCTCAGAAACCATGAAATTCAGAGACATTCAACTGAAATTGGGTCTTTCCTTACAAAGGCCTGGTAAAGTAGCCAAAGAGAACATGTCAATCTCTACCACAATGGCTTTGGACTCCTACTGGTCCATACTGGATAGAAAGGCCAACCCATCCCATGCTTGTGGACTCGAGACCTCTGCACTTCATAAAGCGAGCACCCTCCTTTGGAACACACCTCTTGCAAGGCATGACTTTTTTTTTTTTAACTCTTAACAGTCTGAAAAGAAAATAATAATAATAGAGCCAGACTCTCTTTATTGTAAGATCATATGGTGATACATGTGAGGGCCTTTCTTCATAAGCTCTTGTTTTCCATGGCTTGTAGTTTTCTTCAAAAACGAAACCGTGGCACAGCTCGGAGCCACCTGACAGGCCAGCCCATGATGTGATGACAATGACGCCACCCAGACCTGAGCACCTGAGCCAGGAAAATGCAAACCCCCAGGTATCCCGACTGGCAAAGGTGCACAGTGCATCTCCAGGTACCCTCATTTACAGCGTTGACATCAACAGCTTAGCAAAGAGCAAAATCCGTGTTTTGTCAAAGAAGTTACTTGCGGTTCTCTAGGATTTTGCCTTTAAAAAGTCAATCATTGCAGTGAACAAAGTTCTATCGAGTGCAGCAGAAAATAAACTTAAAAATATAAATGCATGCACTTGTACTAGAAGCTTCAAAAAAGCCATGCTGTTCAGCACGCCAGACTTAGCAATATACCCAGTCCCAATACGCTCAGTTCTGAGCAAATACAGCACTGAACATCTCCTTAACGACTTCAGAGCTGCCAAGACTGATGATTTTCACACATATCTGATGGCTTTCTAAAAAAACTCAGCTCCTGGAGTCATGCAATAAAGCAGAAATATGCACTTTACATTAAAAAAACCTGAAAAATCCTAGAGCTAAAAGACCATTTACCAGACCAGTTACCATTGCTATAAATCTTAGGGGAAGCAGGCACCAAATAAGCGAAAAGAAGCAAAAAGTGCTTTTTTTATCTTACCTCACAACTTACATGAACATTTAAATTGTTGGTTTTTTTCCCCCCAGAAATTTATGCTGTGAGTAATTCTGAGCAGTAAATAAATTCAAGGAAATGATGGGCTTTCTGCCATTACTTCAACAATATGAAGCAAGGTGACATGCACGGAATAATTTTCCAATTATTCCTTTAGTTCTTCCTGTCACTACAAAGTGCTCTGTCTTTAAAATAATAAAATAAAAAATTAAACACAATCTGGAGAACTGTAAATGCACAGAAAAAAAGGACCCATGTTCCACTGGAAGAACTTCTCCCTCAAATCTTAATGCTTCCATCAGGCTTCCAGGCTCAATCCCCAAATTTGAGGTAAGACTCCCACTGAAAACCAAAGCAGCATTGCCTGCTGGTGCCTGCCAACTCTGAGCCACCCCGTTTTGGTGGGCTGTCCCATGGGAGGGCAGCTAAGCCCTTCTCATAGGTCAGGCTGAATTTGCCACCCTCCTTCCCCCGCTTGACCCAAGTTCTCTGAGCCCTGGGGAATCTGCAGGAAAAGACCGAAGCTCCTCCGTCATCTCCTGATCCACATTCGAGCCACCTCCAGCGCTGCAGGAGAGTCTCAGAGAGGCGGTTTGGAAACCTCCTCTTCCTCACGGCGACAGGACCGCTGAGCTGTTCGCTACCCGAGTTTGCCGCTTCTCCAGCAACAGCCGGATTCTTCCCGCAGCAGAAGGTGGCTCCAAGCGCTCCGTGTCCTCACGTCAACTCTTCACCCTCTGTCTCATTAAGACGTTCCTCTCCGCTGCCCCCTCCTTGTTGTTAACCTCCGCGAGCACTAATGGGCTCCTTTGCAAATCCGGTGCACATTCGGTAGAGCTCGGCATGCTTGAAACGCTACTATTCTCACGCATATAAAAGAAAGCAAGTTTTATTCTAAATAGAAGTGGCAGCTTCTAATTTTAGACTATATCATTTGACTGCTAGGCACAACAAAAACTACCTATATCCCATGTAGGCAAACGGTCTGTTATAACATCATCTCAATGTGCAATTTCAAATAAAGGCAACCAACTTTTGTGTTACACGGAGAGTGCACAGGTTCCTTTTGCTGCTAATCCCTTCCTGCTGGGGCTCACTCCCCAGAATCTCAGTTGTATATTTTATGGATGAAATTCCGTTCCCTCCACTAATGCCATCAACCAGTCGCCAAGAGCAAGTATTGCATTAAATTATTTCATCCGCAGCCAGACTGCCTGTGGGGGCAGGGGCAAGGGAATGGACAGAGAGGAGGCAGCCAGGGACCAGAACTCCACGTGATCCTAAACCCATACAGGGGCTGCTTTTTAAAAATATTTACAGTCTTCTTTATACACACATACATATATTTGTATATGCACATACATATGCATACAATCATATACTCACAACCCGATCAAATGCAGTTTTAAATCATGTACACTGTCACTGCAGTGAATAGTTAGTGTCTTGTGCACATGTCACCAACAGACCCAGCAAAGCTCCCACAGCCCCGCACACTTGGTTGTGACCAGTGGGCTCCTGCAGTGCCCAGGGGCAACTGCTGCTCCACTCCCCAGGCAGGATCAGGACCTGCTGCACTCCACATTGTATCTTTTCCTTGCTGAAATGCAGCAAATCAAAGTTTTCCACTTCCAGGCACTGGATGCCAGTCTGAACCAAACACAACCTCACTCCAGTGGGAAACATCCCCACTGCACGAATCCGGAGCATGATGCACACAGCTTTATCGGCTTTATTTTTCAACCTGCTGAACTGCTAGAATATGTTTAGCTGTTAGACATGGACCCCAGATCCCTAATCCTGCCCTCAGCAGCTGTTACATTTGCTGTGGTATTTACAGCAGATGTTATGGGTCCATGGGAAGGTAAAAAAATTGAGACTTCCGAAATTGGGGCTGGGGGGAGGTGAAGCAGAGCCCAACCCCTGCACCCAGCTGCAGCCGGGCTCGGACAATCGGCTGCGGATGCAGCACCAACAAATGCAGTAAAGAGCCACGTCACAGCGTATAGTAGCTTAAGGAAATTTCAAGTGTTACCACAGTGGCATTAAAAAGCTGTTAGCTTCCTGTGAGTCAAGCAGCAGAAGCTGGAATTCAGTGTTTAAAGGATGATTAAATATAAGTGACTTAAATTATACATTCCAGTTGCTGGAACCGACACCATTTAAAACACCATCTATTCCCCGTTTCCTCTGACACTGATTACTATCCACTAAAAGATCAGCGTTTTCTTATAGCCACTCAAGTACCAAAATAGGGATTTATATATTGGAGATAATTAAAAGGTTTTTCATTACAAATAGAGTAAAGAAATACATTCCGTGGGCCACCTGAGAACACTTAAACAGTCAAAATGGACATTTTATACCTGAAAACCTGCCTGTTTTCTATCAAGGCTGCCAACTGAGGCTCAAGAAGTTTGGAGCTATTTTACAGTGGATTCACAATTAAATATTTGCTGAGCTGGTGGACAACCCAAAACAGACTCGAGACCCATCATTAATTCTCCCACATGGAGCTCTGTAAGCCGAAGCCCTATTAAGCTGACACAAATAAATTGCCTATTTCTCCTTGATAAATACACAGAGCAACTTACAAGACATCACCTTTCAGATTTGAAAGGCAAGGAGCTGTACAATTTTCTTGGCTAGCAATGACAGCACTTTACCAGGAGCAAGGAAAGGGGGCACAAGGGATCACCCAAAGCCATGAGAACTCTCCCCACCCACCCAGAGCATCCACAGTCTCTCCCAGAGGCCGGCTCAGTTGGCCCCAGTTCCTAATAGACCAGCAGCTCCTTGCAACTGTGGCCACACTGTGGCCTTGTGGTCAGATATCCCAACCCAAAGCAACCGGGCATTTACCTTTGCCTCAGACAGAAATTGTGCTGGTGGTGTGAGCAGCAGGCACCCAGCCTGTAAGCTTCAAAGCAAACCCTTTGAGACCATTTATGCTCCTAAAACGGCTTGGAAGGAAGAGTTTTGTTCTTAATTTAGCCTAAAGGACCAGACGATACCCATGAAGAGTCAGGGGGATTTTCCAGCTGAGAACAAGCTCTTAGCCAGCATTTATAACCCACACACTCAAAGCACTCTGCAAGAGTCACCAACTCCTTTCCTTAAGTAGGGAAACTGAGGCACAAGTCTGTCTCTCTTGGGCAGTCCTAGGACAAGCCAGATGTGATGGCCACCCCTTGCACTGGGCTGCCAGCCACCAAGGTCATGGTGCTTTCCTTACCCCTTGCCGTGTCCCATTTAGCAGAAATGTGAAGCATTTGAACAACTTCTGCTCGCCTTCGGGCTGAAACACGAAGCCCCTGCGAGCTCCTTGGGCTTTAGCTGTCTCAAGAGACAACTGATACAACAAGGCATTAGAACTGGTTGCTTTAGTGATCTTGACATGCGAAGCTTTGATGCATCGCAAAACACTATCCTGGACCAAAAATAAACCTAGCAAGTGATGGTGGAAGTGCTTCAGCATCCTGGGGTGATGGCTGGAGCCATGGCAGGGGGAGCTGGGCCTGCATGTTACAACTTTATCCCCATTTTGCACAGCAGAAAAAACTGAGGCATGGCAAAGAAAGCAACTTGCTGCTGTGCTGAAACAGTGAGAGCAAAGTCCCTCAAAATCCTTCCTGCATTATGGTCTCGTCCCAGTGACCATGCACGTGAAGAGATTAACACCTGCCAGTATGACAGCAGACGATGGAATCGTGCGTGGGCATCTCAGTAACTCTGAAAAAGGTCCTTCTAATACGATTTTCCCCCCTTTCCTGAAATTCACACACCAAAAAAAGAGTAGTATCGAAAGAAAGATATAGACTAATTAAGCACAGAGATCTCAGGGAAGGAGACTCCAAAGAATCTTTTCATTTGAGCAAGGACCCTCACAAAAATGCCAGGAGAAATAGGGAGGAAAAAAAAAAAAAAAAAAACAAAAAACATAAAATAATAATTTTTAAACAGCCTAATTCTGAATCTTTGCTGTTGGGTCGCTTTGTCCTGCATTCACAGAGCACCACAGACTCAAAACAGGAGAAGCAGCTTTGAGAGCAGAGCTCAGAGGAGAGCTGTGGCTGCGAGCAGAAGACAGAGGGAGAGGAGAGGCAATGCAAACAGCAGCAAATATAAACAGTGACTCATGACACACAGTAAATAAACAGCGATGTAACAGTTTTTACAACTATAATTCAAAGCAAAATAAACAAGACTGACAGTCCAGCAGAAGGAAAGGGAAGATGACAGTGCTGGGGGGGGCCAAAGGGGGACGTCTCCATCACATTCACATCTGTTGCTCTTACAACATCCCAAACGAGCAGCTCCAGAAAGAAACAGAGCGAGCGGGATGGAAAAAATGTATGGGACAGCAGCAATTTCTTGTGATCTACATCTGTGTTTGAAGTTTTCATGACTGCACTGAGAGTAGAATTTATATCCCAAAGTCACGTAACAGCCTACAACACTGCTACTGGTTTTGACCCCCAGCCCCTGAAAGCACCTCTAAGCAACAGAATTTAAAAGTTCAGCTTGGTGGGTTAATGAGTGAAATAGGCTTTGTGTGGTGGGTGGATGGACAAAAGGCAACAGAGAGAGGGAAGAAATCACACCATCCGTGAGAGGGACTGGTTTAACTGCTCTGCAAATCCTCCAGTGAAGCAGATTCACAATTTTTTTTACTATTGCTTCATTACCCTCCTAGTGAGAAACTCTTCCCCAATACACACCTTGAATATGTTTTTCAGGCAAACAAAGGTATTTTCCGCCAGTGGGTACTAAAAGTTGATCACCATCCTTTTTACAGAAATCTTTTACGCGTCAGAAAAGGTATCACCTGCACTCAGGCTTCCATTTCCAAACACAATTCCTTCAGCTTTCCCTCTCCGGCCTCATTTGTCGAGCCTCCCGTCTGTGCTGTTCATCTCCAGACTTGCAAGCGTGACCGTTTCCCTTCTGCCTCGCATCAGGCAGCATCCCTCAGTGCAGCAAGAAGCAATTATCAGCTTTGTCTTACGCACAAAGCTTCTGTAATGATGACTCTCAGAGAGATTTGACTCCTTTCCTCAAACCTCAGGATGCTGTTGACATGTTTGAGCTGGTCATCCACAACACCCACATACCACCCTGCCCGCTGCTCCTCCTCTTGCATTCAGTCACTCGGCTCCTGCTCCCTCCAGAGCCACCACCGCACACTCCTCTTCCGTACACCTCATCATGCTGGTGCTCGACTGGTTTTGCTGGTCACCAAGACGGTCACCAAGTTCTGCTCACATCGGAAATGCTTGGTCACATCAGCAGCCCCTCTTGCGCACTAACCAGTTATCCCATTAAAGAGAGAAGTTGGACAGATTTGCCCCATCCTTCTCTTCTCTGCTGTTCACAAATGGCTCTGGAACTTTCTTGAGGAAGTAGAGTCAGATTCTCTGATTTTTTCATTTTCTGGGTCTTCCCTTTGCCTCTCATTGAAGGTCTGGAGTGTGCTTTGCTCTGCTCCTCTTCCCTTCCACCACATACCCCAGGGAACATTGACTGCAATCACCAGAGGTTCAGAGCTTGACAAGACTGGTAATCTAGAATAACTTCACCAAGCCGAGATTCCATGAGCATTGGATAATCTCTTCTTTCTCTATTCACATCCCCTTACCTCCCCCATTTGCAAAAGCTACATGTCTGTGTATGTCATTAGCATTATAGTTTTGTGAGGACCGACGCAGAGGAAGCACACAGCACGTCCGCCTCTTGTGACCCCTCATCTCTCCAGCCTTGCTCTGCTTCTCAGTGGCCTTTATCACACATTCCACTTTTTTTGCAAGAACCTCCCCCAATTTGGAAGTGTTTAAATAAGTAGCTTTTCCACTAGAGGGCACAAAGACAATTTCTGCTAAATGGAAACTGATCTTAGAAGGACTAATGAAATAATTACTAGCATCCCACCACAAGTATCTCAAATGCCAAGAAATGAACACTTAATAAATTGAAATGTAGTTCCCGCTCTCCAGGTACTACAACACCAAATGCCTCTAACATGTAGAGATTGAAAACACAGAAATCTAAAAGTGACACTGCTCTAACTAGATCTCCTATACAACACCGAGCACTTTATCCAGTGATTTCTACGCTGCCCACAATATCTTGTCAGGCACAGACCACAGTATTAACACACAGCGCTGGAGACAGAAAATCCATCCTAGTAGTTTCTAAGTTGAATTTATCCAAATTCAGTTTCAAGTCGCTGAACTTTCTTACAGTTTTGTTTCTTATATCAAAAGAATTTCTCTACCAGCAAAGATCTTCTGTTTGCGGATACTTTTACGTCATGGTAAGTCACCTCCTGACCCATCTTGGGCAAACTAAAGAGATTTTAGTCTTTAAGGCTCTTCTATACAAGCCAGCTTTCCCAGCTTTAAAGCTTGTCTTGTAAACTACAGGCTGAATCTACAACCATGATGCCTTAACCAGTTCCTCACCAAGCAATAGTGCTGGTCCATAAGAAACATGTAAACTCAACAAGAAAGCAATTAAGTCAAACATCTGCTTACACAAACCCAACAAGCAGGAGGATAGCAATAACTTCAGAGTATTATGTACCTTGAAAGCACCGTGGCCATCAGAGTCCAGCAGCCTCCCCAGCCCCACCAACACCTTCGGGTCCAGCAAGCCTTGCATAAACCTACCTTGCTGACTTCTGTAATCCTGGCAGCTCGCTCTTTGGTGGCCCAGGCCATGTGCGAGCACTTGGTAGCCCACTCGTGTGCGGGTGCCCACACGCACACCCACGCTCCCCTCCATGCCCGGTTCTTCTCGGATGCACAGTCACTCACTCCTCCAGCTTTGCTGAGCTTTGCTTTCTGCCTACCACTGCCTGTGGATTTCCACTAACTGGAAGGTTTGGCTTGAACGAAGCCAGCCCAGAAACTTTTGCTAATGGAAGAAGAGAGACAATAGCGATACGCAGGTGCTTCCTCCCATTTAAAGTGTTTACTTGTGCAGCTTAACACAGTGACGTTATTGTGAACTAGATCTGCATGCTGGTTTACAGAGTTCAAAAGGTAGCACATAACAAAAGGAACCCCAAAATATTGCTTATTAAATGAAACGCCGCAGATTAAGGGGTTTTTTTTCTCCTTTCCTTTTAAACTCTGCTTCCTTTGCCTATGCCAAGTAAGAGGGTTTTTCCAACCATACAATAAAAGCAGTTTCAAATGGGAAATGATACATACCATACCAAAACAAAACAAAAAACCTAACACAGATGCAACGATTTATCAGCATATCTCCACTGCCTATGCAGCAGATCCTTGTGGCATGGAAAGGACAACTGTCAGCTACCAGTGAAGGCTAAACTCCAGTCCATTATAACTGCACGCACTCCAAGAAAAATCCAAAAGATCACGAGAGAAGGTAGGGTATAGCTAAGCCACAACACAGAGCTGAGGAAAACATCAGTTCAAAAAGAGGAACAAAGGCCTATTTGTTTTATGAGATAAAACAAACAATTCAGCTGTATTGCACAGTAAATCATTTGGCTTAGGACCGAAACGGGAGGTGGGGGGCGGGGGGGAAAAAGCCGCATCTGATTCTAATTTTGTTTTTTCTAAGCTTACATTTCATGAATCAAGATGTTTACTAGTGGTGCCAGGCACTCAAATCCATGATTGGACCTTGTACATAGGAAGTATCAGATGTACTGAACATCTTGCAGTTCCCTCTACTGCCAGTGAAGGCTCAAAGATACTCAGTACTTAACAGTAAAATAATAACAGCAACAAGATGTGTCAGGATACTTTTCCCAGTATCTAAATAAATTCAGAAATCCAATTGTAAAGACACTGATTTGTGAAAATCTCAGTTCTTCCACAGCACCGCTTTCTTTCTGTTCAAGAAGTTTCAAATAAAATATCCTCATAATTAAGATCCTGCAACTTAAGACTGCACCTCATTTTCTGGTAAAACTATACCACAGAATGCCAGACGTGCTGAAACCAATAGCACACACACTCTCATTCAACCCCATTCTCTTAATGTCAAAATAAATAGAACTGAGTCCTTTAATCCTGCTGTGCTATTTTGCCCGTTCCTCCTAGTTGCCACTATTTCGCATGTGCTTTCCATCGATTTTCCTTCTTGGTGGGAACACACTGAATGGGATTCGGCACTTTGCTCTCTGCTATCGTCTTCTGTGAGATCTGGTGGGATGATTTCTCGGAGTATGTCAGATCCAAACTCCTTCCATTCTCTATTATCAGTGAAACTAGAAATGGCAATTAAAATCACTCTCTCCATTGCTCTGTCATAGGCATGTGCTGCAAGGTAAGTGGCAAGTGCTGTTTTCACTGATGCAATTGACAGTAATTCAATGACTTCAAATCAGCAAGTTAATAATTTTAGAATTGCCTTCTTCATGTAGCTCAGCAATCCTGTGTCCAGCTTACTGGACTTTGTGAAGAACATCAGCAGATGTGTGCTAAAAACAGCTGCAGCAACTCCTGAACCCAACCATTGACTAAAAGTTTGGACCAAACCCATCTTACCTGTGCTGAAATTGTCTGTCAGCACTCTCACCCCCGCCACACACACTCCTCATTTGAAACAGCACTAGCGAACAGCAGATGGGCTTCAAAACCTCCTGAATCACCACACCTGTTCTGCAAACAAGTCTCTGGCAAGAAAAAGCTAAATGAGCATCTACGGTCATCTCAAAGGCACCCATAAAAACAAAAGCAAGGCATTGTGTGCACTGTGTCCTCAGGTATAAACTCCAGTCCAGGGTAACTGCTAGGACGTCTCTGCCCCAAATTGCTCAGCATCACCATGTGCAGCCCACCCCAAATTGCTCCACCAGCCCTTCCAGCAGCCCTGCAGTGGGGGGCCAGGGACCTTGCAAGGTGGCAGGCAGGAAGACAGCACTCCTGTGTCTCTTCTGTTGTTAGTTTTAGTCTTGCTGGACACAAGCAACCTGTGTGTTCTATCTTTATGGCTCTCATTCTACTGCTGCATGCAGTTCCTAAAGGGACGTAAGATGTCACTGCTTTAGAGAAGATTCGACTGGAAGACAATTTAATGCACATTCACTGAAAGAGAACATTAGAAAGTAAACAGCTGAAAGTAACTTAATTACCAGCAGTGGCTCACGAACACTTACAGAATCACCAAATCAGAGAACGGTTGGGGTCGGAAGATCATCTAGTCCAAGCCACCTGCTAAAGCAGGTTCACCTAGAGCAGATCACACAGGAATGCGTGCTTAGAAATGCACAGAAATACTGAGATTTATTACATACTGCCTTGGGCGGGTGGGAGGACAGCAAGAGGAGGGAGGAATTCCTGGCTGTAAAATGTCTTAAATGCCAAAACCCAAATGAGTCTTTACAAGATCTGCTACCTGTACTTGCTCTGAGGCTGAAAGAAGGGGGGCAGCCAGGGGCACAAGCCATTGCTGAGGAACCCCAGCATCCTCTGGGACAGAGATGCAAGTCCAGGGCTCAGTCCCACTGGGGTGGCCGGAGGGCTGCGGGAAAGCTGCCCCCTCCCAGTGCCGCTGCTGAGCTCCATGTGCCAGTGCGTTAAGCCCTAAACAGTTCAGTGGGATGATGGGATCGGGTGGGACAAGTTGGGAACAACATCAGGAAAAGCTTTTCCAAAGTTCTTAGTATGACAAAAAGAGGATAAGTCCTGCCTTACAAATAACAGCTATAAGAAAATACCTCTGCAGGGAAACACTTCTGCAAAACCCTGAACTCATTTTTGTTCCAACAGACTGAGAACAGAAGAAACAATTCACCTCCAAAGGACTGCAGCCTGAAAGACCTGAATCCTGCAAGCAGCAATGCACACAAGTTGGAAGCAAACACAACTGGAGCTGGCAAGAAGAACAAATTAAAGGTTTTCATTGTGGCAAATGAGGCTTTCAAAACAACAGCAGTAACAGGATGTTCAAAACTTTGTTGTATTACTTTTATGATTCCTCCCAGCAGCATGCAACAAAACAAGTCTGAGCTGTAATCAATTTCTTACAGACTTGTATAAACATTATAGGAATTCTGTCCTGTGTAATACTTCTTGCTCTCAAGGCTGCAATAAATAAATCAATTACAACCCCATTGCCACTTTGTCTTCTATCTCTCCATCTCAAGTCACTGCTTTTATTTCTTTTAAGATACCAGTGTAACCACTTTCAGCTTCAACAAACACTTTAAACATAAACGGTTGCTAAACTTTAGGCAGAGCGAAGCATTTTACAGTCACAGGGGAGGAGTGGGGAAAAAAAGCTATTTTCCACTGTTAACACCACCTTCCATTCATTTGCAATCCCTCTCCAGCATCAGCGAAGGGAACTCTGGCAGCAAATCTCTCAACCAACAATTTGGAGATAATTGGGCCTGGAAAGTCCAGGAGATGGTAGTCGCTATAGTCACATTTTCAAAAGCTACGTAACAGGCACCCTGGCCATGGACACATCAACTGCTGAGGATTCAAACACTGGCCCTTGTATGTAAAATATTTAGCTGGCAAGCCACCTTCTCCAGTACCACCTCACTGCTTAAGGACAGTGTTGAGGTTGCAACTTATGAAGGCAGGACAGGACCAGGATGCTCAGCTCCAGGAGAGGCACATGCCATTGAATACCTATCCTTTGAAGGTAGAGAGACCTCCTGGGAGATAAATCACTCCCCTCCAGGACCTCACTTCAGCCTGTCCTCAGGCCCTGCCCAAAGCACCTCACACAGCAGATAGAGGCATAACTATCATGCCG
Organism: Caloenas nicobarica; assembly: GCF_036013445.1. Classification (NCBI taxonomy): domain Eukaryota; kingdom Metazoa; phylum Chordata; class Aves; order Columbiformes; family Columbidae; genus Caloenas; species Caloenas nicobarica. The sequence goes on along the minus strand of NC_088255.1, from coordinate 15,049,470 downwards.
GATCCCAAGTCGTAGGGACATCTGAGAGGAGAATTACCAGGGCACATTTCAGGGTCAGGACTCAAGGCAAAACCTGAACTGGGCCCACAACCATTCAGAGGGCTCCAACAGAGCTGTATGTCACTTAGGCACTGAACTGTCTTGTTTCAAGGCACTGGCTTCATTTCATCTATGAAGAAAGGCCATAGTTTGCCTGACCACGGGTCCACCTACTCCATAGTCCTGCCTCGAGGAACAGCAGCAGTGACTGCTTCAGGAGGAATCCCAGAAGAAGACAAGGGCATGGTGGTACTTCCCCAGAGAGTACCCCACCTGGCAGAGGCCATGACACAAGGACCACCCAAGACAGAAGAGTTGTCTTGGTATAGCCTTGGTTGGGTTTCTCCCAATCATTCTCTCCCTCTGTTTCATCCAGAGAATGGCAAATTCACCCCACCAGTACGATAAAGCACCAGGGAAGGTGGGGGACGGAGGAGGAGAAGAGACACCTGAGCCAACTTCAAAGGTTTTGCATCCTTTGAACACTTCACTCATACATAATTGAAAGGGGTATATGTTTGGACTAAAAGCAAGTAGATTTTTTTCCCCACTACCAGAGCCATCATGTGAGGGATGCTGTAATACGATAGCTTTGGGGGAGGTTTGCGAACTTGGAGAATTTACTGAGAAGTAAACTACTACTGACAGCAAGTGGACCAGAGCCCAGATCCCTGAAAAGTTCTGACAATGGGAGGACCCAGAAAAAATAAGCCAAACTTGACCCAACACTGGGGGAGGCCAAGAGGAACACATGCATGTATTTTATTTCACGCTAACCTCCATTTGACCAAGTTATGCAAATATACCTCTGCTTGTCCTTAGTACACTTCTAGAAACTGAAGGAGAATTTGGAAGGCTTCACAATATAGCCAGACCTGCTGGTCACTGCATTGCGACTGAAATCAAGGGCTTCAAGAAATGAAATACGAAGCAGGCAAGAATGGCACATGCAGCCCGTAAAACAAGGGAAACTGCATCCAAAAAAGTAATCCAAGCTTAGAAGAGAAAAAAGAGAAAAAAGAAAAAAAGTACTTAGAGATTTGATATGTGATCACTAGTTCCTTGTGGGCAGAGAAGCAGTATCTGGTCCCCAGAGAATATATCCCAGGGCAGTGAGAGACACAGGAGCAACATGTCACTACAGCCACAGCATCGACGCAACAGGGACCAGCTACACCTGCCACTGCAGGGAGCACAGCAGGGACCTGCAGCCTTTATGGCTCGGGAAAACACCAAGCACACACACAGCACAAATGCAGGGCTTTTGCCTGATAAAAAGAACAAACCGAGATGATGCCCGGACTGCCCTCAGTGCAGGAGGGATCTGGCATGTCCTGTTTTAAAGGATCACACATACTGCAGCACTGGCAGCTCTGTGTTGCTGTATTGCTGCTGCCCTTAGAGCAGAGGCTCCCCAGGGGCAGGAACCCACCTTCACTAATGGATCTACACCATCTCCCACGCTTGATTCCACTAAGGCTCCATTCCCAAAGCTATTCAGAAACTGCTGCCATTAAGATGGTACACTTAAACCTGATTTCGGCTTCCCCTTTCTTAAATCAGTGTAGCTCAGACATTTACTTATCGCTAAACCCTGCAGCGCTAGGTCAGCTGAACTGTGCCGATATTAAAGTGAGCTTGATGTAAACCCTGTAATTTTCTAATTGACTTAGTTAACAGCTGCTTTTTTCCAATATAGACAACACATAGAACAATGACATGAAGACTCCCTAGATTAATAGAGTAACTGAAATATGGGCTTGTGAAGGGATGTAATTCAGCCGAGGGCAGGAATGGAAGTCAAACCCCTAAATCCTTACACACACCAACTTCAAACAACCAGCTTCTGCAGCTGAGAACAGCAACCATCCCACATCCCCTGCAACATCAAGGGCAGAGCAATGCTTTGTACAGCTGACCCTGAGCTGTACATGAGAGATGATCCAGCCAAAGGCACACTCCCTGGGGCCGGCCAGAAGAAACACAGCACAAGACAAGTGAAAAATAAAGAAAACTTAAGGCGTTTTCCCCCTTGGAGGTTCACCTGGTCCTACCACCTCTCCTGCATGTCCTGCCCATGGCAGAAGATGCTGCCCATGGAGATGGCCAAGGCTTGACCTGAGCTTCCCATGGGGAAGGTTCAGCTCAGGCCTCTGCAGCATGACAAGCTGTGAACCAGCAATGCAGAGGAGAGAGAGTCACTGCTTGAGCGCACTGATCCATACAGACAGCAAGAGGCAGGGAAGGGAAAAAAGAATATGCACTAAAAATTCTTTTGACAGGGTGAAAAATGAAAGCAAAGTGAAACACAGCTCAATCTGTCAAAACAAAATTACGGCAAGCTCACTGAAAAGAAAGAAAAAAAACCCACACCACACAGCACAACTTGCATTTTCTAGTAGGCAATAACTGGTACATTTGTTTTCTTGAAGATAAGCAGGTGGGTTAAGTTTGCCAGACAACACTGAGCAGATTTGAAAGGTAATCACATCAGAAGCACAAATGATCAAATTTTGCACAACCAGGGACATTAAGGACTTGCTTGCTTCCACCTTGTAATTCAAAAGACTCTCAAAGAAGTTTTTGCAGTTGCACTGTTGGGCTGATGGATGGAATCCAAAGTGCCTGATCAAGACAAGTTTTGCCCTTACCCTCTGAGTTTGCCATTCACAGAAGAGGAGATATGATGCTCTTAGTAGCAAATGAGTCACAAATTGGCACGGCAAAAGATCCTATACACTGCATTTTTGGTCAGGGTGGTAAAGGTCAACCTAATATTCAGAGTACAGAGAACCCATTAACCTGGTAAGAGAGTCCTAACGATGTTTCCCTGAGGGTATTTTGAATGGTGAGGCAGCTCATAATTAGCTTAGGTGGGCCAACCTAATTATTCATGGCCTGAGGAAGCATCTCACGATGCAAGAGGGGTACAAGATATATATTTATAGTTCTTTCCTGATAAGCTCGTTACAAGCTTACAGAGATGAATGACCACATCGTTTGACTGTTTTCTTGTAACCCGGAGATGCAGGCAGTAATGAGTGAGACAGAACAAAGGCAGGGGCTGCATGGGGCTCTAAGTGGTGAAAAAAAACAACACACAAAAAACAACCACACACCACCACACCAAAAAAAAAAATCCAAAACAGCCTTCTGTTACACAATGTGAAATTGCAATTTGCTAGCTTCATTTTGAAATGGACAATTACATGCATGCCCATTTTATATAACTGTGTGAACAAGCATTTCCATAAAACCCATTTTAACAAGGCCACAGGCATGAAAAATAGGAAATAAGACGGGGGAAATGGTTAATGTGCAACACCCCATATATACTCAGAACTGCATTCACACATTAAAAACTTACAACCATTCTTCCAAATAAATCATCATTAAAAAAATTCTAATTTCCTAATGTTTCCATTCCAGCAGACCTTTGCCTGCTCAAACCTTTCTATTAGCTGTAACAGGGCTGCAGGTGCACACAGAAATCAGACTCAGATTTGGCACAAGATACATGGGAAGAAAAAGATTTTTTTAAACATTTCCTTTTTCTGTTTCTCATTTATTTTTATTCAGGGCATCTTCTAACATGTCTAAGTCTCCCTAGCGCATGCAGCTTTTCTAATTGCATCTGCATTGTTTTAACTTCTCCTCTTTATCACTCTATTGGTTGCCTATTTTTGCAAAGGCTGAAATTCTACCTCTTCTGGTTTACAAATTCTCTGTCTTCTCCCTCGAGGTTTCCCGTTTCATTAGAAATTAACCCTTCCGTGTTACAGATCATCCTTCTCATAGCCAAGTGCCTGGTGTCATGTACCCTTATTCCCACAACACCCTTACACAAAGTTGAGAAGAACAAGCCATCCTTGGTGCCAGCAGGTTAGGGCCACTTCATTTAGGCAAATATTTACATACATAGGTGTCATATTTCATAATCAAATATTTATAAGTGTGGGGTAAATGTTGAGGAACTCTATCACACTGACTTCAGTTTCACAACTGATTTTCAGAGGACTGTGATCCTGCTCCTCAGCAGGAGCACACTAGAGAAGATTCCCAGCAGCATCTGAGACAACCCTTTCTGTGAAAGGGGTGGAGAGAAAATGAAATTTAACCCATGGCTATAATTCCTGCCTTCTGTCTCAAACTCTAAGTCTCATTCAAGTCGAGTTCATATATTTCAGTAGATGAAAATACTGAAGTCATTAGGATCTGGTGAAGGAGAAAAGGAACACATATGCAGATATCCAGCAGTGTAATTCAAACATCAACATCACCTTTTGTTAATTTTTACAAAGTCTAATAAAGCAGCAGCCAGAAGCACCAAGCGGCTCTAATGAGTGTCCTGCTGTTGACCCTCAGTCAGCCGGGTACCCATAGAGGACACACGTGTCTCCTCCTTGGTCAGGGCCCGGGAATGTCCATCAGCAGGTTGTGAATTCCCACCTTTGGGAGCAGAGAGCAGCTCAGCTGGCTGAGGAGAATCAATCCTGCCAGACAGACTGTGTGGGTGCAATATTTGGACATTTCTGACTTAGCTTTGCCTCTACAGAGCAGAAACAACAGGGAATTCATAGGGACTCCCGTTCCTCATCACCTCCTCTATTTCTGTATAGGGAAAAGTAGTTTGAAGGTGCAAAGCAAAATATATTCTTTTCTATTTTCCATTATGATCAGAGAAAGTCTAATAATTCTTTCAGTATTTTCGAAAGTTACTAATTATGCAGCTCCTTACTGTGTTCATTTAAATTTGCTCTGCACAGTGTCTCAATTAGCATGATTTATCTGCAGGCAGTTAAATCACATGAACGAGACTTGGAGACTTCCAGCTCCAAGCAGAGCAAACATGTACACCACACATGTAAAGGCATTTAGGCAGGTCTCCAGTTTAACTGTATTTTGCACCATTAAACCAAAAAAAAGCCCTCATAGACTTGGTTGATAGAAGTTGCTGCTAGAGCCTGCACCAATGCGCCCTGTGCCAGCTCAGGAGGTACCTTTGCAGGCATGTATGTGTGCTGTACATGAACACTCACACTGACTCAAAGATAAGCCCTGGACTATCTCAGCGACAATCTCTTCCCATCTCCTTCTGTGGAGCATGACAGGGTTAGTATCACCACCCCCACGAGAGGGTCCACACCTCCATCCTTCTACACGATGCCCTCCCCAACCTCAGAACAGACTCTCGGTCCCCCTGCGAGCCCTCTCCCTGCCAGGGATCCCTGCCATGAACACCCGAAACGGGGTGTTCACCCCAGAGACGGCTCCTCACAAGGACCACACGCTGAAATATCACCACGGTGGCTACCCAGCAAGTCACAGTGTCTCACCATGCAGACATCTGAGGACACACACTGGCCACAGCACCACCGCAGTGGGACTGAGCTGATGCCTACATGTGCTCCAGAAGGGCACTTCTCAACTACCAAATAATAAATAAAGTCAAGAAAAAGCAGTAAACGCTGTCATAGCTTTATCACCTGTTGGGACACAATTTCCAAAGAAACATTCATCTAGAAAAACCAGCCGAGTCCTCTCCATCTTCCAATTTCTCTGAAGACAAAGTGGGAATAATATCACCAACCAGCACAACAGTTCATGCTATACATTGTGAGTGCAAGTCCACAGTCTGTGGGATGCAGAGCACAGCTCTAATTTTCAATCAAACCCGGCCCCACATCGCAATTTTGGTGCCACATTATTTGTACTTTTTAATCCATTAAAATCGCAACACATTCTTCCAAACCAACCTAGTCTTGCAAAATAGTTGTTAAATCTGAGAAGACTGGAAAATAAAAGTCTTTGATAAATACACAGAAATTCCCTCACCCTTTTGTAAAGGGTAACTGGAAATGACCTGCACTTTCACAGGGTAAAATCTGGGAATTGCCACCCCAGCGGTAAATGCCATGACAAACCCTGCTTCCTTCCTTATCTGTGGCCAATAAAAGGCAAAACACTACAGAAATTAGTCACCTCCAATTTCCACTATCGGCAAAAACCTTAGCAAAGAGCACATTTTCCATGATACCACCCCCCTCAAAAGCATTTACAGAAACAGATTTTTTTTAATTACAAAACAGAACAATTCATGCCTGGGGGCTCACCAGCCTGTGCCGGGGGAGAAGAGCGATATCTCAAACTTCTCCTGAGCCCAAGGAAGAACATTTCCACACCTGGCTGCCTGCCTGGCATTCCAGCTTTGCAGCCTCTGCTCGCAGCCCAGTGCCAAGTTGGGTCCCTGCCCGAGGAGACCCACATGCTTCTCCTTAGTCCCTTCCGAGCCCCACATGCTCCTCCTTGGTCCCTTCCGAGCCCTTCAGGCCATTCCCCAGGAGGACCAGGAACGCTGCATTTTCCCTCTCCCTGAATACACAGCCATGCCACAGCAAGCCAGCTCTCCTCTTTATCTCATGCCTTGGCTTCAAAAGCTTGGGTTTCTCTGCTGATCACCTTCTTCCTGCCAATACGCTTATTTCTGGACACCACTAACTTTTTGCATTTAACATATTCAGATACCCTATGTGTCCTTTTCACCACCACATCTGCACCCAGGAGCCGAGGTGGTCTCTATTTTACCCCTCCAGTGCTGCCCTCCTGCTTTAACAGAGCTGGCTGTTACATAGGGTTGGGCAACAAAAATATAATTATAGGAAAATGTACTTAGGAAGAACAGATTCCTGAAAGAAGCAGGAACAGTGGGAGAGATGAAAGCAGGTTTGTGCTGGCAAGAGCACGCAGCAATGGCCGAGTGACCAGATGCCAAGCTGGGGAGGGCACCCTTGCCTGACCAAGAGCTAGCTGTTTTTCTTTGGATGGTTGAAACCATCCATGAAAACTGTGTTTCACATGGAGAAATCTCCCCTGCACATGGCTGGCCAGCAGCACACCCTGCTCCCACCATCACTTCAAAGCAGCCCAGGTGGTTTCAGCTCTAATCCAGCTGTACCCTCAAAGACCATCTCCAGCATCCAAAGAGGCACCTTCCAGTCTCTCTTATGGCCTGAGCAAGTGACATCTCCACTCCTGAAAGGAGATGCTCCCCTCGTTGCTGCCGGCCAGCAGGGCTGGGCAGAGCTGCTCATCCAACGCTGATCCAACCTGCCCAAGATCAGGGCTCTGGTGTTCCTCCCATCGCCTACCACCACCCAGCACACAGCACCACAGGACCACACCACAGCAGACACTAGACTGGGAGCCTTGTTGGCTGTTTCTGAGAGACCTGAAAGTGAATTGTCCCAAATGATCAGCAGAAGGCTTTGGGCCACCTGAGCTGAGAATCTTGGATGAGGTTTGCTTATAAGGTACATTAGTGGAGGCTAAAAATGGGGCATTTCAACTTCCAAGGCTTAATCATTTCACACAGAATTAAAGCGCTTACTAACATGTATGCATTGGTGGACAGCAAACTGCAACAAGAATAATGGGAAGGCAAGAAAAAAAAAGAAAGGCAAATTAACAAAATAAAGCCAATTCCGATGGCATGAAATTCTCATCAGTCCTGGATTAGCCTGTACTCCATTTATTGACTACTCTGGGTTTTGGATTTGTTTCCCTAATTCTAAGAAGGTACTTTGAGAAATGCGGCATTTCTTCCCCCGTAGGAAAAAAAAAAAAACACCACCTCAAATGCACTGCATATTTTTAAGATTAATGATCCAAGGTCAACCTCTTGAAAGGAGCTACAGTGGTGAAATATTTTTCCAAACCACATTTCAATGAAGGAGGAATTTCACCTTGACTTGCGATACTTGTTTTTAACCTAGGTAAATTCTGGGGCTTATTTTGGCTCTTTAAACAATATCAACCAAGAGGATTAAAGGACTGCTCACCCCGAGGGCAGTGCCTGCTCCTCCAGCTGCAGTAGCCCCAAGACGCCCGTGGGTGCTCCCCCTCTCTGTATTCACATCAGCCCAGGTGACTCGATGGAGGAGATTATGGTGCATTTGTATCAGCCTGCTTGGCTGTGAGGAGGGCAGAGTCTAGCAAAGGTGGGCATGCAGGGAAACGAAGATGAAAAAGAAGAAGAAGAAGGAAAAAAAAAAAAAAAGGAAGAAGAAAATCCAGTGTCCTTTAAACTGGCAAAAATTCCCTGGGCGGTGCAGAGAAACCCCTTGTTCCTAATGCCAGCAAGTAGACCAGACCCTCAAGACTCAAAATCCAGAAATCCATCTCAAACCTGTGGCTTGTATTTACATTTTGCAAAAGAAACCCAGCAGAAGAAATTCCTCCAGAAACTGCTGATCTCTGCAAGCTCCAAGGACACATAAAGAAACTTTTACACTCTCTGTTTTAAAGTCTCAGAGCAACAGAAGAGGGCTGTTTGCTTTTAAAACCTGTTCCCAGGCTGAAACCCTCAATTCCAGATGAGACTAATGCACAGAGATGTTTACAAGCCTCTCCAATGAGAATTTTATAAACGGAAGAGCCGACACAAGCTGAACTGTAGCCTTGAGTGTTATGAGCGCGATACGACATTCTTCCTGTCTCCAGAGGTGACCCATCTCTTACATGTCATTTCAGCCTCACACATAAGCGTTAATTTGGGACCAATGACTCACAATTCCTGTTTTCCAGAACATTCCAACCAATATTGCAAGGAAACCTGCTGTGTTGTGGTGGGTTTTTTTTCTTCCCCCATAGCTGAGTGACTGGGTAAGAACAGGAAAGGCAGGAAGAAGTAAAAAATTAGGAAGAAAAAAAAAAGATAAACAGTTCTGTTAACCTTTCCTGAGCCTTCCCAAGTGATGTGCTGGAGAAGGTCGCCCCCCTGCCCAGGTCACAGGGCATGCAGAATCTTTGCATCAAAAGGCCAAGTGCTCCTTGGAAACATTAATTACACCTGGTTGACCTGGAGCAAACTGAGGACAAACAGACCCAAACACTCAAAATCCCAGATGCACCATCATACACTCAGGCCCTACTAGGAGTTGCACCACATTGCCTGGCTGCCGTGGGCTCAGAGGAGGAACATTTTAAGTTTTTATTAGGCCTAAGCAAGTAGTACATCACACCGCCTGTCTCCACAAGCACTGAAAATGTATATACAGAAAAGAAGAAAAAAAAAATAAAAAGGCAACTGATCGCTGAAGTAGGCTGGGGGAACGCCAGCATGGGCATCTCCAGCAGAACAAAAGCTCTCCCCAGCCAGCCCCAGCCTCCAGCACAGTCCTGAGGAGCACGTTACTGCAGCAGAAGTGAGGACCTGCTGCGGATATCAAAAACTCCTGATGGCTCCCAAAGCTGCTGTTTGCAGGAGGTCGCTCTTTGGCTTCAGTGCTGTTTGCACATCGTTGCCAAGGCTGAAAGCTTTTTAAATGCTCTCCCTATCTAAACAGCACTGAAGCAACAGGGCTCCACAGGTGGAAACCTGTTCAACAGGTCCATGCAGATGCCATGGGATGGAGCAGCACCCAACAGGTCCATCGCTGCCGGGACCAGGATTCTCTTAAAGAATGACATAAAAATGCAGATGATGCAAGATTTCTAGTGGAGACAGGCTGAAAGGCTCCCAGGTAAGGTGGGACCATATCACACCACAGTTTGGACAGACACTAAGGGCCACTTTTCCCATGCCCCAGGGATCTCACAGCCCTGCGTCCTGCTCCTGCAGGTGTCACCTTGGTAGATTAATCCCAGGGGAATGTCTTTCCCATCCACCGGTAAACAAAAAAAGGGATTAAGTGATAAAATTATCTACTACCAACTCAGATATAAAACTACAGCCAGCCTGCACTCCTGGTAGAGAAGAATGCAAGCAAACATTCAAGGCTCCTTCAAGATTTCTCGTCAGCTGCTTTTCCTTTCTGAGGAGCATCGCTGTTTCTGAAGATGTTGCCGAGCCGATAATAATTGCTACCAAAAGTGACATTACTTCATTTCCTCTGGAAAACCAACAGCTCTTCCAGCTCCTCCTTCCCTGTCTTGCTCTCTCATGAGCAACATGCTCAGATCTCCAGGAAGGGGGTAAGGTCAGGAGCAAACGCCTGGATCGCACCCAGACTAGCAGCCCAGAGAGAGTAATTCCAACAGAAAACATTTACAATATTCTTGGTATTAAGCGCTTTTGGCCAAGATGAAATTTGTTAAAGTTTGCACTTTTGTTTTTTTCAGAGCTCTGAAGTAATTTCTTTCCCCAAAGCCACCTGAATTCGTGGGAAAAGGGAGATTTTGAACATAGAAATGAGCACAGCTAAATAACAAACTGAGGCAATTGCTCAGACACTGAAGCCTGATCAATTATTCTCTACAGAAGCAAAGTACTAACACTAGAAAGGCAAATTGTTGTACCTATACTGATAGTCTAACCTCCTGAGATTAATCCTGTTTCAGTCAAACCCTTACCCAAATACAAATAGGAAAACTAAATATACAAGCAAGCAAGCATCTAAAAAAACCTTGACTGCAATTTGGCTGGACAAGAGCTTTATGAGGAGCAGCTGGTTTATCCCTGAGATTTCTGAATTATTTTATTAGGATCCAAGAGCTCTTAGAAGAGGCTGACAAAACCCCATTAAACCACCAAACATTTAACAGTCCCATTTATTATATTTTTGCCCTTCCCCCTCTTTCCAACACAAATCAATTGTTGGTTTGTTTTTGTTTTCTTTTTCTTTCCCAACTTCACTGATTCTGCACACAACGAATTTCTATCACAATATTGGATGGGGAGCACCTCATCTATTAAAATGCCATCAGTATCAGCTCTGTAGGTGATGACTTCAGGGGGGAAACAACATTGCTTGCCCTCCCCCACCCCTTCTACATCTTCACATTTTCTTGCAAGGAAAAGGGCACTGTGCTCTCAGACTGGAACTGATAAAAACCACTATGGAGCAAAGAAAAGCCTAAAGGCTGAAGGAACCAGTTTTAACTCCTTCAGAAAAATACCTTTTCTAAGACCAAGTCTGAAGAAAACAGTACCTAGGGAAGATACCCGATAAAGACAGAAGTATCACAGTTCATGGAAGGTTTTTTTGGTGCCAGCTGCAATCCAACCCACTTTCTTCCACCAAGTTTTTATAATTTATTGAAACAAAAAGACTCCAAAGAAAACACAGTCAAAAAGCACACTTAAACCTCAAAGCCAGACTTGACAACGCTTCCAAACAAGCTGGAGCACACTTGTAGTGCATATCTCCCATTCGGATGTGATGTATTTGCCCCAAGAGCAAAGGTCCTGCCCTGCGCTCCCAGGCACCAGCCCTGGACCGCTGGCCCAGCACAAAGGCACCAGCTTGTCAGTTCAGGCAAAAGGTTAAATCCAAGCTTGCAGGTTGGCACATGCCTTATTTGAGAGATTTTAAAATGAAGTAAGAGCCATCAGGTCTTGGACAATTGCTGAGAGGGAAGTGTGGGAGAATTCAGGATATCCATGGCACTGGGCTGCCTGACAGTCCTTAGCTGAAAACCCTCAGAAATATTCCCACTGCTGGCTTTTAGCACAGAAGCACAGCAGTGTGATGACTGATGGCCACATAAAAGCCATAGAGACAAAGATATTTTAAAGTCTTTCAGATTATTATTCTTTAAACAACACAGCAGAGTTTCCCACCCATCAGTGACTGGGACAGACATCCCCCAGCACTACAACACTCCTGCGGTCCCTATTTGTGTCTTGCTGTTTGGGTGAAAACCATGGATCTGAGGCAAGCAAACACAGATGGGTAAGAAATGACCGAACACTGGTTATTGGGATTTAAACAGCATCTAGGAAGGAGCTGCAAATAGAGGTGGAGAAAGGAAGGAGAAATCCCTTCTCCTATAAACCCTCAATGCTCTGATGCTCCGTGCTAAACACCACTGCTGGCAGGTGAGAGCGTCCCAGCTGGACCAGACAAGGCACAGGACATGGGGTGAAGCGGTGACAACAATGCCTCCTAAAGAGCTCCAGAGAGACCTTCTTCCCAAATCCAGACTTAATATCGATGTATATTCTGAAGCATGAAGCCATATCCCATTCGATATTCTTAATTTCATAAGGTTGGGTTTTGGTTTAGGAGACTTTTTGCCTTAGTCTCTGTTGCTCCAACAGCTTGTGTATATTTAATAACTGGCATTGTCTCAAACATTGTTGAATTCTGGCCCTCAGTAACACCGTGTGGCAAGAGGCTCTGCAAATTAACGTGGGGAAACCATTCCCTGTTTCCTTTGGAGAGCAGTGTTAAGGCTGCATAGTTCAATTCCCAGAGGCTAGGAAATGAAAATATTAAATATTCCAACAACATCACTAAAGAAGTAATGTTTTACATATATGTCATTCCAATCAAATATTTTTCCTGTTTAATCATTCAGCTTTAATGCAGCTTGTGCTGGTGTTAAAGGTTCACACAGAAAAAAAACAGAAAGGAAGGATCTCATACAGGAATCCCATACAGGATATAATATAACCAGGCAACCACTATTGCAGACACTCAAATTTCACGTTTTCTAATTTTGTTGATTCTAACTAGACAAGCTTAATGGCACAGTAATTATATAAATTACCTGGAATACATAACACTGCATTTATACATAATAAATGAACTGTTAAAGAGGAAATGCCAATGGCATATCATAATCAACTTTTTATTCAGTTTCAGTCTTAAAAAAAAAAAAAAAAATCTAAGCCCATGTTAACTGCAGTAAAACAATGTGCAAAACCAGCTTCTGTGCGGAGCTTCTTCCCGCAGACTTTTGCTTAAATCTGGGCAATTAGATTTCCCAGAGGCTGAGGACTGCAAACCAACAGGCACATCTCTCCCAGAACCTTCACACAAACAAATCAACTTTGCCACTCCAAAATCTAGTAAAGTCCTAGGCAGCCTTAGGTGAAGTTGCCAGACTGGCAGGACCATAACTACATAACAATAAAATAAAAAAAAAAAAAAAAAAAGAGTGAACGGGAAAATGAAATTTCCTATTTCAAAGCTGTCACACAAAATTTAAAAAAAAAAAAAAAAAAAAAAAAGAAAAAGAGCGGGGGGGGTTGTTTCAACTTAAAACAAGCTCTCCTGACACAAGCCAAGCACAGATGCAGTACGGCTGAGATTGTCCGACAGGACCAACCAGTTAGTCCAAAGCTGTGACAGTTCATACAAACATGTCAAACTCAGAATGACATTTCACAAGCATGACACACATGCACAGCTAGTATTCAAGCAGATGCTGGTATGACCGTCTTGCATTTCTGTGTCTTTTTACGAGAGGGATGGGGTAAAGGCCAATGAAAATGAAAGAGAATTGCAGTGTCTCAGAAAAAGCTGTGAGAGCAAGACTCCCGCCTCCCCGGCATTTCTGCCCCAGACCATCAGACACCCAGAGCCACCCTGTCCTCTGCACCATCTTGCTGCAGACACCTCACACTTTTCACATTTTTGCATTAGTCCTGTAGAAAAACTCTGCTCCAGTGTTCCAACAGGCACTTTGCACCCCCAGCAGAGACCTGAGTTTGGTCTGCTTGATAACAGGTTTCCTGCCGGGGCCGAGCATCCTCCGTAAAAAACGAGGTTTGCGGCATTACTGGGGTCACCTCAACACAAAAGCTGCCTCGTGTTTTACAGTCGTAGAAAGTAAAATACCCAGGACTGTGGAGTTTCTGCCAGACTGCTGGAAGAGGGCACTTTGCAGGAGCAAAAGGTACCTCGAACGTGCAACCAGGATGAAGTCCCCATGTCACTCAACACCACAGCTTTCCTTCAACCTGCTCCTCCCAGTGAGACTTTGAAAGCAACTGGAGTTGGACAGACGTTTCCAACTCATTTTCTTGAAGAAAGAAGGAAAAAAAGAAACCTAAAAGGCCAGAAAACCACTTAAGGGAGAGCACAGACTTGAAATACATACATGTATTCAAGAAAAATCAAACCATTGGCTTTGCAGCCAAAAGAGCAAAGTATCTGACCTCAGTCTTCAAAGACAAAGAAATTCAGAAATAACACTGACTCTCGTATTACTCATCCCTACTGTGCTGGGTTGTTAAAACTCATGCAGGCCACCCAAAGTTAAAGAGAACTGCAGAAAAATGTTCAACTCAAAGGGATATGTTAAAAACAAGACCAAGGCAGGTTATGTGGTTGTTATGAAATGCATAGTATCCATCAAGAGTGTTGTATATACCATTCCTGAACTGCAACAGTCACACTCATCTGGTTATAATTTACAAATTAGCACTAGGTGAATTTCCTTACACCTTGAAACCTGAAATATCAGCTATTTTTCCCAGAGTTAACTTGGCCCTCCCTTACCTTTCAACAGTCGATACATTTTTCATGGCGATAGCATATCTTTGGCAAATATTTAAGCTCTCAGCTCTGTTCTCCTTCCCTTAGGTGGTAGTCTGATGTGCATCAAAAGCAAAATTGTCACTGGGGGGGAAAAAAAAAAATGCATCAATCCCAGTTTTATCTGACCCTTTCCTATCACTATTTGTGTTATGTCAAATGTTTGTTCAACCCCACACAAAATAAGGATGTGGAGCTGGCAGGAAAAATAGCTCAGCAAAAAGGGTTATTTTACACCAGATCTGGCCAGGGCAGCAATCACTGATGCTTGGAGAGCACAAGAGACAGCATGCGAAAAGACCAGGCTGCTGAAGGAAAGCACATAAACCCCTCTTTCTCAAACAGTTGCACTTTGGCCCTATTTTGACAGATGTGTCATCCCCTTCGCATGACAAGCACCAGCTCAGTCAGCCAAGATCCAGCAAATTCATTGCCTGATGACGATGCCCTGTGACAGGGCTGAGCAACAAGGGTACCGAGGGAGCAATGTGAGTACCGAGGGAGCAATGTGGGTACCGAGGGAGCAATGTGAGTACCGAGGGAGCAATGCGGGTACCGAGGGAGCAATGCGGTCCCCAAGGGGGGACGTGCACCCCCCTTGCTGCCTGCCAGATGTGAAAGAGAGGTGCAGGTCACAGCTCAGGCTCTGGTTCCCCTTCCCTGCTCAGAGCAGAAACGCTCCGGTGAGGTAACACGGCATGAATCAAGACTGCTCCGAGAGGGCCATTAATTACACCTCTCAAACACATGGTCATGCCCATGCCGGCCTTTTCCAAGGCTTCCCTCAGTTACAACTGTGTGAGAGAAAAATTAGTATGGATGGAGCAGGAAGGAGTTTTCAGCCACATACTCTTGGAAATGCAAAAAAAAAAAAACAAACCACAAAACAAAACAAAACAAACCACACCACCACAAAAAAAAACACTAAGCCCTTTGATTGAAATTTTCTTCCATCACAGGAACAGCATCTCTGCAGAGATCCATGCTCAAATACTCCTTTACACATGATACAGTAGTGGTTAAAGCTAGGTTGGGCACAAAACCAGACCAAACCAGCTTACTGCTGGACTGAAAATGATATAAATTCCATCAGCTCGCTGGGACAATAGTAGGACAAAACATCCCCCAAACTCACCTGCCCCCATCCCCTCTCCACAGACTGGCCTGACCCATTGATGTGGGCTAACTGCCATCAGGAGCACCAGGACATCCTCCCTCCAACCTCCCACGGACCTGGTGGCCCAGAAGGGGACATCTCCAGCCACCACAGACAAGTGTCCTAGTGCATGTTGGTCCAGTCCCCAAAAGATGGCCTTCCACATGGTACAATTCTGTCTGTGTCAGGAGACTCTACAGTTTGATCACCTTAATTTACCTTCCATCACACAAGGTCCTCATCTACGTGCTAGCAGTTTCTTATTTAAGCTCTCGTCTAGCTCCATTCCCAGTGGTTTCTGCACATCATCTAGGTCATATGCTGAGCATTGCAAGCAAAATCACCAAGTGCTGCTGGAACTTGCACTGATTTGTAACAAAATGGCTTGGAACCAACACTTTCATCAAAGGTGCTTCTGCCTCACCCTTTTGCTAAATACAAAGTGGTTTCTCTGTTGGGAAAGTCAATAAGTACCACAAATAAGAATAGTTTTGTGTAGGAGCTCTCAAAGCAGAAAACCTGGAAATCATCTGAGAAAAATCAACTTTTTCCCCCGTAAACAATCTTTATCCAACAATTCCATACTATTTTTCCTGCCTGTTTTATTTTTTCACCCATCACAAAGATGACCATGCTCTGGTCGGCTACTTTGCGCCCAGCGTTGTGCTCAGCATCACCCCAAGGAGCTACCGGTGACCCCTTCACAGATCTTAGCATAAGATGTCTCTCACCTTGGCAGAGTTGGAGACATGACATATAGATATAATAACACAAACATACATACACACACTTTACAGCCTCAACAGCCCTGCCTGCACAAAACAGTGCCCTGCAGCAGAAACGACAATGCTTCGCAACACTACAAGAACATGATTTTCCCTGGGAAGGAGGCAAAGTCACACCTGTAAACATAAAAAAAAAAAATAGAGTATTTCACCAAAAAATTACCCTGAACTTGCCAGCTACTACAAATGATTTTCCAGAGAAGCGATGTTTACAAGGCTAGCCAACCACTTCAGAGTAAATCGTCTAAGTCAATTAAATAGTACTCTGTAGCACAGGTGACACAGTGTCATGGATCATCCAGCGCTCAAACAGTAGAACTGTTGGTTTTGGTCAAAGGCAGCAATCTGGTAGTAAACACAACATTGTGTCCTGGCTGACAACTGACCAGTGTCATTAGAAAGTATATGTTCCACCAATTACAAAATTAATTAAAGTCATGTCAAGTCACTCAGTTGGAAAACAATTATTTCACTTCACTACATTAAATGAGAGACAGTGCCCCACCTTCATCAGTATGCAAATTGCAATTGATAGCTTGGAACTAACCTAGTTATCTTCAACAAACACTGGCAGGTACCCAAACCTAACCCAATATACTCCTCAAGGGTGAGATGGATGAATATCACCCTGTAAGAATCCAGTTTGGCAACAGGGAACACGTGGCAGGTGAAAATGGGATGGCAAAGAAAAAAAAACGCAGCCTCAGTGAACAAGTTCCATGGTAAACTTTCTAATTTACCTGCAGTCAAGTAAATATAATGAAAATGATGGTGTGGGAGTCCCCATGCCCAAGCTGGGGAGGGACCAATGATCTCAACCCTTGCCCTGAGACAGGATGTGTGCTGATGGATTCCTGTCCAAATAACCTTTGGAGATCGCTGCACATCTCGAGCTCTGCTGGAAGAACATCACTTACGTATTTGGGAATAGGCTGGTTGGCTGCTTTTCTTTTTAAGGAGTTTTGGTAAAGACACTACAAAACCTTTGGTAAAGGGTTGGTGGAGTCACAGTGTTATGACTTCAGAAAATCTGCGCTATGTATTTCCAAGGTAAAATTTTCACATGTCCCTGTACAGAACAGATCTTGCACCTTCTATATCACCCACGAGCTGGAATACCAGACTGCCCTCAGCTCAGCAAGCCTTTTGTAATGGGTCCAGCTGTACTTAAACACACACAAGACTACAGAGATGTAATTGGGTAAAGATGCACATTCCATTGTATGTCCCAAACAGTAATTAGGATTCTCCATACCAAAGAACAGTGCCATTTACAACTAGATAACCCCCAGATTTACCAGGAATGCAGCTCATGAGGTGCCACATTTGCTTACCTAGTTTTCCCCAGATGATGGGTGTCTTCCTCAGGGCAGCCCTCCAGCCTATTTAAAAATTGCCTCTGCTACATGAAAGTACAAACCTAGCTTCTGTAGGAGACACCTTCATCCTCCTTCTACAGCCTGTACTTAAAAAAAACATTGCAGATTGACAAGCATATGCATTGGTTTTAACGAGTGCGATGAAAAAAATGGATGAAAAAACCTCAAACAAACCCAAGATACTCATCATCCCACTTTACCCTTGAAACATCTGCAGCCCTGGGACATAGTTTATTACATTCAGAGCAGCCGTGCACATTGGACCACCTTTTATTGCTTTGGGGACTTGCATTACAGTTACCTTCAGTTTGACAAATACTGTCTCATACAGCACAATAAAAAGTTGCCTCCCAAGGAACAAGACAGAGATTTCATATACAGGGTGTTTCAAAAAGATGGACCCAATTTGAAATGACTATATCTCTGCAACCACAAACTGCCCATGAATGAAAAACTCTTACAGTCCATGCAGCAGGTGGAGAGAACATAGAGCATTTATTAAAAGGTTACTAAAATTTGATAACTCATTAAACCGTTTTTGTGTAATTGTAACATGTTGGGTCCACCTTTTTGAAACACCCTGTATATATGTGTGTGCATGTATATGAAAATAAATAATACACACACATTTGCATATGGTACATGCTGCCATTCCCTTATCAATGCAAATAGCCTTGCCCTGGTGCTTCCTGAGGCTACACAATGATAGAAACACTGTGAGATGTGAATGTGAGGAGTCTCACACCCAGACCCCCTTGTCACACAGGTATATACACTACACTACTGCAAATCCCAGGTGTTTTCCATGTTAATTCTTGAGCCTCTGCCTCCAGATTTGACCTGGCTCTGGTATGCGGGGGCCATCAACAAATGCTCCTCCACAATCTGCTGCTGATGTGCCCATCGGGCCTATTTCAGAGAAGAGTGATCTTGTTGCAGGTACAGAGGGATGAGTTTATACCTGGAAGCACAACAGCTTTAAATCTGCTGCCTCAAAAACTGTAAAAAATAAATAAATGTTTTTTACTTGTTTTGGTTCCTCAAGCTACACTCCCTCTTGCTGAATAAGGCTCAAACATACTCATTTCCTCATGATGGATTATTTGAATTAGATTCTACTCCCCTTGAAGTATGTGTCTTCTCTGGATGGTCTCCACCTCTTTTGGAGTTTCACCTTCTGCATTAGCTTGCCAGGGCTCAGCGCTGAGTTCCTCACCAACCCAGCTCTCTGCAACAGCACGCAGGAGCACTCAGCCCATCTTCCTATCAACAAATGTTCAGTTTAGCTCAACACACTGGTTTATCTGGTTTAGCTGCTGAATCTTTAGCTGCAATCTGCACTGGTTTAGATGGTTAATAAAACATTAAAGATGAAATAAATGAAAGTATTTAAATCCAGAGAGTTGCAAAGACATCATTTTCAAGAGTACCTACTACACATGATGTGCTTTCCAAATCTGATGAGGGCCTGCCTAAAAAGAGGCATTAAATATGGGCAGGTGAGGAGCCACGGGCAGCCTCATGCTGCCGTTTTCATTCCACCAAGAAATGTCCATGGAAACATCCATGAGGTGCTCAGCAGTTTCTTATAAAGATCGAGACATTAATTTCAGTCCCTCATTTGTTATCCATTTCCAAAGGCATTTTGAAACATGCACAGCTTTATTCGGAAAACTTTCTGGCAAAGATCTGATATGAGTAAGAACTTTACCAGCAAGCCCAAGGGTTTGCTCACAAGCTTCCTAGGAGCAAACCACAGCTACCACCACTCCAAGGAGCTGCCTCTGTGAGGAGAGATGGAAATAAAGTGTGGGGGGAAGATCCTCACATTGTCTGACATTTTGTGGTCATGGTGTAACCAGCCAGACAATTCCCACGAGAAAAGTCTACAAAGAAATACTGACTAGCTAATCCTATATTTTAAAATTTCCTAATGTATGGTTGCTACATTTAGCCTAGACAGTACAAGAGCACAACTGAGATTTGTAGGATTAAAACCGATTGTGCTAGCCCACTTTGATACATCTTAAATCATCATGCTTCCAGCGGGTAGATATTCAAATGCCTTTTGGAAACCTTGGTCTTTGCTTCACACCAACAACCACAGATCTGAGATGCCCAATTCTTCAATCATTTTTTAAATTCCTAACTGTCAGCACATCCTAAACCCCTAAACAAATATTGCCTTTTTACAAGCCCATCTGTACAAAACAGTAACATCTTTTGTTGACAAGCGATATACTTGTCAATACAAGGGCAAGGAAAGAACGGACCAAACCAATTTCTGGGCCTTCAGCTAAGATGCAGAAGTAATTCCATTTGACAAGCATTAATATGCTAAACTTTGCCATCTTCTGTTTAATTGAAGTTTATCAAAACTACCATCGTTTTGCACATCTTGAAGAACTGGGTATCTCTCTGGAGTACTGAAGGGTCAAGCTACCAGAAATAATAATTTTTAAAAACCCTTAAATTAAATGAAACCTGTGGGTATGAACTCCTGCTTCCATAGGTTTTGCATACATCATTTTCCTTGCTTACATCTCAGCTTGATTTTTAGCCTTTATCATATTGCTATAATGAAAAGACTAGCTTTCCCATTAATCACAAGTAAATACATTTTAAAAGTTCAAAATAATGAATTTGAGACACAAATTACTCCATCCCTGCCAGCCTGGTAGAGTCATTCAGTCTCAGCAACAAAAGGTTTCAATCAGATAGCCAAAACTTTTATCCATCAGATTTAGATTTGTCCTGAAATGCAAGACAGACTTTCCTCCTTCCCCGCCTTGCAGAGCCAAAAAGCACAGAAACCGAGAAAATTAAAACCTGCTGCATTATCCTGCAACATGCTACAAAATGTAATAAAAAGCCAAATGTCCCTTTACACTCCCCTCCTCCTCCTCAAGCTGAATTAATTTTTTTAAACAGTCATGTAGTTGCAACCCTGCCTGCATCTCCAAAAGCTAAACAATTATGCCACAATAGGAGTATTTTGTTCACACAGAAAAAAAATCCTCTAATGAAAAACTATGTTGGTGGTTGAATCAGTTTCCTTTAGGAGGAGTTGGCTGTAATCTCAGTGGGACTTGTGGTTTCAGCTATTCATACTGCTCATAGCAGTTTCTGTTTTTTCTCAAAGCAATGTAACCCAGCAACACAGAAAAAAGCTGTGATTAACTTCTTCTGAGATACAAGATGTCATGGCAATGCAAGTTGTCTCTTTGGTGAAGAGAACCATAAATCTCTATCACTGTCCTTTTTCTACATCCATCTCACATCCCAGGCGGAGTCTAAAGGGAAAGTTAGAAGTCACTGAAATTTTCTCTTTTACCTGAGAACATGTCGACTGTGGACTTGTAACTCTCAGACCAGAGACTGCAAGGAACTGCGTCTCC
The DNA here is from genome assembly GCF_036013445.1 of Caloenas nicobarica. Classification (NCBI taxonomy): domain Eukaryota; kingdom Metazoa; phylum Chordata; class Aves; order Columbiformes; family Columbidae; genus Caloenas; species Caloenas nicobarica. The sequence continues at coordinate 15,028,449 of NC_088255.1, read as the reverse complement.
CAGACCCTAATCAATAGCTCCGGCTCCTTCCCAACCACAGGAGAGCTTTAAAATTAACAAGCATTATATTAGCTGACTTTACCTAATGAATAGCTATCAACTGTCTACACACAGAAAACATTTCCTTTTATTTGTATGCAAATGTCCATATGTGGTGGAATGAAACTGAAAGGGAACATCTGTGCATCAAAATCTTATATAAATTGTGGGGTTTTTTTTAAAATGCACTAAAAAGCTGGTGTCAATCCCAATAAATTGAAAAACAAACAAACAAAAAACCACAAACAAACACCACCACACAACACGCTAAGGGGAATAATAAGAATAATATTAAGGAAAAAAATACTCTTTCTCAACATATCTTATACAACGCACTCCAGCCTTGCCCTGACCTCTGAAATACAACAGCTATAGAGTAAGGCACCTAGGCTCTGTTATCTGAGATATAGAATAATTCATAATTAATAGCTTTAAAAAAAATATATATATATACACACACACACACACAAGACCCATCTGGCTGACCCACCAATGCATAGATCTTGGAACGAATTCTCAGTTCACACAGGCCAGCGCGTCTTCGCTGTCCAAACCAGTTTGGGATCTGGTGGCTTCAGGACGCTGCAGTCCTGAACTCAGGGTTTCCACACTGCTCTCCAGCAGCAGTTATTTATTATTGCTCTGTCCCACAATGTCCCAAGCACCCAGGTGCTGCAGAAGACAGAAAGAGGCCATTCCCTGCTACCAAGGGCTACAAAATATCTTGAGAAAAACTGGCAAAGGATAAGCAGATGGGCACAAGATGAAAGCAAAGCAATCCTAGGGATGAAAATCACAGCTTTTATGTTTTGCAGAATTGACCAGGTGGATGTCTTGGGTTTTTGTTTGTGTTTTGGTTTGGGGGTTTTGTTTGGTTGGTTGTTTTTGGGGTGTTTTCTTTGTTCATTGGTTTGGTTCTGTTTTTTCAATCAAGTCAAAAGACAAGAATAAACTTATCTCAACCAAAGTAGCAATGAACAAATATCACTGCTAAAATGCATTGCCTGCTGCATCCAGACACACGCAGTATTTGCGCCTGCAGCTCCCCAGATTTCCCCCTGCCCTGCACAGCCACAGAACCTGCTGCTGCTGAGACAACACCAGCCGAGCAGAACAGCGAGAAAAAAAACCTCAAACCGGGCAAAGACAAATGCGAACGGAGCATCTTTATTCCTCCGCGCTCTTCTGCTTGGGAAGCAATCCTTCAGGAACCAGCTATCAGCTCTTAATGACTAGTTTTGCTATTCACAGGCCTCACAATGAAACAGGGGGTGGTTGAGGTTACCGTGCTGTGGTAATAATCAAATTTAAGGGGATTACAATCATTACAAGCTAATCAGGGTAGAATTATATATTTTTAATTAACAACTGCTGCGTGGTTAAGGCACTAGAATCCCCCAGCTGTCTGCTGCTAAGTGCAACCAACAGCATCCTATTTGAAGGATAAAATACATACTTTTACATGGAAAATACATTAAGGAAATAAAATTTTAAAAGCCTTTAAAAATAGTATATACTCTAAAGCCTCAACACAGATCATTGTTTTTGCTTTCGGCATTGTAAAGTTGGGGGTTTTTAAGCCCATAAATTCTTGCATTTAATCTTATACTAAACATAGGCCAAATATAAAAAGGGAATAATTTACAATACATTGTTTATATTGTTACTTCAAACCACATAGTAGTTACCCGTAAATCCTCCAGCATTTGGTATAAACACATTGTGTTTGTCTACTCATTGTAAGTCTAGAAAAGGACGTATTTCTGCAGAACCTTAAGAGCTATTCACTGCGTGAATAATAGAGACTGAATAAAACTTGTCATTTGGATTTTCTTGTAACAACACACTTTAATCCAAGATTCCCAAGTAGAGAAACAGATCTCCACAGTTTCTATAACCACCCCTGCTCACACTGTTGTATTTTTAAATTATTCTTCAGCTGCATTTTAACTGAGAACCTTTCGACGTTATCACAGAGGGACTCAACCAGGCACCAGGCCCCAGAGGTCTTGCTTTGTTTAAAAATGAAGCAAACCCAATAATCAGTTCATCTGGAAAAAAGCTAGTTTTGTTGAAGGGTGTTCAATTATAAGGAAGCTGATCAGAGCTTGCCGATGTTTGCCAAGAAGAGTTGCTCTCTAAACACCCAAATTTGTCAGAAGTCAACAAAACAACTCCAAACACAAAACAGTTGGTCTAGTCTTCAAACACATTCTTCAAGTTCCCGGTGTTACCCCGACCTCCTTCTCCACAGCTCAACCACACTGTGACATTTTGGGTACACAGGGCAGCAGCAGAACTGCATCTGAGCACAGCCAGGCCCCTTGTTCCCCCCATCTCCCTCTCTATTAACTGGCCCCTTCCAGTAAGGAAAATACCGAACACTACATGGTGGTTGGGAAACTCCTGCAAACCCTTCCCACACACCCTAAAGTCACATTATCAGAAGTCAAATCAGCTCAGAAGATCAGAAGACTCACAAGGATCATCAACAATTACCAAGACACAGGTTACGCATGATGCTGCTGAGTGTCCACTCTGCATCACCTTATTTTGACCAAACTATGTGCATCAAGCATGGGATGTGTCCTGGACATGCTTCCTCGGACACAGTGTCTTTCTGCAAGGTTGCATCAGCTCCCTTGCTCACAGCTAAGCAAAACCAGTCTTAGAGGGGTTAAAATATAGAATTAGGCTCTTTGGTAACTATTTGAGGGTATGCCTTAAGGTATGTTAGCTAAACAGCTACCTTCGGATTCACAGCCCTCACAGAGGGGAGAGCTCTGGCCAGGGGAGCAGACAACCAGGTTGGCCAGGTGATGAGCATCTCTCCAAGCAGAGGCATCCCAGCTCTGGATGGCCCATTTCCAGGTCTTCCAATACCCATCCCATGGTGGCCAGACCCTGCCAGTGATGCTCTGCCTGGCGCAGCCTGCCCGCTGCTGCCTGAGCTTTGTCCTGCACAAAAAGGGCAACACTTCCCCACCTCCCCAGCCACTGAGCATTTGCAACTGCTCCAACCTGTCTCTCATTGCTGACCAGGTACAGATTCTATTACTGCAGAAGACAAATGTCCTTAGATTCAGCTATTTCTGATAAAACTGTTTCCTCTGAAATAGCCGCAATATAATCCAGACTGCACACCAGCTGTTAAGAGAAGCTGCTGTTTCTAATAGTTTTTGTGAACTAGGCAGTCCTGAATAACATCCTCTGACATCTCTGTGGACTTTGACTGTCAGCAAAAGACAACTCAGAAAACCCAACCACCATTATTTGATGTAAAGATCAAATACTCTTCTGTAAACTCAGACTGACACAGCTAGCCCTGAAAAAAAAATGAGCCTCCTTGAAAAGATGAGAGCTCTTGGGTAAATTATCTGATCTTGCAATTGGGTGCTACCATCAAGACCATCCCCACCAACACCACCCAAAACTCCAAACAACACCCACGCGCTATTGATATGTCAGCTTCGGACAAGGGTTACCGGTGATGGGAGCTGTAAAAGACTCAAACTACTTTCTTCTCTTTCCACTCTGAAACGAAACATACCCTCAGAGCAAGTGCAAAATACATTCTCTTGAGAGGAAGAGGCCTAAAAGGACAACTATTACACCCCAAAATATTAGCATCACAAACACAGCCCTTTAAGTCACAAGGACAGAGTCATCACTGAAGACATCAACCCTGACAAGAAGAGATGTGCAAGGAAATCAAAGGGCTGAGGCACTGAGCTGTAACCAGGCAGACAAATAATGGACTAAATTGCCTGTAGCATGACATAGCTGCAATATCCTAGAGGTTCTGACCACTTTGCAGCATTGTTCTTTCAACTCTCCCTCATTTTGGGACTTTAATATGCAGGGCTGTAATGGTACTAACAGCAATGTTAGAGGCGAGACTAAAAATAAACACAAGAAAAATGCAAAGCTCCTCCTCCCCACAAGGTCTGGAGGGAGTTTCCTGAGTCAGTCAAACTGTTCAGTCACTTGTTTACTTGTTACTAAGTATGAATTTTCGCAGCAGCGTGTGTGGTTTTCACTGAAGTTTCCAAGTTAAAATCAACAGGGCTGTAATGGCGTAAGAAAACTAAACATCACTAATCCTCTCTTGAGAGATGGGATCCCCGCTGCTTCCCTGGCCATGCTGCACACCGCATTTCCAGAGCAAATACTGCACTTCCAGGTCAAATATGAAAGTACTGGAGGCAAAGATGGTTCCTTGGGTCACAAGATGAAGGACACCAGCTCCCAGAGTGACCTGCAAGGAGTCCAGCATCTCACTTGATCCATTAGATGTATTAGCCCCGAATAAAGAAGCTGTCACACAATGTTGAGAAGAGCTGGAATGTTTGTCCCTCCACAAAGCACCTCCCCAAAGGTCTTCCCGAGGACCAAGAAGCATTTTGGGAAGGGGAGGTTGGCTCTTCTCCCTGTGGCACCCATGGATGTTACAGCCACGGAGCAGCAGCCACAGCAGACTCCAGAGCTATATAAAAAGCTGGCACAAAGATTTGTTTATGAAAAGCTAAAAATTAAGTTTGACTTGAAATAGCACAGTCACCAGTAACAGCTCAGAGGGTCACATTCTTCTTCCATCTCTGCCTCTTCTCCCTCTGGGAGCTCCTCTTTGCCCAGCAGCTTTCCCCAAATGATCTGCAAACATGGCAGAAAGTCCCCGGGAGGGAGGCAGGTAAAAATCTGTGCCTGAGGACTTGAAGGAATATGCTCATGAAGGGATGCTCAGCACTTCCTACAACACCAGACACTTTTTTCAAGACCAACACTGCAGCAGAGATCATTCCTATTTGCAGCAACTTGTTACGTCAGATACTACAGTATTTCATGAATATTTTAGGAGGTGACGATGCTGTCAGAGAAAAACACACGCCTTCCCATTTCACAGTATGCAACCCTCCATGTAGTTCTCCTTGTTCACCTTCCCTAATGCTTGAGCACACATCAGAGGAAAACAAGATTTCAGGCTTAGCAAACCTCCAGCCTAAACCAACATCCTGTAAAACTACGAGTTAAAGGCGGGAATACTTCACTTCCAAACCGCAAAGGCTGTAATGAGTGTGGCTTTAATTGGCTGGTACAAGAGCTGCACAGCCAGAATCAGCAGCTGGCAATGAAATCAGCCCTTCTGCGCTGCAGATTGCTAAACTTTTGCCCTTGTCTGCGATGTGGTGTGTCACGGATGTAATTCAGTACCCATAAAAAGAATTACAAAATTATTTAAGAAAAACTAAGTGTTAGCCTAAAATTGGCAACACACGACGTTTCTTCCCCAAAAGTTTCTAGCTGTACAGGGACCTATCCCTGACCTTATAGTGATGAAATTCTACTATGTGCATATATATAACATCCTTCATTAAAAAAACAAAAACAAAAACAAAAACAAAACACCCACTAAACAAAAACACCCACACAAACCCTACCACTTTATATTCTAGGTATCACTTAAAATCTGGTCCTTTAGAGCTACTGATTTCAACAGCCTCAGTACATGCTTTAAAATCTCATTAACAAGAATGAGAAATGAAGTTATTTGAAAAGAATCAGTCCCAAATGACAGAAGTCTCTGTCAAGCAACTACAGCATGTTTTCTTGCTTCATTTAACACAGTAATTCACACATACACCAAACTTCTCCTTTACAGGTCTACAAAGCACAGAGAAAGTTCTGTGGTGGCTTGCATCTAATTTCAGAATATTTGAAGAAGAGATAGATTAGTAAGGAACAGGATTTTACACCAAAGCCTCCCTTTCATATGGTGCAAAAAGCTTTGAATCTCATAAAGCCAATGTAGTAAACTTTCAAGCCAAGATGTTACACAATGTTAGCAGGGGTGCATTGCTACCACTTGATAGAGCTAATGGAATTTTTACAGTTTACACTCCCCTTAAAACCACCTTGTTCCTGAACGAAGAGAGGCACTCTAGGCAGAGTACAAATAAAAGGGAAAAAAAAATCATCCAAACCAAAACCACACCAACAAGAACTTAAGGTGTTAGGTGTAGGCACCTTTTAATCCAAAAAGCCAGGCTGACCTAAATAAAAGTAATACCCATGAGAAACACAAGACTGTATCACCCTGCAAGCAGCTGAAGAATTGCTGCTATCGCCTCTTCCCATTGTGAAATCCCAGCACCGCGCTCAGCTCGCACCAGACGGCTCCTGTCCTGGCTACGGCACGGGCCAGAAACTCGCACTGCCATTAGGAGTGCAGCACTCGACACAAAATGCAGAGCAGAATTTCAACTCCTCAGTTAGTTTAGTTGTAGACCACAGGCATACAGTTCATGCCTTTCTGGTTTTACCTGCAGAACTTTATTTTCAATTGGGTCTTGCCACCAGGGCTCCATATTATTCAAGTTGCTCATACAAAGAATCAGGAGTCAGAAGCTTTGGACGTGTCAGGGCAAATCCCACCAAATGTTAATTGGTATAATACACAGATTTATGTTTGCTTACATGGCACTAGAAAAGGAAAGGCAATAACTCAAACTGCCGCACAGGCTCCTGACAACAGTGATGATAAGCATTGCTTTCTTAAGGCTGAAAGGAGATTCTGGGGAAGGAAGATAAATCAAGACATGGCATCTTTGAAAGGGGAGCAATGCAGGAGCTAAGCCTCAGTGGCTCCACAAACACCCATCTCTCCCCAGGAAAAAACTCACCTCAGTAAGTGAGTTTTGCAACAGTTTTTATTCTAGTTAAAATTGCATGAGTGCTCATTAATTTTAATGTTGTGTGCTTTGCCATACCCATACCTAGGAATGCCCTGAACCCTGCAAGCGTTCACTCGGTGTGTTTGCAGAGCGAGTGGTCCCTGCTCCCACAGCCCTGCACCCCCCCCGAAATGGGCCGTAGGAGGACGCTGCCCTTGCTGCCATCAGACCTGACCTTGCGAATGTCCAGGAGCAGCCCCAGGCATCACGTCCTCAGTCATGCATCTGCCGTCGGTCACCCCATGGAAGCCGCTACTGCCACAACCCCGTCTGGGACAGTGAGCAAAGCGGGACAAGGCCCTTTCAAATACCAAGGCTGAGATAGACCGGGCGTCTGGTCCTCTCAGCTCCACACAGGACAACAGCCTCAAACCAAATTTGGGGTTGTACTCTCCAAATATCAGACCCCTCAAAAGCAAAACAAAACATCTTGTTGGTACATCAATTATTACAAATGCTGTTGATCAGGCATCTGCACCCATGTGCTCACCTTTGCTTTTAAAAGGCATTTACTCTTACATTTTGGTGCATCCTCTTGACCCCAGATATTAAATAAGCCAAATGCATTGAGCTCACTTCTCTCCATACAAGCAACAAGGACTTTTATTAGCACACCTCCAGTGGAATATTAACTAAATCCAGTGTTCTGCTGGGAAGAGACTGCGTTTAATCTGGGTTGCAACTGGAGAGCAGGAAAGAAAAAAGGTCTTCAGAATAAATCTGGCACCATTATTAAAGAAACAGGTTAATCATCAACCACAGGCATGAAACTGTGGGAACTCAACAGCAACACAGTCCTGGACAAACAGAAAACAACCCAAATACATTACAAGAGAAAAGGGACTAAAACCCTCACTTCCTTACATAAATAAAGAAGTTGGTTCTGTAATAAATATCTGTGGGGTATTTAGGATGCACTGATTTTATTAGCCAGAGATGCAACAGCCAGCACGGCCAGCTTAATATCCATTTAAAAAAAAAAATTATATATATATAAAATGTCTAATATCAGGGAACTTTGCAGGGTTCAGAAATGGATCAGACGTTTCTTCACATAACAAGAATAGCCAAAGGCAGCATCCAATATTCCACAAAAGGCAACAAACACCATAAACAAGGTATATAAATCCTCCATGCTTCCAGGAATAAACTGCCTTCTGCCTAGAAGAGATCAGGACACAGGTTATTCTTACCAGTGGGTGCCAGTTTGTAATACTTTGTTTTAAAACACATTATATTAACCAGTATTTCCAACAGGAAAGCAACTAAGGACAGCTCACCTGAATCTGCAGTGACACATCCTACACCAAAGAAAACAGCATCATTCTGGCACCAAGTTAATTTCCAAAAACACTCATGAGAAGAAAAGTAAAGACATAACCTAGAAGATTTGTAACTGTTACTTTTTAAGTACCATTTTAGAAACAAAATAACATTGTAACAAAGTTTTAATAGGCAACAAGAAAGAGCTACCAAAAAAAAAGTCAAAATATCAGATCAGCCCAAACCTGCCAAAAAAGAAAGGATCATAGCAGATAAAAGAAAAACAATATCACAAAAAAAAAAGGTGGGTAAAAATAGAAGTGCCAGTATATGACATGCCTTCAAGTTATAGAAAAAGCATCTGGATTGTCCTTAAATCCCCTCCTGACTGCTGTCTAACTCAGTAACCATCCCTCTTGAGCAACGGGGCTGTTTCAAGCAAAGCAATTGGGCAATGCTGATTTCTTTTCATTTGATGCCATTTGGGATAGCAAAGCACCTTCCAGTCAGAAGGAGAACAATTTGTGTCCTGTGTTTCACAGACCAAGTGCAGCCCAAAGCTTGCCTTCCAGCCAAGCCTGGAGGACACCGGTGGACACGCACGTGACCCTTTCTGCTCATGGACCTGGGGACGGACCCATTTCTGGGGCAACACAAAAAAGCAGCTCTGCAAATTAATACACTGGTGCAATTCACTCCAGGTGAAAGGTGGAGCACAGAAAGCCTGAGCTCTGCCTGTTAAGGCTCCAGAATTATAATTCCCACCTTATTTTTGGAGCCTGCCATTTATTGAGCATTGCTAAGGAGACCCACGTCTCTTCCACAAGCCCAAGCGCAAGACTTGGCAATACATCCTCACAGGATACATCCCACACAGTGTGCTGCTCTGTGCAGGGTCACTGGAGCATGGTGATAACTTGAAATATATGAGATATATATATATATATGTTTATATAAATATATAAAATATTTTATATATATTTTTATATATAAATATATAATATATATGAGATATATATATATTTATTTTTTCTTTAAGAGAGAGAAAAAGGCATTTTCAATTGAGCAAATTTTACCTCTACAGCAGTTACTACCAACTGTATGGCTCTGTATCTGGTACCTGCCCGCGTACATCCTTCTGCTGAAGTGACAGCTACAGAGCAGTAGTTGACAACATTTAAGCAAAAGATATTTTGTCATTTTGTGAAGCGTTAACGCTACTCAATGCTTGACTGTTTTAAAGGGCGTTACAACTTGGCTGTGGACACAGACTTTCCAGCTTAAATTATGGATTTTTCAAAGCTCTGAACACCACTTCTGCAGAGCAAAGACCTTGCAGCGTTCCTCCTCTGCTCTCCCTGTGATGCCCAAAGTCTGAACCAGGGAGATATTTGACTTTTCATGTCTAAGCTAAGGCAGTGAGAAGAGAAAAATAGGAAAAAAAATTCCCATTCAATAGAAAGTTGAGGGAAAAAAAAGACCTGAACAGCTGCATGTGAAAATTACATTAAGTCCAAAGCCACCAAGTGTGAGCAGCCTTAGGACAGAGAAACAGTCAGGCAAGTGCACAAATGTCTTTCACATGTTCTGGATGGAAAGAAACTGAATTTTTTAAAGACTAACATGGAAACTGCTTTAAGCAATTTGTCATTTTCAATAGAGGCTCTGCAGTTCAAAGAGAGATTTCGACAAGTTAAACAACTTCCTACTGGAGTGGCTGCATGCAACGTTTGAAGTACCTCTTGCAGTCTTCTTAGAAAAGGAATATTTCTAATTTTGCCATTCAGGAAGACTCTGAAATGTCACTGACGTTTGATTTGACCAGTGAAGAGGAAATATAGAGTTGAGAGAAGGGAAAAACAATGCAAATGCCATTGTGTATTTTTTAACTTGGTTTCAGGCAGCTTAGTGAATATTGCTTATTTACCTCCTACAGGGGGAAACTTCAGACACACTTTCTGTAAACATGGCAACTTAATGTCCACCTGTATACTAGAAAGCATCAATGCAAAATATCTGAAAGAGAGCTGAGAGCATCTTTTTGCTGAACTTGAGCTAGAAACAATGTTTTTATGCCAAAAAGTTTTATGATCCACTGCAACGCATAATAATGCTGAGGTCTCTTCTACACCGGGGACTTTTAGGAAAAAATAAATATGCAATAAATATTCCCCACTGTTTCTGCCACCAGTTCAGACAGCTATCAGCATTCAGCACTGCTGCTGCTGTGTCCGAATATGTGAAAGGTCTGTCCTTCGGAGGCCTGGATGAAGTTTTGTTTATCGGTTGGTGATGCTAACAGGAAGGCTGTGCTCAGCTGGGAGCTCAGGGAGAGCGGACTCAGCCTGACACAGCCCACAGGTCGCTGGGAAGATGCTTGAGGTTTAGAAAAACAGAGCAGCAGGAGCAGAACAGCAGCAAGTACATAGGAAATCAGCTGTGTGGCTGTTGTTTGTTACAGTAAAACCTACCTCCATCTGCAATCAAGGCAGGAAAAGAGGAACATCAGTTTTAATTTAAGATGGCTAAGAAAGTCCCTAACTTTTTAAAGAAGAGGTTTTAATCTTCCTTGTAAGCACACAACCTCAGGCCAGCAGGGCAGGAGGTGCTGCAGGCAGCAGAAACAATTCTTGTCAAAAATAAATCAACGAATTACTATATCCAGCACCTCCTGAAACGGGCTCCAGCCAGGCAGCTGATGGAACCTTCCCTGCCAACTCAATTGCACTGCGGAAAAATACTTGTATTCCCAGCCAGGGGCAAGATCCCATCCGGGCAGCTCCCGCCACGGCAGACGCTGTACGGAATGAGAGAAGAATACTGAAAATAAAAGTTAACTGTGACAAGCCAGTTTGGGGGCCAGGGATTCCTCATTTTCCCCAGCATCTTCAGGGGAGAGCAGGCAGCACCGTTCCCGCAAGAGGCAATGACAACCCACCCGCTCGCTCTCGGAAACCGGCACAAAGCACAGGGTACGAATGTCCAGGCTGAGTTACGCACCAGCCACACTAAATCAATTTGAAACAGATTTTGGTTAATCCGCTGCAACATTTTAACATCAATTTGGTCTTTGGGATTGTGACAACTTGCCTGGCTTTTAGGCAAACAGCAATTTCCACACTGGTTTAGGCAAGCCTCAGCACCCATTATTAGCATTTTCAAAATACAGACAGAAAAAGCCCTCTGTGATGTGTTACATTAGCACATGCTTAAATCACTCTCATTTTTACTGGGGCTTTTCTCATGTCTAGCAGCTTCAGGAGACCCAAATTTACACACTAACTTCTTACCAGTCTGCGATGTGACCAAGTTATCCTACCCCAGATCAGAACTATGTGGAGAGGAGGAAAAAAAAAAAAAAAAAAAAAAAAAAAAACACACCACAAAAAACCACTCTATTTAGGTCCTGGAAAAAACTAGTGTGTGTGTATTTCCAGCATCAACTAATACAACTGGAAAATTGGCAACATAAAAGAAAAATAAATGGAAAAGCCACCTTAGATAGTCTCTAGGTCATCTCTTCTGCAGATAAAAATTTCAGCCTTTGGCATATTTTACAAGCACACAGTAAAAAAACTTACAGGGTGTTTATAAATGGAAAGATTGCTGTGGGAAATCTCCACCTGAGCAGGACAGCCAGGCAATGCAGAAGGGAGCCGCTCCAGCTAAGCAGTTTATCCATTTCCCATTTTAATGCAGATCTGGGAAGACCCCCACAGCCCTGGGGAGCTGAGATTTGTGGGTCTCCCCCTCCAAACATCACTTGGGGTCTTTTTAGCTCTCGTTCTCCTTCTTCCCCAAAGCATCCAGGCAGGAGCAACTCTCCTGGGTTCACGTGCTGTCTGGCACAAGGGGGGACCCAAACTTCATCAGGCTTGAAAGATGCCATCATGGATCCACATATTCCCCACTCCTTCCACTCCCAGAAAGGAATGCCCTTCTGTTAAAGAGTAACTCCCATCTGCCTCTGCAATGAGGGAGCTAAATGCCACTTTATTGCCTTTAAAATGCCAGAGACCTGCATGCACAGCGAAACTGGGCACCTTTCCGAGATAATGTTTATAGGTGTGCACTAGTTTCCCCTCCTGCACCTCAAAATGACTCACAGGGACCAGACAAAGGTCTAGGCAGCAGCTGCCTCCAGAAATTTGTCAGGAAAAGGGAATCTGGATCTTCTTCAGCAGCTGCATCGCACAACCCACTTAAAAAGCAAGAGAGATTTCATGAACGAGCTGTCTTTCAAAAGCATCATGTTCCTTCAGATAATTTACAGGACAAGTATCGCTAAAACGGTTTTACCACAGGAACACCACAGAAGTGAATTTAAATGTTTTTTTCAGGATCAGAGGTTGCCCATGCATCTCATGATGAGACAATGGGCATGGGAACCGTTCTCAGCCATAATAGTGGTGGTTTCATAGTCTTCAGCTTTCAAATAGTTGTGCCAACAATTAATTTTGCCACTTATGGCAAAATCTATGGCACTGGCTCTTTAACAACCTGAGCTGCCAAAGTCATGGGATTAGTTTCTACCCAGAATGGGAGGAAAAGAAAAAAAAAAAAAGAGAGAGAGACATAAGAAGATGAGATTCTGGAACTCTTCATTGAAGCAGTATTTGACCATATGAATGCTAAAGTGGAAAAATTAAATATATATATATATATATAAGTATACACACACCAGTGATGTGCTCCAAGAGCCTCACCCAAGAATTCGAAGTATTTTGATAGGTGATACACAATATTTTCACAAGCTCTTCCTCTTAGACTGGGTGTAGGCGGTATGTGGATATAAAACATTCCCCTATACGTAACCTCTCCAAGCAGCCAACCCTTGGACCAGCACAGCCCTGGTGTCCTGAACGCCCTGTCTGGATTTTGCCCAGAGCAGTTCTGCACCTCCCATAGAAAGCCAGACAGACAATTATTGAGAGTTTAATTGCCTTGATCCACATGCAGTAAATGAAGCTTCCTGCCACATGAAGGATTTATATAGACCATGGTTAAATTCAGAGAAAAATACCTCCATGTGAAATTAGGTCAATCACAGCCTGTCCATACATTGTCATTTACAAAAAAAAAAAAAAAAAAAAAAAAGGTAATGCAGCTATGGTAAATGTAGAAAAGTATTTGTCAGCTCAGATCTCCATTTGGAAACAGTCTGATTAATAATAGCAGATAGTAGGTGACAGAGAGGACTGGAGGACTCCATAGCGCATACTTCACAAAAGTTGACAAAACACTATATACCATTGCTAAACAAGTTTAGTATTTGCACATAAAATAAACACACAAAGTTTGCTAGGGTATGGGCAAAAGACAAACTAACAACAACAACAACAAAGCCATCCTTTCCCAATATAAAACAACTTACTGATTTTCTTCAAAAACAACCAAACGCGAGTGCCCCACTGTGAACCAGCAGAGCCTTGGGCTGTGCTCATGCAGCCAGGCTGCTGCTGCTCACCACAACCAGCACACATTAACAAGACATTCTATATTAGTCACTTCATTGTTTAAGGAAAAATGCATACCAGGGAAAAGAAAAGGACACGATTCTTTGTTTTGCATCAAACTAACCCCCCTTTCGCCCTTAGGATAGGGAGAGAACAAAGCCTGGGCTGGACCGGTGGCTGCCAAAGCCCCATCAGGCGTCCTGCCCCGCAGGGCCTTTGCCAAGCACCAGTGCCAGCACTGCAAAGGGGGGACTAGACAGTGTCCCCAAACCCAGCCAAGCCACGTTCTCCTCTCCAGGCTCAGTGGGCACAGGCACCCCAGGCTGCGCTGTGCCAGGCGTCCTCGGCCGTCCCCGCGCTGGGCAGGAGACACGCCGGCTGCAGCCTGGAGGAGCACCAGCTATTTTAGGCACCGCGTCCTAACAGGATATTCAACAACAAAGTTGTATCCTATATTATTATACATCATTGTAGGCATTTAGGGCTCCCAGAAGAAGATGATGTTGGTCTAGACGGTTCTGTCATCAGCTGGAAGGACTCCTGGCTGGTCCTGCAGAAAGCACTCGGCTACCTCTGCTTTTAGAGGTGGCCTCAGCGTCAGTAACAAACCCAGCAGTGAACAGAGAAGTCTTTCCTCAGCCTGATGTGTTTGTTATCTCTCACATATCTCCTGCTGCTCTTCCCTCGCCCCTCTCCATCAGCCACCCCTGGCTTCCAGCAAGGATCCAGTGAATTGTTTCTCTGCAGGTCCCAGCCCCAGGAGGATCCTCTTGTACCCCTGCCACTTACATTGCTAATTAGGAATCTGCAGGCACCTTTGGGAGAGGAGAATAGGCGTCTTCTCTGCTGTCTTTTAAAGTCTTTTCAGTTATTCTGCAGCCCAGGTCCTCACCTGCCCAGTTCAGCCTGTTTGGGAGGTAACTTTCCTTTCTCTCTCTCATGCATCCAAAATACATCTGTGTCTGTCATCAGTTTGGACTAACACCCACTTAGCACAGGATCTGCACCACTGGAATAAGAGAAGTTGAACATCAAAGTTGGGGTTTTTTTTAAAGTACACTATCTGCACAGCTTTGTTTGTGTTGAGGGTGTGGCTGGATTTTAGGCAGCTTCTTTTTCAAAGGCTTTTTGTTAATAACTAAATGAAAACCCCAGAGTCGAGGTTTTCCCCTTAAAAAACAGGCCCCTGTGATTAAGGATATGAAGAAAGAAAAGTCGGTCTCTTCCCAACCTAATTGTACTGAGGCTCTGACTTCAGGGCTTCAAAATTACAGATGTATAATCCAAGACAATGAACTCTTTAGTCAAGGACTAGCAAACCATGCAAAATTGATTCCTTATTCAAATGCCTTCCAATTGTAAGGGCATCTGTTCCACTTTGCAAGTCATCCCAAAGGCTTTGTTTGTTTTGTTTTCTTTTTTTCCTGTTCCATTATGAAGACAGGGTGCTTTACATTATTTTCACACTATGTAATAAGCACTATTGTTTAGTCTAATAAGGGACAGTCAATGAAATCCAATAAATATTTTTACCTTATTTTTCTTTTAAGTTATGACATAAGCCCTCTCAAATATAAAAACAGGAACTGTTCTTCATCAAAAGCCAAGTCTGTAAAAATGTAACCAAAACGTCAGGACCTGAAGAAAAAAAACTACTTTGTTTCTCCAAGGTCTACTAGGGGCAGTCAAAAAAAAAAAAAAAAAGTAGGCTTAAATAATATTACTAACACAAAATAGTTCAGCACAAATGATGCCAAAGTCAGGACTGCAAACTAGCAGAGAGAGTGCCATCATTCCAGCCCATAGCAGTGAAATAGCTCTGGAAACCATTTAAAATGCCACAGGAGGGAGGATGGATGGAGTGTCTGACCTTTGGAAACTGAAGGGTAGATCTCAACAAAAATATCTCAGCTAACCTGAGCCACACTGCTCCTGCAGGGCCAAGATGCTGGCCTGTTTATTTGGTGTAGAAGGAAAAGCAAAAAAGAAAAACAAAATAAAAATAAAAATCTAAATCTGCCTACATACCAGCCCAATGTAAAAGCTGCCAAGCTGCTCTGGAAACAGGCAGCCACAGCTCTCTTATCAGATCAGTAGAAAACAAACTCTGGCCAATAGCCCAGGCTTAGGTTTGTTTCCCCAACACCAGACCTTTGCAGGGAACCCCAAATTTAAACCAACAAATGCACTGAATACGTGGGTCTCCGTTGGGCTGCCAGCTCCAGCAGGACATGGAGCCTCACCTGTCAAACCAGCACAGCAGCTGAGCCAAAGCAAATCGCACAAGACTGAAACATGAAGTGAGAAAACAAAATCTCAAGTGTCAAGAGAGACAGAGAAAATGATGATAGTGTTGGAAATTATGTTTCTGCAGGAACTGCTCTTGCACGCTCAGCAGCGCTGTCACTCAGCCCTGAAAAGCTGCTGTTTTCTCCATCCTGCAAGCGGTGCCTCTGGTGACAGGGCAATGGGAGCGGATGAGATCTTCATACATCACAGTGAGATGACCCATCCCTATGCCCTTGGTGCAAACAGGTCACTTAATACTCAGTTCCTAAAAGGCAAAACATTTTTTTTTCCACAGCTGAGCTAGAGAAAAACTGCAGAAATACAGACTGAAAGGATCCTGAATTTTGCTGCTCCAGGAGTTGGGATGTGGAGCTGGAAGGAGCCAAGATGGGATGCAGAGGTGTGAGTATCAGGCCTCTGAGTACCACTGATTGCTCATGGTAAGGATCGCTGCCTCCAGCTGTTGTTTTGTCTCAAACTCATTGTAGTCCCTCTATAAATTCATGGCACTTGCTCATACAGAACCAGTACTCCATGCTTTTCACTAAGAAATTTAAGTCACTTGCAGCACACAAAGATCAAAACCCATACGCCTTGATTTATGCATTCCACTCAAAGTCAAAGGAAGTGTAAAAAAACCCCGAAACACCTGAAATAACTAGCAAGCATAGCTTGTGTCTGGATGAAAGTAATGTAAACAACAAACTTGGTCAAATTATTTTTAAAAACCTCAACAGAGGTCTCAAGGATCCCACCCTTGCCCACAGCTCACACCTTGCTAATGTGACAGAAAAAGCCCCCAAGGCAGCAGCATCTTCTCAGTTACCTCCAAGCTGAAGATGCTAAAATCTAAGGAATGAGGGATGTGTTGGCCCAAACCATCAGATCTGCACAGCCAGGGAAGTGCTACTCAGCAAATCTTTACATCTTAACGTAGCTGTCCTTGGGCAAACGTGTTCCCTGTGCAGGTACACACTGCCAAAGGAGCAGGGGTACTTCTCAAGCATCAGATAAAGAGATACAGAAACAGCACAGAGAAGAGAGAGATCCATGCATGATTGCAGCCTGAACCACAGGAACATGACAATACCAAACATGGGAATACAATGAGCTACTGATGGTTTGGCTTTCAAACTTGTCAAAAGAAGTTCCTAGGTTTCTAACAAGATACATGGAAGATTAATCTTAAATCCCACAATGGCAGGTCAATAATTCACTCCTGCAGGAGTTGTAACTTGGTCTTAAAAAGTAAACAGAAACAACATGAAGGATGGTGTTAACATCTTATTTCGCAATGTTGAATGACTGCTCATAATTAGAATATAATTGTGATTTAATTGCTCTGTGATCTGACTGGCCATGAAGAGGGAGCCTGGAGTCCCATCTCAATGGGTGTAAAGGTTAACCTTATTGTGGAAAACATAATCCCATTTCGTGCCACTAAAAGGATCATATTAATTCCTGAAAATTTTTGTAACAGCAAAGATGTGGCACTTGGGCTCTAATGTCCATCCTTGAGTGCTACCTCATGGTTCCGGAGAGGATGGATGAACTGGCTTGCCACAAGTAGGATCAACTTCTAAATCCTGACAAGTACTACACTGTAAATTACACATAGTAAAGATAAGGTCTTCATCACAGCATTTAGTACACAGACATACACATTTCATGACTACTAAATGCAATACTACTATAAAGATTACTGATTTGTAGAAAATGTATTAGAAGTAATGCAAAAAAGAGATTCTGCCTTTTTTTATTTCATGTAGTGACTAGCCCTGCACAAGGCTTCTCCCAGTGGATCAGTGTTGAAAACAGGCCTTTTAAATCTAAAACGCATGAATGTCGCCCAAACATTCGGATGGCAAATCTTTCCCTCCACTTGAAATCCACTTGGGTCCTAAAAGAATTTGGGTCAGATGCAAAAACGACTTATAGAATTTACCATGCAAGTGACTGGCATTCAGCAACGCAAGGACTAAAGGAAAACACTACCTGGAGCTCACGCGTGAGGCTGCAGAAGCAAACTAGGAACAGCCAGAGCTCGCTCCCTGCACAGCTTTCCCTGGGCTGGCCCAAGGGAGGCAGCTGCCCGCACAGCAAACCCAGCGCCAGCTCCGCTGCAGCTCAGGGAGGCACCGCCGACCTAGCGTGGGATGTTCAATGTCACCCACTAACAAAGTGACACTCTGCTTACCAGTGTTTGCCAGACTACTGAACACACAAAAATTTACAGTTGCATCATTTTTATTTTTAATGTTCTAGCAAAAAAAAAAAAAATCCAAGACAGTAATTCTCTCACAAGCTCTCAGAAAAATAAAAGAAAAAGGTCCAAATACCAGCTCATGCAAACTTTTTGAAAGAAGCTGGTTTTGTTCACATTAGTACATGTAACTAATTTCAACATCGCATGATCGCTTCGTATAACAACTGCAAGTCTGATATTGAAGCGCTGAGTCACTGCACTGTATTTCAGAATTTATCTTAGGGTCAAGTTAATGTTTGAAAAGAAACAAATGCAGCTGATAGCACTGGGTAAACAGTGACGGTTTCTGTTTGGGATCACGCCTGCTCCTGTTTGCCCTATGTAGGGCAAAAAGAAAAAAAAAAAAACACCACCCCACAATTCCTGCCTACTGTGAGATCATCCCAGCTGTAAAGCACTATAAAATTTTTTAGTTGCATAAACTCAGCACCTCTTGGCTTCAAAGCAATTGGTCATTTAGAGTTTGGAGTCCTGAGACTTTTTAGGGAACTGAGAACAACAACAAGAAAAAATTAAAAATAAATACGTTTAAAAACGTATTAACTTTGACAGTTTCCCATACCAACTACTTGGCTTAGTATGACTTGGCACAGGTCATTTAAACAAAGAGCAAAAAAATTTAAAGGCCACAATCTGAATCTCTCTGAATACGTCCATCTCTCACTGCGGGAGAAAGAAAACCCAGCTACCTTGCCTTAAACAAAACACGGCAAATTTTTTATAGATACAGCCTTGCTTCTTCCCCTGTGAAGAACAGGGGACGATAAACTTTTGTTCTGTTGTGCTGGACTCTGTTAATTGAGATACATAAGAAGAAATAGTATGCCCAATTTTATTTTTGTTTTATCCGAGTGAACCATATATTATCAATTTATCCAAGTGAGCTGTTTTGACAAACGTGAAACGTATTCGAGGAAGGTACAATACTCACAATACAGCTGAGAAATCATTGTGTTAAGGCAATGCCAGCTATAAACAAAAATACATAACCATTACTCCTATAATTCAATCTATTAATTCTATACTCTCAGACCAAGTAATAATAAAAATACATTTATTAACTCCACAGGAGCTAATTGCCAATTTCATCAGAATTTCGGCACAGATGTAAGATGGAAACAGTCAGTCGTAAAAGCACTACATGTTAACTGAGGTTTTTTCCACACATTTGACAGTTCTGGAAGTTACTAAGATACATGGCAGCAGATTCTTCCTCTATCTCTCTCTAAAAACCAGGCAACTATAGTGGTATAATTTTTTTGCCTCAAACATAACACCAAAAAAGGGTGCATACGGGGAAAGGAAAGGAAAATCTTCATTAAAGTTATTTAGTTTTCCTCACTCTTTTCTCACAGGGTAAGCGAAGGACTAAGAAATCCCACATGAGCAGTATTAAATATCGTTATTCCAATCAAGCAAATTCAGGTAGGTTCCCCCTTTTTGTACTTCGTGGGAACCTACTCAAACTTACAACTCACAAAAACAAGAAAAAATACTGCATGTAGACCTGAGAACCTATAAAACCTAGTTCAATGATAAATCCCATGCATAGCCTATTCCACCTATGTTTCATATCCCAGTTCCTTGTCTTCCACTAAGTGCAAGGTCAGAGCAGTTATTTTCTCTGTTCATGCTTGCAGATGACTGACTTATTTATAGTAAATTTCCTGTTTTTCCAGCCTTGTAAATGTCAAACAAAATAGACAAGGCAATAAAACATATACCTTTCCAGGCTAATATTGCCCTAGCACTTCAGTACCAGATGATTAGGCACTAAGAACCGGGAAGAGGAGGAGAATCATAGTTAAAAATGTTATTACAATCTTATCTTCACACTCCTCCGCTGTCTGCTCTAGTGCCACACACCGCCTGTTGAATGACAGTTGCCATCACCATAATGAGATTTTTAATCAACAAAGAAGAAATGCATTTTAATTAACACACTCTCCTTTTCTACACTTATGATCCTGATCCATGAGGGAGCTCCCTGTTCTGTGCAGAGGAGGATGCAGTTGCCAGGCCATCACTGAGCAGCACAGGCAACTGCCTTCCAGCCCACAAAAACATTTAACTATTTTAAAAATATATAAATGTATATTCTACATTCCCATCTAATAAAGCATTTTAAAAAATTAAAATACACAGTGGGGGGAAGGAAATTGCAGTCCCATAGTAACCAGGGACTTGGTTCTCACTTCTGGATGAGGATGGTCTGAGGTTCAAGTGCCTGCCCTGACTCCAGGCTGGGTTTTGAACATTTTTCACCCAACTGGTATGCTGAAACTCAGCTCTCTCCCCTTCTTTTGACCATACCCGGGAGCTGAGACACATTTACCACTAAAGTCTGACATTTCTGGTATATTCCCATGACATGTTTCTATTTAGATTAACCAGTGTTTCCAAAACAACAAAAAGTTTAATGACAAATTGCTTGGTTGGGAAGGGGTTTTATAAACACCTTTCTTAATTTACCAACACTGATCACATTGCAACATCAGAAGCTGTATTTTAACACTTCTGCTAAAACAATCAGTATTAAAAAAAAAAAAAAAAGAGCTGCCTAATTTCCTCATACTTTTCTCCACGCTTTTCTCACCCTCCCACCTGAGCAGGGAAACCAGCAGGCTCTGTTTCCCTCCCCACTTCCCAGTGAAGCTGAGAAAACGCAGCAGGGAAAGCACGCATTTGTTTAAAGAAAACTGGTTTTGTTGGAGTTCGACACTGTTTGCTAGAATATTTCTACTGGCTCTTGGAAATCACTAACAAGTAGTTGTGCTTCGGGACATCAGCTCCCAGGCAGTTCTGAGCTGGCATTGGCCCCGCGGGAAGGGAGCAGGTGGCGGAGGGGGATTGCACAGCCCAGCCATGGCTCAGCTCCTCTCCGACACCTCATCGCTGCGATCTGCTCCAGCTCTGGAGGTTTGAAGGATGGCTGTGAAACAAGTGCCTGCAGTCCTCTGGCTCTGCTCACGGGTGAGACCAGGGACGAGACTTCAGGTGACAGTCCTGCCAGCTGGCCATAAATCTTGTCCCCAGTGACCAGCTGGGTTGAACCAAGTACAGAATAAAAACCCCCTTGCACCATCAGCTACAGCAAAACCGCCAATTTTGGGATGTATACATGTCTGGATGACAAATAAACTTTCCCCTATGGAATCTCTTGGGTGATAGGAAGAAAACTTCCCTTCCTTCCTCCCATTGGAACTGACCCTGGGGTGCTTCTCCACCCCACACATCTCCAGGTGTCTGGCTGCAGCCCTGCTCATCCTGCCCATCCAACCAACCCCAGAGCAGCTGTGGCAACACTAACAGTTTCCTGGCACCGAACTCAAGGTCGGTCCTGGAAATGACAAGCCCATTAGCCAGGCCTGTTACGCTAACCTGTTGAGTGACTGTTACGTGTACACGGATGTGAAGTGGCTTTTTTTTTTTAATCTCGCATGAGAGGACTCTTCCTATTCTCTTCCCCAGCCAAACGAAATAGCTACCTGTGCATGCCTTCACCTGTGCACAGCAGGGCTTGGAGCACAGATGTGCCCTCACCTAGTGCAAATCAGGGAAAGAAAAAAAAAAAAAAAAGGCAAAGCCGAGCTGACTTTCAACCAGAGAGGGGAACTGCCCTGGCAAGAGGGTCACAGCTTTTCCCTTCCCAAGACAGACAGCCGGTAATAACACGCTGCACTTTTTGAACAAGACTCCAGTTATCCCCCAGCAGCGCGGCTGCTCGAAAGGATGCTCAGCTGCTAGAGGGGGAAATCTCTGCCACATTCCCCCAGCTGCGGGTCTGCCTTGGCCGCTCCAGGGGTCAATCCCGGACCCAGAGCTCCCCCCCAACACCCGTGGGTGCCCCCGCAGGGAGCGCTGGAGGCTCCGCGGTACCTTCGGGAAAGTCTCACGCAACTGCTCGCGGTGCTTAGCGCAGGCCAGAAAACTGCAGGGAGACTCCAGACTGAGTCCGGACGATAAGGTGCCCGTGCAGAAGTGCACACGGTGAAGGTGCAAATGTTCCCATCTCCCTTCTGTACCGCAACTCGCCTTTGGCCACCCGGCACCCCCGGAGGTGCCCTCCGCCTCCCCCGCGGCCCCGTGGGCAGCGCGGAGTGGGTCCCCCCCGGCCCCGCTCGCACCTTGTCGGACGGCTTTCACCACGATGGGGTCCTTGCAGCTCCGGATCACTTCCAGCACGTCGTAGCGCGGCAGCCCCGAGACGCGGACCCCCTGCACTTCCAGCAGCAGCTCCCCTTCGCTCAGCGCTGCCTCGCCGTCCCCCACCACCGCGCCCGCGTAGGGGAACTCGCCGTGCTCCGCGCCTCCGAGCAGGACGAAGCCCAGCTGCCCGCCGGGCCCGCGGGTGAGCGAGCACTGCCGCACCCGGCTGGCCCAGTGGTTCTTCTTCTGGACGACGCGCGACATGGTGCTGCGCGGCTCTCCGCGCCCGCGGGAGCGCGATAAGCAGGTGCGCAGGGGGCGCCGACCGGCTGCCTCATAGACCGCGCCGCCGGTCCGGGGCCCCTCAAGCCATCACCGCCGGCGCCGCGCCCCGCTCCGGCCGCGCTCGGCCCGCATGGCTCCGCGCCCGCGGAGAGCGCGCGCCCGCCTCTCGCCGTCCCTCTCCCGTGTTATTTAAAAAAAAAAAAAAAAAAAAAAAAAGCAAGCAAATCCGGCTGGTCCTCGCCTTCCCGCGCTGCTGTTCTGTTTTGCCGCCCCTCTCCGCGGGCGCTGCGCGGGGCGCGGAGGCGGCGCGCGGCGCCTTTAAGGCAATACAAAGACCCGTTTGTTTTGTTACACTTCGGTCCGTCCCGCTCCGCCGCGCTCCGCGCCGCCGGCGCAGGCGCCCTCGCACACCCCGCCCCGGCCCGGCCCCCGCCCGCCTCCCCGCCCCCGGCGCGGCCCGGCCCCCCCGCGCCACACGTGCGGGCTCCGGTCCCTCGCCGGTACCCCCCGGCCGGTGCGTGTCCCGGTTGTAAGTGCCGCGCTCTCACGAAGAACTTTTCCGAAAGGGAAAGTGGGTGCCTGCGGCTGTGCCCCCCCGGGCGGGGCTTGGGCGAAACCCCCCAGCAGAAATAACTCAGCTCTGGGAAGGGGCTGAAGGGGACAGAGGGGTCTTCACCACACACGGCTCCGCTGATTGCTCCTGGAAAAGTTTGGCCCCTGGAGATGTTCACGTTTTGGGCGAGAGCAAGGGTAATCCCTTGCTTTCCCAGGAGGATTTCTAGGATTTTGCAAGTTGCAAACCTCTGGAATTACTGCTCACCTGTGCTTTCCAGGGGTTTGTTACAGGAGAGGATGCAATGAGGCAGAAGCGCCAAGGAAAAACTTGCACAAGCGCATAATTAAAATAGCATCAAAGAGATTGCGAAAGGCTGAGTTAAAGCTATGCTTGTATGCTTGATTCTCCACTTTTTAGTTTCCAAGTGCTTGAATTTGCTATGTTAATAATGTTCTCACATTTTATTTTCCCCACATATTCATTTAGAAGCTGGACAGACCTAGAGTGAGGTCTGTCTGCTAGGGAAAGGGACCTGCATCCATTTGTTTGCCCTTGACCACAACTCTTCAAAGTTACCCAGAACTGGTGCAAAACTCAAAAGGGAAAAATAAGTAAGTGTGCGCGTACCAGCTGTCCCTTCCAGGTCATGCTCTGTGCTTCCAAACCTAAAAGCCAGGCCTCATTTTGAGCAGTCTTATGCATGACCGAACCCCTTCCAGCAAGGAATTCAGTTGTCAGATATGTGTGTGTCCTATTTTGCTGCTAATCGGGACTGAGGAGTGACACAGGGAAACAAAGAGCCTGGTCTCCCTCCCCGCACTGCCCTAATGCATGCTCTGCCGCTACAGCCTGCAGACTCCTGCTGCTGCCCGTGTTGCTCTCTCATCTCGCATCTTTTCAAGCCATGCGTGTACCAAAATGGTCTGTGATGCAGGAGAGCTGGCAGGCCCAGGGAGCCGGTGCCTGATAGCTGGGGATGGAGTTCAGCCTAAGTCCTCTGGTGCTCTCATCAGCCAGGCTTAGCTCACAGACCTCCAGGGGGTGACAAGGGTACCTTCCCTGCCCTTGCATCTGTCCTAGAGGAAGTGGGGAAGCCTTGTCCTTCTCTTCACAGCCTGCATTCCCATCACTTTCCTTCCCCCAGCAGAGATCTCTCAGATGGCTATTTTGTAAAATCTCTATCGCTGCTGGTGCTGCTCTGCTGCTGCAGAAGTTGCGGTCTGTGGCATCAGTGGCATAGCCACCTCCAGGCAAGGGAACACTCTGCCCAATGTCATGTAGCACAGCAGTGAGTCAGCTCCATCCGCTACGCCTCAGGCACCTCTGTCCAGGTCTCCATGGGAAGCAGACGGGATTGTCAGGGCTCAGAAAGTTGGAATAAGTACCTGAGCCCCTTCCAAGGAGCAGGGCAGAGCCTGCCTTCCTGCCTATGAAGGACAAATGCAGAAGCAAACTCATAAAATGCACATTACCCTCTGTGTCTCTCCCTCATTTTGTTCCATGTCTCTAAGAGATTTCTTTCCATTTGGAAATTTAATACTTAATTTTCATTCTTAAAGCTGTGATGATCTGCTACGTTTGAGCAGCAATAACTGCCTTACATCTGCTTTCGCTGGCTCTGTAACCTGCTACCCAATTTGTCACTTTCTAGGATGACAGCACACTTTCTATTGTGCCTTCACAAGTAAATACTAAACCCCTGGGGAATAAATGCTTCAGGAGGCCCACAAACCCTGAGGAGCGGCAGCATGGCTAGCGGGGAAGGGTTTATATCTCATCTGTGCACCAGCTGATAGTTGTGTCACACGTGTGAGCTCACAGTGCAAGGAGACTCCTGTTCACAACTGAGAGCTGGGTGTGACGTATTTTCATCACCCTCATTTTGCGGGATGTGTTATGTGACAGCCCTGCTAAGCTAAGATTCATCTGGGATCCATGTGAGCATCACATGAGCTGTGGCTGCCCTGAATAGATCTTACAGAACTACTCATGCCTCATGGAAGAGCTTTTGAAAAACACTAGAAAAACAATTTTGCTAGGAAGATGTAGAGATGGCAGATTTCCGAGGGACATTTTCTATTTACTTCCAAACACTGCAACACTAATGCAAGTGTGAGCTGTTCCCATCAAAATCCTAACACCATACTCATGTCTGGGCCACTGTGTTCCCAAAATTGTTCTTGCTGGTAATTAACAAAATCCACAAATCTCAGCCAGAACTTTCTCTTGATTTTAAGACTTTGCCTTCAGTTTTCCTGCATTACCAGCTTCTTACCATTTTACCTCCCAGCTACATCCAGTAAGGACCAGCAGGTCAAGCTGTTAGGATAGCCCTAGATCCTGGAATCTGGCATCACTTGTAACAGCTCAAATATAGCCAAGATTTTTCATTGCCCTCATTCCTGACCTTGCGGGTGCCCAGCACTTTACTGCTGCAACAAGATGATTTCAGGACATAGCTGCTCCAGCCACCTCTATTAAAGGAAGCCCTTGGTCAGCCATTAACAGTGCTGAACCTGTGACTGGTGGTAGGGCTGTTCCTGCCTAGAAGAGTCCCTGACACCAGCCCAATGGATAACTAGGTCATTACATTGCACAAAAACCTGTCTTTGCATTTCAGTTGCATGGTCCTACCTTTGCAGGGAACTGATTTAATGATTAACAGACCACCTTCATCTCTAACAACTGCAGTTCTACTCTCCTTTTTGCAAGTGTCTCTAAGCACTATATTGTTTATAAACAGTAATTAATGAAGCTTCACTGGACATCTACCTGGGGAACAGCTGAACATTAACACAGGGCAGGGAGAAGGTCGGGTGCATCCCTTGTCCAAGCAAGCCTGGCTGCAGCCATTCCATCCTACCTCACCTGCAGTGGCTGGTCCAGCCTCATCTCGTGCAGGACAGCACACTCTTAACTGGCTCACAGCCCACAACATCACTGTCAAACTTGATTTGGGCTGGCTCAGAGCTTTAAGTAGAGTCCAATTCCCTTGCTCCTTTGTCTACAGTCGCTGTGGTTTGGCAGCCCATCTGTCTGCAGCCTCTAATCTGTTGGGATGAGTGGGCTGGTGCCTTCTTCCTCCTTCAGGAGGTGCTCAGCATGCTTTGGGCCCCACTGCAAACACACGACAACAGCTAAAATTGTTATTTCAAATAGGATATCGACCCACGGTCTTGGTCTCATAAATGTCTCTGAAATTTCACGCTATGTCCTGGATTTTTAAATGGGTCAAAGCTCCCTGAAGCATCAAATAATTCTCTCAGACTTCATACTAAAACTAGAGAAAACCACAGGTTTACTTGTTTCGGGATGAAAAACCATGTCTAGTCACTGAGAATGTTGTGGGTTTACAGGAGTTCAGAGCCATGCGCTCCCAACAGAGAGCATTAAAAAAAAATATGACGATGATGAAGGCTACAAACAAAAGTACAGATTATTTAATACAACAGAATTTATTCTTATTTTCCAGCTAAACCCCAAACCCTCAATACTTTGACATCATAGGCCTCAAGGCTTCGAAAGCCTGAGTATGTGGATCTTGGGGAAAAAAGTTACTTTAAACAGAGACTTCCAGCCTTTCAGACATTAAGGTTTTCTGTTGGTACACTCATGCTACCAGCATCTGTTAGTAAGAAATCCCTGTGTTGCTGTATCTCCCAAATGAGAACTGCTGTTCATATTAATCCCACCTAATTTTAATCAGAGAGGAAGTTTCTGTGCAGTGTCCAGGGTTTCTAGACAAGCTGGTACTGCTCTCTGGTAGCAAGGAGGAGCTGGGCTGATGCTGCTTCAAGTTGTGGCTCTGGCAAGTATTTCAACAGATGAGCCGGCTCCAGATACCAGTTGAGCTCTGTAGAAAAACCTCCCAAGTGTCAAGGCACGAGTTCTGGTTAGAGCCACAGACCAGCCAGCACAGACAGGTGCTGCCTAAGGACATTTGCAGGTCTGGGCCAGCAAGCTCCATCCTTAAAGACGGCATCTCAGGTGGGACATCTCCAGCCTCCCATCGCAGGGTTGTTGGATCCCCATCCCACGGCTCGCTCACTGGAGGCAATCTGTGACCAAAGAATCCTAAGAAAAAGGTAACTCACTCCTTACTGGGATCCCCTGTGTCACCTTCCTCTACAATTTATTTCAATAATAGCATGCACGGTGGAATATAAAGCTGAAGATCAATCTCATAACCATATTAAGACACTCCAGGGTGTATTTTATAGGGCCATTAATATACTTCTTGGGTGGTTAAAGTCACCCACAGCATAAATTAATGGCTCCATAAAACATGCTCTGTCATACACTAGGGCTTAAATAACACACAACAGGCCAGGTGTCTTGGGATGTTGTTGAGCTTATTGGGTGGAAACACAAGGGCCCAGATTGACCACCTGGCAGCAGTGATACCCTCTTGGGGAGTCTTACAGATAGCATGAAACCAGTAGTTCTTTTTAAAAGTGAGATTCTAAAAAAAAAAAAAAATATATATATATATATATATATATATACACACAATTAAAAATCATAGACCTCATTAACTTTCATTAACATTTGTGCTTCTGACTTTATTAATCTCTTTCAACCATATCTCCCCTGCAGAAGTTGTTGCTGTTCCAGGATATGATTGCTGTGGGTGCGGCTTTTTGGCAAGGAGGCAGTCGGGCTGCTCCCAGCCCTGGAAAGCTCCCCAGAAGTCCAGAGCGGAGGGGAGAGGGCACAGCCTGTGGTTAGAGCAAGGATCAGATTGGCTTTGCAAGGGAAGCTGAGCCTGACACATATTTCAACTTTTATCCATTTTGGGAAGATTTTATGGGAGTGGAGGTTTGTTACACATAGAAGCATTTCCAACTACTACTTCCAAAAAAAAAGAAAAAAAAAGAAAAGCTTTAACTTTTCTAGTCTTTCTTGACTGTGATCTAGTCACAGAAGGAGTAAGTTCCTGCCCCCAGTCTGGTAGATATTAAGTCACATTCTTCCCTAGGAATTTTTCTTTTGCTATTTTAATGGCTCCACATGAGTTACCAGAGACTTTTCAGCAGACAATAGCTCTGCCTTGCTAAGATAAGCTATCCTAATTCATCTGTCTCAGCTGATAAACCTCCCACTTTCTACTTCTGCTGCTCAAAAAGGAAAAGGGCTCACATTTGTGCTGAGGGCTTGACTCAACTGCCCAAGGCACCACCACTCACCCAAGCTCACTTCAGACTCCAAGAGTCTCATTCTCTCCTCCTTTGTCACCCTCCTCCTTCCCTCTGCAGGTACACAGGGAGACCCACCACATTCTTAACCTCCACGACCAGCTTTGCTGAGGCTCATGGAGATGCCATTCCCTGTCCTTCCCCTGCTTTTTACACAGTACCACCTCCCCATCCCATTCTCTGTATCTTCAACACATAAAATTTGCTATTCATTCTCTTTAAAAAATCTGAAAACTACCACGTGACAGCTAAGTCAGGAAATACTTCTGCTGTAAGTCTTTATTGCGCCATAAAGAAGAGGCAAATTCTGAATCTTTCAAAGATGCTGTGTGTTGAGTAAGTCGATAGTCCCTTGTGATGAATGTGTATTTGAGTCTGATGGCTTAAATTTAGAAAAAAAGCAGGAAGAAAGAGCTTGGAAAAACTCACCTCTCCCCATAGCACTGCCTGATTCAAACAGCTTGTGTGGAGCTAATTAAAGGCGTCAATCTCATGATTTGATAATAAAACTAGCCACAAAGGCTCAGCTTCCCAAAACTAACTGGCATGTGGGATTGAATCAGTGCAGTATCTTGTCCACCAGCTCCACTATCCAGTTTGTTATTTTTTTCCCCCCCTTGAAATTGAATTGAAGCACAGAACATTAATAACAACTCTGTATACAGAATAAACAGCAGAAATCTCTTGCCACCCAGCAGAAACTCTAAATGGGGAAAATATTTCTATGATAGAGAATTGATTTCATCCTTACAAAAAATGTGCCCAAGTACCTTCAATAAGATTAAAGGAAAGAAAGAAATAGCAGTAAGACACAACGATGGGGCAAGTTGAGGGTTTGGAAGAAGTTCTTCCAGAGCAGTATCCCTGTGCTCTTCCCTCAAGAGTGAGGAGTAGCTGGGAGGTCCCTCTCTGGGTCATAATCATAATTCTGGCAAAAGCCACTACAGATGAGTCAGCAACACACAGCATGGCCCTGATCCTGCTGCCATCTGGGGACTGGCTTTCCTTTGCTCATGAGAGTAATTTACAGGCATCCGACAAGCCACATGTGTAAGGCTGAGCGCACACATAACTGTTCTCAGAAGCAGAGCCAATTAACACACCACAAGATATCACCCAGTCATTTGGAAGATATACAAACCCCATCTTGCTTTTTGAAGCACTGAAGCAGAAGAATTTGTGGCGATGTCTGATGCTGTATCTTCACAGAAACATCCCTGATCAACTTACTGCTTGCTGGTCCCACAAGAGCATCTTCATGCTAAAGAAGAATCTATTGCATGTATGGGCTTGGTCCAACAAAAGCAGCATCTTGGATACAATGTGCTACCCCTGCAATGCCGTACCCTCTATGGAAAGATTATGATCATCGTTACTATTTATATACAACAACAGCCAGAAGCCTTGGCTGGGATAAACAGCTCCCAGGGCTAAGTCAGCCAAACATAAAGGGAGATGTCCCTTTTCTCCAAGCAGCTCCAAAGAGGGATTCAGGGCCTGGGAGCAGGTCAGTGACAGTTGGGATTAGGATTCCTGACTCCCTGCCTGGCATTCTAATATTAGCTTGCATTGTCTCCCAGACTGTCTCATCGTTCTTTCACATGAACCACAGGCCCGAATTAGCATGTCTCGCTGCATAATCTGCCAGTCCGTCCTGTGTGCTAAATTAGTCGGGGACTGAGCAAACATCATGGGAACAGCTCCCATATAGCTTATGTGGGCTAAGTTATTCCTACAGCATTGTTTGCTCTATATTTTCCTAGCATCATCACAAAAGTATGTTGGGCCCAATCCTGGAGCTGTCAGCTATATGCTCGTTCCTGCTCCAGCCTGGCATTGCTCTCCAGCGCAGTGCAGCGATGAAAGCTGGATCAGCAGAGGCTTTGCTGGGAGCCAGCTTGGGGAAGAACTGCTAACAAATAAACTCCAGTTGGGTGGCAGATGAGCAGACCGAGAAGCGAGCAGCAGCGCTAAGGCTTGTACAACCGCCAGCCCATCCTTGCGGCACAGACCGGCCTCCTTGGTGTGGTATTTACAAGCTTCCTTTCTCATTTTGTATTCAGCAATGTGACGGATGGGCTGATGGGTTCTCATCTGCCTGCTGTGTGGGCTTCTTATCTCCTCGTGCCCTCCAGCTATGAGCTCAGGGCTGTCCATAAAAATACCCAGCACGATGGGGCTGTGGTGTTTTGAGCCAGTGCCCACAGCAGGTTTCGGTTGGCTTTGCGTCAAGCTCATGCTACCAGGGGCCAATGGCATTAATTTCCACTAGGCTCATTAGCCTCTCATGGAACAACTTCTGCCTCCATGGAGCACAGCTTTAGTCAGAAGCTGAAAGATACAGGAGAAATCACAACAAATCCTGTTTTGACTCTGGGTCACTCAGCAAATAGCCATCACCTCCTCTCCAGGTAAGGGACTGTTTGCAGGGCACGGAGGGTTAAGCAGCACAGCAGGTAAATAAGAAAGGGGGGGGTCATGGGAGAGTCTGAATCTCTGGGTGACCAGTTGGCCAAGTCACAGGACTAGTTTTATAAGGTGCATGCAGGGTCTTGGACAGCAGTAACTGAAAGATAAGCGACTCCTTGAATATTATCCCTTTCTGGCAGGAAGACTGGCAGTCAATTATCTGTAAAATCTGAATCATGTCTCTACCAGACAGGCTCAAAGAAGCAGCAGCTCCACCTTCCCGCTCTGCTCAATGGAGGTCAAGGAGTCCATTGCACAGTTCTGCCAAGAGCAGCTTGCCAG
Source organism: Caloenas nicobarica (assembly GCF_036013445.1). Lineage (NCBI taxonomy): Eukaryota > Metazoa > Chordata > Aves > Columbiformes > Columbidae > Caloenas > Caloenas nicobarica. The sequence continues at coordinate 14,997,469 of NC_088255.1, read as the reverse complement.
AGCCATCACGGGCAGCCACTGCAGTGGGGATAAGTCACAACACTGCTCTTGTCACGCAGCAGGGACAGCTCAAATCCCAGCCCTCAGCATGAGGTCATGGAGGCTTTCCACAAATCCAAGACCACTTAGCAAAACCCTGTGCAAGAAATCCATCCATCCAGCACCACAATGGATGGACATCACATCTCCCATACATCCCTCAACACCATTTTACTGCTAGGCCCATTTCTTTTATTGTTGTAGAATTAATTCTTAACATTCCTGCCTTGCACCAAATGAGCTTTTAGTTGAAAATCTGGATCCATGGAAACAGAATTGCATTGTACAATGATAGACACAGCCCACTGCTCAGTGGAGGACCAAAACTGGGAGAAAGGAGCCCATCAGAAGATCACCTGCAGCGAATAACTCGTGCTTGCTCTTGGGAGCTGTTGCTCCCTGATGACTCTTTGAAAATAACACCTGAAGTAACAGAGTTGTCTTTGCACTTCTAATATGTTAGCAATAATGCTGCTCCTGGCGTATATGTTTTTGGTTTCCATCTCCTGTGTGTGTCGCTAGGCCCTGCATCCAGCCTTACCGGCTGGAGATCAGTCATCTTTGTCCTCCACAATACATCAGGGATTAGACTCAAGGCATATTAGCAAAGTAGAAGGCTTGCTTTGAACAGGGGCCAATTTCAGCATGTCGATAATTTATAAAACCAGATTGCTCTCCAGCCAAGCAAGTTTCAGTTCCTAGATGATTCAGCAGCAGCATTACAAGGAAATATGGATGTGAAAAGTCCCTGTAGGAATTCCTGTAAAATTCTATATTAAAATAAAATGCCCTGAGCCCAGCAATAAGACAGAAATTAGGAATTAAGGATCATTCCCTCCATGCCTGCAGGGACTCCTAAAAGCTGGGAAATTTTTAGTGGAGTTTCAGGGCAGGAGGGGAAAAAAAGAGCGAAGACAGAAACCAGGGAGAGGGAAGACCCTGGGGCAGAGAAGGAAGGGAAATACAGCTCTGGGTTTTGTTGAGGCCACTTTGCAAGAGCTGCAATGTTGTCACTAAAAACATGAAAACACTCTGTTCAGGTAAGGGAAAAACTGGAGTGAGAAACCTCTAAAAACATGTTTTCAGAATGCAACCTGAGAAATGTGAAACAAAGAGCCAAGGAGAGCTCCAAAGCCCATATGAGCACTTTGGGTTTTGGTTGTGATCCATGTCTGTTTAAAAAAAAAAAAAAAAGATAAGAGGAAATATAAAAGGAAAAAGTACCATGCAACTGCCCAATGCAAATTAATTTCTGAAAGGGCATGGCAAGCCAAAGATAAAATATTCATTTCTTCATCTTCTTTGACCTCTTCCAATTCATTATCCTAATGTGAGCCTCAGTACCACAGTTAGCTTGTGCCTGAATGCAAAGTCAGAGATGGACAGCACTTGCACAACGTGCAACAGCTTTTCTGAACAGACTTCAACAAGAGATGGAGTGAAGGGGACTGAGAGCTATAAAAACCACTGCAAGGGCATCAGGTTACTTCAAATCTACTTACTGGACAAATTCATGTTTGCTCATAAACACTTTCCAAGAGAGAGCACATCCCCTGCACCCCCCTTCTATCATTTCACTCCAACACCCACTTGTCCTGCGATGCCCAGGAGCACTTTATAAAGTCGGATGGCCTTTTCTGAGCAACCTGACCCAATGCTGGATTTGCACCCCATTGTGCAGAGCAGCCTCTTCCCCTCAAGTGACGGTTTCCAGCCTGCAGAGACCTTGCACTCACCTGTGTGCAGCTCAGCAGCCAACCCACAGTTTGAAGTGCTCAGCATCCTGCAGCCCTTGCCTGAACACAACCCTGCCTGCCTCCTGCCATGTGCCTGCCTTTACCCCATCGGTTCTCTGCACAAGCAGCAATTTAATCCTTCCTTTCATAAAGAAAACCCATTTACATTTTACTGTGCAGCACAGACCCGATTCTCTATCCTTACATCCATGGGAATCCCACCATGGGTTCCTTGGCAGCCATGGCTGGCTGTTATGCTCAGACTATTGAAATTCCCTGTATTTTAAGTCTTCCTGGTTTTAATTGCTGCTCAGCATTGACATTTCAAAATGATGCTTCTTCGCTCCTTCTTCTGTATAGAGCCTGTTTGTGTTTTTTGCTCACTGCTGCCTTTTCCCTGGAGCCCTCACTAATGAATGCAGCATGCTGATGTCCTCTCCATTATAAATAGTTTAATACTTTTAAATAAATATGGGATGGTGCCATGATTGTGTGGGTATTTCATCTAGCCTGCAGCACAAGGAGCTGGAGACGACAAAGGCAACTACAGTTTTATTTGTTATTCTGTTGCTTGTTTGTCATAGAAAGCAAGGGAAGGGGCCAGGACCCGTATTGCAATGTACGGCAGCAGATGTGTTATTCTAAGTGTATCACAAGGAGCTGCTCCCCATCCTAGTGCAGCAGATGGATGCAATAAAAAGAAAGCTTTTGGGTAGTTCTTTGGTTGTTTGAAATCTACAGGGCTGCAAAGCTCTTAGCTGAGCCAGAGTAAATCAAAGAAAGGTACATGGGGGGAATTCTATGATTTTTCCACTGCATTGCAACAGAATTAACAGATTAGCCTGACATTTAGTTGATATAATTTATTTCTAATTTGGGAGCAAAATACATCTTGAGCAGTAATATTAAAAAAAAAAAATCAAAAACCCAAACCAAACTGATAGTGACAAAGGAAAAGAGAAAGAGCCTGAGTTCAGGTCAGATTTTTCAAGATGTTAATTAAGTTTTCAGCCCATCAACTTCTGTTGTCCTAATTTCCCTTCTTTCCTTCTGGGTGTATCTGGATTTCTGCTATATGCAGATCACATGGGCTAGATCCAAATTCGCTTGTCCTTCACAACCAGCTTCTCAAGCAGTAAAAAGCTCTTAGAAAGTTCACCCAAATGGTACCCAAGGATTGCCTTCACACAGACAACTCCCAGGTGGCATAAAGCCAGGACTGATACTCCACATCTTCCATTCCCAGCCTACGATTTTACTGAGGCATGGGGTGTGAACAGGGACTGCTGCCAGTGCAGTAATTTACAGCAATGCAATCCATCCCCATGGACAAGGAGGAGCAGCAATAGCTGATACCAGCTGTTCCCCAAATGCTTCCACAGAAAAGTGTGCTTCTGGGCTTAAAAACCTCAGCTTCCAGATTTGAGAAAGTCACTTCTGAGATGGCAGGCTTCTTCCTGCAGCCAAGTACCCATCAGGCTCATTGTGCTGCTGCCTCCTCGGTGGGTACCTCTCCCTTACACCCTCTTTCCTCAAGCAAGAAAGCATGCACAGCCAGCCCCGAGGATGTGCCCTCCTGCCTTTTGCAAGCCACCCAATTCAGATAAGCACTTTTTTCCCCCCTCCCCTAACCAGTCATCTGAACTCCAACGTGTCACATCTGAGCCCTATCAGCCTTTGTCCCTTTGAGCCTGGCTCACTGGAGAACCACTCAGCCCATGCACTCCACGGTCATTTTCCACAAAACAGCAACAATTAAACAGCCTCATGCAAATGGATGGGGAACAAAGGTCACAGTTATTAAGTGACTGCACTCCAGGATTAATGATGGGGCAGTTTGAAGCTATACACAGCCTCTCTGTTACTATTTCTGAGCTCTTTCCTCCCTGTGCAGCTTCCTCTGATGGTGGTGTAAGGGATGATGCCTCTTTACACACACCAAGCCTCAGCATCACATGTGCATTTACCCCTGAAATGGGGAGTGCTGTGCATTAAACCACCATGCTTGTGTGGCATGGGCTACAGCTGTAGATATTAGGAACGGCAGAGTAAATGCGTGCCCTCAGGAGGAGCAAAAGGTGGTCAGCAGATCTCCTGCCCTTGCAGTCACAGTAGAGAGGCAGAAGTGCGTAGCTGAAGAGACCCTTTCAAAAAAATCAGGTTTGCAGAGAGCAATGTGACACCTTCCTTGGCCCAAGAGCTTGGAGTGTGAACTGAAATTGGGAGCACAGCAGAGAGGTGTAATCACCCAATTGCCTTGTGTCATTTATTTAGTGTTTTGCTTAGTGTCATGGCCTCTGGAGGAGACTGTCCCTGCCCTGGGCAGATCCCCCACACCAACCCGCTCCCATGAGCTGGGAGGGTGACAGTCCCCAGGGGACCTATGGCCCCTACACCACCTGCCTTTTCTTTGCCCTCTCCTCTGCTCCCAAATGGCCAAACACTTGTGCTAGTTCTGGTTTGCTAAATGCCCAAATGAATATATATAAATATAAAATATATATATGTATCTATAAAATCAGAAGTGCCCTGTAAATTTAAACTGTGAGACACGGCAGGAATAAATGCTGTGTTTTTAACCACCAGAAAACAAACCTGAGAGCACTGACGAAGAAAATAAGGGGGGGTGGGAAATAAACCATTTTTCCCATAGTTTCTGAACTGCAGTTCGCAAAACATTAAATTTCTAATTATAAGCCCAGGAAGTTTTAATATAAAAGTTACTTGTGAGCCAAAGTATAGTTTTTTCTGCTCATTAAGATATCCCCTGGGTACAATTTCCTTGCCCTTAATCCTGAACGTTAAGGTTTTTACAGGTATGTGGGTAACACAAATCTGTCTTGATTACACAACTCTTGCAGCATTGCAGGTCTGACTGTGCTGGAGCTGGATGCTCTTGGATGCTGAGCTCCCCCAGATCCCTCTGGGTAAGAGGGCATTGGGGGCCAGGTACCCTGTGGTGACCCTAGATCACAGACCACAGCACGCTGGAGAGCTGCATCCTTGCTCAGCCATGCTCTAGGGAAAGGATTTCTAACCAAAACACATGGGGAAGCCTTGAGGATGATACAGATAATCAGAGTACCAAATCTTTGAGGACAACACTTCTCCAGTGAGAAACTGCTGTATGTCTGCCCCAAACATATTCTTTTCTCCAAACAGTCGAGTGATACCAACTGTTCCACATCATCACAGATACCAGTGTCATGCAGTATAACAAAAAGCCTCCTGGTGAGCTGGGGCTGGTGGTAGTGAGAAGATGCACAGCTCCCAGTTGGCTTGAAGCAATTCTCCTCCACTTTGCGGTGTGCAGCAGGGGTAGGTTTTGTGAAGCCAGCTATGTGGTGGGGAGGAATGAGGTTGTGAAGCAGGTTTGAATCCATGGAGAAAACAAGTCCCCTTGCTGCCAGGCCCCCAAGTGAAGCATTTTTGCTTCTGCAATGCAGGGGTCAGACTGGTCCATCTCAAACACTGGAAATCTTAGCAGCCTTAGAAGAGGAGGCATAGGTCCATTACATCAAAATAAGTCCTATTTACAGCACCTTGCACTCAGAGGTGCAGCTCAAGGCATGTTTGATTTAAAAAGTTAAGGCTTTCTATGAGGAGGAGGAATGGAGTGCCCAGATTTACACACCTCACCAAGGTCAAACAAGGCTTAACACCCAGATCATATGCCTTCCAGCCCTGCTTGGCTGACTGACAGCCTCCTTTCCCTTTGCATTTAAGATGTGCATACATTAAGTCCAGGGTTTTCTGCATTTATCACAACAAATGCAGTCATTTGTGCAATTGCAAGTACTGAAAGGCAGGCAAGGCTGAAAGCAGCTTTCCTCTTCAGTTGGGAAGTAAATTTCCCACTGATGCCCTACAGCTTTCTGACCCTCAAGCTTGGAAACCAGCCCAGCAAGAGACACAGCAGGCAAAAATCCTCCTTCTCCAGCCCTGAGACCAAATCTGAAGTCACAGCTTCATTGGAGCAGATCCCTTTTCTCCAACACCCAAGGAAGAGACGAGTATCACCTGGCAAAGCCAGCCTTCACCTCTGCCACCCACTCCATGACAGCTCCAACAGCAGGACCTGCTGTGGTGAGGGACAGCCCGGGCTGTGACACCCACAGCTGTGACACCACCAGTGCCGGCCGTGCAACTAGGGACCCCAGCTCACCCCTCCTGCCCCAGAGGCTGCTCAGATGCAGAGTCCCTCTTCTTTTCCCTCCCAGCCAAAGCTGGGCATTTTGCTCAGGAGACCTCAGGATGTCTGCTCCAGCCCACTGTAAGTAGAGATAAGTGTCTGGTCCCCCAGGCAAGCTCCATCACACCAAGCTATGCGTGAGCAATCACTGAGTACATAACAGCATCTTTCCTACACGCCACTGCCAGTAACTAACTCATTTCCCTCCGAAGTTGAGGATGAAAAATAAGATGTAAAACCAAATTATACTCTGTTTATGCACATAATTCCCTGCGCATCTGGATAAGAGCATGCCCATGGCCTATATTATGCTGCATCTGATTCTCATTAGGTGCTTGCGATGCCTTCTTGATAGGGTTTTATTGCTCCCCATGACACACAGAGTTGTAGCCGGGCTGTTTACTCTCTGCAACTGCCCTGGTGTGGCCATTGACTGCACAGCCCACCACAACCTGCTCTGAGCAGGTCTATAACACAGTTTCTCAAATGACAGCCCTGTTGGTTAATAGCTAGAAATAAAGCCAGAGCTCCCTAAAGTGAATTTTGTAAATTGGCTGCTGGTGCTTTATTTACAGTAATAGAGACCAGAGCACGGGACAATCTGAAGGCAGAGCCCACGTGTTGCCTTCAGATTGTCCTGCGCTCCAGTCTCATATAGAAGTATTCTATATGAGCTCCAGTATTCTCGTATAGAATCGAAACCTTAGCTTTCCACTGTTAATACAGCAAGAAAATACATGGGTTTAAGTGGAAAGGAAAAAACAAACAAACAAAACCAAACAAACCCCACAACACCAAACCAAAAAAAAAGTTTTTGATACATAGCTCATAACCAAAATACCATAGCAATCCTGATATTATGGTAGTCTCTAAGTAAGCAGCTCTCATGAACAAAGGAGTAGGCCAAAAAAAAGTAGTTTCTTACCACCTTTAAGGCTTGTGGGAGCGGAAAGTCTCTGCAGGACCACCACAGCACCTACCAAACCACACAGACTCCTGGGGATAAAGCAATTTCTGGGAACATCACCTGGGCTACCAACTCACTATACAGGAGCCACTTACATGAGATCTCCCTTGCTCCTCATCTTCCTCCTCAGCACCATCCCTGTGCCAAGAGGGGCCCTGGGCTGCCTTTATAGCCCTTATCTGTAACCAGCCCAGCACCCAGAGGCCAACATTAACCCCATTAAATTTATAAAGCAATTAGAACAGGGTGAGCAATGCCAAAAACTCTCAGTGAAAGTCCTCTCAGCTTTTTAAACAAATTCATTCCAGCTGGGTTTGTGCTCCCAGTGCATCGACTTCCCACATGGATCCCAGCATGGGAGGTCAGAGGCAGAAAAAGTTTTTTGAAGGGGTGAATTTTAAGTGAGAATTAGAAGCTGTATGCAAATCCTAGGCTTACGTGAGGGTCCATGCAAACAGGAAATATTCACAGGTCACACAAGTTAAATTGCTAATTAAATCAGCACAAGCATCAGGTCTGTGAATGAGCTATGGGTCAGGGATTACGGGAAAAAAAAGCATTCATGGAACTGATTAATTGAAGGGAGTTGTGATCTGTCTACAAATAATTCAATCAAGCAATTAGAGCTGGGCAAGGAAATGTTTTTGAACTTGGAAGGTTTTGAAATATTTCTTTGTTTTAACTCAGGACAAAAGAAATACAAACTGAAAAGGGAAAGAAAATTCAGTAAAGGCCACCCACAATATTCTTAGATTATTTTGAATTATGTCATTTTCTCTCTGGCCTTATTATAATTCTGTTTTATAATAACTTTACATTTGAATATAAAGAAGATGGTTCAGACTGGATATCTGGAAAGCAATTGAAATTTAAACATTGAAAACATTTCAAAGTGTTAAAAAAGCTTTACCAAAATGTCTTTTCAAGGTGAAAGAGGCATTTTCAACACATTAGCATTATTTTGTAGGGAAAAAGTCTTCCAGTTAAAAATCCATGAACCTCTCAGTCCTTTATCCGTTGCATATCAAGAAGTTCTAAAGGCAAGAGCCTTGGAGGAGGTTGAGTTTTCTTAATTACCTTAAATGAGACAACCCATCAAAGAGCACCTATTAATTCTCCAGACGGTGGAAGCAGAATATGATCTGGGGAAGTGGGGCAGGAGGGTCGCAGTGCACATCTCCTCAATCCACTGCTTTTCTTCTTTTAATTATCTTAGTTATCTTAAGTGAGATATCAGTCAAAACTCAAGCATTTCTCCAATGGGAAGACTGGGGAGATAAGAATTCAACAGGCTCTCAATATTGCAATGGAGTGACTCGGTTTCCCGTGACAAAAGGTTGTAACACAAGTAGGGCACAAAGGCAATAAGGTTCCCCAATCTCTGAAGACTAAAAGTGAATTAATGTGCAGTTGGCCGTGGAGGAAACGCCATGTGAGTAAGGACCGTCTGGCCCCAAAGCTCCCTTTGAAGTTCCCCAAAGGGAGGCTTTAATGGGTCACTCTTATTTGTAAGCATAAAGTAGGCATTGATTAGGGTTTATTAAGATTTAAAATAATTTTGGCATACAAAGGCAAAAAGAGTGTATTGGTCAATTTCGATAATTTTGAACATTTCTCTGGCATGTTTGAATGACATTTAATTGAATCTTCCATGGGAAATGTTTGATTTGGTTGATTGAGTCTGAAGAAATGAAGGTACAAACTTTATCTGAACAACGAAGGTGCGCGGCTGTGCAGGACACGGCGCAGCCTGTTCCAAGTGGCTGGCTCAGGAGGACGTGAGACACTCTGTTGAATACCACCTATTAATTATCTCGGTGTTGGGATTAAAAATAACTGTAGGAAGAGGGACACGAGGGTCGCAGTCCAGGTCTCCCACATCTCTGCGGTCCAGCACATTTATCCTTTTTGAGCAAATGTTATTTGCTTCCTGACTGTGTATATGATTACCACATATTTCACCCTGACATAAGTGTCTTCGTAAAGGTGATTAGCAATTTTTGATTGCTTCTTTGATTAAGGTGAATGAGAAAAAGCTTCAACCAACACCACCAAAGACTGAGAAAGGATGACTCATCCTTCACTTCTGGATGCTAAAATTAGTCTAATACAAAAGGTCACTGGAGCAAAAAATCCTAACTTTTTAATAAAAGATTGCTCTTAAAAGGCCTTCCACCCCAGGATCTCAAACCAATTTAATTAGAAACTGTAAACTTTATTAGACCTCAGAACAACCCTGCCACTGAGGCAAATATCTGATTAATGGAGAAGTGTCTGTCAGGGGCCAAGTTCAGTCCTGGCCAGGCTGGCAAAGGCATCAGAAAAGCAAGCAAAACACTTGATAAAAGGCCAAAGCAAAAACTTTCCTGATAAAAACCCACACAGACACAAACTACACCATAGACCAAAGTGTTTGGAAAGCGTTCCTCAGAGGAAGAAGCCCAAAGTGGCACCTTGGACATCCCATGCTGCTGCCAGGTGTCCTGGGTCACTTGTGGCAAGACAAGGTTGGCACCTGGGACATTCCCGGGTCTAAGAGGAGAGGAACAAGAAAACCAAGGCGTCCTCAAGCCCAAGGGCTTCTTCAGGTCCCCTGCAGAGAAGAGGTACTTTTTAGAGCAGCCTCACGTGCCGGCTGCACGGTTCATCCTTGAGGTCTGGTCCCAGCAGCCTGGCGATGCATCACCTGAGCAAAGGAAATAACATTGCAGAGAACACTGAAATAGCAACATGTCTCAACAGTTGGCAAACTGTTGGAAAGGTGACTTTATGTTGCTCTATGCCCAGGGACAAAGGACTGGCAATTTAATGACAGGGAACTGTTTGATTCCTGACTGGCAATAGAGAAACTGGCAGAAGCACCACCTGGCTTTTGCAGCAAAGAAACAAGGTCAAGGACTTAGCTCATCCCATCTGTGATATTTTTACACTGTAATTTATATTACGGTGGGAACGCAAGGCTTTGTCAGAAATCAAGACCCCCATTGCCCAGGAAAAAACACAAGAGGAGAGGCAGCACGTATCTGAAAGCTGTTGTGCTCCAGCTCCCCAGAGTCTTCTTCAGGGAGGGCCACTGAATCAGTGGGACATCAGGCACATCAGATGGACTTCAGATGGATCTGGTACTGCAGCTGTGTACAAAGACCTCATGGCTCTGCTGAGGAGCTGCCAGCGTGGCTGTAGCTCACCAGACAAGGGCTGGGGGGAAAGGGGGATGTGGATGCATAGGGGGTGCAGCCCACAGGGTAGGAAATCAGATCCAGCTCTGCCATGGCTCACCATGCTAGTATTCTACAGGAATTTACTCTCTTTTTCCCTAGACACCTTTGTAGTTCACTGACAGTATCATAATGCTCACTTAAAGCCTTTTGGATGCTATAAGCATCCTCCTGCATGAATTATACCCTCAGTAAAAAAATAATTTCCACTCCCAGTAACATCAGTATAAGTCTTCAAATGATGATCTCGGTTTTGCATCAGTGCCTTTGACAGACACGAGCCCCTTGGGTTCAGTTTGGTCGTGTCTCACACGCTTTCAGTGGAGCTGCACTGGGAGCACGGCTTTCCTCCCATCCTTCTGCCTCCTAAAACCTCAGGTGGTTTGGGGAACATTGGTGCTGAAGATGTGAGGAGAAGGGCTGGGGAGGGGAGCCGTGGGGCTGGGATCCCTGCCAGGAAGGGACAAGCTCAAAGGGGGAACGGAGCACGTTTTCTGCTGAAACCTCGTTCCACTTCTCCATAACTCTGTTGGTCCCTTCGCTTCCTTCACTTTCCTGAGTAGGTCGTGGTCTTCTCCTGCTCTGGGAAGGCATTTCCCACAGTGAGGGCCCAGGTAGTTTCCCTCGATATAGAATTTAGGCTCCTTAATGGAAACCCAGAACACCCTGTGACATCCCAAATAAAAAAAAAGGGCCAGTAAAGGCAAAGATGCTAACTACAAGCAGAATGAAGGAAGATTTTGGCTTATGGTTTTCTCAGGCTGGTTTATGAAGCCTGGTCACTCTGAGATGGATCATTGCAGAAATGTGTGTTATTAATTAAATATTTGATATAGTGAGTTTACTAATGCCAGACTCCCTCTGAAATGCAAAGGAGCTTTGCCTGGGCAACAAGGGTGTTCAGCTGGCCCCAGAAACTCAGAATATTTGTGATGGATGGCTAAAAATAGAAAAAAAAAGAAAAAGGAAACCCCCTCTGGATTTAGTGTATAGTCGTTAACAAGGTATCCCACAGGTAGAACATGATTTATTGAAAACTAAAGAGACTGTCCTGGTTTTGCTAGAATGGAGGTTTTTGTTCTACTCGGGGCACTTTATATGAAACAGATGCACAGTCCATAAATCAGTCTGTCCTGCAGGAAGGATAGACTGCATTTTCTGTATAAATTATCATGCTCTTTGTAGGTAAATGCTATGGATGAAAATTGGGGTACTCTTGCTTCTTAAAAAACACCGCTAATATTGTTGGAGACAAGAAATCCTTTGGCCTATAGGACATAGCAGTAGAGAGAACAGTTAAGGCAAAACTCCCTACAGAAATTGCTTCCAGAGTAAGAATTGGATTAAAAGATGAGACAATGGGAATACTTGAAATTTATGATCGGCAGGATGTTCTGCTTTCTCAGGTTTCCCTTGGATTTTTTCAAATGGCTGCCCCAAAAAAGCAAACACATTCAAATACTTCTGCAAGCTGATAGGAGCAGCAAAACTGTTTGCAAATTTTTTTTTTCTTTTTCTTGGCAAGGACATTAATCAGCACCAGGGTAGCCTGCAACGCGCTGTGAGATTTCCAGTGATGATGTGAAGAGATGCAGCAGAGAAAGCAGCAGGACTCAGCAGTCGAAGGAGGCATCATCTTTGTTTGAGAACTGCTGAAATATATACATGAAAAGCCATAACGTGGGTGGCTTTTAGTCAGAATTTAGAATGCAAAAGTATATTATGGTTTTTCAATAAAACTGATGAGGAATGATGCCATGGGTGAGGATTTCCTGGAGTTTGGTGCTTATGAGTGATAAGTACATAAGATACAAAGCAGAAGTTCAGCAACTGCCATTCCTATGTGGCTGTATTTTGAATTACAGCATTTCCTTGCCTTGCTCTCCATGACATTAAACGGCTTGTTGAAAATGAGTCTTGTTTTATTGAAAATGTCAACCACCCCAGCCCAGGCTTAGGCAAAGGCAATGTTTTCCTGTGCGGAGGCACTGAGGAATTCTCTGAACGGAGCAGAGCCGAGGGCACATCTCCCCCTCGCTCTGTCCTGGTGCTTTCCTTTCTTTTATTCATTTAAACTGCATAAGCTGCAGATGAAAAACATATAAATAGTAATTCTATATATAGTCCCAGGATAAAACTGCAGTTCATTTATGACAGCTGACAAATCTAAAATGGGCAATGTAAGTGCATTACAAAATGATTAAACCTTAACTTCTCTCCCCCCGGCTACAAGGCCGCATTAACATTACATTACCCACTGAATAATACAATCTGCTGCAGTTTTCTGCCAATTCAAATATATAGCCAAAATAGCCCTTTCCTTCTATTTACAGATCGTGTCTCAAAAGTCATCTTCCTTGTGGCAGAAACAGCTTCCGCTCACTTGCGTTTGCTCAGAGACAATAAAATACAAATCCTATGGAGCTAAAGTTGTTTGGAAGCATATTCTTGGGTTTAAGCCATACAAATGGCATGTATGCCGGGCTTAGGACCCTGCTTGTGGGATTTCAGAGGGATCAGACTACATATCCCTGGGGTTGAGGCTGAAATCAATACCCCGTACTTGTGAGAGATGTAATTGATTCAATCTGAGCAAAACTTTAATTACATTTTTCATTATGATACTGACTTTTCTGTCTCTGGATCTCCTTGTGCTCAGATGGAGTATATCAGAGCATTACATGAGGGGTTGTCAAATATTCCCATCGCTTTGTATCTCGTTAAGGAAACAGTTTCCTGCAGCAGGCAGGTCACAGGCAGATGAGGTGGGTGGAAATCGGGTGTCTTGAGCGGCCACTCTGTCCACTCACCCTTTCCAAGCCACAGGTTGCAGAGGTGACACAGCCACGCTGCCTTTGTGATTTACTATCATAATGTGATTTCACGACCATTTCAGGTAGCAGCTCCTTCCTCGCTGCTTCTCATTGTGGCATGACATGAGTGGCAAGATGTGAAAAAAATAAGTATGATGAAGAAAAAGGAGCCTGACAGAGACATTTAGGGTTGTCAGTTCATTTTCTCCTAGCACAAACAATTTTCTCTGTCCAGGGGACAGCAAACTGCTATTTAGGAAGCAGATTTTGAGAGCCCATGAATGGGGAGTAGTCCCTTTGGTCCGGTCATTGCACATGTGAAGGGCTGCTTCATCACCTTGCAGGTCAAATTCTGCTTTATGGCACTGACACCACTTAGTACACCATGGTCCCCTTCAGCTCAAGAGGAGAGTTAATGAGACCCAGCTTAAAAATGAAACGACTTTCATCTTTCCTCACCTGAGACCCTTGGGATTTAGCCAGGACCTGCCCAGGGCATGTATTTCATCCAGCCTCCTGGAGAAGGTACCTGAGCAGTAACTTCAAGAGGAAACCCCCTAAAACAGTGTGTGCTCAGATCCTGTAAGTAATAGCTATTTTTCCAGAAAACTCAAAAACATAACTGTAATGAAAGCCAGCTACCAGGCTTTCTTTTTGTGCAGCCTTAGTTCAGAAGGAAAAGAAACAGCATCTTCCCATTACACATGGAGTCTATTTCTCTGGGGAGAAAGAAAATCACTTCTTCTTCAAAAAGTACCATTCTGTCAATACTGCTCCTGTTCACAAAGAGGAGCTGTCAGAAAACTCAAGCTAAAACTGGCATTGTACTAAAATCTCAGTATCAGGACTTGAATGCAACGGAGCTGGAAGCACTCACAGTATTACACTTTCACCCAAAGTTTTCCAACCGCTGGTTTGATCTGCATGGCATCGATCCCCGATCCCTCCGAGAGCCTTGATGGCTTTTTCCGCTGCAGAAGCACGCATAGAATTGAAGAGCAAATGAAGAGCAAGGAGGTTTCTGGGCTCCCCAAATCTCCCTCCCTGGGCAGCTGCCCAAAGTCGGTGCCTGCAGGGGAGCCAGCACGTGTCTCAGCGTGTGCTGGGACTCAGACTCTCTGTAAAGCATCTTCATTAGCACCCTGAGGAGAGGGAACAGAGGTGCCTGAATTACCTGAATGAAGCAGCTGCTCTGGGAGAGAGGGACTGAGGAAGGGAATTTTCCTTTTGTTTGGAGTTACCTGACTTTGCAGAGGAATTGAGGTTTTTTTCTATATTCGGCCTTAATTGTAAAGGTCCATTGAAAACTGCATATTAGCTCTGCCTTTATAGGGCGATGTCAGCAGCAGGGTACATTCAGGAGACCCCAAATTCCTGCTAAACTGATGTCTCCCATTTTGCTCCTTGCTGCTAATGCCTGGGCATTTGTTCCTTGGGAGCTGCACACACTACGCAGTGTTTAACCATATGGATGCTGATCCCAATGTAATTCTTTATGTGTGATCAAACCATGAATGAATATAACCCACCTCTACCCCTGCGATGTTCAGGCTTCTCCGGGATGCTTCTCTTCCCTCTGCTGTCTCCAGCATCTCTCAGAAGATCACCCATTCCTGCCAGGTTGCTGCTGCCACAGATCCCCTCGCTCTACCTATTCCACTGTGGTCCCTTGTGGGTGATGGTGCCTGGGGATGCGCAGCCACAAAAAACGTACCATCACCGTTAGCATCCTGAGGCCCTCTCAGGAACACAAGTTTCTTTCAACATCTCTATCTTGGGCTGATGAAACTCAGCTGCCTCATTGTGGCAGAGTTAATTAAGCTGTGGTCCCCCTCCCCAAATCCCTCATTACTCACTGCTTGCGATACGCAATTTGTTGGCTAGCACCTTGGGGTGTTGTTGCTATCATTAATACCATTCACTTGTATATAAAAGCAACTGTTTATTTATCAAATACAAGTAACAGCTTTAGGAATAAAAAAAATCCTGAGGTTTTCTCTAATCCCAGCCAGGCTCTGGGCTGTGGGAACGATCCGCTTTACACAGATTGGGGCTGGGCTGCGAATGTGTTGTCACACATTGATGCTGTTTCTTTTCCATGTGGTCTGTTGCTGCTCTCTTGTATTTGCAAATAGAAAGGAAGTAATACAGCCACTGAGAGAGCTTTTAAAGACAGAGAGAGCAGGATTTGATTTGATAACTCCATTCAAATAATCCCCCAAAATCCTGTTTTCTGCCTCAGACATAGCCAGTGTCCAGTCCGTCAGATGCAGGTGGGGTCAAGGATAGTTGTGTAATAGTGTGTGTGTTGGAAAGGGGACAAAATTCCTTCCAGAACTGTGCCAACACTGGTTATACCCAGAGCGCCATGTTTGAGTACCCACTATTTTAGTACTGGCTGCAGTTCTAGACATGTACAACTACCCATCACCAGGCTCCTTCTAAATATGGCTCTTAGAAAAGATTTACAGTAAATCTATCAGGATAAAATAAGCAGTGTTAGTTATGTCAGTTCTTTAATCCAGCTACAGTAACTGACACAAGAAAATGCTCCTGTAAATACCACTGCCTGGCTGCAGGCAGCTGGTGTGATGCCCAGCTCTGATCTGGAGAGCAGGACAGACAGACTAATGCAGCCAGACCAGGCACAGCAAACTGCTGTGGTGCTAGTGTTAATGCAATTTAAAGTGGATAAACATAAATATAGGTGCATGGATAGGTGAGAAAGAGTAAATCACCAGAGTTCAAAGCATGTTTAAAGAACAGGATTTGTAGACAGCTTCTCCTGTCTGAAGGATTGCATTTAAGTGTGTGATAAGGCATCTAATAAGGCTCTCAATAGCAGAGATCATTTACTTTACCATTGCAGAAAAGGAAATTGGGAGAAATGAGTCAAATCTAAATATCTCTTCACCTTCCTTCAAAGAATAATATATATATGAAAAAAAGCCAATTTTCTCAGTTATTACCAATGACCCGGTGCTCTGTCCCTTTGTGTGCTGTGACTGCATGAACATACTCTCGGGGGGGGGCACCCATTACAGACTCACCCCTCCCAGGCTGCCGTTGCTCTAAGTACCCAGAGCAGTTCTGCGCTGCTGAGCCTTAACCCCGGTGGGGCTGCACCATGCAGCGCAGAAGCACCTGAGAGCATCTTCTGACGCGTGGAAGACCTTATATATTCAAGTCTGCTCAGTGGCTTACTGCAGCGGTACTAAACTGGCTGGAAAACTAGTATGCCAGCATGCGTGCCCAGCTAGGAGTCTCTTAATGGAGACTTCTCGACTTTAGCATGGTAATGGTTAAGTATAATCTGACATATAGCTACAGAAAAGGTCTCTGAGAAAGCTCAGATGCACAAGTGCTGGGGAAAAAAAAATAGTAAAATACCTTCAATATGGTACTGGTGATTTTTATATCTGAGGGCAGTGGTGTATTTGCGTACCATATTCTAAGAAATCACATCTCTCCTGAGCTCTCATTCAGTGTAAGGAGCCTGTCCACTCTCCTGCTGCCTGTTATTATATTGGTATTGACTATAATAAGACTACTCTGTGGGCAACTTCACTGGGCTGAACTTTGAGAGAGGTTCTCTGAGGATAAGAAGAATGGCTGGTAATAGAAATAGGACTTGCTCAAACCCAGACAACCACTGAAACAGCACTGTAAAGCTAATCAATTTAGCTGAAAGCAGAAATCCCTCAATGTGAGCGCTGCCCAGACTGCGCAGTGTGGATTAAGGGCTCAATTCCCCACCGCCTCACATCGAAGGGGTTGGTAGTGTTTTGTACCTTGCCGCCTTTAAACTTCACCCTCACACAAACAACTACATGAGGGGTCTGGTGGTGAAGCATCCACCCTTGTATTGACTGACAATTTTGGCTTTTGGGCTGCAATCTGTTTTCTTCCTCTGCAAAGGCAGGCGCACAGCCTCGGTGTCTGAAGGGTGGGGGTGAAAAGGCAAAGAAAAAGAAGTTGGAAAAGTGTTCAGCTGTGTTTAACTGCTTTGGTGCGCATTATTAGAAAAATTGGTGATGGATGTTGCGTGTACCCCGAACACGCCTGCACCAGCGGCGAAGGTACAAGGTGCCTTTTTATCTGCAGGGTTGTGAAGCTTAGCAAAATATATTACCTGTAATAATGTGTCTTGTATATACAACTGCCTTTCTAGATGTATTTTGAAATGTTTAATGACGTGTGGCTGAAATGTAATGATATCTTCCTAATGGAATGCAATAGAAGGGGAGCTCACGCACATTAAGACATCTTATCTGTATTGGCAATTAATAACCTAGGAATTAAAACAAAGTATAAAACCGAAGAGTTTTAGCTAAAGCCATGGGATACAAGCCTGCAACTGCAGTCCAGTCAGGTTTCCACAACACTTCACTGTAGTGAAATCCAGATGTCAGGGAACTGCACCTATTAGCTATTCATTTCTTGTAGACTGTGGGCTTCTCGGTGCTTTTTGTGTCCCTCAGCTGTCTCGAAGTTCATATATTCAAATAATTATATTGCTATAGATTTTTCTCTCAAGTCTGTGGTCCTGTTTTAAATTAAAATAGTCAAGGCCCAATTGCTTGAATTACCAAATGTTACAGTGAAGCCTAGTCTGGACACAGCACAAACATTTGTTCCAGGACCCTGACCTCAGCAGTTCACCTATATTGTGACTCAGATCTTCATGGAGCATCTAAATCAACTTCACTAATGCTTGTGATCAATTTGACAGACAATTGAGTCAAACTACTATCACCAATGCTTTTCCATAAAGAAATCCATTCCTTTAGGTGACAAGCCTGCACGATCTCCAAAGAGTATGCAAGCTAGATAAAAAGTTTAAACCTACCTTGATTGGTTGTGATAATTTTGCTTTGGGAAAAAAAAAAATCAGTAGAAAATCTGGATTGGATTAGATTACCCAACCTGCCAGACTCAAAGTATATTGCAAATGCTGCTCTTTGATTTTGTAAAATTGTTTTGGTGGGTTCCCCTCATTGTAAAGAAAAAAATCCAGAGGCCAAAAGGACTTTAGTTTCATCAGTTCTTTTTTAAACACAGATATCTTGTCCTGATAACCCTTGGCATATTGCTCTTATATGATCATGATAAGTGAAAAGAAAGACTTCCAGCTTCTAGCAAAGCTCAACCTCTTCCAGTGTTCTTGGATACAATGATAAATTGCTTTTCAAGAAGAAGTTCACAGCATGGCTCCACTAGGCAGAAATATTATTTGCATTCTTCCAGAAAGAACTTTAAATTAAAATCATTAGCTACCTCACATAATTTAAGACACAAAGAAACCAAAATATGATTAAACGTAGGTCACAGGAATGTGACTGTAAAATTGAAATATAAATGAGGGATTTCAGAACACTATCTTCATCTCACCATGCCTTGTGGTATGTATTTCACCCTCCCTAAAGTTTTAATAAAAGTATTATACTGTCAGCACTTAGTAAATATTAAAATAATAATGTATGCGGTAATTACTTTCCAGACATTACTAACATGTCTTGATCTGCATAGAGCTTGCCTCCCAAATTACAGCAAAACTTTAAAGAGGAGGAAAATAGTTTCCTGTTCCTACACCATTCACAGGAGGAGCCTGGTTAGCAAAAAGGTTTCACAACATGAGTCCTCGTCCTCATCCCGGGAAGCAGATCGAGACACGAACTGAGCGGCTGACACACACTTCAGCTGATTTCTGCTTCCCAGGGCTGAAGGATCTCCCACCCCAGCCAAAACCAGGCAGCGGCACGTATAGATCTATAGGGGGGTTGTTTGCTAGGCACAAAAATACTCATTATAGTTTGAGAATGGCGCACTAGGAGAGGGACCACTGGAGAGAAACTCAAGGCTGTGTCCTTGAGCTGGCTGCTGCAACACCGTGGAGGAGAGGGGCTGAGCTGGCAGAGAAGGGGGTATGGAGGAGATAAGCAGTCGGAAGGGGAAGGGGTAGTGGCACCGCTGTTTGTCAGGGCCCATCACCGCAGGCACACGGACCAGTGATTAATTGGTCAACTGAGACGTATCAGGCAGTTTCCTGATTTCACATTTGTTTCCTGTTATCATGCAGAAGCTTTTGGAGAAGGAAACTAAAGGTAAGAGAAGAGATGATGAAGCCCTTTGCCAACAGGAAAAGGTTTCGGCGTGGTGGCTGCGGACTGCTGGGTCAGCATCCTCTGGGCGAGCGTACGCTGTGCTGCTGTGCACACCTGGAACCGTGGCACGGCTGTATTCAGCCAAACTCAAGCCTCTTCTCCTCTGATAAATCCCAAGCACCTGGTACACACTTTGGAAAGAACACCAAAAAGCCCTGCCTGCACAGCTTCTGTGAGAAGGTGTTAGTGGACTAATGTTCTGTAACAACCAAGAGGTCAAGAAAAGTATTTCTTCTGATTTTTTTTTCTAAGCTGCATATTATTTCCACACCATTGCCTTGGACGTTTGTGATAGAAGTTGAAGCACATTTAGATTTAGCATTTTGGTCTAAAACCAGAGGTAAGTGAAAATAGTTACTTCTTACATAGTTCAGTTGCATTACACATCTGCAGATGGGGCCACCAAATCCAACGAGTCTGCATGGGCAAGGGAGGATGAGCGAGGTGATTCCTGGCACCACCGAGCAGCACATCAGGTGGTGGGAGACAGGAACCAGGCTGGACCAGAACCACAAACTGACCCAAGGCACCAAAAAGGGCTTTTTGCATGTGGGACAGCGTAAAACCATGAGCACTGACATTCTTTTGCAGCCAGGTTCTCACCATGATTAGCTTGTGGGACTGACTTGCAGACTCCCACACTGGATATTTACGTGCTACTTGTGGATTTGTACCCTGGTGATAGTATGGGATGGGATAAGGAGGTGGGGGCAGTGTCTGGGACTGTTTGAGCTGTCTCTCTTGGGCAGCATTACCCAGTAAGTAGGGACATGTTATTCCTCAGTGCCTTGCTCTTGCTTGTGTCTGGTATGTCCACTTACACGGCCAAAGGAAGGAATCGCCATTCCTGGTCACCTTTGAAGACCTGTCTGAACAGTCTGCTCTTCAATTTTGCTAACTTTAGCTTATGTTCAGTACCTAATGCAGGACATTCTCATTTTTAAAAAGACTTAAAACAAAAATGTGTGTGTGGATGTATGACAATTGCAATAAAACAATAGTTCTAATGGGAAGAGAAGCCAACACATGTGCAATTTCCTTTCCCATGATATGCAGTAATTCAGCAATCCCATCATGAGATAAGAATTGCTTTGAGAATAATTTTCTTTTAATAGCTCTGTCTGAAATGGAGCAAATTTTCTTCCTAGTCATTATAGCTTCTGGCCTGCAGTAAATGGCTGGAGACTGAATAAGAATTCAAAGGCAGCAGCCTGCCATCACCCACATAAACAGTGCACACCACGACCATTGCTTCAGCAGTTTAAAAAAAGCATTTCACATCCTTGGCTATGACCCTACTCATGCATTGCCTATTTAAATGAAGGCATTAAAGGACTTGGAAGCAATAGTGCACTCAAAGAAACATTAACTAATTTCACTGATTTATGCTTTACAATGAGCATGAGTGCATGGGGTTAAAGCAAATGATACACATGGTTAGCGATACCACAAACATTTACTTGCAGGAGGCACAGAGACAGAAACATACACAGGGCAAATAGAGCTAAGGATTTATGACTATGGGGCCAGAAGGGTTAAACTGGGTATCTGGGGTGACATCTAATGCATATCTTAATATGAATTAATGCTGGAAAAGCAGCATGGACAATCCTGTCCAAAGCCAATCTCAGGTTAATAATACTTGTGGCCACGGTGATGAACCTCTACTGATGGTAGGAAGCGGCTGAAGTATCTAGGTAGGAAGCGGCTGAAGTATCTAGTGAGGATCTAAGTAACAACTACTTGTTTGAAATGCAGATCCTGAATGAGATATGAGATCTCACTAGTTGTGTTTGACCTTAGGGCTTCCAGAGGCAGCTTCTTCAGTTGCGAGTTTCTGTACCTGTCACACTTAATATAAACTTTCATTCTTTAAGTGTCTACAGCTCCTTAGCCCTTTTCAGTGCAAGAGATTGCTTTGGAAATGTGTATCAAGCTGCTGCATGGGAAGTTTGGATCAGCAGCTTTTCCAAAATCCGGGAGTTATTTAGTCCTTATCCATACTACATCACTGTCCTGGAGCACATCCCAGGTAACCACGGATGCTGTGGCCACCCAGCCCATCTCCACAACTTTCTAACAGCATCCTTGGCACAGGACACCCAACACCACACAGCTGCCTGTTCCCAACTCCTCTCAGCACACCCCAGTGAATGCAAATCACATGCAAAGTATGACAAAGCAGCGAATCTGTAAATCTCTGAAGGTTGCTGGCACATTCAATTGAAAAGTGTTCAGAAGTGTTTTATCTCCACACAATATATATTGCATGACCAGAAATACTTGCAATCAGCCCCAGCCAATGTCCACTGGCAGAGTGGATTTTGCAGTCTTTGTCCTGAAAAGGCTGTCAAATCGAGCTGACAGCAAAAGGTCACTGCGTTACACCCAGGTTTCTGCAGCTCTGTGACCACACACAGACCTTCACGCATGTCCAGGTACAAGGCTGTGAAAATGGCATTTTAGGCATGCAATTAATTGTGCTTAATGTTTAACAGAAACAGCACAGAAGTCTCAGCAGACGTTGTATCCAATTGTTACTTAGCAAGTTCCCCTCTTTCTTCTGATCCTAAGCAAAAATTTGTTTCACTACATCATCTAATTGTGATGGATATTTTTAGATCTATAATTTATCATATGGAGCTTGTATTTAATGAGGCCCCTTCTGTTATAACACAACAAGAACATCAAACTTTCCCAGACACCACTGGGACCACAGGCGAGACCAAAGGATTCCCTCCCTATGGAAATGCATAATTTTAAGTCAGTTCTTTTTCCTCAGTACAAAGATTTGCAGCTTTCACTTTGGCGTGCAATGGACATTCACAACCCAGTTTTCAGGCCCGATCTCCAAATAAACTGGATTAAAGCCTGAAACTTGCTCCTGTTTGAAGACAGAAGGAGAGCCATCCTTCTGCGTTATTTTAATCTTAATATTTGAAAAGATCAAGCAAAAACCCCCCACTTTGTTGTCCTAACCAACACATAGAAGGTAGCTGAACATTTACACGAGAAAATGTGATGTAAATAGTCAACCTATCTTGATCAAAGACCATCTGACTTCCTTAGTGTTTCTGACAAAAGGAAATAAGGAAGAGCATGTAAATTTCCCTCTAATTTAGGAGCCTGGATTAGCTCCAGTTCTGCCAGATGCTCATCTCCAGGACACACTGGTGTAACCAGACTGTTTTCAGGGTATTAGGTTTTGAAGAAAGGGGACTGACTGCACTGCCCGTACAATGGTTTCTTTACTCAGAGTGTGAAAGCAGATGATAATCTCTTTTACGGTCTAATAAGGAAGAATAAAACAGGCATTTCAAAGTAGAGTTGGTGCCCATGCTGGCAGAAAGCAGTTTATTACCCACGAGCAGCCTTTAGAAGCAAGAATCCTTACAGCAGACAAAACTCCTGCAATGTCAGAAGTTTGGCTGAGACCCAGAAAATGAAATGAGCTCTCAAGAAAGGCTCAGACTTTTTTGGAGGGAGTGTAATGCCTTTCCAATGCCTGAAATTTCACTCCAGACCAGTCCAAACCAGAACCCAGTCCATAGCGTGTCCAACTTAGCAGTTGCATCACATCCAAAACAGGTCCAAGCTCTGCAAGCCCCCCTGAACTAGACCAAAGGCTTATGAACAGGACTAAAATGTCTCTGCCCTGGATGGGAGGGCAGGGAACAACAACTGAAGGGAGAAGGGCTCCTCTGGCTGGGTTGGCGGCTCTCACAGCCCCTCCAGCTGTGTCTGCCTGGGGAGCAGGGATCACCCATCCAGGACTGTTGCTGAGGCTCCTGACAGCCCCTGCAGCCCAAGCAACCTCCAAGACTTCCTTGTGTCTTCCCAGAGCTCAGACTAAAGCTGAGCCAAAACAAGAAGTGCCGAGAGGGTGACCTAAAACCAGTTCAACCACTCTGCTCTCACAGTTGGGCTTAGAGCAGCTAGGTTAGACCAGAGAACTTGACCCATCATGTTTTACCACACAGCCCAACATGGGATGGGAAAGCAGCTTAACCCCTTCAAACCTCAACTCCTTGTCACACAACTGCTGTGAAAAAACAGCCTGGCAAGCACAGAGCTGCTTGAAGCAGCAGAGGAAGGCACGTGGCAAGGACACACTACGGGAGAGGGGAAACAAGAAAATTCTCAAGTTCAGGAAGAGGAGCCATGCTTAGCTTTGCCCATCACGGGCTGAGCAGTGACAGAACGTCACACACTGACATGCAAGGTGGCTGTCCCTGTGGCAGCAAGAAGCCAAGGACATTAGTTTGTCTCCTCCACATCCCTAAGCTTGTTCCATACACACTGGAAAGTGTTCATAGTTCGCAGCCAAACCAAGCAATTCATTAAAAAACAAAAGCAGACCAACCACTGTACTAAATTTAATAGCTATGATAGCCCAAAGACACTCCTGGGCATGTATTTCGTTGATTGAAGAGCTTAAGGATCAATGGATTAATTTACTAATGAGTCAATAAAATGAATCCATGTGATATTTCAGAAAACAGAAGAATCTCTTCATTTAAATTAGGCCCATTCATTTTCCTGAGGACCATGGGAAAGATATTTTTGAAGTGCAGAACACCCACAACATCTGTTATCTCTAACTAGGACTGCAGTTACTCAGCAGTCCTACAAACCACAGCATATATTTCTTTCTCGCTTTAATTGCTGTTTAGTTTCTGCATTATTAATGACCAAAATAAAGTGTCCAAATATGCTTCCAGAAAAAGTACTACTTTTAGCTGAAGAACTGAGAAGTTAGTGTTCATGTGAGCAATGATTTACGTCCACTGAGTAGTGTACTAAATTAGCAGCTTCAATAACACAGCATTCAACCTGCCCATTCAGAAGAGTGTTTGTAACATTTAAAGAGAACCATTGATTATTATCTTAGTTGAAATACACATTTTTATGGCCAAGCTTGAATTGACATCCTGGCCTAAGAAAACATCCAGTTGATTGATAAAAATTAGCAGAATTTGCAGCTGTCACAACTGATATAATACCAAATTTTCTCTTGATCTGTCAAGTTCCCTGCTTGTCTGAATAGCTTTCTCATGGCAAAGCATGCAATGCGATTCGCACTGTTTGGTGACTGAGAGTGACTTCAGTTATCCATCAGCTTTACTGACAGTAAATGACCATCCTCTCTCTATCACACTAGCATCCTGGCTCTGGATCCATGCGGTGCTGATGGAGGGTGCTGGGGGGGCTCATTGTGTACACTCTCCTGCAGGGCAGTGCCACTGCACAGCTCCTTCAGCATCGCATCCCAGAGCTCCTCCAGGATTGCATCCTCAGGTTCCTCCAGGATCACATCCCAGAGCTCCTCCAGGATCGCATCCTTGGGTTCCTCCAGGATCACGTCCCAGAGCTCCTCCAGGATCACATCCCAGAGCTCCTCCAGGATCGCATCCCAGAGCTCCTCCTGCTCCCATGGCTCCAGGCTCCAGCCTCCGCAGGGGCTGCTGCAGCTCTCCAAACTGATGTGCAGTAAATCAATTCCTGGGGCATAATCCATGAATATAAGAGGGGCCATTACTTTTCAGATCCCAATTTATTTTGTAAACCTTCGTCTCCGATTCAGACCAATGCAGTAAATAACCCTAAGCACACTAAACTAAAGATCCAACCTGTTTTCTGGCTAGCACTCCAGATACGTCTTTCAAAGAGATCAATAAACACAGCACTCGCTAAGATCAGTGGCCAAGAGCTGGAGGAGGACATGGGCAGGCATTGCACAGTCACTCAGCTCTTTGCTAAAGGTTTTTTTCTTTCTCGAGAAGAGCAAAGCCCCCGCAGAGGCGAGCTGCAAGCTCTCCCGTGGGCTCTGGTGGATGTTTCATGTGATTATAGCTGAAGGATAACTAAAAAAATGACCCAACTCTGAAACAATGCAAACAAATATCAGCCGTAAATTGATCAGAAACCTCTGTGCATTCTCTGATCTGAAGGAAGGAAGAAGAAATGGAGGTTATTAATTTTCTTCTGACAGAAAGCAGAACCCAGCTTCTTAAATATTGCTTGATTGTGGAAAAAATAAATACAGCATAATGTTTTCTAGATGAAAGATTTGGATTATTCTATGCCTGCTAATTGGTTTTAATATCTAGCACTTTCGTTTTCAGAGGAGTGCTGTCAGAGACAATAATGGGGAGAAAACTTTGCAAACTCTTTTTGTCTTCAGTGGGTCACTCTTGTTTACCCCAAGGCTCTAATTCAGCCAGTGGATTACTACTTTTATTCCATTCATGTTCACAGAACTTGCTTTCTAAAGAGAAATAGTCATGTGCACTGATACATCCATACACATGCACATAAAAGAAACCAAGAGTCATTACACTATTTTACATCATCAGTGGCTGATCCCACATTGCAGTGATTTTTATGACATTCACAGTGGAAGGGTCTGTGCTAACACATTACACTGAAGTTTGTGGGAAGTTTCCTTGAAATTGGTGGCATGGCAAACTACCCTAACCCAAGATAAATACAAGAGCATTTAGCTCCTTATGGAGCTGGAACAGGAACCAGCACCCTGTTGTTACACATGAGGCAGGAAAGCAACTGTGTGAGCAGAGATCTGCCAGGTATTGCTTGTCTGCATGTGAGAGAGCACACAGGTAAAGTCACAGTGGGGAAAAAGTGGAGAGAAGAAAGGTTTGGGCATTATCTTTGCTAGAAAGAGGTTTACACTACTAGCAGACAGTGTTTTCTGATGTTTGAAACATGTGGGAATTAAGGGGGGGCGTAAGTTTGCATTAGTGGTTTGGGGTTTTTTAATATAAGCAGGATATTTTGACTTCTACAGGAAGAGAGACCTAGTTTCTTCCTCATCCAGACAGCTTCTGTACTGCCCAGGAACATAAGAGCAGCTCTGGATGGGACCTTTCAGCCATAAGCCCCCTCCATCTCACTGCTCCCACTTGGAAACGGGGGCAGAGGACAGGCAGCTTTTGGAAAGAGCTTTGTACATGAAATTGTTACTCAGTCCTTGGGCCTGAGGGAGAAAAGTGCCTTACTTGGCATGTAATGGTAATGAAAACAAGGAGTCAAGTCTGTCTAATGAGAAGAAAAACACCACTCAATTTATTAATTTAGGCTTCTGGAAATTACTTCGCTGAACATACTTAAGGACTACATACAGGTGTTAAGCCCAGCCATTCCCACACTAAATCACATGCTCTTACTTATACACATAATCACTGTCTATTTAAGGTTTTCCCATATTGCCTGCTATTATGGTATCTAGGCAATGATTCCCATACTAGTAACTGGAAACCTATTTTTACAGTACTGCTAAAGTACTAACTTGGATTGCTGTAGTCTGTCCTAAAATCAATTCCTAATGTTACTGTACGAGCAAATGTAAAACTTGATGTATTTTCCCCCAAAGGCTAATATCATATGTTTCTGATTGAGCAAGAAAAAAAAACCTGTTTCCTTAAAGGATGGATTGTGCTATGTATCTTATACAGGCATGGAGGAGGGGAAAACCCTTAGAGGATTAGTAACACGACCAAGACCCCACTTTACTATGTAAAACCCAGCTAGGGGAGTCGTTTCAGGAAGCTGCTCGAGAAACTGAGAAAATTTGGTCTTTTCTGTCCATCCTCTAGTGGGAAGGTGTCCACATTGCAGGTGACAGCATGGCCAGCACCAGTTATCAGAATTTCAGACGGCAACAAATACCAGATTGCCCAGATGGACAGACTACCCCTTGATAACCATCCAAGTGTACGACTGAAGCTTTCCTTGCTTTTTTTTCCTTCTGCTTGGACAGAAGTTTCCAGTCTACCTGGAGGTAGGCAGATACACCCAGCAGGAACATTCTTCCAGGTTTGCAACCGAAGTGCATCCAACTCTGTCAAACCTCCTGGATATTTCACTGTGAACAAGCAGGCAAATGTGCTGTGCTTTGATATTGTTATATGAATCAGCCAGTGTTTCTTTTCAGTATGCTCTAAATTGCATGACTGAGCATGGGTCTTAATAGCTAAGTGATGATTCATTTATGATGGCACCAGGACAATCCAAGTGAGTTTTTACCTTTTATCCTAAATGTAATGCACTCCATCCATTACAATTTCAGCAAGGTCTGAGCAAATTCAATAATCAAACCAGTATCCAGCACTTTTTTTTTTTTTTGCACAGATCTAAACCCAACTGCTACTAAAAGTTTAATGAGCCCAGCCTTTTGCATCAACTTTATAACAAGAAACATAAGGCTGCCTCAGTTCTGGGGGTGTTTTCTCCATGCTTTAACAGCTGCAAGAGGAGATGAAGAGATTCAGAGGGTCTCTAGTTGTGGCTGGCAAAGCCGCTGCCAGCAGCGTGCTGGAGATGAGGGGACTGCAATGCCCTTCTCATCTCCAGCTGCTCAGCCCCATTAAAACAAAACTCGGATACATTAAGTACATTCCTGATATTGCTTTTCTGTGTAAGCAAATGCAAGTGGGGAGAGAGGTTATGCGATGGGGAGTGGGACATGAGACAATATTTTAGCAAAGATGTCTGTGATATGAAAAGAGTAAGGGAATGCTTGAGTTATACAAACATTCCTGAAATAACAGGAAAACTTTAGCAGATGTTTCCTCCATCTAATTTTCCCTCCTTCTCTTCTTTTTGTGTGTGGCTTTGCAGATCTCTGTGCTTTCTAAAACTGCTTTTGTATAAAGGGCCCACATTAAAATGTCAGGTTTTATTTTTCCAACAGACAACTGCCAGAAATGAAACCCTAAATGCTCATTTCATAGCCAGGCAAGGATCTCTCGGGAACCACTGGGAATCCCACCCCTATTTCTGATTAGATTTTTGTCAGCAGTGTAGGAGCCAAATTCTTGGTTGCCTGAAGGCTTTAATCTTGATGAGAATCAGACTTGGAGAAGCTCTAAGGTATCAAATCGTATTTACTGTCTCTGTTAGTTATTGGCAAGGCATCTGGAAATACCTTGGGGTTAGTGTTTTGATTAGAATTTGATCATAGCTTTATAAAACACAGATAGAAATTATCTCATTTTCAAGCCAAGAACTGGGCAGATTGGAGGAAGGAATAACTTTTAGCAACAGTTTATACAAAGAGCTTTGGAAAGTATAACAATATTCTGCTGTGAAGAGCAATGCAATCCCTGACAATTTAGGATTAGGACAAGGCCATTGGTAGGCTGATTACTCAGCACACTCATAGCACAATTTGCTTGAGCATCCTCTGATGCTGTTGGTCATAGCTGGGGCCGGCATACTGAGGTAGATGAATTGTAGCCCAACTCCTACACTTCTATGGTGAGCAGGACATAATTTGCTCCTGTTGATCTCAATGGCAGCACTGGGTCAGCCTGGCCCTAGAAAGTTTCACCCTGAACACTCCTCTTTCAGTGGGCAGACACAGTGATCGTGAGCTATTCATGTACAGAATTATATAGATGGTGATTGGGGTGGGAGTATAAGTAACAAAGAGCTATGAAATGAGGGGTATGGTAAAGTGACAGAGGGGCTGAAACACGCTGCTGCTCCTCCTTGGGTGGACCTTTGGCCATGTTCTTCCTCATGCTTTTCCCCCTTTACCTGCTCTATTCACAGTTCATTCTCTTTCCAGCGAGAGTTGTCTCTGTTTCCTGCTCTTATAGCATTTTCATGCAACACACAGAGAAAAGGCACATAAATGACAGATGATGAAAACACCATGCCCAGTTGCCAAGAGTGCTGGTCCATCCCCTGTGCAAGGATCTATCTGGAAAAGTGGCTTGTTTTCCAAAGTGCATTTTCCATGGGCCATCCTTGGGGTCTGAGGATGTTTAATTTTGTTTTTAAGGGAAACAGTGGCATGAAGCCAGGAAGGGGCTCCTGGACAGCCTAGGCTGCCAGTGGGTGGCTTTGCCCTCTGCTGGATAAAGCCACACCTGCTGAATTTTTTCTGATTGCAGATATTCAGAAGCCAGCAGATAGTTTTGCCCAGAGTAATATTGCATTTAGAAAACACTGCCAGCCAAAGAAACATTTTCAAAGCTAATATCTTACTCTGTAAGGTAGCTTCAAATTTGCACTGAAGATCTGAATATGCTGGGATGTAGCAGGGCTAATAGCACTGGTGGAAGCTAAAGGACTGGGAGGTACAGACACTGCATTGCACCATAAAAAAAGGGAAGGGAAAAGTGGCACGTTGTGCCTGGTGTCCTTTCTTGTGACCGTCCTTGCTTCTTTGCAACCTAATATACTCACACCAATTTCAAGTGAGCATATCGAGATGGCAAATCCAAAGTACATTTGAGAGTTATTGATTGAAATAAAGCAAATCAAATACATCTTACTTTGAAACCTATTTGCAGTAACAGGATATGCCATCTGCTTCTTGCAGGGTAAAGGCCAGAGACTTCAATTCCAGAGACATACGGAAAACGTGAGGGTTTTTGCCCATTTCTCTTCATTGTGAAGCTTCAGAAGCAGTAACCACTGCCTTCAAAAACCCCATGGAGAGTGAGATGTTGGGAGCTCCTGCATGACAGCCCTCATGGGTTGGCTCCAGCTGGGCACTGGGTAGGGTCAGTCCTGCCAGGGGTGGGTCTGGAGGAGAGGGTGCCAAGGGCTGTCCAAAACCACCCGGCAGTTTGGCACAGGGGTAGGACACAAAGGCAAAGGCCACTCACAGTTGTGCTGGTGTTTTTGGAATTGTTAGAAGACCCAGTGGCTGGGACCAGCGTTGGGGGTTTAAGAAGTTTTGGCTGGGAAAGGAGGAGAGCAGCTCTCCAGAAACAGAAGCTTTCTGCTTCTCTCTAATGCATTGATCAAGTCCAGCATGTTGTTTTACTTGGGTTCAGAGAGGAGGGCTGGTTCCCTCAGCCATAGCAAGCACCTCCTTGTCCTCCCCTCACAGAGAGGCTCAGGTTGGCCAACGTCATTCTCAGCCATGGTGATGCTGGAGGAAAGAGAAATGCATTGACTCGCTGCCTGGCAGTTTCTAGCTCATCATAAGAACAGGTTTCTGCTTCAAATAATATCAAGGACTAATTACAATATATCCGTAAACAACTTTTCCCCCTTTCATTCATAGTTTAAAAGCCCTTTCTTAGTTTTGGGTTCAATCCAACAAGTTCCTGAAGGGTAAACAAAGTCCTAAGAGGGTAAATGCTTTATCCAAGGTCACCGGTAGTGGCTCTTACAAAGTGAGAGATGAAACGAAGTCGTTCAGACCACCCATTTACCTTCACCAAAAGGAAACTGCAGTAACCATGTTTTCTTATCGTTTATCAACTCAAAAAGTTATAAACACAAACACATCTAGGGTATCATCTCCTTTGACTGATTCCAGCCCAGTGCCATTTCAGATAGCTGCAGTGTGAAATCCAGTTATTTCGCATCGGCTACGCTGCACTTGAGAAGACAATAACATTAATTTTTATTGTAACAAACAGCCTTAATTAAACTTGCAAAATAAATACGTAGTCGTGCAGCCTTTTTCTTTGTTGGAGCTTAGCATTAATCTTTATTATTGTTATTAAGTGCTAAGAGATGAGAACATTTTGATGAATAATAACAGTGCATACCCGATCAATGCATATTTAAAATACATGTTTACAAAAGGCAGTGGCATGAACATATGACTTGTGAGCTCTGAGGCTGTTACGGCCAGATAGATTAATGCCAGCAATTCATCATATGCCAAAGGGATTAGAGAGATGAATAAGAATACTTTTCCTGGCTCTCTGGCAAGCAGGCAGCCGTGATGTGCCTGGTCCATGTCCCAACCTCCCTGCTCTCACACTTCATCCTCAGAGTCATGAGGTGAAATTCAAAGATAAAGTAAGCCTGAAACTTTACTGTCTGCTTATGGTCACTTACAATAATTGTTTCACAGGGAATAAAAGCAGGAATAAATTCTACATTCTTTTGCCTGGTTCT
Organism: Caloenas nicobarica; assembly: GCF_036013445.1. Taxonomy (NCBI): domain Eukaryota; kingdom Metazoa; phylum Chordata; class Aves; order Columbiformes; family Columbidae; genus Caloenas; species Caloenas nicobarica. The sequence continues at coordinate 14,966,448 of NC_088255.1, read as the reverse complement.
CAAAATGGGTGAAATCTTAGAAAGTTTCAGCTTTCTTTCCCTTTTCAGTGATTTACAGTTGGAAAAATGGGAGTTTATATCAATTTAGTTTAAGTTACTGTTAGTAACAGCCCTGAACTGAAGGCAAAGATCTTTAAAATGGAAGTTCAAACAGCCCATGGTCAGGATCTTGCTCAGGACTCAGAAGTTCTCCCAGGTTCATGCATTTGGAGGCCATGAGGTACCGTCACTGTCACCCAGCTCAACCTCTCATGTATTAAAGACCTCTCAAATACAGCCAGCACTTCCCAGCTTTAATCCAGGAATTTGTGGAGAATGCAGAGCATGTCTAAGAGGAAGAAATCCAACCTTAACTCATAGACTACAATGAGCACAGAATTTACCACATCCCTTCATAAGCTGTTCCAGGGCTTAATTAACTGTTAATTTACCACATCCATTGAAAATTGTTTGGATGATTGGCTTAACTTTGTAGTGAAAAATGATAGTACTTTAGGCTAAGCTCAGTTGAACAATCCTGCTGCCCTTAAGATCTGATTTCAGTCCCTGGCTCTGCCACAGACCTCTTCTGTCACCCTGGGCAAGTGACGTCCTTCCTCCGCGACTCCATTGCTATTTGCCCTGACAACACATCCTTTGTCCATCTTGCCTAGTTCAATTACGACCCTCTTCCAGGTAGGGATTTTCCTGCAGATATGCAGGACTAGCATGCTAGCAATTTTCTATCAACTACGGCTTCTAGTTGCTCTACAAATATTTAATAACAATTAAAATGCTGGACTTGATGCTGAACTTAATCTCCTCAATAGACTGGATCAAATCCACCCAGCTGTGAGATAATTCAAATCTGATATATTAGTTCAGACTCACTTCTTTATCTTTTACAAATAAAAATAATATATCAATTACAATATATTTACATTCAAAACTATTCTCATTTCAGTTAATTCATTCAAGAGTCAACCCTCTGAGTTTTATTGCACACCATCTGAAAGGGCTGGGAGATGGCTGTATGCCCTATTTGCTCTACAAAAATATTCACCGGCACATTCCCAGCAGGCAATGGTAAGAGCAGGAGTCATACGGGGACTTAGTGCACACCCAGTGCTTCTTAATTTCAATGTTGCCCCTGGTTTACACCAAACTTTCACAACCATGGCTCCTATGCATGCAGAGAATTTCCCTTGATTATGCAGGGGTAGCTTTGAGTTCAGTGCACGTGTGGCTCAACTGAAGATGAGGAGCAAGACCCTGGAGCAGAGGCTGCAGAGGTGTCCTCATGCACAACTGCAACACGCTGCCTGACCACAGCATCTCTTTTTTTTTTTGGCTCTTTGCCTTTCCTGCTCAGAACTTTCTCCACACATGCAGTTCTATTTATAACACAAATAGTATGTTAACCTCTCTTCCCTCTATCACAGCCCACTTGGCTTTGCAGTAGAGTCATTCAAGCACTCATGTAGTTGGGTCAGGTTATGGGTATACATATGCACATCAGCCCAAGAAACACCCCTGCAGCTGCAGCATATGGCAGTCACACCTTTGCCTGCCCTTTTGAAAAGGGATTAAATCCTCTCATAAAAGGAATAGTCTGACCTGGACAACATTTTCCTAAGAAAATGTACCCCTAATGCAGAGTGCATCCCTCAGTGAGAAGCCCCACTGCCTGAAAACAGTGATTCATAAGAAGTTACAGTCACTGTGCATTTTATCCTCTGTCATAACAGTTAATATGAAGTTGTTACACTGATGAATCTCAGGAAGAATCTCCTAGCTGCGATATAAATCAGCAAAGCTCCACTGAAGTGATGGAACTATGCATATTTATATCAGCTGTGGAGCCAGGCCTATATATTTTCTAGAGAAATAGTCGGACTTAAGTCAATGAAGCAGGATCTAAATGACTGAACCAGAACCAACACCAAAATGCAGGGAACACAGAAAGCATGAACCAAAAAAATGCAGATAGTTTTGATACCTGATTGTACCTTTTGACACAGACAGGTCATTTCCACTAATTTATAACGACACTCTGCACTCACTGATACGTACAGGAATTTTGCCACAGACATTATCATGGTCAAATCAGTATGATTGAGTCTTCAGTAGGAAATAATAAATCCAGCTAAATCACACCTACAATTTTCTTATGGGATATATGTATGTATTTTATCCACCACAGGCATCTTGCCCTAGAAATACACAGTTTACATGCTTTTAGTATTTCTCATGGTTCATTACTCAAAGTAATTTATGACAAGTTTATGCTGCTACAGTACATCATTTTGTGATTTTCTGCAATAAAACCACTGCACTGACTAGTCTTGGTTCTTTATTACATTTGAGGTCACTTGAAAGGGTAACTTAATCTACTGAACATTAAAACCTGCAATAATTCAATACTTTCAAGATATCTGGAAGCAGTACTCTCCTCCTGTTCTGCAGGATCTTGTGGTTATCACTGAGCGTAGCCACAGCCAGGTACGGCACACAGTTTGGCCTGGAAGAAACTACTGTCACAGTTGCAAAACGCACCTGGGTGGCCATTGCTGAAATGTTAAATACGGTTGAAGCTTGTGTGGGTAAGTTAAATGGTTGATCTTTTATTAACAGATGCACAAGGCCACTACAGTGGGCAGACTCACACGACGAGTGTCTTTGGGATGGATGGACCAGACCATCACCCAATCTCAGTGGAATTTACTTCCCAACTTTGGTGGGAGCTAGCCAGAGTTTCAAGCATTTTCTCCATCACAGCTAAACCATTGGCATCCCTTGACGTTTTCTAAACTTGATGAATTTGCTACTAAAATGCTCAAGGAATTGTAGCTGCACAGGAGCTGGTTAAGTAATAACACTAGAATAGGTGTAATATTGCACCATATCCTACTGCTTTACCTCAGACCCCAACGACTCCAGGTTTTGCCCACACTAGTGAAGAGCAATACTTTGTATTCAGGGTGGTCAGCGTGGAGTAACGACCCTTGTGGTGAAGGAAGTCATCTTGAAAGATCAGCACACCAATATATTTTTTCTACAGAAGCTATAAGCAACCTCTCCCGTCCCTGCCAAGACACCAGAGCCTTCAATGTGATTTTTAAATTGTGTCAGCATAAACCTTTAAAACACTGTTTAAATCATCTCCCGCTTTGGGAGGACTTGAGAAAGAAGAGAATGGGAAAACAAACACCACCACCACTACCACCACCACCCCAATCCAAACCAAACCAAAAACCAATCAATAACCTCTGAGAGGGCTGAGCTACAGACAAGTCAAGCAGGAAATGGGGATGTTCTGAACAACCCAGCATCAAGGACAGTGATGATGCCTGCCAGAAATGTTGTTGAGAAATGTCCCATCAAAGTGAGGCCATGCAGGCTCCCACCACCAAACACATCACTAATGTAACACCTACCTGAGGCATCAGGGCTGCTCAAGAAATGAGACAGCTGTATCACTGCAGCAAGGACTGCCATGCTCTGGGTGCTTTCCATGAGCAGGTGACAGATTGAGGCACAGAACTGACCATCAGTGGATATGGAGGTTGAAATGCCACACAGAGAGAAAGCAGCTGCTGCTACAACTGGAAGAGCTATCAAGGCAAAGACAGGCAGGCGCTGCCTGATCCAGGGCAGCTGATGAGGTGCAGGAAAATACAAACTACCCAGCTGAAATCTGCAGGCTGCCAGACAATCTCTCTCTCTCCTTCTAAAGCAAAATACATCTTGTAAGACTTGGCTACCAGTCCATCATCTTTAAAGGGTTCTCTGTAAATGAGACCTTGCATTAATAGCCCAGCAGCTATAGAAGAGCAGCTCCACCCTGTCATCCTACAGCTGTTGCTCTTTATGGAATTATTAGGATACAGGGCTCTTCTTGGGTCTTCAGCTGTCACCTGTACCACCTGGACCTCTCCTATCTTCTTCCACATCACATAGATGGCACATAGAAACAGACCTCGAGGACAAGGTGGTTCATTGCTACTACTGAGGGAATAATCATCTCTTGTATGTGCCCCTGTGCAATGCTGCCGCAGCTGAAAGAAGGAAAAACTCTTCCATTCCTCTACTTTGCAGGTGCATTGCTTCATCAAGCCTCTCTGGATAGGAAAACTTCATTTTTCTCCCCTACTGTTTTAAAGAAATGCAGTAAAACCTGGCATCAATCTTGTTTAAAATGAAGTGAATCTGGTTTAAACATTAGATTAAGTGCCTTCCTTACTGACCGCCTTTATTTTGGGGTTGATCTTAAGAGCAGCAAGGCATGGAGAAGCAGTGATGAAATCACTGTCAGATCCTTTTTCATTAGAAGAGTAAGAGAGTTGTAACTGTCCCACCTTTTTTTCTGGCTGTACAAAAATTATTCTTTAGCAGGCATTGCAAGGACAGGTCAGCTTCACAGGACCTCCTAGAATCAGTGAGCCAAGCTTGGCCCAGGGTGAATGGTAGAGGCAGTGCCACAGGCTGGCACACAGCTGGAAAGAAGAGAAGGCTCCAGGAGAAACTCCGTATCCTTGACTGTGCACATCCTAAACAAAAGCCAGTGGGAGATTTCTGCACACCTCTGCCTGTTGGCACGATACTTCACTACCCTGTGCTGAGAAGCCCAGACTACCTTATTTCAGAGTTCAGCCACATCCAGTTCAGAGAGGAAAATGATAATGACTGGAAAGCTGGAACATCTCCAGTGACTTGAAGAAGATGCTGTAATACACAGAAATGTGCTAATCACCAGGGTTGATGTCTGGGACATGCTGAGGCTGGAAGCTGTGTGCCTCTGCCTAATTAAGGAGATATTTTGTCTTGGTTAGACTCCAGAAGTGGTCTCTTCCCATGCCTTCCTCTCCTTCTTCTGCCCTCTAGGATTTTTTACTGCCTGCATTTCTCCATCACTTTTCTTCTTTCTCTACAGTTGACTCTTTTGTTTTCCTACTCATATCTGTATTTCACTGTTACTTCTCTCCAGCCTTTCTTTAGCACAGAAGGGAAGGAGAGAGGGTAGGGTTGCTCGCAGTGAATATTTTGGTAACTCACTTTTGCAATCTCACTCCCCTGGCTACTTAACTGTTCACAAGGAGTAGGGCTAATTGCAGGAGTACTCGGACAGCAAAGAGTCTGGAATAAACTGATGACTTGGATGCTCTGGAGAAATAACAGGTATGACCTGTGCTGTTTGGCTTTACCAGCCCAGTGCTTTGTTACGTCACTCCTGCACTTGCCCTAACTGTGAGCCTGTGGCTGAAGAAGCTGCGAGTTCCTGAACAGGAGAACTTGGATATGAGATTTCATGGGGGATCTTCACTTCTCACCTCCAGCTCCTCCCTTAAGGGGGAAAAAATAGCCCTGATCATAAACTTTTGATTCATGAAAGGAAAAACTCAAACATACTCTGCTTGTTTCAGCTGAGTCGTTAGTCATCAAAATAATTTGTATTTAGTCTCTGGTGGTTCTCAGCTCTTGCTGTAAAAGCCTGTATTACTGTTTCCTTCTGAATTTCAATCAGGTGTCATTACCGTCCGTTGCCCACCTTTTGCTCAGGATAGATGCTTCTCATAACATACTGGAACTGCTCAATGCAGTGAACTTATTCTCTTTAAGAACCTGAATCACACTAAGTGGCTTTACCTACCATCTGCTTTTTTTATGTGCTTACTCTTCTTCTACTGTCTGCAAGAGCTATTTGTTTCCTTGCCTATAAATTAGTGGTCCAGAAGAAACTGCAGTGTTGTCAATAGATTACTGAAACACAGTTCTGAGGATGGACCTACAAAAGAGGTTGGAAGCAAAACTTAGCACAGAGCCAAACTATCTGTAATTGGATTTTGAGACCAAACCATTATAATTAACCGAGTGAAAGAAATAAACAAGATCATTTATTTTATTTGATCATTAGCAAAACTCCTGGGTTACATGTGATAATTACTGGCAAAGATTTACATAGAGAGAGTGTGCCTGAAAATGTTTAAGCCCGTTTCTTTACAACAGATTCACTACCAGCATACCAAATACATGACATAAAATGCATCGAGCTTGGAGAAATCCCACAAGGCTTTCAACAGCATAACCTGCTGGCCTCTGTGCTTGGGGTTGCTTGCCGGATGTACTGATTTAAGCAATGCATACACATGCTCAGCAATCTGCCATGTATGTTTACAAAATTATCTCTAGAGAAGCTTATAGGTTAGCCTGGAAATGAGAAGTGACACAAGATCAAGATCTTCAGTCCTCACTCTGGTAACATACTAATGGATCATAATGGGTGATGTTGTGTGAGCAAGGTATGCGGATATGTCTCCATTAAGAACCTTTCTTATCACTCTGTGTTTTAAAAAAGCAAAGTTTAGAAATTTGCTACGGTTTATGTCCATTAAAATAAATAATGAAGCTCCAGCTTCTTTCTCTGAGACTGTAGTATCCTAGGGGTTGATTCAAAGGTCACTTATAGAAAGAAATTTATTGACTTCAGAACTGGACTCCAGAGGGCAAAGAGCCAAAATGCATTAAGGTAGGTGCAGGGAGGGAAGGAAACAGCTATGCCCATGAGTATATAGAGGTTCAACTTTGGAAGTAGGATCTGCAAATGAGGAAGATGTCTGATGGCTCATTTGGTGGGCTGGGTTTTGACATAAAGGGGACTAGAAATAGGAAAATATACACACCTTGCACTGCTCCCACCAGTTTCTAGGCTGGCCTGCATACCTTGTGTATAATAAAGAATCAAGACTTTGTCTGTGCAGCCTTTGCCAAAAAAATCCATCCACATTTGAGCACCCCTGGTTCTCCTGCAGTGCAGGGAAATGGAGCAGCAAGAGGAAGATGGACATGACAGATGTCCAGACTTGAGCCAGTCAGCTCAGCTGTCACATGGAGTATCTGGGTTAGAGAGCCCATTGCCCAGTTTGCAGCTCTGGATGTCACTCCAGCTCCTGAGGCAGTTTCCAGTGATCCATAAAGGGAATGCATTAAGGACACCAGTGCAACTCCTTTCCTCCAGACAGGCACGGTGGAAGCGTATCCCACGCAGTAGTACTTTGAATGCCAACAGGGCAATGCTATGGCTGGTGTTGGGTGGAGACAGGGTGGGCAACACTACAGTTTAAGGGTAGCTGGGAAGTACCTCTTCCTGGCAACATAAGTCAAATCACCCAATATTTATAATTCAACAGACAGCAAAGGAGATGGCCAGCCAAAAAAATAATAGAAAAGTCTTGCTCAATTTTTCTAGTGTTTCCTCACTGAACTCCAAGGACTTCCACTTGCTGAGGGGTCAGTGCAAGGCAGAAAGCAGCAGAGAAGCAGGACCAACAGCCTCAGTCTCCAGGGCTAGAGGCCTTTTGATCTCCAGGGCTAAAGATCCCAACCCCGTCACAGAAGAACATCTAGGCTGCACTTGGATCTGATGCTGTAGTTTAGGGCTGTCCACATATGAATTTCTAAGCCACATTTATCTCTAGCTCAGACATGGTACATTGCAATGCAATGGCATTGCTCATTGCCTGTTACAAAGGTGGCTTTTCCCCTAGAAATATAGTGTAATGATCTATTATTTGACAGCAACATTATTCCCTCATTACTGTTTATAAAAGCAGCAGGAGAGAGATGTGGATACTGCAGTGTCACTGACTGTGAATGGGTAGAAGGATCTTCAGAGAGAAACAAGTCTTTTACTCTTTAGACTGTTAGAGTCCGTACCTTAACTCTAAGGCTTAAAAAACCCACCTACTTCAAAAGTTTACAGCCCTCCTACTTATTAGAATCATTGTCGTATCTATTTAGAACAACTATTTAGGAGAAGCGACCTGTAATATCAGAAAGAAGAACCCAGTACCATCAGGAAGCTAACGTGACAGGCTGGTAACAGCCAAATGACATTTTATAGCTCTGAGACTCTTTGCTGCAGACTTCACAGGGAGAGGCTGTGCTGACAAGAGCTGCTGTGTCCTGCTCTGTCTGAGCCTTACCCTGCTGACAGCCTGTCCTAATCCGCCTGATGAACACACATCCAACCTTTCTGAGATTGGCATAAAGGCAAATGGACATGACATTTGCGGAGGATGCTGCAACGCTGCTTTTGTCTACTTCTTCCACGTGTCTTAAACATACTAGGGTGGTGTAGCACCTCACCAGAGTTGCTGGCTCCAATGCTTCTTGTGTTGCAAAAATGGTACACTTTCATGCTGTGCTTTCTTGCCTTGTGAAACCCTAGTACAGATGGAAGCCAGGAAACACTAATAAGCTTGCTAAAGCAGCATAGAAAGTCCCCGGTGGAAAGGGGGAAGAAAAGACAATTTGTAGTCGTACGTCCTTCACGTCCTGCTGTAATTCATTTTGCAGCTGTGCCAGATCCTCCAGCCCCATTAAGTCACAGCCATGCCTACTTAGACTTATTTTCAGCATTTACAACACAGCTGCACCTTGGGCACAGCCTGGATTGGCATCCCATCATGCTGGACATTGTACAAGAACCACGGAGCTGAGACTCCAAACGATGGACCCAAATGGCAGGGCTGCAGGTGAACACGGCATGGGATGGATTGCTTGGATTTTACCTCCCAGCCAAACTTTGCTTCTTTTTGAGTCGTTTCATTCTCTCATGCTGCTATCTTTGTTCATTGGAAAGGCAGATCTTGTGCCATTTTCCCAGTTCCATTTTAGTCCTAATATTGCCCGTGGAATGGATTAATGGCACACTATTTTCTGGTCTAGTAATCTTTGTCACAAAATTGAGTGAAAGCACACAGTGAAAATGAAGATCTATCAGCACTGCCATCTGACTGATGGTTCACTCTGATAGCTGATGCCGAAAACAGAAGATGGAAAAAAAAAAAACCCTTTCTTATTTTAATACCAAGAACAGTACACAGCATCTGTATCCATCTTTTTGACAAAGACTGTAATGAAAATGGCAGCATGCTGGAATGTCATCGTACCTCCATGATGGGCTGTAATTTCACACCCCTCCATGGGCACCATAGACAGTCAGCACTCTGTCTGCTGGCACTTGGGTTAAAAATGCCTGTTGCACTCTGTGTCTTGCATCTTGGTATCACCTAGATGGTATTTCAAGCCCCTCATGCCACACAAGCTACCACACATCCTATTTTCTACTATTAATGGTTACTTGGGCAGGGACACAAAGTGCAGTGTGCACCATGTTTTCTCAGAGTCAGTTACTAGCCAGATTTGATGCATATATATATTTTTTTTATACCCAACACTAGCTTGAAAACAATGTAGTGAAATGAAATTCTTTGCACGCATCTTCAGCCTTCACGCCACAGGCATGTTCTTCACTGACCTTTTCCTCAGTTCTATCTTTTAGGTACACCACAAGCCTCCCTGAACCTTCACAGGAGCAAAAACAAGAATGTATTCACTTTCCATATCCCCTGGAAAATCTCATTTACTATTTCCTTTCTTCAAGCCAAAGGCACAGCTGGGTACTACACAGTTAAGGTGTTGTTATCCTAGGAACAACCTAGGAAAAGTTGGTTTAGACTTTAGATCTGCTGGTTCAGCTTTTTATGAATCTTGAAGACATTGCTTGTGTCCAGATCCATCCTGGGAGGAGGAGCAGCCTTCATCTGTAAGAGGAGCTGTGTGACTAGTGTGATACAGAAACCAACAAGGCTGTGTGATGCTGGGGTGAAGCATAAAGCATTCATCTGCTCCCTTCCCTCCGGTAAACCAGCTTTGCTCATCAGTGGGATCCCTTGCCTTGATGAGTTTCAGGCTCAGGACCTTAGCACTATTCTTTTCCACCAGTATGTCAAGGAGGATCATATTCCCTTTCTTTCCAGAGGAATGTCATGGTTACTCCTTGGGAATGGATCTCACCAAGGGCTTGGATACAGGCAGGAGAAGAGGAGGAGGGTAATCCAAGGATTGCCCTTCTGACTTCTGAATTCAGCAGTTTCAGCAAGGGAGGAGGCTGGGCCAGGACACCTTACCATCCAGCTTTGACAAAGGCAGTATGAGCCCATCAAGAGTGATGGGCAGTGACAGGTATGCAGGACTTTTACCAATAGGATGGGGCATTTGGCAGTAATTCAGGTACCTTTGTGAGGGATTTGTCCTAACCTTTCAAAAGCCCTGAGTTTACAAATCCTCACTTGATTGTTTCCTGCTTCAAGCAATTTACATAGTTATTAGGCCCAGCTCCCATTCTCTTCTCTAAAACATGCAGAGGACAGGGCTGAATGAGAGGGGAAATTTGATTGCTTAGTATTTTGTCTGCCTGTTACTATCAGTAGGGAACAGCTACACAGCCTGGCAACAGTCTGCAGCGAACCTGAAATATTCCAAAATTAAGAAGACTCAGGTTCACACTTCTGACTCCTCATTCTCAAAGAAAGAAAGAAAGAATCATTCGTTTGTGGAATATTTCTGTATGTGTATATTTTGCTGAAGGTTAATTGGAAAGGGTGTTTCTATGCCAACAAGGGCTGAGAACAGACGGCTGAACTTGGGGAAGCATCCACCCCCAAGCAGACGTTTTGGATGCACAGACGACGTGGCCCAGTGGTCAGCGGGAGATGGGACTTCTGGACCACGACCCTCCCTGCCTGTGAGGCTGGAGGAATTACTTGCCTTGTCCCCTGCCCTAACTCAGCCTGGCAGATCCAGCGAGAAGGTGGTCTCACTGCCTCTCTGGTGGGCTTCAGTCCTTGGTTTTTGAACCTTCCCCTTACAAGTCCTGGCAGAAACTGGCAGCACTGGGCACCTGTGCATAAATAAGTGCATATCAAATCTCCAGATAAGGTTAAAAAAATAACACAAAAACTTGGCTTAAAATTGCTCAAAGAAGGTGAAGTATCTTGTGGTTCTGAGTGACTCATTTTTCATGCCAGGACCGTGATTTAAGGTGGCTTTCAGGACTGTCTTGGGAGGAAGATCCTGCTCCACATAGTTTTGCATCCTGAGACATTTAAAGTGCAGATGGGGAAGGAGGTGGCTTAGGCATGCCTCTGGATGAGAAGCTGCAAATAGGATCTAAATGGAAGCATAAATTATTTCTCCTGGGTTTCTGGGGTGAGTTACATAATTGTAGTGGTAGATGGGTCTCTAGGACATTCAGATCCTTCTCTGCTGGCTGAGTTCAGCACCTTTGCACAGGTCTTCAAAGCGAAAAGAAAAAAGAAGGGCCCTATAAGATCAGCTGAGGTCTTGCAGCTGCACTGACCAGTATCCCTTGGATCAACGCACATCTCTGTACTGTGAGGGGTATATTAGTGGGAAAAATTTGACCTTCCTCATTGCAAATTCAGGTGGTGAAAACAGCTTTGAAACATGCATCAAATGTGTCCTGTTATAATGCCAGAAAGAAAGATTAGGCTGAGTGACACGTACCCCAGCTAACTACAACCTCACTGCAGCACCACATCTTGCCAATTTTCAGCTGAATTCACTTGAATCATCAGATGAACAGATTTTCGTCTAGTTTGCTCATCCAGGTTTTCCCACATGACCACGGGGTGCCTCCAGAGCCCTCTGGAAACAAGGGACTACAGCGAGCACATACATGCCAGCCAGGCACCCGATGTACGAGCTGCCACGGATCTGCATGCAGGGACACTCAGCAAGAGAGCAACACGAGCACGCACAATGCAGAAGCAACAAGCTGTCTTGGTGATAACATCTCAGACACCTTCATCTCGTTGAAAACCACAGGAATATTTCCCCTGGACAGAGTGGGTGGGATCAGGCCATCACAAACCTGCAGCCAGCCCCTACCTTGTTTCCACATTCCTCAGGCTGCTTTTGGAGTTCGACAACACTGTGTCGTCACTAAAAGCCATTTCTGTCTTAACTCATATTTGCAGGGATTATAGCAATTTTTAAAGTTTCCCCAAGTTAATATTGAAAGAACCACTGTCACTTCAATCGGCTATTTCTTTAAACCAGCCTTGGACATAATTACCAAGAGACAGATGAACAACAAATCTGTACCATGTTTAATGGCTGAGCCACTTCCTATACGGGGCAACGCAGGACTTTGCTGCATGCCATGGTCAGTAATGAAAACCACTGAACAGCTCTGTTCCTTTCTTTGATCTGCAGCATCTGTCGAGGTACCTGCCTGGGAGCAGGGTCGGCATACTTCACAGCTTTACACTTGCCAGCAGAGAGTTAATCAGTGTCCTTAGTGTTTATCACAAAAATATCTTTTTAACACTTGTGTTGTGTGCCCATGTATCTGTTTTTAATCAACACATAGGTCCTGTCTGCAACAAAAAGCTTTGCCAAGGTAACTCTAAAATGATGGCTTGGTTTAGTCAAAGAAATGACATAAGCTACACAAGCAAAAATACACCAACTCTAGCCACAGTGACAAATTATCTCCAGGACTGAGTTATAGATAAAAGCTTTGACAGCACAGCAATACTCCTTAGGGATACCATTTTTTCATGACATTTCTACACCAACAAAAGTGAATGCAGCTATGCCAGCATAAAATTTCTTTTACCAACAAACAAGTGTTGGCCAAAAAATTCAAACTCTTAACTCCTATTGCTTTCCCAGGAAGAGTTTCTACTGTAGACTCAGCTGTAATTTGAGCACTCGGGACAGAGTATTCTACTACATTTGAAATCACTTCTCTCAGCAAGGTAGGCAAGGTACCTCCAAGAGCTTTTGTTCCGTGGAAATTTGTGCTATTCACAGTGACCTGAAAGCACATAATTTTCTTGTTTACATAGCCAGAGCCTCTCCACCGGAGCTCTGCACTGAAGAAAATGTTCCAACCAAATAATTTAGGAGAGGAGCAACGTAATTCGTGCATGAGGAAACAACTTGGTCAGAGAACCTCAATGCAGCTAATGCCACCAGCCTCCTCCGGAGCCTCACTGGGCTCGTTCCCCGCAATGAAACGGTGCTGGGTGCAGGTTCACACCCAGCACTCTGCACCTGCACCCAGGAGCTGGAGTAGCTGCAGCTGATTCTGCTACAGGACAAAGGAATATGAGAGACAACCTGCCCTATTGCTATAACCGGGACACTAAGCAAGTGCCATAGGAATTTCAAAAATGTACCTAAACGATGGGATCACACCAGCCAGCACGACAAATTCTCCATCATTGCTTAACTCTTACTTAGGCTGTGAGCTGTGCCAGGCAGGTACCAGCTCACCTGGGCCAGCTCTAGAGCAGCCAACTAGGAGGTGAGAGAGCCAGCACTCATGTCCTGCTTGAAATTCCTCAGGAACATGCTCAGATGCAGTGTCGCTGCTTTTAGACATGCTGTCTGGATTGTAATGTTTGTATTTCTGCTATCCTCTAGAACAGGGGGCAATAAAATTAGCATTCACATTCAGATTTATAACCCAGTAAAGGCAAGTTCCCTCTAATAAAAACAAGCTCATTTATGAGAACAAATTTCAGGCATGACTTGCAAGAGGGAAAATAACATCCTGTGTAATTCTAATGGCTCACACCTCAGTGGACAGACACAGCAGGTATTTTTCTGCAGTTCTGTTTCTGCTCTCAGCCTCCTCTCATCTGCACAGTGTTTGTGGGTCGTTCATGAAGTCTCCCAGTGCCACTCTGAGCTGCAGGCTTGGCATCAGCCCTACGTCCTAATCCCAGTCCCACGGTTGCTGCATATACACCCTGGGGAAGCAGAACAACTATGGATCCTCCCTTTGCTTCCCATCACACATTGCTTAACATCTCAGCCAAGCTTTTCAGCTGAGGTGCCAAACGACAGCCACAGAGGCTGGGCAGGGAGAAAAGCTCATAAGCTGCTGCGTCGCTGTTAGTGCCCTTGTGGTTAATTTAGTATTAGCAGGCAGCACGCCTGGGACTGGATGTGATGCACATGTTCTGTGGGATGTTGTGCCTGTGTGCATCCCTGTGCAATGAGGCATCTTCTTGTACCCTGTGCATAAATGAAGTGGAAAGACCGAGCCCTCACCCACTCACAAAGCAAAGAAGACATGAGTTTAAGCCCTGCTGTTGCACATGTCCTCTCTAGGGGCACTTGGGAAAGGATTCGCCTCTGCCTGTTACTGCAGCATTTCTCATGCTCCCTCTGGCTCCCGCCTAACAGATCACTGTGCCAGACTTCACTGCTTTAACGTGTTTCACAGTTTCCATTGCAGCCCTTCTGCTCTCACAAGCTCCTCCATCCCTCAGGCACCTGCCCAGAAGCAGAAGACCTGGGAAGCAGGTGGGAAGGAAGCACTTAAGAGGGGTTTTGGTCTGGTCAAGTCGGGCGAACAAGGGGACACCTCAGAGCACACACCAGGATAGATTTTAGCCTCCGACACAAAGGATTGTGAATTATGGGGCAGGAAAGCACAAGCAACCAGAAGACTAAAAGCCACCATTTCTCTTTCTGTATTTCCTATCAATAAAATATCTTCATAACAGCTGGCTGTAATGTAAATTCTCTTTAAGGTCTAACAGCTCTGCAGGGGACCATTAAAAACCAGCTCCATCATTGAGGCTTTTGTTTGGGAGACTGCCTGTACTGCTATTCTGCAGGGAAGACCACTCTGTGAGGCTGCATGGAGCTGCTCAGAGACTGTTTTGCTCTGGGCTTCACTGCTGCACAGCAAACTGGCTCCCTGGTCCACTCACCAGATAATTGCTAAATTTCAGGGGAGGAATTTTCTTTCTCCAAATTAACACTACTCACTAGAAAACAGCTAAATCAGCTCTGCTCTCCTGCGAGGGCCCATCGTGCCCTTCAGCCACAAGCTGTTTGCTGGCCATGGAGCTGGTGTTCTGCCACTAAATACAACCCCACCACAGACCAGGAGGAAGCACAGGGCACATGGATGGGTCTGAGCACCAGTCCAAGCCCAAAGCCCTCCAAGTGCTACAGCAGCACAGTGCCCTGCTACATTTCTGTGCAATGGTCGCAATACAGCATTCACCAGCAAACCCCACCTTGGGCAGCCTTTTCCTCTGCCAGCTCAGGAACCCTGGATATATTTTCAGGGCCTTTGCAATGTAATGTTTTCATAGGAACATTTATATATATATATATGTCTCAGCTTTTACCTGAAAAACAGTCAATTAGTTGAAGAATCAGCTCCTTTTGAAGTAGTAATAATTGTTTACCTCTTTGTCTGTTCTTGTGGCATCTGCCTTTAATCTAATATCTTGCAGGCTTTCCAAACAGTGCCTGTCACTGAGGTGCTAAGTTCCCATGATACCACACTTAGAGGATGCTCTTTCACACTGACGGAAACAGAGACTCCTGTTTATCTCACCACACCCAAGGTAAGACTCAATTTCTTAGTGCCATATGTCTTGAAAACTGTTAAGGGGTAAGCACAGGGTGTGCTAAGAAACAACAAAACCAAAGCACAACATCGGGACAAGAGCCTGAAGCATTGCACTGATCAAACAGCAATTGCTTCTTTCTTCCAGTGCAGGATCCTTCCTCAGCTGTTACTCTGAGCAAAGAGTTTTGGGATGACCTTGTTGCACACTGGGTCACACACCATGTTGGTCCAAGCCCTGGGGTACATCAGCCCACAAGCAGCAGGACCAATGCAGCCTCTACCCAGCAGCCCTGCATCATGGTAACTATCAGCTCCCCCATCTTTTAACCTCCAGGGGGTCAGACTGGGGTGGCTGCACCAGCTGTGACGTGCTCCCTGTCTGGCCAGCAGCTGGTACTCATTTGCTTGTACCCCAGCCAAATTAAGCAGATAATTGGTGGCCTCCTGCTGTGGTTGATCCTGTTGTACTAATCTGGGTCACTGTGCTCTGCTTAGGACCTGAAATCTTTAATACCTCTGAGGTGTCTTCACTGCTCTTCAATTCTTCTTATGATGGCCAGTTGGTTCAGCAGGTACTGGGGAGGGACAGACAGTAGAATCCCCTCATCTTGGTTTCTACCTTCACCAGACACAGATGCATCTCCCACCATAAGGTATGGATGCTGTGGAGCCATGGGCTGCCAGCCTTTGCAATACCGCTAATAACAGGCTGTTGTTTTTTGGGTGATGGAGCAGATGGTGAGCCCAGCAGCCCATGACTGCAACCTCTGCCAGCAGCTGGAGCCGAACCCCATGAAATGGGCTCAATCTATCACAGAGCTCTGGGTTCAGATTTATGCTTCGCAATCTGCTTCTAAGCAGAGAAGTTGACATTGGGAGCATCCTCTTGCAGGATTCTGGCGGGCGGCTGCCTGGCAGGATTTAATCAGTTATGTTCATGAAATCTGGCTGAATCTGCACCTGCTGACCTTGGCCTCCAGACTTGCAACATGTCGAATGAATGCAGGCTCACAGATCCATCACTGTTTTTTTCTAAGAGCTATTATAGTGTATCATCCATCCAGTGCAGCTTGATGATCTTCGTGTAATCAACATACAGATTCCTGTTCGTGTTTCTCAGATTTTGTAGAGTAAGAACAGAACATGCTGTGTCAAAGAAGAGAAAAGATCATCCATGAAAAGGCAAATGACAAATAACTACACCTTTGCACAAAAGCTCTCCTCTGCTCCTTGACTGGCCACTTGTATGGGTAATTACCACATAGTTTGTATCTCCCTGCTCCTCCACAGGTGTAACTCAGGAGAAGAAACCCTGGGTTGCTCATTATGAACCAACAAGCCCTGGTTCCTTCCTCTGAAGCCTGGGTGGCCTAATTTCTCCAAGGCCAAATCACCTCAGTGACCGTCTCAAAAGAAGGAATCAATGATGAGCTCAGGCCCGGTGATAGCAACTGTTTCAAAATGGGCTCTTTTATAAGAAAATCTACATGTGCTTCCAAGTTGGCACAGGTGATAAGGAAAATATCCTTTAGCAGGAAAAGTAAAGAGAACATTAGCTTTGAATCCATTTAAAATGGGAGCATGAA
This sequence comes from Caloenas nicobarica, assembly GCF_036013445.1. Taxonomy (NCBI): domain Eukaryota; kingdom Metazoa; phylum Chordata; class Aves; order Columbiformes; family Columbidae; genus Caloenas; species Caloenas nicobarica. The sequence continues at coordinate 14,949,630 of NC_088255.1, read as the reverse complement.
AGTAGCCACCCAAAGAGGTTTCATTAGATGAGGATTTTGATGGGCTCATATTATGCTGTTATTGAGATATCTAAGGTAAATAAAATGAGCCAGCAAAGGGTAGGTGGTCATATAAAGGACCCACTCCAAATGAAAGTTAATTTACTCATGTACATAAAGGTCAGCAGACAGCACATGACACGCTCCGGGACTCTGCAGGGTTATTTGGATGACAGTTTTCACACTAATGTAGGGGATTCCCCTTTCTCTTTCCTTTCCTCATCAGATCTTCACTACAGAGCCCTGCTTGGTGCATCCACAAATAATAGCATCCCCTTGGCTGAATGTCCCACCTTGGGTATCAAGTGTTCAGATTTGTTCATGATACAAGTGAACTCAGTGATAATTCCAGCATATGTTATCTCACGTTGACTATGCTTAAAGTATTTACTGCAGGAAGATTGAATGTTGTAATTCTCTGTTTTTACAGCCTACCAAAGTTTTCACCTTGATCATTAGAAACCACAGTGCACAACAGATGGCTGATTGACACCACATAATTTGGCTTTATCACAGCATTTCTTCTTTCTTTTTTGGGGGGTGTGTGTGTGAATATTTTAGAATTTCAAATGTAAACTTCATTATAAATCATGTAGTAATTTTGCAACTGAAAATCCACATTTGCATCATCAGGAACTGACCTTGGAATTAAATGTTTTCCTCTGAAATTCTGACTTGATAGAATGTTCCTGCATTTCTGTGCTTGGTGAAACTCATCATGTGAGTAGGCAGCCGTGAGATTTTCTGGGTCTGCTTTCCAAGCTTGGCTAATCACACAATTTTAATAGCAATAAATCATTATTTCAACAAAGGGCTGTCTCCTGGGCAGAGACATGCAGCTTTTATTCCTAAAGGTATGGATTCATCATGTTTATTAATAGACATGCTCTACAGCTTTGTCTTGCTTTGTTTACTGCAAGCAGTGACTCAGCCCCATGCCATGGGCATGCAAACATTTTCAATAAAACCTTATTCTGCCATATTCAGACAGATGATGGACAAATGATAAGGAGGGATTTGTTTACACGCAACCCTGTCAGAAGTATGTGACAGAGGATCATAGTGGCTGGCAAATTAGAGATGCCATTTCCACTGGGAAAAAAAAATGTAAAGTTCAGGTGGTCTATCAGAAAACATATTATTCCCTCCAATGTGGTAAACTGTAGTTGCTAGTATTACCGCAGTACTTCGTTTGTCAATAACTGGGACACACCAAGATACTTGCAGAGGAGGACGTGCAGGGCTGCGTGAGAGCTCTGCCCGCTGCACGGGATGCGCTGGGCTACGTGATGTGCAAGCCGGGCTCTGTCTAGTCCCAGCTCATGCTGCAGGGATTTGCTCACCAGTTTTGTGCTGAAAATGTGCAATGACAGCTATTAATTATAGCCAGTAGATTACTCATTGGAAGTAAACTGCAATTGTTCATGAGTATCCCCCGACCTCCTAAGGGATCAGGTCTTTCTAGGAGACCCGCTGCTACCCTGCTCCTCCCAGGGCACTGCTGAAGAGCTGCAGCGAGGATGATGAATTGCACAGCGAAGCATTTCAATTTGAAGCTTTCATCTGTGCTTCGTGGCAACAGGATGTCCCTGATCACCCCCCAAATCTTGCTGCCGGCGTGGGAACCCTGGGTGAAGACATCTGGCTCCACCGATGCTTCTGTATTGCAGGGCTCTGCTGCAAAACAGAAACAAGCTGGTACTGCTGATGGTCGTCAGGGCCCCCCAAAAAATCTCTATATAGGGGTGCCATCAGTACCTGTCTCTTTGCAAGCCTGATAAGCACCACCAGCATAAGAAAACCTCAAAATACTATAATAGTAAACAAGGCTTTCTGGGAGGGAGACACACTCTCCTCCTTTTCCCTCCTACTCTCTCTCTGCACACAGGCAAATTTAGCAGTGAGCCAAGATTTACAGTTTTAATTATGAACTTTAGCCCAAGCAGTCATTCTGGAAATATCCTGACTGGGGAAATGGAGAGTGGGACCTGGGCGTGCGCAGCGAGGTGTGCAGCTGTTCCTCCGGTTAATTGTAGTGATTCTGGTCCTTCATTAGGATGATTTCATGTGAAGGGATTTTATCTCCCTCCCCTACTTCTGGTGACAAGGAAAAGAAAATGGGAAAAAGGAATCTCAATCTGTCTTTTACTGTATTATCTAATAAACCAGCAAAAATTAGCCTCAACAGCAAAGATTAGCCTCCTTCAAGCTCATACACCTTAATTAAACATGCTGAGCTCCGGCTGGCAGCAAACTCAAAATGTTTTGCACTATTAAAAACTGTTCTTTTGTTTCACTGTCCAGTCATCCTAATTTTTACACCTAGAGCCGATCAGGACTTCCCATGATGGTGGGCCACAGCGTAGAAAACTCCTTGGTCATTTCAGAGAGATTTCAATTAAGAAGGTAGGAAGATTTTTATAAAGAAATCACTTGTGAAGCATTTTGCAGAGAAGCGGTGCAGACCACTGCAACAGTGACTGGTGGTCTTTGTATTGAAATATGAGCTGGTTGTGGATGTGCATCTCAAATAAACAGCACAGCTAATGCAGGTTCATCAGTGCAGTGATAAACTTGGTCTGATTCCATACTGAAAGTCAAGCTACAGCACAATGTGCTCCCTGGATGGGCTGTATTGAGGCAGTAGTTGGGCAGAAGAGTCGAAGCAGGAACTAAAGCCATGTAGAAGATCTTTCTGGCACTGCCCATGCAGGTTTTTTAATGAAATGAGCTTTCTGTGTAAGACTAGTATGATTCCATAAAGGCGTTATAGTGTCAGGAGCTTTGTGCAAACTCACACAAATTAATGGCGAGATGTTGTAATTCCCTTTTGCAAAAGGTTTGAAATATCTTGAAAGCCCCAGGTACAGGGAAAGAGGAGCAGCTCAGAGACACAAAATTCATCTGCAGCATCCTGCCTGCCCGAAGCAGAGTGTCAGAGGACGCTTTGCTGCAGGCAAACAAGCAGATAAAGCAGCTGAACCCCACCTCCGGGCAGAGCATGGTCATAATCAATTTCTGAAACACATTATTCATCGTATCTGTTATTCATTAGACACTACAGAAAGGGGACTTGCAGTTCCCTGTGGAGTCCAGCTTGGCCGACACCATCTCCGAAAAGATTACAGGAGCACCGTCCCCACCGGGCACACCACCGCCTCTCTGATCGCCGGCACCGACCCAGAAAAGAGCATTATGGCTGTAAAAGATGACATGCTGAGAGGTTTCATTATGTCACATTTGACCTTCCCGACTTTCCTAATAGATTGTTCTTATCATCGGGACCTAACAAAGTACATCACCTTGCTGGCATTTGCTGATCAGCAGCAAGTACAAATCTTCGCTCTGCTAGCTGCATTTGGAGGTGCAGCACTCTGATTTAGAAAGTAATTACTGAAATTTCAGAGGCTAAAAAGCTTATTTTTTTTCCCTCTGAAAAGGTAAAATTTTAAAACTCTTTGTAGGAAGACATTTGCAGCTGAGCAGTCCTTTTAAGCTACATTTCTTTCTTGATAAGAAAGAAAATGAAGTACATTAGAAAACGTTCAACCAAATCAGTATTGTTAAATATTGGTATGCAAGAGACAGAAAAACTGCCTTTTCTTCTCTTTGCAGTTCAAGAAAGCCCCTCCAAGGACTTCTGAAGCCCTTGCTCTGCCCCTACAGTGCGCTTGCGCATCCCAAACATCCTCTTCATTATTCTTTGAAGACTCTCGGTTTTATGTTTTAATTTTCAATTCCAAACCATAGCTAGCTCCTAGCTGGTGTTTGTGGCCTGTCTCACCAAAGTTCAGCAGTCAGCAAGAGAGGTCATTAATTCAGCAATTTACTTTAAGTATTATATCACTTATTGATGTTGCTTTTGATCACAGTTTAATTACACTAGAGATAGCTGTGAACAAGGTTACTAATCTTGAACTAATCCTGTTTTCTGAAGGTCACACAACCCTGTCCGTCTCTCAGCTTCTCCTAAACTTTGTTAGACATAAGATCATCCTCATGGCTTCATTCTGTGGTGGTTACATTTCAGAAAAGAGCACCACTACCACTGACATTGATGAAGAATTATCTTCAGCCCAATTACACAGCCATGGTCTTTAATCCACTGGTACCTGACCATGTGCAAGCAAAGGCATTGCTGGTGAGATGCCTCTTAAGGCTCTGCAAATATTCACCTTCACCTCCTTCGTAGATAAATACATACATATACTTTCACTCTCAGCCCCTTTTTCAAGAGTTGGCATGAAATTGCATACAAATGCTGTATTTCCTTTATAAGGAAAATTATCTGGAAGAAATACTGTATCAACTGGAGTTCGCTAATGCACAGCCGAAAGCTGTCATTAAGTGGTACATCATGCATTAAAGTTGTGGGCTCTAAAACAGATTTGGTAAAGGAAAATTTAACTTGCACTAAATTACTTATGGAAATAACTCACCTAAACACTGACTTAATTCATTATGATCGGTGCCATTATAATAAATATCAGATATATTCATAGTTGCATGGCATTTATCTTCAGTTAATGACCTGTAGGAAGGTTATTATATAGGTTTCATCCTTTGGTTACTGTAAATGGAAGCATTTGCTGAGCTGACTTGCAACCTCACTCTTCATCCTGAAGAACAGGTACTGCTGAGCCTTCCTGCAGCGTGACTAAGGTGTGGACCAGCTGGTAGCTCAGCACTCACAGACCCTGCCCGAGGGAAGAAACAACTCATTTTCAAATCCTCTGGCCAGGAGCTACAAGGAGAAGCTATGACTCTCCTCCACCCACCTGGTACTGCTGACCTTGGTCCCTGCAGCACGGCTCACTTGTGAAGAGCACGCCAGCAACAAGCTTTGTCTCAGGTTCATTCATATAACCCAGAAATTCAGTGGTCTCTGTGGAAAACACAGGACAAATGCATCCTACCTCTACTTAGTGTTTAGATATAAGGCTACTGCTGCTTCCAGAAACTGGAATTAATGCTGACCCCGGTGGCAAACGGGTCCATGCAGGGTCAGAGCAGTGAATAATCGGTTCTTCTCCCTGGTTTCAGGCTGGGCAAAATAATAATAAATTAGTAGAGGATGACAGCATTCCATCCATTTCCCTTGACATGAAAGTCATTAATCTGGTCTCCTTAGCCATGTCACTTGTACTGGAAGCAGCCAGGTTTGGGAAATGATGGTCCAGGAAGATACTTGCCTGAGTGCTGTGCAAAAACAACTCATCTTCCATGGCTGCATTTTAATTGTAATGGTAAATTTCCTCGGTTTTCCTAAGTCTCATCAAAGCAGTAGGAAGTCCAGCAGGCTGAAAGACCTTTTGTTGCTACTAACTCACCTCCAGGTCTTTTGGTTCTCCTGGGATTTGAGTTCAAGGATGGTGGTTCACATCAGCTCTGGTAGCCTTAATCCAACTCTTCCTGTCTCTAACCGCAGTTAACACTCGCAGTGCAGGGAAAGCAGCCGCCTCTCCTGGCAATTAACAACTTCTCCTTGGCTGGTGTTTTATCTATCAGTCTTTCCTCTCTGGATTAATTTTAGAACCTGGATTCAGTGCCAGTTTCACAGATGATCTTTTCATTTTGTAAAGGTGTTTGGCTTCGTTCACGAATAACTCAATTAGAGGTACCCTCCACATTCACTCTCTGCATACACGGCCATTGCATTTTTTCTTGTCCTTCTTTTCTCTTTCTGTCAGAAAGTTACATCAGAGCGCAGAGGACCCAGGCTGATGAAACATGGGAACACAAACAAGTCTGTGGGAGGAATAAGAGCTGCAGCACCTGAGAAATGGTTTGCTGAGAGCCTCTTCCAAGCTCAGCCACATTAAGAAGGTCCCACCTTGATGAAAAATGAGGGTGTCTGAGGTGCTGGGAGCTTAAGGGAAGAGAGGGGACAGACGTTTCACAGGCAATACAAAACTGGGAAGAGTGGTAGTATACCAGATGGTTGTTCTGCCCTTCAGAGAGACCTTGGCAGGCTGGAGAAATGGGCCAACAAATTCAAAGACCTGTGTCTGGGCAGGAATAACCCCAGGAACCAGGACAGGCTGGGTGCCAACCAGCTGGAGAGCAGTTCTGCAGAGAAAGTCCTGGGGGTCCTGGTGAACAGCAAGTTGAACACGAGGCAGCAGTGTGCCACCTGGGGCAAAGAAGGTCACGGTCTCCTGGAATGCTTTAGGCAAAGCATTGCCAGCAGGTCAAGACTCTTCTCAGTGGTGCTCAGTGAAAGAACAAGAGGCAATGGGCACAAATCGAAATACAGGAAATTCCACTTAAACATAAGAAACAACTTTCTTACTATGAGGGTGGTTGAACAGGTTGCCCAGGTTGCCCAGGGCGGTTCTGGTGTCTCCATCCATGCAGATGTTCAAAGCCCAATGGGACATGGTCCTGGGCAACCTGCTGTATGTGACTGCTTTGAGCAGGTACAACGTGATCTCCAAAGCTGCCTCCCAGCCTCAGCCACTCTCTGATTCTGTGATTTTTTGCTGTCTCTAAGGCAAAACTTCTGTTACTTTCAGCAGGGTAAATTTTGCCTGCAAATGTTTCTGACATTATCCGATTTTTCTACCAGAAACTGGTGTTCCTTCTTTCTTTTTAGGAGCAATAACCATCTGTCCCAATTCCCTGAATGAAAGCTTCTGCCTCCTATCAGCAGGCATGGTAGGAAAGAAACAGCAAAGACTTAAAGCAGCTTATTGTTTATTAATGTTTGACTGAGTTTATATCCTTTCTGGAAGTCTGCAGCCTTATGTATGCTGACTGTTCTCCTGGATATCCTTCCTATGGATATAAATGTCTCTTTTTTTTTTTAAACTCCTTAATAAATTCTTTGCCTCAAAGAGAACTCCTGGGGGCAAGAAGTCCCTGAAAATGTGTTCTATTAATACAAAATATGTTCTTTACAAACAGTCTGAGGCCAGGTGTGATGGCTTGTGCAAAGATTTTCTTGGATTTTTCCAAAAATGTGACCTGAGGCCTTGGGATGGAGGAGGGTTGTGATTTGACTGGCATGGTTACCTGACCCTTGACAGAAGAGTGTGATCCAAGGAGACTGACAGCAGAGCCTTTCGTTCCAGCCTTGCTGTTGTTCTGGTTTTATTTAAATTGGAAAGGCGAGAGGGCTTGGGAAGCTGCCAACGTTAATGCTATAGTCACCGACAAGGTAAAATGTGCCTCAAGAAGATATACAGCTCTCATTTCACAGCTGCATTTGCTTTAAAGTTGGAGCTAAAGCTCTCCACAGAGCAGATATGGGGAGTGTGGATTGCATTGATTCCTGGCCCTAGGAGGCTGGGAAGAGATTTGGGATCTAACACCCAGCCAAGCCCTGCTGCAGGGTGGGGTGGCGAAGGGACTGACTGCTTTGCATGGCCTAATTGCCCTCAGCACTGCAATCTGCAGCCGTTTGCTTAATCATGGCTAATTTTCAGCTTTGTTTCTTTGCAAACAAATGGCAGCCAGTAATGAGATAGGGCATTTAGTCAATGGTAATAAATAAAAATAATTTATTTCTTCACCAGAAAAACAGAAAAACAATGAGCCATAGCTGGGTGACCAGGCTTTTCTTCTTTTCTTCTTAGATAACATCACCAACAAAAAAGACAGGAGCTTCAAGGAATCATATGCCCACCCAGAAGTTTATTGGTGTGACAGAGTGGGTTCTCTGACTTGGCTCTGCCATCTTATGTTTAAACTTTAAGCCTATTCTCCATGAGGCATTCATTATAAAAGAGATTTTAGTTCTCTGCCCACATAACACTTTCTTCCCTCTTGCTTGAGCCTCCTGCTCTTGGCAAGAGCAGAGTCTCCTACAGAAACAGATGTTTCCCTCTTGCCTACCAAGGACACACCGCTCTTGAGCTGAGGCTTTCTGTTTGCTGGTACTTCCAAGCCCCACGGGCAACCCCTGCTCCTGGCCAGAGCTCCCTTCTTTCCCTCGGGAAACCCCCATCCCTCCAGAGCAGCCCTGGGAGAAGAGGCTGAAGTGAGCAGAAGTTTCCCAGAGCATGTCAAGGCTTTTGCTGTATGTCTGCTCTCAAAAGCAAGTGGGGTGTCTTGGGATGTGTTAGTCCCCCTGTATCAGCGACTGATTTGGCTCTCTGTGAATGCTTTGGCTGTTTGCACTGTCCTTAATATTGCCACAAACAAAGGGACCTGCTGGCATCTCTTGGCAGGGCCAAAGGGAGGTTGAGAAGAAAAGGACCCGGGCTGACAGCAGGAACCTGTCCAAGGCCCTGACAGCAGCTCTCTTTGGGACTGGGGACCCTCAATTTCCCATCTTTGATTGTTCAGAAACCTTAAATTTAATCTGAATATTGAAACAGGTGACTGAGATGCTGTGTAAGATCTTACTGACTGTACAACAGCAATTTGTAGGTTCTGTTAAGAACAGACCAAATGTCTAGGGATGGCTGCTTGCTCTGCCTGGTTCCTGGGTATTTACTCATTAGTTCTTTGTGTGCTCTTCCCTGCAAGAGACTGCTATCAGTGTTTGGAAAGATGGTATGTACCAGTTACTACACTTGGCTTCCTCTGTTCTGTGCCTCATTAGTTGTAGCTCTTGGCATGTTGATAAAATGTTATCTCCTAGATAAGCTGAACACACTGTGCGGTTGTCCTGACTTGTGCAGTAATAACTGAGTGGAACGGGTACAATCTGAGACATGATTAAATTAACTCCTTGGTGGTATTACCTATGTATTACCGCTGCAAGCAACGGTGTCTGAGAGGGCATCTGAAGATGAGCGCCTGGCAGGTGTACCCTGCCCTGCCAGGCACTGTCAGCATATAGCCCTGAGCAACGGCAGGGACAGCGTGAGACCTAATTTAATAATCATGTGTATTGTGTGAGACTGGGAAAGGCAAGGACCAGCTGGGGAGGGGGATGCTGCAATGGGTTGTGAAGTACTGGGCATGAAAGAAAGGATGTCCTCATGCTAGAGATGTACCTTATATTCTTGTGACTTGGGGGGATTTGGTACTCTCCGGGGCCACCCAACCACTCTGTCTTTCTGCAACACTCAGCCATTTGAAGGATGCCCAGGACTACATCTGGGCTTGTCCAATATCTGAGCAGTGGGAGCAGCTGGAGTTGCAGCGAGGTCCAGAGCACATCATGGGGCAAGCTGAGGCTCACCACTGAGCTTTGAGACTACGTTCTTGGTATCTGCAGGTATACGTGTGCCAGTAAAGCAACACAAGTCATTTCCTACAAGTGTGCTTTCTCTGCTGTTCCTGCACTGGTTCCCCAGTGCAAACACACAGCACATGGGACCTTTTCTGCAAGCCTTTCAGTGATACATGACTGTCAGCATTAATATAGAAGGAGAAGCAGCACAACCATCTGCAGCACTGACAGGAACCAGGCTTGAGCCATGAAAGCACTGTGTATTTTCAGCAAAGATCAGAAAAACAGGTTACCAAGGAGTAAAACAAACAAACAAAAAATCATCATTTGGTAGCCTCGTCTTGTCACCTCCTCCCCAGGATATGAATCTTGACCTTGTGATGTTCTGGCTTTTATTTTATTCAGCTCTCTAGAGGATGAAATGACTGGAATCCCCACGAGATAAATGTGGCTAACACATAGGTAGTGCCACCGCCAGCAAAGAGCCCAACCTGCTCTAAGGCCTCCGAGCAATCTGTGTTCAGTGATTTCTGCAGATGGTTGAAGTGGCTCATCTCTCTAGCAGAAATGTTTTATGTTCTCCGTAGGGGAGGGAAAAAAAAAAAAAAAAAAAAAGATAATAACTGCATAAATTACCAGTGGAAGCAATCTCTTCCCTGACAGTCTTCCCTGTCTGCTCAGCTCCTAAAGGACCAGTATATACTGATTCTAATCAGGCTTGTCTGCTTGTGTCGGGAATTTCAACAAGAGGAGGGAGAGGAGAGACTCTGCTTTCCAACCAGCAGAAAAATCTCCTGCAGCCGAATTTGCTCCTGGGGGGACTCAGGCCCTTTACCCTCACTGATCAGAGGAAAAAGTCGCTCCTAGGCATTACCTAGTTACCTTGGCCTTCATTTTCAAGAGTAACAAGACCGCAACTGCCTCCTGCTGAGCTGGATATCCAGCTTACATTTTAACAAGGCTGGTTTTCAGCTGGGAGGTGGCTGGTGCCACCTGCACATCTGCCCGTGTTTCCCATTGCCCAGGCAGGGCCAAGCGTGACCAGCTTCGTATCGCACAGACCAGCGTAACCACAGCAAAGTGGCAAAGCTTCACTCCGTATTTTCAACGCAAGGAAACAGGATCACGAAAGTGCCCTTTACAGGTTTCCTGTCCTACTCCAGAGAAAAACCGGTCTCATTTTTCACTTAAGGAATTGCAGGGGTTTGTGCATTCCTTTAAAGAGCCTGCCAGCCCTGCAGAGGCGGTGTCTGTGTTCTGTGTTTTAGCACCTGCAAAAACCACTCAGATCAGCAACTTGCCAGAGCTACAAAATACATAAACTGGTATTTTTGCATCTGCTTAGTGGGAACCAGCTGAGTAGGTTCATGTCTTTTTTGCAGTAGAAAGCGGATGACACACAATCCTTTTCCTTGTATTTTTAAAAGGAGGCCAAGAGAAGCCACTTCTCGCTCCTGCATAAAACATTCAACAGGGCCCAGGCTCATTATTTTCCACATTTTTGGTATAATCTTTAGAAGTAATGATCGCAGCTGGGAAAAACTGCAGCCTGCAAACCACGAGACACTCATTTGGTTTAACCTGTTCCCTCTCTGCAGTTTCAACTGAGATGGGACCAAGCAGCCCCTTTGGACTGGGTGTGCACGCAAAACTGTTTCCCTTAGTATCAACCGGTATTCCCCAGCCCTCTCACAAGGCATGAGGATCTGGAGGCTGTCTGGGGAGATGGGATAAGACAGAAAAGACGAAAACGCCAATATTGAGTTGTTAAATGTTGCCTGAACGACTGGAGCATCACTTGAGCAGGGAAATGAAATGCCACTCACAACTGCACATGGGGTGAGAACACTCTCTTAGTTTCCTTTCTCTACTTGGGCACCACCTGCTGGCGTATAATTAAATTAGCATCATCAGCCAGATAGTAAACTCTGCAGTCCCTGAGAATATGCCAAGTTTTTTCCAGATCATTAAGCAAGGTAGAGACGAGAATTTTTTTTAATCACCTTGTGCACTCCCTGTACTAGCGCTTAGTCACTATAAATATACCTCCTCATACATCCCTCGTGTTTTTAAGATTGCAGTGGAGAGCTCTTATGTCGAACATTTTTCTGGGCATTACTCGCTCCTGGCAGCAAGCAAAGCCAAGCCTGGGCACGGCACAGGCTCCCGGCTGCTTTGTGCTTCCCGTCCTGCCTGCAGAGCCCTCCTGGAGCTGCCAAAACACAGCCAGGACAAACATGGGACTGGGAGGACATTCTTGGGAGCCAAGGCTACTTAACTTGCTATAACCCCAAAATATAAAAGCACACGGCTGAGAAATAACTGGCCCAGCTCACTTGGGCATCCCAGAAGGGGCCGCTCCTGGCAGGGGAGGGCTGCAAGGGGGGACCAGGAGAGGACTCGGTCACATCCTAAGAGCTGCTAATAGGTTTCTGGGAGTTTTGACTGAGAGTGAAAAACCTCCAAACGATCATTTTTGCTGCAATCTGCCATTGAAGGTTTGTGGTCTTGCTGGACCCCCAGTGCTGTGGGAGACCTGTATCAGGTGCCTCTGCAAAGGGCTAGGGAAAGCCCTGTGAGACATATGGGAGCGTTTATGTAATATCTGTCTTTAGCTGGCTGCAGAATAGTATGACTTTATCATAAACGGGGGTGCTTTTGAGAGCTCTAGTCTCATTTTTCTCATTCAGAAGATAACTTTGCAAAAACAATACCATTTCCTAGAGAATTCTTTGCAAGAAGTGGAAGCTTAAGGCGATCAAAGTAGAAATGTTTCTTTCTTATTAGGCATGGGAAGAAAAAAAAACCCACACACACACCCCCCACAACAACAAAAAACCACCGCAAAACAAAGAAACCACCAGGTATTTAAAAGCAACTCCTGGAAAGGCCCCTGCAACATCCAGGATGTGTTGACAGAGAAGTGATCTGAAGTTGATGAAAGGATTTCCCAATGGTTGTGCATCTCTGCTTGTGCACAGTGATGGGGCTTTTACTTTGCAGCCCTGTGCCTGCTTTCTGTCCTTCAAAGCTGTTTCGGTTCCCCATATAGGCAGGAAAAGAGTTCTCAAAATAATCAGAAAAAGGGATTTTTCAAAGACAAACCCAAAAGCTTTCCTAGACTTTTTCAGCATGCAGAAAAATGCATGTCTTCATGTCCTCCCTTCAGTAACCACACTCCTCCAGCTCTTATGGAGACAAAACAACTTGACAAAATGGAGCTGTACCAGCAATAGCACCGAGGAACCTGGACCTACTCCCATGACCATAATGTCCTGTGGGTCCAAAGGAGATGGTTAGATACGTGCAGATGGAAGCACCAAGATGCAGTAGATCTGGTAGAGCTGCAATTTCCCTGCTGGATTCAGCCGAGGGGAGTGTCATGGGTCCTGGGAGTGCTGGGCAGAGCTCAGCGCTGCCAGACCCACAGCCCACGGAGGGGAGCGAGCCCTCTGCCAGCCCTCCTGGCACTGCCCGAGAACTGAACGTGCCCTTCAAGGCAGCACATCGAAAAAAAAAAATCTGAAAAGGATTTTAAATGTGGTTTGTGAGCAATAAGGCTTTCCCCATGGTGGCTTCATCTGACAATCTCTCCTCATACGAATTTCAAAGAAGGCTTTGCCTTAGTGAAAGTACAGTGAAGGGCTCTCTTTTATATGTTTTTTTTAAAGCCTATGCAATCAAAAAGCTCTTTGAAGCTCCAGGAGCCCTAGACATTGTCTAAAAACATCTGCTTCTATTTTTCTGCTGTATTTTTCCTCGATGGGAAACGAAACCAATCAAACCCTTGTTAGGGAGGAGACGCAGGACAGCCCTGTGCCGACAGCCTGGGTGCCGGGCTGGGACCCAGCTCTGCCAGGAGGGACTGGTGGCACCTGCACAAACAGCACCGCTGGATTTCCAAAAGCTGGGTTCTGCTTCCCCTGCTGCAATGGATGGGGATTGAACCAGCATAGTCAGGATGACCAGTATGGCTGCAGCCACTTCTCCAGTTATTTGCTGTCCCCAGCCCTGAAGCTAGTGGTGTTCACTGCTCACCCTCCCTTCTTGCAGTTCTGCATGGGGACACGTTTGTCCTCTCCTTCCCAAAGCTCAGTCTCAGGAAGCTTTTCCCTTGGTTCAGCCTCATGCGTGACGGAAAGGGGAGCTGATGGATGGCAACACCGGCCTCAGAGAGGCCCCAAGGAGCTGCCCACAGCATCCCCATGCCCCTAGCAAGGGAGGAAGATGTTGGCCAGTCTGTGGCCATCACATTGATCAATATGAGTTTGTGTTTAAGCAAGCTGGAGAGAATATCTGTGGATTTGTCACTTAAAAACATTTTAACTGGAAGAAGTGCATTTTTCAGTGCAAAAGCAGAAGCTCAAAGAAATATTACAAACTGTGCACATTACTTTCTGCTTCTTTCACAGCAGGTCTGAGCCATCTCATCTGGTGCATTATGAAGAAATTAGTTTAGATCTCCTAAAAACAAACAAACAAAAACCTCAGGAGTAATAGCACAGCCACCTTGCTGCTTCTCCCAGGGGGCAGTTGCTTAATAGGAACATCTCACTGCCTCCAAAGGAAAATAAAATCACCCAGCCTGTAGGTCTTCCTCCCCAACTGTTCTCTGCAAGTGTCCATAGCCACTGTTGGTAATTTCTAGCACCTTGGCTGCTTATAAGTCACAGCTACAAAAACATCATCACTGCCAACCACCTCATTGTGTAAGAAAATAGTATTTACTAAGCTGGACTTGATGCCACAGTGTCCTGGTTTTGTTAAAAACAAGGCACACAGCGACAGCCAGGTTAGCATGTCCTGTGTCCCAGGACACTGAGAGCTAATCCAGCCTCAACAGTGGCCAGGGCTGGCACCCATCCATCACTTGTGGGTGGTGGGGCTCCTTCAACTCAGGAACCCTTCAGCTAGAAACCCAGCAAGCAAAGCCAGCTGGGCTCAAACATGTGAGGGGAGAGTGCAGAGTTCCTCAGGCTGTTGTTTCTCCTCCCACACCCCTGGGCTGAACAGAATGTGAAGTGGAAGGAATAAGAGTCCAGACCATGAGGGCCCAGGGGAAAAGCAAAAACATCCTCAAGAAGAAAAACAGGTTTAAGCAGAGGATAATAGTGAATATTATATGCAATTCTAGAAAATGTGCTCAAATGCAGTGTCAGGACAAGCCCTACCTTCCCATAGAAATCAGCCAAGGCAAAGCTCACATTTCACAGCCTCGACCAGCCTTTCACAAGCACCACTGCCCCCCTGCCACACACATCTCCCAGGGCATCCCATGGCCAGGTGAGCTCTGAAGCCATCGTAAGGGAAAAGAAAGGACCACTGTAGCTTCACTCCTTTGGCTCCTCAGCCCTTGATGTTCCAACATCCAGCCTCAGCTTTCGGCAATTCCAATTTTTGCAATGGCAGCCTGATTCCTGCTCTCCTTCATCTCTTCTCAGACAACTTCAAGCAGTCTTTAATCATGCCTCCAACTGCTGCAGGCTCCCTATTTCTCCGAGGACACTTGCTCTCACCCTGCTGTTTTAGGCAGGGTGGGATTTTAAACCAGAACAGAGCTCCTAGTCCTCACCCATTCCCATCGCATGCTCCCCAGCCCTACGCTGAGGTTTCACTCTTGCTGGAGGTGGGAACGGGAGGCTTCTTCCCCTGGACGTCTGTCGACTGAGAGGCAACACTGACATACAACACCTGCAGCATAAGAACTACTTGGAAAAAATGAAACTGCAGGGAGTGGAAAGCTCAATGTAAAATTTTGTACTCAACCTGAGGCTGAAAAATCAGTGTGTGCCCCATTCAGTCACCTGATTTCTTCCCTCCCCATTAGCTCTGAGAGGACCATCAAAGCATCACAGCTGAGTATATTTCTGTATGGAGACAGGAGGAGTGATGATTTGGCATTCAAAATGGATACAGTTTATGCAGCAGGGAAAAAATTGGGGGGAGAGAGACTTGGCAGTGAATCAGGAAGGTTATAAGATTAATATTAAACACTCCCCCCTTCCCAAATACACACTCACTCAGAAACAAGGGAAATAATTTTTAACAGCAATGCCCAGGAAAAAAAAAACAAAACCAAAATGATGCCAAACCAGATTGCAATGCAGCGTGAGCTGCATCTAGTGGCCAAGGAAAGTAGTGCTTGTCTTTGAGAGAGCAGTTCAGCTTGGTAGGAAAAGTAATGACCATGTCCAGGAACGGAACCAGCGCTTTTCTCCTTGCTGTTCAAGTTCAGAGCCCAAACTGCAATCGTCCTGCCTTAAGAAAAACAGTAGCTCCCACAACAACAAAAACGAACACCACACACACAGAAAAAAACAAACACCAAACCAAATAAACAAGTCACAAAGCATTTCAAACAGTGCTCATTTGGGACTGCCATAGGTTTGGGAGGTTTGCAGCAGCCCTTATAGCCCACAGGCTACTGTGGCCACATCTTTGGGGTCAGCCACGATGCAAAAGGGCAGCTGCTGTCTGCACCACTCACAAACGAGGCAGCAGGGCAGAGGATGTAGGGCAGAAAGGCAGCAAATGCAGAGCAAGGCAGTTGCATGCATTGGCCAAGACACCCAGAAGGCTGACAGCACAGGCTATGTGAGCCCTTGCAGCTTCGTATTCTGCTCAGGGCTGTGTAATCCCTGGCCGCACATTATTAGGTTCCTCAGCATTTCTTTCTCTAAATCTTGACAGTATGCTGACAACTCAATTTGAAAGCCAAGGTGTTTTCTTGATACAGGACTTTTTCTAAACAGGAGGCAGAGTACATTAACCCACGGCACGATTCATTACCCTCAACTCAGAATATATGGCATGTCAGGGACAAAGCCATGAAGTTTTGATTTATACAGGTTAATCAAGGGGAAAGCTATTAACCAAGGGGCAACGGATTATTAAATAAAATGACAGAAGAAACATGATGTTGAAACACCTAGCTCTGACTCTTGGAACATATAATTGCACTTCTTATCCATCCCAAGTCTTTGCTATGAAAGTTAAAGCAATCCCTCCAGCTCAGATACAATTTCAACATACATGTTGAGGACCTGATCCAGCTCCCATTCAAGCATTTAGAGTTTAGGAAAGTGCTTGAAACTTTGAATAATGTCACTGAAGGGCTTTCTCAAGAGTACTCAATAACAGTGATCTCAAAGATCAAGACCTGGGTACTACCTGCTGCAAAATTTTCAGTAAATTGCCCTTGACTAACACAAGAGTTAGTTTTGGGGCACAGGCTGGAGGGATGTGTCACAGCATGTTGCCAGTGTGAAAGCAATATCCAATATTGGAAACGTTACATTTCTGGCACCTCCGTCCAAACAAAACTAGTCTGTCCAAAAGCTGTGCATCATTGTAAAGAGAAGGAAGACAAAGGGAGTTGAAACTGTAACGGCAAAAGAGAAATTCACAGGAACCATATATTTCTCTACAGATCTACTGTAAGAACTATATCACCATTATAGTGCAGATGGAGAAAATGCAGAAAAATCCCAACCCATGGATAACTTCCACCCCCATGCCCCATACGAGGGCTATCTTTATGGTCCCCCTCTCTCCAGGGCCACATAACACCTTTCACTACCACCTGCCTTGCTCTCAGCCCTCACCCTGATAGAAACGTGCCCTCCTCATGCCACTCCTGCTCCATCTCTGAAGCTCCTTCCCACCCTGGTCCCATTCTTCCCAGCATCACTGAAGTCTCTACGCCTCCTCCCATGGCAGGTGCCTGGTTCCTTCCCACCATAACTGAGACAGCAGGTACTGCTACTCAATTTTCCTATCCTGTTACAGTTGTGGCAGGAACTTTCTGAGCAGGGCCAAGGGCTGCCTGCCTAAGCCCTGCTATTCAGCAGGGATCCACTTAAAAGAATAAGAGGATGGGGACTCTAACATCATTCAGTGTTTACCTCTAGCAGCTTTTAGAAACCTGGCATTCATGTATGGCAGACCCTCTCTCAGTCCTAATTAACATGGCTTGCTATAGCTATTTGTCCAGGGCTTTTTTTCCCCACCCCCACTTCCTCTTCTCTGGTTTTGTGCTTAGCTAACCTGTTGTGCTGTTCTGTATCTGTTCCTCCTATGTGAAGGAGACAAAAAGCAGAGCTCAGGAGGCTGGGAAGCACTCATCGCTAAAAGAGTGAATGTGAAGACACAGCCCAGAGATGCACACCGAGGTTCAGCTGTAACACCAGCCCTCCAGCTGCAAATTCACAGAAAGGCATTTCTGAATCCCACTTGGTAGCTTAAAGAAAATAACTCACAAGTCAAACAACACAGTTGGCTTGTTCTGAACCAGACATACAGTGTGGTGAGCAACTGTAGGTGGAGCAGAAATAGCAATACTATCCTGCTTGCCTTTCCCAGCACCTTGGGTTTACCTGCTCACACAGCACATGAACATTGAGGCCAGGGCTGCCTGCCCCAGCTCTGCTCCAGCCTTCATCTCCTGGAGTTCTGTCAGGCTGAAATAGCTCCTGGGGCTCTGCTAGGGACCTCTGAACTATCCACACCACCAATACCTTTTTTTTTTTGAGAACCTGTAAGCCACATTACATTTTCTGCTCTTATCTCTGTATTATCAGCTCTGCTAATGGTCATTTAAGTGGTTGCATATCAAGTAAGTGCTTTGTTAAAGTCCAAACTGATGGACTTCAGTATTCTTTTTGCCTAGACTAGGTGTTAACTTAGCAAAGATTACATATGATGAGACTCCCTACACCCTCACTTAAGGTGATCCTAGTCAGACAATGTTCTAAAACATTTCTTAAGTAAGATACATAGCAAACTTGACCATAATGCAAAAAACTCTCCCACTTCACAGCTCTATCCCTTCATCATATCTTCTCATTAAGTCCTCCCCTTTTGTCTCAGTCATATTGCTCTTCTAATTCAGCACCCACTGCCAGGTAACCAGCTGACTTCCGAGCCTGCTTCTTTCTACCTACCCTACACTCCCTTCCACGCCTTCAGAAGACAAAACCCTTCCCCTCCAAGTCTCTCCTACCTGCCTTTTTAAGGGATTGTCTCTCCCAGCCAAGTCAGTGATTGACTTTGATTCCTGGATGATTTGGATCAGCTGAGGAAGGGAGGGATCAGTTGTCCACCACAGATAAAGCCGAGCCCAGTTATCTAGGGAGGGTACAACAATTTTTGCTTTAGACTAAAAGCTCTCTGAGTTGAGGAGTTGGTGCTGTAGCATGCTGCTCTTGGAGCACAGCAATGGAACAAAGCTGGGAATAAATAGGTGAACTTTCACTGCATTATTGCTCCCTAAGATCAAGATATAGCAAAGCTCTGTTTCTTGCAGTGATTAGCCTTCAGGACAGAGATGCTAGGTGCTGCTCTGCTCACAGCATTGATTTTTCTTCTTTCATGGTAAGTTGATCTTAAGCCTTATCTGAGTATTATTTTTTTGTAGTTGAAAGGCTGCCTGTGTCCTAATAGGCTCCTAACAACTAGGCCTGCAACTTAAGTTCTGGATTGTGCTTGGTTGCTCATATAAGACAACTTTGTTCCCTAGTTTTCAGGGATGCCTGCACACAAATACTGATGTGGTCCTAGTGACAATGGAGTTGCCCTGAAACATGAACATTGGTAATCCCAGGTTTCCTGCAGGCTGTTCAAGGCTCCAAAAAAAGCTTCTAGCACATATTCCTATGAACAGGGGATTAGTTTCCACTTAATATGGCAAATGCACACTTGTTGCCTTTGTTTCACAGAGGCCTTCTGCTGTTGCAGGTGGATTAGTGTGTGTGCGCTCTCTCTCCCCTTTGCATCAATTTTCTTAAATTATTACCCTGACATCTCTTTTTGGTTTTAAACTCTGAAGTAATCTCCTGGCATGCCTGCCATGAGCAGCTATGTGGCTTCTGGCCCTGGGAACTGCAGGAGAGGGGTTTTGTTTGGGTCTGTGTGACAAGGGCATTAACAAGTGGAAGAAAGGAGAGAGACAAGACAGGAAAATATTTGCTGGTATCAACCCCAGGATGGTGGTAAAAGTCTGTTCCTCTGATTGCTGGATATCAGTGGCAAGGGCAAATATTGGTGACAAATCTGTCAAATAGGGTTTTCTCTTAAATCAATAAAACTACTTTCCTCTAAAAGGGATTTCTTGGCTGCTGCCAAACAAGTAGCGCCAAGAGACAAGAGCCATTGGGTTTAGATATCAACAGTGTCAGTTTAATTTTAGAGGGAAGAACTTGCCTGCATGTTAGTCCTGAGCCATTTCTCCCTGCTGTCACATTTCTGGCCAGACCAGAAATGAGAGGGACCCTTTTTTCTCTTTCTTTTGAACTGTCTCTCCAGAACTGGCTGACCTGAGAGTTTCGCTGCTTTCTCTGGTCTTGGCTGGCAATTGGCTTCCTCAGGCCTGTGGTGAGACCAGGAGATCTGCCACAATTTCCTACCTATATGCCAGCCCTGGTTCTAGCATAGGAAGCAGGCAGGGAATTTCTGCTGGGAATGATCTCCATGCTCTCCCTCACTGCAAAGGAGCAGAGGGCTCCGCAATCCAGCGACCCTTCCCTTTGCTCTACAGGAAAGGTTCAGCTCCCATTCTAGGGCAGCAAAATTCACTTTGGCCTATATTACTGAGTAGTTTTAATTTTCAAATGGCTTTATCAGTCTGAGAAGGTGTGCTGAGGATTACAACTTGGATGTCTGAGCTTCAAGAGAAATTTGAGATTTGTTCACAGTCCATGGGAGAGAATATTTAAAGTATGCTGAAAATGAAAGGCAAGTGCTCTAAAAAGGGTTCAAGAGCACCAAAACCTTCAGCTTGAGGATGCCTAGACCCCTTACAAAATTGTGAAATTGTGTCAATAATTTGAAGAAATAAGATACCATTATGCCTTCAGCATCAAAAGCAATATAATGGCTCTTTGCTGTCAGCAGGTTAGAGGCTTTCTCTGAACTACAGCATTTTCAGTGGAAGTCATATATAATGAGCCTAGCATGGTGCAGTCTGTCACAGATCATTCAATACCTGCAATAAAGCAGAGCTGCCCCAACAGTCCCTAATGCAATATTTTTCTAGCTGAAATGCTGTTACAGCACATTGAAACTGTAAGTGAGGGACTGGGAGGATTTTAAGGCGACTTCTCTTGAAAAGACACAGGAGGTTTTGTAGGTCAAAGGGGAACTTCCCATTGTGTCTTTTATTTGAAATTATGTTGGAAAGTATAATAGAAGGTGAATGGTAATTTGATAAAAGTCAAAAGCTGGAAGAGGTGCTCCCTTCCCCGCCCCCCCGCCAAAGTATTCAGTGTTTCAGTGGCTTCCGATGCATTTTCCAGGCTCCCCTGCAGCAACCTGGCCAGGACACAGAGTCCTTCTCCCCTTCAGGCAGCCTTGTAGGGCTGGAGGATCACTCTATCTCTTTGGACTTGATTTTTATAAGATGGGCACAGCAAACAGACTGTCCCTTAGTTAGGTTAATGCTGCCAAAGTCACCTGTTGCTCACTGAAGCAGCCAGGGCAGCCATGCAGTGGGGCTGGGGCTCAGGCTCCAAGAAGGTTCCCAATTTGGGAGACCCATTTTAGAGGAAAATTAGCTCTTCTAGCACCCTGGAGAGGTTCTAAACATGCTCATCACCCCCACACCAGGAAGTGTCTCAAAGCATTGACCGGTCTGGCAGAGCTGTGTCATGAGCTTCTCCAAGGAGAGCTGAAGATGCTCCCAAGGCAGCAAGGGATACCTGGTGAAGTACTGAGATTCCATGCTTGATCTGGGCCAGTTCTGTGGGATATCTCAGGTGTGCTAATAAGAGTATAATGTGTTATCAATTTCACCGGACCTCTGGAAGAAAAATACAGAAACCAAACATATCACTTGGGCTTCCTGTGAGAGCCATTATTAAACCAGCTCAGTGCGTTTTTTTCCAAGATCATAAGCCTAGTTGACTTTTCTGTTCTAATTCAAGTGGGGAAAATAAGATGGCATTGCATGGCCTTCAGTCTCTGTCCTATTTGTACACGCGTCTCAGGAGATTAACTATTTATGATGATGTAATTATAGAAGTGAACAAACAAGTGCATTGTAAATTCCGCCCCCACCTCAAAGAAGCCGCAGTCTGTCATCAGGACACTAGATGGTAGTCTCAGCCCAGAAACATTTCAATGGATGTTTGACATTGCAGTGACAGTAAGTCGCGGCTGTTTCAGTGGGGTTTGCTCCTTGAAACACAAGATTTGAGGTGAATCAGTTGTGGTGTGGAAATGTTATCCAAAGCTGAACTCTTTGCAGTGGGTTTGGAAGCTGGTAACCAATTCCCAGCTGATTTCCAAAAAAGGAGATCTCGAGTGTGATAATTTTGCAGTTAACCATCACAGGTCTACCTGAAAACCAGTGAAATTTCTATTTCTGATCTGAGTGCAAACTTTGATCAAAAGAGAAACCCTGGCCCTAGGCCCATGGAAAACATGTTAGTTTTGGTTTGGTTTTGTTTGTTTATTTGGGGTTTGGTTTTGTTTTTCTTAGTGAGGAAGTATCACCTGAGACCATTGAAGTACCCCAGCTTGTAGGCTATTATGTGAAGTTGTCCTGTTTTCACGTTTGGAATGGACAAACTGTAACCCATGAAGCCATGGTAGTTTTATCATATGTGATTATGTTGGTATATTCTACTTCGCATAAATCACAAAGTACTCGCTGACTTGCATTCTTTGTTGTTAGGGCTCCAATACGCTTTCAGATCAAGCCTGTTCTTTGAAGGAGGTGGGCTAGAAACTCTAATTTGCATCTTCCATAGCCAGGCCCCAATGGTCTGTAAGACATTCCCTTTCAACTGCTTTATCTCCTCTGAAAACTCAGAACCTTTAAGGCTTATTTTACAGTCATTGCAGGTATATTTATAAAAAATACTCATATGCCATTAAACTTTCAAGAATAGAAGAATTCAATAGTAGCACTGAAGCAGAAGAGACTTGGTTGGCTTTGTTCCCCACTGACCAATATTCAAGCTATTTTAGATGTGCTGGCTGGGGAGGGAGCTTCTTCCAGCTTTCCTTGAATCAAAGAAAGTGATGTTAAGGGAAACTCACAGCCATGTTCATGCTTGCTTTGTTATGTTTCAGCATGAGGTTAATAAAAAAAAAAGTGTGGGGAATATGGAAATAACTGGTTTTAATTATTAGGTATAATGGATTGACTGAGAAATGAATCCAATTCTCACTCTGCTGAGGGACTGGGAATAGAATGCATGGAGAAATCAGGCATATGTTACTCCTAACATGACCATTTCTGTTTCAACAAATTGCAAACTATTATTGATTTCTATACATAAACTATGAACTAAAAAGAATTACAAAACTTCTCAGCAGTCTGAAAAGCCAATATCGACCAAACTAGAATGCCATTTAGGAGAGCGATGCTTAGCCGATGAAAATAAATAGCAGTAAAATAGCTTCTCACTTGTAATTTTTATCTAATACTGTATCACATCTGTAATCCCCTGCAAGTGTCATCTAATGCATCACTGGTGACTGCAGAAATGTGCAGAATTAATAAAGAAGGTGCCTGGATGTGGAATAGCTACCCACCTCCAATCTTCTTGATTGGTTTCAGTTTGTGTGATATTCCTCTGAAAGTATAAAATCTATTAGTTCACGAAGCCTGTCCTGTTCTTGAGCTCCAGCAAAAGATGCCCTTTGCTCAAGGCCACAGTTTCATAACATTGATTTGTCTTTATCCCAACATGTATCTTCAGCCATCAAACTGTGTGGTCACGTTATAGCACTTGTAAGAGGGATTGGGAATGTGGATTAGAATCAAATCTGTTTTAATACTTCAATACCTTTAAATACCTGAAGGAGAAGAAAGGAGTAACAGTAGATGGGTATGAATTGGCAGGCTGCACATGAAGGGAACTCAAGCAGGAAGGGGAGTAGAGCACAGAAATGAGTGACTGGCATGCTGTGACATAAATAGGCATGTCAAAAAGCCCAAAATATGACAAGCATTCCTCTGAAGGGTATTGGATTGGTTCTTCTGGAGATCCCTTCCCCTTGTCCCGCCTCTAGAATGTTACTGTCCCAGCATGAGACCAGCATCAATAGTTTTTAAGGAGCAGATGAGAAAGTCTTCCTTCCTAGTGCAGTCCAATCATCATTCTGCATTGAACAACCTTTCTTGACTAGTTTTTGGTTTCTTCTCTGTTTTAGAGCAGAGGAGCCAGGGTGGGTGGGTGGATGGGGGATTCCAGGAGGGTGGACGTCAGCAGAGCACAGCATGTGGGATCAGTCCCTTCAAACATGCAGGTACAAAGACACTTCCCACCATCATCCTGGTGCCAGAAGGAAAGAGCCTATGGAGCAGACATTAGGTCTCTGAATGCATCTGCCCAAGGTTTAATACCTCTAATGTTCTGGTTAAAACTGGGGCTCCTGTTCCTCCCTCCCTTTGACAGGTCCTGGGTCTCCCTTGGGTTCAGCAGAAAGTGAGACCCATCAGTATGTTCCCTACATCCCTGGAGCACTCCTCCAAATTCCAGGCTTTTTAAAGGGCATTTAGACCAACAATCCTTAGTTCCTTCAGTAACCTACTCCACTGAGATGAGGAATCTCTCCGAGACAAGTGCAACTGTAGTTTTGAGGCTCAACAGGTATAAAACAATTTGTACTGATTCTGCAAGGATGTAAGCTCTCACTAAGTATGGGAGGTTGTTGCTTGTGGTAGGAAACTGGTGTTTTAAGTTCAACAAGCACTTCACTAGCCTGGAGCTTCGATGTTTATCTACTTGTGGCCAATTACAGGCAAGAGTGGCTTCATCCTGTGGGTTACAAATATTACTGTTTGACTGGTATCATAGTTTGAAAAGAAATTAAACTGAGAAGCAGGTGTTGTGTATGACCAGACAAGGAAAAAGTTCAGGAACTCTATCTTCAGATCAAGATGAACTTTGATAAACTTGGTTATTAAAAAAAAAACCAAGCAACATTTTTCTTCTTCTTCTGACTTGCAAATTAAGCTAAACTTGCATTATCAAGTCTGATTGGAATTTATTTTCAGCTGAAGAGTTCATCACAGACTTAAAAGACTAAAGCCAAGATCATAATTGCATATTGTGGAATGTTCCTGCTGCAAAAGTTTTCCTGATTTCAGAGCAAAAATTTCCTTAGTGAAAGGGGTTTTTGTACTAAATGAACAGATAGAAGTGCAGAAATTGATGTTTCTCATTCAAATGCAGAAAGGATTTTGATTCTAAGCCCTCCTCCCTCCCTTTGAAATGCTATTTACCTACACCAGATTCTAATAAGGTTAATGTGTTAGATGTTCCTCCAGTGTAAATTGTATCAGTGGGAAGAATACTGCCTGAATAGAGTCCTCTAGCTCTATTCATTTGCTTTCAATGTGTCAAATTAATTTTGCCACATGGGTAATAAAAGCTGTGCTTCTGTGTATTTCTGTAAACATCGCACAATTTAGAAAGCGTTTATGATTTCTTTCAACAATGAAACTTAAACTGTGCACAGTCCAATATCAACGAGTAATTTCAGAAGTGACTGAGGCATGTAATTGAGTTTGTCAGTGTAATTGTATTTTGGAATGGATAGTGGTATGTTTTTTTAGTCGTTAGCGAGTGTCGTATTTAGTGTGCTGATTAATTCTATTAGAAGAGTTAATTAGACTGAGGATGTGGGGGTGAGAAGGGATACAAATCACTTCAAAGCACTGCATTTAACTCAAAGCTGATTATTCTGTGCACAGAGAAAGGCCATCTCTCCCCATTTCAGACTCACGTGTGTGATTAGAGCTCATCAGTGCAGCCCTGTGCCTGACGATAAGGACAGACGATGAGTATGGATGCAATTCTCTCTCCTTTCAAGTGTGAACTTCCAAATTGAGGCACTACAGGGTAGAGAGTTGACTTGACTTAAAAATAATAAGCTCCTGGGCATACTCCATGATAATAATAATAATTACAATATCTGTATTTCTGGAACAGCCTCCCGTATGATTTCCTGAAAAGAATAAAAGGCAATAAGGAATAAACAGGCACTGTTTAAGGGCACTCTCTGGCTTTGCAGACTTTTGAAGAGCTTGGGCACCAGTCTTGGCATGAGAGATTGAGATTTTTCCCCTGAAAAAAACAAAAACAAAAACCAAACTTGGATGCTGGAGGTCTGGCAGCTTCAATATCTGCCCTGGAGGTGCTTGAGTCAGGAGCTGTATGCAGAGGTCTGTTGGTATCTGCAGGCAGGAGCTGGCACATCTTGCTTGCAGGCAGCACCAGGAGGGTGGGTGCTCTGCAGAGAAGTTGACTTGTCTAGAAAAGGGAGCTGAATGTGCAGCTGCACTAAAAAAAAAAAGACTCATAGATCTGACCCAGAGCTTGAAATGGTGGTAGACTGAACCATTTTTGGAGAGCATCACTGGCCCTGGGATGGTAAATGGAGGAGGATGGATGGATTTTAATTCTCCCTACCTGCTGGCAGAGTGCTGCGCATAAAAAAGTACGGTCTCATTGAGTGGCTGTGGAGGAGCTGATGGGGCCCTGTCTTCCACATCTGACCTAGCATGGACCAAGCCAGTTCAAAGTGTGGGCAGGCTGAGCTTAAGCCATTCTACATCTCTCCGTGCCCGCAGCGTGCCCCAAAGCACATTTAGGTGTGAGATGGGAGAGACTGAGGAAAGAAGGGATGGATAATTGAAACAGCCTCCTCTAAAGCCAAAATATGTGAAATATATACAGAATAGATTTTTAAGCAGCAGTGAGTAATTTTTGAATCACTTGGAATATTTTCAACTAGATAAACACAAGACACTGTCAGAAGAGCATTAAAACATGCCTTGAGGCATTATCTGAGCTGGACGAAAGTCAGGTCCCTTTATAAACCAAATACATATTTGTTCATGCTATAAGTTAGATTTCTGAAGTCAACAGGTTAAAACCAAACTTTTTCATATCTTAGAATTTTTTGATGTAGATTGTATCAGTTACTTTGGGTAAAGGGTTGAAGTTGAAGGTCAATATGCAGAAACATGTGACTAATGGAAGTGATTTTTTAAAAAAAAACCAAAAACACACAAACAACTTTCTTTGGTAATATGTATCCATTGTATTGGAAGCTGGTATAATTTTCTGGAAAACAATCTGTCTGAATAGATGTGAAGGAAGGATACTGTCAAATGAAACAGTGGTCAGGACTACACAAAACCCAGGTCAACGGCCTATACAATGTCAAGTAATTGTGATGCTGTGTCAGGGAATTGCTCCCAGGCTGCCTGGTCAGGCCATTATAGCAGTGTCAGTAAAAATGTCTTTTATCTCCCAACAGATAAAGCAGTCATGGTCAGTACAGGGCATATTTTATAAGATTTGGAGTGGTAACATCTGGCAAATTCACATGTCATATGCTTCTCCTTCCCCATGTACAAACAGCCTGTGTTCCCATGCTTTTGTGTTTCCCTTAGATAATGGCTTTTCTGCAACAGAATATGAATGATAGGTTATCGGCTGGGAATGGCAATGCAGCTCATGATGGCATGATATGAAGAAATGATCCGAAACTTTTCCTGTTGGGAAACTTCACATCGGAAGCCAGCTCTGATAATTTTCTTGAGAGGACTAGAGCTGGCAAGTCTCTCTTGCTGCAAAACAGAAGGAAAAGGAAGAGGGCTCTGGAAAGTCACAGGAGGGTGAACAAAAATTTCATCAGCCTCTTTCCGCTGTTCCTGGGAAGGATCTTTTGGCTGCTTCTCACCAAAGGGTTGTGCTCCACAATGTCAAAGAAAACACAGAAGACGTCTCACAGTCATGACCAAGATGAGACTGAAGTATCTCAGGAATAAGAGATGCACGGAGGGATAAAGCAGTGGGAGCCTTGTGCAGAAGAGCAGCTGCGTAGCTGTCCAGGGGCATTGTGCTATCGGGATGAAATGACACCTTTTTGCAATGGCAAATCAAATCCTGGCTATTAGGCTTGGCCGCTGGATTCAGTGGCTGTTACAGCAATGGTGCAGGGCTTTGGGTGCAAACAGATGCACACAGATGCCTCTAGGGATAGTCTAAAATACCCAATAAGGTTAAGTTTCTGCAGCTGACAGAACTGATGAACCTGAAAATGTTTAGGTACTGCTGAGACATGATCCTGTTTCATGTCACTTTTGCTTCACTGTAATGCCAGCTTTGTTTGACTATTGATATCTTAGCCCAACATTTACTGCCACAAAAGTTTGTCTCCTCTCGTGCTTCATTATAATTCAAAAATTAAGCATTGCCTATAGATATGGTTTGCACTTGTCCAGGTTGAGGTGTATAATCTGTGCTGGACTGATGCTGTTCTAATGTAAGACTTCAGGTGAGCACCCAGAGATTGGAAACCCAGTTACTAGATATGGATAATGAAGATGGGGGTTAGGCAGCCTTTCTCCTTCCCTGTTGACTCCCTCCTTAGGACAGAGCAACACACACATCCTGCCTCTGTTTTGGATTTTGAGATGGGACTCTCCATGGAGTAGTCACCTCCATCCGCTTCACTGCTGTCTCTGCAGAGGAGGAAAATGAAGCAGGACTTCACGTGGCCTTGCAGGACACAGGTGGCATCGTGGAGTGGTGGCAAAAAGGAATGGGCAAGAGTTTTGGGGCAGGCAACATGTGCTCCAGCAGCTAGTCCTTATGAGAGTCTGTACTCCCTTCAGCCATCTGCTCCATGTCCCTACACCGTCATCTGTGGGTTTTTTGGTTTCTTTGTCCTTCTCTGAGTAGCCAAAACAGACAGAGAAAATCTTTTGAATTAAATGATGCTAAAAATGAATTATGTCAAGTACACAGCGATGAATACACAGCACATTTTTTAAAGCAAACTACATTATTTTTATGGTTTACATTTAAAAAATAGCTGTAGTTTACATGCTGAAATTCAGCTCTTCAAATAAAGCCTTAAGCTCCTTTCTTTAGTGGCATCTCCCAATAGGCAGATCGTTTCAGCTGTGGTGACTGCCCTGTATGTCATTGCAAGTACTTCCCATCAGCTGTGCTCCCTGGGAGCCAGAGAAGGAATTTAGCTGATAAAAACTCTGAGCTGAGCAAACAGCTGGCAATGAACTAATTTTCTAAAATATTGCCTCTTGTCTATACAGATACAATTGCAATTTCTTTCTGCCAGGAGGTTGATGGAGCTGAGCAGTGGAGGTGAGGGTCATGCCATTGTTGCTGGGCCATGGCATCGGGATGGAGGATCCATCCATCATGAAGGAACAGCGAGGGGTCAGCGTCCAGCTCTCCAAAACCATGAAATTCAAGGAAATCCAATTTTAATTGAGTATTTCCTTATAAAGGTCAAGCAAAATAGCCTGAGGGCTCATGCTGGGCCTCCACCAGGATGGTCTTGGTCTCCTGCTGGTCTGTACTGGTTGGAGGGGAGGGACAGTGGGTCGAGCACTGATGTTGCACCCTCTCCTACGAGGGGACAACCCACCTTGTGTTTCATTAACACTGGCTGCAGCCTTTGGAAGAAACCAAGTCTGTTAATCCTCTTTTTTAAATAGCGGAAGTCACTAAATCACTAGGAGAATGACTCAAACAATTCAGTGGCTGAAGGAACCTGGTGTCCCAGTTTCAGCCATGCTGCAGGCATGTCAGGGATGCTCTTCTGGGACCATGTGGTAATGCACAACTGTCTGGGCAGCTTAGGGCCATCCTGTTGCAAGCTTTTTCTTAACTCTGCTTTCTGAGTCAACTAAGTCATTGCATCAGCCCACAAAATGAGCTGAGAACAGATGTGAGTGATTCCAGTGTCATGGGTTTGGTCTATAACCGCAAATGCAGGCATAATTAAGATTTTCCTCCATTTCTGTCATGTGCTAAATGGAAATATTAGATTAACTCAGCTGTGCTGTAAGACTGCCTGCAGAGAGTCTCTGGAATACGTGTTCACATGAAAAAGGTCGCTACATTGCCACTGGATCATTATTTCACTTACTTTACCCAGTAGTTAAAATGCATGTTTTCTGTTTTTCCCAGACCATTCGTTTTCAATTGTCCAGGCAGCCAATAAGGCAGAATAAATGAGGATCATCAGAAAGTTGTACAGTTTAAGGCTTTCTATCATTATGCAAAATCTATATCTTCATTAATCACCTTTTTTCTTAATGAATTTGAGGACTAGTGTTTCTGCTGCTAAGTACTCAAAGGAGTTATTAAATCTCTGGCTGTCTGGTTCCCCCATCTGTTTCCATAAAAACGTATTGCAATTAGTTTTTCAGCAAAATTTCTAAAAACTGCCATATTTCTTAGCAACAGGGAACGCTACTGTAAGCGTGAGGGGAAGCTTATGGTGTCTGAGTGGCCAAAAGTGACCTAAAATGCACATTAAATCAGTCTTCCCTGTAGTTTGCAGGAGAGTTGAGACAGAAAAAGTGAGACTGGGCAGGGGACTCTGCTCCCTTGTGCAAGAGCCTCCAGCCACTTGGTGTCAGGAAGCCTCTTGGATTGTACTATGCTGAAGCTGTGGCCAAGAGCATTGCTGACCTGTCCCCGGCAGAAAGAAATGGCAGAATTTAAGCCTGTACTTCTGCAAGGATAGAGCAGGATCTCTCGCCTTAGTGTGTGAACGTGTCAGGTGTTTAAGGAGGCTGGTGACAACACTGTCTCCTGGAGAAGCGTCACATCTTTCTGGTGCACATCGCTCTCCTGTGCACTGACATGGTCTCAGGGAAGGCCGTTTGCTCCGCACTGATTTCACAGTTCTGCTGCTGTTTGTAATAAAATGAGACAAAAAAGTTTTTGATGGCCAAAGGGTTATGTTTTGTTCCTAGACCTTGAATTACCAGGCCCCTCTGCCATGTCGTGCTCCAGTGGTGCACTGCAGCCTCTTGGGTGTTATATGGGGCCATGTCATTGAAATTCCCATTCCAGATGGCCTCCTTGGCCCCATTATTTACCTGCTCACTATCAAATTAAAAGGATCTCTGAGTTTTTATTTTCACTGTATTTATGCCAGGATAAATTTTTGCAGTTGATATATTTCCATCTGCTTTTTGCAACAGTGGGATGGGCCCGGTTTCTCAGGAAGCAAGAGTTGCAGGGTGTGGTCCGAGCTGAAGAAAAATCCACAATCCAAGAACGGCTGACTGACTGGAAGGAGTTGGCTCTGATGCGCCTGAATTGCCCAGGAGAAAGACAAATAGAATGAGGAGAGCAATTGCTTTAATAAACAAACCGGAACATGTCTGTGACTGATACTGCCAGGGGCTGATATATGCCAAGAAGTCT
This sequence comes from Caloenas nicobarica, assembly GCF_036013445.1. Classification (NCBI taxonomy): domain Eukaryota; kingdom Metazoa; phylum Chordata; class Aves; order Columbiformes; family Columbidae; genus Caloenas; species Caloenas nicobarica. The sequence goes on along the minus strand of NC_088255.1, from coordinate 14,919,255 downwards.
GTTTTTAACATCTGCTCTTCAGCAGCCTTAATATGTTATGACCAGATCAATATATCTGCTGCTGCTGCTGGTGTCAGAAGTCCTATAGCAGCTAGAGACTGGGGAGGGGGAGAGGAAATACACACAAACAAGCACACAGATATGCACATACATACAGACACACACTTTTTTGTACATGTGCACTGTTGTACCAGTGGAAGAATTAATAGTGTGAAATCGATTCAAAGTGGTGCTTAAGCAGCCCTGACAAAGCACACCCATCGGTGGCTGGTATTTGTTCCCTATAATCTGTCTTTTTTGCAGAGTACCAACTAGAGGTTTACTATGTTGTTGGCAGCTCATATCCCACTCAGTGCTTCTTTATCATACTGTAATTAAAAGGCTTTTCAACTCTTGGCAAGGTTTTTATGTGCTGCAAAGGCCGAGGGAAGCTGGTGAGGTGCAGTAATTTTTAAAAGCACTCTTACCAGCCTGCAGTCATGGGCAGGTAAGAGAAAGAGGAGCAGGGAATGAAAAAGCAGATGAAAGGACGGACTAAGCAAAAAGCTGGTAGCCACCAAGCTGCTCCAGTGCTGGCAGAATCATGGACACAACTATTCTCTCCTCTGCTATAGCGTATTGCACCCACAGTGCCAGGGAAAAGCAGCACTTGGCTGTTCCTCAGTTTCCTCAGCGTGCTTTCCTGCCCCTGAGCTTCAATCACAGCTGAAAGCCAGCTTGGGAGTGGGTACAGGACCATGAACAAGCTGAAAACAGGCTTGAGCAACTGTATGGAACCAGGAACATCTGTTGTTCAGGTGCAGTCAGGGACTTCCTTTGCCAGGTGCTTCTGCTCAGCTCATCTTCTTCAATTGCAGTGGAGATGCTGGGCAGCACCTGTGACATTTCCTCACAAGGAAGAAAGGATGTGAGAAAACAGGTCTCTTTATTCATTCAGCTTACTCCCCAAGCTCAGGGGGAGTCCACTGAAGGACTTAAAGATTAATGTTTGCCCTGCAGCATTAAGCAGAACTTGTTCATTTAAGACAGGACAGTGGTTTGGAAGAATAGGAGGTTGTGACCTCTCTGATGCAGCAGCAGTTATTCTGACAGAAGGTGATAAATCAAAGAGTCACTGCCACTGAGTGTAACCGAAAGCTTTGCATTGAACAATGTGAAAAATGCTTGCTATGACCCCAAGAACCTTTAAATCAAGAGACCCCCAGGGCACATGTAGGGAATAAGGTCTCGTTTTAAGGCCTACCATCAGTGGGTTGTATGGGGATAACAGTAACTCTAAAAGCATGCTTCATTTAATGCAGACGTCTGATTTTTCCCCTCAATATTGCTCCAAAGTACCTAATTTAATGACAGACGTGAACTTAGGAACTGAGGAACTTTCAGCTTTTGTGTTTATTTAGCCACTTACCAGAATAACAGCTGGAAACAGCAGATTTCGGATTTTTTTTTTTTCTGTCTAAATAGCAGAGTTCCTTCATAAAGCCAGGTACTCTGCTGGGTGTTACTATAATAACTGCTCATAGTCCAGTCTTTGCTACATCACAGCTGAAATACGTAACTGTGGCTCCTGCTTCTTCCAGGAATCAGAACCAAAGTTTTCAGGAATTAATTCCTGCGACAGCAAACTGGCCTGCCCTAGGCTTCACACATATCACAGGCTTTGGAAGGAAGGGTGTTCAGACAGCCATACTGGGGCCAGGTGTGCTAAGAACATCAAAGTCCACTTGTTTGATCATGTCCTGATATGAAACCAAGAAGAGATCCTCGATAAACATAACAAAGCCTAAATTAAAATAAAGTGCTGAGAATCCACCAGATTATCATAAAAATTGTAAATTAAGACCAGAAAAGGAGGGAGCTCCCTTAAAAATCAAAGGAGGTTGAGAAATATAACAAACTCAGGCTCTTTCTATTTTTGCCTGCAGAGCTTTGAGCTTTTCACTCAAATGAAAATGAAGGCTAAATTAAATGAAGACTATTCTAACATCACCTGTCTCTGGGGACTGAGGCAGTTCAGAAAAAAATCACAGTGTTGGAGGAGAGCTGTAATAAATTTGCTGGAGTTGGTAACACCACTTTGATGCCAATCACTGTGCTGCTGAGGGCAGATGTTACGGGACAGGACAGCACGGTTCTTCCCACCTGCAAACACCCTTAGCAGTTTGATGAAGAGGAGCTGAGCTGCCTGAGGGTGGTTACTGATGCTGAGAACGTAGAAGCATCGTCACATCCCCAGCTGCTGCATCCAAAAGTCATCCCCAGTGATATGCTTGCAGCCATGGAAATATGGAATTGAAGCCTGCCAATTTTCCAGCTCTGCATGCACTATAGCGCTCTCCAAGATTCACCCCTTTTCCCTCCCCTAGAATTGTATTTCCCATAATTTCAAGTGTGGTTTCCTGCTGGGTGAGGATTATGTGTGGCCTCTGTGCCAAAATCCTCCTTGCAACTTTTGAAACTGCTGTGGATTTGAATGCCCTTTGTGGAGAGGGTGAGAGGCCTCAAGGACACAAATACAAAAGCGTTTCTGAAGGGATGGGAGTGAAAAATGACATTTTCCTTTCCAGGGAGAGAACACACTTCCCAGAAACTGGCAGAAGAGACAACCCTGGCCAGGGGGATTTATTTATTTCCCTGTGCGTTGCTCCAATCTGCTCTTTGCAGGAACGGCCCATGGAAATTCTGGTGTCAGCAGGACCACGCATGGGGCATTTGTGCTGCAGTTGTGAACAGAGGAAAGGCCCTAAGTGACCTCAGAAATGTTTTGCCCTCAAAACGCCTTTTTTTCCAGTGGTTTTATTTTCTGAACAGATCCCAGCTGCGTGTGGAAGGAACCGCAGTGGCCACTGGAGAACCCACCAGCACCTCAGAAGCCCGGGCAGCGGGAGGTGCCTGTTCCCCAGTTTCCTGGAGCAGCACGACTGCTAGCACACAGAAAATCACCATTAAGCAATCACTAGTTAAGGCTTTGTGATAACTGATGGGTGCTTTCACCCTAACAGAGCGAACACGTTACCCCGAAACTGTGGGCAGCGGCGTCACCACCCCCGTGCGCATGCGCGGCGTCCGCGCACATGCGCAGTGAGGACACGCTCCCGCCTGACCGCGGGTCAGGGGCAGCAACATGGCTGCGCCCGTGTGCTCGCCGGGGCACGGCTAGAGCGGGGGGTTTAGTCCCGTCCCGTGGTGCGGGGAGCTGGTCTGTGCCGCGGCGTGTGGCCACCGCGTATCCCCACCCCTGCATGGAGCCGCGGGAGTCCTGGGCGGCCTTGGCGGTGAGTGAGCTTGCCCGGGCCTGCCCGTTGCCAAGGCGACCCTGCGGCCTGTGCAGGCGGGGCGGCAGGAGCGCGCCTGGGCACGTCCGCTTTGGCTTCAGCAGCCGCCCCCGGGCCACGGCTGTCGGCATCGCGGTGACGCTGTGGAGCCTGAACTTCGTGCTGCATTTCCCACCCTAAAGCTGCTTTTCAGCGCGTACTCCCAGCAGAGCCGCATGCGGGGGGCAAAGCCCCCAGAGCTGGGGACCCCCTGGCAAATACCCAGTGCTTGCCCCCGGTACTGTGTGGGGCAGCAGGGCCCTGGTACCCCCATGGCAAGGGGGGAGCTGGGGGACACCCCGGGGGCACTCAGCTGAAAGGTTATGGTTCAATAATTAGGCCCTGGTTTCATTAAATTGCTACACTGGTGTTAAGTTTAACGGGTATGTCCAATTCCTGGTCAAGGTTTTTCAGTGGTTCCCTTGCTGATAATGCTGCTGTTACGAAAGGTGGGGGAGAAGGTGCATTTTAGTTGTCTTATCATCTAAAAATCATGACTGTCTTCTGCCAATGGTGTGAGCACACAGGTGTTGTCACCTTCTGGCAGGTGCTGTATTAGCTGCTTCATGAATTTAAATGACATTTAAGATACAGAACTTTGAAAACTAAAGAAGCAATTAGTAACTTTTGATTCATGTTTCAACAGATGGGTAGATTAAATCTGATCAATGTTATTTTGAGCAGATAAGGATTTTGATGAAAAAGAAGGAAGAAAAATCAATACATGCAAAATAGCAAACTAGATTAAAAAACGTAATTAACTTATTGATTAAAACTTTAGTAGTAGATTGTGAACACCTCCCTGAATCCTCTGTTGGCCCTGGGAAAAAAAAAAAAAGGTGTGAATCACACACATGTGATTTGTATTCAGGCTGAGTTAAAAATCGGTGCAGCTGCTTCTTGTGTGCTGTTCTATACGTGGTAGACTTCAAACTATTTATTTCACTGTCCTATTTTTAACAAGTAATCATTTTCTACAAACCAGACATGTCGTCTAGAGACACAGACAACAGAAAAAGATTGAGCTTTAGTTGAAACTATTTGGGGTTTAGTTTTAAGGATTGCTTTGGATAAAAACCTTCTCCTTTTCTTTATGACTCTGAAAGCATCTTTTTTTTTTTCTTTATAGGCTTTTGTCAGCAAAAGAACATAAAGCAGTTTTACTTTAGGCTTCGTTCAACCAAGGAAATGAGGGGGCTAACACTTTAGATGAAGATTTTTGCTCAAAAAATGTGAATGTGCTTTCTAGCGATGCTTACGGGGGAAGCAGAATTGCTTCTGTCTTTCCCTGATCTTATCACACAACTTCCTAGAGGTGCTGGTCATTCTGTGCTGTGTCATCTTGATAAGTAACATTCAGTGTCTTGCTTATAGGTATAGGGGTAAGTGTTGCATTGCTCTGCTTGTGCTATTCAAAACACTGAGATCGTTTTGAAAATACCTTAGAAATTGTTTGAAAGTTGTAATGTCTGTTACTTTCTTGCTTTTGTTGAAGCTTCCTTGTTGTAGCTATAGAATCTATTGAGGTCTCTGTAAGACTGTCAGTTTATAATTAGACCTCAGGATACGATCAGTAGTGCTTTGGTTTTTAGGCATGCCTCAGTTACTCACATAAGCACCACAGCTTCACCCCTATGAATATTAATACACTTTATTCCATGGTTTTGTCTTGAAGGCTGGCGGAGTTGCTGGTGTCTGTGTTGACTTGATCCTTTTTCCCCTGGATACTGTAAAGACAAGACTGCAGAGTCCTCAAGGATTTAGGAAGGCTGGTGGTTTTCGTGGCATCTATGCTGGTGTTCCGTCCACTGCTATAGGATCCTTTCCAAATGGTAAATTTTCTTTGGATTATGCTTTGTCTTCTTTAAGTGGGAACTTATGTAGTACAGGACATTCATGTCGGTGGCTTCCTCTCCTGCAGGTGACTGAATTCTGTAAGTCCATGTCCAGCTGTGAGGAGCGGTTTCTGGAATTGTACAGCATTGAACAAGTTCTTTGAGCAAGCCTGGAATGAAGGCTGCTGCATGTTTACTCTGAAAAGCAACCCTTACTCCTTGGAAGTTTTCCTGGATGTCTCATAGGGCTATTCTTACTTACAGGGACACCCTAAAGCAGTTCCAGGTGCCAGAGAGGGCTTGAGCCTTGCTTCCCTGGATACTTTTGTCACGACACACCCTTTCGTGGCATTGGAAATGAATCAGACGGAATTCAAAGTGCTTGAGCACTGGAGGTCTTTGAGTTAATTGCCATGGGGTTGCTATGCCTGTCCTTTTCTCCCTGGAAACAACTACAACACTTACAATGAGAAGACATCAGAAATATTTTTGAAACTGAAGCTTTAAAAAAGTAAATGCTTTTAGTCCCTGGAGAGAAAAAACATCTAAAATTATGAATGCCTTTGTCCATTTTGTCTTTGTAGGGAAGGATAAAAAAGCAACAAGCTATGCTGTCAGTTGTGTTAGGAGTACTTTGCTGACAAATCCACTGACACCTTCAGATGTTTGATGTCCTTCATAAGATGATATAAAAAAATTCAGTTCTTTATCTTGTCTGCTCTGTTATCTCCTTTTGTGGTGATAAGCATCTTTTGATTAGCAGAAAGCAATTCACATAGCCCTTCTTTACAATTAAAATCTGTTCCCCTGCAAGACATGTTGTTTTTTTTCAGGATTTACATCTTCAAAATCTGAACTGTGGTTTTATCTTTCCAACATATGACTAAGAACTGAAATTATCTTTAGAAGAAGGAGTAACCCTTAAGGTGCAAATGCCTTTGTAGTTGACTGTTGCAGTGAATAAACACAGCTTACCTTGCTATGCTCAGTTTAGTTTTGTATGTTTCTTGTTCACTGGACAGGACTTTCATGAGTTCTTCAGAAGCTTGGAAGAATTTTTTTCTGGAGCTAAAGTGCAAAATATTAAACTGATGATAGCTAGGAAGAAGTTTTTAATAACTACTGAAATAGTTTTGCACACTGCATGGTAGCAGACTTGTATGGTGATTTTTTTTTTTTCTTTTCAATTAATTGATTTTTTTTTTCCAAAAAATAAAGACCATCCATCCAATTCAACAAACCAGCCTTCTCTTTACCCTTCCTATCTTTTAATATGAATACAGAAGACACCATTTTTTCAAAACCTACTGGACATTTGTGACTAATTAACACGTTTCCTTATCTCAATACTAAATATGGCCTTAAGTCTTGACTCCTCTGCTGTTAATGTGAGGCTTTCCAGTGGTAGCCAGGAGCATGAACTTCTGAAGGAATTACCTCACAGGTTGTGTTGATACTGGTGTACTGTTTGGGGGTAAAAATACCCTGTTTTCAACTACAGTGTTAGAAGGTGACAAAATCCACCTCTAAATGTTTTTATGCTAGTTCTGTGATGGAGGAACAGTTTAATGAATGCATGTATTCTTAAATTTCAGCTGCTGCATTTTTTATCACCTATGAGAATGTGAAATCCATGCTGCCCCACAGCTCTACATCTTACTTGACTCCTGCAACACACATGGTGGCTGCGTCCCTTGGGGAAGTGGTAAGAAAGTCATTCATGTGTTGTGTGTCTGTGGGAGGAGAGGCCCAGGTTTGATGTCCTATCTTTTTTGAATGTTGACCATCTCTGTACTTGTGACGGTTCTTATGAAAATATTGCTTATTTTTTTTTTAATGAAGTGTTGACTCTTGGTGGTATTCTTTCAAATGAATTAATGAGTTAGTAGTAATTATTTGTAGGCCTATTGTCTGAGCTTGCTAAGTCAGTAGATAGTGGAAGTGTGCGTTGTTCTAAAACATGAATACGGCTTCACATTGTAGCGGTTGTGCGTCAGTGTTAACATTCAAGAAAGGCTTTTAGCACCTTTCAGATTCATGGGGGCAAGTCATGGAAATGATTTTTATTTTAAAAAGTTTTTTACAGCTATGAGATAATGGTGTTGTATGTAAAATAGGTAGGTACATGTCAATGTGCACAGGTTTCAGGTGATGGTAAGAATCAGTATTAACTAATATTAATATCCCTCTCCTTCACTCCATGCATTCACATTCAGCCAACACCATTTAGAAAATATAGTTTGTCATACTGATGAAAAGACTTTCTTGTATTTATAAGCAGACTCTTCTAGTGGATGGACAAAGTGACATGACAGGATAGGGCAATTGATGACTGGGTAACCTCACTGATCAAATGACGTGTCATGCTTTCCTGACAAAGCCTGTCTTGATGGAAAGTGTCGTGGGAAACCTAATGAAGCTTTTTCCCTTGGGATGGACACCTGGATATTTTAGTGACAGGTTTTTATGTGATCGCACTGATATCTGTAGCCCTTAGTTTAGTGTATTGGTCAGGTTTTTGCAGGATGAAAATACGTGGGAATAATGAAAATAATTTGTATAGATAAGCTTTTTGAAAAATCTTCCCCCCCACTTTTTGGAAAAGTTGCTGTGTTTCTTATCCATTAAATCCACCACTTTGTTTGTAGCAGGTTCTGGACCTGCAGGTAGTGGCTTGCTTTGCCTAGATTCATACAATGCCCAGAATAATTGGGACCAAATTCTGTTGAACACTTTAGATGGTCATTAAGGAGGGTCACAAGAGAAGCTTCTCTTATTTTGCTGCCTAGGTTGCCTTTATCTTGTTAACAGCATGGACTTTACAGAACTTAATTTTGTGGGGGTGTGCGTTTATTTGTTTTATATTGTAAGATACTAATTAAATAGCATTAACCTATTGAATTTGGGTAACAAAATACCTCTTGCGCTGCTGACTTTCCAACCTGGTATATCAAAAAGAGCAAGGTTGCTTTGTGTTAGCCGAATCAAATACATTCCAGGTTCAGCCAAATCCTTCTTTGCCCAGATTCTCCTCTCGTTTTTAACTGCAGAGCTGGCACAGTGCCTTGGCAGCATTTGGGGCTGCACGTTCAGCTGTACCGTCCATCGCTGTCCTGCCAGCGCTGTCCACCTCCTCCTGCTTTTGTCAGGCTGGAGTTTCCTGGCACTGCAGTGATGAAAGGCAGTTTGAATTGCCCTGTCTCCACGAGTTGGAGAGAGGGAAATGGGCTGTATGAAACTAGCTTTTTTGGCTCTTTTGCAACTTAAACTTAGCCAATGATGTGGGGCAGAAAAAAGTTTTGTGTCTATGCTTCCATATTCTGCTTTTATTAACTGAGTTTTTTCATCTCTTGTGACCCTGGCTTCTTTCTTTCCATTACAAGTAGCTGTGTATTTACACTCCCTGTGGTGGCTTAGCTTATTTGTAGGTTGGTCCCAAATTACCAGGCATGCAGAGGGATCTATGCCATTTTAGCACCAGGTGCCTCACTATTAGAGCAGCACAGCCTAGTGTCTTCCCACGGGAAGCAGTTCAGCTCTCCCTGCTCTCTGTGGGTTCAGTTTCGATTTCCAAGTAATTTTGCTTCTTCTATGGAAATGATACTGATTGAATGGGACATAGCCAGGGAACTTAATGTACCAAGCACATGAAGGTAGGTGAATGCAGCACCTACTAACCACTCTGGTTGTAGTTATAGGCAGGAGTGGATAGAAGGAAATAGATTTAGGGCTGGGTGGGATGTGTTTGTGTTGCTGCCTCAGGTGGATTCTTTTTGATTTTGACTAGAGTCTGTACTGTCTAACTTGAGGCAATGTGCAGAACGTATTTCCATAGAAATTGTATAAAGACTGTTAGAAATTAGCTAGAGGTTCTTCACCACTATGGCAATGCTTAGTCCTTAAATTCCCTGTTTGCCTGATATCTCATGGAACAGCAGATCCAAGAGGTGTTTTAAGCTTCTCAAGTGCTATTTCAGAATCAAACAAAATGACAGTTTGGCTTATGAAGAGATCCCAGTGCTCTGTGATAAAATCCACTGGAAAAAAAAAGTTTCTTCTTTTGTGAGTGGGCTATTTATAGTGTACTTTGCCTGCCTGTGAGGATTCTGTGAGGAAAATGATAACTGGGTAATATAATCATCAGTAGCCAAAGAACAGTTGGCTACAGATGATTCCTTGCATGATTACAAAACCTGTTGCCTGTTTTTTCCAAGGTGGTCTGTAGTCTCATGACCCTCACAATTTGGGCCTTTATTGCTTTTACTTTCAGGCTGACAAAGGGAGATGCAGCGTAAGTTGAATGTGTTGCTCAGGGCTGTCTTGTGTGCTGGGCTTTGCTGCTCTAAGGCCAGAGAAATATATAGTGATAGCCATTGAAATGGCAATCTGACTTTATGGTATGAAAGCTGTGATGTTGTAACAGCCATTTTTCAGCTAATAAGATTCTGCTTTTTGCTAGGTTTTCCTCTCCTCCTAGTGTGATGGGAGAACTAAGCTGTAAAATAATTGAGATAGGGATTTAGAGATTTGCTACAACAAACCTGTAATAAAAATAACACAACGCAAGATCTTCTCACATTTGTTTTATATAAAGTCTTAGCCGATCAATAGAAATATATAAACTATTGCAAATTGCATCAGGGTGAAAGCTATAATTATAGTTTTATTGATTAGTCATTAAATTTTAATCAGGGCATAACCACTGGGACTATTATTTTGTCAGTAGTTTTTTTTTAATATGTACTTTTCTCCTTTGTACACTTTAATAATCACTATGATATAAATTGCTTTTAAATGTGAAATAATGAGCCAAAGACTCCATCATGTTAGGATTCCCAAGGCATCTCTTTTCATTTCCAAACTGTCTTTTTACAAAATGGAGAAATTAAGATTTAGAACAAGAAACTGATGTTGAGTTTGTAGGGTTGCTGCTCCTTCACTGGCGAGTATAAATGAGTCGACTACCTTCTTGTGCATCGCCAAAATGTGAGTATGTGCAAAGCTTAAAGGTACATTAATGCTGACTAATCTGTGTTTTGACTGTGACCCAGTAAAAATAATAAAATAGGTAAAGATAAAAAAATGCAAAGGTTGCATCAAGATATATTGAAATATATGGAAGAAGTCAGTTAAATGGGGGAGTTTAGTTTTTATAACAGCCACTTTTCTGTATTGTTTGCAGCCTGTGTAAATTCATGGGAAACATGGTCCCCTGGAACTGCTTTGGTCCAATTTCCCAGTTCCAGGCGAGGAGACACAAAACCAAGCAGTAAAAAAGCAGTAGGTGTAGCATGTGTTTTCTTTTCCTTTTAGGCAGGAGGAATATAGAAGGCTAATGTCATCTCCCAGAGTGAGATAAAGGAAAGTACATAGAAAATTTGACCCTATTAAACATAATTATTTTTTCCTATAACTGAATCTTGCTGTATGGGGACTCTGAACATCCCATAATACATGAAAAATTACTCACAAAGACACAGCCAAAACTCTGGAGAGCAGATATATGGTATAGCATCTCATCTAGGAAGAAGGCTGAAGAATACATGAGTTACCAAGGGGGGAAAAAAACCCTTATTGTACCACTCGGGTAACTGAAATTTGGAGATAGGAAACACACTTACTGAGTCCAGGGCTTTGGAATTTTTCATCTTGAGTCTGCGTTGCCCTGTATGTTTAGTCTGCCTGTATCTTTACAGTGAGCTGCCAAATGTACTTGGAAAACATGATATCATAGGGAGTGGAAAGGAAAACCAGATGTTGTAAAATTTTACTTTTAATATTCTAAGGCAGTGTAAGTAACTCTGAGAAGGAACAGTATTTTTAACCCCCTAGTGCCCATTTTAAATAATAACTAGGTGCATCTTGCAGATCCATTGTTAATTGTATAGCCCCAGATTGATTTGTACAGGATATTTTATGTCACTTTAATTATGACAGTGAATATTATTGAATATGAGAACCTTTGATTAAAGAGAAGTCCCTCTCTGGGAATCCCCCACCAGCCTCCTGCAAACATGATTTTATGGGACAAGTTTAAGATTGTCCCAGTTTGACTGATGAGCTTTCCTTCATGAGTACCACAGTGGCTGGATTCCGCACAGTTAATTTTACATCCTGCTGGCTTTTCCGTGGAGGTGAGAATAAAGTCGTTTGGATCATGTTCTAGAGCAGACAGCTGACAACAGGCTTTTCCATCCGATGTTTAGATGTTGTTATGGTTACAGTCTGATCTTTGCAAGATATTCAGTGAAAGTTTTTGGCTGTTGCCTGTAAATATCAGGTTCACTCTCATCTTTCCGACCTTTTATTTTTGGTTGGCTATTTTTGGTGATGTCTTTTTTTTTAGTTATTTCCCTCTACTCTGTAGGAAAACAAGGTATCTTGACTTCAGCTCACTTGTGAGAGAAAGTGCTGGGGAGGACTGAGGACCAAGATGGGAGGTAGATGTCCTGTTCTTTTGGCAGCTAGCAGTAATGACCATGCTCTGGAAGTAGATTACCAGCTGAAGTTATTGAGCTGCTTTTGTCCTTGTGCAGGTTTCCAGAGTGCTTTTAGGATTACAGCGCTGGAGATGTGTTGACACTGCAGTGTGTCCCCAACGCTGCCAGATCTCAGGTTATTGCAATGAAGCGCTGCGTCTGCAGAGTGTGCTGTGGCACCAGAGAGTAACTCAGATCCTGAAAGCTGCCTAATCATGTTGGTGACACTGTGCCCGCATTTGTTTGTCTTGTTAAGTTTGTCCTGTTAAATTTTTAGGCGGATGTAGCCATGATACTTTAGGTTCCTCATCTGGCTTGTTTTCATTCTGCTTCAGTGTCTGTGCACTGTGGTCCCTCGAGTTCTATAAATGCTGGACAAGCTTATAAGTCTAGAAAGGTGTTTCTGGTCTGGCTGCAAGAATGCTAAAACTTGGGCTACCTGCTGGGCTTTGGTGGAACACAAACCTCGCAGGAAGAGAGAGAAACATCGGCGATGTTCTGAGAGAGCTCTGAATGGTTAGGTAGGGACTCCCTTCGAAGGTGAGAGGCCTGGCTGTCCTCAGCAAGGATTTTAGCGTAGCCTCACACTTAACTTTTTTTCCAAAATTTGAGAAAGGGATGTTGAATCGATTTGAATTCAAATGTCCAAAAGTTTTGTCACAATTTTGTGATAAGTGTGTGGTTCATCTGTGATTAGAATGTGAACCTCAGTATTAATAACTTAGGAAATTGTTTTATCTGTTGTTGGATGCTCTAGGGAGAGTTGCTCCTCAATCCACAATGTCTGCTGCAACAAAGAAGTGATTTAGTACTTATTGCGTCTAGACTTTGGGCCAATGGTTTTGAATTTAATTATCCATTTTCTAAGAACTGAACTAATAAATGTATAAAATTGTTTAAAAATGAAAAGTTGCATTGTCTGTTGTGCATCCTATCTCCTCTCAACCAGTGTAGTATGGGCTGGCAGAGCATAGTATTCAAAGTAGTATCCAAAGTCTGACAGCAGCCAAAGTTTGATGGAACATCTTCCACAGTACTTAAGCTTCTTTTTTTTTTTTTTTTTTCTTTTCTGTTTTCATTGATCAGTGCCCGTCATTTTAGGCATGACTGTATCTTTTGTTCTGTGCATATCTGGATGCATATAGGGACTGAGAAAGAGAATGTGCTGACCCCAGCAGGACGAGCAATGGTGGGGACTGCAGCAATGTAGGTGGTCTTTTGAATAAATTCTGGTGGATTTTGAAATATTAATAAATTAATCTAGGTGAGGTCAGCTCTGCAATACAGGTGCTGCAGGGTTTTTGCCAAATCCTTATGCAGAAGCGTAGCTGAGGAGTGGTTGGAAGATTATTGTGAAGGTGAGACTGCTGCTATTACGGGCCAGTGGAGGAGGAGTATAGTTTGAGCGGATGGAAACTCAAATTAGAGCTGCAGCCGAAAATTGGTTGTAAATAAAGATGAATGGAGGCATGAATCCACAAATGCTGCCAACAAATTCATCATACAATTAAAGGCTGAAACAGCAAATTAAGAACTGTCAAACAGCTGAACAGCCACCCAAGCTGATCTTCTCTCGTGTGTTCCATGTAAACTGCATCTCTTCCTCTTCATCAGCCACCCTTCCTGGATTGCTTTGTGTTATCTACTCAATTCAGGGCTTAGAGCACATGCTACTTTGCAGTAAAGAGTAGAAGCTTGATGGTTGTCACATCTTTTCTTTCAATCCTAGGGCTGATATTCAGCCAATTTAGTAATATTTGTAGCACAAAGTGCCTATAAGGGAAAGCTAATTTGGGTTAAAGAGTACACATGAGAAATAAATAATTTAGAAGTATTTCCTGATGGATTTCCTGGCTTGCAATGTATTTTGCCAGAGTCAGCTTTGAAAATGTCTGATATAGTTTAAGGTAAGTTTATTCCAAAGTAAGGTTCTGTACAGGATTTGTCAGGAATAACTATTTCTGAATAGCTCCATATGTGGACAAGCCCATAATTCTTTAAGCGAAAAGGCTGTAGGAAAGAGTAAGGGATCAATTAAAGGAAAACACTTGATAAAATACAATGTAGTTGAAATTTCCGTGTTCTGGGCCAATGTAACCTCAAGAGAGCAAGCAAATTGTAAAATACTAGTCATCTTTCAACAGGAGACTTAATGTGTTTTCAGAAAATATTGCCTGTGTTCTCTTGCCTGGAATCTCCTTAACATTTGTCCTCCTGTAACACAGCCTGACCTCACTTGGCTCCTGGGAAACAGTTTTATGCTGGATGGGATGCACCACGCTACTTCTGCTGAACAGTTTGGCTGGTGGATGCGATTAGTTTCTTGCACCTTTCAAAATAAGTTTAACAGACTCTTAGTGGTGGAAGAGCTGCTGGGATAGATTGCATCATGCAGAAAATTCTGTAGGTTGGATTAAGGGTCTACTCTTCTTTCTGGCTTTAGGGCTTTCTGTGGTAGTAATTTATGATTCAAGCATCAACCAGGTTAAGGAAGATTTTCTTTTTTTTTAAGCTATTCAACTGTGTGATTTTTGCCACTCGAGTTTAAACCAACCGCTTGTGACTATACTGAGTAGAATCTGTGGGACAGTTTGTGCCAGTGTACAAAAGAGTTGTGCACAACAGCAGGCCACTTTCTGTAAGTTTTACATTTAATTTTAAAAAGGAAACAAACTCTACATTGATTAAACTTTGAAAGACTAATTTAGTTATGCAAAGCGCACAAACTTTTAAAACATCTGCAGGGAGAAGTACTTCTGTAAATAAGTGTTTAGTGTCAGGCTTGTCAGCTTCACAAACTTTCCCTTTTCTTTGCCCATTAACTGGTATAACTGGTGTAACAGTTTCTCCTTGCTGTGAAGAGAACTCGGCACATATTTCCACTGTTTGAGAGGGGGAAAAAAAAACGTTTTCCAAGGTGTTTCTGACATGGCTGATGGAGAAGTAGGCAAGGAACCCACAGCAGGAGTTGTAGGTCATGCCGCTGGGCAGTTGAAGAGCCACATGTGGGGAAGGAAATCATGAGAGAGGGGCAGAAGCCCACGCTGAGAGGGCTACTGAAGTGGTGGACTTGAGGCAGCTGGGGTGAAAAGATTCAGCCAAGATGGCCATTGAGAAGGAAGAAGTATGTGGTCGTGCAGACGATGCTCTGGAGCAGGAAGAAGTGAGCTCTGGAAAGCGATAATAAGGAGCTGACTTAAGTTTGACAATGACAGGATGTAACAACACCCTGCAAAACTGCTCTGCCAATTCCAGGTGAAGTCATCTAAGGTGGAAACTTGGAGGAAGTTGAAAACATTTCTGCAGAAGCTCCAGTTTTCCAAATGCTTGTGATATTCAGTCCCCGTGAATGGTCTCATCTCTGAAATAGTACGTTTGTAAGCTCTGGGAACTGCTGAGATCTGAGGGATCTTGCTGGGTGAGATTGCTCTTTGAAGAAATGTGTCCTGCGAGTGTACAGGGAGCTGCAGTTAGACTAATGAAGGCCCTGTTGTGTCAGTCAGAGGAAAAGATGGGACAAAGAGCTTGGCATTGTCTAAACCATCCCATTAGTCAAAACTTGTTCTCTCCATGGGGTTTAAATTAGAAATGGAGTCACCTGTTTGTGACCCCAGCAGCTTTGCGCAGGACTGAATTTAGCTGTGCTGAAAGGGCACATCTGTGCTGTGCACAGTACGGAAGGAGAAAACAAGATTAGCATAATCTGAGTTTTTATTTTGAAGACGAACACTTTTTCTCTGGGGTTGGCACTTAAAGCAGAAAGTGATAGTGGCCAGTACAAATATTGGGCAGTTTCTGTCCTCCCTGGAGACAACTTCCTCATTAAAATAGGTGTCAATGCTTCAATTCTCCACTTCAATTTTGCTTCAGCAGGTAGCATAGCCTGCTGACAGACGTGTGGAAAGGCTTGTTCATGACTTGAGTTGTGACCCACAGCAGATTAGAGACCATAGAAACTTATATTTTTGTTCTGTCTTGGTCAAAAGGGCAGCAGTTATTTAGATGAAGGCTTATTGGTGTTTGAACTGTTGCGGGTCTATGATTGCAGCAGCTCAGGCTTCTCTCTTCAGAGGAAATATGAAACCAAATGACAAATGCATATTTCATGTGTCTCTGCTTTTCTGTTAATTTTCCTGGTGGTGGGAAGGGTGACTCAGTTCATCTTCCATCTACAGATAAATTTCATGCTCCCCACCTCCCCTGCTATTTAACATTCCCAATCCAAGAGCTGTGACCAGAGTCTAGAAACAATTACTTGGAGGATGACATACTTTGCTAATCTCATAATATTGCATCAAAAAAGTTCTTTTTCCTCTTGTGTCGGAGAGGGGAATCCCAGTTTGATCTGAAAAACCCAAACATAAACTTCCAGAGTTTGGAGAGGCATGGAAAGCTGCAGTGCTGAATTCAAGGCTTGCTGAGAGCTGCTAACTTGAACCAAAAGGGAAATTTCTCCTTCTTTTTCAGGATCCAAGGGAAATTGGTGCAATTTAAGATCTCTTAATTTTAGACTCATGTATTATTTTACTCATTCAGTTATCTGAGGAATGGAAAAGGACATTTTTCATGTTTCAGATTAAAAATAGCAACTTCCTACTTAGAAGGGAGCATCTGACATAGAAATTCAGATGCTCAGATTATGTCATATTTATTAATCTATTTTGGGAAGCAGCATTTTTTAATATTTAAAAAAACTCAACAGATTAACACCAATATCACACACCTGAGCTATAAGGTAACTTTTCTCTGCAGGAGTATGTCCAGGGCCAATGCAGAGTGCACTTAAAAAGAAAAACCAACCAAACAAAAAAACCCATAAGCAAACAAAACCCAGAAACAAACAAAACCAACCCACACCAAACCCAGAACACTAAAAACATCTTTATTGTTCAGTCTCTTTCAGCAGGGTTTGAGAGTTGCTCCATTTCATTTTTCTTGCTCTTTCTACATTATGTTGGAGCAGGTAATCCTTCTGACCTTCAAGATGGGGTGAGAGAGAAGGATTTTGTTAGCAGATTGACCGTAGCCTGAACATGTGTCCTTTGATAAGTCATAGCCTCTTTGTTGTCTTTTTTGTGCAGCAACTTTTTCTCCTGAATGGGTTAGTGATTGTCTTGCACAGGTATTGTGAGGTTTAGTTTAAAGTCTCTGCTCTCTGGATACAAAGTTGTGTAGTGTCATAAATTAGATTCTTATTTGATTAAGAATGAACTTATGCAAATTACATTTAAGAGTAACTCTTCCCAGGTATGTTCCTCTAGTTCTGTGTTAAGCATTAAATTATATTTATATGGTGAACATCAATTAAAGCTTCCCTGCCTATTCAGACAAAGTCATTAAAACTAACCTCCTGCTTGGGAAATTAAAATTAATTCTAAATCCTTTAGAAAGTGCTTTAAAGGGTTTAAAGCTGCAACACAGAAAAGTTTTCCAGAGCTTACCACGTGTTTCTGGATCCAATTTTCAAAGTAGGCTTAGCAAGCCAGAGATTTGCTAGGAATCGCTGAGTGCAGGTTCCCAAATCCCCAGCCCCTATCATGTCCCAGAGCAGTTATCTGTCCTTAGACTACTCTTCTCCTGTCTTGGAGCAGAACGGATGGATAATTATGAAGTGGAAAAAATCTGGTCTTGATCCTCACCCAAGCCCAGGTTAGTTCAGAGACAGGATCAGCTCATTAGCCCCAAGGACACCAGGTGCTGGCATCTTAACAGAATGGGCTTTTAGTCTTTGCCCTTCTGTCTTAAGAGCATGGGTAATATCTGTATCTTATTAAAGATAAGAACTTCTCAGTATGATTGTGGGAGCTTTTAAGAGTGTGAGTCAGATCGTCAGCTGTGCAAGCTGCGTGCCAGGCTGTGTAAGGAAATGCTTTTTCCAGCTGCTCTCCTTAGAGGTACAAAACTGTGAATAGTGTTGTACCAGCTGCGTCCCCAGTTCTGAGAAAATCCTTCCGTGCATCAACCCAATTTAAATACCCAGCACGAGCCCTTGATAGCAAGTGTAACACCTGCTCTGTCCTCTTTCCAATGGTTCTGCAGACATCTCGTGCACAGATCATGCCTGCGAGGTTAGTGCTCAAACTGTAGTGTAGTTGCCTTATAACAAATGCACATGTTGTCTTTGATTGTCTACTAAATCCTACAAAACCAGTCATGTAGAAAATGGTTAGCTTGGAGCACAAAGGATGGAAGCGAAAGGCTGTTAATCTAAATGTGATATGTTTATATTGAATAATAATACCTCTCTGAAGACCAGGAGGAGTCGTACTCTTTTCTACAGATGTTGTCACTGTCTTCCGTTTGGCTTTGCCTAAAGAGCAGAACATTGGATAGAGGAGCAAGGACGTGCCAGTGAACTAGAAGTGATGTCATGGTGGTTTGCAGATAAGTGCTTACTCCAGAATTTGCATATTTGTAGTGGCAATGCAATGGGTTTTTTTTCTAGTCCAACCATCTAATTCAGCTTCTTTGTCATGTTAACCACAAAACCATTAAAAAAAAAATAACCTCCTTTTGGTTGGGAGTTTTCTTCAGCCATTTTCACAGTAGGCTGTGTTTGCTGGTTTCCCTGGATGAGCTGTGTACAGCTCACAGCTTTCACGGTTCCCTGGCTATTGAATCATCGAGGCCTGGGTGACCCACCTGCACCAAACCCCCTTGGAAGCAGGGCTGTCCCCTCTTTGTTCTTTATTATGTGTCTTGTGTTACTGTCTAGACAAAAATGATCAGTAGCCTTGTGCTGATTAGACGAGTACCGCCTAATTCTGAACAGCTGCTGCAGCTTTAGGTAGGATTGGCTCCTATCTAGAAGTTAGTCATTTAAGATAAAAGTATTTTGAATAAGCTTAGGTGAGCCCACACAAAAGACTTTGCAGGTTTCTGGTGCTATTTGCAGCGGATTTTTTCTGTTAGCTACAGCCATGTAGGAACAGGTTTCAGGTGTACTGAAACAAACTGTTTAAATTGGTATATAAAGAGGCTTTGTCTTGACTTCAAGGCACTTTGAGACTTTAATTGCACCGGTCAATCTTCATGATCAGTTGAGGAATCGGCCAGAATCACCAGGAAAGTCTGGTTCCAACGTGAATCCGGCCAGGAGATGGCAGCATTGATTCATGCAAGGAGTATCAAAAAATAAAACCACCTTTCCCTGAACTGGCAGAAGAAAAAAATCACCGTCATTTCATTGGAAGATATATTGTCTTAGCAATACAAAGATAAATGTTAACAAAATTGTCCTATTTTTGCTTTTATCCCTAACTGGTTAATGCAAATTAGCAAATTAAAAATGCATGTAGATTTGCATCTAAATACTAGCGTCACCCTTTGACCTGGTCATGATTTAAGACAAGGATTTTGAAATTCCATACTCTTTTGTTCAGAAGTGATTACAGTATTAAAAGCCTAGAAAGATAATAGATGCTAGTATTGTAATTTCTGCATACCTACTCTGTAAACCAATAAGAACTCTGCTTGTAGCTGTAAAATCGGGCTTTGTTAAAGCTTAAATCTAAAAATCCTTGAGCTGTTGTTTCAGTGTTGTTGTCTTCCTGCCCTTATGTTATGTATATACATGCATTGACATGGGGGAGAGAATCTGAAAACTGGAGAATTGTATTACCTGACCTGGTAAATAAGGAAGGAGCCCATAGGTCAGCACTCATTTTCCCCATGAACTTGGTCTGTAGGATCTTGATTCTTTCTGTTCCCATCAAAAGATGGAAATAACTCCTGGCTCTAGAGCTTGCTTGGAAAAATGACCGCAGCCCATATCAACAGGGTGATGTTGTCTGATGCCTTAATGTTTGCTGAGGTGACCAAGGACCCGCTGCTGTCCCCTCTCCATGGCTGGCTATGCAGATGGTTGCTAGAGAGCTGATTCGTCCTGGGGTCATCCCCAAAACCGGTAGGATACACCAGGAATGACCTAAGTTTTGCTGCCTGTGTTGTGCTCTTCTGTAGCAACAGGTTACACCTATATAAACAGCCAAGAGATTAAAGAGCAAATTCTTCCTGGGATCTTGGTGATTAGGGAAGTAAATGGCCCCCACCATGTGAGGTCACGTTATTTTCTGTCTTTTGTGTCTGTTTTTCTAGTACTTGATGCAGGTAAAAGCAAATGCATGGACAGCTATTGCAGCGCAGCCACATGATTATATCTTTCACCCTTGCTCGTGCTATTCGCTTATAGCTTTTGGATGTCTGAGAACTCAAGCATGAATTCTGTTGGTGCAGCGTTACTGGTGCCGCTTTGATATATTTAGCTAAGAAAGCAAACTGTGGAGATGTGCATTGTGTTCTTTTAACTTTGGCAGCGTTACCTGGAAGGTGCTGCAGTGATTGAGATTTTTCTGCACCCATCTGTCCTAGGTTGTTACTTTTTTTTTTAACCCTGTGGGCTAATAAGATATGTGTGAACTCCATCTCGCATACTTCCCTTTAGAGACCTGTGTTTGACATCAAAAGGCTGCTCGGATTGTTATTGATAGTAAGGTACACATGTAGGAACAAATAAGGTAACACATTGTAAGTTCAAGTGCACAGTGAAAATGTCACCATTCAGTCTGATGTTGGCAGTTGCAGCTTGTGGCTTTTTTAGTACCAGAAGTGCCCTGTGGAGCCGATCTGACAGCGCAGCCCAGGTGACACGAGCCTTTATTTCCTTTCAAAACAACACAGTGTAATCACTGTTTTTGTTCTTGTGCAGCCACAGATTCCCTTGCAAGCGCAAATTCAAATGGGAGAAACATCAAAGTTAATTTGAAATGAAATGCACCCCAAGTAGTCCGGGGGAAATGGAGACATTACTTTGTAGCCACCCTTCTCCTGCCAAAACTGCAGCACCCCAGATGTCAGGAAGCCACGCTGGGCTCTTTGTCTGGTCTTGATTGACTAGATTGTTTTCATCCCAGCCTTTTTAAAGCTTTCCTCCTGCCTCCATATTTTTAAGGAATAAAAAAGCTAATATAAGGACATGGAGTGTTATGAAGCATGAAGTTCTATAAATATTTATGCTGAACTATCAAAAAACTTGACAGTTCTTATTTTCTTGACAGATTGGGGTCACTTGTTATTTTTGACCCTGAGAACTGAAGAGCATATGGAGTTAGATCTGTTTGTAATGACTTCTGGATATTGTTGTCTGGTAAACCCGTAGGAATGTAACACAATAACGGACTTTTTCTTGGTCTCTTTGTGAAAATGGAACTTAAACCTTGTACTGCGTTACTCACAGAAGACCACTCAAGTTGCCATCTCTGTGCAATCTGGCTGTGAATTCCTGAACTTAAATTCTCTTCGGCACACGTGGGTTTCTGAGTTAGCAGCTTGGTTTGCCACTTCAGGTGGACAGCCTTCCCCTAGGTTGCTCTCGAAGTACTCAGTGATCACCTTGACATCTAGGGACCAAATTCATCACAGCGTGTTCCTCAGCCTGGCGCAAGATGGGACCAAGGAAGGCTAAAAATCTGGCAAAGGCCTGTGATGTCTCCAATGTTTTACCTCCTGTCCCTGGGGCCAACTGAAGACAAACTTGTCTTAAAAGTTGAAGTGCTGGTAAACAGGCACTTTCTAGAGAGCTGAGAGGCTTGTAACTCTCTGACATTTCAGGATTCTCATTCCTCGAAATTATGTGCACACAAGATTAACTCTTACCTGAGGTCATAGTCGCAGATGAACGTCTCCAAGTCAGTTTAGGCTTTTTAAGAAAAGCCGGAGCTTTGTGGCAGCAGCCACATTATCACATCCAGCTGCAGAGGCCCTTCTTGCCTAGTAAATTCATCGCATAGGAAAGAATCAATCTAGTGCTTCACCTTGAATGAAATCCAGTGTGTGTCTTAAGGTAAACCTTGAATACATTGTATGCATGTAATGCTAACTGGAGTGTCTCTTGCCATCAGCCACTAGAGGGCACAAAGGAACCACCTAGGAAGGAAGTTTGTACTTTAAGTCCTGAATTTCCAATTAAGATCTGAAAGTGGGGGAAAAATTCCTGTGGATGCCAGAAGGCAAGACGGCTTCAAAATTTTGGTTTCATTGTTGATTGATCTCACCCAACTCTACTGGAAGTCAAAAATGTCAAGGGTACTCACATTTTTATGTTAGTACAATTTTGTGTTCAGAAAGCATATAGCTCTCAGAGCAAATACATAAGCTGCTCATAAACAGCTTTTAAGTTCAAGTCATATAACCAGAAAAATTATTTCCTCATTTCTCAGGTTTCTGTACTTGGAACAATCTCTGAATGTGTCAGCTATGTGCAAAGTAAGGCAGCAAAAGCTTTCTGAACGTACACTTCTTTTGCAGGTTGCATGCCTCATACGGGTCCCATCAGAGGTTGTCAAGCAAAGGGCCCAGGTCTCTTCTTCCTCGAGTACCCTCCGGATTCTCTCCCACACCCTGTATCATGAGGTGAGTTCAAAGCAAAATTTTAAAGAAGTTGCTTCTTTCTTCCAACTCAGCGCCATACATGTCCAGAAGCATTCCTACAACTTTATTCCAGTTCTGTGGTCTCCCAGCACTTTCCCACCTATTCTTCTGTTGTTAAAAGTGATTGGCATGTTATGTTTAAGGAAACCAAACCCCCATGTCTCCCATGTGTGCGCACCTGCATGCGTACTCTAAACAACTCCTTTATTTCCTCCTCCTTTTATATGGGTTACCTACAATTAAAAAAAAAAACCCAAAGTGAAACAAACCCAAAACAAACAAACAAAAGGAGGCAAAAAAATCCACAAAACACCCAAGCAAACAAAACCCACAAAAACGCCCAGCCAACCAAAAAAATAAACACCACCAAAATGGGACGTAGCTTTCCAGTTTCCAGAGCTCTACATGTATTTATGCAAACAGTCCTCGTCTGGGACAACAGGATGTCGAGTCTCTGTATCTAGAGTTTGTTGAATGGTTTACAGTTTTGGAGCAGGCTCTGGGGGGGCATATTCTAAAGGCACCAGGCAGAGGCTCTGTAGGAGCTTTGGAAATGAGTGCTCATCCAGTATTGGCAACTTCTGGAAAATAAGAGCTTTTGTCATCTTTTCAGTACTTATACTGTTTCATCCTGTAAAACATGTTCACTACTGTTTTTACAGAGTCCCACAAAGGGTGTTTTGCAAGTTTTATTCCACGAGAGAAAGTGGGTCCTGAAAACGCTGTGGGGAAAAATATTATATCCGTTTCTGTATGTAAAAGCCAGAAAAAGGAAGACAAAAATATGACCTTTGACTAATCCACTTGATTTTTATTTGCTGGAACTTCTTTCTGTCATTTGGTTATTTCTGAACTTGGTCACTCTGCTCTAAAAGCTGGTGCGTTCAAAACCATGTTTTTCCCCTTCTTTCTAGCTGGCCAGAGAACCATAAGACTTGCCCAACACTGGAATAAAATGTCCTATAAGATATTAAACATAATTTTATATACACTTACAAAATTTCAGTTGTTTTGAATGTTATCAGCTCGTTAAAAATACAAAATATTTCTCTTGATAAAAGCTCTAAATCAAGGCTTAGAGGGTGGACATTGGAAGCTGTCATCCTATGGGTTTATTTTGCACAGGCTATTTAAACAGAACAGTAGTAGTTTCCAAATACTTATGGGATAGTGGATACTTCTAGACCAAAATATTGGGCAAGTAGAGTCTGAAATAATATGTTTCTGTGCCTTCTCACCCTTTTAATTTTAACTGTAAGGTATATTTTCTTCTCTATTACTGATTATTCTGAACAGTGGTTAAATGTTCTTTGAAATGAACATAACCTCTGGCATTGTAAATCATGGAATACAGTATACAATGTTATAATCAATATAGTCAATTTGCAAGAAGTTCAGGTCTGACACTCAGTAACACCGTAACTTGCCTTGTAATCACCGATAAATTGTGGTCTTTGGCAACCTAATTCCCTATAGCTGATGCTTTCTTTTGTTGGTTTACAGGGTATTCAAGGACTTTATCGGGGTTATAAAAGCACAGTATTAAGAGAGGTAAAACACTTGTCTTTCTCTTTTTTTTTTTAATTGATTCCTTTGCCTTGCTTTGTTTTCTAATGAGATAGTAGTACAGTTGAGATCAATTGCTCTAACCATAAGCTCTAAATCCTAGCATGTTTCATTCTAGATAAATTACGAGCCTGTAATTTAAATAGAATACTGATAATGTGTGCTAAGAAGTCTTGCATGTATGACAGGTTATCATCTACCATCCCATCTCTCATTTCTGTTGCTGCTAAATCATAAAAAGATGGAAAGGTATATGTTACCATGATGAAAACCATAAAATAAAGTACTGGAAACTTCCTCAAGTCTTGTGATTGCATCATGTGAAATATGTATGCCAACAATGGTGAACTGGTGGCATCAGGCCAAGTTTGGTATAGACAGATTTAGACTTTCTTTAAATATATTTGTCAGCAGATGCCAAGAGATTAGCTGTCATCTGTATATAGGGAGGATTGTGTGCTCTTTTTTTTTTTAAGGAAAAAAAAATGTGTGAAAGAAATTAATTTAGTCATCCAGTCCGCAGCTGTGATATGGCATTACTTAATTCTAAATCAGAAGTATTAATACTTCACTCTTGGAAAACAAATGGACCTAAAAATATTTTTTGCCTGCTTGGCAGAAAATAGTTCCTAAACTAAAATATCTTCATTAAACGTACTGTGAATTACAGGATTAGTGTCATGGAAGTGTTTGATATGCTGTGTGAACTGAAGGCAGATTATAAAAGAAGTAGAAAAACATACTGATGAACTTTCAGTCTAAAACTGTTTCAGAATTGGATCCCAGGAGGTTATATTTGACAAAGCGGAAATTGCATCATGAGTACCTCAAATACAGAGACAGGCTCAATTCGTACGGAAACATAACAGCTATTGTCCAGGAAAGGTTCTTTACTCACTGTGTTCAATGATATGTGTTGGTTTGTCCTCTCTTTATATAGGTCAACCGAGTACAAAAGGTTTGGGCATTTGCTGCTTTTGTTTTTGAAACACAGGGTCAGATCTGTTGATTGTGTTGCTGTTGATCATAATAGAGGCTTTTTAAGCCTTCATTCAATAGCTCTGCTTTTAAAAGCCTTTTTTCATGCTGAAAACTGTTTTTAGGACAGTTATGTTAGCCAGCTCTTGTTAAGTTTATAGAACAAAGATGGATATGACCTAAAAAAAGAAATACCAAATTTAGTGTTCCTTAAAGTGCTGACAAATGATAATGCTCTGCAGTCTATTTCAGTAGTTTTGAATGTTTAAAAAATTAGTTATTTGTGCAGAGATGACACCTGCTTTTCTGAAACGTTACCCTCACCACAGTTTCATCCTGTACTTATTTTCTGGCTCACTAAACACATGTTATTCACTCAGATTTCATTTGGAGATGGGCAAAAAAGACCAACGAATCATTTTGATTTCTCTGAGGAGTTCTGAATAAATGAATAAATTTAGATCCCATTGAATACCAATTTTGAATACTAACAGGTAGATAAAGCACATGGTTACTACTGGGTGCTATTCTCCATAATATTTGTTTTGAC
This sequence comes from Caloenas nicobarica, assembly GCF_036013445.1. Classification (NCBI taxonomy): domain Eukaryota; kingdom Metazoa; phylum Chordata; class Aves; order Columbiformes; family Columbidae; genus Caloenas; species Caloenas nicobarica. Next base: position 14,894,105 of record NC_088255.1, on the reverse strand, counting down.
ATATGTCAGAGTGGTAATTAATTTGCAGACCATATTCATGGCATAGTGTGTGACCCTGCTGAGATAACTTTGTTTACTCAAAATGGCAGCACTTTGTTGGAAATTTAATGGGGGTCCTCTCCATTATGTATATTCATAAAAGATCCTTCAGAACTGATTTCAGTTGAAGTATTGCTTTTTGGGAGAATCTGTCCAATAGAATGAGAAATAAATGATTACCAAATGAAATGTGCTTTCTTTTCAAGATGAAACAAATCATATGTGATGTCTAAAAAAAAAAAAACCCAACTTTGAATTTAACACTGTTAAGACTGTCGCATTTTTCTGATACTAAATATTGTAAGACAATGGCCACTTGAGGAAGAACAGGATATTGAACCTTCAGCTGGAACTGTTGTAAGCCTGATATTTTAGTATTTTCCCTTCTCTTTAAGTACACTTCTTCCTTAAGGGAAAGTCTTTATTTTCAGATAAAAATCTATATTAATTCATTATGGGACACATCCAGGTAGCTGCAATACATATATATGCTGATATTTAATTCCAGAGGACTTTTGTACTTACAGAACTTGTTTACATGCTTTGGTTCTTTACTTACACAAACCCCTTTGTTTAGTTATAGTGCAGTGGGATTTTTGCATAGAGGGGCTTCAGTGCATGATTTTTCATTTAAAGATAATTGGAAAAGGCTGGAAATATTGATACTTTTAAGATGATGATATTCTTGCACTGGCAAAATTCTTAAGCCAGAATTTAAGAAAGGTTAATATTAGTCGTTGTATCAGGATAACATTTTTTCTTATTACATAAAGCAGATTTTGGTCCCTAAATAAAGATCTGCTTGCTAATTGCTTAGACTCAAGTGAAAATGAGTCTGATTGTTTGTAAAGGGAGCTCAATGTTAAAGCCTCGTATTCTCCTAGAGCATAGTAGATCTTTTCAGGACAGCCTTATTCTGCTCCATGTAATTTGCATTAGCTGATGTGCTGCTTCTGTTCTGTTGCAAGGTAGTTGTTTCATAATTCAGTTTTGATTCTCACTCTTATGCCCTTTATTTTCGTGTCAGAATAGTTTCTGTACAAATGAATATCAGAAGAGAAAGAAAAGACTTTGAGTGTACCTCAGTGCTTGGAATTTTTGGCTAGTGGCCTTCTCTACCTCCTTTTTGGTGCCTGTTCTCTCATGTCCGTTAAATTTTGGTCTTTACTTCTTCTTTCAATGTAGTTACACTGAACTAATCCTTAAATCGAAAGGGAAGTGGGGTACAGTGCATCATTCTGTTGGCAGTAGGAGCCTGGAAGAGGCATCCATGCTCCAAAAGGAAAGCTTTTGTGATAAAGCACAAAGTGAGAGTACGGTTATTAGGTTGCCGAATGAGACTGAATAGACGGCAGAAATCAGAGGCTGTGAAATCATGTGGAATTCCCATTATGTCATTTCCAAAGCAAATCCAAGTGAGAATTGTCTTTTCCTATGGTTGTAGTGTATCAGTGTGCATCAGTGTGGAAACTGCATCATGCTACTAAGAACAGTCAATGAACAGGTAAATCCACTCATGTTTTCCACAACAGAGACAAGTTCATTTGTAAAATCTCCAGACATCTTATAACAAGGCAGGAGCAGACTATAAATCCACTGTAAAACCTCTAGAACTTATTTAATGGGAATGTAGTTCTGCTGCTGAGATCTAATATAAGCAAATGGAGCCAGATTTTTAATTCCTGCATAATTCATTTTATTAACTATGACCAAGTAGAACATCTGTTAAAATTCCGTAATGTTCAGTTCATGGGAAAAAGAGAGAAACCCCTGAGTTCCCGTTGGAGCTCTTCCATTTCCATTAATGTTACAGGACTCCAGCAGATGTCTTAAAAGGACGTTATTACGAATGAGAGGACAACACACAAGAAAATAAAGTGCCTCGTCCAGTTTGCCTGCGTACAATGAGTTACATCACCATCTGCCTCTCTACGTGCAGGTTGCAGCTTTGTACAAGCAGTGCCACCGTTAACTGTAGTGTCCTTTCTGTCTTGAGTTATTGTAGTTTGGAAGAACTGAGCGAGTCCTGAGTTCTGTTTGGTTTTAACCTCTTTCGTCACTTTTAAAAATACTGCACATGGACTGGGCCCTAGCCCAGGAGTAGTTTCAAAAGGAGCTAAAATTAATATTAAACTCTTCCTTAAAGGGGATGGAGGATGACTGGCTCTTTATAATTCACAGGTGTCTTGAAAGAAGACTGAGAATGGCTTTCAAATGCCAGTCTTTGCTGTGCATGCAGCCCTGAGTAAACTTGTCCTCTGACTTGCAGACTCTTTTGAGACAGTTGAGGCTCTCTGCTTGTGGTGGCCTCCGTTCAGGTAGAGCTGGTAATGACGCTTTACTTGACAATGTTGTTTCAGACCTCAGAGCTCTGAATTTGAAAGAAAACTACTGATAAATCTGAACCCAACTCTTGTACAGCATGCTGTTGATTTTACTTTCAGTGTGACGGCCTAGTCATCACTTCAAAGAGTCCTAGTTTATTTAAGTCATTACAGTTGTGGGTTGGTTTGTGATGGTTTTTATGTTTGTTTGGTTGGTTTTCCTCCCCTTCAGTGTATGCAAGTCAGAACCCCAAGTGGATGAAGGCAGCTACTGCTATCTTGAGAGAGAGAGAAAATACTCCATGCTATATTAATTTTGGAGAGGAGAAAGACAGCTAGTTCAAAGTATGCTATTGCATTTACGAGTGGAAGCAGTGTGACAAACAGGCAACAAATTGGGGGCTCTTCCCAGTCTCAGAAAGCCAAGAAGTAATCATGTCTCCTGAGGAGGAGATAGTGCTTTTTGTGTGTGTGCTGCAGAGCTAGTGTCCTGATATATCATATATGTTAAAAGGGATATGGAGGATACGCAGTGCAGCCTATGCAGATGAAGAAGGAACTAGCAGAAAAAAGACCAGCAAGAAAACTCCTTCTTAAATGACTTGCTACCTGGGAGAGGGAATGTAAAGCAACTGGCAGCAAAATGTGCCTTAAAGGCAACACCTGCTGCATTTTCCTAACTTGAAAGGGTCAGTGAACAAAGGATGCTGAGAAGGGTTTGTATAAAAATGTGAAGCCCAGCTGAGATATGTTAAGACACTGTTGACTGAGGGAGGGAGGGGATCTCTGAGGGCCAAGCTCGATAGGGAACAGTCTGCAAACAGGGAGCCTGGTTTGTTTATCCACTAGAGGTAGTTTTGCATGCTTTTCTTTTGTTAGGACATCTTTATATAAATATCCTGTTCTCCTAGCTGTTAGAGGGTTTTTTTTAAAGTTTATCTCTGTTGCTGTAGGACAGAAAGAATGTTATTAATGCATTCTTTTACTTGCACAATTAGAACTTTGATCTTCTATTATTCTCTGTGTATTACAGAGCAGATGTCCATAGAAATGGGCAAACAGGACACTATCTTAATACAATATTTGGAAAAATAAACATCCTCCTTAATGAAATATGTGCAGTATCTGTCTTTTGTTACCTTCTGGACAACTGAACTGGCTTTTTTTATTTTGCAATTCTAGACAGGTTAGGTTTAACCAGGAATTTGCCAGGCAGGATCTCTAACACTGGGGTTTTTTACTTTTACTGGGAAACCAGCATTTCTTTGGCTTGAGTGTTTCCATATAGAACAAGAACAGTCTCATGAACGGGATAGGAACTGTAAAATGGATTAACTAGCTAGGCCCTGCCATGTGGAAAATTGAGCAGAAGTTATGTGACATGATTTATGGGAGGAAAGTTGAAAAATAAGTCCCTGCTTTCCCCACACCCTTAATGTTAGCCTGTCATGGAAAGCCTATCACAGCTCTTGTATCACTAGTACCCTTCTAGATATGTGTTCAAGGGATTTTCATTTTGAAAGTTATGTAAGAGTTAAAGGTAATTCTTGTGGGGTAAGAGCAGGAGACAAGTCCATGCTCTGGGATAAGGGCTCAGGCACATCCCCGCTCCTTACTGGGAACGTTGATAAATGGACAAAAGAAATAATTGTCTTTTGCTGTTGTAGGTTATGCTCGTTACCTTTTCTCTGTAAACGCTGGAATAGTACTTGGAAGTGAACATGGAGACCTTGAAAAGCAGTTATTTTGTGGTCTGTGAAAGTCATTTATAACCCTGCTTTTTCTAATTTACCAGTTGTGGGAAATAAGTTGGGTGACATGCCTGAATGGCAAATAAACTGGCCAGAGTGGACAGAGACCTCAAGCAAATTCCTTGTTGATGCTGGGGGGCACAAGGGGTGTCCTTCTGTCCTTTTTTTTTTTTCTTTTGGGCAAGCATGTGCAATGATCTTGGATTTTCTGATTGAACTCTCTGTTTCTCAGGCTAGGTGCAGTATCCATCTATATATATTAGAAGCAGAATGCAGCCATCCTTGCTGCCATTGTTTTGCAGTTTAACAATGGAGCATACAATTATTGCATCTGTCTGGTATCAGTGGATGTCTTAAGATGAAAAGAATTTCATGTATGCAGAGTGTTTCTGTATTTTGAACACCACGGCCTTGCATCCAGGATCTTTGAACAGAAAAAACTTTGAAAACTATGTGGACTAAAAAGGGTTTATGTGATTTGATAACGCAGATTCTCTCCAAGTGAATGTGTATGCAAGCAGAGTCTTGAAGGAAGCGTATTTTACTGCATGCTTGAAATAGATACTATTTCCATACATTCTGTAAGTGGCTTGCTAAAGCATTTTTGCAAATGATGTTTTCTGCAGCATTCATGGTGTAGGCATTTTCTTCTTCACCAAACACGTTTCTAACTTTGTCCTGGTTTTCTTCATGCTGTGATAATGTATACATGATGGGGGGGGGTTTGTTGTGGGTGGTGGTGGTGTTTTTAATATAACCTAAGAACTATATTATTTACATTGATTGCTTTTAATTTTCACATGTTTCACAAGGGTTTGAAGAGCACACTCCGCATGCTATATCCACTGGAGAACATGAATTTCCCCACCTAAATAAATTTATCTGTGACAAAGAATCTGGAATTGGTTGCAAATCCCTCACGAAGGAGAACACACAAAAAGCATCCCTTTCCATGATGGGAAGGTGGAACTGTAAAAAGAGGAAGGACAGGCACTAAGAGATCCATTCCTCACTGTAAAAGGAGGAGAAAAGGCTTAAAATAGTAAAAGTACTAAGTAGCAAATAAGTGATGAGGAGGAGTATTTAAATACTTTTTTTTTTTTTTTAAAGCTATCTGATAGTGTCACTGGATGAGCAACATCTTTAAATCTTTCCAGGGCAAACTAAGGATATTACAGTTAATGGAATAACTTTGAATCTTCAGTCATTGCAACTGAAGTCAGAGGAAGCCACTACAAGTCTACAAGTCCTACAAGTGGGACTGGACAGTTGTGCCTACTTCTGTAAAATTTGGCTGGCCTTAACACTTGTGACTGTTTCAAAGCAAAAAAAGAAAGAATCAAACAAAAATCTGTGGATTTTTTTGGCTGAGTGGTGACTTCTTAGTTTTAATTCCACAGCCACATTCCACTATGGACAACTGTGTTTTGTCTGTCTAAATTCTTTCTGTAGTTCTCAGTGGGAGACAAGATTCCCTGTTTTACTAAATTGTAGAGTAATCCTGCCAGTGGTTGGGCTGTAGCTGGTGAAGATGATGCTTCATTCATGGGTGAAGCAATTTTTGTATGTCTGTGCTGAAGTGGGTAATTCTTTAACGCTAAAAAGGTATGTGCGTGTGGTATATCTGTTTATATAAAATATATACAAAGAGACATAGGGATGCATGTACATGTAAAATATGGTATTGTTTTTAATAATACCTTGTCAAGCGTCTTGGACTCCCTGAAGCAACTAGTCCTATAAGCGCGTGTGATTGGTGTGGAACAACAAGCAGTTTAGCAATTTTCTAAAAGTACAGGGCTGTCTTTCAAGGATGAAATTCTAGCCTGAAGTAGACCAAAACATGATTTTTACAGTGGAATACTTCCATTGGCGGAATCACACTGCTGTCAATATTAATAGCAATTGTCTGGTTTTCACACCTGGGCTGCTATTACCTGATTTCTCTACATCTGCTAAAAACCAGAAGCACAGTTAAAAGGATCAGCAATCCAAGATCAAAGCTTTTTCCCCAAATTCCTTGTATGATGTTAACTCAACCAGCAGTTCTGCTTTAACACGAAGACCTGAGTGTCTGTCCTGGCCAAGAGAAGATGCTCTTCAGGACCTGAGGGCATAGTGGAGTTGTGGGGAGCAGGGCTGGTGTGGGGCCAGGAGCCAGGGCTGGCTGGTGTCTGCTTGCCCTTGAACTTGGCAGTGACCCGGAGCCTTTAGCACTTGGGAGTCTCCAGCCACTAATTGAGTGGTGGCTGTCATCTTGCTTTCTCTTTTATCAGAAAGATAACGTTTTCATAATCTGTAGCTTGTTGAAGTAGTTCTGCAAGAGGGAGGTCTGAAGGCGTTGACACGTGAGCTCTAGTGATTTTTTTGGGGATGGTCCCCTCCTTTCTGTTGTGGCTTCAACACCTCTATAGCTTAAAGTAGCAGGAAGCAGCAGCTTTGAGCTGCAGTTCAAAGAACAGCCTGATATATACTGGCTTCTTCTGGTACAGAGTGAGTAACCTCTGGCAGTGAGGCTGGGGAAAATCTCCTCTTAAATCATCCCAGCATTGATTGTAAGAATTTGTCATCCATACCCTCAATATCAAAATTCAGGTCTGCAGGTATCCTCAATATCATGCCTGTCAGTGGTGCTGGGTTTGGTGGGAGCCTTAGTCCTTGAATTACCATTTGTGCAGATTTTGAAGGTGGTATTGATTATGATCTTTCGTCTGTGGGTACAACAGCAGATTTGAAGGGATGTAGCTAAAGCATGTAGAGGAAAGGAAACTGTTTTTAATCTAGACTGCTGCTGCTGAAACCATGCCTTCATTTGACCATTAATAGTTCCACCTAACCCTGACATGTCACTAGGTTATATATGCATATAATGGCTCTGTTACTTGTTTATATACTTATAATATGTATAGATAAATACGTATTAGACATCTATTGAGAAATATGAAACTGAAAAGTTGAACTTGAAACCCAAAGGTTACAGTGAAAGGTGTGAAAAAGAAACCAGATCCGCGGCAGAGAGCTGATGTAATTTGTCACAGTTGTGATGTTTGGAAGTATGGCTGGAGACACACTCATGAGAGTCTGCTACAAGAACATTTCTTCCAAGTGCTTAATACAGATCATACTTCAATTTTTTTAGAAAGACTAGCTTATTGTTGTCTTGCAGTAAATAAGAATAGTTTCCACTGTTTTGAGTGTAGGAGAAGTGAACACCAAAAAAAGAAAACACTGAAAGTCATACCAGCTTCAGAATATTTCAAGGGCCAGATTTGCCAGGTTTTAGCTAACAGAAGAGATGAAACAACTTTCCTGGCTTGTTTAAAGGGGAATCTCGGGAGTGCACTAGCAATCAATTCTTACAGTATAGATTTCGGCCAGTTAAGGGAAAAAGAGTTAGTTTTTGGCATGGCAACTTTTGCTTCTATTTAAAAAAAAGATAAATAGAAGTGGAGCACAGCGACCTTTCTCCTGTTCCTTCCTTGCTCTGGGCAGACAGACTTCAGTGCTACGAGCTGCCACACACTAGAGGGCACGCGATGCCTGCGCTTGCTGCGGTGCCAGCCTGAGAAATGCCTCTCGCAAGGGCTCCAATCTTAGGGTGGCCTATGGATCTTGGAACTGAATTTGCTTTAATCCTGCCTCTCAACCCAGCTGCAAAGGAAACGTAAAATTTGAAACGTTATTAATTTTATTTGATTCTGGGGATTCGTCCCATTGAATTTCCGGGGACTAACTTGTGCGTGTAAATGGAGTGAGATTCAGTTTGGGAATGATTTTATTGATTCCTGTTTTTAAATTTGACTGGGTTTTCGTTCTTATAAATTAACTGAATAAGGTCTGTAGTATTCCCTGTGTATTCCTGCTCAGTGGAATAATGCCTATGTGATCATGAAGAAGATAAGAGGTTGTATGATCATAACATATTACAGTGTCCATGCTGAGAATTCATAGGTTATTCAGTAAGCTATTTCAAATTTTATTTTAGCATCAGTTTTCGCCAAGGTGCTGCATTTCTTTAGTTTATCTGTTTTTAAGAAAAAATACAGTAAGCTTTATAATCTTGAAGATGCACACACCACATGGTCATTATCCCAGTTTGAGAATCCCACGTCACTTTGTGTGTAGTTGGAAATGCCTGTGGGGGATGGAACAGGAGAGATGGCGGGTAACATGATTTTCATTATTTTTATAGAAATGTAGGCAAAGCTGATCTGGTGTTTATACTGCAGATGGAAACAGTGTTATTAAACGAGGCTCTTATCTCACTTTTATTTTTCTGTTAATTTTATAGAAGCCAATAAAGTGTAAGCTCTGCAAATTTTCTTTTTATGCTGGTTGTATATGTGAAAATTGGGGTTTTGCTTTTCGAAGCCAGCAGGTCTAGCTGCGATAAAGCAGAGCTTGGCCTGAAGGTTTTGGCATCGTGCTGCAGATGCGGCAACGCTCGGGTCTCTCTGGCTGTCCCAGGCTTGGACCTTTCCCAGTTAAAGGCTGTTAGTGATGCACAATATGTGACATGGATGAATTTCTGTCATGAGTAAACTGAGGTTTCTCAATGCTCTTTCAGACAAAACAAACTCCTCAAAAAGAGAGAAACATAAACCAGGATACTTTCCATGGGAGAACAGCTAGTGCATTGTATTCTGTGTTTGCATTTGACATTGTATGGTCTCTTAACTTAAAAAGAGAAGAGCAAATAAAGAAGTATCCATACATATCAGAGTAAATGCTCATACCTTAGTGGGAGGTTGTCTGCTCCGTTCTTCCTTTTGCTGATATGAAATCCTGAAGTGTAAGAAAACATTTTAGAAGTCTTATGAAATGTAAGACCATGAGGCACTTAGCTGAATCTTGTCTTGCTGACTTTAAATGTATTGAATGCCAATTAAAGGAAAATTTGGCCTAGTATTAATATTGTCACTGGCTACATACCTCACAAGTTTTGGGTGGATTTTTTTTCTCCTTTTTCTCCAACCCTCCCAGCATTTTGCCTTCTGGCCTGCACAGCTGTGCTGCCAGTATACTTGCTATTTCTGGAAATGACCCATGCAGTTAGGTCAGTTTGTTTTAGCCTTGCTCCTTGTTGCTGAAGTAGAATAGCACATTTCCCCTAACTGCATGAAAGCCAGGGTAGACAGTCTTGATAAATATGATTAATGGGCCTCTTTGCTTTGCTCTGCAGCTGAAGGCTTCCTGAGGTTCTGTGTCAGCTGGGCTACAGCTCCCCAAAGCAATCCTTACATAGAAAGTATGCCTCAGGTTCAATTATGTTGTTAAAGACGTTTTTATTCACAGCGTTTGCTATAGGAAAGTCTTGGCAATTGAGATAGGGAAATAAGAGTCTGAAGAGGTGGTGTGGGCAGGAAAAGCAACAGAAATAGAATTCAATCATATAGAGGGGGGGAAAAAAAACCCACATTGATGTGCGTGATGGTAAAATAAAATATGTGACTGGCATCAAGGAACATTCAGCTTGCACCTCTCTATGAATTAGCGAACACTCACTTTTGTGAGGATACTCTGTGAATTATCCTTAACATTCAGAGGCCAGAGTTCTGCCCTGCACATGGGAATTGCTGCCTGCAGCACAGGCTGGATCCATCCAGCTTTCCTGGTGCCTGCTATGCAATTGTAATTGCAGGAGCACATCAGCCCTTCTCAACAATTGAGTGCAAGTCGTAATGGCAAATAATCCTCTTGAAGTTGTTTCCCCCTCCACTGCAATCAAAGGAGAGCTTTGTTAAGGCATTAACGAACAAATTAGCTGCTAAATACTGGTAATAACCTATTTCCCATAGATTGCTTTTTAATTGCAGCCTAAGCTGTGTGATTCCTGAAATCGCTACTTTGGCAAGCCGATGTTTGTGGTCATTTCCAACTGCTGTAACTAATTGGCAAAAAAGTAATTTTTAGAGTCTTTACTGATACCAGAACACACTTTGCTTATATATTGCTGCCTCCAGAAATACTTTATCAGTGTTTCTTTTCACTGTTATTTGTATTTTAATTTAAATGTATTAGGCTGTGCTGTGAAATTGTTGTTTTAGTTTTACTTCTATGTACAATGTATGTTCTCATTAGATTTTTAGATAGCATAGATATTTTTCCACTTAACTGTTACAAGAAACGTTTCCTATGAGGGGGGAGGAATTAACCACTTCATTTTTATATCTGTTGGTTAATGCCAACTACTATTTTGCTAATCTATGTCACACCAACCAATTAGAAAACTTAAATGATGTTTTGTTTTCGGAGGGTGGGGATATCTTTTGTATATTTGTTGCTTTTCCTCCTCAGATTTCAATAAAGGCTGCACGTCTTCCAATATATCATTCTGCTTCCCTTCAAACCTGACTTTTTTATAAGGGAGCACAGCCATCAAAATTGGCAAGCGTTAAGCTTGATAATTAGTTCAATATAGTGACCAATTCTGTGAATTACGAGTTCAAAGCAACATATGGACATGGATGAAATCAGATTTTGGCACTTCTCACTTAAATTGTTTCAGGACCCTGCTGGAGTGTCTTTGATCTGTAAATAACAACTGCAGTTCACTGCCTTACTTAAAATACATCAAACACATTCATGACTTTTGCTTTTACATGTAGACCTCGCTTCTAGTTACAGTTTTGAATCAGATTAATAAAGCTATTCATGTTTTGAGGTTTCATAGAGAACACTACCAAAGATAGCTCTTTTCATTCTCCCTGTTTTAAAAGAAGTAGTAATCATTTCTCTGTCTTAATATGCACCCCAGACTACATCAACAGATGCTTTATGAAGTCAAAAACCATCTTCTGTATTGCAGATCCTTCAGCAGTATAAAACAAGTGGACCAAAGGTTTATCTTCACTGCACCGTTCAGTAACTTACTCCAGTAGCTCCTTTCCCTCCTGCATCTTGCCCATAGCAGCCTTTTTCCTAGTTCTGAACTTTGTGGTGGTTTGAACTCTGATGTGCCGTCTAGCAGACAGTAGCCGGAGATCACCAGACAGGCTCTATTTGTTACTCCTTAAAGGTACACACAGGTGCTGACCTCGTTCAATAAGCATCATTGCCTTTCAATAGTTCGTTACATGCACTACCTCTGAGCGTATCAGTCACCTATAAAAGGGCTGTATGATTTCTTGGTAGCAAAAGAATGTGGGGAATTATGGCTTCTCAGTGTTTTACCATCAGCTTTCCAGCTGGCTAACTCCATTGCTTCTAATTTAACTCCCAGTGTTTTGCTTACAAAACTTAAGCATTCAGCAGTAGTGCAATGTTGGTTTGGTTTTTTTTTCCCCTGCTAAATAGTATAATTGAGTTCTACACAAATGCATGAGAGTTGTTTCCATAGTGCTTTAGGGATAAAGTTCTCATCCTATACAAGTTCGTACTGAGTGAAAATTCACTGCAGCCCTCTATGCCTCCCAAAAATCCATAAGCTTGAAACCTAGCTGAAAGACAAGCTCTTTTTCTAACCCTGTCCCTTTTCTGTTTATAGTCCCTTAATAAGATGCCAGATACCTCACACTTGCCTGATGGGATCAGACCCACATTCTCTCCGGTCCAGTATCTTGTCTCTCTTTGTGGGGCCAGATGTGGAATCCTCAGGGAAGTCAGGAGGTAGGAAAGGTGTCCTGCTGTGTTTCAGCCTCACAGCTGGCAGCTGTTAAAAGGCAAGCATTCAACCTCCACTCAGTGAGTCCTTGTTCCTACAAGCACTCCCAACAAAAATGACTGTGGTAGTAGGTACTGCAAATCCCAAACTTTTACATTAGCCCTTTTAAGTGGATGCAGCTGGCTCAGAGATTTCTTACTCCAATGATTGATATTTGGGGGACGCAGCTTATATTTATTATCTGAGAAAAGAAATGATCCTTCCTACTTATTCCCCATTTATCTTTCCCTTCAAGCCTTTCTTCAAAAATGCCCTTATTTGTTTCTGCATTCTGCCTTGCAAAACATCTTCTTACGCAGATAAAATTTTAATCTTAGTGAGTCAAATCATTCTCCTGTCAGTGTGTTCCTGCTGACTTCCCTCTCAGCAGAATTGTGGGCCAACAAGTTGTGGCGCAACCTAAGACTCTGTCTCCCAGACCTGTGCGGCAGAGGCTTCTCCAGGCTGTCTGCATGGTGGTCCCTCACCTTTGTTGCAAAGTCTTTTGAACGATGCAGTTCATTGTCTGAAAAGTAATAACCAGAAGAATGGCTAACAAAGTTATGGGCACAGAAAAGGTTTCAGAATGAGAAATTCTCACCATGAGAATTCTTGGCAGCTTTGGAACAACTTCATCCCGCACTCGCAGTGTTTGGCAGAGGATTTCAGTTCTGTATCGGGGGGCAGGATAGGAAAAAAGCTGTACACATCCAAAGAACCTTGGTGTATGCAGGCACAGTATGATATGAGAGAAAGAGTTGACATCAGAACTTAGCTGGAGCTGTCACGGAAAGGGAAACAGAAGCAGAGGATGAAGGAAACCTGAGTGACAACGAGAACGCTGAGGTGCAGTGAAAGGAGTTGGTGCTCTTAGTGTTGTGTAAGGTCTTGTGTTTAATTGCAGACTCGATCAAAACCTGACAAGGGGAGGAAGAGTTTTCAACTGGTTTTATGCTTCCTTTTCTCTGCTGATGTCCCTTTGAGAGCAATGCACTTGCTCATGCACACTGGAGGGTTCTTGTCTCATGCCCTGGCTGGCTGCAAGGCCTCGTGTTCTGCAAAGGGAACACCCCACAGAAAGGAAATGGGAAGCACGTGTGACTTTCAAGGTGAGAAATGTTTGTGGAAACTTTCAATGTGATTTTTTTTTTTCTTGCCAGTTCTAAAGTCTTTTGGTTTCTGTACTGGCTTTTGAAAACACTGAGAGAATGTCATCTGTCTTTGTGGTTTTAATTCTGTCAGACATTTTGGTAGACTCTGCATTTTCTAAGAGAAATGATTTGGTGAAATTTTACTTTTTAGCTTGAGTAGCTCATATCATTGAGCTACTTCATTTTTGTTTTGCTCAGCTGGTTGTTCAAGCTGAAGATTTTGGCTTGACTGGTTGGGAAGAGATGATGGGCTCACTAGGTTTGGAATTAGCTAAGAGGGTATGATGAAGTTCAAAAGAATGACGAGGGCTGCTCTGAGAAGGTAGAAGGAATGACTCTGTGAGGGCTTTGGGATTGAAACTCAGCAGGATTTGTTTTGTAAATTAACATATGAAATTTTTCTGGGATTTGGTAGCATTACATTCTAAAGAATGTTATTCCTCTTTTGGTTGTCCTTAGTATTTGTATCAAAACTATATCCCATAAGGTTGTATTTTATGTATTTTTTTTAAGTTATTCTTTTCTTATTTATTTACCCTTCTTGGTACTCTGAAATACATGCATGTTTTCTGTGAGTGCTAATACTTAATCTCAAAGTAAAGAGGAAGAATTTCGTTTTGGATTTATGGCTCTGTTACTCGTGCTCTCTATTGTTTTTTTCACTTTCATTGTCAGTCTGGGTATGTGTTTATTCTGTTCATCTTGAATATTATGTAGTTGAGAGATTCTTATTCTGAATATTTAATAGTACTAATTGTTATATTTAGAACATGGAGTTTCTGAAAGTGTGAGATTAGAAACTGAGCCCAGGAATTTCTGTGGCAGGTCAGGCACTGCTGGCCTCAACTGTCATTGACTGGAAGAAGAATAAAGCCCACGGTGCCTGTTCAAATCACTGAAGCATTCCCTTCCCTGATGTTATGATAGGTGTCATACGCTCTGTTGAGAGACAATATGAATGTGCCAGGTGCATAAATGTTCTCTGGATAAACTTGGATGTTACTCTGTCTTCTCACTGTGCCTTTTATGATACACATCTCTTAGACTGATGTGAGTACGTAAAATACGAGCTGTTTTTGAGAAAACTGAAATGTATATACATCTAACAACTATGGAAAAAATGAGACGTGAACTAGATGCTCTGGTTAAGTTTTAAACACCAGCCAACAAAAGAGCCCTGATGTGTTTGTTTTCATTCCTGTACTTTTTAGAGCCTGTTTCATAATTGTTGATGCTTGATTTGGAATTTTAGGACGGTGTTTGAAGAAGACAGTGTAGTTGTGTGATTTAAGAGGCTGGTGAACTGCCATGGCCTCCGTGCATGATGACTGAGAGTAAACTCACCCTGCCTAGATATTCCAGATGCCTGTGAGAGAAAATAAACGAGGGAAAACAACAACTATTGAGTGAGGGTGAAATACTTAAATGTTTGGGGTTGGCAAACCATGGGGAGAGAATTCTGCCTGAGATCCTACAGGGCTGTGGCTTGTTCAGAGTGCTGAAAGACAAGATACAAAAGATCTTTAGTCCTTTGTTTTACTCTGAGTCAATATGTTGCACAGATCCATGGGTCAGGTGAACATAAATTGTGCTGTTGGAATTTATCCGGCCAGTAGCTTAACCTCTGACTCACCCCAGCAATGGTACAGCATTACAAATGTAGTCTTCAAGGAAGGATGAATACATTTCTTAAGCCATTGGGCACAAACAAAACCTTCAAAATCAGTCAAGAATACCTCCTTGTTCCACTATGCCATCACCCCTTGTGCCCTGGGATGCGTTTATTGTGGCCAGCTCTTGGAAAATTCAATCTGCCCATCTGTGTTCTGTGCTCAGAGTGACCGAAAGTATCTTTCCTTGTTTTTTCCAGCTCATGTTTAGCTCTGTGTCCTTCTGAAAATTTTCAGAGCTCCAAGCATGATGACTCTCAGCTAAGCATATGAATATCCATGGTTTGACAAACTAACCTCTTTTGTTAATTTACTTCAACAGAAGGGAATATAAAGAAGGGAATACAAAAACATGGTTTGCTTGATAATCACAGCCGTTTAGGAATTAACTAAGTCAGACCACAGGAATCCTGTGTATTACTGATGGACCTAAAAAGAACGTATTTTCTCGCCTGTGATTTCATTTTACCTTTGTGCTCTCTCAAAAACCACTAGACATGCAGAGCTCCCCCTAACACTGGGGAAGGAGCTTAGGACCTCTAGAAACAAGTAAGGCTGCTTAAGTGCTTAAATCTAGTTTAGCTCTTCAACTATTAAGTATAGGAGTTGGAAATGTCTCTTGTGTGTGTAAGGGAACTATTCCCGTTGCTAAATTTCCTTTCTCTGGTATTTCCCCCCGTTTTTAATTAAAAAAGGGAGCAGAGCTGGGTAGTATTGGCAGGAAGAAGCCAGTTCAAGGATCCAATATGAATTTTGTGCTAAGTAGGTAGCTGGAAGATCCTGCCTGGGGCATGGGGCAGACACTGAAACATGGGACCACTTGCTGAGGTTAATGTTTGACGGGATGGCCTTGAATGACTTAAAAGTATTTATTTTCCCAAGGCCTGTGAATTGCCAACACAGGGAGTACTTTCGCTGTAACAAAATACTGTGTATTTAAAGAGAATTCCTTCTTTCTCAGGACAAATGTGACCTTGATTAAATTATTTCTATTTTTAATCAACTTTGAGGTCCCTGGAACTTCCAAAGTTCTTAGCAGCTGCTCTTCAGATGTCTGCTGGCCTATTGGCCTCACAGATTTCCCCATCTCCTCGGCAAGACTCTGGACTCGGAACACGTCCTGAACAGCCAGAGATAACATTTTGTGGCCAAGAAAGACTAAGTGGTGCCCTGAGCTTGGAAAAGGGCTCTGTAAATAGTCTCCAGCGCATCTCCACAGAAGCTATATGTCAGAGAACCCTGTTAAAGAGCACTTCAGCTTTAATAGTTGTACACTGATCCCCAAACACTGGATCTTCCTTCTGCTGCCAGTCTGTCTTTTGTGCATTATGTTTCCTTTGAGAGCAGAATACAGGCAGAATCTCTTAAGCTTCTGCTTTACTCTTTAATCCAGCACCACAAACCAGAAATCCTTGGGGTTTAAACAGCTTCACCATTTATTTACACAGGTCTGCAGCGGCTTTTTGTTTTCTTTGTTGTTTCATCTGTGGTTTTCCCCCAACCGCATTTTGGATGGTTCTGTTTTCTGTAGGAAATTCTGAACCCAGTCACCTCTGCACATGGTGCAATGCCTGTCCAGCATCCTGTTCTCAAGGCCGTAGGACCTTTTTTTTTACCCAAGTAGTTCTATAAGAAACAGAAACACATTTTCCTATGGACCTGTAATCCATAGCACCTCTGCTTTCCCTATTGCGTTGTCTCAAGCTCTGCTTTCATGCCCCAAAGCTCCCTCCTACGGCCCTGAGCTCTTGGTTGAGCAGGTGATAACATGAGCTGGGGCACTTCCCCAGGTGTCCCTGTGCTGGTCACCTGCCTGTGCCACACAGATAACTATCGAGCTCCTTCTGGAGCCTTTCCTGCAAAGTAGCGTTGCCAAATGGAGTCTCTCAGCTCAACCAAAATGCTTACAGATGTATTTGAGATGTTTGTTTGATGTTCACTGAAGTTTTAGAAGCTCCGTGCCTAACTCTGTCTTAATTGCCTAAAATCAGATGGTGAGTTCAAAAGCCAAGGAGAGGGGAAAAAGGCGGCAATTTCACCCACCGCTTCAATAGCAAACCAGTCTAAAAATGCACCTCTATACAGTCAGAGACAAGATGTCAGTAAATATCCTATTGAATGGCTTGTGTTCCATTACTTACTGGTACAGCAGTGAATTTTTGGAGGTGGATTATAAGCATATGGTGGAGATGGAAACCTCAGTACGATTAACTATTGTTATCCAAGTGATTAACTAAATTTTGACCATCCAGACATTGTATAGTTGGAGCTGGTGGAAGGCAAAACCCAACAATGCCAGTGAAATTTGAATTAGGACCATGTTTTATGGTATTGCTAGTTGGCAAAGGTGCCAAGTTTTACTGTGCTAACCAAATACTGTCATTTATCATGTCTCAGGTACCCACTGAAAATACATGGGCTACAGTCCAAATACTTGTGGAGATTAACAAGTTGAAAGTTTAGTTCAGGGCATTCCTGAAACCTCTCAGGAATTAAAAATGAGGAATACTTCTTGGTACAAAATGTCCTCAAACTTCATCAGCGCAGATGTCCTTTCAGTAGTTGTTACGGATGGTCTGCCAGTAACCAAACCGTGACGCAGCTCTGAGGTACCACTGTCCTTTTCCTGGTAGATATGAGACCATTTAATTGAAGATTTAGTTATGGAGTTTTCTCTCTATGAGCAGAATTCCATAGTTTATTATAGTGAAATTCCTGAAATAGCAAAAAAAAAAAAAGTCAGTTAAGGGAGGATCGGGCAGCTTAAAGCCAAGAAAATAGAACTGCATGGTGTTGTATGTGCATTGTGTTGTAATGGCCCTTACCCATCATGAATCAGACATGCAAATGCTGTATGTTTGCCAAGGAGGAAATTTGCCATTGTTGGTTTATTTTCAATTAGTGGTATCCATGTCAGATAACTGTTACAGGTACTTGAATGGGCTTAGAAATCTTTTTCTTTTGAGGTGTCTACTACTTTGCTTCTTTTAAGGTTTAGCACTCTTCTAAGGTTTTATGTGAATCTATTGATGTTATTTCTACCATTGGTGATTTTATTTCTGCCTACAAGCACTACTATTTAATTCCATCAAAGGTGTCTTCATAATTAAATTTATAATGCAGCTTAATAACAGTTCAGAGAGTATAAAGCTCCTAATGTGTTTTAGTTCTATTTGAAAGTGGATACCTGGGCTACAGATTGGATCAGAGACAGTAAAATTGGATAGCATTTTGTGACCCTAAAGTTTTTCTGTTCAATCACATCTTAACATTCCACGTTACTGGAATGGAAAAGATTTTTGTACATGCGTGTTTTGAAGTATTTTAGTACAGTAAAGAAAAATCACTATAAACCAGAACTGTTGGCATTTCTGTGTATTAAGAGCTGTTCTGCTCTCCAAGCTCTTGTTAACTTAAGCGTGAACTGCTTGAATGAGATGTTTGCAGGGTCAGGCTGCTTCCAGGCGTCGAGATGGCAGGTACGCTGCTTTTCTTTACTTTATGAAGCATGTTGAATTATCAGGAAATTACTAGTACCTTGTCTCTCCCCTTCTTTTATTTTTCCATGAGAATAATCAGGAGATAGAAGTTTGTTGCCTAACAGAGAAATGATCAAATTGTGTTTTGACAGTAAAGAAATGACAACGTTGGAAAATCCTATTGAACAAAAGTATTTTGCAGGTTTTGGAAACTGAAGTGTCAGGAATATGGGCACTGCGCAGATGCCACAGCTTGAATAAACTTTCTGATCAAGCACACAGGTGTACCTTTGGACAAAAGAATGCAGAGCTGAGCATTGCTTTGGTCTTAGCATGAGTTTTAGTGCAATATGTTCTTTAATGCTTGTGCTTACACTGACAGAAAACCTTTTGATTACCAATGCCTATAAAGAGCAGATGGTATCTTCTGAATGTGTTTTAATATGAGAAGGTATTGAGTATAGATTGAGACCGTGCGTATTTTAAATCAACTGTGTCTGTAAACTCCATTTCAGTGTTACCTGTGCTTTGAAGAACTTACGATATTTAATATGTCTACAGACATCCCATAAATTCTTATTCACCCCACCTGCCTCCCTGTGCTAAGTTCCTGCTGTTACAAGTAGAGCTTTGATGAATATTTAGATTGCACTATAAAGTTCTTTCCTTCAAATATATAGATTTTCCTCATGGAAAAAGTTTCATCTCTGTTCAGAAGCACATAGGAGAGAACAACTGTCTTGTGTCCGCAGCTCACCGGTGTTGCAAGTGGAGTGGAAATGAATAGCTCTTCCTAGAGTAGTGCAGAGCAGCAAATACAGTTTCCTAATACCCCAAAAGCTTGGTCGAAAACCCAAGTTTAGTATATACTGAAGATTTTTGGTACTGAAGCCATCTCTTTCCCTAGTCCTCAAATGATCACAATAATCATCTTGATGGATATTGTTCTGTGTTTGTTACATGCTTGTTAATTTTGTGACCGTCCCTCTTCCCTCTCTTCTACCTTTCCAACCATCCATCAGAAGTATCAGAAGCGTCAGTCATAGGAACCTGGCTGGGCTTGCTTTATTTTTCCTCTTCAGGAATCAGCTATTTAGTATGAGTTGGAGTTTTATATATGCAGCTGTTTGAAATTACATCTCCCTTTTCTGAAAGGGGATGTTTACTGCCTCATTAATACCAGTTAGAAGTTCTACTTTATAGCATTACATTAATAAAAACAAGGTGGAAACATTAGTGGAAGGGTGAGGTCTGAGATCTTCATTGAGATTTTGAGTGTCATTCCTGTCCTTGTAAAGCTACAGGTAGCCAGTGTTGTTGTGAGAAATGCGTGCCCCTTGTCTGGCCGGATAGTTCAGAGAGCTTTAGATGTATCATTTATCATCTTCCTTGTCTTTCTTCACAAATGACTTCTTTGTGAAGCCTTCTAGTAGACAACCATTTTATCAGAGTTGACTTTGAGAGGTCTCCCCTGGAACTTCCTGGAAGACCTCATCATTTCATGCTTTAATTTTATCTTGAAGCACTTATGTTCCATGGAAAATGCCTTATATGTGTGTACATACACGCCCCTAAGAGGAGAGCTGAGATCTTGCAGCTACTAGACATGTTTGTGTTGCAATGTCAGGATCTGACCTTTTTGAATCCTGACAGAGGACTCTACAAGAAACCTGGATCATGTACGTGCTGTTTTAGACTTCAAAGCAAAATTGGAGATCTGTAGACATAACCTGAATGTCCCTTGTCTTGCTGGAGAATAAGATGTGTAGGTGAGATGTGTTCTTATAGAAAATGCTTATCCAGAAGTTCTTCCCTTCAGGAAATTTATGCTTCTGAATGCAGCAGTAATCACTGAAGGAGAGAGGTTGTGTTCTCAGGTAGGCTTCATGTTATTGCACATCTGAGCTGGCACATTATGTCTGGGTCATTCAGCCGCTGCTGTAATATGAATAATCCATATGAACCCCATCAAAAGCAAAGCCTTACTGTTTTAATGTGTCCTCCCAGCAAAAGGTCATCTTTGAGCTGATGACCTTATAGTCCAATGGACAAGATGAAGGGCTACCATTTTTTCCAGATGTCAGATCCAGAAAGATTGAGTGCTTTGCCTGAGGTTATGCTACCAACTTCCTATGCAGTTGGGGAATTCTCATTGCCAGACGAGTTTCAGAAATGAAGGACTGTCCTACCGCCTCACTTAAGGGTTTTTGTTGTGACTAACAGTCAAGCACACACGTGGCATTTTTGCAAGGCACTGCGGGGTGAAACTGTCACCCTGGCTGACTTTGCTAATGATCTACTTAGAAATTCAGTGTACATATATGGTGACTTCTCTCCTGTTCACTTTTGAGCCCCGCAATAACATAGCCTGTAGCTCAAGCTTCTGCACCACAGCATGCCTCAGACTGCACAGCCATGCACAGACTCTTAGGGTTATACTTGTTTCCCACAATTTTCTGCGTGTTTGTCTCCAAACGAACCATGAAATGATTCAGTGCCCGCATGTGGTTTTAATAACAAGCGTATGTGGGCAAATGAGAAAATACAGAATGTTCGACTGGAAGTTTCCAGCATACGATACAGGTTAAAATTGAAGTAGGTTTGTAGTACAATGTTTGTCAGAGTTAGTTAATTACTGTTGCGTTATATGACATTTTAGATGAGACTTGTCTGTCTAACCTTGTAACAACTGTTGAGTGGTGGAAGGCTCTGCGCTTAATCAAGGGCAAGTTTGGAGCAATAAGCTCCTGTTTGATCTTTGCTGTGATCCGACTGTTTGTTGTGTGGTGGTGTTGGTTTTTTTGGGTTTTTTTTGGTTCGTTTTTTGTTTTGTTTTGCTTCTGTTGTTATTGGTTGTTGGGATTTTTTGCCTCCCCCTTTTTTTTCCGAGAGAGAGAAAGAAAGAAAAGTGCAGCAAGTAGCTTCTGATCTTCTTTTAGCTGAGAGTTATATCAAGGGCTTATGCTTGTTTAATAGAAAGTCACACTAGGCATCCACATCTTGAAAACTACAACTGCTGTAGATACATTCTGGCTTCAGGTGGTCTTTTCAAGGTCCAGGGCAATCCTTCCCTTCACCACATATCCTCAGCTTTGCAAAGTGCTTCTGAAAAGACTTTTTATCTTCCATTATTATTTTGTCAGAGGGTGATATATTCTCAGATTTTCAAAATCTGTTTTTCTGTTCTTTTCTTCCGCTTCAGACATGTTCAGCTCTGATGTTCCTTCTTCCATGCATACTGAAGGGAGATTGTGATATCTCACTAGCCCAAAATCAGAAAAATAAATTTATTGCTGTCGTATGAGAGAATCTCTGTTAGACTATTCTGACTCTGTATTTTCTTCTGCTTCCAAACGCGAAGGGTTAATGTTGGTTTAGACTTAACCAGCTTTTGCTAACAATCTGGCATAGGCTTGCTGATGAAATACACAGTGAGAATTGCCTTTGTCAGTCTTTGAGACTGATGTCCTTGTGCGTGAAAGGGAGGAAAAGCATTGAAAAAGCCACGGGGAAGAAAAATGATAAATAAAGACAAGTACTTGAAAATTTTCTGTGAAGGAGAAAAGAAAAATCTGTTGTTGTGCCTGTGATGAGAAGGTGAAGAAGTAATGACTTAAATAGCTCTGGGGAACTATCCAACAAAGCGGCACCTGAGCTGGTCATGGCGCAGGCCCATCCATCACGAGGGGCCCTTAAAACAGATCAGACAAACATGTTGGGAACAGGCCCTGCCCCTGGTCTACGGCTTCGGATCTTGTTTTCCCTGTAATACTGTAATTCCCGGGAAAGGCAGGTGTAGCTGTAAGAGAAAGTGAACAAGAAATGTAAGGGAGCAGTGCTTTCAGTATCGTGTAGAATAAGAGACTTCAGTAAAACAAGTGGATAAAGCCTATAAAATTTGTTAAACTCTGCATTCCTCCACTTGTGTTATTGGAAGAGTTGTTTCTCTATGGAGATTTTTTTCAGTATCTAAATGATGTGTCAGGGTGACTGTGTTGCATAGAGGTAATTGAACCTGGTGCATAAGACATGTACTGGGATGCGTTCGTTTCTTCTCACCGTGATCTTTGGGCACCAAACTGGATTGCAAGGAGAACCCACATTGCACATGTTGAGGTCTTTTTGCTGCACCACGAAGAGCACAGGTCTGCTGCAAGCTCTGGTCAGTGTAGAGGTCTGAAATGACAGCAAAGAAGCCGTGATAAAATTTGCTATAAATCCTGCCACCTCCGTAACTGGTATCTATAAAACTTACAAAAAATATGTTTGGCTCAGAAATTTGAAACCAGTTGCATGTCATCCAGGCCGGTAAACTGGAGAAGGCCAAGCGATCTGTGTTTTGGGAGTGCCGAAGACCACAGGAGTACGCTGAGCTTGAGGGCAGGGTAGTTCTCCACAGCTCCTCTGGCTTTTTGCCTCAGTGTGGAAGTGGACCCAACCCAGGCAGTTTATGGGACTTCTCGCAAAGCGAAGGCTGTAGCACCAAGGCAAATATTTGTGTGTTCTAGAGAGGAAATGCACTTCTCTAAGGCACAAACATCCCAAGGTTCTCTAGATCATAACACCTGTATGCAGTTATTTTATCTCCGGGCTCATCGGGATTTAGGAGCAGAGCCATATCTTAAAGGAGCTGTCACAGCAATCCTTGTTTGCCTCCAAGGTGTCTCCTGAAGTGCTTCTGCAGGTAATCAATCAACTAATAAAATACACTCTTTGACAGTAGGTGGAATTTGGAAATTAATTTGCACCCCTTAAATGAGGCTTCTAAAACTATAATTATCATGAAAGGAAGAAACGAGCTGTGTCAGGTGTATAAATGATTTATTTTTCAAGAATAAACTGTCACCAAAGTGGCACTTCAGCTTGCAGCGTCTACGCTGCATTTCTTTTAAGTGAATTAAGCAATGACATTTGCCTCCCCTCCTGTATTTGCAGGTCCTGGGGCAAATCTTCAGTTATTTGTGAAGTGATTGGTACAAAAGTGACCTGCGACAAAATTATAGCTGCCTTTTCCATGTTCTCTTTCTCTAATGTGTGATCACTCCTTGTTGCCACATCACTCCTTGCTCAATGTCTTATCCCCAGAAGATCCTGTGGTCTCCCCAGAGGATGCTACAGACTTGTGCAGCCCAGTTGGCCATTCAGATTTCTCATGAACTCTCCAAATGGTGGATTTTATGAATGGGATGTTGATAGCATCAGAAGATAGAAAAGGGAGGAAGTTTTAACTAGTTCGGTGTCTGGACTGTGTATGGCAAGGGGAAATCCAAAACACCAGATTCTCTCCTCCTTTTTTTTTTTTTTTTTTAAAGAGCCTCAGAGATCTGTTTTTGAAGGTTATGAAAAGGCGTTTTTTGTTTTCCTTTGGAAAAATCCAGAGAAATATGAGAATTGTGAAATTTTAATGGTGAATCATTTCCAAAAATATTTACCTTCAAAATCGAGCAAATACTCTGCCAAAAATGTGTCACTGAAGCATCTGACCTGTGTACCAGAGCATCCAAAACTTATTTCAGCTGTATAGGTAAAGGGGACATGCAGCCTTCACTGTGAAATTGCCGCTAATGACCCTTCTAGTTGCTACATCTGAAATGTATTTGTTGCTGATGTGTAATTTGCTGGCTTCAAAGTGCGTGTGGTGTGCTGATATACTATATGTAGTTTGTGTGACATGGAAGAAAATTGTCTCATTATTGCGTATTAATCTTGCATTATTGGTGCATTAATTTCAGAGAAAGCCCAAGAGGATTTCTATTCATTTGTGTCAGACTGACTGCCCTAATGCACTGTTCCTGAGAAGGGCTGTGGCTGATTATTTCCCCTGTATTTGGTTGCCTGAAGTTAAGTTGACTTGAAAAACGGATGTGGATGCTCAGCACCACTGACTTGATTCAAAAGTCTTTTGCACCCAGTGAGAAGATTTCTTGAGTTAAAGCCCCTTGAGAAAAAAACAGAGTGTGAGTGAAATAGATTACAGTGCCCTTTATCTATATTAGTAATGCTGTCTCCTACACCAGAACTGGCTTTCACTGTGAAGCGTCACAAACAAAATAGGCTGCCATTCAAAAAAAATGGCTTGTGAGCCAAATATACTTGTGATTCTTACTTTTCACTTAGGAGTGTAGGCTGGAATAATGCTATGCAAAATCCTTTCAATATCAACTAATACCTTTCTTCTCCTTCCTCCTCCAACACCACAAAGTATTTTTACTGGATTGCAAAATTTTTTGGAAGTGTACGCAAGATATTTTTCATAATAACCGAGTGGCAAAAATTAAACACTCTGGAATGCAGCTGAAGGGACAGCCCAACTACCCTGAGCATGTCGTGGTTTGCTTGAAATATGGTTGCCCTTTACAGGCACTCAATTCATCTTGAGGCCAATTTTAACAGTGCACAGTGCAGAAATGACTAACTGTTATGACATGCCCTGAACCAGCTCCAGTTCAGCTTGTGTAAATTCTACATGTGGGGTGCTTTTGGAGCTGACAGGTGGAATTTTATTGTGATGGTATTTAACTATTCCACCACAGTAAAGGCTTTTGTCATTTATCTTACTGAGTTGCTACGTGATGCAAAGTAAAGGCATGAGTTCTTTTTACTTTTTTCTATCAGCACATCTTGTGAAGTTTGTTGTTCAAGGTCTGGAAACATGGATAGGAGGATCTTCCCAGTGTTCAGCTATGCTTTCCAAATGGGTACTTACCAGTTGGTCTGTGGGTACAGGGCATCAGATTGAGGTCTTTTTCTGGGATGGCTGCTGCTGGGTGCACCGTGATGGTGGTGGTGGAAATAGCTCATCCTTGGTTTAAGCCTGAGAGTGAAGTCAGGCTTAGGCCATGCTCGGAGATTCTTTTCTGGCTACGCAGCCAGCTGAAGAGCTTACGGCCCCTGTTACCACTCACCATCTTTAACCTGGCTCATTTGGCATGAAGTGGGGATGGAGCAGTTACCCGAGGAGCCAGACAAGAGCTGGGGAGGGATGGGGACAGTCAGGTGTGTCACAGGTTGTGATAAGCACTTGAGAACAGGGCGAAAGTGGTAACCCCTCCATCTCCACGGCTGCAGCTGGAGGGGAGTGCAAGCAGAGTAGAAGCAGAGCTTATTCTGTCTCACATTCTCTTTCTCTGTCTACTGGAAATTTTCCTCCAGCATAACAGGCTGTTTTCACCATGTCTGTCAGCATTTCAGCACACGTTTGGGAACCTCCTTTCCACCTCAGGTTAGTCCTAGGTCTCAGACACTGATAATATTCACTGCAGGACTTGCAAACAAAGTCAGGTCATTTAGTGGCATCATGTTAACTGAGCTTTTAAAATTCTACGTGTGGATGCAGAGTCAGCACACTGTTCTGCAGGTTTCTTAACACTTTTCATGATCCCGAAGACCACTGCCAGCATTTGTTGTTACTATTTAAGAAAAAAAAAAAAAGGTGTTAATGATGTTGTATTTTTTGATTGAAAGCCCTAGTTGATTTTTGCTCTTGTATGACTTCTGCAGATTTTGGTTGCTTTGTCTGAAATGATCTATTAGTACTTGCTCTGAGATAAAAATTGTGTTTTAAGTGAAGAAAGCATTCTGGCACAAATTAGAAAATCCCAAGGAAGATAAATGAAAAATGTAATTAAAATGCCTTGAGGTTGAAACATTATGGGAATTGTAATGCATAGCTTGCTAATCTCATTAGAAGAAAATACTGGTTTAAGTCACCTGGATATATTATATGTTGCTAACACCAGTCTGTTCCTTTTCAGCCCAAAAGGTTATGAACGTTACACTGGACAAGGCGTTTGCTTTGAGATCATTCTTTGTATGAGGTGATCGCATTGCTTTCTTTCCTTTTCTGTTTGATTCTTAACTTGCTTGTTAATTTTTCTTTACAGCACTGCCTGTTGCCCAGTTCTTTGAGTCCAGCTATGTGCAATGCAACCTCAGGGACACCACGTCTTAGATCAGGATCAGTAGTTGTTTTTCTTCAGATGCTGCCTCGCAATTTTGATGAACTAATTTGGGCAGATACACCTCAGTCTCAGGGTGAAAGGAGCATCATGTGTGCTTTACAGGGCCTATGGGTGGCACCCAGAATAAGGCATCCAGTTGCTGCAGGAACAGAAGCAGTTCTGTAGACCTACGTAAGGGGAGGTGTCTCAAGAAGGTACTCAAATACTTCTGAAATGGTAAAACTTCTGGAGATTCCTCATGGTTAGGGAATGTCTGGGTATTTCCCCAACTAACATTTTTGTCTTTGATTTTCTTTCCTCTCAAGTAATGACTGTTAGCATGAAAGTTATTTCAGTGCTGATTTTCTGTTTCCCAGCTGGAAAACGATTAGGAAGACTGTGGTTCAAACCATATATTTGTGAATACCATCTACTGCTGTGCATCACAGCCAAGAGTTCATACCAGGCAACACGACTCAAGCTATTGCACTTGTGGGTTTTATGAATCTACCTATGACAGCACGGAATCGGCAAATCTGCTGCTTGGCTGTGATGGGCATTTAACATGGTTGCAAAACCTATGAGGAAAAGAAATCATCTCATTGGAATCTTCTGGATGTGAAATGGCCTTTAAATGGATTAAAGCTGTGAGGGCAGCATTTCTCATCCCTTTCCCTCTAGAGGCCACGCTGCAGTGGGTGTGCAATTTGGCTTTCTCCTTTTGGTGTCAATGGTTTCCACAGAAGGACGTTTCTTAAAGGGACCATCAGTGCAACAGATGCTGTGCTCAGACCTGCTGCATGAGAGAGGAACGTGCTGGAAATGGTAGGATTTGATCCCGTCGTGGGCCCTGGCAGTTGCATTGACTGCTTGGGTTTTTCTGCTGCTAGTTGTGATGCTAAAATCTCTTGGTGGAGCTGCAGTTGTGTTGTTACCTTGGCTTATCCTCTGTTGGCTATTTGGGGTCGCTTTGAGTTCTTTATCGTATATATAAAGTAACCCACAGAAAAGTTTAGACTATTTTCTTTGGCTTTTCTCTTCATTCACCACGTTAGTTGCAGCACCAAATTAGCAGAAAACTTTGTTTAGGCGTCAGTTCAACACAACACTTTGGCTCAGCTCCAACTCTGGGAGAGCTTTAAGATTAATGGGAAGTTGGGAGCGTAAAGAAGAGTATAGAGTCTGAAAACTTGTTTGGGTCTGGTCTTTAATGTTTTTAAAGCACAATCTTGTTCCTATTCAGCAGCAGTGAAAGTTAAGCATGTTCTTAAGTCCTTAGCCAAGCATGGAGGGGATGATTTATATTGCTAAAGTGGAAACTTAATAGTGTCTACTTCTCTGATCACAGCTTTAACCAGGATTTCATAGAACAAGAGTTAGCTGGTGCTCTGGAGTTCAGTTCCCATCAAGAATAGCCCAAACCTATAGCTGGCTGGGATGTGTGGACAGCCCTGCAGGGTGAGCAAATGAAGAAAATAAGGGTTTGTGTGTGTCTGAGATGTTCTAGTTGTTTAGTTCTTGCCCACCAAAGCACCCTTGTTCCTCTGGAACCTGTTCCCATGCTCTTGTAGTTTGGTGCACTTTCCTCATGTCCAGGCTGAGTAAACGGAGTGTGGGAAGTTGTTTTGGTTTAGCTTTGTGGTTTAATATTGTGGTTAGGTGGACGGAAATGTGGCTGTATAAAGACATGCAAATTAATTCAAAGGCTTATGGTGAAAGCATCTTCTCCTTAAATGGGTTAAAACAAATCGTTGGAGAGTAATGGCTTTTATTTCCACAGTTTTTACAATGGTGGTGCTGTTGTGCAAGCAGGGTTAAACTCCTTTGAGGAAACTCTAAAGAGGTTCTTGAAAGCGAACCCTTCCCGCTCTCTGCACGCAGCCAGCCGCCCCTGAAGTTTTTTCCCAGCTCGCTGACAGGCAGGAAGGTGGGGGCTGCAGGCAGCGAGACGGCTTTTGGCTTTCCCAGGGGCTCGATTGCTGCGGACGAGCCGGCAAGCCCACACCTGGGAGGGCAGCGGGTCCCAGGTGGCCCTGCAGTGTCCAGCCCGACATCCTACAGCTGCTGCCTTGGGGGGGAAAGAAACGCTCCATTAGGAGCAGAGCAGCTCTCCAGCTGCGTACGCAGGGAGGTCTGAGGGGTCCAGGGGGCTTCCTGTTTAAATAGTTAAAGGGTCTGCAGAATTGGTTAAACTGTCAAAAAAAAAAAAATAGACGGGTAAAAAAATAATAAAGGAACCATCCTTCCTGTATCTGTACGTGCGTTGTCTAACTGTTCATTTGGGTTCAATCAAATGTTTGTTGTGATTTTTCAAATCACTTTAATGGGGTTTAGATTATGCCTTTTGTAATGTAGAATCAGATTAAAGTTTGTGGAACTGTAGCTGCCGTTCAGGAAAGCTCATGCTTTAATACATAAAAGCTAAGAGAGAGGATCATCATAAGCTATTATGTCCCCTGATGTAACATAGCTGTTTCACTCAGTGACTTCTGCAAAACCCTGTCTTGTGGTTGGGCTAAAGCAACACAACTGTTTATTAAAAAATAAAAAAGGTAGGTGAGGGAGAGAAAATAGTGCAGTCTTAGTTCAGGCACACAAGATAGACTATTCAGTACAGGACTTCAGGACACATGTAACTGCTTCTCTGTAAAGAGATGGGAAATTGGACATGTGTTTTAGTGCTTTGCAGAGCCAACTCCTGTTCAGCCAACGCTGACAGAGGACACTCGCGGCAAACTCTTCAAAGGAGGCTGTGAAGATCAGTCCTTTAACTCCACCTCTACTGACCTGGCCATCAGGCTGCTGTGTGACAGCCACTCACCCCGGCCCACCCAGCCGTCCCCGGGGCTTTCCCTGAGCGCTGTTTCATTGACACCCATTGGGACTGAGAACCTTGCAGGACAAGGCTATTTCTTCTTTTACTGCACTGTGCAATGCAGCTATGACTGCTCCTAAATAGTTGCAAATAGCAGTCACAGAAGAAAGCTTAGCAGTGCCCCGTTTTGTGAGTTAGTCACAAAATTTTGGATGTGTATGCACATAAGTGTGTATACATGTGTGTAAGATAAGTAAAATATCTTTACATGAATAGCATTTACTAAATTTGACAATTATCTGCATTTTTTCTCTCTGCCACATGATGGAGATAATGGTGTAAGATATATAAACAGTGCTGCATGGATCATGCAGTTCAAAGAAAGAAGTTTCAACTTGGTGGTTTATAGTAGTTCTTCCATTAATGTTTGTTTTGCACTGGTCTCGATGGAGTAGTTTTCTTATAGTATCCGTGGCGTGTTCTGTTTAAAGCAGCATTTGGTTACTTGTCTTGTTCTACATTTTTGGTGTGGTTTTGGTGGTTGTTTGTTTGTTTTAATTTTTACAGAAGGCAAATGCACAGCAATACCCTTAACAAATAATCAGGGCTATTGATGCAGCAGAACACCAAAGTTCATATTTGGTAGGACATTCAAAAGAATTTGCTTAGCTTGCATTAACTTTATTGAGACTTTGTTGTACTTAAATGTACACAGTTTGGGGTCAAATACTAGTAGGTCTGTTGTGTCCACTTCTGCAAAACCAGCAAATTTGCCACAGTTCCTGCTTAAGAAGTGGAAAAGGTCACATCTTGGATCCTGCTCTCACCGTGAGTGTGAGTCTGTGCATCCTGGGAAGGACACCGTGGCATTTGAATTAGTCGATCCTTCTGCGCTAGAACCCTTTCATCCGCCCTTTCCTGTCTTCTCCTTGAGCACAGGTCCCGATCCAAAAACTGTCAAAGACGTGTGCAAAATTCCCAGTGATTTCAATGAACCTTGGATCAGGCCCATATGCAAAAGCAAAGATGGATTTTCCCCTGGAATTTTTTTTAGTGACATTCAGAAATCTCCTGGAGAGAGATGTATTTATTTTTTATGGTGAGAGCTGCTGTGTTATGTTTGTAATCATAATGTAGGAACAAGACATTTATAACAAAACTGCTATAGGCTGAGATACATCCAGGAAGCAAGAATCACGTGTTTCTTTCCAGTCTGTTAACTTTTTGTGGCTGTTACTCTGAGGATGCAAATTCCTGTGCTGATGTCAGTGCAATTACACCTGCACTGTTGTCAAGTTTCTTTGATTGAATATTTGCTGGATGAAGCAACTCTCACTCTCTCCACAGATCCACCTGCCTTGTGAATCAAACATGCTGCTTGTTTAATTCCTCGTACTCGGGTCCTTTTATCTTGTGCAAAATGCTTATTTGAGGAATTTTTCAACTTCTGTGATACTGCAAATCTGTCAGTCCAGTGTCTACCTAGAATTTTTTTTTTTTTTTGCTTCAATTAGGTTTGCATATGTTTGTACTTGGAGGATCTCAACCGATAGTTGCCTTTCATAAGGCATTGTTGTAATTACATTAAAAATGTTACTTGTATGTAAAATGTACATTACAAATGCAGCACATAACCACGTGTGTGTGCGCACCCACGTATTGCTGTAATAGCTTCTCCAAATGTTAGGGTTTTTCCTCAGAAGACTTCTTCCAGAAATGCTCCATGCTCCAGGGTTCTGCTCCTATGTTTTTTTCATGAGAACAAAGATTAGTCCTTCATGGTCCTAAACTCAATGCATGTGCATGACTTAAAGGCATTACCTACCAATAAATAGGAGATTAGCTGCGGCTTGTGTATTTCCTGATCAGTTCAGGTTTTTTCAGATGGCTCGTTGTTATCCCGTTTCCTTTAACGATGGGACACTTTAATGAGTTTGCCATCTGACATACATCTGTTTCCTGTTAAACAATACCTTCATTCTTCTAGAGCTGCTAAACTCATCTTTTATCCTACCAGATTTTTATCTGCACCCTGAAAGCAGCATGTACAAATCCATGTCAGCATATTCATTTTCTTGTTGAGGATTTTTCTGATATGTTGTTTTTGAGAAGGAATAGCAAAACGGGCATCTCCTTTAGTGCTTGTTTGTTGGAAAATGGGAGAACATGGATGTTATTTTTCTAATAAGGAGCCAGTCAGTCCAGCTACTGTTTGAAGTCTAATAAGATTGACTTCTGTGGCTAACACTATGCATTTTCTAATAGTTATTTTGTCCTCTCAGCAAAGTAAGGGGCTGGTGCAAAAGGCAGAGCTTTTCAAAGCTGTTAATATTGTTTCTTTGAGAAAAGAGCCTTCAATAGCTCAATGATGGTCTGTCTCATACAAAGTTAGGGCTCTGTGATCTTCAGACTCTTAAATCAATCCAGCCTGCATTGAGTTTGTGCATCTGCCTCAGTGCTTCTCTTCTCCCCATGTTTTGGGAACATGCACTCATGCTGGATCTGTGCCTGGGTCTTTCACCTCTACTAGTCAACATTGCCCCTCCAGAAACTCTTTTTTGGTATCATAAAAGCTGTTTCTAGCGGAGGAAAAACTGGATAGAATTTTCCATGCATCATACAATCTATTTATTTGTCTCTACATAATGCCCATTATATGTTAATTTTATAACAAGTGCGTGGTGCCGTTTAAAAAAAAGTGCTGTTGTATGTGAAGTTCTGCCACACAGGTCCAAAGAACAACTGTTAGAATGGTTTGTAACCAAATGAAGCAACCCTGTGGGGCACATAATGTTTTGTCTCAGAAAAGAATTTACTTCCAAACATTGGCATATGGTAGGTGACAAGTGGAAATGCTTTGGATTTAGAGCTGGGGAAACAGAGGAAGCACAGTGCAAATATTTATTTGAGGGCTACTGAATGCTTGAATCAGAATAATGATTATAATTAAGGAATTTTGTATTTCTTCCCATTTATAACTTGCAGTTCTCCCAGCTTGCACAGGGTTAGTGCTATTTGCTTGAAAATGAGGGAATTGCTGATTACCTCAGGTGGCTGCTGGTGCATGATCTGAACCTTTTGTTTTAATGATACTCTTGGCACTGTTGAGACCTGTGTTTCTACCACCCTAAATGTCGTTTCTCTGCCTCTGGCAGTGCTGCAGAGCCATGGGTTCAACTCTGAAGAGCTGTGAAAAGTTGTTTGTTTCAAATGCAACTTGATAGTTTTACCATTGATGGCCCCGCTTCCCATGGGGTTCCACCTCTTTGGCTTCGTGTGGTCTTATAGGAAGGTGCTGTATGTGAACTTGGTCTTTTACTGTGTCCCTTATGGAATAGAGCCAAGAGAAGATCTTCTCTGGACATTGATAACCCAATGCTGTCATACTTGCCTGAAGGGTTTTGTTTCTAATTGCATCAGTGTTTATTAACAAAGCCCTCCATCATTTATTTAACATATAAACATGTCCATTCTTTCACCACGCTCACACCTTTCATCTCTCGGAGCTGCAGGAACATGGCTGATGGCTTTGACAGTCATTCATGTTAAGATTACAAATTACCTTCGTTGGGTTCCTTGTGGAGTCTGCAATTTGTCAAGGATGATCAGGAAGGCAGTATTAATTGAAGCTTTGCAAGAAAATAAGTCTGCTTTGTCAGCTTTGGGGTATACCATGGATGATGGCTCTGCCGAGCTCCTCTACACCTTCACCTTTAGTATTGTGGAAAGCTACAGGTCTTCATAATGGTGTCTGCTGTGACCTCTGACAGGGCTGGGGGGGAAACTTACCTTATTTCATCCTGTTTTATCGAATCACATCATGGGGGAAGTATATTTATAGCTGGAACATCAGTTTATCATAATCCAGATGTATTGGGCAAGCATGTGAAGAATTTTAGGAGGACAAGACACTGAACCAGCTTTACTATGATTATTAATGTAAATGTTTTAGTGTTAACTCCAGTGGGCAGACAGGGTTGTTTTATTCTATTGTAGTTTGAACCTATTTGAAAAGAACCATCTTTTATAAAGAAGCCGTTTAAAAAAAAAAAAAGGAAATGTAAAAAGAACTTAGATAAAGGGAAGATTGCTGTCCTGAAATGTGAGGTTTATGTATTCTTGGAAACCAGTATATTTTTTTGATACTCAGAAATGGGTTATTAGATTTTTCTTTATAATTACAATGAAGAAGGCACAGTCTGGCACCTACAGCTCAGACACCGAGGTGGAGATCTCCTTGTAAATCCAGTTTCCAGTGGTGATAGCATCTCCATGAGCCTCGTCGAAGTCCGTGCAAGTGACAAGTGAGGTGCAAGTTTGAGAGCTGCTCTGTGACAGCTGCGGTACGTTCTCCCTGAAGTGAACAGGTGTTCTTGCTGGTGGCCTTTGTGATATTAGTACTGTCAAAATCCTCTTCATAACCATGGGCTTTTCTCCCCTTGCTGTTAACGTAGGGAACAGTGGAGGTGTGGGTGAGAGCAGTTTCTGGGATGGAGATACAATTTCAGGGATGTTGAGAAAGCTCTTACAAGGTGAGCCTGTCTCCTCCTCTGGCTGTTTATGCCAATCTCTCCTTCAGTATTTACTGTAATGTTTGTAAAAACAGATAGCTTTTCTGGAGAGCAAAGCCTGCTGAACTGGAGACAGGGAAAACCTGAATAAACAAACATGTGCCACAGATTAGTTAAGAACATCTGTAGGTTTTATATTGTTTTGAGAACACATACCACATGGTTTTTCATTTCTTATGCTTTTCTAGTTTCTCCCTTTCTTTCTGTCTCTCTCTTTTCTTCTTTTTAAATATATTGCTAATAAAGGTTGGAAGTAGAAAGCACAGCTGGACTATGCATGACATGCCACTGTTTAATTTCTAGCTCGGAGGATGAGAAGAAGAGTAGTTTTATTGTATCCTAGAAGAGAATAAAGCCACATGCAAATTCCAGCCATGGACATCTGTTTCCTCTTTGTGTGAAAGAATTCTCATATTTGGAAGGGAATCCCAGTTCTGAAGGGACTGATGAGGGTTGGGGGGAGGAGGAGGTTGGTTTTTGGTTTTTTTTTTCTTGTGGTTCTTCTCCCTCCTTCTTTGCCATTTCTTCAGCATGCTCTCCTTGCTCCCTGGCTGCTGTGTTTCCTTTTGGACAATGTCAGTTTGCAATTTAGCACCAGATATTGAATGTGTGAATTTTGAGTTACTTTAGAATGTTGTGTTGTAGTTACAAAGAGTTATTATTAAACTCCTCCTTAAATTTCTTTAATTAAACAATATTTGGTGGGAGGACTTTTGCTCTGTTGTCAATCTTCAGTACTTGCAGATTGGTATTTTTTTTAGAAGTGGAGAAGTGTGTATCTGTTGCCCTGGCTGTGAAGTGCAACTATTTCTAGAAGTAACTTATTAAAAATAATGTTTTTAAATCCATCTGTGTCAGGAAAATTAAGTAGATCTGTAGAAACAAGAATCTGCAACGTTCATTTCATTAAGTTAGGCATCAGGTGCTAAGGACTACAGTGACCAGAGTAAATGATAATTTCACTGACCTATAAAACATTTTAGAATAATGATTTACAGCTGTATGGGGGCTTCAAACTTTTTTGTGTGTGTATGTAGGAGTTGACTCTGTTGAACAAACAGCACAGTTATATAACATTGGGCCAGACATGAGAGCTGGTATTCTCTGTCTATTTTATATTAACGTCAAATGAGAGGTTGGTGGAGCTCGCCAGGGTTTCATATTTGCTGGCAGAAAGTCACCCACATGTGTGGACCACATTTTTATTGTTGCCTCAGCCTATTTCAGGCATAAATATTGCTGCCTGGCAGGATGTGATTCTGTTCATTGCTGAAGAGCTTTTCTTCTAAAAAGCAAAATATGAAAAGGAATGAAATGCTGTAAATGTGCAAATTAAGAAGTATCCCCAGACTCCGAGATTTTGTCACGTCTGTCGTGGTAGAGGAATAAAGAGCAGTAAGCCATCTAAAGGCTTTTTCATTGTTGAGCGAGTTACCCTTGCACAGCTATTTCTTTTTGCATATATTAATCCTGCTTTTGGGTGTGGGCTGTTTAGTCTGATCTCTTAGGGAACAAGCCTTGTGCACACAGGGTATTGCGCACACAGGCGCACAGCGGCCTGTGCAGCCCTGCGGCGTGTTGGCCGCGGAAATGTGGCAGAAAGGCAGAGGCTGCAAAGAGAAATAGAAGTTCCTATAAGTTTCTTGAAGATATGAGTGTGAGGAGAGAATAAAGATGATGAAGGGGTTTGAGGAAAGGCTTGCAATAGGAACGGAACTTTCAACAGAGGCTGTGGAATAGATGTCGAGAGGAAATGTGATAGAGGTCCCTGTTGTGGGAAGATCGCTGAAACCGGCTTGGAAATTATTTGGCTTCAGAGAATCTGATGACAAACCCCAAATCCGCAGGAAGCCAGACTCCCTTTCATTCCAGTGCCCATGAAATTGCCTGTGTGGCTTTTGTTTTAAAGTCAGGATGTTGTCAAATAGGCTCCGATAGATGACTGTAAGAAATGGAGGACACCTCTTGCTAGGATCTTCTTGGTGCAAGCCAAGGTGCTGCTCTGCTTGTTTTTGTTGGTGGTGCTTCCTAGTTTGTTTTTTCACAAGTTTCCAAACCCTATTGAAGTGTGACTTAGGAATGTTTGGGCCCTTATCCTGCAGGCATCTTAGAGAGCAGGTTGCCCAGTGGCTGTGCCGGTCCCACTGACGTACATCCCAAATCTTCCCGGCTGTTTTGGAAGCCTGCGTGTCGCAGCATCTCGTGGGGCACACGGGGAAAAGTGAAGCCGATAATCCTCATGCAGTTCTGGTCCCCGCTGAGCAGGACACGGAAAGCAAACATCACTACCCCTGAAAATCAAACAGCAGTCACGAACAAATTTCCTCCTTGACTGAAATGCTTCTAGCTAGGAGATAAAAAAGGGTTTATGCCAAAAGCTTCCCTTGTTGTCTTATTAACAGCTGCATAACTTTAACACTCATTCAGGCGTAAAAAAAGCAAAACTTGGAGACTATTTGAAAGCTTGTTTTGTTTGGTGTACAGCTGGATACAGAGTGTTTCCTCTTCTCTCTTTTCACAAATGCGAAGCAAATGTAGTAGGTATTGTTGGAATTTTTTTCTATTTTTTGGTCTAGATAATAGAAGATTATGTTGCTTTTCATTTTACATTGTAAAGAAATCATGCCATTTAACTCCAATTCAACAATGATGCAGCAGTATGCGGAGATATATATATCTTCTTGTAAATATATTACCACACATTACTGTCAAATAGCTGGACTTTTTCACCCAGTATTAAAAACGAAATTTAATTGCTACACTAGAGTTTCAAGGGCCTGATAAATAAGAGCTATGTCTGACCTTTATTGTGGGGCTCTGAGATGCCACCAGGGATATTGCTCATTGTTCAAGATGACAAACTTCCTCTGAGATTTCAGTTTGTCAGCTCAATGTACAGCAGTGACATTGATTTCTTCTCACTGCCATTTCCTGCCTGAATAGATAACAAATTTTCTGTGGCAGGTGTCTGTCAAGCTTAGTTTTGCCTGGCAGATTAACTTAATAGACTCATTTATTAATCATTAGTTGCAACACAGTGAAGCAGACAATACTCTTTAACTCTTGTGATGTTGAATGGATGTACCATTTCAGATTCCTTTGTGTAGCTTGAATTTGGATTTAACAAGCTGTTCATATCTCTGTAGTGAATGTTTTTAACCTGAAATCACTCATGTTACAAAGAACATTTTGAGCATGTACTACTTTTCATGGCAAAAGCTGCGTAAGTGCTTTCTGAGACTAATAAAGTGATGCATAAACTACAAAGTTAGCCTACATAAGGGGGAAACTGATCTGACATGCATCGTGCTTAGGGAAGGAAGATAAAAGTAGAAGAAAATAAATACGCGGAAGACGATTTGAAACTGGGGCTGGCTGGCTGAGGTGGAGGAAAGAACTGCAGAAGCATTTAGGAAGGGGCAAAGCAGACCTGCAGATACAGCTGTAGGGCAACTCTGGCACAGGCTGCTCTTTTCCTAGGGAATCCTTCTTCCAAGATATCTTGAGATAGATACCTAGGCTGGAGATAGCAAAAGCAGGATTGATACCTGAGGTGGATATTGGCTTTTCAGAGTGGTGAAGGAAGAGGAAGAGCCAGAAGAACTTAGTGCAGAGATTGGAGGAGGACAGAACTGTAAGGGAAGGCAAACGTGGAATGTGATGTGTCTTGTTGCAAAGAATCACTCTGTTCATGGTGAAAACTGACTTACTCCATGTGTTAGCCCTGCACAGCCTGCAGAGCTGATGGAGATGTATGTTTGCTTTTTCCCCCATGTGTTAAGAGAGTTGGTCACGAGGTATTTATCAGGGCAAAATCTGTAAAGGAGCTGGAATTGCACAGGCACTGCTGGGGACACATGGCAGCAGGAATGAGCCTAGACAGAGATACGGGCTGTTGCTGGACAGAAGAACTTTTTGTTGTAGGTGATGAGAAAAGAACCACCAAGCATCTCCCTTGGATTTTGCTTGGGTTGTGGTAGCTTTTCACAACCTGCTTTAGTTCTCTGGGGAGATTGTTAATGTGAGATCACTGGGAGATGTTCAGGAAAGGTTTTTCTCTGCATCTGATGCCCAAACTGCAAAGCCCTGGTTGCAGCACAACTGTTTTCTGCTCAGTATTTGTGAGAGTGTGTATTGCTGAAGATTTTTTTTTTTTTTGCCAGGCCTCAGGAGTGTCTCCTGAACCATCCTTGTGGCTTTCTTGGCTGAGCATCAAACCAAGCGTGTCCCTGCACTAGATCATACTGCTTATTGCTCTTCTAGGCCACCCTGGTAACGATACATTAACCTCTCAGCAGGGAATGTGATAAACAAAGTGAAACCAGTCATTGAATGGCAGCATACATAAAGTGTCCTTAAAGATTTGTAAATGTAATAAGCTGCAGTTTGCTGAGTGAACAATAACTGTTCCTAATTTAGTCAGTCAAGGAATGTGCCAACCTAATTTGCTTTTGTAACATTATGTTGTGTTGTTTTTTTTTTTCTTTTCCCACCTCTCCAGATTCCTTTCTCTCTGGTACAATTTCCTCTCTGGGAGTCCTTAAAGGTAAGTCCCCTTTAATGATAGAAATATGTTATACATTTTGCATAGGCTATCCATGGTAACTTATCTAACTTGGTTATCACAATTACGGTTGCATCCAAGAATCAGTATGTATGTACCGGCCTACCTGTGCATGTGAAGATCATTTGCCTGAATATCTGAAAAAAAACAGGGAACATCTAACCATTGATATGTGGCATGAAGTCTAAATTTTACTCCCCAGCATGCCAGAAATCATCTGCGACCCTAGCTATTTTTACTGATTAAGGTGGGAACCATCTTGTGTTGTGGCTCTTTGTTAATTTTATTTTAATTTTTTTTAGCACTTCAGTCCTCGAGGTAAGAGGCAATTGCAAATGATACAGAGAAAACTGATTTAGCCTGGGTTTATAGGCAGGGAGAGACTCTCAGTGCATCACTGGCAAGCTATTTTGATTGGCAGTGTATGCGCTGTTTCAAAGGTCATTTAAAGAAGGTGTCAACTGGATGATCTTCTAATAGTGCAGTCTTTAGAATGATGTGTTGTTCTCCCACTAGCTGGTTGCTTTGTTTATCATGGGCAGAGTCAGCGTCTAGATTTTTGAGCACAGAGTTGGATGTGAAGTCATGTAATTTCGCTGTCTCTCTGCTTTTTCCTTTAACTCACAGCAAAAGATTACAGAAAGGTCAGGGTTTTCTCAGGTGCTTTGAGATCCTGACTTGAAAGCACAGAAAATTATTGCAGAGCATTAAAACATTGTAGCAAAAATATAATATTTATAAGAGAGGAGCTAGAGAGAGAATAATTTTCTTCTTCTTAAGGGTGCTGGACTTCTGAGAAAGCTTGGCACTGAGACCCCAACTGGGCAGAGGTACTGGGAAGGGTGGGAACCAGTGGTGATCTTCCTTGCTCCTTGCTGCTTCTCTTGAGGGAAGAGGGCTTATGTTCTCCTCGGTCCTTGTATGCTTGGTTGGGTCATTAGCTTGTCCCCTTGTGTGTCAGTAGCTTGGTTTGTTCTGGAGGGACAAGCCCACAGTATGAATGTTTGCCTGTAGAGCAGGGGCGTCAAACTCATTTTCACCAGGGGCCACATCAGAGTAGTTATATCTATATAGTCCTAAAATTACATTTGGCCTTTTGAAGGCAACTGCGAGGCTGGTGTGGCCCCCAGTGAAAATGAGTTTGGCACCCCTGATCCAGAGGCTTCATGGAGTCAAATATAAATGGGAGTCCCAAGGCAGGAGGAGCATGAAGAGCTTTCCCAGAACAGACCTGTGTTTTGCAGAGGATTCCATAGGAACTCCACAAGCTTGGTCTGATGTGGTGTCTGGATATCGTTCCGTTGCACAGGGCAGCTTTGGCTGCCTTATTAGGAATCTGTTTCCCTGCCAGTGTCGAGGAATGACTTTCTGTAAACTCCTGGGCAGTGATACTGGCCTGACCTGCTAATTGTTAGTGCGGCAGCCGTGTTTGGGAGCAAGAGGTGGCAGTGCTTAAAAAGTACAGCCTTCTTGCCAAAACCACATAAAACAGTAATGTTGTGTAGCTGTTTTCAGAATGTAAAGTTGTTTTAACTAATGTCCACGTAGCTGTGACAATAAAATGTATTGTTTAGATTGCGGGCTTTAAAGAAGACTGAATTCAGCTAGCTACAGGAGTGAGTCACTTAGGATGAGACACGGTGTTTAATCTAAAGAGGCCAGTGCAGATCTGAAGAGAAACAAAACTGAGTTAGTTTGTTCCATGGACCAGTTGCGATATATTCTGTGGAAGCCAGAGTAGAAAATGGCAAAAATCAGTCTTGCATACTCCAGTTGCTTTGGCTCAGGACACGGAGAGAACTTGAGCTTTGTCACATCAAAGCCAGGCAGTGAAAACAGATTACGTTTTGTTGGTCTGAATGAACCTCTTAAAAAAATTGCCCTGACAGTACAACAAAAGAGAAAAATCATTATGATCTCATCAACAGTGGCCAGTAGCATCAATAGAAGTATGATTCAGGGTAGGACTTCTCATGGGTGCATGAAGAGACAGTAATTAAGAAGAGGTAGAAGTGCAAAGGACAAGACACAAGCAGTGTGCAGCCTCAACACAGAAGAATTTACTGAAGCTGTTGGTTAGATAATGCCTGAGGGACTATTCTGCACTGTATTAATGGGATTACTTGAGAAAGTAAATGCGGGAGCAGTTGTGTATGATGTGTGTGGATCATCTCGCAAAGGAGGACAATACAAGTCCTATGGCTGTGTCATTTTTAAAACCATTAGAACAAAGTTATGTAAGCTGAGGGATGATAGACTCAGTCTTATAATTCCCCCCAAAAGCTAATCACTGTAAAAATGAGGAAAAATATCTTCCCACTGTAGAAGACGGCTCGTGAGGCACATGGAAGAAGAGTTTCCTTTTTCTTCATGTATGTGCTGGCTGCAGCCAGCAGCAGGGTATTAAGCTTAAAGAAGCCTAATAAAGGCTTGTTGTAGGCAGCAAATCAGGCGTCTCTGTATCCCATTTTCTGTGTCTGCTTTACTCCAAGCTGCTATGATTATTCTTTATGCTTTCAGCAGACTTTAGCCACATATTTACATGCACAGCTTTCTTCTGTCTGTGAATGTAGACTAATTGTCCTATATGAGAGTAAACTTGGGTATCATGCACTAAACTAAGTTAGAAGAAGATTGTACAGATTACTGAACTACAAGGTTACCTACACTGTGCGTGCTGGAAAAGGGGGTATTGCAGTAATTAGCATGGAATAGATACTGCTTGAAATAGTGGCTTTACTTCAAATTGCTCAGGTGAACACAGTTTAGAAAGAGTCAATAGACTAATTTCTTGGATCACAGTGACTCAAGAAACAACAGTAAAGAAATGATGGTGATTTTAATAAAAAACAAACAAAAACAACAGCAAAAACCCCCTCATTTTTTGGATGTAGGTAGCATCCAATGCTACATTGTACACCTAATGTCCTTTCTCTTCCCAGTTCTTAATTTTTCCATATTTCGAGTTAGGTACAGATTATTGATACACACCAAAGGGGAGAAGGAAACTGTGCTATGAGGTATCAGATATCAGGACAGAGATTGTAATTCTCTACTAGGGTGAGTTAATGTAGTGCTTCTCTGTCTTCTTAGCCTTGCAGCTAAAACAATTTTGAAGTCTTCTCAGAGTTCAGGACAAGAAGAAGCATTTCATATTTCATTGACTCCACCAGCCCTCGGAGGAGCACCATGGCTGATTAGCACTGGGGAGTCTGATCAGGTTTAGGTTCTTTTAGGTGGGGCTAGTGCTTCTGATCCCTTCTCAAAGCCAGCTGGCCTTGAAGAATGGCAGCAGAACATAGTTGTGTGCTTCCTCAGTGCCACCTGAGCACATTGCTCAGTTCAAGTTTTGGAATAACATTGTAAGATACAGCCCCCTTGTAGGCTGCCTTGGAATTTCCAGGGTGCCTCTGTAACTCGGTTTGGAAATACTGTGTATGTGTTCTTCATTGTGGGAATTTCAAATTAGAGGGCCGCATATTTGGCATGAAGTTGTTGTGGGTTCCAGGGAGCCTGGTGCAGCTCTCACTCTCACCTGCTGCCAGGGCTGTGTCGTCTCCACTTATATGACTGTAACACTGTGAGGTTCATCCCTTCTGTGTGATCTTCTATTCTGCTCTGTTCAGGCACTTTATTCAGCACTTCTAATCATCATATCTCAATACCTACCATCAGTGCATAAATTATTTATCATTTGTTTCATGTTGCATTTTAACCCATAATTTTCTCTTTTAGACTTAACAGAGAAAAAAGACAACTTCAATTTCTGCTGTGGGGATACTACAGGAATGCAGAGCATCCTTTTTTTTTTCCCCCCAACAAAACAGAGTTTAAAAAAACCCCACAAAATCAGGAGCCTCTGGTTAGGTTTGAGTCCAGAAACATCTTGTCAAAAGTGCCTGCTGCTTTTGTCTGAGTGGAAATGGTCCTCTCCCTCAGAGAACAGTGCTGTAAGATAAACCCATCTCAGGTGAAATAAGACTCAGTCCTCTTGGGTTTTATTTTTCTGCATGTTGGCTGCACTTCAGAGCTTCTGAGAGTTACTCCAACACAGCTGTACATAGAGAATGCTCTCTTTATAGACCAAATGTATTATATGTCTGGAGTAAAGGCTCTGGTAGCCAGTGAGGAGAGAAGGAACAGGCAGGACAGGAGGAAATAGTTCTCAAATGAGTAGACTTGAAAAATAAGGGGTTCTTTGGTTGGTTGGTTGTTTTTTTAAGGAGGGAAAACAAACCTACTATCCTGGGAACCTTTTGTCTTTTTCATTAGACACGTCTGATTCTGAGATGAGACACTTGGTTGTTGCTGAGACTGTATAACGTCAGGGTCCGGCTGACTTCACCCTTCAGACCGTGTGTGCCGGCAAGTCCTGCTCTTGCGCACGCAGCCTCTCTGGGAGGGCTGGCACAGACCGTGCTGCTCTGCGGGCCCAGGACCTGCAAGGAAAGATAAAAATCTTGGGCTGACCAGGCTCAAGGTGATGTCCTGGCTCTTCTGGCACTCAGTGGGGCCCAGATTTCTCTCTTTTGTCTTACTGCTGGGCGAAACCTACAGTGAGCCCATGTGTTTTTTCTTTGTCATTGGCTTTAGCAATAAGACAGGTCTCTCAGATCTGTAAGTTTTAGCAATTAACAGGTGTTTTATAAGGAGAGATATTTGGTCGGATCATCAGAGGCAACAGCTAGAGACATGGAGGTGAGATACATGGGCAGGTCCCTCTTGTGGGATTTTGTAATGGCTGTGGTGGTATGTGATAGTGGTGTAAGATGCTGAACAAGGAGAGGAATGCTTTCATGGCTTGAGAAAGAGAGAATGGTTTGAAGGAATATGCACAGGCACTTTTCCACCCTGTGAAATAAGCAGGGCATCACAGTAAAGAGAGTCCAACTATTCCTCTGTGAGGCTGAGCAGCAGCAGCAGAAGGTTGGTTGGACCAGAACAGAAGTTCTCCATGTTGTTCCTAAATAGGGCTCTGCCCACGCAATGGAGAGCAGGCATGGGATTTGGCTTACACTTCCTTCAGTCCCTTTTTTGTGTTTAGGCTCAGCTATCGCCCCAGGCACAAGGCATTTGTGTTAGGGGAACAGAGCTTGGGAAAACTCCTGGTAGACTCGACTACAGATCTACATGAAGGCATTGGACATGTACTTGTTCGCTTGGTTCTGTTAGTTTGACCTCCAGAGAGCTCAACTTCTGGGGACTGGTATAGACAGCATAATGTGTGAATAATCCTGGTTTGAGGGTGGGCTCAGCCTTGCTTGTAGCTGTCAGTGCAGACGTGCCTTTGAGACATCTCTTGAAGCGTGCTGTGCAAAGACTGCTTGGGGAGTTTCCGTGGAGGGCAAGGACTCTAATCTTGGTTGGAGCTCATTGCACCTGATTTTTAAAGTTAATAAGAATGAAAAGTTTACAGAATGCTTCTGCCCAGGCAGCTGAGGTTCTCAGCAGTAATACGTGTTTATAACTTGACCATTGAAACAATAAACCACATGCTATTTCCCTCCTAAA
The DNA here is from genome assembly GCF_036013445.1 of Caloenas nicobarica. Classification (NCBI taxonomy): domain Eukaryota; kingdom Metazoa; phylum Chordata; class Aves; order Columbiformes; family Columbidae; genus Caloenas; species Caloenas nicobarica. The sequence continues at coordinate 14,850,648 of NC_088255.1, read as the reverse complement.
ATTTACAATCAAATCTGTTGCTGTTTAACAGGGTAAGTAGAAAATAGAGGAATGTAGCCAAACTTGGCCTAAAATGGCTTTCCCTGCTCTATAGGTAGGTGACAGCTTTCCTTTTTTCCTGGAGAAGCAGTCTAGTATTTCTTTTCTGCTGTGCTCAGCTGCATATAAGAGTAAATGAAACCCAGGCCCAGCTTTAAACCCATTTCCTTGCAGGCAGTGGAAGTGTTCTACCATACCTCGCTCCCTCTTTGAGTAACGATCGGGCTGATTTAGGGATTAAGTCCTAACCATTAAATAGCTCTAACGTGTCTGCCATTTGCTTAGGTGCTGTATCAGGAAAACAGATTTCCACGGTGGCGTTTCAAGGCGTGATGTAACTTGTGGCCAATGTGGCGTGTGCATGCCATTAGCATAACGGCTGCATTTTTCTCACAAAAGAACAATGTACCCAACAGCTGTTCAGCAAACAGCCCTCGCTTTATTAGTGTCACAGTAAGTGTCATTCACACACTCTTGAAGCACAGTTGAAGGAATGCTATATGCCATCTGCACCAAAGAGGAAGAAACAAATGCAATCGTTACTTACAGCACTGCAGACACATTTGAGAAAGTCAGATGGTCTGGCATCATCAATGCAACATTTAAAACGGCAGGAGTAGAACAGGCTCACGCAGTCTGTAGATACAGAGCCAGATTGTGATGCTCTTGGTCATGCCTAGACCACAAGCGGTTCTCTGGAAGTTGCTGAGCTTGCCAATGGTGTCTGGTAGATATAGACATAATCAGCGTGAAGGGCTCATCATTCGATTCAGATACTTGCTTCTTGCTGAAGAACCTTAAAAGACTTATGTAGTTTTTCCATGTAATTTATTCACACAAGCCTGCATGAAGCACAGATTTATTAGCAGGCGGTAGCAGTGCAGATGCTCAAGGAAAGCTGTCCTAACTTTGAAGTGATTTTTCAGAAGTGCATTTTCCTCCCCAGACATATATGGACCTTTGTGCCATGGAAACTGAGCGTAGCTGGCATATTATGTTCTGCCTTGCCATGGAAACGCTGTTTTGAAGACATTTTCTTTAACCAGGCTTTTAGCACATCCATTTTGATTTACATCCAAATGGATCACAGACATCAATGCAGTATTACATGGGGAGAAAAAGGGAGTGAAAAGCTTTTAACATGAAAAATACGCTGTTGCATGTAGGCTGACTTTTGTTCTCTTTCTCTCAATTTATCTAGGATTTGTGTGGGTTTAAATCTAGGGTCAAATTCAGTACGGGCATAAGCGAGCACAACTCTATTAGTGTGAATAGAGTCTCAACGTTTATGTCAACAGTGAACTTAGATCATTGAATTTTTCCCATGTTTGGGCTTGCATGTTTCCTGCAAGATAATATACACATGTACTGCACATATGCCGCACATATGCACATAAAATTCACTTGGAAGGATGTTTGGCTCTATGCTTTTTGACTTTATGTATAGAAACTGCAATCAGCTTATGAATTTTTTGCTTCTCCTGTAGCTAATGTGCCATGCATCTGTAAGGATCAGCCATGCAGAATGCCACATTGCAAGTAAAATACCTAGTAGCAAAGACAAGCATGAAAGTTGCTTTTCTTTCCTCAGTCTGCAGAGCTGCGCATGCACACAAATCTATGTGATTAATTTAGAGAGGTTTTTCTCCTCTCTGTTATCATGAAGTTGAACACTGCCTTGAACAGGGGGTACATAGAAATACTACAGATGCTTATCATTGGACTGAATTGTAATATTTACTCAGCTGCAGGCCTCAAGTTCAGTCTATGCCATGAAGTCTGCTTGCTTCTTGGTGCCTGAAGACTAGCAAGGCCAAGGCAGAGGTGTCTCATTCTCTGTGATGCTTCCTGCAGCATTTGGGGTGTTGTTCTGGTCATCGGGTTTGAGAGCGGTGCGAGTGTTGCACTTTGCCAGGATCACCACAGCTTAGATGTCCTGAATATAGACCAAGAACCAGCACAAAGCTGACAGATGATCTCTGCCCCAAACCTTTACCACAAACACAAGGCAAAGCTGACAGACATACAGAGGTAAGGAGTTGCGTGAACTAGTCAAAGGTTTGTTTTTTAGATTGAAAGGCCTTTGGTATATCCCAAGAGAGACTTTTCCAGTGCACCTTCTGCCCAGCAAAATGGGGTGTCCTTGTATTCTCAGTATCAAAAGAGCTAAATAATGTTTATGGCAAGCAGCAGAGGACACTGGCCTATGGGACAGCATGAAATGGTCTGGTTAGGAAGAAAAGTAAGGTTCTGCCCACATATAAGACTCGAGCCTTCTCTGCGAACATTATCCCTGTGAATAATTGGAAATCTGCATTCAGGATTCCTACTGTGTCCCATCCCTTGAGGATACACCCACTGTATTGCTTTACATGGTGCGGCAATGCACAGCGAGATTTACATATATATCACATAAAAGTGTTTACAAAAAAAATTAGCCTGTGATTGAGCTGGGAAGCTGCAGAGGGCCCCAAATGTATGAGTTTCCATGCGCTTCAGCCAGAAGATTTATTTCCAATTTGTTATTCATAAGGGAAGAGCGAGAGATTGGGATGGGGTCCTTTGAAGTGGAAAACAAAGTCTTCTATTCAGCCTTTAGCTTAATAGAATACACATGACACAGGCTTGGCATGGCGGCCCGCTTTCATGTAATGTGCTCCTTGTCGTTTTGCTTTCCTGGGCTGTGAATACTGGTGGGAATGGGTATTGCCCTGGAAAAGTCTGGTTATCTCCAGCTGCCTTCTGCAGGAGGAATACAGTGTGAGCAGGTAGGAGCTGTTTGGTGATGGGGAAACCAGACTGATCCAATTGTTGCAGTCGTGTTGCTCGTGATTCCCGGTTTATGTTTTATATTGAAAGAGCATGTGTAGAAAAAGCAGTGTAGTTGCAGGGCTTCTGCAGGCATTACACGGGTGCTTCTGTCCTGCTGGGAGGTCCCTGAGCAGGGAGCTGTGACCCGCGGGCTCCGAGCCGGCCTCTGACACCTGCTTTTGTGCATGACCTGAGCTCTCACTGTTATCCCTGGAGTGGAAGTGACTCTTCTGAATTTGTGCAGCATGTAGGATGGCAGAGCGTGATCTAGGCACTGTATCCCTGCAAATAACTAGCGAATCTGTCCAAAGTTGGTGTTTTGGGTATATGTGTGTGGACCCTGTATTTCTTTCCAGGAGCAAGGCCCTGTTTTTACAGTGATGTTGTTATTACCTATATCTACAAGCCTCTAATAGGTTCTGTGCTTTGTCCTGTGTTAGTACTGTTAAAAATATGCTCGATACAGCACAAAGGCAAGTGTTTGTGAAGAGCTTGCAAGCCCAACATACTGCAGAGCCCTGTCAATTGGTGGCTTTGTGGGCTGTGAGAGAAAACATGTGTGACCTTCAGCACATCAGCTTGGCCCGCAGTGCGAGTGTGGTTAGAGAGAATTTGGGTCAGAATCCTGCCGGTCTTCTTGGCCCTGTGGTACGTGTTCCTCCCAGCTTCCTCCAGGATGATGTCCTCCTGCCCCACTTCTCTCTTGCTATTCTGCGTATTCAGGTTTGGAGCTCTGGGTGAATCACCGAAATCAGAGATGGAAAGAAATGCATGAAGTCATCTCACCCTGCCCTTGCCAACGCAGGATTATTCCCCACAGTACAGTCTGGAGTGCCTTCTCCAGTCTATTTTTAAATGACTCAAAGGAGAGGGCTTTCCTCTCCTCCCTGGGGAGGCTGGCTCTGCTGTTCACTAGACCTCACTGTTGGGGAATTTTCTTCCTGTTCTCCAGCCTCAATTCTCCTTTTCCCTAATTTAATTGAACTGTTCCTGGCTCCACCCTTCTAAACCATTTTCTGTATTGCTTGACTATTGCAAATACCTGTTGTCAATTTGCAGGCGTAACGGATGGGAATTCATCACCGTTTGCCCTGCTTAGGAAAGGCTTTTTGTGCAGAACTGTACTGGGAAGCCAGGCTTTATCAGAAACCAGATTTCAGGGCTACATGCCAAGAAGTGAGAATGACCTTTTCCTACTTCTTTGGACAATGTCATTAACATAAAACCCCATCATGACTGAGAATAGGCTGGGCTTCTGGCAAAGTCATGAGCGTCTGTATTAATGTGCTGGGTTTCCTCTTAGTCCTCCAGCAGATCTTCCATAGTGCTTTTTTGCATATCAGAAGTAATGTCTGACTTTTTGGGTTTAGTTGTAGATGTATAGATGTTTGGAGAACATTTAATGAAAAAAATACAGTAATTCTGTTTTTATCGAGTGGCTCCAGAAGTTACATTTCTAAACCCTGACTTTCAATTTGAGGTTTCTTAAGCACCTGAGTTGTTTTCAAAATGGGTTTTGAAGGCGGGATTTATGCTTTGGCAATACCAAGATGCTCTGGAAAGCAGCACCTTTTGTCTTAGGGGGCACACATCCAGCACGTCTGGCTAGCAAGAAAACTGTGTGTCCAAAGAGTGTAAGTCCTTCCAGAAACGCGTCTTACTGGTTTGAAGAATTATGAATCCTTATTTATTTATTTATGAGATGAAAATCAGTTTCTGCTGTGGGTGACAGCAGAATAGAAGCCCATACTGAAAACACCAGGAAAAGAATGGCTAGCATTAAAGAGACTGAAATCCCTTTAGTGCTTTTTTACAGCAGAGCTGCAGCTATTTAGCTATGGCAGGATACCAAGCAACATTGTGGCTGGCCATTGTTGCTTGAACAGTTTGATTTTTAAAACATTCAACTGAAATATAACCACCAGCCAAGTTGGAAGAAGCAAGTCACAAGGCCAGTGTGTTAAATGAAGAGTCAGCAAATGAGGGAAATCGGTTCTCATGCCTCGATGGGAAGTGGCTGCACTGCCGACCAGGAGCCTGAGAGCAGTCTCTCAGCCTAGCATAGCTATCAGGTTGCTTTTAAGAAAATTTTATAGTATAGAAGTAATATGGCTTTAAAAAGGAGGAGATAGTGCCACAGCCATAAAATAAAATTATTGATTTCTCTGTGGTAGGCCTCAGAAGAGCTGTGGATTCCATGCCTTTTTGCTCAGCACTGGATCTCACATCATAAACTAGAAACCTCTCCTCCAGAGAACTTCCAATGTTAAGCATTTCAGGAGATGGGGAAGGGGTGATGGAACGGGGTGGAAGAGGAAAGAACACAGTGACCGTAGCTGGCATAATAAAATCATCCCACGCACCTTGGCTTTCATTGCTGATACGGATCCTGCTCATCAGAATGTTTGATGTGGTTCTTGATATGTGTATTTTAGAAGGCACCATTCTTGGTGGTGTTTTTAAATGTGCATGCTTAAATGATGCTGTGAGTTAAATGGAAGGGAGCATGGTGTGTGGGAGCAGTGGGGAGGAGGAGAGTGTGTGGTCCCTAATGATGCCAAGTGAAAAACAGAGACACACCTGCTCTGGGATATAATGGGAGTGATAAGAGTAATTTCTTAACGATGGGGGTTTTTGGGGGGTGTGAGGGGAAGGGTTGGTTTAAGAAAAGTAGGGGGGCAAACAGGACTTGTATCTATTGTTCGTTTTAAAGGGGAGTATTTGGTACATCTGGGCTGAACTGATAATGGTTCTTGCATGCTGCCCTCCCCGCTCGGTGTTTTGCTTTGCACTGTTTTATCTGCCGAAAAGAAAATAAATTCACAAAATATTTGCAAAGTTGCATGGCCACAGGCTTAAATACATACATCTGAAACCTCTGAAAGCAATTTGCTTCAAGCCCTCCTCAGTCCCAGACATCTTTCTCACTCCATCTGCTTTTTCAAGTACACAAGTTCCTTGGGAAAAATCGCTTATTACATCACTGAAAAATGCCACAAAAATAGCTTTTCACTTAAGTTCCCATCCTCAGAGTTAACTCACATGGGGATCGGATAGATTCAAACATTTAATAACTTTTTATTTTCCTTTCTCTTTATACACAGGATCTCTGGTCATGGAAGCAGGGTCACGTGGTGGATTCTTGGCAGTCAGCAGTCTGTGGAGCTTTTGCAGGTGCAAAGGATTATATGTTATACTGGGAAAGACTAAAGAAGAAAGAAAAATGTGCAAATCTATTAAGTATAGCAGAACAACATTCCTTTGTAATTCAAGTTTGTTTAGAAGAAAACGGATCCAGTTGTTGTTTGGAAATAGGAAAGTCAGCAAAGGGAAGGGGGGAAAAAAAAGACTCAAACAAGGTGTCTGCTTGAAAGACAACCAATTTGTTTTTGACAAATTTCTGTTATTTAAAAACCAGGGGCCTGTCACTCAGGCTTTGCGATTATTTCAAAGTTGATTTGTAAAACCCTCATCCAGGAGAAACTTTGCTTGGGTGGGGGTTTGTGCAGCTGTCTGCTCTGAGCGCTTCCCCAGGGCCTGAAGTGATTGCAGCGAGAGGCCGTGATTCACCATTCATGTGACAGCTCTGACAGCCGTGTAGATTAACTAGAGTCAGGAGAGCAGAGGCTAGCGCTGCACAGCCCGGAGGCAAAAGCCTTCTGTGGCAAAAAAAAAAAAAAATGTGGAGGACGAAACATCTGGGCAATCTCCAGACACTAGAACAAGAATAAAGAGTGGCAGAATACAATGCTGCACTATTTATTACCAAACAAGCCAGAAGTTAATTGAATTCTTCAGTAGGCTTGCTTGATTTTAGCCTACTGTAGTTGTTTCAAAAATAAGGGAGAAAAAAAAAATCAATTAATGACTCATCAGTATAGCTGACAAGTTTGAGGGAGGAGAGACTCAACTGTCTTAATAGAAAAAACAGATTAGTAGTTAAGAGATGGATAGCCAGAGCTTTACCCCAAGGAGCTAAAATACATTTCGAGATTCCAAACAAGTAACAGAATGTGTGGAAAAAATAAGTCCTGTTTAAAGAGAAATTACAGCATTTCTTGAAATAGAAATTACCAAAAGCAAAGCTTGTTCTTTGATGAATTACAAAATCAGAGCCATTACGTTGTGTGTAATTTTTTTTAAAATAAGCTCTGTTAGGGGAACTGAAGTATTAATAGCAGTGGAATTCCAGCAGAGACTGCGGCTTCGTTTTGCTGGGTGCTGTAACTGCATGACTGAGAAAGGGTGCGTGGCTGTAACTGCACACGGTTTAGTAGAGAGGGCATGTGAACTGTGAGGGAATGGTTTAATTAGAATTGATTTCATTTTGGGGCAGTGGGGATATTTTAGATGGTGGTCTTGTGGTCTCTTGTGGTCTTGTCCAGCTGTATTTTCTATGTTTATGTGATGGGAAGGGATTTTATTCTGCTTAAAATTTGGTCTGCTGTTGGATTTTACACTGACTTCATCAAATTATTGCAAACAAAATCAGAGCAATTGGACCATATGATTCATTTTTTTTTTAAACAAACCAAGCTATCAGGCTAAAAATGCTTTAAAATGCAATCTGTGGGTCTGCAGGTGCGATAGGGGATCATTAATTTAGCTCTGTTGATTTCTTTAGAGTCAGATTGATACAAATACTGTGTTCAGGCATGTTCAGAGAGCTGGAAAGGTTATCTGATTTACCCAAGGCCTTGCGGAGTAATTTCCTGAAGTCCAATTTGGTACCTCAGCTGGAAATTTAGCCCAGTTCCTCCATTTCCTTCTCTGTATTTCTTGATTCTGACCAGCTGTGCTTGGACTCACTACTCTTTGATGGATGTTCAGTAGTGTGTGCTTACTTTCTAGCAGAAATGTTGCAGAGGGAGCATCCAGAGGCACAGTCGTGCATGGACAATTCCCTCCCCTTTGGCAGACGGTGGCGAGACCCAGTACTTTGTGCTGGAGGAGACACCGGGTCCTGGAACAGCACTGAGACTTCCAGCTCCATGGTCGTGGGAGATGTTCAGCCCAGCTGTCTTCATAGGTTTTATTCCCCAAGCACAAATCTTTGCAGAACTGGAGTCCTATTTTGTAGATCATGTTGTAATTGGTGATTAGATGTATTTTCTGCATTATCCTTCCAGCTTCACTTCCTCCAGCCTGATTTTCCTTCTCTGTTGTTTCCCCATTCTTTCCTTTTCACCAGCAGTATTTTAAACTTCCTTTTTCATGTGTCCTTTGAGGACCTGCTTCAAAACTCAAAAGGTTAAACTGGTTTGGGATGGGAACCTTCCCCTTCCATCTCCATTGCTTCTGCAGACACGTAACAGGCAGGCCCTGTATTGATCTAATCCAGCACTGTTTCTGTTTCAGTGAAAATATTTAGCCTTTTTTCTGAATGGAGGCATTGGAAAAATAATTTCCCGCTTTCTGAAGAATGGTTAAAAATTATTAACTGGCTGCATGCAGCTTCAAATGAGTGAAGAAAAGAACAGGCAAAATTTTGTCCCTTTCTTTCCACTCTAAAACAAAAATTACGAAAACACCACCAGTACCCTGTGAATAAAATAAAATGGACATATGCATCTGAATGATGTAAAATCATCATGTTATAAACCTTAAAAGGAGAAGTTTTAAAAAAAAAAAAGACTTCTAAATGCAGTGATGCTTTCAAATGCCACTGTGGTAGTAGTGGGGTGGTGAAATCACATAGACATGCTCTTCTCCTGTGTTCTTTGCCTGAATTCAATACTTCTAAAAATATGTTAGATATCCTGACAGAGCAAGGTAATAAGCACAAACAAACTGTAAGAAAAGTCCTGTTTGGCTTCCCTTTATTTCCCTGTGTGTATTGGTTAGTTCCTAGCTAAGTCATAATCAATTATTTGGCAAAGACAGAACAAAGAGCAACAATATATTGAATTCCACCCTCAGCACCTGTGAAATGGCAGCGATTTCAGCCAAAGTGTTGTGAGAGGTCCGACTCCTCTTTGTTGAGTGCACATGTGTAAGATGTATGTATGCGATCCGTGGGCTTTTTGTAGAAACGTAATAGGCATGAGCATAAATATCAGAAATTTGGAATCCTATTTGTCTCATCAGTTAATAATTTAATCCCTGGAGGCCTTGTCCAGCTATATCACCATCTCTGGTGTCTCTTTGGAGCAGCCAGGGAGTGAGAAAAGGTGATATCTGAGCAGCCAGTAAGGAGGATCCCAAGGGTAGATCTACACAAAATGTTAAGCCTGAGATTGTGTTTGAACCAAACCTTCCCTAAGGATGTCTGAGCTGCTTGGACACCAGCCCAGATTTGGGCACAGGCTTTGGTAGGCTGGAGGTAGAAGAAGGAAGCACATCCCCGTGCGGTGGGCAGGCCAGGCCTGATGGAGGCTGCGCTCCCTGCTCAACTCTTCTCTGGGCTTAGGCTGCCTGGCCGGACCACTGCACCGTACCAGGGCAGGCTGTCCCACGTGAGCTTCTGGGTGGATTTCATGTGTCCTCCATGGACGTGGACCGGTGGCAAGGAAATCCTGCCGTGGGGTGTTAGCTGTTGGGAAAGCAAAGTGCTGCCCTGGAGCAGCGAGGCAGCTCCAGTTTGTCAAAGAACCCGAGTGTCCATTTAATGTGATTGAAAATTGCCTCCGCTAAAGATGTCTTCTTTCTCCGTACTGTAAAAAAAAGTGTGGCTTAACATTAATAATTCTCTGTGTTGACAAAGTCACCAAGAATGGAGGTGCAAGCCTAGTGAATAATAAAGCACTAATGAGAGCTTTTTGCACATTAACAGGGAAGACTTCCTATCACTTTTGTTTTGATCTAATCTGCCTTGACAAGATTACACACTGTGTCTAAAAGCCTCTTTATAGCTCTGAATAAATTTTTGAGTAGTTCTCAAGATTTCCCTGCAGTATCTGCTTGGGCTGTGCTTCTAACCCTGAACTGAATAAATCCCTGGAGGAGTGGTGCTTTGTTTCTTGGTATTTCTGCTGAAATCCTAAGAGGTTCTTTCTTGGGTCACTTTGCCATTGGCAGCTGGTGTTTCCACAGTGATAAAGGACCGGAATAAACTTCCTCTTAAAAATTTAACATAATGTCAATAAAAGTTCAAATAAGAACTCATTGATTAAAGAGTTCTGAAAAAGACTGTGAACTTGGAAATCAGTCAGTGTAAGAGGATGCCGTGAGGTTTAGTTTTTGGACCTGTGTGACTCAGTTTTTCAACCTGGATTTAGGATTCAGTCCTGAATCAGTCCTGGGTAACCTTCAGATGTCAGAACATAAAATAGTCATGAAGACTGGCAATAATACAGCTCAACCTGATTTTTTTTCTTTTCCTAAGGTGGACTAATTCAAACAAGGGCATTAGTCAAGCACAAATTCCTATCTCTGGAAATGAGCTTGACCTGAAATCGGCTGGTGTTGCAGAAGAGCATGCCGGGGTCTGGCCAGATGACAGAAACACAGAACGTGATGGTCAGAAGGGTTCCCTGGTCCCTTTGGAAAGGGCGAGGAGAAGTTAAAATGGTACAGAAAAAAATATATATATATGAGGACCGAAGAACTTGTCTTCCTCCCTTTACAGGATCTTATTTGAGAAGTGTGTCAAAAGAACTCATGAAACATTTTCCTATAGCATTAGCAGCAAATTCTGCAGGCAGTCCCCTTACTGTGAGGACCTAGGGTTATGTTATTGTTCTCAGGTGAAACATTTCACTCTGTTCTGATGCTTCTCAGTTTTCATTTGCATATGACAGCTAAAAAGGGTAGGAAATGCCGGCAGGAACCTTGGGAAATATCTTTAGTCTTCAAGACTTTTTATTCGTTGCCAAATCAAGGTAAATCATTCTCTGCAGATGTCTGTCACTAACACTTCCATCAAGAGCTGGTCACTGGGAAAGCGTGAGTAGCAGAGGGATTTTCTGTTTAACACCCTGCGCTTGGTAAAGTTGAGCTGCTCAGCTGACATGTATGAATATACCATGTCCATTGTAATTTCTTGGGAGACAGGTGATGAATTTTCCACTACTGCGTGAAGTTTTATTTTCCCAGTAGAGGAGTTTGTCACTCTGATAGAAGTATAAACAAGCTAAGAGCCTTCTCCCATGTGCAAATCCATCTTTATGCCTCCTGGCTGAGCCCAAGTCACCACCAGATCCTTCTAGGGCAAGGGAGAAAGGAGCTTTCTCCACGAGCGCATTGGTGAGTCTGTCTGTCTGTCTGTGCACGGACTGCCTGCCAAGGTGCCTTTTTCTCTTTGTCGGCTCCACAGAGAAGCCAGAATGATGAGTGTAAGGCTGGATGTGTCTGGGCCTTTCTTGTCCACCTGATACTTTGATACCTGGTTTTCCTGGCTGCTGACTAGTTGAGCAGACTCCAGCCTTATGGGACAGCTCTTGGAGAATTCAGTGGCAGCAGGAATAGACTAAACGAGTGACTTAAAGATCTGTTGGCCCTTACTGTGTATTAGACAGTCCAGTGCACAGCCCTCCTATTTTGAATGAGTAGACTCTGGTTGTACAGATTTGTATCTCTTGTATTAATTTGATACAGATTAATATTCTGAAGTTCTAAGTCTCTTTACCTGGTTCCAGTAGGTGGGACTGAGCAGCACCTCACTAGTGCCGTGGCCTCTTCTTGGATACCTGTGTACTGACGTTGAAGAAGTCACTCTGAAATTACCTTGGACGTTTAGGGTTAAGGCTGGAGCTCATTCATTTTGTCAGACTCGCTGCCTTCAATAAAATGCGGTTCCCAACACATGCTAGCTTTAATCTTGTGTTTTGTCAAGCATAGACAAACTTGCATTTAATTTAGCCACTATCCTGCCGCTTGTTGTGCTTATGAAGCATTTTATTGTTGCTGTTGTCATTCTAAATTGATTGGTAAATCTGTACCAAATACTTCCCGGTGATGGAAAAAGAAACATTGAAATGTTAATAACGAAAGAGTCTGAAACATCCAGATGTTAGCTGGGGAAAAAAATGAAAACCAATCAGCTTTGATTAAACCTTTCAGATAAGAATTTGAGAACATCATATCAGGATAAATTGTGTTTGTTCTTATCACTCTATGAGCCAAAATTGAAGCTTCTACCAGTAAGAAACTGTTAGGAACAAATGCTTAAAAAAATTACTGGGATCCGATAAGGGAAATAAGGTAGTGTGACTTAAGTGTTACTGTCGACTCTGTAGCTGAGTGATGCATTGAGATTTTTTGTTTGATACAGGCCTGACAACCATGTGGTTTGCTGTTGAATTTTATCTTGGTCTGTGGGCAAAGGAAGGGCTTCTACATCCAGACTTGAAAAGCCACTATTTTCCATGGAGATTATTTTTACTGTTCTAAAAATACATCGCTGACACGAGTACCGAAGTTTCTAACCAGATCATTCTCTCAAAGCCTTTGGGTCATTTACTCAAAAACTGGCTCGCAGTAAAAAGATTTTTGACCTTAAAGAAGATCCAAGAACAGGCTGGAATTTAGTTTAACTTACTCATAGTTTCTGCTTTGGCTTCTTGAGTACAACCCATTTTTCTGCTTTTTAGTGAGGTATCACTGCTAGAAAGCTTCCGGCAGAGTGAACCAGATGGGCCGAGCTTGCGTGAGCAGAAGCTGCTCCTAAACCAGGAGTTTTGGGCTGTTCACTACCTCGGCTTCCCTGCTATTCTTGTTTGAGATCCTGCATCTCCTGCACTGTCATGGGACATTACTTAATTAACTGTAGGAAGTCAATGTAGGGTACCAGCTGGCGTGATCCCTTTCTAACATAAAGCAGGGGTTTAGTATGTTGAAGCCAAGGTGCTTGAGAGAGAGAGTTGGACGTAAAAACTCAAGCTAGTGGGGAAGATGGATTTTTTTTTTTTTTGTTACTTTACAGATTTTAAAAGAAATGCTTTTCCCCCTTCCCAAGAAAAGAAAGAGATCGATTTTTCTACATTCCATAAAACTTGGAACAGAAAACAGGTTATTTTTAGCTTATTCCCTGGGTACTGTGTAGGCTTCAGACTTTGGAGTCACTTTGCTCCCTGCTGTAGCAAATACAGGATTTATACAAGCTCCAGAGAAAAAAACAGGAGGAAGAAGAGAGAGAGATTTCAGAACAAATGTCTCTCTCTTCTCCACTTTCTTTCTTCACTTACTGCGGGACTGCTCCTGCATTTTAAAAGTTTCCTTCTCTTTTACTCTTCCTCATTATGAATTACTTGCTTGAAATATTGTGAACAGAGGAGAGAGAGAGAGATTAGAGTTAATTTTAGGATGGGGAAATAAGGCAAAGGGAATAAGATCCTGGGAGAAAAAGCAGCAAAGCTGATCCCTAGGTAGCACCAGAGGCCAGGCTGTAACCACAGGGTTAAAATATGGAGACAGACACAAACAGATTTGTGGGTGAGACGTGCAGATGGTTAAGCTGACGATTCCTGTCTTTCAGGGGGAAAACCACAACTGAGCTGGCTGCTCCGAGTGAAAGTGATGAGCTCCAAGGGTGAAGCTGGGAAGTGATTAGGGAGAATAAAAATGCCCATGGGGTGATGATGGCACTTGTGGCACCAGACTTCTGACAATTTCCGAGACGCATGGGCAGTTTTGCATTGTTGTTTTCCAAAATGGAGTTGATCTTGTTTGTTGGAGATGAGCTCCATCCCAAACACTGGTTTATCATTTTTCCTTGAAACAGAGTCCCAGGTCTGACAGGTGAAGTCCAGATCCAGCCTGTCTGTATCTTGTGGAGAGCTTTGCCCCTGTGTGTCTCAGGTGCAGAGCATCTTTCCTCTCTTTCTAGCATTTGAATGGCTGGAATTAATTGGCAAGGCGTAGCACAGTAGGATGAGCTTATTCTCTCAATTTTTGCAAATGAGCGAGCAAGTTCTTCCTTTCAAACTTGTCTATAGATGTTTGGAAACATTATCCTTCCAACTTCATATGTTCATATGTGTACAGAGCTCAAAACAAAAGGACAGTAATCTCAACGGGGATGTTTGGATTTACAATTAACTAGTATAGAGCTGTTTCCTTAAGTCAACACACAGGAATAAAACACTCTGTGTACAGACCTTCGATAAATGTACCTGGACTCTGGTGCGAAGAAACATGCTGTAGGCATTAATAATGGAGCAGTGTTGACCACAGCCATGGGAATTATAGGCAGTGTGGCATTCATATTCACCTAACAATGTCTCACTTGTGTTTGGTATTTTAATTTGCTCAGGTGGATTTGCAGCTGCAGTCACCACACCTCTCGATGTAGCGAAGACGAGAATTATGTTGGCAAAGGTAAGGGCGAAGGAGGCCAGCAGACACGCCAGTGAATGGCTGGGGTAGTTCTACAGTTTCTCTATGGGCATTACAGAATAAAATCCAGCACCTATTAATAACGATTTCTGCTCTTGTCCTTGAAGGAAGGATTAGATGTGAACAGGTTCCTCATGCAGAACTAATGAAATTGTTGTGTTCCTTTCCTTGAATTGCTCTTCTGGTCCTTTCCCAAGAGAGCTGTCTGAGAGGGGCTGAGGCTTGTGCCAGGCTTCCAGAGTCTCCTGCAGTGTCTTTAGGAGAAAATCCTTGCAGAGTCAGACACCCAAAGTTAAACTTCCCATCAGGGATTTATTCCTCTCTTGTTCTGATAATTGTTGGGCTTGAGTGTGTGTTTGTGTGTCTTTTCTGAGGAGGGTTGGCACTGGATTTTCTGTCCTAAAATTTTAAGCCATGGAGTTTGTCATGGTTTACATCTGCCAACCAGGGGAGAAGGAAGATTGCTTTATAAAATCAGTAAGTTTAGTAAGTAGTTAAACTGCTAGTAAGTCTACTGTTCCCATCGGCATCTCGCTGATCCAGAGCAGAGCCAAGCAGCCCCACGGCTAAAAGCCTTCAGCAGGTAGATATTCCTAAAGCCTTTCCCTGCCCTGAAAATAGCTGTTGTGTTGGCAAAGGTCAGGCATCCCAGAGGGTCTGTGGATGATTTTTACCGCATTGCTCATGTCCCTCAGTATGGGGGTGGTTTTTTGTTGATGACATGCACCTCCCCAGCCGAGTCTCACACATCTGTGCTCACCATGTTGCTGTGGTGTGTATCTCATTGCTGGGTATTGTACATGCTGCAGCTTCTTTGCCTTTGGATAGTGTTGGCGATAAAACTGTAAGAACTGGATTTCATTTCTGTCTGCTGCTGTCCTGAGCAACCAGGTCAGCGTTGGTAAGGGAATGCTGGCGCTTTGGGATGTTCTCAGACCATTCAAACAGCATCTTTACATTAGTCATCTCACACTAACTAGATCACACATGTAATTTAATTGCCTGTAGCCCTGCTGCTTGGCCTTTTTTGCACTCAAGGCATTTCTCACATGTAATACACTACTTATGTATTTTTTTAAGTAAATCTCGAGGCTGCTGTGTTCTTGCAGTGAGCAGCAAAGTTGCTTGTTGGTGCTTTGACACTGCTTACTCCAGCGTCAGCTGCTGGATGTTGAACTGGGTGTAGTGCAGAAGGGACTGGAGCCCCACTTCTGTAACTAACCAGCTCTGTGACCTTGGAGTCATCATTTTGTTCTTCCATGCTTTGCTTTCCCTTTCTGCCCTTTGCCTCATTCCTGGAGACAAGGAGCTTTTGCCTGTGGCTGAGCTAAGGTTGTTGGGATGTCTGTAGTTGCTGTGAAGTAGCACTAACCAGGGAGCTCAGTAAATAACTAGACCTCTCTGCCAACAATTTCCCATCTCTCTCTTTCTGTGGTGCAGGCTGGTTCCAGGAACGCAAGCGGGAATGTTCTGGCCACCCTTGGTGACATCTGGAGGACACAAGGCCTGTCAGGGTAAGGACATTCTGCAGAAGCGCATCTCGGGTGTTGTGTGTCTGGGTGTGTTGTGGGGCAGGAGAGGATGGGATAGTCTGCTTATATTTAAATCCTGTCATACAGAGAAGACTTTTAATTGCTCTACACATGCCCAGGGAGCAGCTCTCAGGTAGCTAGGAGCAAGAAGGTTCCTCTAGGGAGGTCTAGTGTCCTTGCTTTAGCACTGGCTGCGAGGAATGTCCAGGGAAGAGCACAGAAACAAGGCATTATTGGGGTTTTATCCGTGGTACAATCTCAAAGCTTAGCTCCAGGCTTTGGAGGTAGGAGTGCCTTTGTGTTTAATGGGCTTTTCTCCATGAATGTGTGCATTTGTGTTTTGTATCCATTTAAACTTTGGGCACGCACACTGTCTTGTGGCACTGAGTGCCACAGATTGATCTTGAGGTGTGTGGATTATCCCTCCTGAGATGTCAGGGAAGGCCAGCGTAGGAGCCACATGTCCCTTATGGACGGTCCTTTCCTCCTCCTGGCAATTTCCTACTGATTTGAAAGCACCAGCAAGTTAGAGTTCACGCCCTGTTCCTTTATATTGGCTGTTCTTACTGTGAAGTGTGATGGGAGCACGTGGTGCCAGCAGCAGGGATGAGCTGAAGCAGAAGGAAGGGAGCCCTGTGCTCCCTGACTTGTCCTTTGAGCTTCCCGTCACGTCTGGGCTTGAGCACATGCCCACTTGGATTTCTGCAGTGAGGCACTTGTTGCAAAAATGCCAGTTATCTGAGACAGACTTGAATGCAAAGAGTAAGCCTGAGCAGCCACACACAGCTCTCCGGCTGCTTTCCTCCTGTAAGCAGGGTGTGGAAATATTCTGCCCTTTCTTCTGACCAGCTGTAGAAGTTTGGGGTGATGTCGATCCAGTCTCTTAACTGCCTTGATTTACCCAGTCCTGAGACAGCGAATTGCTCTTCTGACCGGTGTTGTGAACAAAAAGTCCTCTGCTAGCATTTGTAGAACATTTTGAGGTGTTATAGGCTTATAAATGATTACTGTTTTTTACAGGCACCTGTTTCATTTACGCTACCTTGCCCTCTTTTAGTGCATGAGTCATACCAGTTATTGACCACTTGTAGTGAATATATGTCTTAAACAGCTCCTCTGGTTCATGAGATTGAACCTGTGCTTCCTTTGGTAGGGCTTTTGTCCCACCTGCCCTTGGCCTGGAAGAGAAACGGGGGTTTTTTGGAAGCTTTACTTGGGGCTTTTCACTGTAATTTCTCATAGGTTTTTAATCTGTTTGATGTGGCCGATGCTTTCAGGGTGCTGTTTTAACACTTGTAAACTGTTGGCTCGAAGCAGCCTGCACATCGCAGCTTTGCGGGAGTCAGTTTTCTCTTAATATCTGATCTCTGCTTGCCCAGCTAATAAAAGTTCAGTCCTCTTTCTACACATGTGGGAAATAGTTAAAAACAAATTGCAGGAAGTTCCTGAACACCGATTCCAGGAAAACATCCAGCTGTGCCCCCCAGCAGTGCTCAGAGATGGGTTGTCTCAGGTTGGCTCTTTGAGATGATGAAGTGACCCGGTGGTGGATGAGTTTTGGGTCCTGTGTGGCTTGGTGGACTCTAGGGCACATTTTGAAAGTGGCTGGGATGCTGCTGATGGCAGCTGAGCTCTGAAGGGTGTGAAGAGGCATGGATTTGGCTGCGGAAACCTTCCCCTTTCCCCAGCCAACAGCAGAAAATAAAAATGTATGTTTGTGTTCTTTTCAGGGTGTTTCAGCAGTGCCCTTTTCTAAACAACCCAAAATTAAACTGCCTAAAGATAGTGCCCATGGACTAGGACCAAAGGGAACACAATTCAATTGAAATCAAAACAATAAGCGATCTGGAGAAAAAGTAACGTGTAAAGGAGGCCAAGCTGCATCAGCTGCAAGGAAAAGGAAGAAAGTCTTGGGAAAAATAAACGCAGAGGCTGCCATGCCTGCTGCCAATTATAAATCTATTAATCAAAACCAATAAAAATGTCGGGCTTTTTTGGCCAGTTGCAACATGAAATGATTTATGGCTCCTCTAATAAATCTCATACTTGAAGAGGAGGAATTCTAAGGGCAGAAAGATGCATTGCTTATTGCCACCTTATTAAAACCAGAGTGCAGGGCTCAGCTTCCTGGTCTGCACCTAGTAAATCCCTCTGCTTCATGCCAAGAAATTTCACATCCCTTTCTGTCCGGAGAGAGCCAGGCCTGGGGCGGGAGGTAGGATAGGGATGGAGCGAGCAGATCCGTGCGCCTCTTCACTCTTGCCAGTGCATCAGATAAGCCATTCGCATGAAAACATGTTTACTTCTTGTCCGACTGCTTTTCACACAAGAAGGTGGTGGCTTTTGAAAACTGTGCATGGAGCTTCACAGTGGCTGGTGAGAAAGGCAAGAGTTATTAGATAAATCCAGTGAGATGGTTTGTCCCAGCTTGTGTGTAGATGGGAACAGAGCTGGTGGTTTGCACCAGGTGTCCTGTTCCTTGACCGAGATTCCTGGTTGGGGTGGACATGGACCACACTGCTCTCCAGAGCTGCATCTCGCCGAGGTGAGTGGTGACAGCAGCCCCCGTGCCCAGGGCTTGCTGCTTTGTGAAACACAAGCTGCCCGCAGGAGTGAGCTCAGTGCAAAGCTGTAGTCAGATGAAAGTGGTATTTTTCTCAGTGTGGCCACCTCATTGGTCTGGAGTGTAGTGCAGAGGTTTTGTGGCTGAGCACACAGCACCTTTTCCAGGACTGGTCCCTCTCTGCTGCCTCCAGGCACCACAGCGCCTTTTATAAAGAGTAACTTTAGACAGCGGTTCTGGTTAGTCTCTATTGAGAAAGAATTTGCTCTGGTTTGCCGAATCGTTGCCCCAAAACATCACTTTTGCTGCTGGAACTGTGCGATTAGGTGTGTTGATAGGCTGAGAGCCCTGAAACGAAGAGCTGCACCCTGCAGGGTGTGCATGTGGCTGGGGAGGGTACGCGGTGCGGGTTTAACACCTGCAGCCAGGCCTTGCTCTGGGATTTGAGCGTGATTCGCAGATTTGTGGCTCCTGCAGAGCCGTTCCTCACACAGCTTGGGAGAGCGCGATGTGTCTGTACCTGAAAGCCCGTGTTTGGTCCTTGCAGTCACTGATGTGCTGTGTGTTTATGGCAGATGTTGGTGATGAGAAGGTGGGGGTGAAGCCCTCCTGCCCTTGGTGCTGGGTCCGACCAGTAACTGGGAGAATGGCTTAAGCAAAAGGGAAAACACAGCCGTGGAGAGAGGAGCGGCAGGGTGCCAGGTGAAATCTGTGCAAACAGACAGCAAATACAAATAGGCGGCAGACCTGTGCCCACCAGAGAGGTTTCTGGTGGAGCCAGCAGAAAAAACCCCAATTTCTCTCATCTGCTGACGAGGGCAGGTGTGGCCCAGCAGGGACCAGTTTGGATCAGGCCCGCAGCAGAGCTCAGCTCTCTGGATTCAGGACAGCCCTGGAGCTGTGTAGCTCTCCCTGCCTGCAGAAGGGAGCCCACGGGGGACGCGTGGGTCAGAGAGGCCATGGGCGGCAGGTGGGAAAGGGAAACTGGGGGCAGCAGGGCCAGGATTCTTGGAAGTGATGGTTAGTAATAGAGGTTGCCAGGGGTGCAGCTTCTGGGTAACTCAGTTATCTGCCCGTTTGTGTAATAGCCGTGTCTCGAGTGGGCTGTTCTATAACTGAGCGTCTGCCACTGCTCCTGTAATGAGGTAAGGGCCGCCTAATTTGGCGGGAGAAGGATGGTGCGTGTTTCGAGAGCGATGCTGCACCGCAGGATTTACCCTATCAGCACTCTGTCCATACATGCCTTGTACAAATTACTCTGTTTTAAAGCTGTCATTATGGTAATAGACCCAATTGCTGTCTAGTAAAGCCATAAAATGTTTCCATCTGCCTGTGTGCTCCAGGCTCCTTAGCAAAGCTCATTACAACAAAAAGCAGCGTTACTGCAGCCAGAGGTTTCCCCGGTGCAGCGTGAGTAGCTGAGCGCGGGCAGGGAGGGGAGAGCTCCTGAGCAGCCCTGGGGCTGTGGGCATCTCCTGCACAGCCCTGTCTCACCAGGAATTACACTTTGTCCCACTGCGGACATGCTCCTACAAGGTCCGTGCTGTGCTCGGAAGAAGCCGATGACAGTGTCCCCACGGATGCGAGCAGAACGTGCTGCGAAGGGCTCTCGCCGTGCAGGCGATAGACCAGCGGGGGGATGTCAAACAGATTCGAGCCTAATGTTTAATCCTGGCTTGCAATGAAGTAAGCCTCTGATCCTCTGGGAGGATACACTGACCTATCCTGAAGTTGTTAAACCAACTGTGAGCTTAGATGTGTTGAGCAATTGGCTTTACACAAGTTTCCTGGTCACTTCCAAGAACTATTAGGATCAGGCACCTAAAAATCATGGCAGCTGAATGCGCAGCCATTCCCGCTCCCTTCCTGCTGGTCCCCGTTGGATGTTGTTGGGAATGAGCCACTGCAGTGGGGGGCTCCTGGCAGAGAGAGGGGGTCCCTCTGCCAAGGCTGGATGGGGGCAGCAGAGGATGGGACACATCCCATCTGCCTGCAGCCCTTTGTGGGGATGTGTCTGAGCTCCACAGCATGGCTCGCAGCCTCCTGCACCTTTGCTTCTGCACCTGAGGAGTGTGGGGAGGGGTTAAAAGCCACCAGGCTTGGGAGTGCTCAGTTAAGGAAGCCCAGACAGGTTCCGTCAGTGAGCAACAGGATGGGATTAAAGAAACCAGCAAGAGAGAATTTTTCTTGGCTTTGTTTCCCGAAGCTCCAGCAGCCAGCCGTGCAGCATCCGCTCTCCGCTTGCCCTCTGAAACTGCTTTCCTTCGCCTTCCAGCTTGTTCGCAGGTGTTGTCCCACGGATGGCGGCCATCAGCCTGGGAGGCTTCATCTTCCTGGGGACATACGAGAAGACTCGGCAGCTGCTGCTCTGACCCAGCCCGGCCGGTCCTGGAGAACTGGAGAAGCCGCCGAGCTGGAGGAGGAGTCCACTGGCAAACGCAGCCTTCCTCCTGCCACCCCTCGCAGCTGTTCTGCAGGCTGAGAGCCACTTTGACTGTTAAAGAAAAGTAAATCCTCCAATAATCCAATTTCCCAAACATGAAATTTCCCTGCATGGAAAGTGAGTGAGCTCATGGTGAGAGAGTCGTGCCAAAAAAGCAATGTTTGGGGGGTAAACAGCTAATTACAGTGGCTGAGAAAGGCGTTAGTTATTAGAACTCCTGCAGGGGAAATGTTTTGCAAACCTCCAGATCGTGGGCTGAGCAGAGAGGCTGAAATAAAGCGAGTTTTCATAATTCAGTGGCACCTGCCTCATAACACAGGGAGAGTTTTTCTGGTCGGGGAAGGGGCCGATAGAGTTACAGCCCGCTGCCCTCCAACAGCACTGAAAGTATTCCAGGTTGGGAGAGCTCTTTGTAAAAGACAATAATCCATTTGTTTCTGATTTGAGCCGTATTTGTGAAAGTTTATATTCCTGTTTATACCTACAGGTGCTCAGCAAGCATTCCTGTGTGGTAGCCAGTGCAGCTTTATTAATTAGACTCACATTTCTCCAGTAAAAGCACGGGCTTGTATTATTTTACAGCTGTGCCTGTGCTTAGACATGCAGCTCTGCCTTCTTTTGGTCTTCCTCCCTCAGTAGCTGAAGGAGCAGGTGGTTGGAAATGCTGCAGGACGAGAAGGGGAGGCAGGAGAGCGGGCAAGTGCTGCTGCTGGTGGGTGCTGAGGGCTCGCTGCCGGCAGGCTGAGCAAACCTCTGCTCTTGCTCTCGTGTCGGGAAAGAGCTGTAGTGGCCACAGTAGTGCAGGGATGAGCTTGGTGAAAAAGCCTTATTGAAGTTACTCAATTAAAATTAGCACCAGAGCCTGGGAGGGGGGAAATTGGCTGAATTTACACCAACGGCTTGATGGGTGATGCTTGGAAATGTTTAGATGTAGAGGGTGTTTGCGTGGGGACAGTGGGCAGGCAAAGCTGAACTCTGGCACCCACCGAAGACCCTCGTTGGCTGCGCCAGCGCGGCGGGACAAGAGGGGCCGGGCCAGGCGGTGGCAGTTCACGCGTTTGCCCAGGCTCGGCTGTGGTGCCGGGAGACCATGGGGCTCCTCGCATGGGGGGGTAAGGAGGTGGGTGCCACCGAGGCCACCGGCTTCAGCCTGGTGGCCCCGCACATGTGCACCTGGGCTGACGGATGCTGTGCTTCCCTGAGGCTGCGGTTTAACTTGGAGGTTGTTCGCCTCCTCAGGAAGGCCTGAGGGTGTGGGGAGTTTTGGCTGGGGGGGAGTGAATGCCAACCCGGGATAGTGTGAGAATGGACGGGGAGGGCGGGCATGTGCAAAGCCTGAGCCCCCGCCCAGAGAACAGGCTGCAAACAGGGGCCAGGCTTAGTAAGGCTGGATGTTTTATTGAACTGTCATCTCATGAAATAGTAATAGGACTTTTTCTTGAAGCCAAAACTTAGAAAATAACTGGCAAACAAGTAAAACATACGGAACAAAGGACATAATTCTTAAAAATAATCTTCAATTAAAATAGGGAATTTCAGCCGAGTCCCGTATTGGCTGGTTAATTCTCCCCGTTCCCATGGCACGGTGTAGCAGCGCTTCCCGCTGCTTCTACGGTTGTCTAAGAAGTTTTAAATATACAGCAGAACAAATTGGAGGGGGTTAGATTTATTACTCTGTCTCAAAAACTTATATTTTCTATTAAAGCTCTTTGAACGCAATGAGAGAGCTACCACTACAGTTGGTGCATTTAATTATTTGAGCTGAAAATAATCATGCCTTTGGGTGCAAATGCTGGATTTTTGTTGTTTTTTTTTTTTTTTTACTTAATGCTTGCATAATCAATTTTTGTCATCATGGCTTTTATTTAAAAATGGCGGGTGAAGAGATGGACCCCAAGTGCTGAGGGACCAGCTCCACACGGTCACCCAGGGATGGCACCAGGCAAGTGAGAGCCTGGCAGGCAGTCGGGCACACGCTGATTTGTCTAATCCTGCTGAAAATGATGCTTTTAGTTACAGGACTACAGGAGGAAAAAAGCCTTAAGATGTGTTGTCGGTTTGTTGTTGGTGTTTTGTTTTTTTTCTCTACTGCTCGTTTGCCTTGAGTTTTAGCAATGTTTTATTTCAACTTCATCAAAACTTGAAAAATTAATTTTAGGCCATTATTTGGATAATGCAGAATAAGAAAAACAGCCTCCCAAAGGCTCTTTCTTTTCCATTTTAAAATATTTTAACTCCTACACGTGTTAAGGGATTTATCAGGGTAGTCTCAGAAAATCTATCTGCTTTATATCCAAAGTTATAATTTGGAGGAGGAAAAGCTTTGGTTTTTTAAATATACAGATTGAGAGTTGTTTTTTTTTTTTATTGTTAAAACAAGAATCCAAGCTTATCTCCAAAGCTGCTTCTGGCATTTCCATAGGAGATTGGTTTGAGAAAGCTAGAGTTGTTCACAACTGCAGCCAAGTGCAGGGCTCTCCTGGCCCCACTTTTCTTATATACTTAGACACACATGCACATGCCCCATCTCTTCTGTTTTCAGTGCTATTATAGATGGCACTTGCCAGATACTTTGGCAAGTTGATATATTATAAATGTATTTCTTACAAGTTCTTTATTGCATCTTTCAATTCAGCCCCTTGCCAGAGTCCCAGGCTGATCTACAGGATTTCATGGTAAAGTTGTGGGTCTAATTTCACCAGCAGGTATTTTGGCAGATAGTCTTCATTTTCATCAGAGAAAGACAGAAAAGATTATAGCAATGGATTAGAATTTTATTTAGTTTTGAACTGAAACTCCCAAAAGCTCACTCTCAACAAAACAGCTGTAATATTATAAATGAACCTTTATTAAAGACACTTCAATGCCGTTTGTTAGACACTTCAATATCTTACATGTTTTTCAATGTACAACATTGTACCAAATTTTCTAATAAATAAATAACTTTGTACACAAAAGTAATACTTCCTCTTTCACATTGCCTCTTAGAAGCAGCAAATTCACATATTAAGTGGAAGTCATAACATTAGGCAGTTAACTTTATTCAGAAACATTATTTTCAAATGTTAATGTGGCAAATATGCTTTGTATCTGCAATGGTGATGACATTTCTGCCAGCAAAATGAGTTACTTAAATCATTCCCATCTTCCCCATGTCACCGTTTTCACCTTGCGAGTCAGGTCTGCAGCACTTTTCCCTTTAGTAAAGGGGAAAATTACGCTCGGTTTATTCTTTTCTAACATCCGTTTCCTTTGCTTTCAGTAACTTGGCACTCAACATAATTCGCCACCTGTCTCAAAGTGCAAACGTGTCAATAGTCGGGAGCTGATGCAGACAGGTACCTGGCGGAATTATGTCTCCATCAAGGTCAAGTTCGGCTGCCCAGGCTACAGGGAACTTGCTGCCAGCCGCAGTGCGGTCCCTCACGGGCAGTGGGGGCTCCTCACGGTAAGGCCGGGCAGATTCAGCAGCGCTAAGTGATGGATCTGAACAGAAAATTAAATGTTTCTGCCTTTATTTTGGATGCTTGTGCCACAGCACTAGCAAAGGTGGATTTCCACCAGACCTGGCTTCAGTGGAACTGGCATTTGAGTTGCTCCTAAAGAAAAAAATAACACTCCCCTAAAAAAAAAAAAAAAAAAAAAAACCAAAGAAAACAAACCAAACCTTCCCCTGAAGTAGTCATCACCAGAGTTAGCAACCTCATGTTAGCAGAACTCAAATTACAAGTAACTGGAAGGGAGTCCTCCATCCACAGGTACCAACACCAACAGAAAGCAGCCTGTCTATAAATAGAAAGCATCATAGTGACATTGGAAGCGACAAAGATCTGTTTGACCATGGTGGGTATTTCTTTTTTTTTCCCCCCATTCATGGATGAACTTAAAAGACCAAATAAAAATACTTGGGATATGTCCATTTAACAGAGTACTTTCAACCATAAATATACAGTTTCCTTTTTAAATGAATAGCCCAGACTTGCTGCGCAAAGCAGCCTAAGTCAGTTAAGTGTATATTTTCACATAAAGAGTGTGGCTGCAGCCAGGGGTAATGGTGTTCAAGAGGAAAGCAAAATATTCTGTTGCAGGAACAAAAGTTAAAAATATGACAAGAATGAGCAGTACAGCTGTTGGCTTAGGAAAACAGCTCTATGGTTTCAAGCCCCCTCCAGAATAGATGTATTTTTTTTGGAGGTGTTAAAATGCATTAGACTGGTCATAGGTTATTCCTTCTGAACAGGACTGGGTTATATCTCTTTATATTCACCTTATACAGGTAAAACTGCATCCACTTGGGAGGGGAAATGCCTGCAATTCAGTCTGTAGGTGATCAGTGCTGTAACAGCACCTGTGGGCAGATAAGGCCTTCTGCTATCATGTTTTCTGAATACATGAGACCACCCCACAGTTTACTGCATAAATTATTTGTTTTGGTAATGACTGCTCACTGTTCCCAACAGCCATTTCGTCTGGTTGGTTTGGGGCTCTGCACCACTGTTGCTGAATTATTTAGTGCCTCTTGTGTGGTCCACTCCAACATATCACACAGTTTTGAAAAGTAATGGAATTTAAGTTCTTCCACCAACAGGAAAAAAAATCAGGTTGCTAGGTAATTTCTCACTGCATATTTTTTTTCCTATAAACTTCACTTGAACCAGTTGAAGATCTCGGTTTAAATGTGTTAAGTGCAATAAATCTCAAAGGGGAAGGAAATTTGTGCTAAGTAACCCAATTGATACTTGATTTAAAGGAACTTCCATCGAAAAGAGGACAATCCCTTTGGAGCAGTCTGGCTTTTTGAAGTTCTGCTTATGCATTTAAGGCACCAGAATTATTTCTCTCACAAAGTTTAACAGCAACCTGATACTGAAAACAATATTGCCAAAATTGTAAAATTTCACTCAGTTTTCCATGCACTAAAGATTAAAATAGCCTCTGTAAAAGATATATATATATTTTTATATATATATATATTTATATATGAAAACTCTTATGTACAAGTGTATCAAATACTTTTCTCTTTACACAATAATCCCTTGCATTTATGTGCTTCATATGCAAGTCAACTTTTGAACGCTTCGTACTTCTCAGGGAAGTTTTAAACTATGTACAAACAGATGACGCTCGAACAGGAGTTTGTTCCCCATACAAGCTTGTTTCTCATACCTCAGTTGTTTGCCTTTGACAGGTCATCAGTTCAAGATTTGAGGTAGAAGTAAGTAGCCTATATACTCTGTGCAAAAAAAAAAAAAAAAAAAAAAAATTAAAAAAAATAATAGTGTGTTTGTTAATTTGCACATGGCAGTCTGTCCTCTCAGTCCAGCGATGTGCTCGGTGGCTTCAACTCGTGAAGGGAGTCGCTGGGTGTGGGTGCGCAGCCGTTGGACAGCAGAGCCTGTTTCACTTCTGCTTCGCTCTGCAAATCCAGTAGTGTTGGGGAAATTTCAGGAAGCACATTCAGTTGCTTTAATGACCCTCCTGCTGGTGAAGCTCTCACCAAATTAAGGTTGTTGAGCTCTGAAGGCTTCGGTGCTGCTTGCGAAGAGCCTGCAAGAAAGCAAAGAACCAGTGGGGTGGGTTGATGCTCGTCCCGCCAGCGCGCCTCGTCAAACCAACCCTGCCAGTACCATTCATGGCCTTGAGCCAGTTCAGAAACAGGGCTCTGCTACAACCCAGATGGTTCATACTGCATCTGGGGAGACAGACACATCCCTAAAGAAGGACGTACCGTGTTTGTCTGCCAGCAGCGGGCTGGTCGTGCTCGCAGGTCTTATTCTGTCGTGGTTGCTGGGGTAGAGGGTCCCGTCCGTTTCCATCCTCGGGCCGCTGGCAACCCCGTTGCACGGCTGAGGGGGAAGAAGGCTGGTGCCTGCACCCCTCTTCCTGTTTCGTTCTTTGCTGCTCAGTGTGCTGGGGTAGGGATTATCCATATTCTTCAGGCTCTCAGAGTACAACTCCGACTCCTTGGGGTAGATGTGGACGTTCATGCTGTCCGTGCTGCCGCTGCAGTCCGTGCACACAACCGGCAGCCCGTAGCCTGGCAGGGGGAAGAGAAAACAACAAAGATGAAGCAGCTGGGAGTTGTCAGCACTGAGGCACAGAACGTGCACAAAGAAAAGGCGGCGCCACTTAGTTTTTCTGTCCCTCCACAGTGTGGGAATCTCCGTAAGTTAACACAGACATTTCTGGTTTTATATAGGGCTAGTAAATACCTGTAGCTATCACTGAAGGTAGTTCCAATTAATACATTTAGTAGTTTTTGTTTTAACTCCAAGGAAGTTGTGACTTTTTTTTTTATAAACTGTGCATTTATTTCCTTTTCCAGACTTTCTGGTCAGAGCAGAAATAGAAAGCGGAAGCTTCCTGTACCTGCTTTAAAATACCAAAGTTACCTTTCTTATTTTTGTGCTGCTGCTTTGCAGGGATCACTGTCAACTCATCTTGTTATCTCAAGATACTTTATTACTTTTAGTGCTAGTAACAGATGAGAAGAATTCAAAGCAGCAAGCAGGAAGGAGTTTCTAAATGTTGAAAGATAATTTCCTTAGTGTACTCAACAACTTTCTATTATTAAACTTTACAGTTTCTCCTGGAGAGAAAATTTGTTTCACTGACTGTTTTTCTGCGGATGTTACAATACAGCACCAGAACAGAAAACACATCCTAAAAATAGCAAAGTATGAGTTTAACACCCAAGAAATTGGCAAAGAGCAGAGGCAGGTGTAGTGCCAAAAACCACCGTTAAATTTTGAGAAGAAAAAAAAAATAGCTGAGCTTTGAAATTGACAGCCCCATTGAGGAGCATGAAAAATTTCAACACCTTTGGTTTGGAACTGCTCTCACGTTTTAGGAAGAGCTCAAATCAAAATACCGACCAGCCAGCTGCAAGCAATGGCTATCGGGAGCTTTCGTCTTTCTGATGGTTCCTCAAATTCAAACTATCCAAGCTTGATTGAGGATCAAAGGAAGCAGGAGAAAGTAAATTTACTCTGCTCACACCTGAGAATCATTCTGGGCTTTTTTTTTCTGAAGGTAACCATTTCTTCTCTTAATGCTGTCTGACTTGGAGTGCTTTCTGATCTGTACAAACACAAAATACCTTTCCAGATTAATGGGCTTTGTACCTGTCTTATCTGGAACAAGCATTCCATCCGCCACATCTTCAGTTTTCCAAGTGTCTTTATTATAGCCAATGCACAGCTTTGGCTGTCTGCAACCTACGGTGGGAGCTTCAACATCTGGACACCTTCCAGCATCAGTCTGACACATACCTGTAACAAACGAACCATCTGACTAAAGATTACAACCATCTGCTCCCAGCTGAATGACTTGTTAGTCTTAGTTCTACTGTAAAAGCTGTGAGAGGGAGAAAAAATAGCAATGGAGATAATAATTTTAAGCTAATGTTTAACAGAACAAGATGCTGTACAATCTCAGGAGAATCTTGGTCCAGAATGCTTAAATTTTCCTTCCCAACCTGTTTAAATACAGTAAAATCCCAGCATTTAATTCCTAAGCCTGAAGGCAGGGACAGGCACTGTTTATGTATTTTCTAGTAGAGCTTAATTACGGCTAATTCTAGTGCCAAAGAATTAATCCAAAATTAGCAAAAAAATAGTCCTTAGGGCCTGACTGAAGCAGCCTGCTTGTATGAACACTGTCATGATGGGGAGAGGACAGCTAGAGGAGAGCTTTGTGAAGTGAAAGACAGATCCTTGTTCTGCATAAATGCAGTAGCTAGAGAATTACATTATGCAGATCTTCCCGATAACTCATAACAAGCACAGAAGTACTTTGTTCTGTGATTTCTCCCTCCTCGTATCAAGTTCAGATACAGCATTACAGAACAAATAATTAAGCGGGTTCTCACCGTTGCTGTCTATGTGCCCGTTGGGCTGCTGGTTTTCTACTCTGACGACCACGTCCTGCCGGTCAGACAGGGTCCCTTGTGAAGACAAGTAGCTCGGCACGTCGGGGGGCACAATAGTCTCATCTAGAGCAACAGGAGCAGAGAAATGTCAGTTCTTAATAGGATACAAAGGCTTGTTTCCAAAGACACGTAAAAATCACATTTTCAAGAGGGATTTGGGATCAGATCTATCACTGGTATTTTCTGTAGATGCAATGGAAACAGAAATGCCTAAACACTCCATTCTCCTCAGAAGCCTCACTCCCGATTTTTCAAAGCTTAAAGCTGTGAGATATCGTGCTGATAAAGCCATTTTGGGTGTTTGCATTTGGTGTGGTCAGTACCAGGTAGGTGGAGATGGAACTGTCTCTTCAGAGCAAATAAATCTTTCCTTTTCCCCTGAAATTCCAAGTACCGCATTTGACTCAAGTCCTCTGTCTCCCAAAGTCAGGAGTAAAAGACTTCTGGAGAACAGGGCCTTTGATTCACTGAAGCAGGCAGGTAAGTCTAAGCTCCTTAGTTATCCTTGGCTTTTGTCATTTTATGTCAGGCAATTTCAGTTTCCCCTGTCATGCAAATAAACTCAATTACGCAAAGCATGAAGGCCCAGGTGTTCAGGGCTGGAAAAATGGGAGAAAATCCCCAGTTACACTTTGCACTGATCATATGGTATCCAAGACTTTCCTGCCTAGCCCACGTCTTTAAAATCCTACATTGTACTATATCTGAAGCCAAGGGTGATACATCAGAAAGCTGCAAATGCCAGCAGGGCTGTGAGCCTTAGGCTGGTTCTTCCATACTCCTGTTCAGAGGTTGTATAATGTCGCAGGCAGAAGAGTCTGTTCTCACTGCAACACTTATTGCAGCACCAAATTATCCCCTTTGAAGATCAGTAGGAAGCAATAAACGCTGCTTCTTCCCCGGAAAAGTGAGAGATGCCCCTCATCAACAGGGCTACAACAGCTCTCACGGGCAACATGGAAAAAGGGAATCCAGCTTCAAAGCCTCATTTTTCTATTTTTTGAATACGAAGTCTTTGAAAATAGAGATTCCCAAGAAGTAAGACAGGTTCCCAGCATCGTGGACATAATCCAGACTGTCCTAATAGTTATCGTTTATGGTCATGGAAAATCAAAGTAGCAAAGCAATGCATGTAACTACCGCCAAGTGGAAAAGACCTTTCTGAAGAGCCAGCCAAGGGGAGAAATGCAGCTCTGAACATGCTTCGACAGCAACTGAAAGCTGGTTCCAGCTTTCCAAGCCAAGAGAACCACTGAGATAAGCCAACTGCTTTTCCAGTGTGATTGTGTGGCTACCTGACCTGCCGATCCAGCCTCAGCGGGAAGCCTGACAGCACAAAAGGCCAGAGAAAGCCTCAGCAGGAGCCCAGGGCTACCTGTGTTGGTGACGCTGTATTCTTCACTCTTCTTCCTGGTTTGGTAGATGATGCAGACCCAGACCAGAGACGTCAGCACAATGCTACACACCACGGCGATGGTGATGATCCCCACAGTGGTACGGTCCTTCCGACAGCCCAGAGACTGTAAAATGCTCACATGGCTGTGTGCACGCTCTGTCCCCAGGGTGTTGGACATTTCACAGGTGTATTTCCCAGCATCCTCCAAGACAACGTTCCTAACAATCAGCAGCTGGTTGCCAGAGGTAAAGTGATGCCTTTCTGTCACGACGAGGGGCTGGTCGCCTTTCAGCCAGGTGATGCGGGGAGGCGGGCTCCCCGTGGCTTTGCACTGAAGAGCCACAGTCTCACCTACAGACACTACGTGGTCTTCCAGTGGATGAATCAAAGACGGTGTCTCTGCAGGAGAATAAACACAGAAATTAATTCTTGGGGACAGCGTAACAACCGATTTCTTTTAATAGAATTGAATGCAACTGATGTTCTTATAGATAAATATACAGATTGCTGGCACTCCACGGCCAGGTACCCAGGAGCATGGCGGCTGCAAGCCACAACAGATCTAAACAATCACAACCAAGGCCTTCCCATAACCAGGCGTTGGTAAGTCTTCCCAACAAAGAAACCCTCGAGGAGGGACAATGGCTGACACACATGAATCACTTCATAGAACAAGAGATGGAGTGCAATTTCCTTTTGAAGTAATTTTCCCAAGCAGGAAATAGAGTGGTTGGAGGGGCTTCCTTAGCACGTGAGGAAACGCAACTCACAGCTCCTCCTTTTAATTAGCACAGTATTTTTCCTTAGTTAACTACAGCGTAAAAGAATGAAACAAGACTAGTGCAGAGCACTGCCTCTTTGCCCCTTTTCTGTATCTGCAACTGCTGAAGAGCTCGAACAGCAATCCCTTCCAGTCTCTACTTCCAGACCACCTGGTCTCTTGCAACGCCAATGCATCTTACCCAGTACGGTCAAGGTGGCGTTTGCAAGCACAGACCCTGCAGAGTTCTGTGCCGTGCAGCTGTAGACACCCATGTCTTCTATCTTCACATCCGTAATGAAGAAGACGTCGTCGTCAGGCATGACATGCATGCGGCGTTCTCGGGCCGCGGGGAAGTCCGTGCCCCCATCTTTCTGCCAGGCGATCTGTGGGGTGGGGTGTCCCTCAGCAGCACACTCCAGCCGCGCTGTCGTCCCTGTCCGGCTGGTGATGTCGTGGGGAGTTTTGATAAATGAGGGCAGCACTGAGAAAGAAAAACAAGAAAAAGGAATGAGCAACTCCATGGGGAAAACACCATCTTCTGGGCAGTTCTGATTTCCCTCCTGGACAGGAGATGGGTATCATCATTACTGATAGGCAAGAGGATGGTAAATGATAAGCTGCTTTTGCAGGATGTATCGAAACTGCTGGGGACTA
This sequence comes from Caloenas nicobarica, assembly GCF_036013445.1. Taxonomy (NCBI): domain Eukaryota; kingdom Metazoa; phylum Chordata; class Aves; order Columbiformes; family Columbidae; genus Caloenas; species Caloenas nicobarica. Next base: position 14,819,243 of record NC_088255.1, on the reverse strand, counting down.
ATACTGTGTTTCTGCAGCGTATACCTGTCCGCAGTGTCCAAGACCCCACTGAGGATCATCAAACCTGGGATGAAGGCTACTTTTCTTCTGCGGTTAACCTGGAAACAAACCCCATTATCTCTCCTATAGACAACTTTGAACGGCTACAGTCTCTCTTTGTATCCTTTTGTATTTTCACTTGCATTTGCCCATTTCATTAGGCAGAGACTCCACGAGAACAGCCAAAGAGAGGCGGCTAAAGCTGTTCAGAACGTGCTGAAGTGCCTGGCTGGATGGAAGCCATCACAAGCTGGGCATTTCTCAGCATCCACAGAGATGCAGGCTGGTGGTGTGAAGAGGTTTGGAGCTCCTCACCATCAGGAATGGACCCTCAGGAGTAACTACCTGCCAAAAGTGGGTCCCAGAGAACTGTACCAGCTCAGGCTGAGGAAAGGAATGAGAAAGCAGCTTCCTACTCACCATTAACAGTGAGTCGGGCCTTGTTGGAGTAGGTAGAGCCAAAATGGTTGGTGATGATACACTGGTAACGCCCTTCGTGGGTGAAGGTGACGTGCCGCAGGTGCAGAATGGTGGTGTACTCCATCACCTCACCATCCTTTGCCCGCACGTGGGCAAAGTTCTCGATCTCAGCATTGTGCAGCATCTCGTTGTCTTTCTTCCATGCAAACATCATGGGGGAGCTGCTACTGCTGGCAGCCGAGCACGTGAAACGGATGTCCTTCCCAAGGACGGCCACCGTCGTCTCAGGCTGGATGATGATCTGCGGTTTGGGGAAATCATCTAAGAGAAAGCAACAGGCCTAGTTAGTCCCGGACTATGTGGAAGACTGGAGCAAGCAGAGAGATGCAACAAGAAATGAGCAGTGCATAAGTGAAAGACGTTATAGCACATCTGCTTTTACATCCACTGTTGTCTACAGCAGGAAGGCAGCTTCTCTTGCAAGGCACTCCGCCACCGAGACTGGCTCTGCAGTGCAGATGTGCCACACACAACTCCACTGAGCAGCTGCTCTAAGCTGGGACTCTGGTTCCTCTGCTTCCTTCTGTAACCAGTGGACTGAGATGGTCACTTCATGATCCTCAAGCACCTACAGGATGCCTAGCTCTCTTCACCAGTGTAGCCGAACCTTGGAAAGATACTGTGGTCCAAAGAAAACATTCTTCCTTGTACAACCCATGCATGAAGAGCAATACTGAAATTAAAACTTCACCTCCAGGCCTGCATTAGCGTGAAGCAGGAGGGGAGAGCAGGAGGACACTTAAAAGTGCTGCAAATGCCACTTCTGGGGATAAATTCTTGTGAGCAAGGTGACGGCAGCACACGCTGTCAAAGCAGAAGCAGCTGTATTTGCCTGTCACTCGTCTGGAGTGGAAAGCTTTGCACGCTTTCTCTCTGCCCTCGAGACTGTTGGTTTTAGCAAGGTTCCAAGCAGATTCATTTATTAGATTTCTACAAATGGTGTAATTTAATATTTGACTAAGGTTTAATTAAACAACCAGGCCTCTGGAACCAGGAGTACTAGTGCCTGGAGGACTTGGCAGGCACTGGAGAAGCAAAGCTGTCTTCGCTTTGTGATGTTGCTGTAAGGATGGAGCCTTCATGATCTCTTCTTCCAGATGAACAGCAAAGCCTCCCAGACTCGCTCAGAGGCCACCTAGGCAGAGCCCTGCCACCCTGGGATCGAGAGGGACAGGGGACACCAGCTGGAACAAAGCTTTTGCTCTGTGTTCAATGCAAGTCATGCATCCAACTTAGTTAAATAGCATTCTCAAAAGCTCATTTTTTCCTTCATCAAACAGCCATGTGCAGCTCCCCCCAGGATCCACACTGGTTGGCTCCACAGCACAGGGTTTGGCTCACCAAACCAGGCCTTTACTTTGCCCTAAAGCTGGAGGCATTAGCAGCATCGCTTTTGGCTTCCTCTGATCATTTATGTTTCTTTCCAAGAGAGGTAGTAGATGTTTATGTGTGTGCTGGGTATTAAGTAAAGCTGCTTTGCAACCACAGCTCAGGTGCAGTCAATTGCAGTGTTTGGGTGGGAGAACAGCAGTAGGTGCTGTTTAGAAGAAAAAACACCTGTAGGATACGAAAAGCAAGATTATAATGCAACTGTTAGCCAGTTGGTTCATGTGTAATGCCTTACTGGCCCCCAAAACTGAGCTGTGATGAGGGGATTCTCCTCTGCTTTTTTTTCTCTTTTTTTAACCCTTTAGTTATTTCCAAGAGGGATGAAAGATGAGTGAAGAACACAAAGCCACGGAAGAAGCTCAGAACACTGCAGAGTGAAAAAAAATTATAGCTGCAGTCTTGGTGGTATCGAACCAAGAGGACCAGGGAAGTCTCTGTGCAGCCTCGTCTGGAACGGGAACAAGCATTAGACCCTTTGATTGAACACTGGGAGCCCTGTAAGGAACACACTGGATGCAAGCAATGCGCTGTGTGGTTTTGGTGGGAAATAAATTGTAGCCAGTGACAAATTTTTAAAATGCAGGCTTGGGCTTCCTTTGATCCCACTGGATAACGAAACAAAACAGAAACCCTCTCGTAATAACATGCTAGTAGTCAAAGAAAATGTTTCCCAAGTGAGTCCTACCCTTCACACAACCTCAAAGCACACAGGCAAGACTTACCACACACAAAACTTTCTGGCAGGATGGCAAAAATGCTCTTGCTTTTTAGTGACTCAGGATGGGCGCAGGTGGCCACCACAGAGGATTGCAGCTCTTTCTCAACTAACCACTGGGGCAACCATTTCAGCTGGCAGTCGCAGAGGAAGCTGTCACTGTTTATGTGGCTGCAGGGAAACAAAACCAACACGACCCTGCTGTGAGTCCTGCACGCAGAGAAGGCTGGAAAGCTCACAGCCCTTTCATGTTAGACACATTCCTCCCTCCCCGCCCCCAGCACGGGTGGAAGGAAAAAAAAAGACTGCAGGGTTGTCACCGAAGCACTAGTGACGTTAAATACATAACACATTTAAACAGTATTTCATCTCCACACAGAGCAACCCACTCCTGTACTCCAGTGACACTCCCTAGCGCCTTTTAGTTATTAGCCAACTTCCAGAGTGATCTCCAGGAACACACGAGCAAACCCATCCCTGGCTTAAGTGAGAGAAACCAAGGCAGATCACCTACAAAAGAGACGTGCAGCCAAGGCACAAGTCAACAGTACAGCCCGTCCTGCTCCAGTTTCTCATATGTAATTACCACACGTGCTCCTTCTCTGCCTCTGTGGTTTTGAGCATCTTTGGTGGGGACTGAATTCGGGACTTACTGAACTGAACTGAAGAAGATGCCAAGTTCCTGCTGTAAGACCTTTAGTTCCCGCAGCGGCCAACACCAGAGGAGTAAGTGAAGAGGCCCCTCCCTGCCCGTCTGTAAGGCACATGTTGACCCATCAGCATCACCAGGGATAGGCGGTGTAGCTGATGTTGTGTTTACTGATTCACAGAAGCAGTGGAAGAGAAATGACCAAAGACATTTGTGTAAACCCAATATGAACAGTGACTAGTTTGGAAAGCAAGACACAAAAACATTTCTCAGCCTCCTAACAGTAACTTCATGCCTTCTGTTAAGAAAAGAGCTGTGAAAAAGGGGCAAATCAAAAGGAAGCCTCGAGAGTTGTTTTTTAAACATTCTGGGCCAAAAGGTGGCTCAGGATCACTCTGAGGCCAGAGAAGGAATTCCAACAAGGAATTCAGACTTCGGTCTGGTTTCGTCCAAGATCCTAGGAAAACCCAGCCTGATCCCTCAGATTGAATGTGATGGTGCCTCAGAGACTGGGAAAATGGCCCCACAGAGAAAAGTTCTGTCCTGCAATACTGCAAGTTGTGCAGGAGCAGGAGATCAATAGCATGGCAGAATCCTAAGTCCAGCACTGTGTTCTAAGAAGATGTGAATCTCCTCCCTTTTTTCTACCTGATAACCTCAGGAAATCCTGGTCTGAAAATAGGCAGAAAAAGGGAAAAGAAAGAAATGGACTGGAGAAGGAAAGAATGAGGGGACATAGAGATCTGATTTTCCAAATTTGTCCACTTCGCTGTCCTACAAAAATGTGTAGCCCTTAACACACATGATGGCATAAACGCTGCTGGCTGGAACAGCTCAGAGAGACCCTTCGTATTTAGGACTTCAGTACAATGCATTCTGCATGTACACATCCCCTATCTAAAAGACACCTCTTCCATGGTATAAAGATTCCTTCACAATATCTGGGATCCCACAAGCTCTAATAAGAACAGTCTTTCACCTCAATTTTGTTTCAAGAGCCAGTGCAAAAGATAGAGGTGGATAAACAAACAGCGGACAAGCAACGTTTATCTTATTCATTCCTCAGTCACTGGTACTAAATGTCATTGCTAATAGTGACCATCCCATTCCCATTTCCAGTGTCAGGAAGAAGAATCTGAATGTGCCCAAAGAAGTGATTTCTTGTTCCACAGACATTGCACTACTCCAGAGTGTAGCAATGCACTGACAGTGGATTAAATATTTATGGAGAAGAAGAGAAAAGTAAACCAGGCAAGACTGGAAACAGTGTCTGATAACAGCGCAGAGCCCCACCCTGGAGCACAAGCAGCAGCTCTGATAACACATCTGTATTTTTACACCAGAAGGCTGGATGACAAGTGGATCCAGTTCAAACGGTGCTTATCGCTGAAATGTCAGTACTGTATGTGAATCCTAAACATAGGTACAGCAAAGGAGCAGATGGGCCACTGGGAATTAAATCAGTGGCGGTGTGAGAAGGAGAGATGGCTAACAGGACCAGGGCTGGACTTCCTGAGCGGAGATGAATAATTGCACAGATGCAAACCTGCTGGAAGAACCTGTTCCAATCACCTAACTTGACTTACTATTAAATACAAGATGTTCCTGTGACATCTACTCATGTGTAAAAATACCCTGCAGAGGAGGACAGAGGAGAGGAGGAAATAAATGAAATGTAATGCGGATAACACTCCACTGGAAACAACATGCTACTTCTCACGTCCAGAGCAAGAAGGATCCCTGCCTCTTGAATGGTGTGTGCAGTCCGATTACTTACAGCTGCCGCAGGCTCTTCATCTTGGCAAAAGCATCTGCTTGAATTGAGCGGATGGCGTTATCCCCAAGGTTCCTGCAGAACACAACCGAAGGCAATGTGAGCAAAAGAGATGCTATGGCTCTGACAAAGTATCTCCATATTTAAGCAATGATTCCAGAAGCAGGTGATTTGGTAGCTCTTTATTAAAGCCATATGCACTTGCGATTCATAGAAATTATATTCCACAAAATGCTAATATTGAATAAGTATTGCAGAACAAAGGTAAACCAACGAAAATTATGGGAATAAATCACTAAGTCATTCCCTACCCCATCTTCTCACCACACTTTCTCAGTCCCAGCTACCTCCATCATCCATAGCTCAGAAATTCCTCAGCCCCCTCAATAACCAAAGATAGTCAGGAATGTCATATCCCAGACTAGAGCTTCAGCAAACATAAAGAAAGCAAATACTTGCACTAAAAGGCATCTGAGAAGTTATTTGAAAGTGACTTTGAGCAGATACTACTGTGTTAGAAAAACATTGCAATGTTTCCAAAAGAAGATATTCTTAAAAGCTTCCCTCACAACTATTGCTGATTAAAAAATTCACTTGTTCTCTGAAAAAGGATAGTGTCAGGTTTAGGGCTTATGTTTAGTAAGTGAAATGCAGGACAGACAAGCACTGCTTGCAGAGAAATCTCAGTGGAGCATTAATAAGGGAACCTTTATCTGGGAATGTTACCCCCAGTCAGGCAGCCCTAACCCTTCAGTACAACCACAATGGCACCAACATTTCATATGATCAACAGCCAATAAAACATCCAGAGCAAAAATCACACACTTTAACTTGTGTTAATTCAGAAAGGAAGTTATTAATGAATCACTGCTGGAGTCATCAGCCTTGGGACACAGAAAAAAAACTACACAGAGGCAGCCAAAATTTACTTCTTGCAAATCGCTCTAAGGCAGTTGTGCTGAATGGGGATGTTCAGTGCCTGCATCGTACGCAGTCGTTTGCACCATGTCTCGCTGCCAGAGCTCAGATTTAGGAGGAAGTTGGAGCGAGGGAGGAAGAGAGAAGGCTACATCTGAAATAGCATATTTTCATTGCTAACAGCCTGCAAAGAAGCAATGTGCTAGTCAAGGCGATACTCATCCAAGAACAAATAAAAAAATTAAGAGCATGCAGATTTGCCATATGTTCTATAACTTTGTTCCTGGCAAAAAAAAAGGCCAAAGTTGAGGCGGACTTATAATGAGAAGGAAGCAGGTGGCCCCCACAAATGGACTGGCTTCTCAGTTTACAAAGACGCTATTAAATTGCTAGCAGATCTCTCGGGCAGCTACTTTTGGCAGCCCCCCTTCCCCAAACTCCAAGGCATGGTGGGTTACTCACAGGTGCTCCAGGGCCTCCAACCCTGAGAATGCTTTCTTGGCCACCGACTTGATCTTGTTTCCAAACAGAGTTCTGCAGTTTCCAAACATCCAGTGCCAGATCAACAGAAAGAAAACAGGGAGAGGGGGGCAGAAAAGGAAGGAACACAATTAGTGTGGTTTTATCTGATATACACGCTCGGTGTAAGTCCTGGGGAATCTGAACTGCATGGAGATTAAGGGGCTGAAGTACACTCACTTTCCCACTCCTGAAATTAAATCCTTTTATCTGTATTTGAATTTAATAGTGATGACAGCACAAAAGGGAATGTGCCATATCACGTAAAAAGGTAGGTTTGCTCCAGCGCTGGGAAACCAGCTTGCTGAGTAACAGAAAGTCCCCTCTATTCTTTGCAGGCTGGCTGTGGACAAGATCAAGTGCAATGACAGTTTAACAAGATTTTGGTCTCTCCCGGTGACTTTTTTTATTTCTCACTTCTTCCCAGAGAGTAAAAGAGTGGTAATTTATTCACGGCTGCTTGGCATGGATGGACACTCATACACAAGGGCTGAGGGCTGTCTCTCGGCTGCACATTTACACAGCAGCTAACTGAAGTGACTGCTGACTTCCTCCCTCAGTTTGTTATAAATACAACAGCAAAGTAATGTGATGCAACAAATAACAGGCGAGTGCTAATTTCAAGGGGCAAAAGGAAGAACAGAAAACATAATATACAGAGCTGAGGAGCGTGCTTGCTTGCATCTGTGAGCAGAGAGCATTCCTCCGAACCAGCACAGGGCTGTGCAGCGGCGAGAGGGGGACGGTGAGCAGGGAACAGCCAGCTGGAGCCGTCACAGCCCAGCTGCTATCTGCAAAGTAACACTTCTCGATAAATATTGACCAGTGGCGATCAGTCAGGGCCAGGGTTCATACAAAATGGATAGTCTCCTCACCTGTTTTAATAAATCATCAACCAATGCCATTAATTAGGAAATGCTTTCCTTCCTCAGGTTCTCTCTGTCTAGGGTTTATCTTTCAGGTGCATCTTTTATCACCGCCTGCTTCGCGTGGCATCCAATGCAAGTCACAACTCACACCTCAGGTAAAAACTCGGCACACTGGCTGCTCTATTTGATTGAGTTTTCCTTTAATATACGGTGCGACCTGTACTTGTACCCTAAAAGGCTCTAAAACTATGATGGTCCCACTGCTTGCTACCGGCTGGGAGAAGGAGGCTGGGGTACAAAGATGGAGCACGTGCAGCCATCGTATGAGCAAATACATTTGCAGGAGTTCGCAAGGGCTTTCCACAAGGCACCCTTCACATGTCAGGACGATCTGGTGTCTCAGCCATGGCACCCATAAAGCCCAGTTTTGGTGTGGATGAAGCAGTGGATGCCACAACGGGTAGATGGAAAACTGGGGCTCATCAGGCTGTTATGAGAGTGAGGACTGAGACTGTACCAAAATCTGTCCTTGCAGCCTACAGTCTTTGGAGAGAATTTGGGTGCCTGTCACTGGGCAACACTATGACCCTGAGTAGGTTCTCACAAAATCAATCACCCTGGCGGTGGTATTGTCAGACGAGCCACAACTCTGATCCTGGAGTAGACAGGAAAGGCCGGTTACTCCTTGCTCTGTACAAAAGGTCTGTGGCCCCAGGATCACAAATCTTAGCGTTCCAGAGCAAATCGCAAACAAAAGCTGCAGTTTCAGGCAAAGCCACCTCCCAGTCTCCATAGTGAGATCACGCTTGAAGCCCTTTCTTACAGGAAGAGTTAACTTGGTTAACTACAAAACCACAGCTGAATTTTCAGAGCCATGTCCCTTCTTTAATTGTTTGATTGGAGGCAAGAAAGACGACAGCTACTGTAGGCATGCTGGTGACTGATAAAGGCTCCAGATAGCTACAATCTGTGTTATTGACAGAGTCATTCTAATATCTACAGCGAACTTTACTGAGCTTCATCTTACAGCACCAAAACCAGGGTATTTATTGCATAAGAGTGCACGTGGCTTTTCCCTCTGGGTGAAATACCCCAAGCACTAAAGGGTGTGTGCAATCATGTGTACCATCATTTGGTAAGAAGGATTTTGGATTAATGAAGGCTTTGAAAAATCCATTAGAATGATTAATATAGTAAATAATTTACTATATGCAAACTCTGGTCATATGGCTGCATCCATACACACTGATTTCTGGAGCCATATTCCTAAATGAGGGTGTTATGCTGAGCTTGGGTTTGGCAACTGGAGATTTCTATTAATTGTTTACAGTGGATCTTGGACTCTGAAAATTGGAGACACTGATTATATCTGTTTACTTATCTGTGCAGAGATAAGCGGTACGTCTGGGGATGTAAATACACAATGTATATAACCACTTGTATAGGTGCATACAATTTTATGGCTATAAACACAAGAAACACGTAACAGACTGGTAATAAAGCCATGCCCCAGCAAAGTCATTAAAATCATTACGCCTTTCAAACCTCAACTAACCACTTCTCCGATTCCAAAATGGTTTGAACCCAGCAGCCCCTTCCAAGGGCTGCAGCAGGCTGGAATGCGAGCCCAGAGACACGGCTCCACTGCCGGCAGCGCCAGGCGCACACGTACAGAAGTGTAATTATACGCTAGGCACGCAATTCATTAGAAAGCAGCATTTTCTCCTCCAGCCAGTTTTGCACCTGCGGAAGATCTCAGTCACTGAGTGAGCCATCAAAAAAACGGTTACATTTAGCAGCTTGAATAATTAGGAAACTCCTTGTTCCCCAGCGATTCCGCTGATGCTTTTTATGCTTCGGTGCTTCTCGACTCCCGCTTTCTGAAGCAACCTTTTAATTTAGCTCTCCAGCCTGGAGAGCTTCATATATAATTCAGGGAAGGCTAAAGTGACTGGCCTCCCCACTTCTCGGTCTAACACCTTCATTTCAGCGAACAACCCTCTCTGTGCTAAATCCTTTCAGAGGCTAATCTGTGCCACATCAAAGGGGAATGGCTTTTAAGGCAATCTCCATAGAGCTGAGGTGATTATTAATTCATTGGAAGGTCTCCTCTGAAGTGCCCATTTATTTTTTGTATGCTAATGCATTTAAAGCCCATTGACAGTTTAAACAGAGGCCCTAAATCATGCAGTGAAATGTTTGCTGCAAAGGCTGATATTTTATTTTACTTACAAAAAAATCCCACCAGCAAGAAAGACACTCACTTCAGCCTTAGATAAAATTACAAGTTTGGGATTTACATGCTGAATGAGCTAAAACAGGCCTGAGCAAATCCCTTTAAAAGTGACCACTCCCAAGCATCCCTAAACCACCTCAAGAAATATAATGAAATCATCTCGTATTCTGAGGGTTTTTCTAGCCTTACACTCTGGCTGACAATGAACCATCCCAGCAACCTGTCTGTCCCACAGCAGGTTTGCTCTGTTAGGTTAATCGAACCACTCCCATCTGCCCAAGACCAACCTGATCCACATGCTCTTCCAGGCTATGAAATTTGCTGCAACCCCCCGCACAAACCACAGGCACATGTCCTTCCCTGTGCTCAACCACACTGGTTATGCATCGAAAACCAGAGGTCAACAATGTGAAAAAAGATGCAAACTCGGCTTCTTTAGACTTGTGCAAGCCCTTGCTGCATCCTTTGCTACTGGCAGACAAAACTGGCTGTCTTTTGAAGCCATTCCTTGTGCCAGCTGATAAACATCAAACCAGGGTACGGTTGTTTTGCTGCTCTGCCCAGAGCTCCAAGCACAACCCGCACAGCCTCGCAGGCTGCATCACTGCGGTCCTGCCTCCTCCTGCTCCCGGCCGTACCTCCTGGCCTCTGCCTGACCCCACAACTCATCAGAGTTCATTTCTCCTGGTTGCTGAGTCAATCCTTTCGCTGAACTCTTTCCCTCGATGCTGTCTCCACTGGCTTTTTCACCCCTCTCCTGTTATCTGCACCCAGCATTTCTAACATATCCCAATCATTTGGGACCGCCACTTTTGCTCCCGTGCCAGTGGCCACGTTGGAGGGATGCCCTATGGTGGACACCCCACCAGGACAGCTCTCTCTCTGCTCCTTTCCTCCACCTTCTCCCCCTTGTCAAAGGAGCACTGCAGACTCGTAACCCTACAGCCTGCAATTCCCTCTGGAAAAAGCATCTGCTCCCACTGCCTTTCTAGCCACTCGTATGGTTCCACTGGTTTCTTCAAACCAAAAACTTCAGCAACAGCAGCCAAGGACTCTCCTGCCCACCACATCTGCTCCTCTGCCTTTTTTCTAGCAACTCTTCAGAAGATTTCCCAACTCCACGTGCACAGCAATGCCTACTGGTCTCTCTCCATCCCACACTTCTATCTCCCTGCCTGACTGCCCCCGTCCTTACGTCCTTCTCTGCCTTCTGCCTCACTTTACTCACAGCTACAACTTGGTTCCCTTCTCCTTGGGTCCAGTGGCTCTCCACAACAATGAGCAGATGCCATCTATGTCTGCAACTTCAAATTTTTCTTCTCCACCTAAGCATTACGTCCCCACAAATCCTGCCCCAGCTCTTCCCACTCCCCCAGGAGCCTGTAATGAGAGCACGACAATATACCGCCTGCCAGGATTCATTCTGGCCATCTGCTACCCATCGAGGTACTTTTACTGCACCTCTGGCTGTGCCATCTCAGCATCAGAGACAGCGCAATGGGGGGGTGCTGAGAACTGAAACAAAGGCAAGAGGTAATGATTAGAAAGACTCTTGATTTGTCACAAGCCATCAGAGACTTCTCTGACAGGGCTGATTTATACAGCCGATTTCAAATGGAATTCGAACAAGTACAGAGCAATGTGAAAATACTTGCGAAGGCCAAGCAAGCTATAAACATTTGCAAGGCGCATGCTTGCCTTAGGTTTCTTTTTATCTCTTCAAGAGCCTATGCCCCATGGTGCCTTTTATTGTCGCTGCACATGGAAGCAAGCCCAAAAGATCACTCTCAGACAGAGTATCCCACAGAAAGGAATCCTGTTTCAATCCTCTGTTGTAACAGGAAATGGGGTGATTTTTCTCTTCTGTTTATTGTTATTTGTTGCATCAATCCGTGCTTTGCCGAAGATTGCAAGGGGTCTTTTTTGTTGCTCTTTGCTTTTAGAAGCGAGGAACAGTTGTGCTGAGTCTTATAAATGAAAACAACCTAAGTTTCTTTCTCCTGTCTCTGAACTACAGTATGTGGCACTGTCTGTTCATGGCTTTAAAAGGACTACAATCTTAGAAACACAAGTGCCTGATAACCACATTTGCACTCTTGCAGTAAGCCTGCAAAACTACTACATCTCAGATTTTCTGTTGATTTTTATCTCGTTCCGAAGGGAGGAAGACTGTGTTGGAGGGAAGAGACCCACCCTCACGCAGGCACACAACACAACTGTTTCGCAGAACTTCAAACCCAGGAATACTCACAGCTTGCTCAGGTTTTCTAGGCCTGTAAAGGCTCCATTGGTATCTTCTATTGTGCCTGAGATGTCGTTGTGGTCCAGTTCCCTGGGGAGAGGACAAGAGAGAGCTCATAATCAGTGTCTTAGTCCCAGGCATTCCAAAACCAGCCCTCTGTTGCTGAAACAGCAGCCGTAGCAGTTTTTAACAAGTAGGTTTGAGTCCTTTCCTAATTCTGTGCATCCAAAGAAAAGGAGGAAAAAGAAAATAAAGTCCTAAAACTAAACTGCAAGGAACAGTTGTCCTTAAATGCTACTATAAAGAAGATAATCTTGGCTATTTCAATGTATACATGTATTTTTCTGTAGCTGTATCTTAAGAAGATGATTTGGTGTATTTTCTATGAAGCTGCATTTTTTTCTGGCAATGAACTTGAAAGCTTAACAAAGGAAAGCCCTATCATTTCTACACAACTCTAACTCTCTGTATAATCACTTTAAAAAAAAAAATGAGTAAGAACTCTTTTTACAGAGTTAGCTTCTTTTGGCTTTCAAACTGACCATCAATTACAAGAGTCAGAGGTCTGAAGAAAAACAAGCACAGAGAACAAACAGAGATCCACAAAAGCTCTTTAAACAGGCTGTTTAAAAATCCTTCCCTCCTAGCTTTAATTCCATCTAGCAATGAATACCCAGCAACACAGACAGAAATTTATCCTTTCTAATGTTAAGTAAAAAGAAAGAAAAAATAAATAGGCTTTGTTGGTTTTGTTACACCAGTTGGATCTAAAACATAGCAAAAACCAAGAACAAAGCAACTAAACTGTCCAGATAACCCCCTTGAACCCTCAGCTACTCCTTTCGCACCTTTTGAAGATTACTATCAGAACATTTCCAGTTTAAATCTATGAAGACCAAAAAAGAAAAAAGATTTCCAGAACAAAGTATTTTGTAGCATTCCTGGCACTGGCATCTGAGTGTAGCTTTTGGGCTATACAGCACAAATACACAATAATCCACAAGAAGAAAACAGAAATTTTTAAAATCTCACAGTTTCAATAGTGGCATGGTTTTCCCCAGGCAGGATGAGACTTTTCCTCCCAGTACCTAAGCTGGCTGCAGTCTTGGCTCATTTCTTAGCTTTGGTGTGTGAACTAAAGCTGTGACAGGAGATGGCCAAAAGCCACAATTCCTGTTTCTCAACCGGCTTCAGCGTGAGACCCGAAAACCGTGTCCCTGGGGAACCCTGGCCTTAGCCAGCACCCCTGTGGGTGTCAGGGTGATCTCTGGGTCGGTCTGTGCCAAAGGGATGGTTAAAACCCAACAGCCCCACGGGGTGTGGGTGCACATAACGCACATAATGCTGTGGTGGCATAAGAGGCAAGTCCAGGAGAGATGCTTTGATGTGCTGACATTTTCAGGGCTGTTTGAGTGGAGCAGGAGCAAATATATCCTCCTGGAGCCTAGTTTCTACATTTCCCCTATGGTTGCCAAGCCAATGCCCCTGTTCTGTTTGGTTTTCAAGGGCAAATCCCTTCTCAGACATTTCTCCTCTTCAGTTCTACCACAGGCTACCAGTCTTTAGACCGGCAAACCCTTTCCCATGGCAGAGACAGACAAGTGAGAAGAGGCTGTAGGAGCTCTCTGACACACACTTTTATTAATTGACTGCCACACATTGTGTTTTATTGAAAAAGGAAAAGAAAATGGTATTGCTTGTTCATCCAGAGGCAACTCAAAGGTTTAGTGTTAGAAAGGAGGAATAAAAACCTTTTTAAGGAATGAGTGAAAATAGAGAGAGAGGGAAAAAAGAGTGGGGTATTTTGGCCTGGCTCTCTTTGTATTCAAACTCCTCTCCCAGCCCCTGTTGCCAATTTCCTATTCTTTCTGGCTGGCTGAGCTTGAATGCTCACAGCCTTGTTAATCATTGTGCTCCGAGGTCTCTGGGCCTGACCTCTATTTGAATAGCTCCACATTTCAGCAGTTTCACACCCACCAAAGGCTCCCCAACAATAGGCCATAATTAAAGCATGCTCGGGTCTTTTTCACCAGGTGCAGGACCCAATAGGCCCTTCTCTTTATTAAATTAGAGCTCGCTCACACACTCCCTCTCCGCCTCCCCCCTCTGCCCTAGACATAAAAGAGGCTCCACATTCACTGCAGAGCAAAGAGAACTACCAGCTCCCCTTCCCCTCCATTTTTCTTTGGAAACCTTTAGTTCCGGTCTTGACAGCTGCCTCAGAAAGGTCCTTTTCTGAATGCCCAGTGGCTGAAAGCCTTTGGCTTAAGCTTTAAAAAAAAAAAAAAAAAAAAAGGAAAAAAGCAAACAAAACCCAAACTCACTTTCCAGTCACTTCCTTCCAAGTGAACTTCAACAAAGGAAAAAGCAAGATGCAAAAAGTACTGTAAAGAGGGGAGATCTTTCTGTTCCCATTTCCTTTTAATTACTCAGGCCATAATGGGCTCCTGAAGAGGAATAAAAGTATCAAAGTGTGGTTTTTTTCTTTTGAAGGAAGAATTAAATCAGTCTGCTGAACTCAACTGGCCTGGGAGCTTGCACGATGCTGTAACACACAGTGTGAGAACTTCGTGGTGTGTCAGATGAAGGTGCTGAGCCCGCAGGCTCTGGGGAGAGGAGGAGAGCAGCCAGCAGCCCTACGATAAAATAAGACAGAGGCAACACAGCTGGCAGGAATGGACAATTAAAAGAACTGGATTCCCTGTCTTCCGATGTTTCTAAGGCAAGCCCAGAGGTACCTCAATCTAATATAGCTCTTGGGCTGAGCAGTGCATAATGGTGCAATTCCATAGCTGGCATCCCAGAGGAGGTCAGACTGATCTGGTCTCCATTAGCCCTAAAATCTAGAAGATGCTGTCTTCTGGATGGCAAGCTCATGTCCAGTGTGACATTTCCAGGTATTGTTGTTGTGTCAGTGACTTTAAAATAAAAGTCTCTGGTAAACAGCCGCAGCCACCACAGGATGGATCATTTTGCAGTTCAACATTGGGACACATGAAACTTGTCTCTTGATAGCATGGCAACTCTCTGGTTATTCAGGGGTCACCAGGAAAATCAGAGCCACAGAACATTTCATGAGCCAAGTGAGCCCAATTCTGCTTTAAAGAGAAAGATTTAAAATCATAGAATGTCCTGATTTTGAAGGGATCCACAGGGATCATCCAGTCCAGCTCCTGTTCCTGTATATGACAACTCCACAGTTCACACTTCTTGTTACTCTCATGGTACCTGTAGCAGTTTCCTGCTCCGTAGTTGGACCCAAGACTGGGTGAAGCTTCATGTGTTGTTACACTTCTGGTATAATCAGATCGCAAGCCCAACCGCTGAATTTCTTTGTTTTGGCTTTTTTTTTTTCTTCTCAACACCATCTTAGACTAGGATTTTATATTTATTATTCAATTTTTTAAAAAGTGGTAAAGGCACGCAAAAATGCGCGATAGCACATTTAAGAGGATATTCAAATTTCCAGCATTGCCAAGTGGAAGGAGTCATTCCCTACTCCTCCTGAGTGCAGAATGACCCAATAGAAACTGTCATTTTCTAAGAATTTAAATTAAAGTCAATATGATGGCAAGACAAATTCTACTATTAGCTGAAGGACCAAAACCTCAGGGATTTTTGCTCAGCTGGGCTAGATTCGGGATCCTGTCCTATGTTCCTGTAATTCTACTCTGGAGTCCTCTACTCTGAAGGTACCCAGCAACACTGAACAGTCCAACTGCAACTCTCCTTACCACTCTTAATTAAAAAATACAGGTTCACTGATGTTGAATACTGGGATAAACACAACAGCTGCTCAAGACAACCAAGCCAAGCGTAGCGGAGTTTGATGCTGAGGACACAGGCACCCGAAGTGACTGCAAAGCATAACAGTTTGGCAGAACATGAACCGTGGAGGGAAGACAAGTGTTAGCTGACAAGAGCTGGGGGGGCAACTTACAGGACACGTAGGTTTTTAAGTCCCTTGAAGGCACCTTCTGCAATATGATTGATGGAATTGTGGTTCAGTCGTAGTACGTGCAGTCCCCCAAGGTCTGCCAAGCTTCCCTCATCCAGCCTGGTTAGATTGTTGTAAGAGAGTATTCTGAGGGAAAAAAACAAGACAAACAGCCCTTGTCAATCCAACCAGTATTTTCCAAAGCACTGCCTGCCTCCCACAACCACCTTACGAGAGACAATGTGTACTGGGTGGATCCATAACAGCTTGATGATGAAATAAGACTGCAGTCTGCAAATATTCCCACAGGATATCCATGGGGCAGCCTGGATGACAATAAGGGAGCAGGAGGCATTTGGTACCTGGCTATAGGGAAGTTGTCTGTACTGGCAGCAGAGAGAGGCTCCTCCAGAAGTGAATGAGAGCAATAACCCAACACGCACACTCTGAGTTATGGCGGGGAGACGCTGCTCCTTCTCCATGGCCTGGGAGCATCGCCCCTTCTCAGTCCCCAGATGTACAGGTAACACTCAGACATCAGCCCTGGTTGTGTTCAGTCCTCAATCCCATTTGCACTTCCCCTGTGGCTTCCAGAAAAAAGCAGTCCCCTCCTCCCCCCCGCCCCGCGAGGTGGAGAGTGACGTCAAACAGATGGATTTTGAAGTTCATACATGCTCTTGGCAGGGTCTAGACTTCTGCATTCAGGAGGTGTCTTATCGTTCTGCACTTGTGCACAGCAAGCCCCAGGCACCTGGGTGTGGGTGTCTCCACCGCCTGCTCCACCCTAGTCGAGAGCCAAACGCGTTTCACCACAAGGCAATTGAATGCTTCCTTTCATGCACGGGAAGGAGGTGTCTGTTGTAAACCAGCCGCCTTCCCTCCTGCTCCCCTTTGTCAAGGAGTGTTCAGTCTGCTTGAAATCTCCACTTACAAGTGACTAATATCAGAGAGGGTTTTTTTCTTAGCTTTTCATCTATCTCTTCTCCTTGCCTGTATTCTCTTTGGGTTTTGAGATTTTTTTTTAAGTGCTACTCCTGTCACAGTTTGGAAGACAGTAGGAAAAAACCTGTTGTTCTCTCCCAGCCAGGGTGCACATGAGGCTCCTGTGATTTGACACCAAGGGCAGGGCATGGGAAGCTACAAGCCACTGCAGATGCCTCACAAAATACACAACCACTTTCTACCGAAGTGGTAAAGCCACAGCGCTGCTGATGTTGGAGGCCGGTTTGGCTCGCCAAATGAGGGACCTTGTGGGGTGGCAGCAGGCAGAGTCACTGCTCGGTGATCTTCAGCCTGAAGCATCCACCCACAGCTCCCTGCTGCGAGTATATTCCTCCTGATCTCTGGATGTCACTGCACCTGGGTAAGCCCTGCAGGGCTGCTGGCAGGTGAGCGTGACCAGCAACAGCCACAGCTTCAAGTCGCCTGCACACCGAAGAGGTATAAAAAGTGGCATTCATCTACATGCCACTACTCATATTTTCTCAAGCTTCTGTCTCCACAAAGGGCAGCTGCATAGGATTTATGAAAATACCTTAGTGACTTGGGAGCACAAGTCACTTTAAAAGATGTGAGAGTTCGGGCTGCTAAATTTTTTAAAAAGTGGAGTTACGCAGATTTGAACAAGCACCAAAATCCTTCATCGTACAGACAACAAGAAAAAAATTAATCTCGCTGAGTTCCAAACCTCCAAATTCCTCTTCTAGTGCTGCGTCTTCGAAGAGTCTGCTTATAAATGTGTCTAGGGCTTGCATGAAAGTCACTGCAAAGCCAAAACCTAAGTCAAACCAGACACATACTCCGAAGTACTGAGAGTGTCATTTAGTTGGCAAACAAACTGTCTATCTTTTAGCTGTGTGAGTGGGCAGAGGGCAAGCTTTGGAAAAAATTCAGCACAGATTAATGAGATTGAAGAATGTATGGGACTACATACTTTCATTCCTAAAGAAGTTGTAGTGTTAGTTATGAAGAACTGGCATCCAGTCAAAATTATGTCCTCACCTGCGATTAAAGAATTTGGCTTCAAAAAAAAAAAAAAAAAAAAAAAGGTGTTCAAAAGTAATCCTAAACCTGGCTGAGAAAAAAAAAAAGTTCCTTTTGATTCTGCAAAGAAGAGTTTCTGCCATAACTGGTGAAGGCATGTTCCCTTCCGTTTGTCCTGATGTCACCTCAAGATGGACGGACAGCAGGAGTCTTTAGAGGGCTCTCTCATCGGCTGCAAGCAGATGGAAGGTTTCAGGAGCTAATGCACCTGGCAGGTGTCCTTCAACACGTAAGGGCTCTGATTCCTGCTATGGGACAGGACAATCTGCAAAACAACATGTTCCCCCCTCGGCAGTTTGGATTATCTGGGTTGAGAGAAGTCAGAAAGCCTCTGCTGCTTCCTCTTCCTGTACCTTCTCATTGCTCTGCCAGTGAGAAATCACTGGAACGAACAAGTGGAAATGTTTTTCTACACAAGTTTTTTGGCCTGGTGAAGAAGTGGGAGAGCAGCACATAGAGCAGCATGCCAAAAGTGATACACAAAGGGTTTAACCAGAAACCTGTTGTGCAGCTGTGGCTCCTGCTGCCAGCCAGTTCTGGACCAGGTACATCTAACATATTTCATTCCCACTGACCAAAATATAGGTAAAAACTGAAAAGAAAGACCCAGCAGCCAAGTCAGTGTTTACCTCTGATGAAACCCTATGGTCCCACTGTGGATTTTTCCATGATGTTGATGCCCTAGCACCTGGCTGGTGAATACAATCAGCCCTTTCTCATGCCCATAACAAGGCGAGAGCTCTCCATTGCCTTGTTAGCTTTTGCATCAGCCTAAAGCCTTGGGGTCATGTTTTCTCCCCAAAACAGAAGAAGGGACCACTCATTCTTCAGATGACCAACTCCTTCCTTAGCACAGATACGCAGCGGTCTGGCCACCTCTCTTTCTTAGGTCAAGGACTTTGAAACTCATTCCCTGTACAAACAGAGACAGTGTTTTCTGCTAACTGAAACCCAGCAGATTTAGCAATAGGGGAGGTGAACAAGGATCTTTTAATATGGAATGAGACATACACATTCAAACAAGTGCACAGAGGCAGTCTAGATGTATCTAGTGCTTCCTTTCCTCACCCTGCAATTTCAGAGCAGACCTCTCCTATAAGTACTTTTTGGCTGCGGGAGTTTCAGTTAGGAGTATCTGATGGCTCCCTGCAGCAGCCTTACCCTAAAGGCAACACCTGCAAGAGCTTGTAAAATTTTGCAGAGATGTGTGCTAACACCCACATAATCACCTTTTGAATCTCAGCTAATGTCGTCTCTGGCCTCACACTCCAGCACAATCCTGTTTGTCAGGCCGAGCATGCCCCAGTGGCTCCTACCACCTCACACCACCAGGCGTTTTCCAAATCTATTCCATTCTGCAACAGGGCAAGTGAGTCCTGCACTGGGTTTCTGCAGTTACCACAGAGGATGGCCTCTAAGCCAGGACAGCTCACTGTCAGCACTACCTGTTGGGAAGAGATGCCAAATCCATACCTGACAAATAACAGGACTCAGCATGCAACTTCCCATCTAAACCTGGAGGGTTTGCAAAGACAGTGTCAAGTAGAAAAGACAAGCATGGTTTTCCCTGAAAGAGTTCTGACATTAGTGCTGCAAGATGCAGACAGGGCTTACCCATCCCATCTCAACCCAGGCTGAAATAAAGCGTCAACATAGGCACCAGATACTGGGTCCCAGAGAGCAGAAAGCTCCCAGATCTGTGCTACAAACACAGTGCAGTGATCCGAGTTTGGCTATTCCAGGGGTCCAACTGTGAGTGCCTTAGGATGGCAGACTCCCCTTTTTTGATGTTTCAGATTTAAGAAGACCACGGGTGGAGCATGGTGCTGATTCTGATCAGCTGCACTGAAGATCTGTCCATCGACACTGCATTAATCTAGTAAAATATCACTTGAAGATCTGCACATGAAAAAACCGTAGCTGTCTACAGCCCTGTGCCAAGCAAAGGAGCCCTTTAGGCATGGGCAGTTTCACAGCAATTTGAAAAATTAGGTAATTAATCAATCATATGTATTTAGCCAAATAAAAACATAAAGTATCTCCTTCTGCCCACCCACCGCCCCCGCAATCATCCACATCTGGATGTATAATTTAAGTTCAACAGAAGATTAACAGTTGGTCACTGGGTTAACGTGTTAATTCTACAGCTTCTAAACTTAAAGGAATGACATGTGTCATGTCCACCTCCCTCTGAATCGACACCCTAAAAGTCTAGGGGCTCACAGCTAGGCAGGCAGACACCAACCTTTCATCTGAGTTCAGAGCGAGGCCTCTGAAAGCAGGATGCTGCTTTACCATACTGCTTTTTGGTGGATAGACAAATCCCTAACAATGTTTAACAAGAGATTTCGGAGCACCAAGCAAAATGACTTAACAGTTCCACTAACCACATGTGTCAAGTTCTCCAAAGACAAAAGTGGATCTTTCTACAGTCTCACCGAGGGGATGACAGCTACTTCTGTAAATACTGCGAGCATCCATGTGTGTCTCTTCAAAAAGGCATTAAGCAGTGCCACAGACCCAAAAGACACCCTTGTGTGGCTGTCCTCAGCAGCAAGGCTTGCTTTCATTTATCAAAGAGACTGTATTCACAGCTGGAAATCTCAGGAGAGCAAAGTCCATGTATTTACTTTTCAACAACTGAGCCCTACAGGAAGGGTAAAGCATAAACAGGAGAAACAAGGAGAGCTGCCTTTAAAGGGCCAAACCTCTGCTGCTTAAAAACATGATTGTTCTTTGTAAATACGGAGGATAAAGCAAAGCTTCCTTCAGGCTGTACAGTCATTATATGGCAAGCCGTGCACGTTTTGTAACCATTTAGCTAAAAAGCATTGGCAAGCCGCAGATCACAAACTCTCCAGGTCTTCTGGCACTGCATACTTTTAGTGGGTTCTAGTCTTTGTTTCTGGTGCAAACGTATTTTAATCAGGTGCTCTGAAGGTCATAACATTATGAATAATAAGGGCAACACTTCAGACGCTGCAGTTCCTGGGTTTCTACAGGTTGATATGGCAGGAGCTGTAGGCCATGTGATTGGGAAAAATTCTTACTTCCCTTTGCTGCCAACATTACTTCAGCATCAAACCCTGCCCAACCAACCAGAACAGAAACCAACTTACAGCTCATGCAGCTTCTGACAGAAGCTCCAGCCGTCAGGGTTGATCCGGGATATGGAGTTGTTACTGAGGTGAAGCTGGTGCAGAGATGAAAGGCCATAGAGAGAGCCACTGTTTACTTCTCTCAGGCTGTTATACTCCAGGTGTCTGCGGAGAAAAATCGGAAAGAATTGACAGATAAGCAGCACTGGTCAAATACTGAAGAATTTCCAACATGGATTGGGATTTTAGCCATTCCTACAGACCTTTCTACATACCCATGAAGATATGTGGGGATGTATGGGCATCTCCTGTGCCTGCAAATAAACTGGACTTAAAGCATCCCGTTCATGTGTGTATTTGTAGAGTCTCAGTCGTGTGACAGCAGTGTCCAGAAACATGCTGCCTTGATCACTTGTGACCTTGCAAACGCACTTGAAAACCAATCACGTTGGAAGTTTCAAGCATTTCTCTGCAATGACTATTCAATTTGTTCTCTCGCATGGAAAGAACACACCACTGAGACAGGCCAGCTTGGTTTCTAGGTATTCCAAGAGGCAGAACAATCAGGTCTGCAACACATAGTTTCCACGTACCAATCAAAACAAATTTGCAGAAGCCAGATGAGCTTTTGTTTAAAGACAAATTGAGATCTTACTGAATGTTGAAATCATCAAACCTTCAAAGGAATACTGCCACAGCTTGAAAAACAGGACTTTTTCTATTGAACACCGGGTAAAGCAATGAGCTTTAGTCAACTGTGGGTCATCTAAAAAGAAGAGCGTGGCAAGAGCTCTGTGCATGCAGGACACTGAAAGAAGCATGAGGACTGGCACAGATGCCAACAGATCTCTGATGGGAGTCCTTGCTAAAATGCAGAGAGGGACACGATAGCAGGTGAAGTCTAGGTTGTTTGAGGGAAAAGAGCCCATCGCTCCAACTTACAGAACTTGCATCTTGGCCAGACCCCAGAAAGCCCCATCAGTCAATTTGCTTATGTTGTTGCGTTGGAGTTTCAGGATTTCCAAGCTGTCCAGTCCCTGGAACGTCAGGCCTTCAATCAGGCGGATGCGATTCCGGTTCAGCTCCCTAAAATCACCAAGGCCATACAAGTTTATTAAATCCCAGTCCTTTCTCACGAAATCATCTGTGCAGCACACAATGGGGCCAGCAATGCCAACAGCTCCTCTGTCAACGGTTCCCAGGAGAGAGCAGAAGCTCGCCGGAAACTTTGAACCCCAGACTTAGCCAGGGAAGTCAGCTGGGTGTGATCGCTTAAATAAACTCACCCTGGGACAGACTCTCACTATAGAGAAATAAGAGAGACAGTCCGGCAGTTCCTCTTTATCCCTCCTCTCTCTGCATTTCTTTTAAGCCATTTATCCTTTTCATCAATTTTCACACTTCATCTTCTCTCAAGCAGAGACAGCATTTGAACCAATACAGTTAAAACATTGGCATTATTTCCCTTACAACCCATTGGTTTTACAGGACTTGTAATCACCCAGCAAAAATGTGCTCTCAAGCGGGTGCTGTAACTGTAAGCCCAGAAGAAAATGTTATGGCTAAGTTTGAAAGGAAAGCTTTCAGTTCCCCTAGCAAATGTCACATTTTTTCCTATTATAAGAAACTAATAAAGAGTGAAACAAGTTGTTTCCAATAACAAGGCAGTCTTAGTATTTTGTGTATACAAAGATCTCCAACTTGGTTCATTAAATTTCTTTTTTTTCCCCCCCCTGCCCCGGGTGGGGAAGTACTTCTAAATTTTGATAATACCTTTTTTTCTTAATAGCAACACGAACATCATCATAGCATGCTTTACCAACCCATATCAGTCTTATGGATTGCTAGACCTTGACGTACCAGGTGAAAACCCAGTTCCACGAAGTCAGTGGAAAATTTCATCAACACAATGCACTAAAGCCAAAAATAGAGCTTTTAAAATGGATACCTTTCTGCACACACAAGACTAACCTAAGGGTAGTTCCCTGTTCGGCACTTGTGTTTAAGAAAATGGTGGAGGTTACAACACCAGAAGTTGTTTTGGAAAAGATGAAAAGTCATAGAAACTTTAAGCTTACTTTTTCGCTGCCTAAAAAAATAATGTTGGACTTGCACTCCAGTGTAATTAAAGTCAAGTAATGAATTTAAAAAAGTTTGCAGGCCTAAAGACTCCTGCCTTGCTGCATGTCCTAGGCTATTACTGAGCTACACTTTGCCAGAAAAAAAACTGTACACAAATTCTACAACGTATCAAGTCTGTATAACTTGCAATTCATTCATGTTTATCCATAGGGCTAAACAACCAGCTGTGAGACTGTCTTTCAGAGTACCAATTACTCCAACTTTCAGTGAAAACTGTGTTCCTAAACAGATTGAGTTGACCCTCATTTTTATTACAGTTTTGCACATGATGCAGATGAACACAGTGGATCACAAGCTCTCAGTCAATGAGCAGTAACTTCCAACTGAGAGGCAACAGATTTTTGAGACACATGTGCTATTGTGTCACAGTGTTCAATTCCAAATTGGCTATAAATACTACATGTGTGCAACCACAAATGCATACCCACTTCTTAGACACATCTTGGCTAATTTGTCTTTTAATCTAGAGGTTGCCATTTAGAAGTTGAAGTTCCAAGAGCTTTTGTGGACTTTATGGTAACAGACAGAGGTTGACCTTTTGCCTATCAAATTTGATGGAAAGACTGCAACAGGCCTCAGGCTGGGCCCTTTCTCCAACTGCAGCAGAAGGGAAAAGCTAAACCATCAGTACTACTATTTTACACATAAAGCATATTTATAGCTGCAGATGTCTGCATGTCCCCATGCAGCTCCTGCCATGTGGACCACAGGCAGGACAACAACGATGTGTGTGTTAACTCACCTAGAGTGCTAATTTCTCTGTGCAAATATCGCCGCGCAGTTTAACAGCTTTCCATCATTGCTTTTTTATTGCCACATAAAGATACCTGTGTGGTCCTGAAAAACTAACATGGTAGCTGAGCTCTGTCAATTGAAATAAAAACATCTTCCAAATCTCTCTTGTGCCACAGACACCAGCAGCTTTCAAGGGAGTGGATTTGTCTTATGCTGTCAAGTGCACAAGATGCTGACGACCGCTGCAGCATCTCTCCCTTCACATCTGATCAGAAGACTGGCCTGAAAAGCCAATAGTCACAAAACAAAAAGGACTCTCTCCCAATGTGTTTTACTAGGTGCTGGCAGAGGACTACCACATAGCATATTCTAAGTTTTATAGATAGCAGGTGTGGAAGGGTGACACTTGGTGTGCATATCCTCAGGGATATTTTGTCTCCATAAAGTATGGCTGAGCTTAATTAAAGTGCACATTTCTACTCACAGTTGTATTAGCCTGGGTAGCCTGAACGCCTTGACAGGAAGCTGAGCGATCCTGTTTTTACTCAGACGAAGCGTTAGCAGGGACCGTGACAGACTATCAAAAGCACCAGGCTCCAGGGTGCTGATTCTGTTGCTCCCCAGGTAGCTGCAATAAATCACAGCAGAAAAGTGAACACTCCTGTCAGAAATCTCCTTTTATCAGCATTTAGTTGGTCTCCAGACAGGCTGGTGAAATTACAGAGGTGACTTCAAATCAGTTGGATTTCTGGCTGCACAAAGAGCACGGTGCCTTTCCCAGAGCCGTGTGATGAATGTGAGGAAGTTCTGTGCAGTTCTCAAGAGCTCCTGGATACCCTCCTACTTCAGCAAGGCAATTGGGAGTGGAAGCCAAAAACTGGAGAATATTCCAGTGCAAGATGATGTTCCCCATTTTTCCCTCAGCATCTGTCCCCAGGGCTCTTTCTTACTTGGACCGTAGTTTCAGCCACAGAGGCTGTTCATACAGGACAACAGCAAACATCAGCCATAACACAACCTTCTTATATCCACTTATAACCAGGGGCAGAAACTTAGGCACAAACTTTAATGCAAGCAGATTATCTATCTGCACCTTTTCAAAGGTACCTAAAACACAGAATATTTTTTGTTTCCCTGAATAGGCAAACATTTCTGTTGAGAGGGTGTTACTCTGCTTAATCCCCGGTTTTCTTCAAATGACCAATGAGAGATTTCTGTTCTTAACACTCAGTAGACACCTTATCGACGAAATAATCATTCTCCCTCCCCGCTTCCAGGTGCACATGGGCTGATCTGGGAAGCAGCACATACACTTCCCACCGAGGAAGAGACACAGGTCTGCTGCAGACAGTTCTTCTGGCTTCTAGGTTTCCAGCTCTAAAGACGCCCACACCTGAAGGATGCAGGATACCTTTTCTCTGTTGCAACATTCCCATACCACACAATTAATAATCTGCTATCTTTACAGATACATCAGAAACCAAAAAGAGAGCGCTCAAAAAATAACCTGACAGTAGGGACAACGTGCTGCCTTCTGATTCTCTTTTGCACTTAAAATCCTGATGAATAACCCCATACTTTGTATGATTATTCTCTCTTGGTTTTTTTTAAAGAAGGTTTGAGGCCCTTTTTTCTGCTGTGGTAACTCAACAAAAGCTGTTCCCAACAAGAAAAACTCACAGCTCCTTTATGTGAAGTCCCTGTGGAAAGCAGCCGTTTCGGATTTCCGTGATGTCATTGAAACTCAGGTCCAACGTTTCCAGGGTAACGTAGGGCTTCAGTTGACTTGATTCAATGCTGCGGATCCTGTTGTGATGCCTGAAACAGTCAGGAGGAGAAACAGAGACAATTTAGTTCTCTTAAAAATACAGAATGAATACTTGAGGCTGCAGCAGGCCCACAGGCTGGCCCCTGAGTTCATACACCAGGACTTACGGTGCTTCTTCAACAACTGTCTGTGGAGAAACCCACATCAGAGAGATCCTCCCTAATCCCCACGCTGTTCCTATGGTTAGACAGACTAGCTTACAGATATTTGTGAGCTTCCAGACACTTTTTTCTGGTATGGTACAAGATTCTTCCCTTCTACAGAACTACTGACTCATTCATCAGTTTTCCTCCCTGTATTTTGGGGTCGGTCTCCTACAATCCTGCACTTTCAGAATGGATTTATTACATGCAATGCCTGCGCGGTTGGATTTTAGTCCTGCAAGCAAGGAGTGCTGATCGATGGTTTAAGCAATCTGCAAATGTTTTACACATAGGATGGGATTTTCAGAGCTGTCTGCAGGTAACAGATAAGTAAATATGAGCTCAGCAAATGTTATAAAACATTGTTTCCTTAATTCCTAAAAATCCTCCTGAAAAATCCCAGCTTTGGGCCATGTTACAATGATTTGTAATGCACAGAAATACTGTAAGAGGGTTTGTTTTTGCAAATGTTTCTTCGCCTTTTGCCACCTTTGTCCCACTGTGCAATTAGGACAATTCTGCAGTGGCGGTGCTCTGCCCAAGCATCAGTTGCAGGATCAGACCCTAAAACAATCACCTGCCTTTGCTGCCTCACCAGTACCAGCCCGAAGCATTCAATCTGATATTTTTCTTTAGAGAAGGTGCTACAAGATGTTCTCGTGGTTTCCACAGCCGTCAAACAGTTAAATACCTCTAGACTTCATCGGTACGCAACGTGCTCTAACTAAAAATCACCCCAGTCCTTTCCTCTGACTCCTCTCTGGCCTGAATCAGTAGAGGGAACAGTAACCAATTAAAAAAATACATTGCACATTAGTCACCAGAAGCAGAGCACATGCCTGATGTGAATTTAGAGCAGTCACTGATATTACTGGCAGGGCTGTGAGTGAGGCACTCCAAACAGAGACGCTCCACAGACACTTGAGAACTTGCTGAATAATAAGAGATGATAGAGAGGGCTCAGACAAGTACTGTGCCTTAATCCGGCCGGCTACCCACTGAGTAACCAGCAGAGGAGACAGCAGCCAGTGAAAGCACTCTTGAATGCAAACCAGGACATCCCAGCTCTCCCAAAGAAGCATCAGCTCTTTGAAACAAAAAAAAATGAGATGAGCTGACCGCAGCCGTCCAAGCACTGAGCTGAGGGGTGTCTAGGAGCCCGTTTTCTCCAGCCTCACCCCCTTTCCAGGCTCTCCCAGCAGTTCAGGCAAGACACTTGCAAAGAAAACCTCGCCCTCCCAAAAGAAAATACCAATAGCACGTGGCAAGGGACCTTCTCCCTGCACTGCGATCTGCTCCTTTACCCTCCCCATTATTAAAACCAGATTTGTTTCACCACCACGTTCACTGGTACCTGTAACAGGAAAAGGGTAAAAACTGCATTCCCAGAACCATTTGCTTTCTAGAGAGTCACCTTTAAAACAGCCAGCACATGAACCTTTCTAACATCAGGGAAACATTTGCAAAACTCCTGCTTTGACTAAAGAATTTAAATGCTACTTAATTAATTCAGAGCAGGCTCGCAAATCATTGAGGATAAATTTTATACCACTATAGCGATGTGCTGCTAATGTGCTGCAAAAAGGCATCAGGAAAATCAAAGGAAAGGTAATTTTTCAAAACCACCAAACTGGTTATTCCATGGGTCACATGTACACAGGTCTCTGCAACCACAAACTGTATAAAAGGCAAATGATATGGCTACTATTCAAATAACCAATATTCATTTACAGCTAGGAATAAAGACTGAATTTTCACATTTATAGCACATAGCAGAACAGAGCTTCAGTAATTTTATACTATAGTGAGACTAAAATGCAGGAAAATTCACTATACTCAGATTTTTCTGGCCTCCATAAATTGAATACGTGGATGAGGGGGGTGTTTCTTTCCCAAAGACTAGTTTCTTTTGCAAGGAACTCAATTTAGTAGAACCTGCAAGTTCAAAAATTTCAGTCTTTTTTCCTCCTCAAAAGAAAAGAGTCCATTAAATGTGTGTGCAACCCTGATTCAGGAAAGTACCTCAACACAGACGTAAGTGAAAGCAAACCCCAAGCATGTTTTCTGGAGCTCTGCTGAAGCAGGGGCTGCGAGTTCAACTCTGATCTCATGCAGGCTGTGATGGCCGAGATGAATCTGGCTGTAAATTAACAGGAAATGAAGGCTTGTACAAACGAACGTGAAGAATCTATAAATTACCTGACAATCCCTGTGCAGGGCAGCTGAGTCTGCAGTGTAGCGAGAGCGCAGAGTGAGTTTGGACATGAAGTGCTCTTCAGAAGCCAATGTTATTTTTCTGGAGTATTAATATTTCTAGGCTTTAGTTGCTCAACGTACATACAATCTGCCCGCCTGCCAGGTCTCCCAGCCTGTCCCAGAAGACAGACTTTAAGAAGGCAAGAAAAGGACAGGAAAGAACTATTTTGTTTGAGCCACGTTCGCAGTTTCCAGGTGACTTCTTTCCATTTGCCTCTTGCTTTTCACGTGCTACAGCTGGCAGATCGGATAAATGAATTATTTCACACAGCAAAAAAACAGGCTCCTTTCTCTCCCTCTCTCTGTCTCCTTCAAACACAGACTGATTCCAAATGTAACTCTCGGCTCCAAACACCATTCCCGGCCAGTCCCAGCTGGGGAATGTCAGACAGTTCGCTGCAAAGCACTGCAGCCTCTCAAAGCACTGCACTTCAAACAAAACCAGCCAGAACAACTTTTCCTATACACACCATGTGACATGAATGCAACGTCGTCCAAACCTTTTACTAGCTTGATTACATTTTATTTTTCATTCTTTCAGTAAGAGCTGAAACGTGATTTAACCCTTCCTGTTATTACTTGGATCCTTCCTGCTCGTCTGTCTTCATTCCCCATCTCATCACCAGGGTGTTTTACAAAAAAAAGCCCAGTGACGTTATGACTTTGCCTCTCCTCTTTAGCAGTGGCTGGAAAAGGGCTGGATTTTTCCCAATTAGCTCCTTAGTTTACACTTTATTGGCTTCAAAGGTGACAGATCGGACTTTTGTACCAATTGCCAAAACCAGGCTTTAAAGCACAAATTATTGGTGCTTCCATAACCAATTTGCCTCCAAGTGTCTTTTCCTCTCCCCACTCCTTAGGTATCACAGCCTGGAAACAGCTTTCCCTGTTGCACTTCAGCCAGCGTTACCTCAAGAGTATATGATGACAGAGCTTCAATGTGAGATTGAGCAATTAGAGCCCGGAGCAGGAGCCAAGTCTCTTAGTTTCTATTCCCAGCTCTGGCACTGACTCATCTGCCTTGGGCAAGTTTCTTAACCCCTCTCTACCTGTGGTGTACCAGTGTGCATGGAAATGTGCTACCGGACCAGGACGATGCAGGACTGCCTTCACCGAGAACTAAGAATTCGGAGTCAAAGAGGCTCAGGTGAAAAAGAAATCATAGAAAACGACGACTCCATCCAAGTCCACTTGGGTTTGCTCACAAATAGGGCAGAATCTGGCTAAAACAGTTGAACTTCTCTGCTCACACCCAGCCTCATTCCCAGAGACACCCCATTTGCAGCAAACAGAGTTCTTGAACTGTAACATCTCAGCACCAAACGAAGGGTAACTTAAAGTCAGCAATGGATTACATTTATGCTGTGAGCTGTATACACATGGCACTTGTTCAGCAATTGCTTTGCCCTCACACCAGCATCAGCTGCAAACAGAGAGAGCTGAGGCAATGTACCCTCCAGCCAGCCACTGCTCCTGAACCCGCCTGCAGCCCTGGTCAACACCCCGAGGTACCGCAGCCCCTGAGCCCTTGCGCTTTGCACCGCTCTTGAATAGACCCCTCAGGATTACAGGAGATTTGGATTAACCTCCAGCCATGTCTTTGCTAAACCCAGCCCTTGAGGACCACGTCAGGAAGCGAACATGAGCTCTGTCCTCCTCGGGGCTGCTGCGAGACAGAAAAACAAGCAAAATGTTCCAGCGAAGCCAAAGCGTGTTTGGGTTTGCTCTAAGCCAGGAGGGAGATGAAGCGGGTGGCAGGAAAACAACAGGTGGCCCACAGTCAAAAGCTTGCAGCATTTCCAGGAATCTCAGCTTGTATTTTAGAGGTAAAGTTACACTTTAATCCCGGTGGGTTTCCTCGTTCGAAGCGTCTTTGTGAATATTTATTTGATAAACAGGTTGTGAAACATTTTCCACTAGACCTAATAGGAGAAAAATTCACCTTCCCCTTTACAGCAAGCCTGTGCTTTTGAGAACACTAATCAGTTTAATTTAGACCGTGGCTTCAAACTACTTGTGTGAAATCGATGCAGAGAGCAATACAAACACACTCCTTTGTTGTCCGAGCCACATTCACTTCCCCTCAGCAGCTGCCCATTAGAACGCTGACAGCGGAAAATCAAAGCAAGCAGACCCTCAGATGGGAATGTACGAGGGGCTTCGGTTGGACTGATTTAAATACAATCAGCAGAAAACCTCCTGGTTTAGACCAAGCTTGAATTAAGATGCCTTGGCCGCTGGGAGTCTGCAGCGCAAATGTTTGGTGCGAAGCGAGGCTAAAGGCAGGGAGAAGTCACATGCTTGGCCTTCATGTCGTGTCGGCTTACAGAGCTGGCTGGGCTCACGAAAAGAAAAAAAGAAAGCCGTAATACAGCAAACCTATTAAACCAACACCTGTTATAGGCATCAAAAATAAAATCGAGCTTCAAAAGAGAGGCTCTGCACCTCGGGTAGGGTTCTATTAATATGCGAGCACATTTTCAAAAGTAGTATATGAGGGAGATCACAAGACTAGAAATGGAGAGATTAAAAAGTTCAGGGTTTGGTTAGTATTTCCATACTGGGAAAGTATTGGAGAAACCAAATACCAGAGCCAGAAAGAGTTATGGGGTTTGCTACTGAAGGACAGGCAATATTTGGTGTCAGAGACAGGCCATGCAAAGAGAGCAAGATCAAAGAACTGTAACAGGAGATGGATCACATATACACTGTGACTAACCCATGCCTGGAATTACCTGCCTCCCTCCTCCTCCTCACTTCAGAGAAGATGGAGATCTAATATTGATCCTTCCGGAAACACTAGAGAAGATTCAAGACATGGGTTTCCATAACTCCCACCTTAGATGATCTGCCATCTGATTTTAGCCCGTTACTTGCCACACACACAAAAAATTTTAAAAAAAAAACAAACAAACAAACAAACAAAAAACAAACAAATAAACAACCCCAAAACATAGTTTCAGAGTGAAATGCAATGCCTGAGCAATTTTCCTGATAAGGATGAAGGGGAACGGATAATGTGGAAGATGTTTGTGTTTACAACAGCAGCAACATAAATGTTTCTGTTTGTTCTGGTCAGGGCATTAAAATCAACAACTGAAGATGTGTCCCAAGTGCTTCTTATTAATGTATGGAGAGAAGAAAATAGGAGAATTTAATTGGGAGATGGACATCAGCTTTGACTCAAAATTCACACAGTTTATCAATGCACAACTTCTTGCGTGATTTTAATGTTTAACTAATAAAAACTTTTTTTGTTTCCAAAAAACTTTAATTCCAGAAAGATGCTTCTGCTGTACTGGAGTAGTGAAGCATCTCTGCAGCCAAAGATGAAGTGAACACACAGGTGACACACTGGAAATCCACGGGACATCATCCCTATGCACAAGACCTTCCCGGAAAGACTGAACTGCCCAAAGTGGTTTCATGCTTCTCAAGTGCTCTGAGCAAGCTCCGGTAGCTGTCTGACACTCTGCACTATGATGTGAGCCTGGCCAGGATAATCCAAGAGGCTCAAGATTTTGTACCATTATAAGAATGTATATTTTTATCCAACGCAACATGTGCTGTATTTGCTTACGGGAGCAGCCGCGCTGTCCTTTGAGAGCAAGGCTGCATGGGTTACTGTCCGGGCAGGAAACAAGGATGCAGGGAAGCTGCCCCCACTTTTCTCAGATGCTCTGAATCACTCCTTCCCTGAGGAATCTTGGCGGGTTCCCAGGCTGCCGCAGATACAGCTCTGTTTGTTCAGGTGCTGGCTGCATACACCAGAGCAGAGCAGTGGCAGGCCAAGCAGCCACTGCATTTTAGGGTCAGCCACAAAAAAAAAAAAAAAAAAAAAAAAAAAGAAAAAAAGAAAAAAGAAAACCAAACAGCAACAACAAAAAAATCCCACACAAACTCTTCCCCCCTCCCCCCAACTAAAAACTCCACAAAACAAAAGAAACACCAAAGAAAAACCACCCCCCACCCCCCCCAAAAAAACCCCCACCTCTTTGTGTAATTTTTCCAGGTATTCTACTTTTTCCTTAAAGGTTTACATGCTCTGCCTGAGTCTGTATGTGAGCATCTTCCCTCTCCCTAGTATTGCTTCAGAAGAAAGCCTTTCTAAGATACAGCAAACATCATCTGTGATCATTTTACACTGTTTTCATTTAAAACCGTCATATGTAAGTGTAAAGTAAGAAGAGGCTGGCAGAGCTAGTTTAACTTTATCAAACTATGGCAGAAAGTCCAAAGACATCTCCCTATCTGCTGTACACAAGCTTCGAAACTGATGTATTTCAGAGGGCTTTCATTTATGAGGTTACGTTCTCACCTTGTGTTGGTGGGTTAGGATTGACAGCACAAAGCAAACCACCCATAGCTATACACAGGCTGGGACAGACAGGGGGTTCAAGAAAAAGTGTCTTTTTTGTTGTTGTTGTGTTAAGGGGGGGGGGCGGAAAAAAAAACCAACACACAACAAAAAAACAACAAACACCCACCCAACAAAACACACAAACACAACCTTTCTTGGTGACTTGACTGCATTTCTGTTCCAGGCCATGGACATGCAGAGATGAGGAGATGGGATTTGTTCATTCACACCTTTAGACCTGAGAGCAGCAGCCTCTTGCGAGTCAAGCCAGTGGTACTGCAAGGGCTGGGTTATGAACTCCTTATTGCCACTAGCTATTACTCATGCAAACAGTTCCACTGTAGTCAACAGGACTATTCATGTGAGACCAGAGTGACACAAGGGCAATGTGTTCGCTATCTGTTATGGCCTACTTTGTGGTCACCCACAGGACCAAGCTCCTCTGCCTCTCACATTGCTGGACTGCAACCATCAACCCCGGTGCAGTTCCAGCATGGCCTCAGAGCATCCTCAGGCCCTGGTACCTGAACACAGGCAGATGTTATCCTCCTGTCAGGAATGCTCTCGTAGCTCTTTCATGAGACAGCCCCATGGGTAAGAGTTAGGCAGAGACCAAGTACACTGTTTAGGAGCTGGCTTTCAGAGCAGCTGGACATAACCAAGGGCCTGGATTTGATGAACATTCATGAAAGGCTTTTGTTGGGTTCAGTATGAACGGCACGAAGGAAAGCTTTTTTCTAATGTAACCAAAAATGCTACATCCAGAAAGACACATTCTCTCAGGATATTTCTGCACTAGAAATCTTTTTGTAAACTTTGACTCATTAGAGGACCTTATGCTGTGTGTTAGATGCAAATGATGTAAGTTTTAAAAGCCTTCTCCCTCACATTGATCTGTATTTACTCTCACTAGGCTTTTTTGACTTGCCACCATTTGATTTCAAGTCCTTTTGGCAATACACAACTTCCTAAGCCTTTGCCATTGAGTCTCGCTAGTAGAGTAAAATGTGTGGGACAGGCAGCATTAGAAGTTAGTCATCTTTAAAAGAGAGGCTGTCTTATCTCCTCAGCAAATTACACAACCTGTTATGACATCAAAGCAAATTAAGATTCCTGAAAACAAGCCAGTCTCTCTACGGGCACAGTCCCCCCATCAGCAACAGGGTGGTTCCAAAAGGACCAGAGTTTCTGCTCTCTTCTGGTTACACTGGATGTTTCATGAGGACTGTACTCCCCAGAGGCTTTTTAAATGACGTATTCACAAAGGGCACAGATCCATTAAACAGGCTGTGCAAAGCATCTTTTAGTGTGTGTCACAGCCTCTCTGTAAGTAGCTTTCCTGAACTTTTATTAACTCGATACCAGAGCACATCTTTGCCTCCCTGAGTGCAGCTCTACCACAAAACATCTCAGCAATCACCTTCAGAGTCACAGTGTGCATCCCTCAGTGGGTGATGCACCTGCAAGGGTCAGGGCCAGGGATCTTCAGCAGGGGCTGCTCAACTTGTAATGCAGTTTGGCCAGTTCTCTGGCACAAGGGAAGGAAAGCACCTCTAAGTCACTGAGCGTAATCAATGCTGATTTTGAAACAGCCCATTTGTGAACACTCATAGCCATTCTAGTCTTTCACCCATGTCTCCTCCAGCTCTCAATCCAAACCACTGCTTGTCACCCTCCATCTTCTCACGTTCCCTGACCACAGCCTGGAGAAAGCACTGAGAAAGGCTGCAAAGGCGAGAAGAGGCCTTGCTGAGTGCTGAACTCTAAGGAAGAGAATTGTCCTATGGGAACAGAAGGAAGAAAGTCATATAAGTTAAATAGCAGTTTTCATACAAGAACACAGGAAACAACGTGGCTCTTCATCAGGGGTCATGGGGCTCAGCAGAGCCTCTTCAAAGGAAGGGCTGCTGCATCAGTATTTGAAAAGAGTCATTCAGTTGCTGGCAGATGACAGTGTTTTTATGTTCTACATCTTGTATCTTTGGTCTGCTACTCTTGCTGCACCATTGGTTTTTCCTCATGTTTTCACCTTGAGGGCTTTCTTCTGCTGCTGATACATGCCAGCCAAACTCAATTTTCTAACACAAATTAAATGCACAAGACAGTCCTCAAAGCTGAGAAAGAGTCCAGCTTCACCCCCGCTGGTTTGCTGCTCTGACAGTTCCTGCTCTCCACAGCCCCACACTTGCACAGCACTCAGCGCAAGGAGCCGCTCCATGCCACACACCCTTATCACTGCCCTCAGAGATAGGTCAGGTTTGTGATGAGGAGGAACAGACACTAGGCATCAGATCCAGCCCAGATGTCCGTTTAAATAGCCCAGAGCAGAGGCTGGAACAACTACCCTGTCCCACTCCTGAGCAGGGACAGCAGCTTCTTTTCATTTTCATCACTGGCAAGTTGTGTGCTTCTAATCAACATGAGCAGCATTTTCATTTGAAAGCCAATAGGGTCCAGGATCACCAGGCATGTAGGCACTTTTATCCTTAAATCCTGATGCTGATTTTAGTTTCTCTTTGTGCAATAAATGATCAAAGTATAGAAGATCCACCACAGCCTAGTGAGTGCATGTGTTTTGTGGGTGGCTTTGTTTTGCTTTTGTCTCTCTGCAGGAGTGAGAAGGGGAAAATACACAAGTAGAGAAGCAATTTTAAGTGCAAACCAAATGTGATGACTCTGCCCATGATGCTGGGACATTAATCCAAACTGTAATTACAAGCAGACTTCTTGATAGCACACACTGTTTGTGCCTGAAAACCATGATGTGACACAGGGGCTTTCCCACCTTTGACAGGAACACAATGAAAGCAGGTAGATTGAACCACACAAGAGCTCTGTGACCCTGATTCTAATGTAAATAAAGGACAACACGCTTGAATATGTCTAGTCTCCAGACTAAATTCTCTACATCTCATGGAACTTGCAGCAGAAGTTGCTAAAAACTTGCCCCTTGAAGAAGGCAGCAGTTGGAGAAACATTTTTGACTGGTCAAACTCCTGTTAACACTTCAGAGCTCTAGATAGGCTGGCTGGTTAGACTGTTCCAACACGACACACACTTGTGCTCTGTTGAAAGGGCTTATCTGTCCTGTCAGCAAGGTGGCCAGAACAGGGACAGCCTCTGGGCAGGCTTGGTGAGCCCTGCTCAGCTGAGACTGTTCAGCCTGCAAGAAGGAATAACTCCGGTGTGGAAAAGCAATGGTCAAGTTAGCAAAGAAAATAGCTCTTCTTAACAAGTCAAGGCAGCCTATTAATAAAGCACATGAATTATGAAGGATGGCTTCAGGAAACTGCAGAACAAGGTGTCAAAAGATCCAGGGAATGGAAAATTTGAGCTGTGAAGTAGAACTGCTATTGTGTTAAGCCAGGCTGGTATAAAACACTATCTGTTGAAGCTTCCCTAGGGCAAATCTTGTAAAATCAGTGGTGTTTACCACCACTTAGCCAATAAGTTCTTCAGGCTTCTTTAATAAGACCATTTACTTCTTCAGTTCCTCTTATTTTGAAAAAAAAAAAAAAAAAGAACAGCTGTCTCAAGAATATAATCTGAAAAAAAAAAACACCACACCAAACACCAAAACAAAAACAACCCTACAAACAAAAACCACACACACACAAAAAAAAGCCCCCACAACCCCAAAAAACCCACCAAACACATTTTCAATAAGACCACCAAAATGTATTCCTTTTCCAGTGAAGAATTACAGAAAATCCAATCGCTTTCCCTGGTTGTTTGTGTTAATTACCCCTCCATTTGGCAACTGTTTCCATGCAGCATGTGATCTGCAGTATATAGATTGGACAGGAAAAGATATTTCAAGCGTTTTTGGTTTTTTGGTTTTTTCCTTTTTAAAAAAAGCCATTTATAGATTCTTTCTTTTGCAATCAATTCTAATTCTTCCCCTCTCCCCAGCTTTTCTCTGCTCAGATCTGACCACTAAAACAGTTGCCTCTTCACTCATATGCCCCTGAGTTCTTGTTTCATTTTCCAGCTGCCTTTTGCTTTTTTCCCTGATGTGCAATTGAACATTAAATGGTTTGACAGGCAAAACATGTACTCACCCAACCACTTACTCCCAATCAATATTCACGCAGAATTCCTGTTAACAAGCAAGAGTTATGTGCACACTTGGAAGGGAGCGCGGCCTCTTAAGTGATCACTTCATCTAAAGGTTTGACTGATTACTTTCTCATCTACCTCAACCAGTGATCACATTTTCCACCCCACACACCCCCAGCAGGGCTGATTTTGCAAGAATAAGATCATAACTTTTGACATTATCTCGAGTGTTCATCTCTGCAATTAACTGGGGAATTTAACATGGGTTAAAAATAACAAAATCCAGGAGATAGCCAGCTTTTGTTCAGTTAAATGAGCTTTCTAGAGATTTATTTTGCTAATCTTTTCCAAACTAGACATAGCAGGATCATATTTTAGTGAACACTGTTTAAACTAGTGTTTCTTTACTCTGAATTACACACTATTTCTAATTATGCTAGTGGAAGCAATGATGGAAGTGCTAAGCATTATATGCAGCAGAAGGTAAATGGTAAAACTGATGCTTTACTCACTGGGCTTTGAACCACACGGACAGGATTCTTTTTTAACACCTCTGCTGAAACAGTTTTAGCCTTGTTGCATGCAGAGGAACTAAAAGACACTGCCTGTTCTCAAGCCTTCCAGTATGCTTGAAGGTAAACAAAATGGAGAGATTTTTTTTAAAGTGCTTTACGGCACCATACTTCAAAAAAATAAAAATCACAGTTCTACCCCCACCTCTGTTCTTACTCCTTGCCAGGCATCTATTTGATGCTCTGAGCAAGCACCTCTGGTCTAAGAACCGGGATAAACTGACAACTGATAATGAGGACTGACTGGGCAACCTCAATAGGAACAAAGCACAGAAACACTAACACATACTGATAGTTTCCTGATTTTGTGCAATTTTGTTACAAAACTGAATCACCCAAGCTTTCAGAGAGAAAAATGGATAGAGAATTCTACCCAAAAATAATTTAACTTGCTTTTACTGCTGTTGCAACTCTGCTTTTACTCATCCCTGAGCAAACTAAATTGCCATTACTAGCAATTTTTAGGCAGGAAGCTCCAATATGCTAAAAAACTTTCAACTCAGCAAGTTATTTATGTTTGAAATCTGCTCAGCCTGTGAAGACTAACAAAGGAATTGCTTTTGTAGAGATGTGCTTTATTTGCCATATGCCATTAAATGAGACAGTCAATCTACCATAGATATTAATAGTAGTAAGTTTGGGCTATTCTAAGGCTCGAATATGAGGCTATTTTTCATACTGACCTTAACAAAAGATCATGGTCGCAAATGACCCTAACAACTAATCTTAGGTTTGATCTGCAGAGGGACAACTTGGAAACCATCTTGTGCATTATACATGACAAGCACCTGCCCCTGGACAATGCACCAGCAAATGCTTTACATTCATGAGTTACATCTGCCCTGGGGTAACACCTGCTCTGCAGCTCCGAGGGAGCAAGACTATCCAAACACAAAGGTACTTGGTCCTGGGGTGTAATGAATATGTGGAACACACACAAGATACCGGTCCAGTATTCCAACTCCTAATCTCATGCTCCACCCCAAAAAAACCCTTGTGTCCTCTCCTTCCTTCAGAACTAACGCTAAACTGGCACGGCCTGCTAAGCAGCACACAGATGTCAAAGCAGACCTGGCTCAGCTCAAAGCAATTCTGTACTTCCAGAAGAAGCTGCCACAGCTGCACAAAATGGTTATCCTCACCAGTAAAGACATTAAAAAGTAGCCTCAAGGAGTAACTGGTATTCCATGACCTACCATCAACATGCACCATCTTTTTCCTCTAGCCAGTTTTACACTGCTCTATATGTGCCCAGATTGCTTTTTGATGTTATTGGGTCTGAGGACTATGTGCTTCACTGCTGCTGCTTTTCTAGAATAAACGATTACTCAGCTCCCCTGGAATAGCCTCAGATCCTTTGCCATTTCCATGCACTCACATTATATCTGAAAGCTCGTAGAGGACATGCAAGTGATTAGAACAGTTCCAACAGCCCGAACAAGAAGTCAAAACAACGTCCCTTCTGGTGCTTGGGAGCACATGATTAACGAGAATTTCCTCCACTGGGAAAGGTTCTTGCAGTCTTTGGCCTCAAAAACTAGCAGACTTTACACACCAGAGCTTTACTATGAACTCTGAACAAAACAAACAGGAGAGTTGGCTTTAAGAATATCTTATGCCTGTAGATTGCTTGCATACTGAACCACCCAACTGCCAGCAATCTTTTTATTCACTTTT
This sequence comes from Caloenas nicobarica, assembly GCF_036013445.1. Taxonomy (NCBI): domain Eukaryota; kingdom Metazoa; phylum Chordata; class Aves; order Columbiformes; family Columbidae; genus Caloenas; species Caloenas nicobarica. Next base: position 14,780,563 of record NC_088255.1, on the reverse strand, counting down.
CCACATCAATATGTTCACATTAAAAAAATAGAAGCTGACTAGTGTAGCCTGTAGCATGGACCAAATCCTCAGAAAGCAACTCCCCAGCCTCTGAGGGGAATTGCCTGAGTAAACACTAGAGGATTGGTTCCTGTAGACATTACACCACATAAGAACTGATGCAAGCGGGGGCTGAGTCTGCTCCCACTGGTGCATCTACACCTGCATTTTACCACTTTGCCTTACTTACCAGAGAAAGTTTTCTTTGTGCAAGCGGTTATGCAGCATGGCAGGCAGTGTGGTTTTCTGAGCTGCCAAAGACACGTCCTGCACACAAGCAGAGCCTGACTTCACCCAAACCCCGCACACGGCTGCAACTGAGTCATCTGGATTTTGTGCTTATGAGTGCAAAAGCGCTTGCTGTGACCCAGATGGAATTAACAGAGTATTCTCCTTATTTCTAATTGTTAGATCATCCTTTTTTTAACTCCAGCAAAGATGACTTGCAGACTAAGTCTCTTGGGGGTCGAGGCAGTTGTTTTGTTTGTACAGCAATTAGCACAGCTGGATCCCAGGCCACAAATGGCCTCCAAGGCCACATCTATACCATCGTGTTAGTTCAGACCTCAATTCTTCATTTAAGCCCAAACTTCCCAACTATCAACACCGCCTACGCAGAGGTTTATACTCTGGCCTAGTCAGGAACATGAAGTGAGCTCACACCTCGTGTAGAGACCAGCTCAGGCTTTGAGCTCTTTCTTCTACAAGGGAGACTGCCATGGGCAGGAACTGATGCTGCAGTTTTCTGGATACTCAGCTGGGTCCTCACCATCTGAACTTGAAAAGGAAGACAAACTGGAGGCACACATTTCAACATCACCATTCCGGCTCCTGGGAAAAGCTGGCTGAAAGTTTTAGCTAACAGCAAGAAACGTTTGTCTTGGGTGAAAGCAAATAACCTAATGGTCCACATGGGTCTTCAGAAAGAGGTTCTGACACCATCAGTGAAGCGGTGCAAACAGCACTGAAGTAATAGTTGCTAACAGTTGCTTTCCCAAGCGTTGCCTAAGAAAGCATGAGGCAACAGCTCTAGGAAGAGATCAACAGTATGATCCCAATTTTGCCACATTAGGGATCTCCAAGACCAATCAACTCTAATCCAGCACAGAGGTCTAATGATATACAACGAAAATTAAAGCCAAAGTCAGACAAACAACAAAGGTCACATTATTAACAACGTAACTAATTTAACCAGAATTATACTGAAATCCCCGACACTTCAGAGAAAAAGTTCTCCAAGAAACCATGCAACTTGAATGGAAATATTACTCCCGATATAGAAATTACTGGCTGCAGTTTTTGACCTGTCTTGCCCAAGACAGCTGGATGAAATACCAGAGAGTACCCTCAGAGACTTCATAAGGGCCATGCTGCCCCAATCGGCATCTCAGCTCACCAGCCCTTTCCACCGGACTTAACAAGTTTCCTGCTGCTCCTCGTTTCCAATTCCCTGTGTATTCAGTTTTCAAATTTTACATGATATATTTTGCCTGTGGCACAGTAGATCACTTACCCTCCTCCTACTAGCCCTCTCTGTTTAATTACAGTTTAATGTGAATTGATCTTTACATTAATGAGCCCGTAAAGAAGATTGATTTTCTTCAAGAGACTTTTATGCTCAGTTTGGCAGCAGAGTAGTCCTATTGATTTCGCTTTCCTCAGTAAATACACTGCAGAATGTCACTGCATCCTCTGTGAATCAGCTAATCCTATTTCACACTCTTTTGCTCCAAAAACCCCTATTCTGATTTCCTTGTTATCTGTGTTTATTAAGAGCAAGAACATGGGGCCAAAGCATCTCAGACAGCTTTGACTGTTGCTAACATACAGCTGACTGCCACAGGTCACTATCCCCTTTATTCCTAAATGGTTGGGGGCTTAAAAGTAGTGAAAGACAGACTTAGTGAAAGAAATGAAAGTGATTTTTAAGTGTTTGATCTGTTAACTTCCTTAATTCCCATCCAGCTAAGAATACAACACAGCGTGCTCTGTTTACCACACTTGCTGCAGAGGTCTGGTCAGCAAGCTGAGCCTTACAGCTGTGTAACAGCCTGTGTTCGTGTCCCTGCATCAGTGGTGCTGACTGAATCAGCCTGGCCACCCTGGAGCCTCTCCACACAAGTCAGTGAGGAAGCTGGACATAAACAGACTCAGTTCTGCTGCAAGTAAATGGTTTCTTCCACTCTCCACTTCTCCACCAGCCCAGGTAACAGAGTTTGAGAACCTACAGAGTTAACACGCTTGAGTTGCAGCAGAACATTGGGAAGGGAAATCCTCAGCCAACAGCATGTCAGTGAAAACATCCTGCCATCAACTCCCAAATGTCCACATCTAGGAACTGTAGCTAAATTACAAATGCTGTGAGAATTTCAGGCAAGATTCTCCTCTCAGTTCCTCCAATGTAATTTCGGAATGAGTCCAGATTCAGACTCTCCCCCTCCCAGCTGAATTTCCTGGCTTTTGTTTGCATTAACATATGTTTGCATTTAATGTCTGTCTTTATTTGGTAACCGGTACATAGATTATTTTTCCCTTCTGTTCTATTAAAAGCCTTATCAAGTCCCTTATGTTTGCTCTTGTCAAGATGAATGACTTTGGCAGTATTTTCAACGTGCAAGGCAAACAAACTGACTCTTCAAGGAATAATTAAACTGAACTAAACTTCACGGCAGTGTATTAGGGCACAGAATGTTTGATACTTATGTTATGCTTGCATCCATCTGCAGCTTGAAATATCCAAAGATTTGCAGAAAGCCTTGAGAATTCTCTCTCCAATAGATTCCCACATGCTTACACATACATGACCGGCCCCCGGTCCACATGCATGTGGGGTCAAGCAAGTTTTGGGTGATGGAGACAGTTATGGGAAACCCAGAAATAGGGAATGCAAAGCAATCAAGCTCATTAAAAATCCTTTATAGAAAATCTGAGCTTTGCAGCATGGCAGATTTCTTTCTCCCAGCACCAAAAGGAGAAAAAGTCTCTTCCCCAATTCAGGAAGAGTAGGAGATGAAGTAACTAGGTCAAAAGAGCTGTTTAGAGTGACACATATACAACCCTTGCTTTTATAATACATTCAACAGCCCTTTAGAAATACTTAACCACATGCAATATACAAAACCTACTTCAGAGGTTTGTGAGGTAAACACACTTCACACATTTCTAAACACTGAAAAAAAAAAAAGGAAATGTATTTGTTTTTCTTTAGCAGTAAGAATACACTGCAACACTATATACTTAAACATAAACCAGTTTCTCAGTGCACAGTCTTCATTATGAGTCTTCACCCTGGGTTTGGTTTGGCAGCCTCCCCAATTATTACTTCACAGGTTCGAAGGCCAGAAGAAACCAGTATGACCATATAATCCAATTCCTTACATCACACAAGGCCAAAGAACTTTACCAAACAATTTGTGTATCAAGCCCATTAACCTGGAGTTGAACTAAAGGACCATCTTTTCGGAAGCCATCCAACTGATTTAAAGAATTCCAAGGCTGGAGAAAGCCTGACTTCCTCAGCAAATCATTTCACAGAATCACAGAATGTTAGGGATTGGAAGTGACCTCGAAAGATCATCTAGTCCAATCCCCCTGCCAGGGCAGGAACACCTAGGTGAGGTTACACAGGAAGGCGTCCAGGCGGGTTTTGAATGTCTCCAGAGAAGGAGAATCCACAACCTCCCTGGGCAGCCTGTTCTAGTGTTTCATCACCCTCACTGAGACTTCTCAAATTTAAGTGGAACCTCTTGTGTTCCAGCTTGAACCCATTACCCCTCGTCTTACTGTTGGTCATCACCAAGAAGAGCCTGGCTCCATCCTCGTGACACCCACCCTTTATATACTTATAAACATTGATGAGGTCACCCCTCAGTCTCCTCTTCTCCAAGCTAAAGAGACCCAGCTCCCTCAGCCTTTCCTCATAAGGGAGATGCTCCACTCCCTTCATCATCTTTGTGGCCCTGCGCTGGACTCTCTCAAGCAGTTCCCTATCCTTCTTGAACTGAGGGGCCCAGAACTGGACACAATATTCCAGATGAGGTCTCACCAGGGCAGAGTAGAGGGGAAGGAGAACCTCTCTACACCTACTAACCACCCCCCTTCTAATACACCCCAGGATGCCATTGGCCTTCTTGGCCACAAGGGCCCAGTGCTGGCTCATGGTCATCATACTGCTGTCCACCAGGACCCCAAGGTCCCTTTCCCCTACACTGCTCTCTAATAGGTCATTCCCCAACCTATACTGGAACCTGGGGTTGTTCCTGCCCAGATGCAAGACTCTACATTTACCCTTGTTATATTTCATTAAATTTTTCCCCGCCCAACTCTCTAGCCTGTCCAGATCTCGCTGGATGGCAGCACAGCCCTCTGGCGTGTCAGCCACTCCTCCCAGCTTGGTGTCATCAGCAAACTTGCTGATAGTACACTCAATTCCCTCATCCAAGTCATTGATGAGTATATTGAATAGTATTGGTCCCAGAACTGACCCTTGAGGCACTCCACTAGATACAGGCCTCCAACCAGACTCCACCCCATTGACCATGACTCTCTGGCTTCTCTCCTTCAGCCAGTTTGCAGTCCACCTCACTACCCGATCATCCAGTCCACACTTCCTCAGTTTTGCCGTGAGGATGCTGTGGGAGACAGTGTCAAATGCTTTGCTGAAGTCAAGGCAGACCACATCCACTGCTCTGCCATCGTCAATCCACCTTGTTACGTCTTCATAAAAGGCTATGAGGTTGGTCAAACACGACTTCCCCTTGGTGAAGCCATGTTGACTGTCCCTGATGACCCTCTTATCCTTGATATGTCTTAAGATGGCACCAAGGATAAGGTGTTCCATCACTTTCCCAGGGATGGAGGTGAGGCTGACCGGTCTATAGTTGCCCAGGTCCTCCTTCTTGCCCTTTTTGAAGACCGGAGTGACATTTGCTTTCCTCCAGTCCTCAGGCACCTCTCCCATTTCCCAAGACTTGGCAAAGATGATGGAGAGCGGTCCAGCAATGACTTCAGCCACCTCCCTCAGCACCCGCAGGTGCATCCCATCTCGACCCATGGATTTATGCATGTCCAGATTGCTTAACTGGTCCCTAACCCAGTCCTCATCAACTAAGACAAACTCCTCCATTGCCCTGCCTTCCTCTGCGGCCTCAGGGGTACGGGGCTCCTCAGGACAGCCTCCAGCAGAGTAGACAGAGACAAAGAAGGCATTCAGTAACTCTGCCTTCTCTGTTATCTTCTGTCACCAGGGCACCCACCCCGTTCATCAGTGGGCCTACATTGCCTCTGGTGTTAGTTTTATCTGACATGTATTTGAAGAAGCTCTTCCTGTTGTCCTTGACCCCTCTCGCCAGGTTTAACTCTAAGGAGGCCTTAGCTTTCCTAGCTGCCTCCCTACATCCTCTGACAACAGCCTTATATTCTTCCCAAATGGCCAGCTTCTCCTTCCATGATTTGTAAACCCCCCTCTTCCACTTGAGTTTGCCCAGCAGTTCCCTGTTTAACCACGCAGGTCTCCTGGCTCCCCTCCTTGACTTCCTGCGTGTCGGGTTGCTCTGATCTTGAGCTTGGTAGAAGCAGTCCCTGAATGTTAACCAACTATCTTGGGCCCCTTTACCTTCAAGCAGCCTTGCCCACGGGATTTCCTCCAGCAATTGTTTGAAAAGGCCAAAGTCAGCCCTGCTGAAGTCCGGGGTTGCAATTCTGCTCGGTATTCTGCTCCCACCACAGGAGATTCTGAACTCCACCATCTCATGGTCGCTGCAACCAAGGCAGCCCCCCACCTTTACTGCTTCAACCAGACCCTCCTTGTTAGCGAGGACGAGATCCAGCAGCGCACCTCTCCTAGTCGGCTCCTCCACCATTTGCATCAGAAAGTTATCGTCAATGCACTGGAGGAACCTCTTAGACTGAGGCTGGCTGGCTGAGTAGTCCTTCCAGCAAACATCAGGGTAGTTAAAATCCCCCATAACAACCAGAGCCTGCGACTGTGAGGCCGCGCTCAGCTGCCCGTAGAAGGCCTCATCAACATCCTCACTCTGATCTGGTGGCCTGTAATAGACTCTCACAACAGTGTCACCCCTGCCAGCCTGCCCCTTAATTCTCACCCACAGACTCTCAACTTGCTCCTCAACCGCACCTGGGCAGTACTCTATACATTGTAGTTGCTCTCTCACGTAAAGAGCAACTCCACCACCACACTTAGCTGGCCTGTCTTTCCTGAAAAGGACATAGCCACCCATGACCACATTCCAGTCATGTGAGCTGTCCCACCATGTCTCTGTTAATGCCACCAGATCAATCTCCTGACCAAACGCAGGTTTTTAACTCCTCCTGCTTATTCCCCATGCTGCGCGCATTGGTGTACAGGCATTTCAGGGAGCGAGCCGAGTACACCGATTTCACCCTAGGGGCCTGAGGGGCCTCCCGGTCTTTATGGATTCCAGCATGCTGCCCCACTGATGCAAGCCCAGCTACAACCCCATCCCCCTTCAAATCTAGTTTAAAGCCCTCCAAATGAGCCCTGCTAATTCCTGTCCCAGCATCCTTTTACCCCTGTGGGATAAACCTTTCCCACATATCACTGACCGGACTGGTGTCTTATAAAACCAGCTGTTATCAAAGAACCCAAAGCCCTGCCTGTAGCACCAGTCCCAAAGCCAATCATGTACGGACTTAATTTTTCTATTCTGTCCCACATCATCACCCAAAAATGGAAAGAGGGATGAAAAGATAACTTGAGCCCCAGACTCTTTCACCATTCGTCCCAAGGCCTTGAAGTCTTTCTTCATTTCCCTCAGACTACGGGATGCCACTTCCTCCCCATCTGTCTGGAAGATCAGTAGGGGGTAGTAGTCCGTTGGGCGCACCAGTTTGGGGAGCGCCCTGGCGATGTCCCTTATCCGAGCTCCAGGTAGGCTACAAACTTCCCGATGCTGAGGGTCAGCTCTGCATATTGGGCCCTCTGTCCCTCTCAGAAGGGAATTGCCTACCACAATTACCCTTCTTTCTTTTTTATCGGAGGCAGTCTTGAGGCGTGGAGTTGATCGCCTCCTTCCTATGTGACCTCGTAGGTGGCCCTTGCACCACATCCCCACCTACATCAATATCCAGGGCCTTTCAATGTGAGTTAGTCAGCAACATCGATTAAAGCAGGTACTTTAAAACATCTTTCAGATTATTTTTACCTCTGATAAAAATAAAAAGGAAATGCGGGGTGGAGGAAGTGGCATTCTTTGAAACAAGCTAAACAAAGAGATCCTTCTTGCAGAGGTATGACAGCAGCATTACAAATCCTGCTATCAGAGTTATTTATGTGTAGCAGCTGAGGAAAGCAATACAGATTTCTGGAAAGTGATACTAAGCAGGTCTGTTTAGAATACCATCCTTTTATCATTTGGCTTTGTACGTTCCCCTTCCTTCTGCACCACTCTGAAATTTCAGAGGAGCTGTAAATCTACTGCCTTCCACCAGTCATTATTCCTCCTTTCCAAACTGCTTCTTTCATTTCAGGAATAAAAAAAAAAACACAACACAAACACAAAGCTCTAGCAATTTGATCCTTTGCCAATTGCTAAATTAATAGCAAAAATAACAAGAGCTTGTGAAACTCAGATCATTTGTAGACTTTGTGAGAAAGAAAAGCTGATTTGGGGGAACCTAAAACTAGATGCTGCATGGTAAATTGTATGTAAGCTTTTGACCCATAAATCAGACTTCTGGAGTTTTTTGAATCCAAGTGCATAACGCCCTGGGTAAGCTGAGTTCAAGTGGCAGGCAGATGGCCTCTCGTGTCAGTGGATCATGCCTTAAACAAGGGACACGCTGCTCAGAGGGAGTTACCGTCCCTCTCTGCAGCCAGCAGCCCCCAGATCACACATCCAGACTTCACATGTGGTCACACAAGCAGGGAGGGTCTGCGGGAGGAGGCAGAAATCAAACGAGATTGTTTCACACCAACTGCGTGTGACACATTTGACAGGTCTGATAACTGCTGAGACACAAGCCGCCCCCTCCACCCAGGAGGTGAAGTGGTTACTTAAGCATTTTACAGAGACACTTGCTAGGTCCAACACTGATGACAGCGGAGGAGCACTTTGCTTTTCGTAAGCTCTGCCAGAACATGGTATACCCAAGAACCAGATCAAAGGCACCATATCTCAAACAAAAGCTAAACTCACTTCACGCCAGGAGTGAGATATGGACACTGATTAGAAGCTAAAAATCTCTAAACTGAATTAAAACAGTAAGGGAGTTCTTCTGCTTTGCATATTTAACACTGCCTAATGGAAAAGCAGGAACGGTGCCAGTTCATTTCACTCAATTCTGTCCTTGAATTAAGTAATAGGAATTTACTTTTAGTCAAGAGATCAAGGTTGTCTTGGCATAAGCTGGAACCTTTTGGGCATGAGAGGCCAGTCACCTGGTGGCATGGACACAGGCATTTTCCACTACAAGAAGCAAATCCACGGCAAATGTGGACACCTGCCGTGGGTGTACGCTGCAGGGACACACACTAGAAGCCTTCACTTGAACTGCTCAACTCTAGTGCTTTGCTGGAGTCCGTGTCAACTATAACCACTTCCCCTTCCTGGGAACTTGGGAGGTATCATGCATACCTCAGCAAAATTCCTTCTTGGTGTGCATTACAAGCAGACACATACAAAAATAATTTTAGAAATCCATACTCTTAAGATACTAAGAATATCTGATATTATAATGTCTTTATTCCCTTCAGCAGCATCCCCAGCCCAAGTTCCTTGGTGGCAGGTACACAAGTGCTCTCAGGTGTCCAACACTTCTGCAGGCACCTAAACTGCCAAAGTCAGGAATTTCAAAAGCTTCTGCAGATCTAGCCTTGCAATCACCAAGCACTCTCAAAAAAAAAAAAAAAAAAAAAAAAAGAGAGTTGAAAGAGACCATAAAACCAGGTCTGGAATGAGTTCCCTGAAAGATTAAGATGTGCATAGTCTCTGGCTTTAAAAGAAAAAAAGTGATCAGAGCAGGGCCGGGGAAAAAAAAAACAAAAACAAAAAAAAACCACACACAAACACAAACCAAAACACCACACACAAACACATAACACAAACAAAGGGCACAATATAGACAAGGTAAAGTTATATACTCTTTTAATAGCACAAGTATGACATAATTGTTGAAACCCAAAGGCCGATGAGGGGGAAAAAATTTACTCAACATGCAACTCACTTGTAGAGTTCACTGACATAAGTTACCACTGATCATAAGCACAACAGTAATTAAACCTACCATCGTGCAAATTGCACAACTGTAGAAGACGTTTCTTAATTAAGGTGCCAACAAGCCTGCAGTCTGGAGCGTCAGCAGAAGCAGGTGTGACACACAGGAAACTCTGGGTCCATAGCAGCCAAACCCACCCCACAAACAACAGCTGAAACTGAAAAGCCAGAAGATGCAGCAGCGACTTACAGGTGGAGGGAGCGGACACTGGAAGCAGCAGGTCCCAGGGAGGGAATGGTGGTCAGCTCGTTGTTGTTCAGTCGTCTGCAAGAAACAGAAATTAGTTGTTGAAGCAAGCAGCCTACAACCAAGCATGTGGGAGCAGGGGACAGCCATGGTGCTTCCTCATCCATCTCTCTACAATTCTTTGGGATTGCTGACATTCTGGTGGGGGCCTCCATCTCAAGGGAGATGTCTCTCTCTGATAGCCTCTCCTTATCCTCCCAACCCCTTAATAAATGACAGCCACCATAACTGGTTCCACAGTATCACCTTTATAAAAGCAAGGCTCTTCTCCTTCCACCCACTCCCTTAAGCAAAGTCAAGCACCACTGAGGAAGGCGCTGTGCCACAGCCCTCTATCAGCCTCAATTTCCAGAGTTACCAGGGAGTGGAGCCTGAGATAGAAGACTGTTTGCACCTGCTGCCTCAGGACAACAAATTTAACCCCCTTCCCAAGCGACAGCCCCAACTCGCCCCCCCATGCCAGGCCAGGGTGCCAAGGCAGCGGGGAATGGCGGCCTTAGGCCTCCTCTCCGCGCCAGACAAAGATCTGAAAATCCTGCAAGGGCAGGCAACACCACACACGAAGAACTGGTGCTAAGCACAGTAATGCCACCAAAAACAGGTGACCTGCTCCAGCCAGCCAGGGAGCACCATGCAGCCCCCCAGGGCTAATGGCAATTGCAGATGGGCCCCGCTTCTGGAAATGCCAGTGCAGAAACGTCCCCCCCTCAATGGCCTAATGTTTGAAGTGTTTTTCTGACTGAAAACAGATCCTCGCCATGTGACCGGCTCTTCCTTGGTTTAAAGAGCCCCTGTTTGTATGGTGAATTAGTCAATTAATTACTCTAACAGTCGCTTGTCTGGCTGCTTGAAAATTACCTAATTTCTTAGCCATCTTGCCCACTCCCCCACCACTGCATGCTGAAGCAATTAAAGCCCAGCCAGGCAGCACATGGCAGCTCCCCAGGACCCCCCAGCCGCCTCCATCAGCCATTGCTTGAGGCAGAGCCTCGCTGGGTCTCTCTCCACCAGCTGCTTTTAAACTGTTCCCCTTCTGCAGGGGCTCTGCAAGATCTCAAAAAGATCACAATTCAGGTGTGAGAAGCAGAGGACCCCACATCGGGCAGGGGAGCACAGCACAGCTGAGGTGTGCTTAGCCACGGGCACAAGTTGGGGCAATCCTATTTTATTTTTTTTCCTATTTAAAACTATTTTTGGCAGGTGGGAGAGGGCAGCAATACATCCATTCCAGAACTTCCTTCTGACTCCTCCGAGAGCAGGCAAGATATTTGATTTCATGAGGAGTTCCAGGCACTGCTGGGATAAAAGCCTTCCTGAGCCTCAGCTCTGCCTCTGACATTATACCCGTACCTTAAAATGTACAGGGTGAAAAAAAAAAAAAAAAGCCAGATGCATTGCAATTCAGCAAGGAGTTCCACTTTGCAGCTAAAAGCTCACTGCTGCTCGTATTATACCAAGGTCTAGAGCTTTCAAAAGTACAAAGCAAGCTGGAAAGTGCATTAAAATGCTTATTATATTCGTGCCATGTTTTCATTAACATCCAACTGAGCATCTTTTTTGAAAGGCACAGGAGAGAAGGATAATTAGGCCCACCCTCCACTAGCCTGGGTCAGCTCTGGTTAAGCGGCTCTGACACAGACTGGCATCCAACAACTGGTCAAACCCCCCTCTGACATAAGTGTGATTTTCACGTATCAGCCTCCTGTCAGGTCTGCAGTCAGTCAGAAGTGCTTCTCCCACTTCATTTTCTCTCTTGGCTCTCAGGCACCAGTTGCTGATGAAGAGGAGAAAGCCAAACTTGGTATTTGTCTGGGACTTCCTTCTCATCTTGCCCTTCGCCCATGTAAAGGAAACAAAAATAACAGAAAAAAAAAAAAAAAAATCCCCAAAACAGAAGAGCCAGGCTCAACAAATTTAAAAACTTTCAGCCTCCTTTCTCCTCCCCAGCCCTCACCTTTGACAACACAAACCTGCTGCCTCTGGATGCTAAGGCAGAGGAGGAGGGGGGCCACCCATATAAAATATTTACGGTCCGGTTGCCAGGCTGGTGTCAAGCTGAAATGGAGCCTGCTCAAAAATAGCACAGCTCTCCAGAGCTTTCAGTGAAAGGCACTTTAGAAAATAAAAGGTGAGTTGTTTGGAGAGGAATTTTAGCACAGTTACTAGTTCTCTGTTACAAGCGAGCTTGGAAAACCTGAGAGCCGTGCAAGCACCACTTTAATGGATCCCATGATCCACACGACCTGAGGAAACCCCAGGAAGGACCAAGGGCCTACCCCACGGCAGCACCCTCCATCCCACCCTTTCAACCACAGTACAAGAACGGATAAACCCCAGAAGGCTCACCAAAGGGGACAAGAGAAAGCACAGGTGTCCTGAAAGAGGAAAGCAATGTCACACTCAAGCCCCTTCCACCTGAGCATCCATCACCACAAAACTACTTATTTCAGAGCATGTAGGATCATGGGGTTTCATATCACTTTGAGCTACTAAATTTCATCCCACACAGACTTAAAGCTTTCAAGGTGAAAAACCTTCTTAAAAAAACCCACACAACTGCCTAAACCCAGGGAAAGTGAAAAAATGTAGGGTAAATACAGCTATTATTTTATTGCCCTCTTAGCAAAGCAAACAGAGCATCCAAGATAACCTATTAAGTTTAAATCTTTAGGTTCACGGAGATTTTCTTAAAATTAAGGGAAAACAAAGTTTTTTTACAATATATCACATTGATTATTCACATAGAGACACACAAAGAGCTTTGAGCCTCATCTGTAGTGCTTGGGAACCACAGGCATAGCATTTGAAGCATCATGGGAGGTTCTGGGTCTTATCAATGCATCTATTATTTGGGGCAATCTCTTTCCCTGACACTGACTTGGTTTGCCCAGCACAGTGTGCACAGCAAAACACTGACTTGCTCTCAAGACATGCCACAGCATGATGCTTATTTCATGAATGTTTGTAGAGTGCTTAAAAAAAAAAAAACAAACCCAACCCTCAAAAAGGAGATGCTCTAGCAGTATAGATGTGGTTCTCTTTGTGAAATGCAGTTTATTTCAGTGGTCTGTGGTTTAGCTGTTATTCAAAAGCAACCAAGATTGGTAGATACGGCTTTTAATAAGCTTCTTCCTCACACTTTCCAGAGCCTGCCTTCCAGGCTCAGCTCCAGACTTCTGCCTCCCTTCCAGTCTCTTATTTCTGATTGCTCCCTTTCCCTCCTACTCACTCCTCTGCTCTCTCCCTTTTCCCTAACCCTGCCTTCCTGACACAGCAAGCAGCTCTTATCTACACCATTACTCTGTGAGTGGCATTACTTACCTCCCCTGAACCCTGACAGCTTTTTTTTTTTAAGCAGCTGACAGTTCCACGCAGGGCTTGTCCTGCTCTCGACATGTGCAGCACTCCGCACAAGGGAGCTAGCTCCCTGCCTAAGGAATCATGAGCCACACGCATTTCCCAGCTCCGCGCTCCCCAAAGTCACATGCCTTCAGGCGCTTCCACAAATAAAAGCTATTGCTAAGCCACAACGATGTTAGGATAATTCTAAAGTCTCAAGGGATCAGGGCTGTGATTCTCTTATTCAAGCACAGAGCAATTTAAGGCTTTCCACAGCTTAAAGAAAAGTTGAGAAAACAGATCCTGTAGGCAGCATTTTGCTTACCTGGATCACTTTCTCTCCACTCCCTGACCGCTCTCTGGGATGACTGTGATGAACTGATTGCACAGCACTATAGTCCCTCCTGATGCATGTTCCTCACTTCATCATGATCCCTAGCAAGTCCCTACTATTAGTGTAAGCAGAGGAGCCAGAGGCAATCAGGTAGGGGGAGAGATGCTACATTAGTCCAATCCTGCCAGCATTAGTCAGGTAGAACTCCCACTGCAGCAAACCCGGTTGCCTGTAAGAATCACAGGATCTGGCCCCTCCACAAGTCCCATAGCCAACACTTAACAAAAACAGAGGACAAGAGAAAATGCATTATATACACAGAGCACCGTATTGTTTCTGAAAGGAAATGTTTTTTCAGTTTCCCATGAGGCATCAGTAGCTCTTCAAACAGAGCCCAAACCTCAAGTATGCCAGTGATTCAGCATTCAAACGCCAGCTCATTACCTCAACCCACCGCTTGCAATTTCAGTCACTTTCATTTTTCAAAACCCAAAAATCAGTGCTCCAGGAATCACTGTGAATAGCTGACAAGCAGAGCTCCTCTGAGAGAGTAACTGCTGGGCATTTACACAGATTAGGAGCTAGAAAATCTCACGATTCCCCAAACAAGGCTGCTTTTACCAGCAAAGGGAGCCTGGCACAGCTGCTCAGACCTTCACCAGGTCCTTCTCTTCCCCAAACAAAGCAGAAGACAGCTCTGCTGTTTTAGCCTCTCCTAGCAGACTTCAAACAGAATTTGTTCTAGTTCCAAAAGGAGCACAAACGTCTGAGAAAGGAGGAGACACAGTTAAGTGCTTTGTTATCCCACTACACTACACCTTTGTTTCCTGGGAGATTTGGGTTAGGTTGGCATCAGGTATCACAATCCAGGCAGTTCTGCCTTGCTCCGGGGTTATCCTTTCAGCAAGGAGCAATGTGTGCACATTCAGGTGTGTCAGCTGAACTGCTCCCTCACAGCACTGCACAAGACAGAGGGAGGCAAACTCCAATGATTTCCAATAACAGCTGTGCTGTTTTCGTTGGAATGTTGTGTTCCGCTAATTGATTAGTTTAAAAAAAAAAAAAACAACACACACACACACCATACACCACAAAAACACGGCACAGGTACAATATGGAGACAAAAAACCCTTCCACACCAAGTTGGATCTGCTCATTCAAGTTAGCTAAAGGAACATACTGTCTTAGGAAACTATATACAATTTCCTCCCAGCCCACAAGCCGCCCTGGCAAAATACAATTAAAACCTTTGAAAGAACACTTACACTTCCTGAAGGTTTGACAGCCCTTCAAAGGCGGAAGGATCAATCTCCGTCAACTTGTTGTAGCTCAGGTTTCTGTTAAAATGAAAGACAGTGAGATCAGCATACTGCAGTTACTACGCTCCGCAAAACACAGTCATCTTGTTTATTCCGGATTGTACTGAGAGGATGGGTTTGTTTTTAACAAGAGCACTTAAACATGGCAGAGCAGCACCTTTCTGCTGAATACATCAGTGAGCTGCTTTAGTTTTGTGATCAAAATGTCATCTAGCTCTCCCTAGCTTTTTCCTCTTTTGCATTAGTGTGGTTTTAATTTGTCTTTATATTACACAATTACATTTATTATTCTTCTATTGGTTATTCACAACCACAAAACTAATCACAGATGAATAGGTCATTTCCTGACAAATTAAAATCTGAATTGAAACAATCAAACCTTCTGCTAAATATTTTATAGCTATATTCACAGGGGGTGTTTTTATATATCACCACGTATTACCTACAAGCAAAACCACACATAAGTACATACACTCACTATGCTTAAACATGACATATATTCTACATTTTCTAACAAGATGTTATTAGTATATTGCTAAATGTTGAGGTTTTTTTTAATTAGTGTGATTACAGCTTTCAGCTGGCCACACAGTAGTACAAACTTTGCTCTTCAACAACCCCAACCAACACTTTCCAGCTACCTGACAGTTCAAATCCAGATCATATTATAGCACTTCACTGATGGGAAAGGATAGCAAATAAGTTGTGCTGAGAGAGCAGACTTGCCTCCCAGGACATTCCCATTTGGAAACAGAGCCAGAACATTCTGGAAGGAATGCACTGTGAGGGACTGCAAACAGAAGAATGATGCAAATAAAGTACCGACTCTGAACACCACAAGCAAGACCCTTGGCATGCTCTGCTGTAGCACTACACGGCACAACAGCAAAGTTTCCCCTCCTAGATTTGCACTATCAGCACACCACACGCAACAGGTCAAACCTGCAGCTGGGGACTTACTGGGAGAGCACAGATCAATTAAGACCAAGTGACTAATGATGCGGAAATTAACAAATGGCCTAATTAACATGATGTATGCAGCGCTCGCATATTCCTGCGAGTGTGTAATCTAAAGAGGGAAGAGGCAAATTGATGGGCGGTGCAAGAAAAGCAACCTCAAGAAGCTGTAAGGAAATTGTGAGGGGGGACCTACTTTATTTTCACCCTGCTCCACACCCTGCTCTAGGATATTATCCTGGGTAAAATTCAACCCTCCTGTCTCCTCTGCAGGGAGGTTACACCCTCCTACTGCACCTCTGAACATGACCCAAAAGATTCATGGCCTGATTTTAGATAAGCCCTCAAACATTCATCTACTTATTCAAACCACCAAGCCAGTCTGACTAGAAAACTGGCCAATCTTCCCTCTTTTGTATGTTTTCTTTGTTCTATAGCTGTGCCCACAGAACCCAAGCAGGTCTGGAGCCCAAACAGGTAAACAGGACCTAAGTCACCAGGGCACCTACTGAACTTTTACCCACGCTGCATAACCCAAGAGCTGAGGGACGCAAAGACGGGCAGCCGCCAGAAGGGTACAGAGACCTCCTGTTTGAATTGCTAACCCGCTGCACTTGGTGGCAGCTCAAAGAGAAATCTAGGCTGACAGCAACCTTACAAATACCAAGACTTGAAAGACTACAAAGCTCACCAACTTCACACGATTAGCAGGAAGCGATAAACACCTCTTTCAAGCTAAAAAGCAATTATTGATCGCTTGCCCTCCTATAATGCATTTATGAGAAGTCCTCAAAGCATTCCCCTGCACACGGGAACCACTCCCTAGTTCTCACACACACATCGTTCCCCCTAATTTCAACATAGCCAGCTCTGGAGACAGTTCCCTGCATCTTGCCTGAAGTGGTCAATTTTTTTGCCAATACCTGCTGCGAGAGAGGGCTCTACAAATCACCACAGGCTGGCTCTTAACAGAATCTAGACCCGAAGCTACACAGGAGCATAAAACCTAACCAAGCATCTAGTTTTAAAATACGTTGTCCTGTAAGCCCCTACTGTATTTTAAAACACTCAAGAGACCTTTAAATCAATACCAGCCTACAGCAGATATCCATTTCACGATGAACTCAAAAGCATTTATCTAAATAAAAGTCAAACTGCAGTTTAAACTCAGAGCGCGTTTGAAAGCCAAGTCCATATTCATAGCACAATTATGAATTAAAGTGCAATTTGCCCACAGATTACATTACTTTTTTTTTTTTTTTGTAAACCACACAGCAAAATCAGGTTGGAGCTTGTCCCTGCCTGATGTACAGGCAAAACAAGAAAATACAACAGGTAATGTCCTATAGGCTCAACACAAAGATAAAGCTGACACAGAAATACTAATGACAAACTGTAAGGGGGAAACACAACCACGGCCGTGACCATGCATGAATCCATCTGGTTTAATGTATTTCTATATCTTCTATTGCTGCAAATCTTTGAAGTTCTTCAAGGTAATGTATCAAGCACTGAGAATCACAGACACCAACTGATCATTCCTACACTTGCCAAAGGGAACAGATCCCTGGCTTAGCCAATGCTCAAGCACTGGGGCTGACGTGAACTTCAGAAGTTCACAAGTGGAAAAAAAAAAGTCTTAATAAATTAAAGGATTTTATGGCCACAGTTTATCATCATCTAAAGCAACTTTCTGATTATTGCTGCTGCCACTCAAGAAGTTTGAACAAAGCCACTGTACAAGTAGCTGGCCCTTCAGATAGCACAACCGTACTTCGCCTATTCCACACAGAAAAGACTTTCCAATGGCTGCTGCAGAAATACAGGGGAACTCCACCTTATCCCATCCCAAAGTCTTCAGTCCTCCCCACACTACCCACTCCCGTCACCAGGTATCCTCACCAAACATACACTACGCCATTCAAAAATCAGTGGGGAAATGAAAGCTAGAAATACAGAGTCAGTGCAGAATAAACAGGAGACTTGAAATTAAATAGATACAGCAAAACAAACAGCTTACTCAATTTCTGAGATATATTTTAACCTACATTAAAATGCCCAGAAATTTCTAGCCTGAAGCATTAGTAATCAAAGGATGCGTTTTCCAGAACTCGGATCCCCTCACTAGACAGTACTTGGCATGCTGGTCACAGCATGCAAGTGAGAGAAAGAATTAACGTGCTCCAACAGATAGATCATTGGGACTGGGAGTCAGGAAACTTCCAACTATTCCTGGCTCTCTTAATCTCCTGCTGGGTGACCGGGTCATGTCACATCACCTCTCCAGAGCTTTTGTTTCCACAGCCACCCTTTGTCTGTCCTGTCTATTTAGACTGTAAATAAAATTGAGGTAGGTATTGTCTCAGTTTGCCCAATGCTGATGAAATGAGGTCTCAGTCTTGGTTGGGCTCCAGTAATGCAAATAAAGAGAGGAACTCAAAACTTGAGGTCATGGGTGCATACAACACTCCCCCACCACAAAGCATGGGTCCCAACTGTATGGCAGCACACAAAGCACTGCAAGGGCTGCAACGTCCCCATCAGCTTGGCCTCTCAGGCCAAGCAGACTAGCGATACAAGCTTGTTGGAAATGCCCATCTTGGGGGCACAGCTGTCCCATCAGTGAAAACAGTCACATTTCTGCTCTCCAATAGCACAGGACGTGTTCTGATGTGCTGCCTCTGCCATGCAGCAGTATAATGGCTCACACTGAGCAAATGTTTCTGCCAACAGTATCGTAAAACATCTTCTTCAAAGAAAAAGAGCCCTCAAAATCAAAACCCCATCCTTTCCCAAATCACTGCTCCCCTAAACCATCTGAGCTATCTCAGGCAGTGGGCATCTCTCCAAAGGAGGAGGTCATAGTGCATCATCTCCAGTGTTTTATGCCAGTTCCAGGAGACCATGTCTTTGGTGTGTGGTCAGCCCACGGCCCAGCACCTGCACCCACGTACAGATCCATGACTGCATCCTGCATACCCACACAGAACACAGCCCGCCCAGCATCCTGACTGCTTCTCTGCATGGGCACGTTTCTGTTGAGTTACTCATGGGAGGATATTTTGATCCCTCCAAGGCAACTGCAGAAAGAAAACAAAATTCAACAGACAATCCTACATCAATCCTAGACAACAAGAGCCTGGGCTGTTAATTCAGGGAAGCATCCTACAAAGGTCAGAAGCTTCTACAGATAGCAAAGAGAAAGCAGAGCCATCAACTGGAGTGGCCCATTTTTTTTCTCTGCTAAATAGAACCTCAACTGAGGCTTGGAATTTTTTTTTTTTAAACTGTATTTTAACTTGATGGCATGAGAAGTGCTCTGCACATTATTTATCCATTGCACACTTCAAGTCTTCCTTGTATTGGCTAATCCAACAATGCAGGGTTTTTCCCTTCCTGTCACTAAGATGCACATGATTGGGAACTGAGAACATATTAAATCAATATGGGAAGGGCCCTGTTCTGTCTATTCATCTATTCCAGTCTCTAAGTAAGAAAACAGTGTTTGCCTTTAGTTAGCATTGAGATGATGGCACTGTGGATCACTGAACATTGCAGAGCCTGAAAGGAAACCCTTGTTAAATATAACCAGGTACCCAGCCTGCCTTGAAACCACCTCCCGAAAGTAATAATGCTGTCACATAAAGAGTCCCGCTTGCCAGCAAGGGGATCAGTCAGCTCAGTGAACCATGAGATGCCAATCCTGCCTCCCTCGGCAAGGTGTGGGGTAGACAGGGAGTTCATGGAGAAGTTTTGGCTCTGCCTGGGGACTTGGCCAGTGTAGAGAAAAGCCACTTCTCTTTTGGAAAGAGAGGTGCCTGGCTGGCTCCCCAGACAAAGGAGGAGAGACATATGCAGCTCCTGGTCTCTGTTCACCATGATGATGGCTGAATTCTGTTCAGCAAGGTGAAAGTTTCTGACCCTTACATGAAAACCATTTATCTGTCAGTATGGAAGATTATGTCAAAAGCGTTCCTGCACCTTTTGATGACAGGCACTTGAGAAAAGGAGGATGGCTCAAAGTTCTGCCACTGCTAACTGTGGCTTTCAGTAAACACTTTGTCAACCATTGTCATAACACAACTTTTCATTGCTCCTGCACAAAAGGAAGCCGAGGGCCCAGAACAATCGAACCCTGCAACAGAAATTCCTCTGGCTAATCTGTCGAAAGATAGCTGACTAGTCCGCAGCTTAATGAATAGGCACCATCCTCTTCCCACATGTTTGTAAAAGGCTTTACAGCACTGGAATGGAGGCCCCGTGCACACTCGATTGGGTATGAAAAGCACGGCTGCAGCTGAATTAACTTGGGGATGGAGGCCAAGGGAACTAGAGAGGGAACACATTGCCCATGTTAAAAGTACACAGCTGTGCAGGGAAGAAAACACACTTGAATTTCTCTTTTAAACAAGCTTGTGAGCTCCCAGAGAGATGGCAGAGTCCTCATAAGCAGTGAAATATGAGGCTTAACACTAAAGCACAAAGCAATCAAAGAGACTGCCAGGATTCAGGTGGTTGCGTGGACCGTAAGGACAGAAAGAAGTGGCTTTAGTCCATGTTGTTTTCCTTGTGCAGAAGACAAGTCTCAAATCTACTCCCTTGAGGGAAACTGAGCCAAACAGCTACTGCAGCCGGTGCCAGCCACCCACAGCTGCATGCATGGCAACACCTTCCCTTAAATGGGATTTTTTTCAGTTCTCCCTAAAACAAATGGCAGCTAAATGGAATTGCATAAGCCACCACAGAGATGAGAGTCAGAAGGAGCTTTCACAAAGACAACATGCAGTCCTTATTTACCTTGTGGAGGATTTCTTTCTTTGAAGTGGCTGATGCACTGCCAGAAGCCAGAGCCTGAACTTGGGGGAAAAAAAATCACTCACCCAACTCATCACCACCATTGCTGGGTCTGAATCCACCAGCTAAACTGATAGAAAAAACACAGATTCTTGCACCCCTCAGCTCCCTCATCACCTCTATTCCACTGCTCCCAAACTAAGCATAACAGTCAGGAAGGATGAAGAACAGAAATACATCTTTGCTGAAGGATGCACTGAAGGGCTTTGCACTTGCGCTTCATCTTGCTGTTCACCCAGCCTCAAGCATGAGCTGAGCAACACCTGGGCTGACTGGGCTGTGCAGCCTCTGGGATACTCACATTTTTGGGGCACCCCTGGCTGCAATAAGCTGAGCCTCATGATTTCTTCTGCAGTGCAACTCCGGGGAACTCTGCCTGCCTGTGCCAGCTTACAAGAGAAGGGACACAAAAACGTCCCACACCAAGCGTCAGCAAGATTTATCTCCTAAAAGGAGGTATGAGTAACAAAACACAGGGCACCAGAAAGGCGAGTGTCCCAGCTTGCTAATGTAAGTGGTTCGAGGAGAAGAACAGGACTCGGGAAGGACAAGCAGCACTTGTGTGGGTGAAGCTATGCCCCATCACTGAGAGGTTCTGTTAGCAGCTAAGCGAATGTGCTCAGTCAGGCTTTACTTATGTCCTAGCTCAAATTAGCAGAAGCAGCATCATATTAGCTTGGGTTAATGGCCTGATCATATAAGGGGCTTTATGTGCAGATGGGAGTCAACTTAAGGGCAACCCTCAAACCATAATATGAGCTAATTTGACAGTGAAGACAAACTTTGAGAGGTCATCCAGACACCCAGAAATCTGCACCATGAATCACTGTCAGCCATGACCAACAATACCATCTAAAGGAAATTCCTGTAGCATGATAACCAAAGAATCAATACCACGCCAATTCCAGCAGATGCACACAGTCATTAATGTAAAAAATACTAATTAAAACCATGTCACTGAGAAGCATTGTGCCAGACTCCAATTTAATTTAGCATGTGATTGATATGGTTCAAGGAATTAGGGAACAATCATTTTTTCTCCAAGTAACTTTCAGGGACACATTTCCAGCCTCACACGATGCTGCAAACGTAAAAAACATGATGGTGGTTGGCTCCCTGGGTCCAGCAGGCAGCACAGAGAGCAACCGTGCTCTTGGTGGCTGAGGAAGGGCAGAAGAGTCCTTTGCAGGAGCATTGGGTAAGAACATGCTGCTGCTGGGCTTTCTCAATCTCCTACAACAAGGCGCATCTAACAGGCTTATTTGTGTCTTTAAAAAGGGCAGTGTCAGGTTATTTTAGGCCCTGTTCAGTTTATACAAGTATGTTTTGACAAAATCTAGGATCCTATTTCCTCCTATTTTAATAACCTCAGCAAAAGGAAAGTGGAGTTCTTTTCTGCCTTTTTTTTTTTAAATTTTGCTTGGAAGACTATCTTTTTCAAACACCCTGAATGTTTTATTTTCTAATTTTTTTTTTCTTAAGAAAGAAGATTAGCTTCAACCTAATCTGCATAATCACACACATATACAAGTACGGCACAACATATGTGCAAAGCACTTGCATAACTCAGGTGCTTACAGACATCTTGCTGAGCCTCCGCAGCACCAGGAGAGACATGAGGATACTCATTTCACCAGGG
This sequence comes from Caloenas nicobarica, assembly GCF_036013445.1. Lineage (NCBI taxonomy): Eukaryota > Metazoa > Chordata > Aves > Columbiformes > Columbidae > Caloenas > Caloenas nicobarica. The sequence continues at coordinate 14,758,581 of NC_088255.1, read as the reverse complement.
TTTGATCCTGGTCCACTCAACAAGAGTTCTCTCAGTATTTCAACTGCTCCACACTCCAAAAAAAATCAAAAAAAGGAAAATGAGATTTCAAGAAGTGAAGTAATTTGAAAGTCATCCAACAGCCTTAATGGCAGTGAGGACTGTGAGCCCTTGTCTGCGGTGCCCCACCGGCCCCCCAGGTGGCTGGGGACACCTATGGCCTTCCCCCCTCTCCTGGCAGCCAGTGGGGACCCAAAGCAACAGAAGATGGCAGGACAAAGTAGGCATAAATGACAAGGTATTCAACAACTCTTCCTCTGCTTCTGAAAAACACCCACAGCAGCAGCCCCCAGATGGCCTGCAGTCAGTGAGGCTACAAAACCCCCATCACAACTGCATGTTCTTCTGCTCCTAACACGACAGCCCAGTCAAAGGCAGTTATTGTATGCTGGGAACAGGGGATGCTGCACGGGTTAGAGCAGGCGGTATTTAATTACAGCAATTTTTCACTTTATTTGCTGCTTCTGTTAAGCTCTGCTGCCTGAAGGAGACTGATTCCCTCCAAAACACACTGAGCCATCAGCTGCAAGGATATCAAAGCAAAAACACATTTCAAAAGGAGCATGGACATCCAAATAAAAACAATTAAATTTAACATAAAACAATCCTGGCTTGCCACCCGTGACAGGTAAGAAGTTGGAAGGAAAAGTGGGATGAGCAGGGTTTTTTTTAAACACACAAACTCCACTCTTCATCTGCCCAGATACCCACAGGGTGTGTTCTGGGTTTATTGTTTTAAAGTGCTACCTACTGTCATGAGAAAGACATACCCTAAAACCAAAACTCACAAGTTGCCTGCTCCACTGCACAAGAGCAAACTCACCCTTTTCTAATTTGATGGCAAATTTATTTCTCATGGATTTTGCTTCCACAAGGCAAAGCACAGTCTTAAACTGCTGAAGCGAGGGCTGGAGGCCTAGCTTATAAACAAAATACTCGTGAAACAAATTGCTCCTGCTTCCATCGCCACTGTGTTTCTTCAGTAAATCAATAAAGGCCACGACTGCTTTACTAACATTTTCAATTAAGGTTCCCCACTGTGTATTCAACACACTAATCCAATTTATTGAGGATTAACAACTATGTAATTTACTATATGTGTCTATCTTAGAACAACTGCTTCACCTCCATTAACTGATAACAAGAGCTGCACTGATAAACCAGCATTAAGCGCTATTTACAGTTTCAAAAATTGCTGCTTCTGCAAAGTAAATATTTTCAACTGAAAGTTGTGCAATTTTTCACAACTATTTGCAGCAGATAAACCGTGTTAAACCTTTGGTTTTTTCAGTAGCTTGGAAAGACCCACAGCAACATGTTCAACCACTGGCAACCTCACCCTCCCACCACATGACTTCGCAAAATCCAGCTGTGGGTTACAGGTCAAGTGCAGATGGAAAAAGATAATTCGGAAACTCCCCAAACACTGTTCAGAAGTTTCCACGGTTTAAGAAAACATCCAAGGTCAATCATTCTATAATATCCAATAACACACATTTTAAGATACATTTTCTCCTAAAAACAGAAGTGCTCGTTTTGGGGATGCAAGTAGTTTCAGTCATGTCCGCAAGGATTTCTGGTAAGCTCAGAGTGCTTAACTAGCCCAGAAGACACTTTTTCCAGAGCTCTACCACCACAGTTTATTTATCAGAAACATTAATTCAGTAAACACATCACCAGGTACCACTCTTGTGGTGCCACTACCCAGCAGCACTGTTTGCATACACAGTGCCCCAGGGAGGGAAAGCACCAAACCCCAATGCTGAAGTTTCGGCACACATCCAGCATCGCCCCTTCGTGGAACCCACGGCAAGTGGGGCTTGGACGTGCCCAGTTCAGCCCAGCCATGCCGGAGCAGAGCCCGGTCAATCATTAATGGCAGGGAGAGGGCAGGCAACCCACTCCTGCCGTGTTTGCTCAGTGCTTCATCCTCTCGCTGTTCTTATTAATAGTTAATCAGGAAAGACCAATCTCCCCCCAAAAAACACGCTTGCTTGGAAGGGGCACAAAGGAATATTTGTGAGCTGGTTAAAACTAGTCAGGCAAAGAGTTGGGGGGTGGGGGGGAAAGTCTTAGAAAAACAGCATGCAGATTTTTCCTGCGGGTTGAGTATGGGGGCTCACCAGCTTGCTTGCTCCTCACCTCTCCTGCACTTGATGCTGCTTTTTAACACTGCAGAGAGGGGCTGCACCCCGTCCCACCCTCCTACAGCAGAACGGTGCAAAAGCAAAAGGGCATTTCCCAGGAAGAGCCGTTCTTCGCCCATCCCTGCCAGCCCGGGCTACACCACTCTGTTCCACCATGGCCGCTCCTCATCAGCCACCCAGTGCATCCGCCATGCTGTCATCTGAGAAACACACTTGCTAAGATTTTGACTTATAGCTGTGTCTCATTAAATCTCCTGCAAAATTCAACAAGCTGAGTGAGCCAAGCCACAGCGGCCGTGTCAGCGGTACCTGCCAGGACAGAGGCGGTGGCCAGTCCCTCCCATTCTGCTCCCCTCTGCCCACCTGGTGACAATAGCTCCAGTCTCACAAAACACCCAGACAACTCTGCAGCTTTCTGCAGTGGAAATAAATCCCTTTCTGAACCTAGCAGCAATCCGAGGGGAATTACAGCACTGGACTCCTTGCTATGCCTGCCATAAACTTACTCAGTTTAAAATCCTCCCAAGCAAGGACGTTCCCTGCACTTTTCAATGCCACAGGCTGAAATTGAGAGGTTGACCGAATCCAAAGATCTTGCACCTGGGAAGGAATGATGTATATAACCTCAAAGTATTGGTTAAAGGACAAGTTACCCATGGGGCAGGCAGCGGCTGGCAGCACCACAGGGCCAGCTCTAATCCCCCAGAGGCGTGAAAAACACATGGCAGACAGCTCTCCATTTTCAGTTTAAAAATAGTTGTTCTTCATAATAAAGAAAAGCATTTTAAAGGCAAAACATGCACATTTTAAGCTAAAAAAAAACCTAAGCTGGCCATCCGGGTGGCAGGTGTGTGGTTTACACAGGCATCCACCCCTCTCTCTTTTTGATTACTCAATGTCCAATCATACTGCTCTTCCATTCCAAGCACTTTTGTACTGGCATTAAAGCCCCAAGCAATTTAATGGATTTCTAACCCCAAATTGGAAGCTGTACTGCATCCAACTGACTCAATTTGTTCAGCCTTAAAGGAAGCCCTGGAACAAAATGCTAGAAATAAAACCACATGTACTGATAACATTACAAAAATAGATACACCAAGAAGCAAGTGTTCTGTCCCTTTATTTCATCTGACCTTCAACCTGTTTTAATTGACCTTCAAGATGGAAATGCTGCATTTAAAAGAAACCATTGCCACCTAGATCAGGAAAAGTAAAAGCCAAGCTATATATAACGCACTTGCTGCAAAACAAGGCAAATAAATCTACCATGAAACTACCTTTCACCTGACAATGAAAAACCTGAAGAGACTTTTCAGTTAATTTACTCCATATTTTAGGTCCTAAGCAGAGCTATTTTCCTCAAACTTTTTTCTCTGCATGTGGCCTGAGGAAGAGAGAGCTCCCTCCACCCTCACCTTATCTCAAACTATGATGCTCGAGGGCAGGCAGCTCTGTTATCACCTTTGGCTACCAACAGGCTGAAGCAGCACAGAGGCAATGGTATGATGCAGACATTTCCAAATAGTGGTCCACGCCATCACTCCTGCCAGCAGGTCAAATACTGTTTGACACGGTAGACTGACACTGCTGCAGAAGATGCACTTTATTTTACAATGTGCTATAGAAAATGATACTCCTGCCCCAATGCTAAGAGCAGGGCCATTATCGGAACAAGCATTCATACTTTTTTTGGCAGAACTCCTGTATTGGTGTTTACTGCTGAGCCAGCAATGAGATAACCTGCAAGGATTTCAAAGCAGATGAAGCTAGTGCTCAAGTCTCTGCCCAAAGAACACCACAAAGAAGGCAAATGAGGGTTGAGGTCTATCGCTGCTTTTCAGTCATTATTCTTGCCATTACATGCCAGTCTTTGCACTCATTATATACACCAGAATTGCACAAATAAGAATATATTCTTGCTTAAATAACTTGTATATGTACATGACTGTTTCACTGTGTGAATTTACAGAGGCACATAAAGCCATACACACATATAAATGTGTACACACCTGTACATGCATGAAGCAATACACGTATAGTGATGTGTAAGGACAGAAAGGCTTTATCAGGAGAGTTTGGGACAGCTGTACAGCTTATGACTGAGTTGTGAAGAGCACTAGTAAAAAAAAAAAAAAAAAAATCTTTATTACACTCTCTCCCAGCATATACCAGACATCTTTTACAGAAGCACTATTTTAAAAAATATTTGAGAGCTTTACAGCTTTTATTGGTGCTATTTTTCAACTCCTTCCACTTATAGAGCCAGACTTCTTTATTAGTGCAACTCAAACTGCAGAAAGACTCAGAAAGAGGAAAAGTTATAGCCAATAACATTTTAGAAAGTTCTTCAAATGAGCTTGCTCTTCATGAAGTCCAATACCCCAGGACTTCCCAGACAGCCCCTATTTCCAGTAGCTGCAGATTTTTGCCTTTCAGGTCTCTTACCCTTTCAGGAGCATTCGGCACATGGAGCTGTGGGCAAAGCAAAGCAACCGGTTCATGAGCCCACACTTGGTCCTGCTCTCCAGACTCCTGGTTGGGGCACTTAAGCCAAGCTCAAACCCTGCATCAGCATCAGTCAGGCACCAAAGCTGAATGTACGTTTTGCCTTCAGATGAGGAAAGTATTTTTTCATGTACTTCAAAGGGCCATGATGTACTTTGCTGGATGTGTGCCTTGATTTATTATTCAAACTCTTGGATTTGTGCAATTTCTCAGCTAAAAGCGTCACAGCTAATTCAAAGGGAACAAACTTAAATCAAGGAACAAACTTTTCCTTCTCTAGATATTTACCCTTTGTGTTGTAGAGAGATGGGAAGAGGAGCTTTTCCCTATTCTTTTGCCACAGGAAGCAGTTAAGGACCCAGCCTCCTGCAAACCTGCTGGATTCAGAAAGCATTTGATAAGCTTATTTCATCTTAACTATCATTACTGGACTCATACTGCTCCACTTGGCATTTGAGATCAGATTTTTTGTTATAACCATCAATTTTTGCCCACCTGAAGGTCTGTATGTGCCAGAGGAGCCTCCAGTCCCAGCTTCAAGCACAGGGAACCCCCTCACGTGAACAAAGGCTGCATCCAAAAAATTCTGCAGGGAAATGTTAAAAGGCAGACAGGTCCTTCCCTTTTGCTTTTTGAGCCCATCTCACTCAGGCATAACCCAAAGTAGACGCTGTCCTAAAACTGCCAGGTGGCCTTTGAAAAATAATTTTAAAAAGAAAAAAAGCCCCATCATGAAACTCCACATGGGTGGCTGCATTGAAAATAGAAAAAACAACACTACAAGTAGGCCAGGAACAGAAATACCATTTCGCTCTTCCGAGTGGTCCTCACAAGCCCAGGCGTCGTGCCAAGGAGCTCACCATTCACCACTCACACCTCTCTGGGGGCAAGAGGCACCTTGGCTTCGCACCAACGCCTCACGCTCCAAAAAGCAATTATTTGGAAAACATGAATGCAGAAGGCACTCCCAAGGTTTGTTATTGCATGAGGAGGGCCACAGGTGTAATCATTGCTTGGAGAATTCAAGCCATGCCCTTGGATAAATTAATCTGGATGAAGGGAATAAGGAGAACTGTCATGGTTCCACGGTAATCAAAAAAAAGAGAATTCTTGGGGCTCGTGGAAAGCATTACTGCTCTAAGCAGACAGCAATGGAAAAATGCAGCACTTCACGCACAAAAGATGAAGAAATCCTGAGAGGAACCACGATGGAGAACCCAAGGCACCCAACCGGCAGGGTCATGGGAGAGATGAAAGAGGACAAGTCCAAGGAAAAAAAAACACAGAAAAGAAATACCCGTGCAGATCACTACCACATTTTTGAAGCCACTGAGAGGAGATTCTGCTCCTGCTCTGGGCAGGCACAATCTGGCTGTTACCTGCACAGTCTTCTCAGTCATTCCTAAAACCAGGCAGTCAGAAGCAGGACCCTGGGCTGGACAGGGTACTGACTCGCAGCAGCCCAGGACCATGTACTAATGTAGACTCTGTATTCCAAGGCTGGCTTGACTACAGCAAAGCCACATTAAGAAGGAAAAAAAGATCTTTTCCTCCATTTGTCCCAGCAAGGTATGAAAAAAAAATTTTCCAAATCTTCCAAACACACAAGCTCCCCCCCAAAAGGTTTTTGTAAACCAATGAAAAGAGTGTAAAAATAAATTGTAGGGCATTTTATGGGGGGAAAATAACTGCAATGCAACTGGGAACACATAATCTAACAAAACCTACAGGAAATGGCTCTGCAAAAGTTAACTAAGTGATACTGAACTTTCTCCAGAGTGTTGTATAGGAAATAACACTGCAGAAATGACTGCCTGATTTAACCTTTTGTCCAGACTATGCTACAAAGCCACACTACAGAGGTATCTGGCTGATGTTAACAATCCCCTGGTGTATCCTCTAGAACCACAGCAAGGGCAGGTTATCTCACACATGCTCAGCAAAACACCCTTGACACAGCACAAAGCCCAGGCAGCCAACTGCCGATGCAAAACAGAATTTTACAATTTTCCCTTCCTGTGGCTGGCCGTTGGCTTTTATTATTATTTTCCTTTTTTTTTTTTTAATTTTTAAAGATGTGAAGAAGTCTCAGCTGTCCTGTGGTGCAAGGAGCAGAACAGATGCACACATCCCCTGCAACCAGACCTGCGCCGGACTGGCAGTACAGACGCACCAGGGTGTCCCATCTCTCTCTGCAGTCTGACCATCTGTTTGTTAAAGACCTCACAATGCAATACCATAGTATTTCTGGGTGAAAGCCCCTTTAGCTTCATGTTTCTCAGCTCCACCACTCATGCTGAGCTTCTCCCCCTTTACTTACCACCTCCACCATCCCAAGAGAAGCTGCTTCATATACCAGCAAGAGCCACCGAAGGATCTTTTACTCCCGGGGCATCTCAGGAGCAGCATGTCTGCCAAGAAATCTGGTGTCAATATTTGCCTGGAGCTCTGCAATCACAATTACACAAACCGGGCCAGGCTGCCCTTCATCCCTTCTCCCCTGCCATTTACATGTGCCAATGTGGAGAAAACATTGCTGCAAAGATCTGAAACAAGCCTGTGTTTCAGCCTTCATTTCTTTTAGTTGAAAAAAGCTACAGCATAACACAGGTTCTTCATCTACTGAACCCCCAGCATCCCACTCAGTCTTCACTTTCCATAAAATACACTTTCTGGGGAAGAAAAAGGCAAGGAATGGAAATCAAAGCTTTTCCACATTCCCACAAAGCTTGGGTTCCTATGTAATTCCTAAAAGAAGTGCTTTAACCAGGACAGAGCTTCCTGGGAGCTCCAGGACATGTTTACTGCTTGATAGGTTAGCCAGGGGGAAAAACATTTTGTGTTTTCTTCAACAAATTTGACAAAACCAAAGTTGCTTTGAGACCAAAAAAAAAAAAAAAACACCAAAAAACCCACCAAAACTACACACAACACACATAGGTGCAAGAGGCAAAAAAAACCGAACCCACCCACATCAAACAAACAAACAAAAACATCTAAGACCAAGGAGACAACCCTTGTTTCAGGAGGCTTACAACAGAACACTACAAATGGAATAACACTGATTTCAATATAGAAACTGGTCACTGGGAGGGAAGCCAATACACAGCAATGCTGCGATAGGTCTTGAGAATTAGCTCTAGTAGCTTTATTTTTTCCTGCAGCCCCACACTTACGTCAAGTCACATGAATACAATTACATAAACTGTACCTTATCCACAAACACCTTCTCTGTGATAAAGGTTCTCCTTTTACTCCACATAAAAAAAAAACCTCCACAGGTTTATAAGCTTTAATTGCTATGTGAACACATTAAAAGTACCCAAATAAGTCTTATTTAATGGTTACACATTAACTATCATACACCTACAGGCTTGTGTTATCCACTTATTTGCTAGATCAATAAACTGCTTGTAAGCAAGCTTTTTAAAAATGTTGTTGCTACTGAAAATATTCTGTTCCTGTTTACTAATAACTTTATGAAATTAATCAGAAACTCCTATATCTGAAGTTTTCTGCTTAGTTCTGCTAGGGAAAAAGCAAGCTGGTTTTCAGCACAAATAATTAAAAACATGTATCTGTCCTGTGCTCAAAATTGGACACTGGCCCACAAGGTAACGCAAGAGCAGTGCAACTCTGGGCTGGGAAGGACTTTGGTGAATAAAAACATGTGTATGTGTGTGCCTGCAGACACAGAGCTCCTCTAAACCCAAGGAGAAAAGGCCTCTGGGAAACACCAAAAGCCTGGACGGTTCAGACCAGGGAAGTTGCATGAGGATGACGGACAGGAAGCATTAGCAAGAAGTTTTAGGAAATCATACACGCAAAATACTCTTGTAGGCAATTAAAATTAAGGGCATCATTCTCAGTGAATCCTCTCGTGCCATTTACCTGTTGCTGTCCTACGTTCACCCCACAGGGCTCTGAGAGGTGAGGTTGGTCAACTGAGCAGCAGGTGAGGAGGTGGCTGCCCACAGCTGACACATGCAACAGCATCATCAGATAAAACATCACCACAAGGCTCCCTTGCCTGTTAAACAGCACCTCAACAAGCCACTTCCGAAGAGCCCCGCCTGCAAAAGCAAGACCTCTGCAACACTCCACACACCTCCACAGAGGAGCAGAAAGCATTTCATTTACTGTCCCGTATCTAAAGGGGCATCGGCAACCTGGGCAGCCCAAATGCTTTCTTGTTATAGCAAGAGTGCGCTAAACACCTGCTGAATTCCACCTTGGGCATTTACAGATGCCCCCATGTGCCATCAACCCACCCAACAGATATATGCAACCAGCAGCAGGAACATGAGCCTGACTCCTGCATCCCCTGGGACCGGGAGAGTGCCAGTGAGTCTGAGCCAAGCAGCCTCAAAGTGATAAGTGTTGATCAAATCCAACTATTTAATAAAGTTTCTGGTATGCCCAACCAGCTTCAATGGTCTCTGCACTTTGCCATGAAATCCCTGTGATATTTATGAGAAGTCTGAAAATGGCTCCTTTGACACCTTTTTTTTAACTTCTTAATAAGGAAAATTCAGCGTCTCAAAATCCAAAGATGCATTTTGCCATCCAAACACACTTCTTCAAGCACCCACTGAGCACTCAAAGCACAGGCAAGGGCACCAGAGCCCCCCCCCCACCTCATGCCTTGCACACCTCCAGGGATGGATAAAACCACTGTTTTCTCACTAACCAGCTCCCCTTTCCCCATGACAAGGAAACATCCTTTCTCCCACGCTGCCATTCTGCCTTCCCAGCCCCACGTCCACGGGGGGCAGACAGACAGCAGGCAATTTGCACCTCCCCACCATAAACCTGCCCAGAGCAATTACCAGGCCCTGCTACAGCTGGGAACACATTGCAGCCTAATTTATAGCAGCAGAGCTGCAAGGGCAGCAGGCGGCCGGTCCCGGGGCCAGGGTATGCACAGAGAGAACCCCAAGCCCTGTGACAGCAGAGGAAATGCAAACACATGGGGGCTTGTGCTGCCCACCCCCCCCGCCTGCACCCATTAAAAAAATTAATCCCGATCGTAAAAACTGGAGCACAGCCTATATTTCAGGCCAAATAATAAGGGGAGGTCTTTATAAATAAGGAATCACTTACTATTCAGAGGGAGGGGGTTATAAAAGGTTATTTAAATTAGAAACAAACTGCACAAACAAATAAACTCTGCCGCCCAGCCCCCAGCCCCACATCGGCTGCCTGTTCCGCACATGTTATCTGCAAACCGCAGGCAAAGCGATTCCCTGCTCTGCACAGTTTCACAATCTGCTCGCTCTGAACCTTACACTACGTCAGGAACTGAACAAACATTTCCTCCTCCTTCTTCAGGGTTCTCCCCCTCCTCGTCCAGAGCTCGGCTCCGAAGTCCAGCTGGGCAGCAGGTATGGGGTCGAGCTGTAACTGCCAGCTTAGGGAGCTCGACCCGCTCCCCACCACCTCCAACAGCCTCCCAAAAGTGTCCGTGAGGGCAGCTGGCAGTGGTGACGGGGCACACCAACCCTTCATACCAGGAAAAGCAAGAGGAAAGGCAGGACACAGGTGTTCACTACAGCCCTCCATGAATAGCAGCCTGGAAAACAGGAGAGGGGCCCCACTAAACCCCCATCACTTCTCCCATTGAGAGAGGATAAATGCACCAAAGCCACCAAATCTGTTTATCGTTCAAAAAATGAGGAACGGGGAGGGGAAACTTGTTTGTAGCCTTGCTCCTAAGGAAGACAAGGCTACAGATGTGTGTCCTCATCCCAAATAACCTAAAGCCAGGATGAGACCAGAGAGGTGGGAAGGGCAAGCGAGCTCCTGCAGGACCAAGAGGAGAGCGGCCAGGCTGACATGCAGCCTTTGGCCCCGGATGGGATCACTGGGGCCCATTGCTACAGTAAACGAGCAGCCCCAAACACCACCAAAATACACCATGGCCAGCTGGGGGGGAAGGAGGGCAACACCGAAACACAGTGCAGAAAAAACAGGAACGCTCCGCAGAGGTCATTCAAAACTTTAGTCAGCCCTGGAGACAGAAATCCTCAAGAAACCAGACTTCATCTGCCCTTTTCCACACAGATTACTGGTGATTGCAAGTAACTGCAGCAGAAAAAAAAAAAAAAAAAAAAAAAAAGATGAAAAGTCTTCTCTTAATCTGTCTGTATTTCCAAACAGTTTTATGTTACAAATTTGGGGTTTATCTGCCTTGGAAAACACTGCAAGGGCCCTAGCAGGGAACCAAAAAAGTGAGAGCATGAGGGGCCAAACATCTGAGAACCAAGTCAGGTTGGCTGAATTTTTGTGTGGTTGCTGCTATTTAATGGCAATGCCTCGTTAACATTTGGGATAAAGGAAGCTTTTGTTAACGACCTGCTCCTTCCCTCCCTCCCCTACCTTCCCTCAGGGTTTTGAGATCACATAAAAAACACATCCTCCAGCTCCTCAAGGGATATTTTTTTTCCAGCAAAGCCAAGGCTGACAAGACTTGACATTCCTGAAATGTTTAAATGGGGGGAGAAGGAGAAACAACAACATTTTTTCAAACCCACTTTATGCATCACAGACAAGCAAAAATTGGCCCAGGGCCAACTTAAAAAAATAAAAATATTTGCGAGATCATCTTAAATACTCCCGATGTTCCCAATGGAAAAGTCGTCAGCTGCACAGCAGATACAAGCCCCCGCACCAAATACTGCACATTCCTGGAGGGAGCTGTGGAGCAGAAAGATATAATCGAGGCGATTGACAAACCACTGCACACAACTGTCAGTCAGTCCCCGAGCACCCCATGGGGACATGCCAGCCCTGGCACTCGCCCACGGCCAGTCTCGGCCTCTGCCTTCCAAGCGGGCGAGGAGAGGCCCTTAGAAAACATCCCAGGGACTTGGTAATGAGCTCGGAATTAAGAAACCTAGCTAATGAAGAGGCAAGAGCCAAGAAATTAAATTTCTGCCAAATACCAGAAAAAGCACACTGCTATCAGCAGCCATTATATTCATTATTTCATACACCTGCCCATTTAGCAGCTTTTTCCAGGCCGGGATTTTGCTTGCCTGATGCTGCAGGACAGACCTGGGCAAGGAGAAGGGTCCGCACGGAGCACTACAGCTTGCAATAAAAACCACTGAAGGTGATACAAACCAGATGTGGACGGTTAACTCCACACACTCCGAGAAGTATTACAGCTTCATATGCCAGGCACAGCACGCCAAACACTTGGGAGCAAGTACCCATACTGTCCAAACATGTCAAAAATTGGGGAGCATTTTGAGAGGGGCAGAATGGGTTAATGAGAATCCACCAAGCTCCACCAGCCAATTACTCTTCCTGGGTTTACTAGCACACAAATTTGGGCAAAGAGGACCAGAGTGTTCCACTTGTGCAATAAACTCCTTTCACTAACATCACTTCACACTTTCCGGAGTGCAAAGTTTGTGCTGATATTGTTGGCTTTCTCACTCACTGCTTTTTGGCACCATCTTGCCTGCCTGGCTGTTCATTAATGAGCAATCAGTACATTAAAGGCTTCATTCCACAGTCCCAGCTAGGCTGTAACAGCTTTTTCCAGCAAGTGCTGTCTTGTGGGAGACAAAAGCACAAAAGTGTTTAGGTGCTCCCAAATAATCAAAATTTTAAAAAAACCCAAACCCTATGTTCCTAGCAATTGGATTTTGCAGAATAAGAGATTATCACTATCCATGCAAATAGCGTTCAGAGAACTTGGAAAGCATACCGAGTTTACACTCATTATGCTATACTCCTTTATGCAGCAGTTACACTACTAAATTTTTGCACAACTTACAGACTGACTAATCATGGCTACCTGGCGAAGGCTGCCTAAATGCACTGGTGATGAGAAAGTTTCCACCATTTTCATTGGAATCATTTCTAGCTGGGATGCTGTGAACAGTCCCCCAAAAGAATCCCACTGCCCCTGGGCTTGACCACTTCAGCCTCTGGTCCAGGCTGTTTCCCCTAGCATCATCTCCCACCCGCTTTCTAAACAGGCACTGAGAACTTAACCCAGCCTCCTTTAAATATATTCAATCCTGTCTTATTTTTCTTCCCTGGGAGACTAAACACAAGATGTTAGTTCAATATAAAAATGAAGTACATGCTCAAAAAGCAGAACAGAGTTTAATTGTAAGGAGTACTAGAAAAACCACCACACATGCACCACAACACTCCAGTTATTTCAGGTCATTTTAAGCCACATTTTAAAAACTGGGACAGAAACTTATTAGAGTTGCTCACGATGAAGATGAACCCAACTGGAAAACCAAAATCAAGAATCCCTGAACTCTGAAAGGAAGGTTTATCTGAGTTTAGGCCCTGTATGTGTCCTGAATGCAACACAGCCAAATAACATTTTTTCCATTACTTTTTAATCACTACAGCTTCATATTCTCCCCCCTTGAGCACAAAGTTACACTGAAATTTCTGCAGGCAGCCCCTGGTCCCATAAATTGTTAGAGATCTGGATTTACATCAGTGGGATTACACAAAATCAGCTGAACACGCACATGTTGGAGAGAGAGGGGACAACACAGCACTTAAAAACTGGAGAGTATTTTTCATTTATAAATAGTTTACATTTTTTGGATCCAGTGGCAGACAACCCGCTCAGTCTGTACTGAAACCAAAGAAATATCATCTGTGAGCACTAACCACAGTGTAACAGAGATAATAAACAACAGACAGGCAGCCATACGCAATGAGGCTAGTGCTTTTGGTAGGGGAGGCAAATTAAAAGGAAAAGAAATGCCAAATTCAGCAACCATCAGACAGCTAAAAGACCTATTAAATCCAGTGCGTGGGGTGGCACCTGAATCCCAGGGCAATGCCCTTGGTTAATGTGCGCCAGAGCAGTTCAAATTCTGATCCAAGGAACCTAAAATACACTATGCATCTTTGCAACCTTGCAACCTTACTGCAAGGAATTCCACAAATATGCTGGTGACTTCTAAGCATCAGTGTGGGTTCTTAGATAGGAAAAAACTCTTTAAAATATGCACTTTCCAGATTTTACAAACATTTACCAGATGTAATAGAATTCACAGAGGGCTCGTCTGCCATGACAAGTGTGTAGACACCGAATTTAGCAGAAGACGGTGGGCACTCATCTCTGTCATGAGTGAAAGCCTACAGCCAGATAAGCTTGGCTGAAAAAGGTTTGTTTTCAATTATATTTCAGATTCTTCTAACAATAACTGCGTGGCATCTGGCACCAACACATCTGAGCCTTTGAAGTGGTTCTCCACTTCAACGGGAAGAGAGGGGAGAGCAAAAAAGGGAATCAATCAGCAATTTTGGTCTGAGTCAAACCTCTTCTCTGAAGAGAAAACGTTAATGCCGCAATCCCTGAGCGCACCAGAAATGTGCTTGCAAAAACCAAAATCCCAAAGCAAACCCCATACTTGGGTGAAAATAGCAATGAGTCTCCACTGAGGTTGCTGCTTTCACCTTGGGAAACAATGTTATGAGATACGTGGGTCAATGGTCCCAAGACACAGGAGCCTTCCCGCTTCCCAACACCTCCCACGGCTGCCTCGGATGGTGAGACACTGCACCCCCTTCCTGGTCACTCATGCTCACACCTGTGATAAAACAATCATGGGAAGAGACATCAAATGCCAAAACCCCAACCCCAGCAACAGCACAGTTAAACCAGAACAGGAAGGCAGACAGCAAAGGTTGTGTTCCCCATTCAAAATGCCATTGCTGGCCACCCAGTCCCAGAGAAAAGTCAGCATTTCCATATTTCTAGACTCAAGTGGCAGTTCCCACTGAGCTTTTCCAAAAAAAGCTCATTGTGAATGTTCATTTGAAGCACCCATGACAGACCAGGAAAGCGACACATGGGTGCTGCAGGGTGTAGACTATGGAGTTCTCGTGACCACAAGACTGAATCACCTCTGGACATGCTCAGAGCATCCCCAGGAGGCTTAAGCACCAGTTTGCAGCGACTTCAGGTCAACAAGCTGCCATACACCCTTGCTTCCCTTTCACCCAAGTCCATCTTTAGGTAACCAAACCCCTTTTCAGGTGACATAGCTAGGATCACCAGAGAAGTACGTGAAAAAACAGGGCAACAAAATTCATTTTTAAGATGCACATCTTATTTATCTGCTTTATTCAAGCAAGCACAGCTGTGGTTTAACAGAAACAAGGTGGCAGAGCGCAACAGCTCCCAAGACTGGGGATGGTGGTTTTGATCGGAATGATGTTCATTTAAAGAGGGATAAAAATGCCTTATTCATTTTCCCCGTGCTGTGCTGAAGTCCTACCAAGTCTTTTTGTTAGGTCAGGCAGTTTCTGGAAACATCGTCTGGCTTGAAACATTTGCAGAATTTCAAGAATCTGCTCCACAAATCTTGAGGCTGCTTTGTTCAAGAATGCTGACATGTGGGCAAAGGGAAACCAAACCGTTCCCTTGAATAGTGTAGAAAACTTTAAAGTCTGCCCAAGATGAAAAATGCAAGAGTCAAAATTCTGAAGGAAGTGTGGGGTTTCTGCTGCATTTCAAATATCATCCTGAACATGCTTTTCCAGTACAGGAATGTGGCCATGCCAGGACAGCTTGCATGCCTAGCAAGGCTGGTGGCCTCCATGAACTCCCCTCAAAGCAGGGTTAGAGTTAGGAATGAATAAATAAAATAGACTTTCAGATCAAGTTTTCTTGGCCTTTACAAAGACGATCATGCTGTGAAAGAGCTCTGGGCAGAGAATCTCTTCTCTCCAGACAGGTTCCACCCACTTCCCAATGCCTCCCCACCTACAAGCACCAGAGACAAGCACGCACTTGGTCTTCTGCTTGCACAGCTCCCAGGACAGTAATTGAGTTATCCTCTGGAAACATCCATTGCATTCCACAAAACTGAGAAAACTAGACCTCTAGCTTATCCATAAAGCCTAATATTTATAGGCTTACGTTGGGTTAGATGGATCTTAATTATAGGACAATTTTCAGGCCAAGGAGGCTTGCCCAAGCCAGCAGTCTGCTGGTGGCAGCAGAAAGAAGGCCCAGCTCATCATTTATTTCTGCTTCGCTGCACAATGAGTCCCAACAGACGCGGCACGATGAGAGCTGGAGGGATCCTTCCCACTCCCAGTTGCAAGGCTATGGAGCACCAGTGTCACAGTGCTGGGCCAAATGCAGACCAAGGGTGGAAACCAACCACAGCAGCAGGCTGGGCACAGCTCAAAGAGCCACATACTGCCCCAAACACACTGTCAAGTATTACACACACAGAGGGATACGGTCAGTTCACTTTAGCTTGAAAGCTCTCAGCAGAGGTGGTCACAGAGAGGAGCCAGCAACCAAAGGCCCAGGGGAGGAAGAACTGCCAGAGGGCTCCTTCCTGGCTCATCCTCTGCCTTTGCTCTCAGACCTAAATGGGAATCCTGTGAATCTCTTCCCCACAGCACAGGAACACCAGGAAAAGGACCAGCTCTGCTTCCCTTGGGGCAGGCACGTCCGGGTGGCTCCAAAGCCATCCAAACAAGCCAAGAGGGATTCTGCATTTCAAACAAACAAAAAAAAAAAAAAGCAGGAAAACCATCAAGAGGCATTTCAGCTGCAGACCATAACCTTCCCAAAACACTACAAGGCACATTTTCAGTCCACTCCCAGTCCCACTAGGGCTGTTGCTGTTGTTGTCCATCACATAGCAGTGTCAGGAAACCAAGTTCCCGTGGGTCAGAAATTTTCCTGCCACTGGCTGCAAACAGCACGTGGAGCCCAAAGGGAGGGGACGGAGCAGCCTGGGGAGGTGGTGGGCAACAGGGGCAATGGAGGGCTGATACATCCTGCAACAGCGAGACAGACAGTTTTATAACTCGTGGTCAGAATTACTCAGGAAACCATAGAGGAAGCAATTGGAAATTGTTGGACAGGGAAACTTCCCCATTTTGTTTCCAAATGTGCAGGTCTGTAAATCTGCACTGAATTCCTCTTGGTTTAGCCACACCTCTCACAAAGTGACATTAATTAGCACACAGCCCCAGAAGGACTCAGCTGCCTCCTCCTCTGCCCCAAAAGGTAGATTTGTATTGTTTCAACCAAAAAAAAAAAATTTACAACAAGCCTAAATAGCTTAATCACGCACAGCCTGCTCTTCAGCAAGCCTCACACTGGCATTATGACTTGAACACGGGGTGCCTGAAAACCTCCTCTTCGAGCTGGCTCAAGTATCCGCAACTGGGGGGTGAAGCAAACCAAGTAAACAGCAGCAACCGGAGCCCGACTGGCAGCTTGCGCACACCATCGGCAGCACCAGGATGGGGTGGGCTGGGGGGGTATGCAGGGAAGGTGCTGAAAAAAAAAAAAAAAAAAGCTTGTGCTCTGAATAGAAGGAAAGCATGGGAGATGTGCAGAGGGGTGCAGCACGGTCCAGTGTCCCTGCTAGCTGAAAGGCCACCTCCTCAGGCTCTTGTTAAGCAGACCATGAAGTGGCACCACTTGAGAGACAAGTGCTAGGAACCATGAGAGAGAAATACTGTAGTAAACAGCTTGGGCTGCAATTTGGCATCCCCCAAGGATGCTGCGTGGCTTTGCTTTCTCCCCACGCTTGCTGTAAAGCCCAGAGCCCATGAGTAGCAGGAGCCCCAGGCAGCCGCCCCTGCCACAGCGCTGCCAGGGAGCAGGGCGATGCAGACACCCAGGGCCTCTGCTTCCCACCTGCAGCCCATTGCTCAACAGCCATCAGGCCACAAAGGCACCTTCTTCCTGGAAACTCTGCTCCAGAGAGAGAAACAGTCACCAGAAACAATTCCTAGAGGTGGCTGTCACAAGGGATTGGTGCTTTCACAGAATCACAGAATGTCAGGGATTGGAAGGGACCTCAAAAGCTCACCCAGTCCAACCCCCCCGCTGGAGCAGGAACACCCAGATGAGGTTACACAGGAAGGTGTCCAGGTGGGTTGGAATGTCTGCAGAGAAGGAGACTCCACAACCTCCCTGGGCAGCCTGTTCCAGTGTCTGTCACCCTCACTGAGAAGAAGTTTCTTCTCAAATTTTGTCTGAGACTCCCCCCATCCACATAGATGACACCACTTTATACACAGAGAAATGACAATGCTGGTCCCCAAAGACACGATTTAGGTGCTGCCTCCACAGCATCCCCTGCTCATAGGAGCAATGAGGGGAGTAACCCAGCACCAAACCCTCCACTCCTACCTACAGGTATTAGCTAATGCCAGCACCATCCCAGCAAGACTCCGAACCCCTCCTTCACCAACCTCCTAACAGAGCTAAGCACAGTGCTCAGCAGAGCCGTGTCTCACAGCTGCAACTCCGTTATCCACTTTCCCTGCAGGGACGGTCTAACAGCACTGTTTTCCCCACAAAGATTCTTTGATGTCTCATACGGGATAATCTCACCCTGCTTCCCCACACTCGGTGGGGATACAGCCACGCTCCCCAGCCTGCTGCCCACGGAATTTAGACATTTCAAATTTGAGTTCATTCCTCAAGTTGAAATTGGCCAACGGCCTCAAAAGCCCTGAGGAGAGAACAAAAACATGCACCACTGCACAACCTCCTTTCTCAGGAAACCTGGGTAAAAACCAGTACCTGCCTCAGAGAGATTATTAGACCAGGGAGAAGCAAAGCCAACTGCTGTTTTAAGTAGATGGTATAAGCCAAACACATCCTGTCAGATCTGTACGACTTTCTGTCCAAGGAGATTAACTCAAAGACCAGTATACGCCTCTGCTGGTAAGGTCCGCGAGAATGAAACCAGAGCTCCTGGAAGGGGTTCAGCTCACCAAGCAGCTTCGTTGGGGAGCTGGACTCAGCCCCATAAACAGATGCATTTACTAAAACTGAAGGAGCTGAATCAAGTCCCACATGCATCCCTGCAGACCAGACGCAGGCTATGGCTC
Organism: Caloenas nicobarica; assembly: GCF_036013445.1. NCBI lineage: Eukaryota > Metazoa > Chordata > Aves > Columbiformes > Columbidae > Caloenas > Caloenas nicobarica. The sequence continues at coordinate 14,740,021 of NC_088255.1, read as the reverse complement.
CTGGTCCAACGGGCAACAAACTAAGTGATACTACTCGAGAGGAAAGCACTCAGAAACCCGGGGTGAAGCCTCAGCTCTGCAGACCTCCTCCCAAACCAGAAATCTCCTTGCCCACTCACACAGCAGAGGTGGAGTCTGCCTAGGCACCATTTTATTATCTTCAAACCATATATCAGGAAAAGTTCATTCATCTCCTCATATGAACAAATAAAATCCCTTCACTCCATCAAATCTCAACAGCTTTCGGGTGGTCACCATCTCAATAACAAAGGTTGGAAAGTGGGAAGGAGGATATACAAGATGTGAAACAAAGACAGCACAACTCTCACAAATGCTTTCAAGTCAGAAAGGTCTGAAAACATGCATTATCTTATTTACTGACTTAATGCAGAATGACTGCCCTACTCCAGAAATAATCCAAAGGTTTTTGAAAGCCAAGAATTCTGACTTAAAAGGCTTGTTTAAGGAGGAAAAGGGAGGAACAGAGCTGTTTATAGACTAATATAGATAGGAACAGCACAAAAATATGCTTAGCAAAGTGGAAAGTATTATGACACCTTTCAAAATAAAACATCATATGGTTTGTTTAAATCTCCTAAAACAGGAAAAATCATCTCATTTTGCCAAAACAAATGCAATACAAGTGTGGATGTGACTCTGCCTGCTGGTTCAGGAGACAAAGGTTTACGGTGAGTTACAAGGACAAACAGAGCGCAGGATGCTCTCCTGGATCACAGAGTCGCTGTGACACGAGCCATACACACATCCCTGCCATACCCTCCACATCCCCACGTCCCCTTGGGGCTGCAAAGCCTGGTGAGAAAGGAGGAAAATCCAACGGCTCCATGCACCTTCCAGCTCCAACTCAAAGCAACTGTCATGGACTGGGGAACAGACAAATTCAGGTTGCCTGCTCACAGACTGGGCTGCTGCAGGAACAGCTTATGCCAAACAGACTGCCAGAGGATATTTTTTAGGTCTGATTTTTCAGAGCTCTCAAACCTGGGTGGACAGAGCAAAAAGCAAGTAAAGGCTGCTCGGGGCAGCTCCTCCCGCAGTGGTGGTGGAGAGCTCGCTCCAGCCTCCCCCTGCACAGGCAGCGGAGGAAGGAGAAGCACCAGTGTTTGGACAACTGGAACACATTTAGGGGGTGATTTTTCACAGGGCCTCCAGTCAGGCTATTTCCTATGATAGCTGTTTTATTACCCATGACACAACCCACAGACCAGCAGCTCCCCCATCCACAAGGTCTCCCACCACCACACTCCTGTGGGGACATCACCCACCATCAAGCCCCCCCAGTGCACCTATGCACCAGGGACACCTCCAGCGTCACATCCTTAAATGCAACCAGAAGACAACACCCAGTAAACCTGCCATCTCCATCCAAGTATCTGCCACCAAGCCCTGCGCACATCCAGTTCAGCCCTGGTACCGGTCTGCACCGGTGATCAAGCAGCACGAGCCGAGTGCTGCCACACATGCTACAAGCGCTGGCCCACTGGCCAGCTGGCACTTTTTAGAAGTATTTTTTAGATGACAGATAACATAGAATACCTGTGTTTATACTGGCACAGGGCAGGTTAAAACATACTTCAAGTGCAGTTATAAACCAGACCATTCTACGCCAGCTAGGCAAAATGTGTATCGAGTTTGCAGGGCAATACTTGGAGAGATGCTTGGCAGTAGCTGGTGTTGATGGTGAACTCCCTGGGGCAGAGGAGCATGCACAGCACCAAAAGACAACTAGGTCACATCCTGGCAGGTGCCCATCCCAAAAGCACAGGCTTTGGGCAACCAGGGACAGACACATCAGTGGTGAGGATGGATTCATGTCCCTATGCATGGGGAAGCAGGAATCTGCACAGTCCCGACTCTGCATTTTGCATCTCTCATTTCCTTCTTGCATCTGAGGGCTTGTCCTGCCTTTCTGCAAGGACCAAAAAACTGCCAGCTGGAAAAGGTGACCTAGGAAAAACCAGCATATTATTTCAAGATTTCACAGCCAAATTTCCACTGAACTCATAGGGTGTGTTTTCTAATCTGAAAGGATTTATCTAAAAACAGGTGCCTTCCACAAAAGAGAAATATTTGCGATATGCAGCCTGTATAGATGAGTTGAGTTTACAAGAAAAGCATTTGAAACTGCACCTCTGTGGATTTCCAGAGTTAATGAGATTGCCCCAGGGAGTCCAAAAAAAGACACCAAAGGAAGATTCACAAATGAAAGTTACTGCCTCATTATGAGCAGGAATATCAGGACTATCTATGCCCCTCAAAAAAAAAAAAAAAGACAAATTCTCTTGCACACAAAACCTTAGCTCCAGAACAAAGCTTTAGGCAGCTAATGCATTTTTAAATGCAACTTACACATCACATTGGAGTATACATTTTATAAATCTGTACCTCTGTGTAAGGCTGTTCAATTGTAAACAGCCTCTGATACTTTTCTTGCCAAAATCCATGCAAAGCCACTGCAAACCATGGAACAACAAGTGCATATAACCAGCCATCCTGCCTGCACGTTCAGCACAGCTAACATTAATAAAAACTAGGCAGATGGCTACAGTTTGAAACCCATCCTTCGATTCTTACTCAAACTGAAAATGCAGCCACGCAGAAGTGAACTATGCTCATGGAACTGGATGCAACACGTCATCAGGTCTTGAGAGGTGCCCTCAAAACAGCAGGGCCGGCTTCTAGACTTCTCCAAAATTATATGGTTGCGGCTGGAGAGACAATGTGCTGAAAATATAATGAGGGAGCATAACATATTACATATGTTGTGGTCCTGCTCTGAAGTTGGAGGAGGCTGGGGTTGAAGGACTTGGGCTGCAGTGCAGACCTTGGTTAACTATTAATGGATGACTCAGCTATTATAGAATAATAATAGGTATTTTGTGCTGTGCACTAGCACAACGGCATCCAGGGCCTTGACTTGGGCCCCTGTGCACAGCAGAAAAAAAAAATACCTTGTAGCACGTCATTTAATAGGTGGACATACCAGGAAATAGGAAGGAGGGTTTATTCACCCTTTGTTTCTTCCTGCAGCCTCAGCTCTGCTCCTTCCTTCATATGCCACCCCAAACCAGCAAAGGACCTCAGAGAAGAGCTGCTAATGGGCACCCAGCCTTCCAGGCTTGCATGAAACCACAACCCAGACCAAGGTGCTAAGTTTATTCACTGTTAATTCACCAAAGCCATGCTTTACGTTAAATCACTCCCCTTGCCCTCAACAAGGTGCTAATTGCTGCCCAGCCCTGGCCCCTGCAGAGCTGATGAACCTGGAGCCTGAATTTCCTGCAGATGGCTCTTCCCAGCAGCATTAGCCTAAATTACTCCATTCATCCCCATGATCCCATCCAGCCCCACCCTGCAAAACAAGGGAGTCACACTGGGCAATCAGGTTAGCAGCACAAAATGATTATGTTAAAAGCTGATGAGCAGAGGTAACTCAATCCAAGGTGTCTCCTGGGGCAGCCAACAAGATCAATTAAAAGCCCTGCAGCCCTAACTGAGAGTTTCTGGGTGCGGTTGACATACAAGCCAGGGACAATACACAAGTTCTCATCACAGCTGGCTACTGAGGAATGAAAGCCATCATCCCATTTCGCAGCCACTCAAACTTCAAGACACAACTTTAATCCCTCTTCAAGAGATCAAAGCAACCAGAAAGGCACTGCTTGGGCATGGCCAGGGCCTCCTGGCACCCAGCAATTCCCACCTGCCCAGCACAGATTTTCAAGAGCCCAGGTGTACGCACAGTCAGGAAGGTCAGCATCTGACGGAGTACCTCAACACGAAGGCACTTTGAACCCTTCCAGCAAGCTCCGCTACAGCTGCACACCGGGCAGCATCCTCCTGGTGCTATAGGACTTCTCTGCACCAGGAGAGACTCACCAACTAAAGCCTAAATCCCCATCAGAGACAAGACTCCAGCATCAGCTTAACTTCAAGCAGGTAAGTGAAATCTCACCCATGTTCAAGGAAGCATTTAAGTACCTGAAGTGCTTTGCTGAAGTGTCTGGGATCCCAAACATATCAGTTTACCACCTCTAGCCTCTTGATGCCAGCAAGCAAAGGAATAAGGCAATCAACCTCATATTTGCTCCTTCATCCCTTAAACTCCAAGTAGGAACCCTGCAAGGCTCAGCCACCCACAAGCCTTGCGTCCAAAGAACTGTAGAGCAGTTTGCACAAGCAAATAAAAAAAATATTAAGCTGTATCTAACACATAATAATGGTTGATTTTCCTAGAGAACAATTGATGGTGTGTTCATTTTTTCAGCTGCCTACTGAGACACTCATTCCCCTGTCCTGGGAATTTTCCCTCTGCAGGTCCTCCTCCCCCAGCTCCCAGACCATCCATTCTCCCCTTTTCAAACAGCAGCTATTGTAAAATGGCACTGAATATTAACACAGCCCATTGAGCACTTGCTCCTTTTGTATGGGACCCCTGCGTTTCAAATTGCAGTCACTGTAGAGAGGAAAAGCCTCTAAAGTGATTAAATGCCATGAAGTTTCTCAAAAGGAGAGAGGAATATGCAGAGGAGGCTGAGGTGGTCCTAGAGCCTTTTACTTAAAGCCATGAGCTTCTGCAAGAGCCAGAAAGGCTTCTTGGTGGAGATATTTCATCCCATTCAGGCTCCATTATGAACATCACATGTACTTCTAATCCTAGTCTGATTGAGGTAATTTCTGCCCCAGCTGTGGCTCAGTCAAGGATTAAGATGAGAAGATCTGATACCAATTGCAAAGGGCTTGCTGTTAACTGCTGTTCTCCAGTAGGCACCAATAAATGCCACAGCATGCTGAGGGTGGTCAGCAAATCCACCAACATATGTTCACACGGGAAGGGTGGATTTACTTGCAAGCGCATGTATTTATTTGTGCATAAGCAGCAGGCCCAGAGAGGCAGTGCTTTGCGATGAGAGGCTTTGCTGTTACCCCACCAGGACCAAGGTCCAGAGCAGCAGCTGTAAGCCTGTAGGGTGCACAGTCATCCTGCAGCCCCTGGGCTGGAGACGTTCCTTGAGCAAGGCCACTGCTGGGGACGATGCTCCAAAAAGCACCAAACCCAAGTGCACCATTGCCAGCTGAGCGGGATTTATTTTACAAGCACTAGCAGCTCCCAGCACTGTTGCACTTGAGCAGGAAACCTTGTCCCAGACCACCACCCATGAGAGAGCTGCTGGTTTTGCAGAATTTCTTTGGGTTTCCACCCCCTTTCCCCAGAAGGAAGGCTGGGAACCAGCCACCTGCACCAATCTGCATCCCCCTCTCCCAAGCACTCCTTCCAAGCCCAGCGGCCCCCCAGGCAGCCAGCACACAGTGAGGGCTCCGCAGCTGCACCGGGCCACGCGCTGCGAGCCCAGGGTGACGATTACTTAATCTTTGTTCCATTATTTCAGCAGGACTGGAAGTAGGACATGCAGGGGAGGAACTGCCAGCAGCACTCCCCCATCCCGGCACCATCAGAAGAAGAGTCCCCCCCCATCGCCTTCTCTTCCAGCATCTGCAGAGGAGCAGGAGTTACTCCAGGGAGCACCCTGCGCACAGGCAGCGGCACAGCAAGTTTTCTGCGGAGTCCCACTCTGCTCTACCAAGTAAGCAGAGAAGCTACCCTAACATGCAAGAGCAGAGCTACAAGACCTGGCACATTAAAACTCCAGTTTAGTGAGAAATGTTAAGTTAATAGGTAATTTTGAGCCCAAACATTCTGTTTCGTGGCCTTCAACAAAATCTTTGCGCGCATACATGAGCACAGCTGAAGTCTGCTCGTGACTCCTAGTTCAAATGCACTTCCAGGCCCTAAAACCATTGGCAGGCACCCACAGGATTTTCTAAAGCATCCAGACGCTTTGCCCAGCTCTTTCCAGACAGCAGCAGCACCGTGGAAACAGCCAACATCCATGCAGCTGGTGCCTCGGGGCATCTCATCCACACAGCCAAACCCCAGAGCCTCCCTAGGAAACCGAGAACAGGTCTGAGCCCAGTGCTCCTGGGCACTGCCAAGGACTCTGCCTTGCTCCAGGACACACCAGGCACACACTGACACAGGGGCAGAAGGGTCTGTGCATGAATGCCCAGCATCCCAAGAACTTCACTTAGTCATTTGGGCCAAAAAACGCAAAACTTCTGTTTAAAAGAAAACTTTTCATTCCTCCAGACCACACAAGGAATGAATTAGCTAACCAGCTGCACTTCCACAGCCCCAAAGCCTTCTCACCATTAAGATTTGTACCCAAAATACTACTGCTTTGTCACTAAAAAGGAAGAAAAAAAACTCTCATACATGATGCCTAGAAATAATCTCTCTTCTATCATTCCTCAAAAATTCAAATGCATGAAAATATAGAAACAGAGAATGCAGGGGGTGTGTCATGTCACCAACACTGCTAGAGCCCTGCACCTGGCTTTTCTGTGCACACAGCATCTTGAGCTGGGCCCTAAAGTTTACGCCACATATGACACTCTAACATAAAAACAAGCTCTAGACTCAAACCTCAAAAAGACATGAACTGTCTCCAGCAGCTGCGAAGTGAGATACTGCAAAGGAGTCCTGCTCAGCAGATTTTGCTTTTCTGGGCATCCCCCGTGGACCAGGGCTGTTTCCCAGCTGCAGAGCTCACAGCGGCTGGGTGCTGCGGCTCCTGCGAGGACACTACAGGTCATGCCAGATCGTTGCAATGTGCCCTACACAGGGCTGCTCAGCCAGCCAATCCTGCACACTTCTGTAGCTGTATCGAGCTGCCTGTTGCTTTTAAGAGGAAAAAAAACCCCACACATCTGTGCCACGCCACATTAACTGTGAGCAACTGCAGTGCACCAGCCCTTCTGTGTATCTGTTATGTCTTCTGAAAGCTAGGGAGAAAAATTACAACTCCAAGCTCTACTGCCAACAGAGAAATAACAATAGTTTCAAAAGATCCCAGTGCTTTTCCTCAGTACTGATAGTCCTGTTGACAAAATACGCAGTATGATTAAGTCTGTTCCAGAACCCTCCCCAGTGCGCAGAGCCACATTTCCAATGCTACAAACAAAAGCTTTATCTCCCCCACACTGGAAACCGACTCCAAGCAGAGCTTCAGTGTTGTGGAACTCATTAGGAAAAAAAGAGATAAACTGCTAAGGAGGGATTTTTCAAAAGCACTTCAGTGAACTTACAGCACAGCCACCACCAGTCACTGAAAACGGGATTTATCTCCTGGTGGTGATCGAACGTGCCTGAGCTTATCACCCTGGGGGAAGCAGCAGACACCTTCGGTGGGAGACGCAGCCTGCGCAGAGGTGATGGAGACGATGGATGCACAGCTCTGACATCGCCCCCTCACCCTGATTTGCGTCCGGAGAACCCGGAGCTGCTGCAAACCTCCGTGTTTGCCTTCTGCTTCTTTAAAAGGGCATGTTAAAGAAAAAAAAAAAAAAAAGCTAGAGATAGTTGCATAGAGATGACTTTTCTCCAGCATGTGGTGCTTTTATAGAGGATATTAAACAACTAAAGAAATTAATGATCCTCTGCACCAGAGATTAGTGTTTATGATCCTACCAAGCATGAAAAATGTGCTTCAGCTTTGTACCCCTAAACTGAAATAAGCATTTAAGTGATTTTTAGTGATTAGAAACAATATTACTTTAAAACCAAAGTGTCTTACATGTCTGCTTTTTATTTAGTTATGGAGAAGGAAAAAAAAAACCCGCAAACACACACCCTTAATTTTTCATTATCAGATATGAAAGCCATCACAAATTTCCACTTTAGATAATTATTTCATTAGTTTATAGTTTAAAAAATTACAAACCATAATCATTCTAAGCAGTTAAAAGATCAACAGCCCACAGGTCCATAGCAGTAGATTTACACACGCTATTAGTTCACCAATAAAGTTTAAACTGAACTCAAGACACTAAAAAATCTGTTCCGTATGAAAGACGACACTCCTGGCTATTAGCACTCCCAAGAAAACCCCACAACAATAAATTTGTTCAGACTGGGCTATTAACTTATTTCTCTGCATTAACAAAGATACACCGTCCCATTTTAAGAAGAGCATGGGGGATGCAGGAATTACGCTGAAAAAACTAAAAACTCGCCCTGAAAGGTGCCCAAGGCAGACAGAAGGATCCTTCAGAGCACAGAGCAACAGGTGAACAGGATGAGTCAGGGTTTTAACGCAGAGGCCACGCGTTCCTCTCTGTATGACACCTGATAATTTCATGTAAAACACAGCATTTCTGCAGCCAAAAGTGAATAATACCAGGAGAACCTGACAAACCTCCAATAATTCTTCTTAATAGGGAGCTGGACGATCTCCAGCAACACTTCAGTGGCCGTTCTCTCCTGGCAGAGTTAAGGAGTATCCACTACAACCAGGGATTTTATAGATTCAATAATCTATACATCTGTTCAAACACCAGAAAAACCCAGCAACAGAAGCACTGAGGCACTTTTCCCTCTCCCTTTCTGGATCCCTATTTCCCCAAGGTTAGCCAAGAGCTGATGGCACTTATTTTTACAAGTTTCTGAGCGCACACGCAAAAACTCCTAGTCCTCCCGCACTGTCACTGTCAAACGGATTGAGCTGTCAAAGCCAAGCACACTTTCCCCTCTGAAACTTCTTCGCTTCAAGTGTCTGAGGTTGTATTTCAGATCTTATCGGGTCGGAGCAGCAGCAGCGCTGGGCAGTTACACAACTCGAGCAGACCCACCGCGCTTTACGGGAAATGACAATCGCACCGTCCTGCACTTGGGCATGAACTGAACACTTTAAAATATCTGTCTAGCGGAAAAAAAAAAAAAGTCACAGTACCGTACACTAAACACCAGGTGCTGGGCTATAAGCTCGGCTGCCATTCAGGATATATGATACACCGCAGGTTAATAACTGATAGGCAGACAAGAACCAAGGGAATCGCAGTGAGCCACGCACCTTTTATTGAAGAGACCACCTGTTTTTTTTCCTCGAAACACCCCAACAGCACCACAAGAGCCCACGGCTCTGTTTCGGCCCACGCTCGCTGCCTCATCGGCTTTCACACCTTAACAGCCGGCAGCTCGAAACGTCAAACGGGAGAGCACAGCCCCGGAGCCGGGGGCCACATCTGGGGCGCCGGGCGCCACATCTGGGGCGCCGGGCGCGATGCTGGGCACAGCCCCGACGTGGAGCAGCAGGCTGGGCGCGGGAGGGATGTCCTAATAAGGATTCGGGAGCCCGGGCTGGCCGTTATCTCCAGCAGACCCCATCATTAGAGATAAACCCCTCTCCTGGCTCTTTTTACCCCACAAGACACCCGTATCGTGCGGGGAAGAGCCAGCCCAGCGAGGGACCGGGAGCCCCGGGACCAGCATCGCACCCGCCGCCTTCTCACCGCCTCCATCCCCGCCCCGGGTGGGAGCCCAAGGACACACCGGATCGCGAGAGAAGTTTCACCCCGCGCAGCTCAGCGCTTACAAGGCGGCGGAGGCCAAATTGCTTAAAATAAGCACACATGCGTGAGTTCGGGGTCGGCTTGTTTGTTTTGTTTGGGGTTTTTTAACGCCCCCCAGCACACCCAGCTGCCGGCGCGCTGTCCCCGCCGGCTCCGCGCTTCCCAAACGCCCGCCCGGCCCCCAGCCCCTTCCCGCCCCGGGTCGCGCCCCCTCCCCAGCGCGGCGCAGCCCCCGCCCGGTACTCACACGTGCCGCGGCCAGCGGGGCAGGTCCCGGGGCACGGCGGGCAGCGCCAGCCCGCCGCAGCTCAGCAGCTCCCCGCCGCAGGCGCAGCCGGCGGGGCAGCCGGCGGCGGCCGAGCCCAGCAGCCCCAGCAGCAGCAGCGCCGCCGCCCCGCCGCCCGCCCGCGGCGGCACCGCCATTTTGTATCCGGCACCGGAGAAGGTCCGAGGCGGGAGGAGGCGGCGGCAGGAACGGCCCCGGCGCGGAGCGCAGCGGTAACGCCGCGGGGCCCCGTAAGCGCTCAGCGCTGCTCCGCCGCCCGCAGCATCGCCTCGGCCGCCGGCGGCGCAGCCCCGCGGGGCAGTCACGGCACCGGCATCCACCCGCCGGCGGGCGGGCACCGGCGGGCGGGTCGGGGCTGCGTCCCCGCCGCGGGAAGCGCCTTCTCCTCCTTCACGCCGCACAGCTCCGGCCCGGCGGCTGCTGCTGGTGCTTCCCCTCCCCGGTGCGCTCCCGCGGGGCTGAGAACCGCCGCGGCGCCCCCGCTGTTGCCGCTCCGCCGGCCCAGCCCGGCCCCGCCGCTCCCCGCCCGGCCCGAGCGCCGCTCGCCGCGGACCCACGTTGGCGACACCGCAACATGTAGCCGCACCGCCCCCCGCGCGCCCGCCCATTGGCTGGCGGGCGTCCTCCGGCGGGCCCGCGCGCGCCGCCATTGGCCAGGCGGCCCCCCGGCGAGGCGCCGCGGCGCCCCATTGATCCCGGTGGCCCGTCAATCAGAGGCGCCGGGGCCCGCCCCCCTTTCCCACTCCAGGTGTGAACGCGGGCGGCCACCGCCCCCCCGCGCTGCCCCTCTTAAAGGGGCCGCGACCGCTCGCCCCGCCAGCGCTCCGCCGCTTGGGGATCTCCCTCCCGTGGATGTGGATGATCTGCTGCAAGGCCGGGGTCCGAGGACTCCTCCACAAGCCGATGTGCCCTTCCCTGGACGCCACAAAGTGGCTGCAGGGCCACACTACCAAAGGACATGTGTGTCCCCACCAGCCACTTGCTGGAGTGGATTCATTTTTCGCGTGTGTTTCAGACTAAAGCAAAGCATCTGTTCCACTTCTCAAATTTACCTCCATTTTTGAAAGCCCAGCACGCACCAGATTTAAGAGAGCACACAGTTCAAAACACATGACTCCTTAGATAGCTGCAGCAAGATCATCGCAAGCAAAATTAATCTTAGAGCACCAATACACTCCAAAGACTGAATTTGGAGCCTGCTCCTGAGCTTAGTGGAGAGCATCCAACCGGATTGGGTCAAGTTTGGATGTGGCCCACACAGCATTTAGGGGAGGAAGGGCTCAGCGGACTCAGTGCACCCACAGCGGGTGGGAATACAGTTTAACCCCAGCCTTGCAGCAGGAGTTACACGGGGGAAAGGGTGTAGGGAAGATATCGCCACCCAATCCTGCTTCCACTACCTTTGATTGGATTTCCATTTTTCCGCTGTAGGTTATTCCTCAGTGCGGGGACCGAGCTGTATTTCCTTTTAGTAACAGGATGGGGCATTGCGCCACAGGATGCTTTAATCACTCTGCTCGTCTTCCAAGAGTCGTGTATCTCTTACAAAACAGCATGCACAAGGGGAATTGCATTCAGGTTTGTTCAGATTGGTACCCAAGGTGTAAACACGTGCTGCCTCCTGAAAGGTGGCAAACGTGGATTGGTGTCACCTAGAGAACAGAGCGGGTCACCTGAATCAGAAACCAGGTGCAATGTTGAATTTGCTCCGAGCCAAACAGAACAAGTCGAGTTTGGCCCACCGGTTCTCTGGAAATCCCATTTCAAAGCCTGAAGTGTATCTTCCTCATGCAGGATGCCAAGTTTTGGCAGATCCCTGAGTCTCGCAAGGAACGTGAAGTCACATCTGCTCTCCACATCCACGCGTGGGAACCTGTAATGTGGAGAAATGCCATGTTGAAGCATCATCATCAACTGACAGAAGAGGAATGGCAATGACAGGCCAGCTTTTAGAGTGACAAAGAGTGGGGCTTTTTAGGTCCGGGCTTCAGTATTTCTGCCTGTAGTCCCCAAACTGGGCAAATACCTTGCAAGGCCCTTCTCCTCTACCACAGCATCAGTGATCACGGTGAAATGCAACTCTGATGATGTCAGGAGGAGGTCACTGGGATGACCAGGACTTTCAGGCATTGCATTCCACTGAGTCACACCTTCCTGGGGACCAAACACCTGGTGCACCAAGGGGCTTTCACTAGCTAAGACTTGGGGCTTGGCTTTTGTTATGCCAAGAGGGGGGAAAAAAACCAAATTTAAAAAAAAAAAAAAAACCACCACAAACACACACATTGTTGTAGCTTAGGGTCTTATTTCAGTCTTCAAGAACTGGAGAAAATAGGAGAATGGGTTATGTTTAGTCCCCTAATTTATTTGGAAGTTGTTTCCAAATGAAGAACAAGTGTTCCTGTCCCTGGGAGGGAACTTCAGACAGGAGGGGTAGATGCCTTACAGAAAATAGTGCAGTCTTATGTTTTTTAACTGGCTATATATTTGTATATTTTTAGTTCTTCAATGGTTTCTCTTGCCTGGTGGAGAAGAGATCATGAAAATAAACTTTTGGTTCTTTTCCAGCGGTTTCAAATTTGATACCCAAACTTTTAAATCCATTTTAACATTTTAAAATTATTCTTGCAACCCCTGACCTCATACCCCTCTGATTTAGTCTCACCCATTGAGTACAGGACTCTCACCTTACACCATGCAACTGCCATTGGGGTGCCCGTGCCCATGCCCAAAGCCCCTCTGCTGTTCCCCTGCCCCGTGACAAGCAGCTGACCATGGGGTTTCCCGTGGGGAGAGAGATCTGAAGGCTTTAGTAAACTTATTAAAAAAAAAAAAAATCAGCTCTCCTGAAAACAGGGCCAAATCACCTCACATTTGCACAAGATTGCCGTGCACTGAAAAAAATTCAGCAGAGGCAGTTGGTAGGAAATGAGAGTTCTCACAGTTCTCACACTGTCCCTCCTTTGCTAGAGAGGAGCTTGTGTACAGCATGGAGCATGTTTCTTCCTTGAACCTTATTTAATCTAATTAAATAGCTTACAAAAGTATTTATGAAAACAAATTTTAAAACGGCAAAGGCATGCCAACAAGGAAGATATTTCTAATTCTGCTGGTGTCTTTTTGTGGATTTGGAGTCAATTCAGAAGTGCACACTTGGAAGGTAATTGCTGACAGCATGCAGAATCCATCAAGCTATAATTAACACTCTACTATTATTCTAATTGCCTCACTCAAGCTTCTGTGTTTTTTAATTGTAGAGCAATTTGCCAATAGAGAATTTAATTGCAATACATATTTTATACATTTTGGGACAAAGTACCATTATTTCTACTTCAGCAAAAATGTTCCTCAGTTTTTAATAGCTTGCTTTATTCTTCCCTAGGAGTTTCTTTCCCCCGCCCCCCACCCCGATAAAGGAATTTGATTGCAACCTCTTGTGAAATTAGTTATGATATAATATACAGGAGTGCCTGGAGGCTTCAGTTTGGATCATGACTCTATTAAGCTAGGAACTGTACATACATGTAGCAAGACACAGCCCTGAGGAGCTTGAAATCTAAACAGAGAAGACAAACTGAGGTGAGAACAGAAGTATTATCCCTATTTTACAGCTGGGGAACTGGAGCCCCAGATGACTCACCTTAGGTGACCCCACACACCTGGGGTGCAGCCAGGGACTCGCAAGCCCTGAACACAGGGCACCCTTCGTCTTAAACCTGAACTTGGGTTCTGCCTCCTGCTTCATGCTAAATACTCTCTCTGTAATTTGATTTGCAAGCTAAAACCTCTAGGTAACTTCTAACCACCTAGGACCTATGCTTGCTTTTCATGAATGCGTCAGCTTTCAGAGTGAGACCCAGCATTGCAGAGGAGCCCTGGTGAGGTTGCAAAGTGCCCCTGCAGATGCGACACGCTGGATGGATGACTAAGCAATGCTGTCAGGCTTTGTGAGGCACGTGCTCGACTTCTCCTGAGGCCAGGAGAATTTTCCTTCACTGCAGCCTGCTGCTTTTATCTGCAGGGCCACAAATCTCTCTGTAACGAAGTTGATTTTCTTCTAATAATGCTCATGATGGCTTTCTACTCAAGACTGATGGTGCTGAGATTTGCAAAATGTCTGATACCCATGGCTATGACCCCTTATATTGTCACTCTGGCGCATTCAAGTGTCAATCAATATTAACATGGTGACAAGTGCTTAAAAAGGTTACAGAAGGTGTGTTGTGAGGGGCCTGCACAAGATCACAAAGATTATTCAGCACAACAACAGTCACATTTATACATAGCTAACAGTGGTCTCTGGTATTAGCTGCTCATGGCAAGATACGTGGTTTGGCTCCTGACATCCAGATTGTGAGAGACAGTTTCTCTGGTACAACCAGATCAACCAAAGCATCAGCATTCCAGAGGTTTATTAGTTGATCTGGTTACACCTGATCTGCAAGGACAATTTTATGGCGTCTTGCCACCGAAATCTGGTCTCTGTCTCTCTTGAATCCCAACCTTGCTTCTCAGAGCTCTTCTTGTTGGAACAACCTGCGAGATGTATGATGTAATCCAGAAGTGCCTAGCAGCAATGACTAACAATAACATCACTTCTTGCTACTATACTGGGTGAAGCCAATTCAGCTTAGCAGGAGGCAGCATATGACAGTGAGAACTAAAGGAAGACATGATCAAGTCAAGCTTCAGTACAGGGTCACTAGCAGTTCTGACATGAAAGTTTAGCTTGGGCTCAAACTCAAAGAGTTTGCCTTGCAATGACACACAAACCTTTTCTTCTCTTAAAATCAGAGACCGGTGCTTGAACTCTGGTCATCCAGGAGCATGAAGTCTTTGATCAAGACCAGATCATGCTTCATTGTTGTGAAAGTTCACTCAGGTAGCTGCTGTCATTTCATTTTTCACAGGCAATGAGTTAAATTGCTTCCCAGCCTGGAACTGGCACAGGCAGTTAGCAAAAGATGGTGCAAATAGCTAGATCCAATTAACTAAATCCACTTTCTGTCACCTCCGATCCTTTCTTTTGTTCCCCTCCTGAAGGAGTTGTTTTAAAACTTTTACATAAACATATGTATCTTTATGTCCCCTCTTTAAAAGCAGACTATCCGAAAAGAATGACAGCAATTTACTGTCGAAACAGAAGGGGGAGAGAAAGCAGACTGTTAGCATCGGAATATTGCCTGCCATTTGGATGGGCAAAATGCATGACAAGAGAGAGGGTTTGGATGTAAACCTGTGGCACTCAAACCTGGAGCTTACACTCAACAGCTTAAAAGCATGTTTTTGTAGACAAGACCATGGACTAACTCCAAGAGCAGGAAGAAAGCTAGTAGACCTGAAGTCTGAACACAGTCTGTCTGCTTTCAGCATGACATTACTCTCCCCTGATCATGCTCAAGATCCAAAATTCAGAAGTTTCCCCAAGCCCAGGGAGAGATTTGGCCCTGCAAGCTAGCAGGTATTGGGGTTGGACTCAGATCTGTGCCGAGCCTCTGACAGCAAGAACAGAGTTGGAGATACAACTATTCCTAACAGTGACAAGCACAATTAGCATTTATGCTATGAAGAGCTCTATTAACTGGCATAATAACTATAATTATATGGTATAACTTCATTGCTTTCACCTCTAGGCTGAGATGGAAGCGTGAAGTTCTTGCAGCCCCAGAGGAATGTGTTAAATGAAATCGTGCAAGTGGAGCAAAGAAACCGGAATCCAGCTACAGCTGAAATAGGAGCCACTTGCCCCTGCTCAGAGAACAACAGAAAAAGATTCAGAAATATTGGAGGAGGAGTGTAGCTTCTCTTTCAGGTAGGGATGCATTAAATTGAGATGATTTCTTCACTCTGGGCAAACCTCCTCTAGAAAACGCAAGAGACTTCAGGTGCATCTGAAAAATAGTAAATGCTTGCTTTATTTTACTGCAAACTCTTGCCTCAATCAAAGTGGGAAAATGAGCCACTATCTTCCTTAACAAAAGTAACGGGCTCCAAAGTGTTTCCAGAGTAAAGCTTGTGTTTCCTTGCTGACGGCTGTCATCTTCCCATGAATTTTTCACAGCTAACTCACAACCCTCCAAAACAGCCCACACCTCTCTGGGGGCTCGAAAGGTTGATAAGGAAAAATGGAGTGAGTGCAGGGTGCCCTCTCAAAAAGCTGTCAAGCTGAACATTCATTTAATAGCTCGCAAGGCTTTATACTACAGGCAAACGGCATCATCAGCAAGGGTGGTCTCCGCCTGGCAGTATTTTCAAGGCAAGTTTAGCTGAAAGTTGCACAAGTTACGGCTGTTCTCCAAGGTCCGGATCCCATATAGTAATTAAAGGAAGATGATTGCAGAATGACCACAGTGGCCAGACTTCGGAAGGATCCAGCAAGCAAGTGCTGCCTCACAGGTCGGAACTAGTTTTTTCCAACTGTTGTACTTGATCTTTATCCACACTGGAAGTGGCGCAAGATACCTTGTGACAACTTTTATTGGTACTCAGTAACTGCCTCTGTGATTACCATGGGCTATTACTGCCAAACTGCCTCTTGTTACTTCATCTGACTGGAAGCTATTAGGATTTGTCCACTGCTTCAACACACTTTGATCCCTTGTTTAGAAAAGAAATCTGTTTCCTTGCTCTTGAGTGCCTCGTTCTTGGCTGGGGACTGAACTGCAGGCTGATATTTCTGTTTGGCCCTTGAAGCCAACTATTAACCACACTTCTTGTCCTGCTGGTACCACCCAGGAGTGCATCAATAGCGCAATACAAATGGCACAGTGTCATTATATGAGGAACAAAATATGTGGCAGGGCCCTGCTGTGGCTTAGAGGCTCTGAGAAGAATCTCGCAAAATATCTTAGACATCTGCCATGTGTAAAATCTCATGATTGTTCTTCAGATTCTTCTGTGGATACATCAGCTTCTCGCCCACTCCTCTCCCTGTCTCCCTCTGCTAACGCATGTGCTTCTTACCAGCAGTGTGTGACACAAGGCCTGTCTTCCTCCACAGTTACTCTATTTATTCAATACCTGAGGTCATTATCTTCTGGTTTGAGACATCTTAAATCACTTCCATAGTGCACAGTCGGGATGACACGAAGGATTATGACTTCATGTGGGAATAAAGAAGAGCAGATGAAGACTTAATAGACACAGATCCCATTTTATGCCAATGCCATAACTAATTAGAAACACAGGGGAAACAAGTAGAAGGGAACTGTCTCAAACTTCTCTCAGAGTTTGCCATGACATATGAACAAGGCTCTAGCATCATCATGCCAGTATTGCAGTAGTTGGACAGCTTTGTCCACAGATGCAGTGGTGGACATTTGGGATTTTCATAAGCTCTGTGTGTCTCCAGTGACACCCGTTTCTCACACGTCTTCTCCAGCTCCCACAGGATGCAAGAGACTATGGGAAGTTGCAGGGAAGCATAATGACTGTTTCTGTTGTATCCCAAGAGGATTACATTCCTTTTGCCTTTGAGATGAGGTTTCCATCAACTCAACAGTAAGGCATACTGCAGTGTGAGAGCTCATGGAGAAGTAATGAGATTGAATCTGTTACCAACCTGTGACCTGGAGGAAGCACTGCTTAAAGAGGCACAAGATGCCTCATGCCCCTTGCCACCAAACTTTAAAAAAGAAAAAAAAGCACCCCGCTATGATCTAATTTGTCTCTTGGATTAGAGGAAGCTGCATAGAGCTTTTAGTCTCATAACAGTTCCACTCCAGAGAGGACCTAAGTTGAACAAAGATTTCTTTTTGCACTTTAGCTTCCATACTTTTCTTCAGAGGGCTACATTACTCCCTTTCTATCCCACTTGGTCAGAGACCTTTTGTTCTGGTTACACTGGATAATAGTACCATCTGTCCTGCTTTGGAGAATGCATAACCAAACACCTTGAAGATAAAGCCACATCAACAAGCCATCTCTGCCTCCTCACCTCGTTGGGGCAACATCATCTACTCCCAGGGCACTGAGAGTAGGTTCTTTTTGAGGACAGTTTGGAGAACAAGCAATATCCTACAGAAACCCTGAACGAGAAGGTGGAAAGTGAATGGAAAAAAATGCCACTCTTACCTCCCTGTTACCCCACTCTCTTGGAAAAGTTTTTGTAGTTACTGACTCCAGCTGGCAGCAATGCAGTAAATAGCCACATCTCCTCTGCACAGGTTCACTGGCACGGATGATCACAGGCTTGCTGAGAGGAGGAAGGGGAGCTCAGTTCACTTCCTTCTGCTCCATCAAGCACCACAAGATGATACACAAGACCTTAGCTGTGCAAACCCTCCCTTTGAACCAAGGCTGTCTACATGCAGTAGAGCTACAATCTGCTCTCCACAGCATTTTTGGGGTGTACGGGTGTCTCTGTGCTGTGGCTTCCTGGCTGGGCGTTTCCAGATGGGCTACACCTGTGGGGACAAAATCAGCTGCAAGTTATCAATTCCATTCTCATGTGCCAGGCATCACGTTTGCTGTCCCAAGCTTTTAGCTTTCAAGGGGTCCTTGAAGGAGAAACAGTAGGCAATGGGTACTACTTTTTTACATGATGACCTTGTTGGCTGTTTTGCCGGAAATACCAGAGCTGTGCTTCAGATGACTCCTTGTTCCTGGTTGTAGGAGTTGTTATTGTTTTAGGCAGAAGGGAATGTCTCTGGGGTGTGCTGGGTGCTTCGGAGTGCACAGTGGAACCTTGTGACACTTGGAATATCTATGATCATCTCGAGCTATGATATGAGGGGTAAGTGAAGGGGACTTGCTTCTCTCATGAAATGATATTTTATTGTGTGCTATCTTGTTTTGTTTACCTCCAGTTGTAACTAGTAATGGCTGGGTGACTCTAGCTGAGCTACTGCATTGTTTGAACTGATGCCTCTATGCAAGGTGTTTCCTTGGGACTTCAGATACGTTTTCTGCTTCTGCACAGAGTCTGGTCTTGGATGTGTTCAGGAGGGGGTGCTGGTTCCAATGCCCAAGGCATTTTTAGATGGTTTCTGTGAGGACTAATGGTTTCCCTTGGTTCTTTGGCTGATAACTTTGAGACTGGAGGAGTAGTTCTCCTAAATGTCTTCCTTTAGTAGCTGGGTAGAAGGCAAATAGGCAGAAGGCAATATAGACAGGAGGTCTGTATGTGCCACCATGCATATAGGTAATACAAAGCTTAGACTGGCTTGTCTCTGAGATACCCAGATTGCATAGGCTTGGAAAGCTTCCTTACATATGGCAACCTGCAGGTGATTAGAATCCTCTAATAGATCATCCATAATTTAATAAAAGTTAGCTTGCTGTATTAATGTAAGGCAACACGTTGGAAAAAGTCATTAATCATAGCAAGTCTTGATGGCTGCTGAGTCCGCACCTGTGAAGCCAGAGCCTTGGGAAATAGTATTTTGAGCAATCTGCATGGCTTTGACAGAATGCCTGTAAGTTTTTCCCATTACATCACTACTGGGGCCAACACAAAGGCTATCTGGGTTGCTCAAGGAAGTGTATTGTGGAAAACAATTCTACTTTGATGACTGATCCAGGCATTTATTCAGGCAAAGCAGAAGCAGTTGCATTGGCTCATTTGATCTGTGCTGTTAATAGGAGACAGCTCGGTGCATGCTTTTGTTACTTGCTCTTGCTTGCATAAGTTTTTGAGGTTGGTTTTCTTGTTTTTTGTTTGGTGGTGGGTTTTTTTTGAACAAAACAGTCTATCACTTCACATGACAATCGTGCCAGTGTCACAATCTTAATTATCAGCCAAATTTTCGAGATGGGAATTTTTCTGAAATCTGGCTCAGAAGAATTTACCTCTGTTTAAGAAAGTCACTCAGTATAATACCAAACAAATAAAAAGGTATGTGTGTACAACAAGAAAAAAAAAGATGGGGTGCAATGTGTGTAGGTATGGGGTAAAAATAAAACACCTGCTTGATTTCTAGTTGCATGTGTTGCTTTTGTACCAGGAAAATGTCAGCCCTCTATTTTGCAGCAAGGATGCAAAAGTTACTGGTTCCCTGAAAGAGAAGGAAATCTGTTACACAAATCAGACCAGTCTCTGGGACTGTAGTTGGAGCACCTTGTAA
This sequence comes from Caloenas nicobarica, assembly GCF_036013445.1. Lineage (NCBI taxonomy): Eukaryota > Metazoa > Chordata > Aves > Columbiformes > Columbidae > Caloenas > Caloenas nicobarica. The sequence continues at coordinate 14,720,242 of NC_088255.1, read as the reverse complement.
ACCATTTACTTTTTTAACAATCATTCTCTGTTAACATTTCTCGTAAGTTAGTGCCTGTTATTAAAGGCTTGATAAATTCTTTGAATGAAAGACTTGCAGAAATGGCCAATTCACCTCTTCAGTGTCAGACTTTCAAACTTTGTGTGCTCCTTATCTAGATATTAATTAAAGATAAACTGACTTTCTGAAAAAATGGGGAGGGCTTTCAACAGTGTAATATCTGGCAATAAAAGGTGAAACTTCTTGAGGGCAGCTGACAAAGTGGGGGTATGTTCTTCTAAGGTCTATGTAATGTGATAAAACATGGTGTTGCTACAGAATTTTTCTGTGTCATAGCAGTTGTATCCTGTTTTAGATCTTTTCTGAGGGTTAATATTTGTGACTCCCAAAGCTGTGGGAGAGGAATGGGTTTTCAGCTGTGCCTTGCTGGTCAGAAAGGCCACAATAACTACCAGGGCATCACTGATCAGAATTGCAAGAACCTACCAACAAGGGGAAATCTGCTAAGGTAAAGCCACTGGTGAATAAATCTTTTCTCCTAAGCTAGTCTTTAGAAGACTCAGCGAGACTTAGCCATAAACTCTTTTTTTTGCATAGAAAGTAGCAAACTGGATGTCCAACTCTACACTCACCAGCACTCCTGGGCAGCTTCGATGGGAGCTGGCTCCGATACTCTTCCTCCCACAACAGGGTGAACAAGCAGTGGGCACTGAGACCAGTGCCGAAGTCTTTCAGGGGATTTCAAAAAACCAGGAGGGCAGACCCTCCGCACACCTTCCCAGGGCATTGCTCCAGCCGTGACAGCTGATGGGCTCTTTTGTGCTCCTCTTCTCCTAAAACATTGCAAACTGTAGTGGGAAAGAGCATAAAAACTGGTGTCCGGACAGCTGGAACTCGTGCCTTGCTGGATAATGGAGTGTGCAGATTTGCACTGCTGTGGATTTGATCCAAACTGGCTGCCTAGCTTGCAAGGATGCTGAAGGAGCCCATGGGGAGAGTCCCCCCCGTGGCATCCTTCAGTAGAACAGTCTTTCCCATCCTCTGCCATTAGCTGCTAGATCATTTGTCTGCTTGTCGTCTCTGGTTTTGGCTAAGAATGGCTCATCACCATCTCTTCCTAGTTCTTGGAATTAATTTTCTACAGACATTATAGGGTGTGTCTTTTTTTTTTTTTTTTTTTCCCAAAAAGGTTTTTCGACTAGTTTTAAAGTGACAGCAAAAGCCTGCTTCAGTATGAAGCTGGAGGAAGGCAGAGCTGCTTGCTTGCCCGCATATTGCCTGCATGCACCGGACCCTGCAGCTACTGATTCCTTCTTGCACAGGCAGCTCAGCACAGGCAGCTCAGCACAGGCAGCTGAGAGAGTGACAATAGCATTTGGATACCATCCCATTTCCTCCCTCCTTAAACCTGAGTGTTGTCTTCCAGGTGTTACAGACATTTTTGAAGTCAAAACACTTGCCAACTCCAATTAAACTTGTGGTTTGCAGACAAATTTGGAGCTGGCTGGAGAGGAAACTGGTGGGAGAACATCTTGGGCTGTGTACTGGGCTCCAGGACAGCTTGGTTTCCGTAGGTTTTGTGCATATAGCCAGCCGGGCAGAGAAGAGACCGTCTGTGCTCTGTCTTTGCTAAAAGCAAGCATAAATGCATAGCTGTGTTGTGTCTGCAGTGAAGGACTCCACAAGAGCAGGGATGTGGTTTGGTTAGGTAGGATGAGCTCCTGTTAGAGATTGCATTTGTCCAGCTCGTCATTTAAAAGCACGGTCAAAATGCCACCTCTATGCGTGTCCTGCCTGCAGGGACACCAGCAGCCAGCTGCAATGGGCTGGAATTGGGCTTTGCATGAGCAAGATCTGCTCAACTTCTGGGGCACCTCTATGTTGTTCTTCCTTCATCCTCGTTTTCAGCTATTTCAGTCACCTGCGCTGCCCTGCCCATGATCCAGCCTTGTACTTTTACCTTATTCTCTGCAGGACCTGGACAGACAAGGGCTCATTTACTCTCACCTCTTTGCAAATGATTTCTGGACATTTGAGGTCTCCTTTCATGCCAAGCATTTCATCAAGCTAAGAGGTAGCTTGCAGCTATTTGTAATGCATTTCTTTAAAATGGAGCGGGAAATAGTTTTCCTAAACTGGACCTTTGAACAATGTAATTCTTGGATTGCATAGTGACCAAGTTCAAAGGGGGAGTTTATTTTGAACTTTTTTCTACTTGCAACTTTGGAAACTGATGCATTTTGAACAGCAACATTTAAAAAACAAACAAACAAAACCCTAAACAAACACACACACTAAAAAAACCAAAACAACCCCCAAAAAACCCCCAAACAACCAAAACCCAACAAACTTCAATATTGGCACTTGCCTGAAGTGGGACAATTCACCTGGATTTAAAAAATGGATCAAAATGGCTTCAAAACTAAACAGTTCCTGGGGAAAAAAAAAAAAAAAAAAGAAAAAGAAAAAAGAAAGTTTATTTTGAGTTTTGTTTTTAAAGCTGGGAAAATACTGTATAGTGAGGAAACTGCTCATCAGTTCTAGCATTTGATACTATTGGAGAGGTCCTTTACAGCTTAAAAAAGATATTGACTTTTTTTTTTTTTAATCCACTCTGCCAGCCAAAATGGAATCTGAGAGCAAAGCGAGACACAAAACCAGGAGGAAATAGAACTTATTAGATTGGGGGTGACTTTTTCAGTGCCGCTCACTCTCGTGTTCTGGTGATCTTTCCAACCTGGCTGGCTGCATTGCAAATGCATTTGCAGGTAATGTGTCCCTGGTGTTGCAATGATGTTTCTCCCCAGCATCCCGACAGTTCAGCTCTGGGGGATTTCCAGCCCTCTTGCTGATATTACTTGCTGTTCTCTGCCTGAAGGCACTACAACCATCTCCCAAAATGCCTGCGCGCCCTTGCCATGGCCTTGTGCCATATCCTTTTAGGTTTTGCTTGCTGTACCCTGTCTCCCAGGCATCACTTCCATTTACTGCCCCTCCTGCACTGCTGAAAGTCCTGGAATATGCTGCGTTATGGCAGAAGAGAAGGACTTGATTGCACTTGTGAATGTGAGGATGAAGGGGACTGGGGAGTAATGCCAAATGACCTTTTTACTTTCTGCTGCAAGTGTAGGATTTTATCTTGTGTGTCCCTTGTAGGAAGTGTCTTTGGTCCAGGCACCACTGGGGTATTTTGGAGGGCAGAGCTGGAGACCTGGAGACCCTCAGGGAGGCCTGTGGCTCTTTGGTGGCTGGAAATGAGCCCATGTCCTTCATCCTTTCCTCCAGCGAGACTTTCGCTTAGCTGTCCCCAGTGCTGGTAGCCACATCGTATCCTGGGTGGCTTGGCAACATTGGAGTTTCCAAAATCAGCCACTTGGAGTGGGCCCCTGCCCCTCACCCCATGAGTACGAGCCGTGCCCTGCTGTTTGCCCACCAACCTGAGAAGGAGGTGCAGGTCTCGGTGCGGTGGTACTTTTGGCTCCGGGAAACATCTCTTTTCTCTAGCAGCCTTCTTCCTGACCGTGTTTCTGTTTTTCCTCTTGACTGTTTCTTCATCCTTCACCTCCCCCCTACCTCCATCTGGTTTCTATCTGGACTAAACAGATGTTTTTCCACTTCTTAAATGTCCTCCGTGCTCACCTCGCCGATGTCTAGCAGTGATTGTTCATTCTTCTTTCCCCAGGTGTAAAACTTGAAAAACTGGAGAGGCTGGGGGAGAACCAGCTTCTCATAATACCTTTGTGTGCATTTAGTGCTGGATGGAGGGATGAGGGAAACCTCTCCAGTTATTCACCTTGCAGCCTAGAACCCTGTTACTTCTTCCAGGTCCCCTTTCCATTGCCAGTGTATACAGAGGATCAGACCTGTGATTTATGCCAGGGCAGTGTGTATAATATTCTCACTTTCATGTTATAAATGTTTAACAAATCCATAAGGTATCAAAAGAACTTGCGGAGGAGATTTGCTAAGAAGGACTTGTGGATAAACCTTTCGGACTTGGCTGGAAAGCAGACATATACAGTTTATTGCTTCCCTCTGCTGCGGAGTGACAATAGGTTAATTGTAGATTTTTCCTTAAAATAAAAGTTCCTTGCTTGGCAATTCAATCAAGTGGTATCTGTCATGCAGAGGTCTCGTGAAGGATTTATTCCCATTTTAAGTAATGTTTCGGAGGTGCGTGCTCCATATGGAACACATTAGATAGACAGCGGCAAGGTTTGCTGGCATGTTCGCGGGGCTGGGGAAGGTATGTGTCCTGTGGGCACTGGGGCTCGGCAGCAGGGATCTTCTGCAGTTCAGGGGGGATCTGGTTTCTCCTCTCTCTCTTTCTCTCTTTTTTTTCCCCTTACATGGCTCTGAAGGTCTTTGAGGGAGGGTTTTCCCAGCCTCCCTCATGGAGGGACCAGGAGCATCATGGCAGAGGGCTCTCTGCCCATTCCCAGGTGCCCCTTGGAGATGGATCCCATCTCCTTGTCCACCGGAGCAGGAAGCCATGGGCTCTCCTGGTGAGTGTGGGGCAGAGATCTTGGTGCAGAACTCAGCTTGGGTCCTCGGGGCAGTGTTGGCACAGCAGTCCCCAGTCCCTGCAGGGCTTGCTGGGGTTGCAGAGATGCTCTGGGCTGCTTTGGGTCCCAGAGCTGGTGGCAGCCACTGCCAGTGGCTCTTTCTGGCCATGGCAGTGCCCAGCTCCTGGGCAGGGGGAACTGAGGGTGGGGCTGAGGTGAACAACTGCTTCCTCCTGGGGGAAAAACAACTCCCTTCTGTGATGGGAACTGAATGACCGAGTAAAATAATGTCATTTGGAAGCTGCTCTCTTCTTGGCTTTTGTATTTATTTATTTTTCACTTGGCTGGACTCTTTCTCCTATAAAAACAGCAACCAGAGAAGGGATAAGTGACCAAAATGCTTGCAGGGCTACTGCCTGCTGGGTTTGGGCCCAGGTTTCACAGTCCTTTGCCACTGGGAGCTGCCGGCTGATTGGGAGGTGGGTGCTGGCCCCTGGCTGCCCCGGCCTCTGGGGCAGCCCATCCTGCTTTGCTTTAGGTTTTGGAAACTGTCCTCCTTAGAGACCGTATCTGTGAGCACTGGCATTTTCCACGCTGCCTGCCAAGGGGGGCTGTGCAGGGCGGATTAGTGAGCCTGCGTGTTTTCTCACACCAGCTGCGGCACTCGCGGGAGCACAGCCTGCTCTCCCGGGGGATTTGGCTTTTGTCGCCCACCGGCCGCCAGGACAGAGCACCCATGTTAGTGCTCTGCAGGTGCCCAGCTGCAAAGGGCTCTTTGCTCTGCTGCAAATGAGCTGGGAGAAGTCCCTGTGGTGCGCTCAGGCACTGGTGAGGAGCAGCAGGGAGCAGGAATTTGCTCTCATAGCTGCCCTCTATAACATCCACAGCCTGAGTGTACTCGCTTCAAGCAGGTGTGAGCACAGAGCTGCACCATTAGAGGGGCCTGGAGACATGAAATGCTGAACTGCCTGGAGTAAAAAAAAACCCAACTAAATGAAAAGCAACAACATGAACAACTCGAGGCCATGTTAATCTAGATCTACTTGTTAATACAGCTGTAGCTCTGCAGCGTTGTGCACCTCGGCACTGTCTCACCGTGCTGTGTCTGGCCATGAAGTCTGCAGGTCCCCTGCTCCCTGGGACTGTGGGCTTCTGGGCATGTTCCTTGCAATTACTGCCAGTCCCAGAAAGAGCAAAAATACCCCCGTGCACCCCAGAGGAAACCACATAATGTGGTGGCAGAGGGAAGAGAGCCAAAAGTACGGTTTCCGTTGCTTTTATGAAAGTACTTTGTAATGACAGAGGAAAACCAGCCCCTTCAGCCAGGGTGAGCTGGATTTCTGTCAGGGCATCTCAGCATCGCACCCATGTCTTTTTTTTGGAGAAGAGACCATTCTCTGGGTGAAATTGGTGGCCTTCCACAGCAACGCCAGTGCCTGTGACACCAGCGCAGTTAACGGCAAAAAAAGAAGTTTAGTTTTTCACAAGACACATTTCCCTAAACATCCTGACCTTGAAGTTTTCAGCCAGAGCTTTGGTATTTCATGTTCCCCAACCCAGTGAAAGATGAAACTTGGCGCGGAGCGGATGGGGTGCAGCAGGCGCGTTACTAATGGGATGTGGAAATGCCATATGGTCCTGAAAAATCACTGTCAGCGAGACAACATTGAGGAGCCCCCCCTTGGAGGGGAAGGGGGGATGGCAATTAATCATCTTCACCTCCTAACAAGTATGTGAGCTCTCATACCAACTACTGCTCTTGTTGGAGGAGCAAAACTTCACAGTGCACAGTGCCCTGCAGCCCAGCAAATGCATGGGTGTTGCTGAGCTGTGCTGCTCCCCACAGGATTACAGTATGTGCACCTGAAAGCACTGAGAACAAGCGACAAACACAATGAGGGTGGCTGAAAATGCTCCCTTGGGATGGGGATATTGTGTTTTACAGGGCTTCACCCGGGACATGTGGCTAGCAGCATCCCTGGCTCACCCCAACACTAGTCTCTGTGTCTGTGGGGCTACCGAGAGAAGCGGGCTCCTGGCGGTTTCCAGCTGGAGAGCTTTCATTTCTCTTGAAATGTTTGAGAGGTCCACAAAGCAAGGAAGAGCACTTGGCTGCATTGGCCTCATGGGGCTCAAGTTCCCATTGGATCAGTTGTGCCAGTGCGATGCTTAAGAAACTCTTTCCTGAAGCCACCGGCTGCCTCTATACTGCTGGAAAATCAGCAGCTCTTTGTTCCTTTATCCTTAAGCTCTAGCTGGATGAAGCTGAAAGAGGTGTTGGGGGAAAAACCTGTTTATTCAGGCTTTTCTTACTTTAACAGACTTCCCTTTGTCCGGAGCACCTCTATTTCACACATTTCGCGGTGGAGCCTGCAGTACCATCATCTGGCCACAGACAGGCTCATGCAACCCTTTCCGCTGTTTTAACTGTAAATTCAGTGTTATGCTGGAAAAATCCCGAGCAAATTGTGTTTCAGCTCATGCCTACTTCCGTTGTCAGTGGATAAAATAATACTTCCAAACCTCATAGGACTTCATAACTACCACTGCCTGTGTAGACAGCAGTAGGCATTTTCCTGAGCCCTGTTTGCCAGACCATGGAGATTTTGAATATTTATAGGGAACTGCAGCTGGATCCATCCCTGCCTGCAGTGCTGGCAGTTGCTGTTTGCTGGGGAGCAGATGTCAGGGCAGTGGCTTTCTCAGGACAAGCCTCTGACTTCCAGAGGAGCTTGCACATCCAAGTCCATTATCTCTGGAGCAGAAGGATTTGTCTCTCACTAGTACAGCTGATGATAAGGCAGACAGTGGGGTGCACAGTGATGCTGGTGCTGTAGATGGATGTGCAGCTCCTATGCAAACGTAACTGGGTGACAAGTGGTGACATTGGGGCATTCATATGCCTCTAGGAGCATTTCTGTGCTTTCTGCTGAGACTCTGTCTCTGACAAAGGCCACAGGAACAGCTTCCAGTTTGTCCTTCTCCCATCTGTACTGACTGCTGCTCTTGCTGGTGCACCCAGGACTGGTGCTGCTGCAAACGCTGCTGCCACAGCTTCTCCGTGCTACTGCGGGAGCAGCAGCACTTCACGTGGGCCATCCAGAATAAAGGAAGGCAAAGCAAGCTGTCCTTGGCTCACGTTTAGCTCTGGTTAAATTAACAGACTTTGCAAATTCCATGCTCTGAACAAGCTTCCACCTGCATTTCCACATGCAGCCTTGTCTCGAGATGTAACATAGAGCAGATCCTGCAGAGGCTTGCATGTGGGAAGACTCTGCCCAGGCAGAGATCAGCCACCAGAGTCTTCCTCATGGTAGTGTTACCTGGGCACAAAGTGCCTTTGCAGAATAGTGTGGTATAGACCTGGAGATGAATGTGTGTTGCATGTTGCTTAGTCATAAAAAAATTATACCCAGCCTGGGATATGGGTTTTGCTGGGATTTTTTCAGATGTCTGAGACTGAAAGTTTGTGTGTGCACACGCATATCTTTTCCCTCTTGTGCACCGACAGCACAAAAACACAATTTCTTTTTTCCACACACTTTGCCTCTCTACTGTACCCAGGAAGGCAGCACCGCTAAATCAGTGGCTTTGATTTTCTATATCCACCCTGGTGTATCTGTGGGGAGAAGAAAAAAAAAAAATCTGTCTGATGAACACAATCATATCATCAGTCACAGGGAGGGCCCAAGAGCAGCCAGGCTGGGAACAACTGATGCTCTGAATGGGTGTGGGAGACCTCCCACTCTCTGTGGATAGGGACACATGGGACTTTGCTGAGCACACAGGATTTCAGTTGGGAGCGAGCAGCAGCAGTTATATATCCGGTTATCTCTGGCAATTCAGCGTATCCTAAAAATGTTGTTTCATTAAAGTTGCTTTCTGAAGCATCTCTTGTGTCCCAGTGAGGGGAGGTAGGCCACTGAACCAGCTGTAGGGTTTTTTGCTAGTTTGCTATATTGGATTTTTAAACTCTGCTGCTTGGTTTGCCAACTGCTGTTTTTTCTGATGCTACCCAGTTGTTTTGCATGGCCTTGAAGTGGTTTCTCAGCTATTTGAACTCTCTAAATGACAATGCTTCATTATTGTCTGATGGAGAAGTGGAATCTTCTGTTTATATGTAAAGGTTCCCCTCCTTCCCCCCTACCTCCCTCAACATATGCAAAGGCACTGCAGAAACTGGAACCAGATAAAAAGAAGAAAACAGGCTTTTAAAGCAAGTTCTGAAGTGTAAAGATGTGAAGGCCACTTAGAAATCATTGCCTTGCGCTTTCTCCCACACTGTGATTCATTTGGTCCAATCCATCATTGATTCAACATGCTCATCCACCAGAGCCTTCAAAGACAACTGTGCATCTGCTTTAGCCATTCATCAAGGAAAAGCACAAAAGAGAAGGGCAAAGGAAAATGTATTGCCAGCTCCCTTTGGTGCTGTTTAATGGGTGTGAAAAAAGGACAGTGGAGAAGCTGGGTTAATGAAAACCAGGATGGCTGAGGAAGTGCCCCTGGGACAGATATTTTTCAGTCCAGGTATGGACGTTACTAAATTTGATTCCGCAGAGGAACTTCAAACGCGGAGCATGAGAGCTAAAATGAGGTCAACATGCAAAAGAGTAATCCAGTGCAGGTGGATGCTCTTTCCCAGATGTACCTCCCTATGCCGGCCTCATGTGGATACCAAGGTGAGAGACGTTATGGACCACTCAGCCCCATTGTGTCTCTCATTTCCTCGATAAGCAGCAAGGTATTTTCAGGGAGATGATGTTCTGGTGCTCTAGAGAACTCCCATAGCCCTATCCCTAGAGAGAGGGCCTTATGTGCATTTTATTCAACTAAAAAGGAACCAAAATGTGAAGATAGGCCTTGCCTATTTTGGCTGCTTGTTCAGCTGCAGTCCAGTCTGCAAATCACTTATCTTGCACATCTGCTGAAAGGCAAGTCCCTGCAGCACGATCCTCTGCTACCCAGGAGTCACTGGACCAAGCCCAGCTGTATTGACTCGGATGTCAAGCTGTGTGCACGCAGCATTGATACATGGACCTGCTGCAAGCGCCTGGGGTACCTGAGCTCACTGGCTCTGCACTAGCACAGACATCTGCTCTGTTCTTCACTGTGCCGGGGACATGTGTGGCTGAGCAACCCTCCAAGCAGCACCACCACCTCTGACCAACCCAATGTGGTGGCAAACCCAAGTTTGTGAGGGGCACTGGGAGAAGTCTTGTCTTAACACAACCTGGAAGGTATTTTATTGAGGTTGCTGGGCTTGTTCCTCATGTCATCTGTGACCTTGCTGAGCTGTCTAGTGGTGAAGTGAGGGATGTTTTACCTCATGTGTTTCTATTTTCTTGCCTTCTCACATTGACTCTCTCTTGGCCCTTCTTCACCCCTTGTGGTCCTCCCTCATTCCATCTGTCCCTCCTTATGCATCCTTCCCCATGTGGAGTGGAAGAGAAGGAAGGAAACAGCTGTTTTCTAGGAGCAGGTTTGAAATTTGAAAGGAAAATATTATTTTTGTATTTTTCCAAGTCTGTAGGGAAAAAAAAAAAGGAAAAAATAAGACAATAACTGCGATAGTATCATGCCATCTGACTGCACAGCCCCATGACTGTCCAAACACATATGTTCAAATTATGCCGGTGGACAACTCTGAATGGGACAAGAGGAGAAGAGACGTGATCTCCACTTCTTCTTTTGTGAAAGAGGAGTCACACCTGTGCAGGCGGGAGGTGGTGTGTACTTGGGATGGCCTCAGTGTTTCTGAAGCTGAAGCCAGATTGCCACCAACTGCACAAGGAGACGAATTGTCCGTGTGTAGTATCTCCTTTCCCAAAGGGAGTTAGGTACTTGAGATGTGACTGTGCTCTCCTTGGCAAAGACAGGAGGTAATATTGATGGGATATAGTGTTTTTGTGGGTGTTCCTGAAGCTCGCCCCAAATTCCTGGGCCAGTCAACCCACCGTTAACAGAGGGAGATTATTTGTCCTTTTTTAGTGTGAGTTTATCTGGGTGGGGGAAGGTTGTTATGAGCTGCACAGAGGAAGGACACTCTGTATGATACCATGGGAAAGAGTCTTGGGCAACTTATTGGCTGGTATTGAGCAAGAAATGATAGAACATGTCTTGCAGTTAATTATATCACTTCTGGAGGAGGCTGAGGTCTCCTCCTGTGTTCTCATGTGATATTATTTATCACTGATATTATGTTCTTTTCAATCAAAGATGCCTAGCCTGAAGTTTTGTGAAGACTGCTTCCAAGTAGTTGAGCAACAATTTGTTCTCGGAATAAACCAATTTGCAGCTGGGGCCTGAAATGCTTTGAAGCAGATGAGTTTATACTTGCAGGCATTCTGCTTTGTGCTTATCTTGATTTGGCCTTACAGATCTTAGTCCAGATTTATAGCTGAATGCAGTCTTTTGTTCTGCTTTGGGATGGGGAGGGAAAGCACTATGCTTCCCAACAGCATGTGAATGGGTGAGCTCTTGTCCAAAATCCTTCCCCTGTGAATTAAATAGAGCTTCTGGACTTGTATAATGTGCTGGTCAGTGAGTGCTCATCTCTGTCCTTCTTATACTGCAGGGTATAGATGGAAGCTGGTATGAATTATTAATCTTTGTGCTTCTGTTCTGTAAAACAAGAGAGTTGGAGTTTACAACCCCGTTTGGGAAAGGTTGGAAACTCTGGACAAGAAGCCTGTAGAAGTACTCTGAGTGTTTTCACTGTGGTGGATCTACCACATAAGCCCTGTTCTATCTATATGTGGTTCATCTTTCAGGCCAACTGTATAGATTTTCTTTTTTTTTTGATCTGTATGCTGCAGGTTGGGATTTGCTTTTCCTGGCTGTCTCCCCTTCAGCCTCTCTTATTAATGCACTTGCTTTTAACTTTTTTCTCTTGAATTCCCTCAATTTCAGCCAATCCTGGAGCTTTAAAACTAAGGCCTGGGAGATCCTTGCTCATTTGCTTGCAGCCCAAATCAAATACAGCAACACCTCTCCACAAGTCCATCATTGTTATGGAAATATTATAAATAATTTTTGTGAGGTTTGAGTTTGCTAATGAAGAAAGCAAGACAATAGATGCTGCTAAATGAGTGTACTCATGTTAAAAGGCTCTGGGGCAGTGAAATCACATAGCCCTAGACTGGTGTGGTCAAAATTGTGAACAGACATATTTTTTTAAGATAAAACAGTGTTCTAGCATTTGTGCGCTTCTATAGAAATTTAGTAGTGTGGATGTTGACCTTATGTTTGGCAAAAGTAGACTACCCAAAACATGTGTGCGAGGCAGATGGGGAATGCGATTTAATTAAAAAAGAAAATATTATGATATTCTGAGAACAAAGTGGTAAAGTCTTCTGGCTGTGCAGGAATTTCTTTTGAGAAACGGGAGCCACTGAAAGGCTGGACCAGGAGGGGATCTGAAATGTCCTTCCTCAGCAGGGAGGAAGAAGGACGATCCTGGGGTATCTGGCTGGTGCAGGGTTATCAGTTACTCAGGAGCAGCGATGGCTGGAGAGCTTCCAAGCACATTTTTCCATAGGAAGCTGCCAGCTTGCTGGAGCCGAGGCGCTTTGCCCAAGAGGGTTTGATTCCAGCGTGATAGCGGCGATGGCTCCCTGCCCGCCACAGACGGCTGCTGCTGGCACCCCCCCGCCCCACCTGCGCTGCCCACCTGTGCCTGCATTTGCCCCAGGGCTCCCCCCGAGCCCCCCAGATCCCGTGCCAGAAGCCCTGTGCTGCCTAAACCGCAAGGCACCAGGTGGTGCGATGGGCAGGTGGGAGCAGAGCTCGGTAAACAGGAAAGTCCTTCACCCATCAGCGTTCCTTGCATCTGGGTTTCCCTCTGGTCCCTCAGGGACGTTTGACAAAGAGCTGGAGCCTGGGATCGCCGGCTCCCGGCTCCTCCACTCTTCGCCAGGCAGGCGGTGCGGAGCGAAGCCCTTTGAAGCGCTGCTGCAGCGAGGCAGGTTTTCGGGACCAGGGAAGCCCCACGGGAGGACAGCTGTGGAGTCCTCTCCTGGTGGGAACAACGTGACCCTGGATTCCTGTGGGGAGGGAGAGGGCAACAGAAACCTCGGCTTCTTCCCCTGATGTCTTGCAACCATGCTTTGCTTGCTATGGTATGTCCATGCCTGCTCACCTTCACCCCAGCCAGAGATGAGCCTGTAGCTGCTTCCTGGCTCCACATGAGCTGGGGAGGGTGAGCAAATGGGTCTGCAGCCACAGATCGGGATGGGCAAATAAAATAAGGGGCTTTTCCGAAAGGAAGGCTTGCAGTCGTGGGGTCTTGTTCCACCATGGATCCTTGCTGCCCACGGTTGGTGCCACCTCTGGGGACGCAAGCAGATTGCTGAGTGGGCAGGGGTTGTGGAAGTCAGGTAATTTTAAGGGGCTTTCATGTGGATTTAAAAGCTTCCAGATAGACACCTGCTTCTGAAAATATATGCCAAGGGCACCTCTGGGGAAAAGATGTGGGAAAGGATCTGCATGGTTGAGTAGGTCCGGGTTTACCAGGGCAGAATAGGGTCCCTGAGTCAGAGACAGCTGAATAATCCTGAGTGTAGGTACAAGGGGGACCTCCTTGCCCAGGAGGGAGGATCTCTGGTGGGTGACAGAGAGATGACTCAGCTCAGGGAGGACCTCCCTCTGCATGGTCTGCTCGGTAAGGACATCAGCCCTGCTCACAGCACTGGCCTCTGGACAGCAGGGCAGCTTCTGCCACAGGCTCAGCCCATCAGGGAAAAGTCCCCTAATATTTGGAGACCTGGTAATCATCATCCACCTCTTGAATGACCCCAGAGAGCCACGGAGGGAGCAGTACAGCCTACAACCCTGATCCTCCAATCCGTCATCTAGACCTGTCCCCATGCGCAACCTGCAAGCCATCTGCCCTGGCTCTGGGGGTCTTTTGGGCCTGGGGTGAGCAGGTCTGGCTGCAGCCTCCAGGTCTTCATTTGTAAATAAGCACCTAGCTGCTATGGCAATGCTTATTTAGTTTAGGCTAAGTATTTCTACAGCCGTTCTGGGGGAATCGTGCTGTTTTATGCTAAACATTAATTCTTGTCTGCTCACAGCTGCAGAAGTGTTTTGGTCAGGTGCAGTCCTAAGGACAGGTTCTGCTGCATGGTGAGGCACAGCCACATGGGCTGTCCCTGCTTTGGGGTTCACAGAAAATGCCAGTTGTTCTCCCAGACCACTTGCATGTAGCTTACACAAGACAGTGACCATTACCTATCTGTGCTGGCAAAGCGGGCTGTAAGTTGTAGTTTACCTAAGGAATTTTTAAAGAAAAGGATGCCAATCCATCTCTCAGATATAGATATCTTTTAATTTACCTGCTCTCTGCCCAGCCATGCTTCATCATAATGCATGCTGGGTTTTCCTTCTTCTATTAGATAGAGCTAAATCTCTCCTTGCTTCTTATCCAGGCTTTGAATGACCAGGGTGGGTCAAGGTGCAGAAACCAAGGGGATGGACACTGAATGTGTGCAGTCCACCTCGTGCTCCATCGCTGCTCAATTCCTCTTCCTTAGAGCTGTGGAGACACGCTGATCATTCACAAAGACCCTGCGGAGCCCCCTGCCCCATTCTGCAGCGCACCTGAGTTATATTATTCCCTCCATAGCTGAAACCTCTCCCAGCCATGGGATCAATAGACTCCAAGGCTGAAATGCTGCCAAACCACCCTGCTGTAGCAGGTGGGCCCCGCTGGCAGGGAGGAGCTGCACCGAGTGCACTCAGCCCTGCCTTCTCCGGTGCTGTGAGCAGCTGGGAAGCTGCTGTTGTTGGCCAAGTGTGATAAAAGTCTCCCTGCAGCCTCCCCTGGGCTCGAATGGGTTGGAAAGCCCAGCTTAACTCATGCTGTGGCTGAAAAAGCTCTCTGTGAAAAGCAGATTTTAGGGCATGCTGGTCTGCAGTCAGCTTTCTGTTGATCGTATTTTGGGGCAGGATTTGGGGAGCAGCTGGCAGCCTAGCCATGGTCCCAAGCATGAGATGGACCCAGTAGCGTCTCAGTGGGTGCAAAGCTGCTGGGTCTACGGCATGGTCGTACCCCATACACCCTGAGATGCTGCGAAGTCCAACCATGCTGTGGACCCAGCAGCTCTACAAGCTTTGCACCACCTGCGATAATGCTGGGTCCAAGCATGTCGTGGACCTGAGATAATGGTGGCCCAGGTCTCAGGCTGGGCCATGGTTCCAAGTGTCCTGCAGACCCAGCATCATCTCAGGTGATGCAAAGTTTGCAGAGCTGCTGAGTCCGTGGCATGGTTGGACCCAGAACCATCTCAGGTCCATGGCACGCTTGGACCCAGCATCATCTCAGGTGCAAGCTTTTCAGCGAGATGATGCTGGGTGTGTGTCACACTAAAATAAGCCCTGCTTTCACAGGAGCCTTTGCATGGGCTATCACGCAATCTGTTTATAGCTCAAGATTGTCTTTGACTTTTAAACACTGCAGCGAGGAGTAAACGCAGCAAGCCCAACGCGGGCTTTGTTATGACATTTTGTTGCAGGCAGGAGGCAAGCTCCGGCTCCAATAACAAACACCCAGTGTTATGACACTTTTACCTTTCCAACTATTTATGTAAGCACAAATATTTTATTTTAAGGTTTGAGACCTGCTGTTAACATAAAGCAGTCTCATTCCTTTCAATGCAGCCTGGTTTTCACTTGTGGAGCTGTTGTTTAATGAAAAGGTTAATTGTGTTTTATAGGGCTGTATTGCCTGCCTACCAGTTTCTGGCTTGGAAGGAGGCAAGGTGTGGCTCTGCTGCTTGTGCCAAGTGACGGGCTGTGAATACAGGCAGGTCCTAGGAAGAAAACAAAATGCACAACAAAAAGTAGCTCAGAAAGCAAGAGATTTGGTGGTGCAAATCCATTCAGGGGCTGCAGAATTATTCCAAGTCAAACGCTTTCCAACAAGCCTACCTCATGACAACACCCTGTGCAGTGCAAGATGAGAAGGGAGTTTCAAAGAACACGAGCTGTTTTCTGCTCAGCAGTAAACACGCTCAGCCTTTCCCTTCCATAGCTGCACCATGTTAAAGAAATCCTGTCTGTATTTTCCTCTCCTGAGATTGAATTAATTAACTTGAAATTTCTTCTTAACAGCACATAATGACTGGGGAGAGCAGAAGGAACTGAAGGTTTAATCTTGACTTGTCAGCAAATTCCTCCTCCAGCAGCTGAAGGAGCAGCAGCCATGCACTTGCATAATGCCCTGGTGCAGCTGCCGGACTGTTTTGATTAAATGGATTCTGGGGGTTTAGGAAAGCTACAAATTTTATAGCTATGGTGTTCTTTGCAAAAATGATGTAAAACATCATAAAGCTGCCAAACCACCACTGTGGTGCAGGGATTCATGCTGGCCTCCTCTGCAGCACTGTCAGCCGCAGAAAATGCTGTTAAGAAAACATCTGAGATGGAGTTGGCTGGAAGGGGTGGGGGCAGGTTTGTGCGTTGCAAACTTTTCTTCCTTCTTTCTGAACGTTTCGTGTCTTTCGATCCATGCCAATTAGAAGCCGCATCTGAATTTGGCCCTGTGTTTGAAGGTAGACACTTGCGAGCCAAGTGTTTCCCTGCAGTGGCATCACTAATGGCATCGTACCTGACCTTTCTTTCTTCCATTTCAAAAGACATTTCACAC
This sequence comes from Caloenas nicobarica, assembly GCF_036013445.1. NCBI lineage: Eukaryota > Metazoa > Chordata > Aves > Columbiformes > Columbidae > Caloenas > Caloenas nicobarica. The sequence goes on along the minus strand of NC_088255.1, from coordinate 14,704,090 downwards.
CAGCCCTGTATCAGGTACTGACTGTTTCTACCTCCAGTCTGCATTGAAGACAGATCCAGGAGAAAGTTACTATCTAAGCCGTGCAGTTTCAGAGCAACTCTTCGAAAGAAGGTGCAATGGGCCCAAAACCTCCTGTAGGGAGTTGTCCCCTGCCCTGTATCCAGCCTGTGTTGCCTCCTGGCTCCTCAGGTTATGTGCTCTGCAGCTGGCAGCTCAGCCATGGTACCAAGCATGGGGTTGGACCCAGCACCATCTCGGGTCCATGGCACACTTGGACCCTGCTTCATCTCGGGTGGCGGTGGGACTCATGTGTGGGAAAGTCGTGCTCTGGATAAGGCCTCTGCTTGAAGCTGGTGGAAAAGATTTAGAATCAAAATACTATTAAATGCCTCTAATGTATAATAGTAAGTTCTCTAAAGCTGAAGGTTTAATTGATATTTTTTCTTCAAATAGTGGGCTAAAGTTGAGTAACTTAAGCCATTTTACAGCAAAGGCAATTGAATAATTGCTAATGGCTTTCAGCTGAACATATTTAAAGTCAGGTCACAAATCTGAGCTGATTTAAAGACTGAGGGGCATTCCTTTCTCTTGAAGAAGAATTCGATAACAATGATAATTACAAGATGGGATTCAAAGGAAAATTGAGATTTGAGCATATGCCTTGGCAGAGTAAGAGCAAAAGAACTGACCTGGTGAAGAAAAATGGTGAACAACTACCCTGCAGAGTGCTTGAATGGAACAAAACAAGAAAATGGAGGTCTTCACATTAATGCATATCACCATAATTCACTTTTCTAAAGAGTGAAAATGGAAGGTTGTTTAGCCTTGTGTCACGATGTGGAGGTCAGGCTGCTGCAAGATTTCTGGAGCTGTGGCTGCATCTTGCAGCCATTCACAGGCTGGAAAATGGTTTGGATGTGGGATAATGGGCATCTTGGTGAGAAGATCCCATGAGGACATTGTGGCACACAGAACAGTGCCGACTGGCAGTGGGGCATTGTATGGGCTGTGTGCCTAGCGATGGTGACAGAGTGAAGTCTTAAAATAACTCCAAAGCCGAAGAGATATACATGCCCACGAATATTGGTACTTCAGACAAGCTGGGACTCCTGCCCCAAGGTGCTGTTGGGGCAAGTTATTGTTGTATTTGTTTGTTTTCCTGCCCCTGGCTCAGGAATTCGTTGGCTTTGGGAGCTGGCAGGTGTCTGTCCTCACGTTGCCGCATGTGTGTCACTGAGCGCTGCTGCGTCTGCTGCCTGTCGTTGCCTCGGCCATGGGGGACTATCCTGCTGCTGGGGAAGGTAATAAAACTTTGCAGCAGGCAGGTCCATGCACAACACCTCTAAAACTGCTCTATATAATAATTGTGAGATGTAGCAACTGTGTCCAGCCCGGGGCCTGAGTGATAATTAAAGGTATTCATACACATCTCATTTGCAGTTGTCTTCTGAAGCTGGTGGGAGCTTCAGTTTCAGTGACAAATTATGGTAATGGCCTCCACACTCCAGTTGCACAAAACTCTGCCTTTCGCTGTCCTCTTGCTCTGTCAGTTCTGGAGTCATGGAAGAAGGAAAAAAGAAATTGCTCATCAGTTTTCTTCAAATAATAAAAAGTGGATTTCTTTGTCTCCTTTTTTTGTTTCCTTTTAAGGTAATTTGTACTGAGTCTTCAGAGGAGAACTTTCTTCTTGCCTCAGTGTTTGCTCAGCTTCTCTGAACTCCTCCTTGCACCGCGTCCTTCCTTCTGTCCTGTAGCAGAGTGGCACAACCCCTCCTTATCATTCTCCGTGACAGAGTTTCACTGCAGTGCGTTGCTCACCATGTCTGTCTGTTCAGCTGAGGTCTTCCCCGTCCCTTCTGCTTTAATGCTATCGGTCCCTTTCTGCCCTGTGCAGTGGTGTGAGCACCTTCCAGCGTGTACAGCTTTGCCTCTGTCAGCACTGAACTTTGATTGCTGTTGCTTTGTTTGCATAAGGCGATAGTTCTGCCTCCGGAGCACGGCTGTTCGAGAACTTTTACACATCAGGGCCTGCCTTCTGCTGTAACTTATCTCTTTCCTTCTGCCAGCCACCACATGTGGCATGTGGAGGTATGATCTAGTAATGCAAAACTGCATTGAACTTTAAGTAGGAATTACCCAGGATGTGCCGTGGGTAGTTTTGCTATGACTTGCAGGCCTATGACTTCTTTTTGGCAGTTCAGTAGTGCTAATGAAGCATTCTTGCAGCCCTTCATTGCAATTCTCATGGGCTTTCTTCAGGCTTTATAGCTCCTGGCAGAAGATCCTCCTCACTGGATCCCATCTGTTCAGTGTTCTCAGCTGAGACATCTTTCGTTACAGCCTTGTTCCTTGTAGATTCCCTTCTGGATGCTCCTGTTCTCCATCAGATTTTGGCAGTCTTCATCCTGATGTCATTGGAGCACCTCCTCATCTGAAGTCATGGCTACTCTTCATTTTCCTTCCCTTGCCCTGTTACTTGCTCCTCAGGAGTCTCGAGGCATGAGTTAAGGAGAAACCAAAGAGCAAACAAAGTTGCCTGTGTACTTTTAACATCCCGTTGCCCTGGGAAGGGCGCTGGATCTTGTACTTTGCTGTTTTCTTTTCTATCACCCAACTTTCCACCACAATCTAACATGGGAACAGTTAAGCAGCGTAAATAGCAAACAGGTTCTCATGCCTAAGTGCTTCCAGATGCCTGAGCAGGTAATACTTTGAAATGTCTTTTAAATGAGTGCTGAGTTTTGACCTGCAGGATAAATGCCAACTGGCATGACACAAATAATACCAATCTTGCAAATTATCCCAAATTAACCCCACCAGTCATAACAGTGGTAACAGCTCAGAGACCTGCACCTTAATGAAGCGATTTTCTGCTGGGGTGCTGTACAGCCCTGCAGTTACTGTCACTGACTTTTACCTTGAATTACCACGTCTTTGCTAATTGTCCATGCTTCCTCATCTAGGCCTCAACACAAAAACTTTGCTTTTGATGTGTTATCTGTTCATACATCCATGCTCCAACCGTGTCCTCCTGCACTGGATCTAAGGAGCTGAGTGCTGTGTGTTCAGAATTGCTCACGCAGAGCTTTTTCCTTTGGTACCCTTCCCTCATGCAGGGATTTTGCAGCTGGTCTCTGCAGGATAGAGGTGTCCATTTTCCACCCCTCTCCCTTTGATTACAAATCTCTTTTTGAGGAGGACAGTGCTTGTCTTACTGTAATAGCAGCACTACCAAAGGAGTAATATATTAAGCTCGGTAGTGCTTAGATTTCTCCATTACAGCTGTAGGCTCCTGCTGTCCAAACAGCTCAGATGGCCCCAGTACCTTTATGAAAATAATTAGGTCAGGGTGTGTTTTGTGTCCTTTCGAGAAGAAAATACTTTGGAACCACTGACAACTCACGCTTGAATCTAGCCTGTAAATTAGAGCAGATCAGACTCCAGATCAAGCTAGCACCCGTGCTAGGATATTAATTTTGACTGTGAAGGAGAGGAGGTAGAGGTGAAAACCTGGATCCCACTCCTGGATCCTTTAGGAGGACTAAAGGACTTCTTGTCCTTGAGAAATCTTGGCATCAAACCCTGCTTCCTTCCAAATCCACTGACCTCATGAGAGACAATTTCTATAGAATTTTGTGTTATCTACATGCTCCAAAAATTCCTTGGTATGTTTTGTTTGGTATTTTTTTGCTGCTGAGAATGAATATTGCATTTTCTGCAGGAGAGAAATCAATAGGCAAAAAACCTGAGGTCTGTGTGTGGGATAAACCAGTGAGCTGGACTGTACACTGAGGTATTGCACAGCATGACCAAATCATATTTCTAGTAACTGTTTACAAATGTTTGCTTCTTGGAAAATGCCTTCTATACTTGGGCAAGGAATTAAGCTACTAGTTTAAAATTATTATGAGAGAGATCACTTTACTTTGTGCTGAGTGATAACAAACATTCAACATAATTTTAGAACTGTTCCCTCCTCTGGCTGTTAATATTTAAAGTTTAATACTAAAATAAAATGTTAAAGGAATTATTCTCCCTTTACTGCATTCTGTCTCCTCCCACTTTCTCCTGTGATAGCTGCAGGAGACCTTCCCTAATCTTTCCAATTAACTCGGTATTTCCTGTAAGGCTAACACTGAAGAGGGTAAGAAAGGAGTGTAAAGCGAGGAAAGACATCTGTCAACTATTGGAAATACTTTCCGTGTTAGAAATTGAAGGGAGCCCACACTGAAGCCAGATGATCCGACGAGAAGAACAATTGCAACGTTGGCTTGAAAAGAATGTGGGTGATTTGTTATAACTGTCCTCACAGTAGGCACTCAGTTGTCGTGTTCATATGAGAATACCTTGGAGATATGCTAAACACATATCCTGTTCCCATCAGGAGTGCTGAAGGGCCAGAACAGGCAAGGTTTGACTTGCATTTTCTGGAAGACATAAATTATCATTTGTTCCTAAATCTCCATTTTTTTCAAATCCTTCTCATTCCTTTCTGCTGTTCCACGACTAATTTAAAGCAAGCTGTGAAGAGTTTGCGTGTTGTGTAGGCAATTGAAAGTGTGCATTTTACCAACTATTGAAACTCCTGATTGACCCTTTTTGGAGGTGAGGCTGTGTGCAGAAAATTCCTGATGGTCTGGTTTTGACTATGAGCTTTATATAATAGGTCAGTGGAGACCCATTTTGGTCACACTGCAGTAAAAATATGAAACACTTTCTGGGGAGGAGAGACCCAGCATTTCGGCTGATCTGACACATAAGCTCTTGGATTGTTGTTTGCTTGTTTTACTTTTTTGGTTTATTCTGAAGTTTGAAAGTGGCTCTAGCATAGCCCAAAAGCAAGCTGGAACAACAGTTCAGCTTTGCGAGCCAGGACACATTTTAACAGGCGAATGGGTCTGCAGATTTCCAGGTCTGTCTCACTTCTCCACTCCTCCTTGTCCAACTCAAAGTAAGTTAATTCTAGATGCAGAGAGAAGAACAGCCCCCAACTTCTTAAAAGGCAGAAAACATTATTTCATTGACAGAATTTCTGCACTACTTGGTGTCCTCCCTTCCCTCATCTGATCAAAGACCAACTTTTCAGCAGTCCCCCACCATCCCCGTCTGCAAAAAGAGGCCTATGAATTAGTCAAGACGTGGCCTCACCATTTTGACATTATACTCTAATGTTTTCCTGCACTTCATCTCCCTTCTTGTGCCAGGCTCTGGGAAACCAGAAGAAACTTCCGCGAACAGCTGGATTAGTTTTAAGGGCAGAGAGTATCACAAGATCAACAACTGGAAGTTTACATTTCATGAATCATGGGACTTACCCAGTCACCCTGGCATTCAGCCCAATAAGTCTTACTCCAAAATGGCCTGTCAGTGAAGAAGTCAAGGGATGGAGATTGTGTTAGTAGCTTCTTTGTTATCTTTGTGCTTAGTCATGATGCTTTAATTTGGCAATGTTCATTTCTGACACTAATTCACTCCAGTCCTTTCTCCCTGAATTTTGGCAGTGGATGTTACTGTGGGATGAGAAAAGGCAAACTGTGGAAGTCATTGCTGCATGTTTAGGTCCCTCAGAGCAGCTTGTGCTCTGGATCTCATGGAAAAAGAGCAGCCTCATCCAAGGGAGCCCAGCAGCACCTTGAAGGCATCCAGCTTGAGGGTATGAACCGCTCCAGGATAACCCCTGAAAGCACCACATCTCTGTAGCTGTGCCCTCCCCTGCTGGCTTCAACACAGAGGGACCTATTTTAAATAGAAATCTTTTATGAAAACTGTTCAACATGTTCTTCTTCAAAGGGTCAAACCTGTTTTGTCTTTTGAGCTTTTTCCCTCTTGAGCTGTCTCTCTCATTCTGGCATTTAATAGGCATGGACCCAGCAAGGACAGGAGCTCGTTCAAGGCTTATGTCAACGCACTGTGGGTTTTCCTGCTCCAGTCCATGCCTGGAGAAGGCACAGTGTTCATCATGAGCAACAGACCTGCCCAACTACATCATTTGTTTTACCTCTTCTTATGAACATTGCTTTCTTTCAGCTCGTTGACGATTGTTGGTTACACTGACCTGCGCTGTTTGGTGGGACATTCTGGCCATGATGACTTCCAGCCCCAACCTCCATCCTTGGGATTTAAGCTCCTCCCTGCCTTGCATGTTGCCCAGCTCCAGCCTCATGACATATGTGCTATTTGCAGAAAATGTTTGTCAAAACCAGGTGGTTGAAAGTAAAAATGCCAACAGATCTGCCTTTTGTAACCGTGCAAGCAGCTTGTTAAAATTAGTCACAGGCTAAGCTGCAGTCCATCTGTGCTGTCAGCCGTCCAGAGAGCCATAGATACCGCCCGCTCCCACTGCACCAGCCCCAGATGGGAGCCGTGCTGCTAATGCCGATCTTCGGCTCTGCACTAGCACGGGCTGAAGTCATTCCCGCTGCCTTTTCCCCCCTCCTCCAGTTCACAAAACTTTGCCCAAATTTAGCCACAAGCCTCCTTCTAAACACATAAACATTTGTGTGTCCTGAGTTTAAGATGCCCACAGACAGAGAATCCCAAAACAAAACCTGGGAAATATGGACGTTGGTGTTTGCTTTAGAAGAATTTGTACTTGGCTGTTCTGAAAACTCTCTTTTTTTTCCACTTAATCGAGCAAGGACTGTGATTTCCAAGGCCTTTTGCGGAGTGAGGTGCCTAGCTGTCATTGAAGATTTTATTAAATTTAAGCCCAACTCCCATTTTCTGCTTGAAAAACTGCAAAGCAAAATTCCTATCTGGCGCTCTGCTGTTGTACAGCTGTCTATCAGAAAGCACCAAATAGCTGTCCCCAGTGCTGAGCAGGAGGCATCTGTTCCTGCTTTCTGTGTGGCACCCAGCACCAAGAGACCTGGGGGGCAGTAGCCCAGCGAGCACGACACACGGGGCTGAGATGGCCAAGCCATGCTGCAGGGCAGCGCCGTGCCTTGAACCCTCTGCTTCCCCATCAGGAGCTGCCTTTGACGCACGTCCAAAAATACGGCTTGTAATTGGCTTCTTTGGATCCATCGTGCTTAACTGCTCTATCAACGTGCCCCACTGTACAAATACATAAACATTTTGCATGTCTGTCCTTGAGCCAAGGGTCTTGCATTTCTTTGTGTCCTACCTCCGGTGACTTCTCCCAACATGCTGTAACCAGTGCCTGCGCTCACCCTGCCCTGTCTCCCCGCTCCATCTGCATCCGCATGGCCCCAGCCCGCTCTGCTCAGGAATTGCAGCTCCTTCCCCTGAAGCACAGCAACATGGGGGTTTTATCCTCCCACCCTTAAAACAGGGATTCTCACAAGTTTCACCATGTTTTCTTGCACCACCAAGAGCAATGGACCCAACAGCCCATGCCTGGGCAGAGAAGGGGAGAACATTGCTCTGGCTTTGCCTGTTTCAGAGCACGTTTGGTGCTGACTTCCAGGCATTTTGCACGTAATTCCCTGCCCGTGTGAAAGCCTGACATTGTGCCGGGAGGGCACAAACACAGAACCTTTGTGCTGAGGGTATTACGCTTTCCCCGTGCACATGCTCTCTGCTCACACATGCCGTCTGGCCAGCCCTTGTAGCTGGGTGTCTTGCATACCACGCTTTCTTATGGAATTTGGATTCAAATGTGAAAATTCTCTGCCACACAATAAAAGTGGCATTTCCATGCCCTTTAGCACATCAGTCTTTTCTTGTGAATAGAACCCTGAGTTCTTTGGCTTTTGCCATATGGAACAATTGATCCCTTCAGTTCACTTGCCAACAGTAATCAGTTTCTTCTAGCCATAAATTTTAAACGTCCTTTTTTTTTTTTTTTTTCTTTTCCCTTTTTTGGGGGGACATGGAGGGGAATAATAATAAAAAGAGACAGCCATAAAGTAGGCAGCTGTTACTAGTCAGATCTTGGTCTGGGAAAGAAGCAAAGCAAACATCAGCCTGACTTTTACCTGTTGCTGCCTGCTGATATTTAGCTATCGGGACAGGTTGCTCTATGATGGGTCCTGCTGACAGTGTTCCTGCTTTCTCCATAATGACTGGCTGAGTAGTGTCTTGCTGTATTTAAGCTAAATGGATAAGGAATTTAAAGTACCCGTTGGCTTTAGTAGTTGATGGATGAGGTCAGGTAATATAGTCCAAGTGGTCAAAGCCATAGAGAGGCAATAGTCTTGTTGCGATGGGGTTTTCGGATCCTTCACTTTTCTATTTGGTGGCATTATTTGTTTACCTGTTCTTTTCCTTGCATTGACAGACTGTTTGCTCATTTTACCCAGACTTTCCTCTTCTGCGTGTTGCAGTATCTATTTCTAAAGAAGGACCTCATTGCTCCTTGCTCTGGTCGATTGCAGTGAGCTGCTGGTTTTGTGTTGAGTGGCACTGGGGATGGTCTCCAGAGCACTGCAGCATCCTAACGTCAACCCCAGCCTGTAAACTCTCTTTTCCTCTCCCCACTGCCGTCCTGAGGACCACATGTGTGTTTTGCTTTTCTCCTGTCAGCAGCTGAGGCAAAAGTGGGTGGGAAATGCCAAGGAAAACAATTCCCCCTTCTCTTCCAAAGACTAATGCCACAGAGCTTACTTTATAGGACCTGCTTTCTCCTAAACCTAGAATGTGTCTCAAGGATGGATTTATTTGAAATGTATTTGTCCTGGAGGGAGATTTTCTATCCATATGGCCCAGTACAGTAAGAGTTGTTTCACACTTCTCTTGTGGTTTACAGTAAACTGTGAACACATGCCTCTTCTGCACTTGGAAAGGGTAGGGAGGCTTTGAAATTGCTGATAAAATTCTTCTGCAAGGGAACTAGATCTTTCTCTGTTTCCTTCCTCCACCTGCTCATCGCTCCACACTGCTGGTATCAGAGGAGGTGAGTGGGGGCCTTGGTCGTGAGCTGATTAGAGGAAACAGCAGATTTAGGGTCTGATCCCTTAGAATTACAAAAGAAAATCTCCTGCCACCACGGGAGGGAGGAACATCCTACCTGGGGCTGACCTGCACCTCTGCAGCTGCTGCTGCTGCTCTGGTGACAACCAGGAGGCATTACATGGGTGTCTGATGGGGCCTGGGTGTGCTGGGTGACTTGTAGAGCAACCAGAAAACCATCCTGCAGAAAAAGTTTCTCCTTCTCCTACAGTTGCAGATCTGCAGACATTCACGTTCTCTCCAGCAGGATTTTGATTCCTACAAAGTTCTTCCAAAACTGATGTCATCTGGGCAGAGACCTGCCAGATTTTCTGACCTTTTTGACACACTCCCAATATCCACATCCCCTGGGGACTCTATGAGATGACGTGTGCTGTGAACAAAAGCCGCGGGGCTGCTGGCCCTTGAGCAGGGCGCTCGGCTCACAGGCTGCTCCGGGGACTCAGCCCCAAAATCTGCACTCCAGCTCCCCCCAGCCTGGCTAGATCCCTCCCACTGAAAGCACTTCATTTTCCTAATAACACTCTACAATTCCCTTTTGATTTTTGGGAGGGCTTAGGTCCCTTTCCACCATCCCCACCGACTATTGGAAAGAAACAGGTGTATTTTAAACACCCTAGATTTGGCAGAGTCAGCCTTTTCCAGTGGTGTCCCTGCCCATTGGATTTGTACATCACATGCCAACATCCAACTGCAGCACAGCTTCAGTACCACCTTGTTTCCATCAGTTAAGCATGGGACATTAAACTTTTTTTTTTTTAATGTTAGATAAACCAGGACCACCAAAGAGGGCTCTAGTCATGACACATCAAATGTTTTCTCTTGAGGGAATATCCATTTCAGTGCCTTGTGTACCCATGAGTCTTGTCTTCCACTTTAAATACTGTGCTGGTGGTGTTTGTAGTAATGTTACATGTCCCCCAAAGTCCCTCTTGGAGGACAACATGCATCACCAGCCGCACTTCGAAGAGGTGGATGGTTCATGAAAACAAGTGTGAAGCAGCTGGACCAGCTAGTATGAGGGGAGAGTCTGAAAAGCATTACTGAAGGCTCAACGCACCTTTGAGGCATTGCAGTTGTCAAAAACAGTTTGGTATTTGTGTGGTAATTTCATGCACAAAAGCAGAATCTGAAACCCTGATTCAGAATTGTTTTTCAGATCTTGGCATGTTGCAGCCACTCTGAGCAATGGCTTTCCACCTTCAGATGCACAAAAAGCATGTTTTTGACATGAGATGGGCTTTTATTTTTGTCCACACCAGGCATCTGCCTGTGTGTGAGGCTGCGGGGGCTGCCTTGTGACCACGTCTGTGCAGGGTCTGGTTTGAGAAGAAACCCCCTCAGATGGATCTCCAAAACATTGCTGACACCCAGAGAAGATTAACAAACTCCAGGGAAAGCCAGAAATAATATATACAGCCCCCATTCACATTCTTGTTATGATCAGTTATAAAAAATAAATACACATAACTGTCAGTCTACTGCAACTGAACACAGTTGTATTATCTGCTCCACTTTCTGATTTATTTGTTAAAGTATAGCAGAGCACTTACGCTCTATACAGCTAATAGCTGCTCTTTCACAAGCAGCAGAAATGCTTACGCATTCCAGTAGTTAAATGGTGCAATATCCAGGTGGATATTTAATGGCCCATGACAAATCTGGAATGACACAGCAGACACCATAAATATCTTCACTTGGACAGATAGAACAAAACCTTTTTATGAAAGCTGTTCCCAATTTTTTTTCCACGTGCTGGCCGTATTTTTAAAATACCCTTTAAAAACAGCCCAGGGAATCGTCCCTGTCCTCCCTGCAGCCCAGTCCTTTCAATGCTCTTCAAGATGTGGACCCCGTGGTACTGCAAACAACAGAGCTCTTTCTTATCAGATACTTCTTGGCATTTCTTTAATGTTCACAGAAAAATTTGCAGAAGTTCATTCATGCAAATATGCCCAATTTGTTGAGTGAAACTCTACAGGCCCATGCACATTTATGGGCTTTCTTGCATAATCCTGGAGGGTTTTTCAAGCACGTGCTTCTGCTTATAGGTAGGTGCTGTCTTGGTTAGGGCAAGCTGTTGCAGGATGTCAAGGCTGGCAGTCACTTGTGGCACCATGGTGGGTGCTCCCATGCCACCAGTGTCCTTCAGCAAGTAGGTGTTGCCCTGCAGACACAAAGCAGACCTGAGCAGTGCCCACGTGGGTGTGCCTGAGCATCTTCTTTGAATCTTGTCATCATCGAAGCTGGTGAGGGGCCTGGAGCCCAAGTCTTATGAGGAGCTGCTGAAGAAACTGGGTCTGTTCAGCCTGGAGAAAAGGAGGCTGAGGGGAGACCTTATCACTGTCTGCAACTACCTGAAAGGAGGTTGTAGCATGAAGGGTGTTGGTCTCTTCTCCCAAGTAACAAGTGATAGAACAAGAAAAAATGGCCTCAAGTTGTGCCAGGGGAGGTTTAGATTGGATATTAGGAAAAAATTATTCATGGAAAGGGTTGTCAGGCATTGGAACAGGCTGCCCAGGGAAGTGGTGGAGTCACCGTCCCTGGAGGGGTTTGAAAGACATTTAGACGAGGTTCTTAGGGACATGGTTTAGTACTAGAGTTAGGTTATGGTTGGACTCAATGATCCTGAGGGTCTCTTCCAACTGAAATGATTCTATGATGCTATGATCATGTTACATATAATATGCTGCAAAGGGGCAGGTGAATCATTGAAGAGGAGGACACATTTATTTTTAAAATAAGGTTTCAGAAGCTCTTGTGTATGGAGACTGAAGTTGGTGGTTCTTTAATTTTTCTACTAAAGCTTTTTAAAAATCCTCATTCTTCACTTTGTTACCCTTCAGATTTGAGTGTATTTTAGGTCAGCATTGAAAGGAAATTTCAAAAACAAAAAAAGTTTTTAAAAAAGGAGTCTAAGTAACCCAAAAGTGAAGTAGACTATTTTATTTTGAATAAAGAAAAATCACATTCTGTGTTGAAGACTTTATCTGAAGTTTTTCAAAGGGCAGGGAGGAGAGGAGAGTGTTTTCCTGAAAAATGCCTTTTGGTTTAAGACTAATACGAATTTTAAAGTTATTTTATTTAGTTACTCATTGACTTAAAAACTCTTAATTTTCTTGACTCCATTGCTAAAACAGTGGTGTAGCATCCTCAATTTGATATTTAGCTTCTGGAGATGTTATTTCTAAGCGCACAGTAACCCCCCAACACTGGTACAAATAGACAACAGTTGTGTCATTATCATACTCCATCGTTCTGAAAATTCTGATCTTAAAAAGGCAGAAAAATGAGTGAAGGGCAGCTCAGGGTGGGGGGCTGGAATTGGCAGATGCTGCTGGCCACGGTCACCAGGGCAGTGCTGTTATGGTCCCAGGGACCCTGCTAAAGGGGCAGAGGTTTGTCCCTTGAATGCATCTTGAGTTCTGGGCTCCCAAGGGACAAATGAAGGTTTTGACGTTGCTTCACATAGGATTTGATCCCTTGTGGAGTGCATCGCAGACCCCATATGGAACTGTTCCCAGACAAGCTATAAAGATTCAGAAGAATGTATCTAATGCTACTGTCTTTGTTTATAGGCCTTTTCTTGTGTACTTTTTTCCAAAACATTTAGAAAGCAGTAGGATTTCATTACTGATACGTGTGTGCATTGGAGGCAGCTACTGAGTCTAGTGGAAACATCATCATCTCTTAAAGAGTGCTTTGGACAATAAGGTATTAACTAATCCATTGGGTTTAACAACACAGGCTGGTACGAGGTACCTCAGAGACATTTTTTAAGATAGGCAAGTCTAAAATGCAGCACGCTCAGCTTAATGGACTATACACAACTATACTCCTGCCCACACATCAGCTCTCTAAAAATGCTCTTTATTCTTTTAAATACATCCTTTATTCATAAACAGTGAACTTGTCGATTTGTCATGGTCTCTAAATCTCCTTCTCATTCCTCCAGTTAAATCTTTATCATAGGGTAACAAAACTGACTTTTATCTGTTCTTAACCACTTAAACTTTCTGGTATTTTGCAGTCATTTTTACTGATGCTTCTGTGTTTATTTCTGTTTAATCTCCAGTGTCAAAGCACTAGAAATCTCTCTTCGTCTTGAGTTATGGGATACTTGTCTCTACCACAAATTAATAAATGATGTAATCACAGCTGCGTCTTGAACTAGCCTGCATGACAATACCTTTGCAGCACTCTCCCGACATGACTGCATTGCAATTGCCCTGTGAAAAAGCCCATGGTCAGGCCAAGCATCAACAAGAGTGTCGCAGATGCACATGTGGACATGTCCGATTGCTCCACCCAGCAAGGGTCTAGTGATTGCTCCAAGGGGGACGTGCTCTGAGTTCCCAGTGGGGTGCTGGGTTTGTCCTGGACGTGAGTCTGTCTGATGGCAGATCTCTGTTTGGAGTGATGGGGAAAATGTCCCGGCCACCACTCAGCCTCCTCAGCAGCAATGCTTTCCTTCTTATGGCTTTGAACTTGCAAACTTCTCTCTCCTCTGGCAAACTTTAATGTTTCACTCTATTGCATGGGAATGTTAATGTTTCTTTGTGAAACAGTAAGGATTCTTTTTTTTTTTTCCTCAGTGTAGACAAAACAACCCTGTTTTCCATGAGCTCATTCCACGAAACACGAGACATATTTCAAGAGATGTTTTCCCCCAAAATCTAGACTGAAGCAGATGCTCACTTGGAAAAATTAAGCCCCAATAGTTGAATTTTGGCAACAGCGACTGAAAAGTCAGTGTCTTGTCATGGAAAGCATCTGACAACTACAACCATTGAAAAGCACTATGTAAAATAAACCTGGAGAAATCATTTCGCATGCAGAGGAGGCTGTGCAAACGGATGAATGGGGAAGGATATCTTCAGGCATGTGGTTTTCACCCTGCTTTTGGACTGTACATAGTCTCCCACCAGCCAACAGGGCCGGGGGCCACCGGGGCAGCCCGGCTGCAATGGATCCACACTCTCATTATCTGGGGAAGCGTTAGAGGAGATGACAATGACACACAGCCGCGGCCTTGGCTTGGCCGGCATCCCGTTTCCTCTATCTCTGCCGTGGTTAGCAGCCGGTCACTTCTCATCTCCCTTACAAACATAATTTCCTGGAAAACCGTCCAGAAGTGCAGATGTGAAGTTGTCCGTACGCGGGGCCTGCTGCACGGGCAGGCCGGGCCCCGGCAGAGGCTGCTCCGGCTGGGACAGCCCCTCTGAAATGTGGTTTGATACCGACCTTCCCTACTTGGGTACGCCCAGGCCCCTCTGGACCAGCGCAAAGGCAACAAGGAGAGTGCTCAGGCCTAATTTAAGAGATTTTTGCTTGTTTGTCTGTTTTGTTCTCCCGCCTTTACTGATGACTTCTTTTGCTCATCTTTCTGTGTTCCTTCTCTCCCCTTTCCCCATATGCAACAGTGAAGCCCCTTCCCAGGGTACGTTTGCCTGGCTGGGAAGACTTGGATTTCCATTACTAATGTCAGTCACGTGTTTGTTACGTCTCATACACAATTTGTATTTCCAAAGTGTTAAATTGCATTTATTATACAGGACATCAAGAGAAAAGTGGCTAAGCAGTTGATGGATAATTGTCATTTCTTATATTTTCCCCTTTTTCCTTATGTAGAAGAGGTTTGTTTGGTGAAAAGACCTCTGCATTTTTATCCAGTTTTCCTCCTGCTGTGACAGAGCTGTGTTCTCATTACTCATTCAATTTTTATCTTTTATGGCAATGAATTGAGGGGGTTTTTGGCCATGAACTCATTTATTCTGCCTTTGCCCTGATTAGCTCACATTCGCTTTTCCTTCACTTCCTGCAAGAACATCTTTTCCTACAAAAACTTCATGCATTTATCTTTAAGGCATTTATTTGTAAACCACCACTATGCCTTTGTACTTAATCCAAAGGCAAAAGCCCCGGTATCTCCAGGAGATGTTTGCAGTCCGACCACAAAATGGAGTCCTGTATGTGGTGGGAGTTTGCATGTAGGTTAGGGCTGTTTCCCTGGGTCAGACCAAAGTTTAGCCCTGCCTTGTTTTTGAGACCGTGGAGTAGATGCCAAGAGAAAAAGTCTAAGGACAAGGCAAGAGCGCTCTGATACCACTTTCAGCATCATTCTGATTCATGGCAATCAATGGCTTGGGGACTTCCCACGCTAGAGGTTGTGTTGCCTCTTGGTTTTTAATGTCTGTGTCTCTAATCCCCGTTTAAATACTGTGTTTAGTAACATTTGTCTATGTGGTGGCTGACAAAGCCTTCTGTAAGTGGCTTTTTTATTTTTGTTAGCAAAATATTTTTGGGTTCCATAAAACGTTTCCCTTAAAAAAACAAACAGAATAAATCTTGGTCATCTATCAAATTTAGCACTGTAAAAATCATAGCAATTCCCAAGCCAAACCCATTGTCTCGGCTTCAGCTCAGACTCTTTGACAGCTTCCCTGAGCAATGGGGCTTTCCTGGGGTGCAGGGATCTCCGGGGGGAATGGTGCATGTCCTGAGACTGTAACTTCTCCATGCAGGAGTGAGTTTACATCTGCAAAACCTACCCAGGAGTGGAATCAGTCCAATGGCATCTTGCTGGAATTTTTCCGAGAGAATGGATTTTTCCTGTACTGAAGGTACTGTCGTTATTTGTCATATTTTTTGTGTTTCTTGGGTGACGGTTGTGTGCACTGCACTGCCTAGGAGCTGATTGCTCCAGGGCTTACCCGCATCCCTGTACAGACCATTGCTGCATCCTGATGCTCGTAGCTCCTCTTTGTGCTGTAGAGAGAAAAGAGCCAGCCTGAGGGGGATGGTGTCTGCCCCTCTAAACCTTTTCTGGTGCATGCATGTCCCAGACTGCTCTTAACAGCAGCTTTTCATGCTGGTGTTTTTTCTGTTGTGTGCTTTTTCTTTTTTTCTTTTTTTTTTTTTCTTCCAGGCTGGGATTAATTTTTGCTTGATGCATCAGGTTGTATTTCTCCCCTAAGCAAAATGTTACCGTCTTGTTTTAAGTCTTGCCTCTGCACCTTTTTTTCTCCCTTGAAGCAATTTTGTTTCCAGGGTGAATTTTTGGAGTGGCTCCTCTGCTGATTTCGCTTCTCTACTATAATAATAACATTGAATAAACCTGACCTTTGCCGCAGCCAAAATCTCCACACACCTCCTCTACCTTTCCTTGTGGCTCTGCATACTTGGCATCGCGTTTCCCATGGTTATAGGCCTGTGGTCTCCTTCTGAGTGACTGGCTGGGCCTGTTCCATAGCTGGAAACCGGGTCCCAGCCCCTAGGGCTGCCCGTGGAGGTCTGCATCCCTTCCTGGCTGGGAAATAGGGTCCAAGAGGGATGCAGCTCTACTCGTCCGGCTGAGCCTGATGAGATTTGGGGCTACTCAGGCATCCTTTGTGTCCGTCCATCTGTCCGCAGCTGGGAAAATGGCTCTGCCAGGGGCTTGGCTGTGTTGGGGAGCCAGAAAAGCTCCACTCCAAGCGCTTGGGCAAGAGCCTGGTTTTAGAAAGTTGCCTGGGTGCCTTGGCAGTGGAGGTTGTTTTCCAACCCGAAGCAAGCCATCAGGGCAACAGATGATGTTTACTTCATGTGACATAATACTCAAGTCAAATATTATTTGATGGTGCTTTCTTTCATGTCCTGACAACTCTGAAAGTGCCTCTGTATGACAAAAAGCTGTCGAACAACTTTTTGCAGCTTTTTCTTGTTTTATGTGCAGAGTGAATATTTGTCTTTTCTTTGGCCAAGTCAGACTGATCCCAGAAGAGCTACATCAGGTCAGACTGAAGCCATTTGCCTTCAGTTTTACCAACGAAAGTTTATCATGTCCCACAAAAGAGATTGAAAAAAAAGGCTCCAGGGGGTTTCGGACTGAATTTAAGGTCAGCTAGAGCACTTGGTGAAGTGGGAGGGATTAATAAAAATGTCAGCAAGGGGTGAGAGGAAAAAAAGCTCAGATTATGACCCAAAAAAGTGTCAGTGCTTCCCAGCTGTGTTTGGGTATTTGGGCTCAGGCCCCTGCTCCTACCGACATCCTTTGCTGGGCATCGCTGCCCTCATGCCTGGTGGGGACTATGTAAATGTGGAGATGAGCACTGCTGACATCTTGTAACTGGGAAGGGTCACTCACTCCTTTGGTGTGCTCACCTTTGTGACAGCTGATGACCAGTGAGGATTTCAGAGACTGCACAAGCCTCTCCTCTCCTATGTCATCCTCAAGCAAATAGGAGTCTGTCCGGTGGGTTGCTGCCAGCCTTTCTGTCTCTGTGAAATAATATGGTAAAGATTTTGTGGATCTGTCTGATCCTCACCAAGCTCCAAATGAGAGATGTGGTAACTATCACTGAGCATTGTCGTTGGGACCAGCCCCAAACAGTGTCCTCACATTCAGGTAGGAGAACATCGAGGTGGTGATGTCCAGAGACACCATCACTTTCTTGCAGCACTGGCTGGTTTATTAACCTCCTGTAAGCCAAATGTCCACAAGGAAATGGCACATTTTTGGGACGTGACCTGGCATCTCGCAGTATCACAAGTTGACCGAATTTTAAGAGCCTTTCCCTGCTAAAGCTTTGTGGATCCAATAAACTAAGTACCCTGACAGTGTAGTAACCATGATGTAATGGACATACCATTTCATTTTTACAGTGTGCTTAGATGTATTTTATCGTCAAGTTCACTGCAGAAAGTAAATTCTATCTATCTTGATGAAAATGTTCCTTTGGAGAAGTTATCTCAGATGACTGAAGCTGACAGAAGGAAATGCGGCTGTTCTTTGCCTACAACAGGCTTTCTCTTTTGTAGTCAATAAGTCTCCTGTGAATAACGTAGAAATATCCAAAGATTTTGTTAAAACTTTTGCTGATGAGAGAAAGCATTACTGGTGGCATGCATTTTAGCAGCACTCAGAGGACCTGGCTGAGCTCAGGCTCTCTGCCCTGCATCAGATGCGTTCCAAACCTTGGCTGGTTTTGGAGAGGTAAAATCTCTGTGAGAAAGGCAGTGCCCCACATGCCATTTGGTCTTTAGCAGAGGAGTCAGCAGATCTGAAATAATTTGGAGAGGTTGGTGTTTGCCCTGTGTTTTGAGACTGCGGGGGTAACACATATCAAGAAAGACTAGAGGGCACACCTTGGACTGATGGTTGTGTTCAGGATGTTTATGGGCTGTGCTAAGTGTTGCAAAGCATTTGGAGCAAAGTTGTGTTGGACATGATTTAGAGGTGAAGAGTTGATAACTCCTGCATGAAGAGTGAAGCTTTTCCCCTTCCCCACAGCTGTCTGCAATACTGGTGGGAGAAGTCAAAAATACTGGTGATGGTTGAATGCTGCAAAAGTGTCATGAATATTCATTGAGATTTTTACATGAATTTGCCTGAATTGTGATCACACACCCTTTGTATCTGCTTTTCACTGGTATTCAGTCGATGAGGTTTTACTGGCAGCAGTATGCAGGCATTGAAGCCAGCATGTCATTGGCATGAGCATTTGTAGAAATCGAACTTTACATTCCCATGTAGGAAAAAAAAAAGGGCAGAAGAAAAACCAAAAAAAAGCTATGGGAAATATTCAGAGCATTGTTTAATAGCAACTGGCGGGAAAATTGGGCTCTTGGAGTTGCAGTTAATTTCATTATGGGCTTGGAAGCTGAGGTGCCAAGTACAAAAAGGTCAATAGCCACCAAGGCCAAGTAATACTCAGTTCAGTCCTTGCAAAGCAGCATCACTTGGCTCGTTAGGGTGGGTTGTCACTATGTTTTAATTACCCTCATAAAAGTTTTCTCTGGACATCCTAAGCACAATCCTCTGAGCAACTTATCAGAATTAAAAATGTCCAGGAGCATTACATGTGTGCAAAGATTAAATCAGTCTTAAAGTTGCAAAGAATTATCTGTGTGCTCTTGAGTCCCATCAAGTCCTCCCTGTTTTCTTCAGTAGTGACTGTGTGTGGTAGTACAGGAAAATAAACTCCAGCCCATTAAAGTAGCCTTTGCTAAGAGTATTGGACCAATAGAGCCTACTTTATCATAATAAAGTCGCACTTACAGCCGATACAGATCCAAAGTCACTAAAGCTGGTGTGTTTGGAAGCAAGATGTTTGGTCTGTTTTATGAGTTTTATTGTTTTAAGATGATTGATGTTGCAAAAGGCTTTATCATGCTGTCAGCAATAAATTGAGAAAGGACACAACACGTCCAGAGTCATGGAGCTGGTGGCTCAGCCTGGGTCTCCTGACTTGCAGCTGCACGGCTCCTCTGCTCGGCCACCCTGTCTTCTCCAAAGTACCGGACTATCGTCAAATGTTCTGCCGTGTCCCAGCTCAGCAGCGAGCCGAATGCCCGCAGGAAGGAGAGGGATGTCAATCAGCAACTCTGGTGGGCTCTGCTTTAAGAGCTTCAAACCTTGTGGGATTTTCAAACTGAGTATTTTCAAACCCAGACAGTATCCCAGGCTCCACTTGGGGCTTCTGCAGACACATTGTAGCCGATTCGACTTAGCGTTTAGATTGGAGACAGACGGAGCAGTTTAATCCAGAAAAGATGGAGACAGAAACTTTTTAAGAAGATAGAAGGTTGGAAATCTCTCACGGCTCCTCCCTTCCATCACTCTCAACAGGGTACAAATCACCTTCCCCGTACAGATGCACAGGAGGAGCTGGTGCCTGGTGAGCCCGTTCTCTGGGAGCTGGGCTTAGCAGAGCCAGGCCTGCTCCACTGGCACAAACCCCAGTGTCCAGCCATCAGTGAGGGGCATCTCTTGCTTTACTTGCTCCCCGCCTGCTTTTATAGGACAGCAGTTTTTTGCCACTTTTGGCTGTGAGACAAGCTTTGTCTGAACAAGCAGGAGGGAGTCTTTTTTGGCAGCTCCCTGTCTCCTCTCGTTTCCCCTGGTGTTTTGGCTCTTTCTCCCCTCTCTGTTTATTCCCTTAGGAGCCCAGACACTCGCAGAGCTGTTGAGACTCCAGTGAGGGTGCAGCAGTTGCAAACATGCAATCACATTTCACTTTGCTGAGAGAGAAAAAGAGCAGATATCGGGTGCAGGGGGGGCTGCCCTGGGGACAGCATTATTGGTACAGATGCAGAGCTGGACCCACGTTGGCACCATGTGGCCTCCAAGTCAGCCAGGACAGGCCAGGTTGGTAGGATGAAGCTCAGCAACAAATTGCAGTTGTCTTTGGAAATCTGCAGGGTTGGCGTTGGAGCAAATCTGCCCTGCAAGGGAGCCAAGGTGAAAACTGCCACCAGGAAAACCAGAAATCATTTATAAAATGCCTTTAATCCCCGTGTTGTCTTTGAGTGCCTTTCTTTTTAGGAAATGGGATTTTCGATGCTCAAAGAACAAGATGGGGTCTGGACGCTAACAGATTTGGCTAATTCTCACCCAGAATAACTAGAAATTGGAGGTGTAGTGGTGTATTACTGCCTCTTCCCTGACATACCAGGAGACAAAGATGTTTGTTTTGCCACTATTCGCCCTCAGCTCTTGAGACAGTTTTTTGGCTGACACAAGCCGTCCCCAGGAGCAAGAGCTGTTTGTTAGCTTACCCCGGTCCAGGAACTGCCTTTCCCACCTTCTTTTGGAGCTTTTGAAATATTTACTTTTCTCCTTAACTGTGATTATCCCTAAACCATTGCAGTGGAACTCTCAAATTTCTCAAGAGCTCTCCCAGCAATAGGGTTCTCGCCACCCCTGACTGATCTTTCCCTGCTCTCAGGACAGGTGTCTGGTGTCTGCAAGACAAGAGAGATGCTGGTGGGCTGAGCCCTGCCTTCGGAAACCTTCCTCTCCTGCAAGCCTGGGATGAATAATGACAGCTAAAAACTTCTGGTTTTGTAAAAGAAGCTTTTTTTGGCTTTTGAAAGAGATTTTATTAGCTCCTTTGTGGTGGTAGGAGACTGGATTCAGACGCCTTTTCCAGTTCTTCATCCTTAAATCCAGAGGTTGTAATTTAAACATTGATTTTATCCAGTGAGGCTGGTGTCCTCTGTTAAAACGAAGCCCAAATTTGGTAACAACAGTAGCCTTTTCTCACCTTGGCATTGCCCGTTTTGGGAACGGGGCTGATGTGGCTGTCCCTGATTTATCCCCACTGTGAGTGCCCACCAGCAGCGCTGCCATGATGAGGCCAGCAGCGTCCACAGAGGATCGCGAGGCTCTCGGTGATGCCCCACCTCTCAGCAGGACAGATCCGAACCCAAAGCCTCCACACCAGGCGCGCAGGAGCCCATTTACAGCTCCAGTGGCTCTGCCATCCATTAATTCATCACAGGGCATGGCTTTTATCCTTGGTTACATCTGTTGGAGCTGCTGACTTGCCTGGCACAGGGACCTCCATGGTCCTTCACAGGGAACGTTTGTTTCGGGGCTGACTCGGCTTGGATGTCTGACCCCACATCTGGCATGACAAGCGATGGCAGGGAGGGCCAGCTCCCCTTCCCCGTGCTTTTCCCAAGTGAGGCAAAAAAAAAGGAAAAAGAGGCTTTCAGCGTGGTCCAGCTCCTTGTGGGATGGCCAGTGGGGAGGTTTGTCTTCTTGAAAAACCACCTACGAGCGTTTCCTATGCGCTGCATGGGTCTGGGCTGGAGACTCCGTGCTTTGAAGAGCAGGACCACACAGAAAGTCCAGCCGTCCGACGAGGGATGCTGCTAATTGTGTGTGTCTGCTCGGGTGTCTGGCTACTGCTTGGCAGGGGTCACCGGCACAGGCTGAGCAAGGTGGGCTGCAAAAACACAGCCCAGGCATCTGCGGGACATGGCAAGGGCAAGCGGGCTGTTTGCGGTGACTCGTGCTGTAAATTGCTGTATAAATAGCCGAGGAATTACCTTTCTGTGTCTCTCAGGAAGATGCGCTTAACTAAACAGCAGCACGGAGGGATTGCTTTGTTTGTTGATACAGTTGGTCTCCATGCAGTACACAGGCTCTGCCAGGTTGGAAACCCTATCAATATTTTGGTGACAGAGTTACTAAGTTACTGTCGAACCTTGACTAGAAAGCGAGCAGATTACCTCCCTGAATGCAGCTGGTTTGCTTAACTTGCAGCTCATCATTTTGGGCCGGTTTTTAGATTTTATGGCAACATTGTGCAACGTTGTTATCTAGTCCTACTTAGCTCTAGAGATGGTTGAAATCAGGGCGCTCTTCCCTTTCTCCTCAAGATGCTGAGCTGATAACGCTCCTCCCTACAATGCCCATGGCAGAAAGTGCAACTGGGATGCTGGAGGAGCTTTTTCTTTAGGAAACCCATCTCTGGTCTGACCCAGCTCCTCATCCTGGCTATGGTCACCCCACTGGGGTGGCTTTGCACAAGGCGGGTGAGCCGGGCTTGGCCAAGGGTTGTTTTGTTTGTTCTCCTCTCTGTGCTTTGACTCGGAGCCTTGGCAATCCCTGCAAAAATGCCTCAGGGCTAGAAAAGTCTGAAAATGTGTTTGTTTCAAATACTTGGCTGTGCTTTTTTTAGGCAAGGTTCCCAGCACAGGTGTGAACTTTTTTAGGTGCTAGTTATAATGCAAACAGTGAAGGAAGCGCTTCCATATTCTGCCTGGATTTCATAATGCTCCAGCTCACTTTGGGTTTTTTTTGACTTGTGGCCCTTGGCAGTGTTAGCTTTATTCGTTATTTATTCACTTATTACTTAAAAAACACTCTCCCTTCACTGCCTCCTTCACAGTCACAAACCACGTTTGGATGCAGACAGGGAGTGAGGAGAAGCCATGGTCCCTTGGTGGCTTTGTCCCCATGTGGGGACGCTCCTTCCCGTGGAGCTCTCTTGCTCCAGACCTATTTGGCCAGGTCCAGCCTTTGCAGGACTCGGGTGACTAATAAAAGAGAGAAAGGTTTGGATTTTTTTTCAGCCCCGCTAAGGAGTGATAATTCACTGAAGTCCCAAACCGGTGTTTTGCCTGAATCAACACTGGGTGCATGGGGTGGATTTTTCTCTTTTAAGGACAGGGCAAAATTGTACCTTGTTTGCTTTATCTTTTTTTCCCTTCCCTCAGTTTGATGGAGCAATTGAAGAGCTTGTTGAAATAGGGCTTTAAAAGTCAGACAAGCATTTTCTTGACATGCAAGGGGTCTGTGGTGTTACTGTCAAAACATGACTCAAGGGACGTGGTGCTCTGAGTTAACTTCATGTTTCTTTAGAAAATAATAGCTTAAAAAAAAGAGTTTTGGCAGCAGAGCAAATGGACATAAACAAGCAGAAAATGTGAAGGTTTGTAATCTTTAAAGGATCAAGTCTGCTGGGGTTGCTGCAGGTGAGGAGACCAAAGAGGATGGGAGGGTTTCAGGGAAGCTTGTGGTGCTTTTGAGAAAGTGCCTGTGTGATATACAGACTGGTGATAAAAGGACATATAAGGTGCTCAGGGGGTAAGGTTCTCTTGCTTCTTGTATCTCATTTATTAATGAGAATATTTTCATAATTAAACAAACAGTCTGGTGAGAGCAGCAGCATGCCGCAGGTTTTTCCCAACCATAATTAGTATTAGAATCTCCTTTGCTCTGTTTTTCCCTTGGTTCACAGTCGTAAAAGCAGCCGAGCGAACACTGTGGCCTGGGGAAATCAGCAGCTGAGTGCAGCTTGCTTTACCCCACAGCTCCAGTTATTCAGGCACCATTTCAGCTAAGCGCTTGGCCTCGTGAGCAGCTTTGCTGCCTGGAGGAAGTTTTTCTGGTTCAATGGGAATATTCCCCCACCTCAAGCCTGGCAGCAGGTCTGAGTGCTCTCCTGATTAGAGGTTCGGTTACACAAGACTGTATTTTTTGCCACGGAAATTAATGAGGTTAAAGCAAACCAGCAAAGACAATCAAGCTACAGCAAAGAATGCCCTTCCGCTATTTTTAAATGTGAGAGCATAAAATCCAAAAGCTCCATGTTAACTCAAAATGCTAATATGTATTTCTCTTTATTTTTGTACCAATGAGGTCTAAGACAAGAGCCTGGTTCTGCTGCTATGAGCAGAACTGTCCCTTTAAAAGGACTGTATGAAAAAGGTCATTTTCTTGGCAGAATTTCCATCCTCATTTTGTCCTGATTCATTTAGTCCAATCTGAAATACGGGGAAAAATCCCCAAACCTTCACTGCTTGCAAAATATCCTGTGTCCACTGAATCCCACATCTCTAGCTGTTTGTTTTGTCTGCTTCACTTGCTTTTCAAAGGAGACCTGGTTTTCTAAGGCACTGCCCAAAGACCCCAGTAGATATTTTGATTTGACAAGAAAAAAAATCTCAAATTTTAATATAATAAATGAAGGTGGGTATTTGGGGATGCTACAGCCCTTGGTGTATCACAGGCTCTGGTGTAATGGGAAAAGAGGATTAAATTAGCGATAGTGCCAGCCCTTGCCCTGCAACCCTCCTACCCTAAAACTCCTCCTAACTGCTCCAGGATTTGCAGATGACAGAGAGTCTCACTGCCCAGTACCATGGGGTGGGAAGGTGAGGAGAGGGATCTGGTAATCTGCTGGAAAGGAGATTTCCTGGAAAATCTCTAATGCAATCACTGTGTCAATACAATGCAAGGCAGGGATTGTGATGGGAACAATGCCCTTTGCTGAATTAGTCAGGGGGAGAAATGCAACACAGTGGCTGCTGTGGCATCCCCCTTTATCCCCTTCATCCTCACCCTGGTGCAGAGCATCTGGTGGGAGGAAAGTATATGGCCAGGGTTTGGTTCAACATGCTACAGGCTCCTTTAAATCCTCAAAGGTGGATCGTACCTTGCTTTCTGCAGCAGTGTGCAGGGTCTGCCGATGCCTTCCACTGTCTTGCTTTGATCCATCCTCAAAGCTGCTGGGAATATTAGCCCATTTTACGGATATAAGAAACTGAGGCAGCAGCAGAAAAATGGCTTAGGTGGGGAAAGTCAGGCCCTGACGTGCAGCCCCCCCAGCTCACTGCCTTCTGCTGATCTTTGGGGATAAGCTATAGGACTTCGTCCTTCTAAAAATATTTGGAGCTCTTATTAAAGGCTCCCTTGAAACAGAACCAATTATAGCTCTTAGCATCATTTCCTTGCTCAAGCGTGACCCAGAAGTTGTAAGTACTCACATTTGCTATCTGTACTTCATTTCAACTTCAATAATAATTCCTGCTTTTAATTTGATGCTGATTGATCATGAAACTGCATATAAGCCATATGGCACCATGTTTACAGTTTTACACCATTCCCATTTTCCAGCAGTGGTATCGAACAATTTACGTAGCTCCAGACATGCTTAAGGGACAGCCAAAACATGGCATTTGTTTTGATTATCTTATTAATGCTTTATTCAATCATGAGAAATCATAGCAAATGCATAGCAGACCAAATGTGTACAAACACAACCACCCAAACTCGCACGAGGGCCAGCAGGCAGATCAGGAGGAGGAGCGTTTGGTAGGGTTTTACACATCTGCTTGCCAAAAAAACAAATGTTATCTTTGTCAACAAGGCCTGAGAAACTCTTACTGAAGGCAAAAGACCTAGTTTGCTTTGACTTGCCCTTTTCTGAGTTTTTCTGAACATGGGCACAGCTGGTAAGCGATGGGTTGTGCAGGTTGGTGTCCTGGTGGGCTGGGGTCCAGCTTGGGGGCATGGGAGGAGCGTGGGGATGGGATGAGCGAGGAGAAGTCCCCAGGTTCTGCCTCTCCAGCCTCCAGCCAGCTGTAGCTCAGGGTCCTCCTGACCCAGAGGCTGTGGCATCGTGTCAAATGGAGGTGCCGGGTGCCACTTGGGCTCTGGCTGCGAGTGGGGACCTGTGTAGCATCCCCCAAGCACAAGGGATGCTGAGCAGGATCACCCTGGGAGCTGCTGCATGGACCAGGCTGTGATTCCTGCTCAGCACAGAGCAGTGCTGCTGGCTGCCCATTGCCTGAGCCCTAATTGCAACGTGTGGTTTGGCAATGTTTTATCCAAACCAGGCTGTAATCTCAAAACAAGGAGGATGTGTTTTGACTGGCTGCACTCAAAATCAGGAATTCCAATTTTCCTCAAAATCTGACAAAGGAGAGAGTCATTTCCCACTGAAGAGATGGAGCACTCCTATAGCTATGGGCTGGATGTGCAACTGGCCACTTTTAAATTGAAGCTTGTCCTTTTTCCTCCCAGTGTGCTTGTAAATGTAGAAGCCACAGGTGCTTAATACGCATGGCCTAAATCATTCAAGTTTGAAACGTAAAATAAAACGGCAAAGAGGTAGACAAATCATGACAAATACCAATATTCCATTGTAATCTCATTCCTGGCAGTGTCTGGAGCCTTTCATGATAGCCATACATCTGAGAAAACCAATTAATATTTAAAAGATTAATTTCTTAAAGGTAAACTTCACATTCAAAATGAAAACCAGGTTAAGGGGAGAAATCTGGGCTGGATGCCTTACTCAGACTGGGGTCGAGGCATATGAATATGGTTTCAGTCTGAAGTTTGCAAAGATGTTTTAGGGATGTTTTAGTTCAGTAAAGCATTTGACACAGTTTCCCACAGCATCCTTGCTGCTAAACTGAGGAAGTGTGGACGGGATGATCGGGTAGTGAGGTGGACTGGGAACTGATTGAAAGAAAGAAGCCAGAGAGTCGTGGTCGATGGGGCGGAGTCTGTTTGGAGGTCTGTATCTAGTGGAGTCCCTCAAGGGTCGGTACTGGGACCAGTATTATTCAATATACTCATTGATGACTTGGATGAGGGAATTGAGTGTACTATCAGCAAGTTTGCTGATGACACCAAGCTGGGAGGAGTGGCTGACACGCCAGAGGGCTGTGCTGCCATCCAGTGAGATCTGGACAGGCTGGAGAGTTGGGCGGGGAAAAATTTAATGAAATATAACAAGGACAAGTGTAGAGTCTTGCATCTGGGTAGGAACAACCGTAGGTTCCAGTATAAGTTGGGGAATGACCTATTAGAGAGCAGTGTAGGGGAAAGGGACCTGGGGGTCCTGGTGGACAGCAGGATGACCATGAGCCAGCACTGGGCCCTTGTGGCCAAGAAGGCCAATGGCATCCTGGGGTGGATTAGAAGGGGGGTGGTCAGTAGGTCGAGACAGGTTCTCCTTCCCCTCTACTCTGCCCTGGTGAGACCTCATCTGGAATATTGTGTCCAGTTCTGGGCCCCTCAGTTCAAGAAGGATAGGGAACTGCTTGAGAGAGTCCAGCCCAGAGCAACGAAGATGACTAAGGGAGTGGAGCATCTCCTGTGCAAGGAAAGGCTGAGGGAGCTGGGTCTCTTTAGCTTGGAGAAGAGGAGACTGAGGGGTGACCTCATCAATGTTTATAAATATATAAAGGGTGGGTGTCATGAGGATGGAGCCAGGCTCTTCTCGGTGACAACCAATGGTAAGACAGGGGGTAACAGATGCAAACTAGAACACAAGCGGTTCCACTTAAACTTGAGAAGAAACTTCTTCTCAGTGAGGGTGACGGAACACTGGAACAGGCTGCCCAGGGAGGTTGTGGATTCTCCTTCTCTGGAGACATTCAAAACCCGCCTGGACGCCTTCCTGTGTAACCTCATCTGGGTGTTCCTGCTCCAGCGGGGGGATTGGACTGGATGAGCTTTTGAGGTCTCTTCCAATCCCTGACATTCTGTGATTCTGTGATTCTGTGATATAGTGCTCAGTTCCTATTCATTTCAAAAGCTGTTGATCATTCACATCCTACACGTGGTGTTTTCCCTTTTGGACAGATGCTGCTTAAGTTAGCTAATGATACAAAGACAATTTTATTTCAAAAAGTGCTCCAGGTAGAAGAAAAGCAGACTATCTTGGATTTTAATAGCTGGAATACCAGTTGTTTATTTAATTAAATATTCAGTCAAAAATCTACTAAACTTTATAGAAAATAAACCCTATCATACTTTTCCCAGTAAAAACCCATACTGCTCTGCCAAGGACAATGATTAACTCAATAGTGAATTTGCACTTACTGGCATAAAGTGGGAGCCAAAAATTACATGAGACTATCACTAGTAAAGGTGAACAAATCTTCTACAAATATTGGAAGTGTCTTCTGCCACACTGGGAGATTAATAGTTATCAATTGTTTTGCCCCGAAGAATGATTTTCTCCCTGATACTGAATTTCTACCTGATGACAAACATAAACCGGAATATATATGAATTAAATATTTCACATTATTGTGTGCACTGTTTCCTTTTAAGGTCTCACAGTTAAAAGACAGAAAGTGAAAATAAAATATTGGTTTTTCCAGAAGTGCCTTTGCGGGATTTCACTCAGGGCAACTTCCAGTTCTGCAGTAGTGGGAAAGATTTGGCCTGTGGGACACAATGAGTTCTAGTCTTTCTGGGAGGTTTCCAAGTCAAGAAAACTCCTGAAAGAGTAAGACCTTCTGCGTTGAATGACCCATGATGCCTGGAGAGGGCGATGCTGTGGGGAGACCTGCAAGTATAGAGCTGAGCATATGGACGACAACTGACAGTTAGGATTTATCTGCAACAAGTAACTGCACTTGTAATAAAGCCCATTCTCCTGGTTGGTCATCTGTCACCACAGTCACATCTAGGTTTTGCTGAAGGTGGCATTTCCCTGTAACTGTTTGCTTCATGCACGGGTAATTATTTGCAATGCCAGGAGTAACTCCTCTCTCTCGCAGCAGTGTGGACAGGAGACCTCTCCCTCCCTGCCCTCTGCTGTTTTCCTTTAAGACAAAGCAAAAGCTCAAGCAGGGAATTCAGAGAATGTTTTTTCTTCCAACTAAGGAAATCTCAGGGGCTTCTTCTAAAACACTGACGAGTGCCCCAGGCCTGGCCGCAATGTGCAGCATTTCGCACCGGCTCAGCTCCGTCACTGGAAAATGCACCATAACCTCTTGGGCAGCAGCTGGGGAGCAGCTGGGTGTGGGGTCAGCACCCACAACCCTCTGTGCTGGAGCGAGAGGCAAAGCCAAAGCAGAAAGCAAAGGAGGGTTTCTGTATAGGTGGTTTGGGGTTTTTTTGGATGCACATAGAAGGTGAATTTTATTCTTGCATGTCCTTTTTCCTGCAAGGATGCTTACAGGCAGAGGTGTTGCTCCTCTGCCCTGTATCCATGAACAAAATGTGTTTGGGCAGATACGTGGCCACATGGTCGCTGTTGCAATGAGGTAAGGTGTTGCTTTGCTTGGGGGCAATGGTTTGGCATGTGATGGAGGACAGGCCTTGGCACTGGGCTGTTGGGCTGATGCTCTTTCCCATCCCCTTATCACTCAGCCTGGTCCTTGGAGGCAAGTGTGATATTTTCTGCTGGATTTTACCCAAACGTTGCCTGCCTTTTGCACCAACGCGCAGCTCTGAGTTGCGTGTTATTTTGGTTTTTCTGTACAGTGACCAGGAATGAGTGTGGTGTCTCCTGACTGTCACCACATCTGTGGGTCTCTCCCTGGGTGGCCCTGCAGCTCCTGCTGCAGCTTCGTTCCTGGGGCAGCCTGGAGAAATACAGACAGTAGGAGGAAAAACGGTTCAGGGGCTGGTTCAGAACCCCTGACCCTGTCTGTTTAATTTACTTATGGAAAAATAAATTTCTTCTCTTTCTGCAAGAAAATCTAGTGTTTCTATATGAACTTTGAATTGATTTCATGAGTACCAAAGCTGAAGTCCCCCAACATGTAGTGGATTCTTAGTGCAGTGTAAATCTGCTCTTGACTTAAGCCACCTGAAAGCCAGAAGAATTTAGCTTCTATATAGACTTTTTTTTTTCTGCCGTATTTGAGAAGTACAGAAATCAATTTTACTTATTTTTAAAGGATAAATGGTTAAAATCAGAATTGATTGACGTATTTGCTTTCTGGTAGGTGCAAGGAGTCTTTTGAGGTCTCTTAGGCAAACTTCAAAAACACCTAAAAGTTGCATGATCGAAGCTTTGTTTTCAATTATTCATTTGTTTTCAATATCTGAAGGTCATACAACAGGCTGGGGTGGGGAATGCAGCTGTCATTAAAAATTTACTTACTTTTTGTACTTCAATTAAACTTACAGATAATAGCAGATAAAAACAACCATGCAATTCCTTTCTTGATGAAGGTACTGATTTATTGACGCTGAACTTTGATTCAGTGTACTTACACCAGGGATGAGTTTGTCTGCATAGGTTTGCTTCCATTTTAGGAAGAAAAAAATTGACAGCTGTAAAAACAGCAGGATGTGATACTGTCCTTGATGAGGATTTTTCTTGGCAGCATGGTACACACGTCTTGCAAGACTGCGATGTGCTCCATGCCCTCCAAAGACATGGTCAGCTAATGCAGATATGTTGAATTAGGGATGCAGTCCCCTCCACTCACTCTACAGTCAATGAAAAAGGGAGGAGAGCTGGATTTGGGATAAGGATGGAAGAGCTGGACCTTTCCCACATTTCACAGCATCTGTGAATTTTGCTACATTAAAAGCAAGGTCTTTCTGGAGAAATCACCTCCCACTTAGTTTGCTGGACCTGCAGGTTGGTGTTTCAACAGTTCATTGGGGTGTCAGTAGGAACAAAGTTATCCAAAGGGTAAGTGCTTTTGGAAACCCAGCCATGTATTATAACTTTGGCATTTGAACAATACTTCTTCTTATAAGGAAGAGGAGATGCTGCAGTGAATCAATAAATCCTGCACACATCTTGGACAGATTGACTTATGGTACCTAGAACAACTGCAGAAGTAATTGGAATATGCAGCAATGATGCAACATTTTGCTATATGTGATCTAAAAAAGAAATGGGACCAAGCCTCATACACCAGCTTCTCCTGTCTAGATTTATAATGTATGTACTCAGCTATAGCTGCTTCATACATTCTTTGACAGAGAAAATTGGGTGGCTACACCAAAGCAAACTCTGTAGCAATGACTCATCCATAATCATTGGCTATTAAACCTGAATTATACTCAATATATTTACAAAGGTCTGTGGACATACTAAAACTCTTTCTAATGTGGACAAATAGAAAAAAAAACCACAAAAAACCCCAACAACAACAAAAACTCAAACCAAACCAAACCAAACCCCAACAAACCACACACTAAAAAAACCCCCCAAAACGAAACACTAAAGATTGCATTTGGAAGCTACTATAAACGAAGAAGATGGCATGGTTTATGAAGAAGGATCGAGAGGAGAAAACAGTGTATAGAAATGAAAGAAGGAATTCATTTTTATATTGATGTCTCAAGGGTCAGGATTTCCCAGAAAAACCCAGCAATTTTAGATGGAAATGAATCAGACTAAAGATAGTTGCACTCTTATCCCTAAGGCTCTCTTCTCCTATGTGGTTCTCCATCTCTTGATGTGGATTGCTTGTTTTGTCTCTCTCAAAACTACACCTAAGCTTATTAGTAATATTAAGGATTGATCTTGAACATTGGATCCAAGGGATCATTTTACTGTGAGATTTCTTGCTAGTGAGCTTAGCTTCTGCACAGCAGTTACCTCCCAACTACAGCCTCTGGTCTGAGAGGGAATTCATCACCCATGAGAGGTAAAAAAATCAGAAACACTTGATAATTTGGTAAGTGATTCCCTGCAAAGTGGGTGTCTATTTTGGTTAAGAATGCAAGAACTGATGCAAAATCTGCTTGGGAATGGTCACAGGACATGCTTAATTTTTACCCTTTATTTTTGCTATGAAGAGAACTGCCTCTAATATCCCACAGGCTTTGATGGGAATTTTAGTAAAACCATTAGTATCAGTATAGATAAGAGTATGCCATTACGTTTGCTTTTTTGGAGAGCAGTTTGCTGACACTATAGCAAAATATCCTGTGCAACATGTTACCGTTGGAGGCCTGAAGACAGACAGGTTATGGTAGAAACTATGCAGATAACAAGGTCCCGTGAGTTCGGTGGGTTATGTCATTTTTACTGGATTAAAACTTCATCCCCTTTTTTAATGCTACTCCAATGCGCTCTTTAGAAGCTTTGAATTTCATGAAACATCAAAGAAGTTATCTTCACGGTGCTTTCAGAAAGACTGATGGTACAGGCTTGCTGTCATCACATTGTCATCTTGTCCAAAGTGGCTGAATTGCAATAAATTAAAGCTCTGGTTTGACCAAGGAAAGGCTTGTATGTACGCTTCTAAGGACAAACTCCTGCTATAAGCCTGTAAAATGACTAAGATGGATGAGGAGGGCTTAGGTTTGAACCAATCTTTAGGTCTTCCTCACGCCTTTAAGTCTGACTGATATGACTACGTGCAATGAATAGGAACTTTGGGTCTAAATTATGAAAACAGCTGCAGCAGAGGATGGCTCTTAAATCTCCTCTGGATGTCTGCATGTACGTGTGTGTGTATCAATCAGCTTTGTCTTCCTGCTCAGCATCCAGCTGGTTGTCCTTCTAGGCCAACCTTAAAGAATTGTTTTTGGCAAGTTTGAGTGGAATTTGATTAGTAGCTTCAGCCAAGGTATTGTATAAGGTCAATTTTGTAAAGATTTAAAGTGTTTGCTAATAAGTTTTTAACCAAAAATTTCACTATATTATTTGTTATTTTTCAAAATTTCCTTCATTTAAATATATTTCATATATGATAGTGCTCAAACTAAATATGCTCATCCCAAACTGTCATGTAAAGAATACCAGAGTGAGTGTTATTATAGCCATAGTGAAAACCTTAAACTGGCAAGAACAAGGGTTTAAGAAACATGAACACTGATCAAAGAAGAGATCCAAACCACAGCTGAGATGAAGCCTGGGAGGAGCCAGTTTTGGGATCACTCCTTAGCAGGACACCTGAACGTCCTTATTGAGTTGAACAATGTCTGGGAAAGACTGCTGGGATTGCTATTTGGTTTCCAATGGAGTTTTTCTGTACCCAGCGTTTTCCTTGCATATCATGGCCTCACAAGCTCATAAGGTCCATACAACACACTACACTAAAGGACATTGGTCAAAGAGTTGTAGCCGAGCGGAGAATAATGCAGCTTCATGCAATATTTGATGAGGAAAGAGAAAAGATGCTCAACTCAGTTATTAATATTGACATAAGCAAAAGAAGTTTAAGGATTCTCCCTGTGCAGTTAGAATTTTTCCATGGGTTTACTGAAACTAGAATAACTTCTGGACTGTACTATTTCTTTTCTTTCTGATGACAAGCATTGTAAAACAGGGAATATTTTGGTTTCCACAGAATGTTTAATTTACCATTTAGACAGGATGTTAAGAACAGCATTCTTTCTTGAATATTCATAGAAGCAGTCTGACATCTACATGCTTACCAGTTTAGATAAAAAGAAGAGCAATTTTGGTTTTCCTCCACTAGATTTTAGTGAGGTGAAAAGTTAAAAACTGCCTTTAAGGAGAGGACAATTATAGGAGAGGGCAGCCTAGAAACATAAGTGCTAGCAGTTAATTGAAAGGATACAATTACATTTTTAAAAACCTTTTATCTTATTGCAATGTTAATATTAGTGTAATTTTTTTTCCTCTTTCTGGGAGGCAATGTCACACTAAGCTGATATCGTTATGATTAGATAAATGTTACTCTTGCATGTATACCGCCTCAGTGGCTTGTGTGTGTACATTTTTAATGATTGAGTTCTCGTTCCTATTAGAAAATATCCTTTTACGCTTCAGCTGATGTAATAGGATGCAGTAAAAAAATATCCTATGCTTGGGAAATACAATTAGAAGTATTTGGAAAGCTGGAAATTATCAGAATGAGCAGATCTAAATGGGTAATGTGGCTGGTGCAAGGGAAGACCCTTTCCCATAGAAAAATGGAAAAAAATTCTGATGGAAAAACATTCAGACACACATCTTTTTTCCAATTAGTGAACTGTAAATTTCCCAGAATTTCTGAGTGGTATCAGATCTAAACTGTTGGCCCTGATGGTACAAGATAGCACTAGGAGGGGATCATTAGCAAACCAAGCAGCAAAATCTCTTCTCCCAGTCCTTCCCCACCTATTCCCTGCCCATGCATTCAAAATAACTCCGTTCTCATGTGAAAGAGAGCAGGAATCTGGGCAGCTGATACTGAGTTTCGTAGTCTTTTTTTGCTGCTATTGTGGTTGTCTAGTTACTGTTTCAACAGGAAGGTGTTTAATCAAGGCAAGGCAAAAGGCAGCGAAACAAGCTGGTGATTTCCAGAAGGAGAAAATGTCAGGCTGATTAGAGTGTTTCTTTCTCAGGATGGAGTAGACAATACAAAGCATGTGATAACACGCTCAAGATACGCCTCAGATCCCCACCAGCAGCCCTGTGAATGAATGGCACATTTCCTATCGCGGCTTTTGCAGTCCGAGGCTGATAAGAAACGTCTAGTGCAGCAAAGCGTGTTTGTGCGAGATCCTTGAATATACCTTTGGAAAACCTCAATCTTCTCTCAGGCAAGAAAAACATAAGAAGTTCAACGAGAGGAAGCAGCTCCCTCTGAATTTTTAGCTTGTAAATTTGCTGGTTGATTTAATTTTATTTTTCATATTAAATAGTTATATTCTCCAGTTCACATGACAGCGGGAGGACAGGAAGAAAGAGGATCTTTCCCTTAAGTTCTGATCTGGACAAGTGAAATGTTTACTCTCCAAGTGGATACAGTGTCTTTTTTGTGCTTTAAAATTTGATTGACGCTGGCAAAAGGGACATATTATGCACATAGCACATGTAGCCCTTCATATCCTGCTTGATGTGTGAGCTGAAGTCGTTAATCTCACCCATTTCCTATGCTTAGCACTGTGTGCCAAGATGTTCAGAAATAGCTACGGATTTGGGATGCCTTAGCTATTGGGTGTCCAGCTAGAGAAACTTCTAAAGGTCTTGGTTTTCAGAAAGCTTTGAATAGCCGTCCTCTGAAAATTTGGCTTGTAGAACATCTGTTGGCAAGAGATTGGACTCAGTCTTTGGAGGTCTTCATGGAGTAGATACTTCAGAGTTGCAGGTTGGGCTTGGTCAAGCATCACTGGCAACCTAAGATAGTCTTTCAGAGTCATGCTGCCATGAAGGCAGCAGGGCTGGACTGCAGCTGTCACCTGCTGTGTTGTGCTGCTTTAGTTTTCCTCAGACTTGCATTTGGCTGGCAAGAGCAAAGTGCAGATTTTCACCTTGGCATAAAACTTGTGGCCTTTAAACATAAAACAAGAAAAAAGAAGTACCTCCCTGAGGTATCCCAATATTATTTTCAGTAGAATTCAAAACAGATATGCCAAAGGTGTGATTGATCTTCATTCTGTAAGTTTTAGAGACAGAGGAGTGGAGCCTCTGCTGTGTATTAAATTTGCAAACATCAAGTTTAATAGAAATGTCAAATTCATCTTTCTCTAACTGGTGTCCCCCAACACCAGTTCTGTTCCTATCCTATCCTGTCCTACCCTATCCTGTCCTGTCCTGTCCTGTCCCGTCCCGTCCTGTCCTGTCCCATCCTGTCGCTGTTCTCATCTCTACAGCCTCACAGCAGCTTCTAGAAGTGCTGGTTGGACACATTTCATAGATGAACTCTAAGGTCAAAACACCAGAGAATAAATAATACAGGGAACAGAACCAACATGTACCAGCCTGTCTTAGTGGTACAAAGCTGAATAATACCTGGGTAAAGAGGGCAAAACTAGGTATTTACAAATCGGCCACTCAAGAACCCAGCGACCTCTGAAATGCTGGAGTCCTGCCAAAGTCCAGCAATGGCAAAGAACATGATGAACCACGTATGTTTGAGAGTGAAGACGTGGAGAGAGATATAAATTACAACCCGGATGTTGCAATGTCCTAGAGCTAACACCTCTGTTATCTGCAGTGGTGTGTATATAGCATACAGCTACACACACTTAATCTGAGGAATAAATATGTCAAGGGCAAGCCAGTTTTCATCTCTCTGCTTCCAAATCTTCTTTCATTCTTTTAAAAATAATATAATACAAAATAATAAAATCTGCTCTTCAGGACGTCTGCAGCCAGTTTGGCAGGTTCAAAAGATAATCCTTCACACCTTTTGGTTTTAAATAAATCACCTTTTGTGTAGAGAAGAAAAGCAGCCTAGACTCTTTTTTCTTCCTTTGAGGAACCAAGCCTGTGCAATACCTCCCAGCTATGTAAATGCTGTGATCATCAAGCAAACACATTTTTCAGTTGGGCAGGTGTCTAACATATTTTCTTCAGTCTCGGGGACAACAGGAATAGGGTCTGTCCATTCTGTATGATTTGAAATAGCCTGTCTATTAATCCTTTGCAAACTCTTTGTGAAGACAGAGAAAGGATGCTTGCTCATGCAAATAGCACTGTTGGTTTTGCTTGCAGTGGTATGCAGTCACCCCAATGATCTCACATAACATGAAGGCCTTGAATTTTCCCTTTCCGTATTCTGTTTCCAGACTTTCCACTGCCCTCCTCCTCCTGAAAGCTGTCTCACAGGTAGGGTTACTCATGAAAGTGAGGGGTGCTTGTTACCTCTGGTCTTCGCAGGGCTCACAGGCTGGAGACGCGCTGTCGGTAGCAACTGCTCCTGTGAATATTGAACGCCTGCAACATGAGCCAGGTCCTGAGCCCGCCTGGAGAGCCTGGAGTCCTCTCCTTCCAATGGTGATGGATGAGGGGAGCAATCTGAAATGTCAGAAGATGCAGGGGTCTTACATGCATTTCTCAGGAAATAATATCTGGGTTTGTTTGTTGTGGTTTTGTTTGTTTGTTTAATCTCCATCCCTGTCTTCAGTGGGAAAAAGCAAGATGCTTCTATATTCAGAACTGGGAAGATGCATGGCATGATGCTGGTAATAGTTACGAATAAGGTTCTTGGTAGGAAGAACTATGAAATCGGGAGGAGGCTCTGCCTTGGTCCGGCTGAGGATTCTGAAAGATGATTTCATGACCTCCCCTGTGCCAAGACCAGCCGAAAGAACAAGTCATGATTACGCTTTATGCAGACCATATGCCACCGATTTTTTTCTCTGAAACACAGCCAAAATCTTTCACTGAAGATGAAGGTGTTTGGATAACACTTTTTTCCAATACTGATACTTAATGTCTAGAGCAAAAAAATGGATACTTTTTAAAGCAACTTCTCCAAAGTTTTATTAAACACCTGCTCTTACTCCCTGCTTGATCTTTGGCTCACCTCTGCATCGAATAACCATGTATTCTGCTTTTAAATGCAATATTGGATATTTCTTTAAAATGTAGTTGTGCACCAAATGAAAAAAGTCTCTTCCTCTTAAAAAATGGGATATTTATTCCTCTGCTCTTGTGTGAACACGTGGCTGCTTCTTTCACTGTCTCACTTCTGGCCAGCTGCAGTTCACTTTCTCTGCTGAAATGGAGTGGACAAGTGGCTTTTTAGTGAGACTTTTTAAACGGTGGTTTGCAAGCCCACTGCTAAAAGCTCATCTTGCTCCCACTGCCGCGTGTGTCCTGTGGAGCCCTGTGTCCTCTTTCACGGTTTAGCTGCGGCTGTATGGCTGCTAATCTCATCTTCTCGCCCGCCTAGGGGGCTAAACCATTTGACCCATGACATTCAGCTGATCTGAAACCTTCATCAATCCTTCTGAAAAGCTTTACTGGAATCAGGGCTTCTAAGTGACCCTTTGCATAGTTCCTAAAAGGAAAAAAAAATCCACAGAAAAACCCCAACAACCTACTCAAAAAACCTCCAGCCCTGTGCTGTTTTCTGTTGTTTTAGCAGAAACCAAACATAACTCATAAAAACACAGGCAAGAAAAATAGAGCACACGGGTTGCCAGAAAAACAAATCGTAACAGAACATAGTGGGGCCTCTTGCAGGGAGGAGGCAAGGAAGAAACACCTGTGATTTCCATCGAAAATCCCCTGATATCTACATTCCCCTGTTCTGCTCCAGTAAAAGCTCTCATGTGCTCTATCTCTGACCCCTGGGCAAGGTCTCAATTTGATGAAGTCCCTCCTTGTTGGGCCGCTTGGACGCAGCCCCACGCACCGGACCAGTGAATCACAGCGCACAGCTGAGGAGCACAGAGCGTGCCTGCCAATTGTCCTCATGTCATTGCTATGGTTATCTTAAAAGTGCTCTGCAGATGTTTGCCTGCTTAAAAAACAAAAGAAATGAAAAAAGAAGCAAAGAGAGAGGAAGATAAAAACAAAGCTTTAAATTTCTCCCTCCCCTTCTCGCCCCCCGATTGTTATACCACAACTGCTAAAAAACCTTGGATGGAGGCAGAGCTGCTGTTGCTGATTGGGTTTTGGACCGTGATGGTCCCTAGAGGCTCTGATGGAGACACGATGCCCAGATGGCCCTGCTGTGCCCGCAGGGACATGCCAAGCACAGTCAGTGACAAGTGATCGGGGAGCAGGGGTGGTGGCCGGGACATGTGCACAGCCCTTAGACGGGCTTGTTTCTGCTTGGGCCCTTCCCAGAGCAGAGGAACATCCACAGGAGTTCTGTTCAGCCCTGTGACATCCCCACCACACTACCTGATAAATGTTTTTGCATAGAATTTTCCTAAAACTAATTTTATTACTGTGCGAACTTAGGGCATTGAAATCAGGCAACTGAAATAGGTACCTCTGCACTCCATCATGGGCACAAACCCTCCTGAAAGCTCTTCAAAAATCAGACTTCAGGGTTAGGAAGTGTAACTGCACCAGAACAGCTCCTCGCTGGACAAATAGCTAACACAGCTGCATGGCTTCCAGGACCCCTCTTAGGACTGTTGTGTGTTACAGACATGCCTGTTGCAGTAATCACAGCACTGAGCTATAGGACACAACTGAAATATCCAGTTTTCAGCACTGAGTCACGTAACCCCACCTGCAGGTTCTTTTGCAAACGCCGTCTCTTAGTTGTCTGGTAATGTCCCATGTTCATGGCGATCCTTCCCCAAGCACTCTTTGACCAAAACGCACGGGAAGAGTGGAACTTGGAGAAGAGACCTGAGACTTGACGTGGACATGAAAGTGGAGCTTGAGCATTTGTTGTGGTTGTTTTACTATTTTTTCAGACTTGGCATTTATAGGAGGCAGGAAGATAAATGTTGGGAGAGATAAATCCTGTGGATGTATTTTAATTTGGATGAACGGGCGAATGTATCAAACAGGCCCTTAAGGAACTGCTTTGCATTACAACTACTGCAGCACTTGCACAGGTACGTCCAAGTGCTGTGCAGGGACATTACAAGAGTGTCTGACTTTCCTGGAATGAACAGGAAATTTTTTTCTACCATCTTACATGAGCCCTAAATCACACTAGGAAGGAGTGTGCATGTCCTCAGCAGCAGCACCAGCCCACCAGGCTTGGGGGTGTTACAGCAGGACATGATTCACTGCAGGGTGAAGAGCCTCTCCCTAAACCACACAGAAAGAGACACGTCCTGGGGAGAACGCTCTCTTTGTTATTTCAAGGGTGGTAGGTTCAAGTGCACAGTGTTTTCAAGAACATTTTGTAAAGCTGGGGTGGCTAAATGTAGTTTCAAAATAATAGAATTTCCTTCGCAAAATGGGGTGAAAAATCCTTATTAGGAAAGCAGAGTCCAACTCAGAGTTGATTAGAAAATAGTCTTGCTATAAAAGGCATCATTGCCTCTGTCTGGAACATGAGCCCATGCACATAAAGAGCTCAATTCAGCAATACACATGATGCTTCACTGACCTGGGGTCTCCAAATTGTTTGTCCTGCTGTAGGACAGGAAGAAAAGCACGGCTTGAAAATATTTGACAAGCGCTTTCTTTGGATCTGCCTGACTTACCTTCTGAAGGGCAAAAGAGGGAGCTCATGCTACAACAAGAAGAAAACCTATGCAATAGATAAAGACTCTTCTCAGGACAAGGAAGATCCCAAGTGCTCTTGCACTTGAAACTTCTCTGGCCTGGTCAGAGCTACCTGAGCATGGCCACACCTGGGGGCAGGGGGTTCCATTGAAACAAATTTCTGTCAGCAAAAAAAGGCTATGTGAAAAATTGCTAATTTTATTACAAGTTCTCGATTTGGAGTAGTCTTTGAAGTTTATAAACTCACTGAAGATGCTCACTGGTATTTTTATTTCCTCCTTTCATTCTCTTATCCTTCTACCCCTATGTGAAAAACACCAACAAACACCATGGATGGAAAGAAATGGACTTCAGGCAAGAGGAGAAATCAGGAAACATTTTGGAAAGTGCTTCAGTAAACATTGGCTAAAGCACTGAGGAAGTGGGTTTCTTTGTGTCTTGGAGTGGAGGAAGTCTCTCTGCTACACTCTATTAAATTATTTCGCATTTTTTGCACATGCCATGTCTTTCTCCCATTTTAATTGGAGATGTGGCTTTGCAAAAAGGTGCCAGGCAGGTGCTGAGCTGATCTTTTGGCCTGACGTTTGAATGTGCAGTGCCTGGCCATGCTCCATGCCAGGCATCACACAGCCTCAGCTCTGGCATGGTGATGTGCTGGGGAACCTCTTCTGGGTGGCATTGCAACCGTGGTACTTGGCCCATTTCCAGACCCACTCCTGATTTATTTTTGGGGTTTTGCTCAGTGTTGCAGGGTGTGACATCTTCAGGCTGTGTTCAAGACAGACCATATTAAAAATGAGCCTGTGCAGATTTAAGAATTCGAAAAAAGACTTGAATCAACACCAAAAAATGCATATCCTGGTTGTATTCTCGGTAAATGATGTCTGTAAGAGGGCTGGCTCTGTGGCCAGTGCAATACTTGTGCTGCCTTGGAGTCAGACACCGCAGCCTGTCTTGGAACCTTACAGAGACGTGGTGCTGCCAGAGCTCCCCAGCTTGTGCTTCTGCATTCAAGCTAATGTTACCACTAGCTAGTTATTTTGGTTTGGTTCTCCATCTGAGGAGATCACCGTCCAAAGCGGTATAAAGGGTTCCTTTCTTCTGGGTAACATCTGAAATCACAGCCTGGGCTTTGGTAACAGGATACTGGTGGCTTCAGTTCTTCCGATAAGGGGGAATGCTTCTTTTCCTTGTTGCTATTAATCCTGGGAGTGGAGATCAGTTGCAGTGCAGGTGTCTGATTTTCATTAAAATTGCAAATCGTACTGGATACTTCATCAGATAACAAAGACATCATTGAAACCATGTGTCTTCCTTCAGCAGCAGAACAGGGACAAGACAAAGAATTTCCCAGTGTGTGTCCACTTGTGCATATTTACTGCAGAGAGTGAGTCTTAATACTTTGGTCATGGCTGAATAAATAGCTTCTAAGAAATGCCAACCCTATCAAACTTGCTGCAGCTTTAGAACAGCTTTTGAGTTGAATAGAAGAACTACAACATTAGCCCTTTGGGCAAAATACAGGCTGTTCTCAAAGGAAATTAATTAACTGTAGCATCTCTTTCGTCCCGATTCAGTAGATCTTCTCTTTTTATCAAAGCACTTAAGTGTTTTCTTAGCTTTAAGCATGAGCTTAAGTGCTTTGATGAACACAGATGGACTTTCACACATGCTGCTGTCCTCTCCATGGGAAAGAGAATGAGTTAGAGAGAGGTCCAACCAGTCATTCTGTTTGGAAAGCATATGCAAAAAGCTCATCTGGAGTAGGAAAAAGTGAGGGCTGACGTCATATACATGATGCTTGGAAAGGAAGTTTCTCCTAGAACGTCCTCTTGGTAGCTAAACAAAGTGATTTTGAAGCAAAGAAATACACAGACATTGCCTTTTCCTCAGTCAACATCTTCTAACAGACGTTACCGTGATTATATGTTTCAATTACATCTTGTACAAAATCTAGGATTAAGAATGTATGTAGGATATGTTCACCTTAATCCTTTAAATATTCCAGAAACCATGATCAATGAGAAAGGTGCTGAGCTGTGCCTACTCATAGATGTACATTTCTGTCTAAACTCTGAGACAGGGCGTTTTCAGATGTGATCTGTGTGGCTGGTGTTTGCAGAGCTTTTGAAGATGATGCATTTAAAATGCCACATGTTAAATGGGCACTGAGCATAAGAGGAAGCCTGAATGATCTGATCTTGGCAATTGGTAGGGTTAGACGCAACCACAACATAATGCTTACCAATTGGGGGTGAAACAAACTCTGTTCCTGGTGCAGGGGAGCACGGATTGCCCATGTTAAAAATGTCTTATTTGGAGGTTCTTTACCAACTCTGCTCTGCTCCACAGTAAATGTTGCAGGAGGAAATTCTCAGGGAGTTTAGACAGGTCATAGCTTGGGAAGGAAAATCTTGACTTTTACAATGAGACAGTAATGACAAGCTCATCGTGCTTTGCACAGACAGTGAGCAACTCAACTTTTGAAGTATAATTTGTTGTCCTGGTGTCCTTGAGTAAAACCTGCTCAGCCTTAGCTGTCTCCAACACAAGTCCCATCTCATCTGTGAGGCAACTTGCTTTGCTGTGAGTGAAGGACACGATACGGATGGTGTTTGCCCCTGTGGCTCTGGCCATGGGGACGAAGTCATTTGGGGGTACTCAGCTGTGATATGCCGAGTCAGCTGTGCCTCGGGATGCCCTGGGTGCGCACTCTGAATGCTGGGAAAATGGGCAAATTCAGATAAACTGTGCAACTCTGAGAAAGAGCTGAACTTCTTACCCCCAAAATGCTGTGAAAAGCCTATGAAAGACTGAAACATTTTGTTTTCCAAGGAGTAGGCATTATTTAAATATTACAGAAATATGCAAGGAATTTATCGGGACTCAGGCACACAACATAGATGTACAAACTGATTACTCTGACAGCTTCCCGTGCAATAAGCACTTCACAATTACTGTTCACTTTCATGCCTTGCTAAATGGGAGGTAATTTGAAGATATTTTCATTCCTCTCAGAGCATCACTTGGGATATCTGTAGAATCACTCAGCGTCACGATTCTGAGAAATCTGCCAGGATTATGTTCTGAAGTTTGCTTTGGATAATAAAGGACTCAAAAGGTCATAGATTATCCCAGGACATATCAAAACATGCATTAAAAATTTCCATGTTCTTGAACTTGCAGTAAACGTCAGCCACATTCACTCAGTTTTGTTCAAGTTTAAACTCGAGGGACCTTATCTCTGCTTGTCAGTGTGTCAGTGCCTTGAGAAGGGAGGTGGAAACTTCTCACTGGACTCTGCCTGTGTCCAGTTGGAGGGGAAATGGATGTCAGAACAGGCGTGGGGAGCCTTTAGACTACAAAGAAAGGGAAATCACTGGCCCAAAATAGGACTTCGTAGAGTTACAGTGCTAATTACTGCAGAGGAGCAGCTATTTGGGCATCATTTACAACCTGCTCTTGTGGCAGTGGAGATCAGGCAGGAAATTGCTTCATGTGTGGATAAGTCAGATGTGAGATGAGCCCCAGTACAGGAAAGCAGGTGGATTTCAAGGACGGCAGCCATCCAAAAGCTGAGCTTTGGGAAGCAGCTGCTCTCATCACTGTACGTGAATCATGGTTTGATCCAGCTCTGCTTTGCCTATTGCCTAAAGGGATGAATGTTGCAGTGGGGCCATCACCATCCTCACCTTTTGCTTTAACAGAAAAGGATTTCCAGCCTCTTCA
This sequence comes from Caloenas nicobarica, assembly GCF_036013445.1. Classification (NCBI taxonomy): domain Eukaryota; kingdom Metazoa; phylum Chordata; class Aves; order Columbiformes; family Columbidae; genus Caloenas; species Caloenas nicobarica. Next base: position 14,660,846 of record NC_088255.1, on the reverse strand, counting down.
GCACGCAGCAGATCACTGAAGGACATTGCTGGTTTCCTTGCTGCCACCTCCTCTTATGAGCTCTTATATTGACAATAGCCTCTTTTCACCAGTAAGGTGAGGGTGATGCACGGTGACATGCTGCAGTGTGAAGGCACTCCTGTTGTACCTACTAAGTGTGCGTCAGAGGATGCTGGCATAGAAACAGATGTTGCAGCACGTTGTGTGCTGACCACTCATTTAATTGCATCTGTACACCCTGCCCACCCCTCCAGTTCAGACATGTTGTCAGACAATCATTTCTAATCACAGAAGAATGGTGTAGAGAGGATGACGAAATCATCGCCGGGCAGGAGGTTACAACAGCGACGAGATCAGTCAAAGTCCCTTGGCCAAAAATATCTAATAAAGAGAAGTGGGCCAGAACACCAACACCGGTGACCCTGAGGTTGCTTTGTTTTTATATCAGCTTAAATAATCTTATCTGGCAACTCCACTCTAAACAAAAGCAGGGTTTTCATGGCCATCTTCAATGCTTTTGCCTGCACTACAGTGGCAAGCCATGTTTCAGAGGGTCAGTAATGGAAAACAGATGTTTTAATGTGTACAACAAGAAGCAAAAAAGCAAATACAGCAAGCACGAAGTCTGACATGAAAAGGGGGATATCTCTGAATTGTTGTAATAAAAGACCCACATTCATGAAACACAGGATTAGATAAACTGCTCTTTTTTAATTGTTGTGCACAGCTGGTTTTATGGCTATAAAATCTCAGTCCTTGTAACATATCTGAATCAGAACTTTATTTTAGCATAGCCTGCTCCTAGTTCATACAGGGATAAACTACTGCACAAGTAGTGTTGCAGGAAAGTGCTATGCTGCCAAAAAAACAATACAAGATTAATTATTTGCCCAGTACACTGCTGCCAGGCTATGAAAAAAGCTTCTATGTATTCTTTTAATTAAGAAGAATAACATGCACTGAGGAACGAAGAGACCTACTTTGAAATCGGAGAGATTCCAATATTTCAAAATCAGTTTTCATTCCAGGTTGGATTTCTAAAACATATCTATTCAGAAAGCTTTTTTAGCAGTGTCAAAATACTATACAATTGATAATATGTATTTTCTGCAATAGAAATTATTACCATGAAAAAGAATCCAAGTGAATAATGTTTCTTTTCCTTTAAACATCAGTACATCCTCCTGAAGCGCATTATGTTGGACATGCTTCATTTTTGAAAAGAAATCCAATTTTTGTTTTGTTTTTACACCAGCGGTAGCAATATATAGATGAGTTTCAGATTTATTTCTCATCAAAGGCATGTGATATGAAACACAAAAATAAGTGATTTCCTAAAATTGTTTTTTCATGGGATGCGTATAAACATGGAGAACTACAGCCAGGCGGTTAAAAGAAATATTGGAATCGCTCTATTTGAAATGATAAAGATCATCTTGTTCTTTTTCAGCCTGTCTCCCTGCTATTCTTGGACAAAGAATAAACGGTCTCAAAGTAAATGTTGCATTGAAATCCATTGAGAAAAAATTAAACTTTTATATTATTTACTGGGAAAAATTATGATTCTGTGAGCTGCCGTTAAGAGACAGATTTTCAACATTATTCACCCATTGAAAATAGCTCCTATTGTTCCCAAGTTCAAAAGCCTCTCTGGTTATTGCAACTTTGTCCTAAATATGTAGCTGAACAGTTGGGCTCAGACTCTTAAAACGCAGTTGCAAAAACATGTGACTTGCCCATGCAGTTACCGCGTGGTGCATGCAGGGATGCTGCTCACACCCTCCAGTGATGCTGAAGATGCTGGATTTGTACTTGCATTTAACAGGACCATGGTTTGGGCTGCAGCAAGAGCCCAGAGAGGTTATATGAACCTTCGTCACCAAAAACTGGACCTTGGCGTATTACCATACTTCTGATGAGTGTGTCAAAAGAAATGTAGCTGCTTTGTCAGATCAGCCAGTAGTAGATATAGTTTTTGCTTCGAGGCTAACCAGGAGACTAAAGGTCTCCTTTAGGTTGAATGAGGCTCTGTAGCTTGGCCACTGGGTCTTTCTTCTAGGTCTTGTTGGAGGGGTCCTTCCCCCAGACCACATTTATCTCCATGCTCTGCATTGCTGTAGGTCAGGCAACAGGGTTTTGTCATGGGGAAGCTGCTGTGGGATTGCAGCCTTTGTTGAGACAGCACAGGCTGTGATTGCCCAAGAGGCTGTGTCACCAAACAGGGCTGGGGTGCTGGAAGAGCCCCCAATCCATGTTGAAGGACACCTGGGAGGCAGCGAGTGCTACAGATGTGGCCAGACCCCAGTAAAATTTCACACATGATTTCTCTGAGAAACTGAAGCAAGATAAACAAGATTTGGTATGAATTTAAACATAACACTGGTTATATTATTTGGGAACAAAACAGTTGCATAATCCTGTGCAAAACAGCACAGCTGTTCATGCTGGACAGGCGTGCCAAGGGCTGAGTCCTTCCCCGCCAGAGGTACGCTCCCGCAATTAGGTTCCTTTTCCTCTGTCCTGCACAGCGACACTGGCTCCCTGTCCTGGGGGTCCCAGGCAAACCTGTGAGCCCCCTCCTCTTTGTTTTCAGAAGTCATCTACAAATAGATGCTTTAAAGACATGAAATAGATCCGCTCTGCTGCAGAGTCCCTTCTCGTTGAACTGAACCAGAGAGACCGGGTCTGTGCTGTCTCTTGCCTCCCTTCTCGCTCGCAGCCTGCGATAAATGCGCACAGCATGAAAATCCGATTTGCTGTGAGATTAGGAAAGCATAATCTCATTAACAATGACAAGCTCCACTGGCCCGTTCTGCTGCCCACTACATATCCCTGCACAGCAAGTGGGGGCCTTGATTAACAGCTTGCTGCAAAGATAATGATCCTGCCAGCTCTGCTGGTGTTGCAGGGAGATGCACCCTGGCTGGAGCCTCAGGAGCTGGACATCAGCACAATCCCACAGGGAGCAATGGGAGCAGATCATGCTGGATCCAGACCAGTGAGTTCCTATCAATGGCAGATGTCTCTGAAGGACCCATCACTGGTTGACCCCCATCCTGGGAGATGCTTATGATTTCCTCCGAATGGACCTGAGTTCACATTCTCCAAAGCTGCTCTGCGATGTGAGAGCCTGCATGGGAGAGAAGGGTGATTGAGGACCAACCCAATCCAGCTTCTCCAGCTCACTTGTCTCAAAGTGGTCTTTCTGCTGCTAATGCTAGCTGGAACATCTCTGTGTGCAGAACTTTACAAAACATCCCATAGTATTTTCCTATTATTTTCTCCTCCTTTTATTTTTATGTGTTAAAATTAAATTCTGGAAGGCAAATAGCTCTGATTTGCATATGCAAAAGGAAAATTAACACGCTAATGATTATGTGCAAATGGTGCAGGCACTGATCTTACAGGAAAATGCTTGGGAAGGAAAGTCAGGACCCAAACTGTGCGGCAGGTATTACAGGCAAAGAGCTCTCTCAGTGACAACAAAACCAGAAAGCTAATCCTGCAGGTTTTTTGGGAGTTCAGTTTTATTCACATGCCTTCCTTGGGCATTAGATGGAAATCCTTCTTTAATTAAAAACTGCTTACAGTCCCCCAGTGCAGCAGGTGCTGAGCTGGGCTGTGCTGTGCATCTGTGCAGCACCCTGCATCTTGCTGTGTGCTGCCATGCCCACCCTCCTATTTCCATGAGTCCCACTGATCTTGCCTCGGGCGCCAGCCTCGTGCAGACATTTCAGAACAGATCATGGATGTCCCCACATAAATGAAAAAAAGGCAAACAGGACAGTTTCCAAGGTGAATGCGCGATCCCCGAGCTGCCGAAGGTGCCTCTGTGTGCTGCAGGCAGCCGCAGGGTCTGTGGTTTGATGCTCTGCGTTATTTCTTCTCCAAAAAGTTGCTCAAATACTTCCCTGAAATGCAAAATATTTTGGAAGCTAAAGATAGTGTAGACAGAAAGGCAGACATCTAACTGACACTAAGTAAATAAATACAAGTTATGAAGAATTCTTAGTGAAAATAAAACCCTGGAGGACTGGAGCTCATTACTGAAAACAAGGCGGGAGGCTGGGATGATGGCAGGCTGCACTGATAACTGTTGGCTTCATCCACAGGATCCCCTTTGGGGCTGGAGAGCATCCACAGTTTCTGTTAATGCCACTAAAACATGCTTCAGGTGAAGGAAATTGCAATACTGTCATATGTTGCAATGTACCTGGTCTTGGTGTAACTCGTGAGCATCGCTGGTGGCTTCCACCAAGCAGCGTGCATGGCCTGTGGTCTGCGGTAGCACTCTGAACTGGATGAACTGGAGTTTTGCCTTCGATTCCCTCCCAGCTGCAGATGGAGCTCAAGTTTTTTTCACAGCCAAGACAAGCTGTAGGGCAAATCTTCCCAGGACATCCTTGGGGTCACTATTTGGTCAGGTTTCTCCTAAAGCTTGGCCCAGCCCTGAGGAACGCCACGGCTGTTAAACACACTTGTGCTGTTGCTTTTCCTGACAGAACCAGCCTTGAGCCACTGGCTTTGGGCATCAGAATTCCTGGGCTTCGAGGGAGAAAGCAGGGGGTATAAAAGGTACTTTACTCACGGAAGGCATTTCTTCAGTGTCTTTCCTGGCTTGCTCTGTCCTCTAGATTTTGCTGACTGCAAGCACTAAAACCAGGGAACTGCTGTCCTTTCTTTAAGTTTTATTGCTATTGAGTGAGGATGTAACAGAATCAGGTGGAATTTCAGGAAAAAAAATACTGTTTGAAGAAATCACCTTTCTTTTAAACATACAAGCTTGTGTGTGTGTGTGCACACCATTACCTTTATCTACTTCTAATAAAGACTTCATTGGATTGCTGCTGTTGTCATCTGTCGATGGTGGTAGCATGTTGCTAAGCAGAAATTATTGCTAGAAATATTTTTATTAGATTTTATATGTTTAAGAAAACTTTCCTTAGTCAGAATGATTTTCAAGAGATACAAAGCAGAAACTTCAGAAGAGGCACTACAGTGTCAGCTGAATCACCTTTGACATCTTCACATCCCAGGAAAGTGTCAGGTCTTGCTGGTGTTTGACATGAAGAGTGTAGTTGGGTATGTAAATACCCTATCAGATGAAGAGACCAGAAGAGGACTGAGAAAAGATGCTGAAGGCCCAGGAGTGGTTTTGCAGAGCAGGCATCCTCTCATCTGACATTTCAGTTGTGGGGCAGTTTGGTCTCGTGGGTTGAAGACTCATTCTTTCACAAGATCACTGTTCGGTTTCCCACTGTGAGGCTGATTTCCTTGGCTCAAGAGAGTCAAAAGCACTGGCTGTTGCTTCCAGCAATATATTTATGGTATATTCACAGTGCAGTCAAAGCGGTTTCCCATTACGTGATGCTGGGGCACTGCCCTGAGACCAGAGTGAATGGCTGCTCCCCTTGGATGAAGAGGCTGCCCCAGCACACGCAGCCTCTGTCCTAGGGAAGAAAGAAGGGCTCCTTTTTACAAAGAACTGATGCAATGATGCAAAAGACTGGCACAACCAGATGAGAAAAATTCTAAACTACTTAGCAGTGCTGATAGCTGTCGTTATTTTTACTTCCTGGGGCTGAACCAGGGCTATTTTGCAGAAAGTGGGAGTAAATCCCATATTGAAATACTACAATGAATATCAGCTATTAGAAATGCCTTAATAGAAACACTAGATACAGCCACAGTAATCAAGAGGAATATGCCAGAGATTATTTCACTGCTCCATAAGATAATGAGCTTGTTAGAGGAAGACACTATTATTAGCTCCTGCAGATACTTGCAGCCTGCATTGCTTAATAAACTCTTGCTCATGGGACTTGTTTTCCAGCATGGTTTATTGCAGAGCACAGCGTCCACATTATTTCTGTCCCATGACACCATCCGGCAAAGACCAGGCCAGTGTCCTGAGGGAAGTCAGCTGTGATGCGAGCCGTGCTGCAGGCTTTTGGACACCTTCATGCATCCACCTTGTCTACTCTGGCTTCATCTTTCTAGATCTTTCACCTGGCACTATAGGGACTGGGGGTTATGTTCAGCTACCACCATGGGAAGATGTTGAGAAAAACCTACTGCAGTGGTTTAATTCCTCAGGCAACCCTGGGCAGCTGCTTAACAGGACTGTGGCCCCAGCTGTTAATCCAGCCTTTGCAGACCCCATAGCTGCCTCGCTTTATATTGTGGTGAGTAATAAGTGAGTCTTACGGTTGTGCTGGACTCATGTCGATGATTTGCAGGCTGGGGAAGTCCATATGGGTGAGCAGCAACGTACAAGGGACAAGCTCACCCGGCAGGCACCTTCTGCAATATTTGACCACGTTTGATTTCAGGGGGGGTTGTACATAATGGCTCAGCTCAGCTTGAAAGCCCCTGGATGTGAGATCATTAGCCTTCTCATTTGGACAAGGTAGGTTCGTTTTTCTTCATGCAGCCAAGGTTGCTGGGTAGGGCAGCCAAGGAAATGAGATCAAAGTTCACCCAATGTCTTTCAAAGCCAAGTGGCATATCTTCTGATTGGGCTCTTAAATAAAAGCTGCACAGCCACCCTTTGAAAGCGCACGGACCTGAGCGTAAATGGTGCATTATGCATGGGAAACACTGAGAGCAAATGCTTTTATCTGTGAGAGCGATCAGGGCTGGCTATTAGCTTAACACGGCACTAAGAGGACAAAAATTGGGCCTGTTGATGCAGTTGAGAGAGGTATAGGTGTAATGAGTCTTGCTCTTGGAGGGGCAGGACCAGAGTGGGAATACGGGCAGCCCCCTCCATGGGTAGCAGCGGCAAAAGGGGATCTGCAAACAGGGTTGGGACACACAACCCAGCCCATGTGGCTCAGTTATCCCTGGCACCATCAGGGCACGCACATCCTAAGTGCTGCTGCTGTGTTTCCGCAAGCAGCTTCAAAGGCAAATATGTGGTGCTCACACCAGTCTGGCAAGAGTCTCACTCTTTGCCTTGATACAGCCAATACAGCAAAGTCTGAGCCCCTCTGTATGTAACAGAGGATGCTTCCAGCCTTTCGCAGGTCAAATAGTTTGTGTGAAACCATTTGGTAGCAAAGGGAGCTGCAGCAGCTCTTGAGGCAGTGGGAACCAGGAGAGAAGGCTGACATGTTGGGGTGAAATTGTGGACCTCTGGAGGCTCTTCTTGGCCCTGCTACAGACTTTCCGCCTGACATTAGCTCTACTTTTTTCATAGAATCATAGAATAGTTTGCGTTGGAAGAGACCTTCAAAGATCATCTAGTCCAATCCCCCCTCAATGAGCTGAAGCAATGATTTTCATTGCTGAAGATGAGGCCCTTCATCTTTCCTGGTCTGGGATCTCTCTTGGCAGATGGAAAATGCTTCCTTTTCTCTAAGGGGCTTTCAGGATGTACGTCTCTTCTCACCACTGAGGTACTCGCAGACCTAGGTGATGAGAAACCTATAAAAACACATCCAGCTCTCTCAGAACTGAAGAAAATGAAATGAGAAACAAATGTTCGCCCCAGATGAGAATAAGCGCAGAGGGATCACTCGCTCTGTCAAAAAAAAAAAAAAAAAAAAAAAGAGTAATTCTGCACATTTTGGTCTCCATTTGGTGTCAAACTCCGCAGCTGTGAGTACTCCAGGGTGAAATGACAACCCATCCCCGAGGTCGCTCTTACGAATACTGCGCCTTCAGAAAGACGACGGTTTTAAACAATTTGTTCCTAATTGAAAGAGGTCACATGAGACTGACTTTACAAAGTTTACATAACAAAGAGTAATTCTGTTAAGTAAAATGATTAATTCCTGTCATTGCACATCAAACGGCGCAGTTACAAAACAGTATTGTCTATGCTCACATTGCATTGAAAGCCAGTTTTTCTCCAGTTTCCCTTCCCATAACGCAACCTTTTGATGGAGCCTTAACTCTTTGGTGTTATTCAGCGGAGGAATTTGTGAATGGGAAGCGAGTAGGCTGCCATGGACGTGTGAGATATGTCACGCTGGTGTGGTGGCAGGCAAAAGACAACAGCTCTTTAGAGTGGACCCAGCTTAGCCAGGGACCCTGCACGATGAGAAATGCTTGCCAGTACAATGCCTTGGTTGTCACCCTTCTCCTGCACAATGAGGCATTGAGGGAGAACCACAACCCTAAAATGGCAGATTTTTCCTTTGAAATGCTTTTGCGGTGTGTTGTGCAGACGTATCAAGGACTCAGAACAGCAAATGGCTTAATAATTTGGTGCTTGGATAGCCTGGGAGAACACAGGTGTCTTCGTGTCCATCACACTGTTTGCTTACAAGTCTGTGGGGTAGCGTGCTGGCTCCTCAGAGAGACTGGAAAACCTGAGGAGTCCCTCTGTGATATGTGCAGATCTGACAGAAGGAAAACCTTTGGTTTTGGAGCAGTTCACCGTTACTGCTATAGGGTTGGATCCAGCTTTGGAGGGGAGGCTGTATATTCCAACCGCAGGGAGACCACATGCACTACTCTGTGCATGGGGATAGAGGTCCCTTGTTGTCCTCGGGACAAACCCACGTCTTTGCATGCTGGAAGACACCTTCTTGACCTGCTAAACAAAGGGGTGGTCCTTGACCCCACTGCTGATGAAGAGCATAGGCAGACTGGGGAATGTTTGGGACACACTGGGGTGCACAGATTTGCTGGAGAATTGTGCTTGCAGCTTAGGCCGGCATTAAAGCCCACTGCTGGATTTTAATATGATGTCTCCTGCACATCATGAAGTTTTGTGACACTCCTTTTCTTGCCTGCTTGTCCCTCTGCTCACCTTTTTATCCTTAAGACAGGCTCTTCCTTGCTTGGTAAGAAGCCACAGGAGCCATGGAGAAAGGAGGTGCTGAGACTGATGAGGATATAGGGGACAGGGACTACAAATTTGCGCTTAATCAGGCTATAGTTCTGCAACTCCTGAAATTCATTGTTCAAATGGTTTGGGATTTGCTTGTTTGTAAATCCACTTTTCCTCAGTCTGTGGCGTTTAAGTGACTTTCCTGTAAGAACTATTTCTTGCTTGCTTATTCAATGTAGAGCGCTTATTTGCTCCCTTCACATTCTTTCTCATTACAGTCCCTTTCCTTTCTCCAGCCTTCCCTTGGGTCTCTCCTTCCTTGCCTGCATTTAAATTCAAAGCCCTGTTGGAGTTTTCCATTCTCTTCTAGGGCTGAGTCACTGACTTTTGTCAGCCTCCTACCATGGATGGCAAAGGGGAGGGGGGAAAAGAAAGAAGAAACAGACAGAAATTGCTTTAACACCAGCCAAAAGCTGCATAAAAAGGCCCAAATGTTATGGCATCTGAAACAAAATCGAGCACAAGAAAGCCCTGCCAAATCTCCCTTGAAACACTGGAAATCTGGAAGTGTTCAGCGCAGTTAAAGAGCAGCTTTCTAGCCTAAATGTCAGTGGAAGGGTCGGGGCACATGTCCTGCTTTGCAGGTGGGACATCCATCTTCTCGGTCCTTTCCAGGCACAGCCAAGCGCTGCATTCCTTCCCTATTTTGAGGGCATTTGCTCTGCAGAGATGATGCTGTGACTCTTGCTGCAGTCTGGTGGCCGGATAGCCAACACATGGTAGAGCTTGAGATAATCTCCGAATGAGCACACAGTGGAGCAGCGCAAAGGACAGCTGCTGGAGCCAAGGGCGAGAAAGAGCTGGGTCTGCTGCCACATCCTAGTGTCATCTTCAGCCTCGATCATGCAAAGACTGAGCTTTGGACTCTGGCTTTCACAGGGTCCTCCCAACCTGTGCTCACGCTGCCAGGCATGCAATACAAATATATTCCCTATATAAATCATCCAATACCTCTTTTTTTTCCCCACATTTTCATGGCAACAGATCTCATTTCCAGTTACTGAGAAATCTGCCAAGTCTAATTAATCTGTCTGGGATGACGGCAAGTTTCCCCATGTTGAAATCAGACTCCTTTTCCAGTAGAAAGCTCTGGGCTCAGCATGGCACCCAGAGTCCCAGAGCCTTTCTGCTGGCTGTGGGCAGCTCTGCTCGGAGCATCTCAGTCATGGGTGCAAGGAGTGCTCAGACTTTGAAATCCCCATCTGCAGCCTCGCAGCACATCCGAAACTCCTGCAGCCGGGCCATTGCTTTGCCTGTTCAGGTAAAAATGATGGACCAAACATTTTCTCCTAGCTGGAGTGTCTGCATTGAGAAGACCTATCTCTCCTGGTCTTTGCTTGGAGAGAGAAGGGTCGAGAGTTGCTCCACAAGGACATTTGAGCTAGATTTTTTCCCTGCCTTTTATTGTCTTCTGGAAGAGCCTGTTTTTCTTCATGGACTATATGAGTACTAATCTTCTCATCATCACACCTCCTTCATTAAACACCAACCTCTTCTGCACCCACAACCTTGCAATGTCTTTCCAAGGCCCTGTGACAGACCTTGCAAGGTTTTCTGTCACGGCACTCGGCTCTGAAATCTTGCGGAGAGTAGGTGAAGGTTCGTTTTGATATATACCCACTAAAATTTACTTTTGCCATAAAAGGCTATCACTGACAAGTCCCAGGCATTTTCTACACCTCTTGCTATAAATCTAAGCAGTTTAAACTGTATTTACTTATTTATTTGTGCCACCAGCTAATCTGTTCTGTTGGGAAAGCAGATTTTGTATTGTTTGTCATTTCAGAGACATTTTTCCATCTCTTTCATGTGCTAAATCACAAGCTCTCTAATGTTGCAATCCATTTTTCTCCATAAAAGTGTTTAATAATGATAGATTAGATTGTCCCTTCTGACAGATTAGATAGGTTTTTAGTTTTGGCCTTTGATGAAATTACAAGGGAGAGCACGAGGCAAGTAGTAAAAAATGTCCTCATAGTGAAAGGTTTGACTTCTTATCTTCATAGATTAGCACCCTGCCTCTGCAAACAGCTTCAAGAAAGCTTAATGAGTCTGTGGGGACTGGCTGTTATCAAGAATAGTTGCTCTCTGGGGACTTGAAGGGTAAGGAGCAGCCACTTTGATTTAATGAGTAAAAATATACTGTGCTGCCCACTGCAAGGGCCATTAAACAAAGGAGGCTATGGGCTTTCTTACTGCTGCACATACATTGCCTTCTCTCTCTGTCTCTCGTGTATACTTATTTTAAAACATTTTGAGAAATCCCCAAACAGCCACTGTAATCAAGACGGGTAAAAGCTGGTGGTTTAAGCAGTCGGTTCTCGTCGACGGCAAGTTGAACATGAGCCAACAGTGTCCCTGGCAGACAAGAGGGCCAACCGTGTCCTGGGTGCATCCAGCCCCGCATCGTCAGCGGGGCAGGGAGGGGATTGTCCCGCTCTGCTCCGCGCTGGTGCGGCCTCACCTGGAGCACTGTGTGCAGTTCTGTGCGCCACAGGATAAAAAAGATATTAAGCTACTAGAGAGTGTCCAGAAGAGGGCTATAAAGTTGGTGAAGGGTTTGGAGAGGAAGCTGTATGAGGAGAGGCTAAAGTCACTTGGTTTGTTCAGCCTGGAGAAGAGGAGACTAAGAGGAGACCTCAGGGTGGCTACAGCTTCCTCACAAGGGGAGGAGGACGGGCAGGCACTGAACTCTTCTCTTTAGTGACCAATGACAGAACCCAAGGGAATGGCAGGGAGATGTGCCAGGGGAGGTTTAGGTTGGACATTAGGAAAAGGTTTTTCACCCAGAGGGTGGTGGACACTGGGACAGGCTCCCCAGGGAGGTGTCCCGGCCCCAACCTGACAATGTTCAAGAAGAGACTGGACAACACCCTCAGACACACAGTGTGAACTGTGGGGTTGTCCTGTGCAGGGACAGGAGTTGGACTCGGTGATCCTTGTGGGTCCCTTCCAACTCAGGACATTCTACGATTCTATGCTTCTATGAATGCTGCATGACAGCATGGCGATGGGGAGTCTGTCAGAGAAGAAGTTAAACCAGCTTGTTTAGTCTGGCAAAGATGAAGGGTGAGAGGGTGGTCTCTGTAAATATACATTTGAAAAGCAAGGCCCCATATTTATTTATTTTTCATTAGATTGGCTTTAAAAATGGGAGACCTGAAAATAAATGCAGTAGAGTTCACAGCCATTTCCTCATCTCAGAATCCTGAAATGGCTCTGTTTGACAGAAAATTTCAAGTGTTCCCACTTCACTGTTATTTCATTTTCCAGAGGGCCAAGTTCACAGGTAGCAGGAGGTGGTGGACGGACTGGAGAAGTGAGTCCTGCCAAGGAGGACCTGTACCTACAGAGTGGTGTGGGAAGACATGCAGTCTCCAGGTGCAGGTTCCATATCTCACACTTCATGGTTGTGTTTGCTCTTGGTAGCCATGTGGCCCAATGAGCCCATCTCCCCAAGGCCAAAATCCCTGAGGCAGCCTCAGCCCAGCAGACAGGGGCCTGGAGGTTTGGTCGCTCGTGGGAATCTGGCTGTTCCCAGGCCAAAGAACCGAATCACAGAATTGTTTCGGTTGGAAAAGACCTTTAAGATCATAGAGTCCAACCATTAACTTAACACTGCTGAGTCCACATCTAAACCATGTGCTGAAGAACCTCATCTATGAGTCTTTTAAATACCTCCAGGCATGGTGACTCAACCACTTCCCCGGGCAGTCCTGTGTGGACTTTTTTGATCCTCAAATCTGCCCATTGCTTCCTCCGGCAGCAAAAGCATTGCAGCGAATATCCTACGGCAATTCCACCACAAACTACTGCTTTTATTTTTAATTAACTCAGAATGTTCTCTTTTCAATGAAGCTAAAAGGACGTCCTGGGCCTTTGCATTGTCGCTCAGTGCCTTGAGGAACAGCCCTGTCTTGGGGAGGCTGCAGAACTCCCTTCCCTATAGAGCCGGGGTCTGGTTATTCATCTGGCTGTGTGGCACAGTAGCCTATAGAAGTGCCATAGCTCCAGGGACCTTATATAGGGTAGAGCTGGGCACAGAGCTGCAAACCCCTGTGGGCACCTTTATAGGGGAGCGCTGGGATGTCAAAAAGACTCTCACAAAGCACAGTAGGTGACTTCGCTGAGCGAGGACATCACCTCTGTGCAATGCCGCTCTTTGTTTTTCTTTCTGGCCAAAAGAAAGAAAAGATCAGTGTGAAGCAAGTGCAGATTCCTGAAGCCATTCTCACCCTGCAGCTCCCACCCATGGAAATGCTGAGAGGGTGTTACGGCAGCATAGTTTCCCTGCAAAGGGAATGAAAATATGCCCCACTGCAGCAGAGCCCCTGTACCTCCCCCAAAAAGGCAGATTCAGCTGTATCTCTACAGAAGTACTTTTTTTTTTTTTTTTGGAGGCAGCTGCTGTGCTGTGTCCCTGATCCCAATTCCAGTAAAATGACTAGCTGGTTGATAACCTGGTTGGTGAAAAAAGTAGCTCAGCACCACCACCAAGTCCTTGTCCTCTGAAACAAGTCAGCCTCTGGATTGCAGGCTCAGTTTCACGCCCTGGAGCAGCCCCCGCGGTGTGCGAGCACTTCAAGAAACTGGGTTGCGAAGCAGGATCTGTGCCTTTCCCTTGCACTCCTGGATTAATTAGAAAAGGCTTCAAGCTTTCCAAACACAATGATTTCCCTGCAATTTTTTCAAGTAAGCAATTTGTTTTAGAAATAACACTTCAGCCTCAGGGAACTGTTATCTATGCAACTGTTTTTTATTAACTGCAGAGCAGGAATCTTAGGGGGTGAGAACAAGAGCTTTTGGAAGATTGTAATACACTGCTAATTTGTATTTATTTTACAAAAGGCATGAAAATTGAAAGGCGACCCAAGGATTATTTTAATCTCCTTGCCATACTCTGGGTATTGCTTGTATTCTGGGGAAATCACTTGAAATTTCAGCACCGTCTTCTCATACAAAGGATATGTTATTAACATGCATATTCTTTGGCAGAGGTTCCACATGTTTTTTGAACGAGGAAGGCATTTTTTATCTTGCTTGCATTTGAAAGGTGGAAAAGCTGTTTTTCCATTAGGGCAGATCATCAAGGGAAATACTTCAAGCTGGAAGAAATCAGTCATGGGAGTGTCAATTCAGCTGCACAGGGCCCCATAGGAAAGCTCGGAGGAGCTTGGCTCTGTCTGGACTTTGTCTAACACAGCACACTGTTCAGGCTCAATGGCTTTTTGGTGTGTGGGGTGATATACAGGGAGTCTGTGAGGTTCTGTGGTACCTGGTACAAGGTGAGGCTGGTGCAATCAGGCTTGGCACAGCGAAACACAGAATAAAGTGACAGCTGTACTGCTGAGGACTTTAAACTCATGACATGTGCTGGCCGAGCCTGGCACCTCCTGGGCTGTGTGAGATGCTTTTGGAAAAGGAACGGGATAAATTCCCCTATCACCTGTAGCCCAGGCTGATATGAGCTCCCTGTAACCCGGGCCAACCCCCCAGAGGTCTTCTCCGCTTGAAGAGTTTAGCACACGCAGTTTGGGTTAATGTGAATTAATTCAGCTGCTTTCTCCACACGAGTCCATGAGCTTTTCTGCTGCAGCAGGAGGACAAGCGAGGGTGGAGGAGCTGTTTTCACCAGCACAGCTGGATCCAGAAGGGAATTTCTGTCCACAGGACGGGTTTGGAGCAGAGATGTAGCAGTGAGGTCCCCCCAGCGTGGCTGGGCACAGCTCCTCGGCACCCCAGGGGAGGGCTCTGGCAGGGCTCTGCCTCCCCTGCGCTGCTGGACACCCCCCAGCATGATTTCATCTTTTGGCCTAAAAATCAGTGAAGTTGTTTCACTGTTTGCTTTGTGCCTGTAACAAACGTGCCTGATAATGCCTCACTTCAGTTTTACCAAAAACATTTGCTGGGAGTGATCTTGAACATCATCTTGTACTGCCAACCTCATTTGCAGCCAACAAAATTGATGGCCCCGCTGGCTCCATTTCTTTCTCTATGGAAAGGGCACAGGTGAGAATGTGCCAGCGAGCCGCCAAAACTGGGTGTCCCAGCAGACCCACAGAGACGCATCCCCCTGTTCTAACGGCGTGCAGGCACTGCCCTCTAGTGCTGCTGCCCTTGGACATCGATGGAAATATTAACATTAAGGAGAAAAATTGTGAGAGTAAAGCTCCGGTCCGAGACGGTCCCCAGTGTGGTAGCTGGTATCCCTGCGAACTCATGGCATATTCATTTTGAGAAGCTCCCATACGAACCGTCACACTCTGCTGCTGCTACATCAGCACTTTTCAACCAAGAGGTGATGACTGACACACACAGACAAACTCCTGACGAAACAAATGCCATTGGCATAAATGGGGAGAAAATTCAAATCTGTTTTGAATTAAGAAAACAGCAACGTTAATTTAGATTAGGGGCTTCTTCTGGATCTGTCTTCCTTTTTTTCTCTAAGAAATGTTTTTTATTGTCTTGCAAGTGCTAAACATTTTATTGCTATATTTTAATTCCTTGATCACACTTCATTTGCTGTTGGCTGCCAGTTTGAATCAACTCTGCTTTTCAGAAGGGAAAATTTTTTTTTTTTTTTAATTCTGGATGCATGTACATTTAATGAAAAAATAAAAGGCCAAAAAGCCCCATCCTACCTCTGGTTTGAAGGAAATTTTCATCAGTACCCTTGGGAGCAGGCGAAAAGCTTTTCTATTAAAACACAATAAGAGAGGAAATTTGATCCATATGATTCACCACACAGTATCTTCCTTCTTATTTCTGGCAGCATCCTCAGAGGATGTCTTTTATCTTCATCTCATCTCGGCTGACACTAGCCACAATCCATGCACCACTCTCAACGTACTTGAGCTCAATCTTGTTGCTGAAAACGCCTCTCTTTTCTCAGCAAGGAAGATGCCATTTATTACCTCTACCTTATTAGTCTTTGGGGACTGAGCAGAGAGCAGGTTTCTTTTGTGTTAGTTGCTGTAAATATACACAATTAAAAAATTGCCCACTAATTCTTACAGATGGAGACAAATGGGAATGGGCCTTCCCTTGGCAGCTGTCCCTTAGGGCAGAATCGGGGCCAGACGAGGTGCTAGCAGAAGAGCCGTGCCATGGAGAAACCACATCTCCTCTGAGGTGTTCTTCTTCAAAGCAGGGCAATGAAGCTGATGAGGGTCTGGAGCACAAGGCCTCTGAGAAGCGGCTGAGGGACCTAGGGCTGTTTAGCCTGGAGAAAAAGAGACCGAGGGGAGACCTTATTGCTCTCTATAACTATCTGAAAGGAGGTTGTAGCGAGGAGGGTGTTGGTTTCTTTTCCCAAGTAACGAGTAATAGGATGAGAATAAATGGCCTCAAGTGGTGCTAGAGGAGGTTTAGATTGGATATTAGGAAAAATTTCTTCCCGGAAAGGGTTGTCAGGCATTGGAACAGGCTGCCCAGGGAAGTGGTGGAGTCACCATCCCTGGAAGTGTTTAAAAGATGCATAGATGAGGTTCTTAGGGACATGGTTTAGAGGTGGACTTGGTAGTGATAGGTTAATCATTGGACTCAATGATCTTATAGGTCTTTTCGAACCCATATCATTCTATGATTCTTGGAAAAGTCAGGTTCTGAGGAGCACTTTAATTCTTCTGAATTAAAGCAATCTCAATAGTCAAGTTTTTTGTCTTCACCAAATTCCAGCGGACTAAATTGCCTCCACCAAGACAGCCTTTTTTGAAACCAAGAGGACTAGACAACTCTTTGGCTGATACATAAATATCCTGGTCTGATATTGGAAGAACAAGAATCAGAGTATCTCTCCCTGGGACACGGTGAAAATCCGCAGGTTAGTGCTTTGTGAATTCCTGCTGCAATTGATACTCTGATACTTGATCCCCAGCATAGATGGTGCCTCATTAACAGAAGAGTCTTAAGAGTGCTACATCCCCATGCCAGCATCTTCCTTACACAGCCAGAAAGTAATTCTCCTTCCTTTTACTCATCTAAAGTTCTTAGTTAAGACTCAATTTCCCTAAATGATATTTCACTGCTACAGTAAATGATCAATTTCTGCTCCTTGTCGCCAAGGTCAGGTGTGAGAGAATAATGGTCTCCTCCTCTAGCCTTGCACACTGGGTAGAAATGATTTATTGCATTTCTAAAAGAGGATGCTTGACATTTTGAAAATGCAATGTAGTCCAACAGTAATTAAGCAAAGAGTAGACTGCTGAACAATTGATTGCCACTGTCAGCAAAGCCTGATTAACTCAGATGCTTGAAGAACTATTTCTGCCACCTATGAATTAAAGGTTAGTAATTAAATTTATGGGCCATGGCCACTGTCTCTGGATGGTACTTCACTTATAAGGATCCCAATGAAGAATAATCAGATAGAAAAAATGCAGGCTGTTAACTCAAAGGCTTTTTATTGAGAGACAGAGCAAAAAGCTCCTGAGGATTGTGCCAGTCCACACACAGCATGGCGCAGTGGTATCAGCCATTGGGCATCTTGACCGAGGTGGCCCACAAAGGCACATCTGGCAGGACTGATGTCCCAGTGGGGTGAAGGAGCCATATACAAAGTGAGAAGCAGGAGCTTGGCTTGAACAGGAATTTTAATTTGAAGGGATGAGCATTAGTAACTTCTTTCCTGCTTGGAGCCTTCAAGGTCTGGTTCCTGATCCACCAGCCCAACTTCACAACATTAAGCTCAATGCAGAAGTCACTGTTCGAGTTCTCCCAGTGATGAGACAGGCCAGAGGGTGATCGCAAGAGCCCTTCTGCAACACAAGCCGGTTATAATCACAGCTGGTATCAGGGAGTTTATTTTTGGGTCCACCTGGCCAATGTGCAAAATAGATGACAGATGGCAGCTGCCATGAAAAATTGCTGAATACAAAGACAAGGGCCATCTCAATGTTATCAAGGCCCCATGTTTCAGGTCCTCCCTTGTGCAGGCTGAGCAACATGAAGAGTTCATGGGAATTTTCCACTCTTTCAAAGACCCAAATTTAGGGCTGAGGTGTTTAGGGTTTCAGGCCATGCTTTGGGCTGGGGCTGCCTCATCTGGGACCCACTGACCCCAGGGGAGCCAAAAAGCAGAGTGTGTACCCAGCCACTGGAGTTACTGGTAACTGACAAACATTTCTGTGAAATGACACTTTGGGGGTTGGTGAAACCATCAGTTTTGTACTAAATTCGTGAAAGCCATGCCTCCTCCACGCAGGTTTATTGCGCATCTGTTGCGGTTAAGCCTTCCTATTTGGATAAAGATGAAACAGCTGTTGTTGTCAAATACTGACTCTTATGCACCTTTGGGTTCTCTCCACTTCTCACTGCTGGAGCCTGGAGTTCTTTTGTGGTGCAATGCACTGTGAGCTGGTCACTAAAACAGGGAGTTTGTGAACAATTCAGTGAAGTGAAAATAAAAAACCCCTTATTTACTTGTGGATGCCACCAGGATGAGCTTGATTATGTAAAGAGGTTTTGGGAGAAGCCTGAAGTTTTGTTCCTGAGCAGAAGT
Source organism: Caloenas nicobarica (assembly GCF_036013445.1). Taxonomy (NCBI): domain Eukaryota; kingdom Metazoa; phylum Chordata; class Aves; order Columbiformes; family Columbidae; genus Caloenas; species Caloenas nicobarica. The sequence goes on along the minus strand of NC_088255.1, from coordinate 14,642,502 downwards.
TAATGTCTGTTCTTTCATTGCTTTTACAGTCTTGAACATTGTTTTTGCAGCTTTTTTCTCTCTTCTGGGCTGCCATTCTTCATGAAAGCAACTTGAATTTAATTGCAGGGCTACATCAGACTCCTGCAGAAGTACTTTTTAGTCTCATTTTGATGTTATGATAAAATAATAACAAAAAAAATCAATGCATGATAATTTCTGCAATCTGCCATCCTCTTTGGTTAAACCCCCCCACAACAAACTAAATAACAATAAAAACCCACTGCTTCTATGAAGACCCAACTCTGCTTGTTGCACATTTAAGATTTCCGCAGCTTTCCTCCTTTTCCTGCCAGCCTTGACAGGTACATTTAAAATCCTTGCACTTCACTGAGAGGGAATGATGCCCAGTTTCAGCAGCTGGAAGAGCACAGTGGGATCAAGGTCATGCTGCACCCTTACTATTATTTTCCCTTGTGAACACAGACCTGCAAACCCTTCTGTTCATTCAAATGGTGTTTTCACCACACATGGAGTGTTTCTCAGTGTGATAAAGGGGAGCCAAATGTGCCTGTTGTCACCAGGTTTGCTCTAGTACCAGTCACCTCTCCTGCTCCCTGCATCTCTGTAGCTACCAGGGCTGTTTCTCAGCACGGTTGACAGGAGCTGAGATATGAAGCATTTATGCTGTTTGCAGGGCTTGGGTTGTGTTTGCCTGGTGGTACTGGAAATACCTGTTGTTTGTGAAGGAGCTGATCCCATTCTCATGTAAGCAGGTCTTCGCTGACATGCTCGTATCTTGTTGGAAATCCAGAGTGGCCAGAACTGGAACCCAGAACTGATTTTTTAATTGAATTTCAAAGGGAACAGGAGCATTAAAAATCCTGTCCAGAACCCAAAGTACTTCTTCCTATATATCTAAACAGCAGACTTGCTTAACAGGATTTTCTTGGATTCAAAATGGCAGAAATCTCATGGAATTTTTCATAATCTGTATTTAAATTTATTAGGGTGTTTGGTAATCCCATACTGCTGGCTTTTGGACTTTATCTTTGGGCTCTTCCTAACTGAAACCTGCACTAAACTCATCTTCATTCTGCTTCTAAGCAAGAGGCTGAACCAGTCTGCATTTAAAAAATGATGCTTTGTTGAAAAGTACAGAAAAGAGACAAGATTTCCCACCATTAACTGAATGTGTGATAACTGGCAGCACCCTAGTAAGTCTAAGGGATAGGGATAGTTATTACACAAGCAGTTAGCATAGTAAACATCTCTTAAAGTTTATTCCTTTTAAAAATATATCTGAGCATTGAGTCCCAGGAAAGTGAAGGGCCATGTCCTGGATTCGGAGGTTCTTAGCTGTGGTCCACAGGCTGGTTGTGGTCCATCTTATGTGACTTCTGTGACTGCTCTGCTCGGTGGTGTTGCTGGTGGAGCTTGATGATAAACACAAGATATCACTTATCTCAAACCACAGGAACATGAAAGTGTCCCCACGGGGCAGACTGGGGTGACCGGGGACACGTGGTTGGGGCAGCAACATTCACTCACGCAGCCCGAATGGGATAAACAGGCAGCAATTCGTATTTCCATGGGTTCACACACATTCACATAGCCATACTGAAAGGAGAAGAAAGAGTTATTTATGATGTGTTTGGAATTATAAATTATATCAAAGTCAAAGCTCAGGGTAATTGCTACTGAAGTAGATCCAAAGGTTGGCATTATGATTAAATAGCACTGCTGCCTTTTAGGGGAAATCTAGTTACAGACAAACAACATGGAGGTCAGCAACAAAATATAATTCAATTCTTTGCTATGAATTAATGAATGCGTTTTAGATTAATTGAAATCCACAAAGAGACTTTGTGTTGCAGAAATATTCATTAGGAAGTTTACCAGATTATTCCTCTGGCAGGGGTTCAGCTTTCTGCGCTCCTCCAGGTGAACCTGCTTCTCGCAAAGCACAAGGAACGTGCCAGCTTTCCTTAGAAAATGCATCTGTTTTGGTTCTCTGATGCTTTCCCTCCTTTCCAGCTGACCTGTGCGATACCTGTGGCTGCCCTGGCCACGCTCGGAATGGGACTTTTGCGGTGTACAACAGCAGGATGAGAGACTGAGGGTTGTTTGAGCTCAGTTCAATTCAATATCAATGAAATAATGGAAAAATGGAACAAAAAAAAAAATACCATCCATGGACTAGGAGATATCTCTGCACATTCTGCTCTGGGAACGTGGCCTCTCTGCAGGTGAGCACAAGCTTCAATGGGGCTTAAGTGTGTCCTTGAATGTTTTCTGGAATAATGAAGCTTTTCTCAACAGGTGCTTATGGGTCTGTGTGCTGGAAATCTTTTATTTTTGAGGTCATTTGGAACCTCTTCTATGTGATGATAGTCTCTGGCCGCCTTCCTAATAGCGCAAGGAAAAGAGCTGATGCAGCCAAGGACCATCCACGGGAGGAAAATAAAATGCTTTCAGTGGTTGCAAGAGGGGATGAATTGGGGACAAGTCCCACCAGTAGGTATACAGCCCTGCCAAGGGGTGCTGAGCCCCAGTACTGTCTCCAGGAATGGTGCCGGAGTGGGAAGGGCCCCTTGACCCACCACCTCTTCCCCAGAGGGAGATGGGGCCATGGGGACTGTGCTGGCAGGACATGAAAGCAGCTGTGACACTGCCTTGGCTTCACTGTCCCTGTCATGGTGGTGGAGGAGGGAAGGATGGCCGGGCCAGAAGGCCACCTGCTTCCTTCCACCTCCTGTGAACTTCATTTGTCTCTTGTCAGTGCTGGAAGGATTCCTGATGTGCCTCTACGGGGGCAGAAGGCTGCACTTCAAATAAGATGGACACATCCCTCTGTTCTCACTCAGAGCTTCTATGGCTTTGGATTGCAAACCAAACCACAAATAGTACATAGGGCATGGGAGAAGAGCAGATGGCACCTCCCTAGAGTGAAATATTTGGATATTAAGAGCTAGGTAAGCTCGCCCCCAAAAATAAACTGCTCTGAGCTTGCTGTCACCAGCTACAGAGCTGCTGGTCATGGAGACTGGCCCCCTGCACCCAGCCCACAGAACCTGCTTGTGGTGTGCATGAGGGATTTTGGGAAAGGCTCTAGGGGTTTGGTTGACTGGAGGGAGCTGCAGTTTCTTCCTCCACCCAGACCTGCCTGGAGATGCTGAAAGAGGAGGTATGGGGGTCTGTCTGTCCTGGACTCCCCAGGACCCTGCACACTGAATGCACTGCCACTCTCCTGGGAGAGCAAGGGAGGTAGCGTGGGCCTGCGGGTTCATCTCCCACAGCTTGTTTGGGGTGGATGAGAGAGGATGGATTGAGAAGAGCTCACAGGTAACTGCAGGGCCAGCCCAGCTCCTGGAGATGCAGGCACAGCAGGGTGGGCTCCTGCCTGGCCAGTCCCAGCCTCTGCATAGTGGGGAACACTGTCCCTCAGACCCGAGGGACTTCTTCACATCAACCTCTGAGAGCTCGAATTCTCCTCCTTGCTCTTTTCACTCCTCTGATAGAAGCGGTACAAGAGGTGAAATTGCTCTGACACCTTCCCTCACAGCTCCTTTTTCCACAGCACAAGAACAGCAGATTTAATTTCCTCCAGTCCCCAAATAAGTGAGAGTCATTGTCAACTTAAGACGCTTTTGACAAATCTAAAGCTAGAAATCCTCCTCTGGATATTTCTCACTCTGGGGAAATGGCATTCGCCTTTTGCTTTGCTTCCCCATCAGATTCTTCCACTGCATGTGCAGCAATGACGGCCTGTTTCCCCCAGCTGTAGTCTGGTCTTGGAGCTTCTTAACTCAAGTACAAGTTGTCTGGACAATTTTCTCTTTGATTTCAGATCAGCTGCTCTTGACAGAAGTGCTTTGCTTTTGCTGTGCTCCTCGGTTTGTAAAATGTTCGTGGCTGAGGCTATGCGTATGTGTATTATTTGAACATCTGGATTTTTATGACTTGGCATCCTGCTTTCTAATTAACAGCGATGTATTATAGCCTGTGCGGGAACCTCCAACAAGGGTGACTACTGGCCACAATGGCCACCACCTGCTCTTGCTTGTGATTTCTTGTTGCCCCCAAAGCACTGGAGGCAAAGCCTGCTTCCACCTCCACCTGCCTACTAAGATGAAACACTTTGCTCCATGTCTTAAACATAGCTTGGTCGACTGCTTCTTCTTGTTTGTTTGTCTTTTCAGCAGAACTTCCTTCTTTTCCTGTGGCTTTATACAGTTTGTTTCAGAAAGGTGCCCTAACCCTGGGTAGCTTTACCCTTCCCAGCCTTCTGCTCCAGCTGGTTTTGCTTTCCTGCAACAGCAAGATCTTTGGTTGCTGGGGTCAGCAAATAATTCATAAGTTGGTTTTGGTTTCTTTTAGCTCACAGTCAGGAACCAGGGTGGAAGTGCATTTATTATGGACAGGTTTTAGCCATTAAACTTGGACTTTGCCTTCCAAGCACCGCAGTAATTTCTCACCCCTAAGTTTCTCTCTTTGCTTACAGTAGGGAATCATCTGCAGCAGTTTAGGATGCTCAGGATGTGGCTTCCTTCGCCCTTGTGCCTGCCCAGGCCGCTGGGAGCAAGTGGAGACTCTTCCAGACTCATAAAAGAAGACTTCCAGTGATAACCAACTCAGTCCTGGGGTTTCTGGAAGGCTCTCACTTGCCTGAATATGGGGTTTTTTCCAAGCACCATTTACACCATCCCTGAGGTCCCTGTACAGAGGTCACAGGATGAAACCCCTGTCCTGGGGTAAAGAAGCAGGTGGACTAGGGCTTGTGTTTCTTTCTTGTATGGCAGCTCCGATAGCTGGAGTTTGAGAACAAGATTTGTTGCTGGCATGAAATGGTATCGCTCAAATGAATCCAGATAATATCTGCTTGAAATGAGACACTACTAGTTTCCAAGTAGCAGGAAAAGCAGCTGAAGTTGCTCAGCTGAAGTTGTTCTGCTGAGCACTAAGGAAGCAGCAGAAAGAGGACGGGGAAGGCAAGTCTGCTTGTGCTGCTTGTGGGGATCAGAGCCCTGATCCTCCCCTCTAAGATTTAATTAAGGTTTAATTCAGTCACAGGTCCCATCCTCACTCTGTCTGGGTGCTGGAAATTATTTTTCTGTAAGCTTCTTACCAGAAGATTTCCTTTCTAACCTAAATGCCACGATAGCATTTGAGCTGTGCACCTGCTCCCAGCAGAAGCATTTCACACCACTTCCTAAACGATAATTTAATATTCTGGCAGTCCCCAGGACAGGGGTGTGTGTCTTCCTGGTATAAGCATGTGTCTACTATCTATTACCTAAATATGTTAAAGGCTCAACATTATATTTGTAACCCATCCTATAAAGGGCCCCACACTGGAAGAAAGAGCCTGTGTTGATTGTGTTGCACTGATGACCAAGCTAGATGCTTGATTCAAACTGAAGTTTATTAAAGAAAAAACTTGTAACTAGAGCTCAAACCACAGTGAGAGGAAAACATCAAGACCGTGAATATTTGAAAGAAGCAGCACACCATAATAGATTCAGGAAACAGATGTTTTGGGCTCATGGAGAGTCCTCAAAACCCATAATCTTAATTGAACCAGGAATGATGCTACTGACTGCAAGGACGCGATGCAGCGGAGATACCTTGGCTACTTAGCTGTCACTATAAAACTCCAGCCCAGTTTCTCTCACGCTCCCACCCCTCTGGAGGGATTCTTCTGTTGTGACTGAGTCCCCCCTGCTGCATGGAGGCCACTGTTACTGTCACTGAGCATCGGATGTTGGTGCCCTGGCAAGTCAACTAACTGGGAGGTAGAGAGGGAGGCGGAAAGACTGTCCAATAGAAATTGTGTCAGTTGGAGATGTCTCACCTGCAACTAAAAGTATTCCCAAAGTGTTCAGTGCTTTTCTCCCCAAGGGCACTTGGCACATGGAGACCCTGGGTGAGATTTTCACTGTCACTGCTGGCAGCCCTGGCAGGACCTCATACTTAAATTGTATATTGTATAGCCTCGTTCCTGAGATTTTTGTCTTAGAGGATAACCAGTTGAGCAAATGGGAAAGGCTGAAGCAGCTGCTGGTCCAGGGAGCACATCTGGAGGACTTGCTAAGCTCTGATCAGCTGCCAGCTCCTGCTGATTCAGGCCATGTTGATGCCTTGGTGCACCCCTCAAAGGGCATCTTGCACTGACTCTGGTACCAGCCTCAGCTACCAGGGGACGATGCTTCCTATTTCTGGAGCCTGAAACTGCCAAATGCTTATTTTCATTAAATACAACAGTTTTATTGCCAAATTTGGAGATTGTGGGCTCTGTGTGTGTGTGTTCACTGACCTCTCCTGGCCAGACCCAGGATGCTCGGCTGGGCTGCACAAGGCATCTCTCACAGCCAGCTGGAAAGCATTCCCAGTGGGCAAGCAGCGATAGGTGTTAACTTCTAGTTAAAAGGAAAAAAAAAAGGCATAGAGGGCCCTTTGGGGAAATGCAGGAGATCTTCAGTGATACCTTTAATTAACAAACTAAATACGTCTGTGATTGCAAATAGACCATGGCATGTAAGTGGTTATTACTGCAGTATAAACCACACTACAGGACCCCTGATGAGGGAGACATGGAAGCATCCAAAAATCCATCCCAGTCCTGCAGTCCTTACTGGGGAAATATGAGGACTGAAACTAAGGGCTGCAAAATCCAGACTGTGAGGAAACTGGGCAGCCTTGGAAATATTAAAGAAAGAAGTAAGGAAAAGTGAAGAAGTGTAAGGAAAAAAGGACACAATCCAACAAATTATTATATGTATGAGGGAGGGCATAATCTGCTAAAGGAACCTGGTAAATCTCTCAGCTGCACAGTGTAGGACCTTTTGTGAAAACCTGTATAAAAATGAGTGTTATTGTGCCATTTGTAGTGATAGCTCAAATAAACAGCAGTGATTTTCCTGACAAGATAAAAAAAAAAAATCTCTTTTCTTGCGGTTTTCCACAAATTCCTCTAGTTCTTTTCGTAACCACGTCAAAACATCCTGTTCAATTGGTATTTCTTGGCCGAACGTTTCAATACCTGCCACCTTACAGACAGAGTACCACTGCTGCGAGCTCCCATTTGCTCTTAGGAAGGGGCCGATGATGAAGAAACAGACCCAGACCTCCCTCTCAGCCTGCTTTTCTTTTGTTCTTTTCCTCCTGGAAAACAAGGAAGATCAGCTAAGCCTATAGCTTAAATATTATAATTAATTGGTGCTTTTTGATTTTTTTCTATGCCTTCTGCTGCTATGCTAAAAGTGGGTTTTCTTTGTGTGAGAAAGCCTTTGTTTGCTTGAAAAAGGTTTTTCCCGCCCCTGCATAAATACTGCTTTGAAAAGTCACATCGCAAATCCCACAGCATTGGGCTTTCAGAAAGCAAGCCTGAATGGCTGGAAACTTCACATAGCCCTGCAGCGAGGAGAGCGCGGCTTTCATCTGACAGGCTGTTTAAGGATGGTTTGACCTCTCTCTTCCTTTACATGCTGGGAGTTAACTTCTCCTGTAAGTGTCCAGCATAAATTCTTTTAATGCAAATTTCCTTGTCAAAACTACAAACAGACATTTGATCAAAGGTCAGCTCTCCTTTGTGTTCCTGTTTGATATAGAAATTTCTATTTCATCTTTGACTGTCATGGTCAGTTAAGGGAACTGTAGCCTGATGGGAAATTACTGATGCATTTCATGTCCTTTCTATAACAAGGCTTTTTTGCCTCCCTTTCACATCTTATGGGTGTTTTCATTTGAATATGTTTTCATTTTTTAATGGAATAGTTAAATTAGCTTTGAAAATGCAGTGGTATGACACTGAAAACTGTCTGCTTTTTAGCTGAAGCTCAGTTTACTGCTATTTGATACCCTGGGAGCTGCTCAAATTATTATTATTCCCTTACTGCTGGCTTTATTTCATGCTTAACTTGTGGATCTTTTTTCATGGGGCAGTGACTGAAGAACAAGAACTGCAGCAAGTGGAAGGTTTGGGAAAATTTTATATTTACTTCTTGAGGTTCCATGGCTCTGCCAGATTCAGAGAGCATGGGCACCCCTGTGACTGTGGCACTGGATCCTGCCTGGACCCTTTTGCTGGGGGTGCTGCAGGGAACTGGCCACTCTGAGATTTAGGATGATGCAGAGAGTAGCTGAGAATTGAATGCAAACCCTCATTTCTATCCACACTTACTCTCCCAGGAGATACATTTTTAATTTTCTAGAAGCAGCTCCATGGTTTAACTAGTCTGCATCTGCATCGGGTTGTCCAGACTATTTGGTTTTCCAGTCCCCTCTAAGACCATCCGCCTCTTGAATTACGTTCCCTCATGCCCCACGTTCCCTCTCACCCCATTAGTTTTGCACCTGAATCCCATTATGAAATTTAACATTTAACTTCCATGAGACTTCAAGGCACTGGACCTACGTGATTTGCTCAAAAAAACAAAGGAGGTTTTTGCCAAAGCAAGGAACTGAACACAGCTCTTCCCATACCCCTGGCCAACATCCTAATCCCCATTTATCATCCTCCCACATTTTTTTGAAACTCTTCACCACATGTAAAATCAAGCCCGTGTCTAAGTCCTTGTAGGGTTAAACCACGGCTACTATATCCCTTAATTTATGCGTATGCAAGTGCACAGATATGTCTGTGTGGCTATGTGGCTGACAAAACCCCAAGGACAAGTGAGATTTGAGGACCAAACCCCAGATTATCATTACCATACAGCTATCCAAACCTAGAGACAATCTGGGGAGTGCCTGCCTGTTGATGAGGTCTGAAACTCAGCCCCTTTGGAGTTTTTGCTGACAGGCACCATGACTGCTACTTAAAAAAGGAACTTGAGCCATTACCATGTCTAATGAGTGGAGTGGCATAATTAGGTATCACTGTGCCTCTGGGAAAAGTGTCCTTAAAGCAGATCTCTGCTGCAGAGGCTGAGATGGACAACAGCCCCAACAACTGGGACTTTCTCCTGTGAAGCTGCCTGGACCAGCTACGGGGCTGTGCAAAGGCTGTAACGCAGGTGCACATCGCTGCTGAGCAGACTGAAGGCCTGGGAATGGGCAGGAAAAGTGAGCGTCCAGGACAATAACATTTAGGAAATAGCCTTAAAATCAGCTTTATCACTACCCCTCAGGAGAGATCCTGAAGCATCTCTCCTGTTGCAAATCTGTGCCCCGGATCTGTAATTGCTGGTGAATTGATTCAGCTGCTTTTAGTGCTGTGCAGTTCAGCAAGAAACTGCGGCTTTCCAACCTGTAGACAGCAAAAGGGATTGTGATGAGTGAGTCTTTCTATTGCTGTCACTTAAAAAATTGATATCTAGGCTTGTTGGCTTGATGCCCTACTGAGTATAATTGTCTCCTGAGGGAATAGGAGGCCACGGGTCCCCTCTCTCGGGATGTCACCTGGGTCTTGCAGCATCCAGGAGCAGTGTCTGTTCAATAACTAGCTCACGCCAAGAGAGATTGTCCTTCACGGTGACAAGAGGCACAAACATCTCCTTTGTCACTGATCCCTTTGAAATAAATCACTCCTTCATGTATCAGAAACACTTCTTACAAATCAGAAACACACCACCCCTGCTTGCCTGGCTCTTGCCAAGGTTTATCTCTCAGGAGCACCCAAGGCCAGCTGGCCCCAGGGACACAGAGGGGGGTCCCTGGTGCTCCCTGGGGCCTGATCCTTCCCCAAGGCCCATGTTGGTGCACAAGGGGTAACTCCCATGGAGAAATGCACAGGAACCTCCAGGATGCAGCTCTGCAAGTTCTCATGCTAATGGCAAATGCAAAGAAGCTTTTTTGCAGATCACCACTATTTATTTTGTTTGCCTGGGAGTTAAGTTGATGAAAAGAAGCACAGCGATGCAGCATGGTTAGGAGAAATTGCATGAGACATCTTGAGATGGTCACCTAATTAATGACACTAATGTCCCCTGGCTGGCTCCAAAATGACCCAGTGTTGCGAGCAGTTGTGTGTGTGCTTGCAGGGAGCAGGGTACCATGGTGGCATCCAGTGCTGTGTCTGGGCTCCCGCAGCTGGGGTGGCCCTCTGTGCCTGCTGTCCCCAGCAGCCAAGCACCCTGCTCAGCCCCAAATGCTGTCTCCAGTTCAGGTTTCTGCAGCCCCATATGACAAATGCAGCCTGGAGGAAAGTGGGTTTGAAATTTAAACTTGTCACCACAGAGAGCACGTTCTGCCACAGTGGTCAGCACTCTGGGATGAAGCGGGGAGCAGGACTTGCCCCTAGGGTCGTAAAAGTGGAAGGGATGTTCGTATGAATGCAGTCTTTTAGTGAAGGAGATGCCGTGGTACAAGGCCAGGGCTTGTAGAGCATCTGGGTGTTGGCAAACACACAAAAGATAGATCAGGAAAATGCTGAACAACAACAAACAGCTGTGAAAGCAACACTCACTCTTCTAAATGGTCCCTTTCCCCCGTTTGGATATATATTAGCCTTAAGGGAATGTTGCCTTCATACAAAAAATTACTTAAGACCAAGGTCTGGAGGACCTAATCATGCCTGAGCCGCTGCCTCCTCCTTCCCACGTGGCTCCAGGTTGAGCTCCCAGAGACCTGAACTTCCCGCTCCGCTCCACAGCTCTGCAAATCTCCCCCTTCCACCAGTGTTTCCCCAGGCTCTGCTGCAGCAGGATAACCACAGCCGCTGATCTGTAACTCACACTGCTAGATCGCGCCTCTTCTCACCAAAAAGCCTTCTAAGCAATTTCTCTTCTCCTTTCTTACATCTCCTTCTGTTATCTCCAATCACACAAGCTGGTTCCTTTTAGACAGAGATGGAAAGCTCGGATGTGCAGAGCCGTCCTTTGCCAGCAAAGACTTTGTCCTTCCTCAATGTCTGGGACCAAGTCACCTCTCATTTGTCCAGCTGGAGTGAACACAACTCCAGCCTGCAACATCTCAGCTCTCCTCCGTCGGGTGACAGTGACACCAGATGGCAGCAGCGGCCTTCAGATCCCAGCAGCACTGCCAGCTCCGAGCGAAGAAGTGGGCAAGGGTTTCGCTGCATACCAGATATTTCGAGGACACTTTTCCTCTGCGCAGTCCTTTGCTGGGGCTCGCTCAGCGTCCATATGGGCTGTCAAAATATCATTGCACCGAGTATCTATATGCTGTAGTTGTTTGGTGTGTCAAAACGACACACAGACTCCAACTTAAAAAGTCAAGAAAGAAAATTGCTATCTTCAGTCGTGCTTTAATTAATCATTTTGTCATGGCTTGATGGCTTTGCTGCTGCATTGACAGGTGCAAGCAAAGATTAGGATTTTTGAAGGCCATGGGGATTTTTGGGAGCCTGGTCAGAGTGACTGCTAACTCTAATAATCTGTTTTCTGAGGGGCTCCCAGTTGATCACTCAGGACTTGTGGCATCCTGCATCTTTGACCCTTGGTCTCAAAAGGCTTTGGAGGAAGTTGGACAGTGCTGGCTGCATCATTGCAGAGGCTCCTGCCCGCTGTGCCACAGCACGACTCCTGTCACTGCCCCTCCTGCCTGAACCTGCCTGCAAAGTCTTCAGCAGGGTTAGCAGTAGAACCCTGGCAGAGGGAGACCAAAGGCTGGACCAGGAGGCCACAGGCTGTGTCAAGAAGTGGGTTTTTGGAGACACTTAGCAAAACTCCTTTGCAGGTGGGGAATATGGGGCCCTGTGCAGCTCCCCAGGCAGAAATCGCCTGGTCACTGCAGGGCAGGTGGGAGACGGGGTGCAGGCTGCGTGTCCTGTGGTGGAGCCATTACAGGGCAGCAAAGTGGAGGGAAGATCCTCACAGGTCAGATGAAGATGTCTTGATTTGGCTGGCTGCATTTCAGAAGACTTTCAGGACATGTGATGAACCACACCAACGTGCAGCAGTACAAAATATTGCTTACTCCACATTTTTCCTTGAAATAAATCAATTGAAAAAAGTTACATTAATTCTCTGGGCACCAGTTTGTTCTCTCACTTTGAATTACCATGTTGAAGTGCTTTAATTTCCTGAATGAGTTTTGTTTATAATGATGCCCAAATATTTATTTGTTTGGTTTGTTGTTGTTATTTGTTGTTTGGTTTTTTTTTTTTTAACTGATTTAAGGGCTATCAATTTACCTGTTAGCCACTGGGTCACTCCAGGAATTATTAATGTACTAACCGTGAACAGAAAAAGAAAAAAAAACCCAACAGCATGGATGTTTGATTGTTCTGTGTGTTTGGGCAAAGAGAAAGAGCAGAGCTAAAGCCCCTTGGCAGGGGGAGGATCTGTTCCTGATGGACAAAAATGGAGAAAGCCAAGGGAGTCCTGCCGGCTCCTGTCTGCACTGGCCAGGCTGCCTGGCCACGCTCGTTCTGTTTGTGAATGGTACTGATGCCCAGTTAAAATGGCACTAATGAACTCATATTGGCACGCTTTAAAACAGCGAGCATTTTAAGCAGCCTGGCAGTGACAGTAATTTTGTTCAACAGTGGAGATGGGCTTTTTAGGTTAAACAGGCCAGGATTCCTGCTGAAACGTTTTTTTTCTCTTAGACACTAGTAACAGCATTTTAATCTCTCTGCTACTCACACTGCCCTGATTTGCAAACAGAAACAAACCATTTCATCTTAATGCAGGGCAGTGACCCTGCAAGTAGCAGGACAGGAGATCTGGGTTCAGCTTTCCCTACCTGTGCCCAGGAGCTTGGGAAAACTCAAATTTTAAGCAAATCTTGTGGAGTCAGGAAAATCTCAAAAATACCAGTAGTTGTGGATCACAGACTTAGTTTCTTTATCTGCAGCCACTACCCCTGAGCAAACCGCTGGACTGGCCTCCAGGTGTGCCCATTGCAGATGGGGTGAGCCTGGGGGGCCAGGAGGGGCTGGGATGGATAGCCCTCAAAAATGTTATTTATACTAAAGGCTGGAACTTGAAGCCCCTTCAGAAAGGACTGGCAGTGTCTCCTGCACACTAATATAATGAAAACCTGATTAACCTCACTAGATACCTCTGCCATAGAAATAAGTTACCATCTAGAGCACAGACCCCATTACAGCAGCCAGGTAGAGTGGGCTGGACCCTGCTCTTGAGTTAACGGCACTTACAATTGGCTGCATAACCTGAAAACAACAGGCAGCACGTGATTGAAATTGTGGGTGTTCACAATCGTAAGAGAAGTTTGCCTTTGCGTAGCAAGAGCATTTAGGCTCTGCAACTTGGGATGCTAAGAAGGTGCTGCAGCATATTGCCTTGTAATAACATGAAGCAAAAGCTCAGCAGAAAGTCTGTGAACCAGATAAGATTGATTAAACAATTTCTAACCAACGGGGTTGCACATAAAAATTTTATTAAAACCTCAAGTGCTAAATTTATTTCCTGGGTCTGTCACCACTATTTTTTTTTTATTCAGTAGTGATAATTACTACATTAGAAATTAAATGAACCTCATATACTACATGTTTCAGACCTCCTAGGAGAGTTGTGAAAGTGATTTAGGGAAGTGAATTTGCTATTGTGCCTAATCAAGTTACAGTAATTGTCACCTATAATTTTAGCTCAGCTGCTATGTGTTCAATTGGAAGCTTTACCTCTGATTTTTCATAACTGAGCTTCTGTGTGACTGTTTTTATACTTTCTATCCCCTCCCAAAACCTACTGACAGAAAACAAATCATTGCATACAACTGTGCAGTTAACAGCATTGCTGTTTGCTACCACATTGGCTTCTTCATCAACCTGATGTGTTGCAGCATCAGGTGATTCTCTTCGTGAGACCAGCACCAGGTTATGTCTCTTGAGATTACAGTCACAGCTATGTAGGTACCAGTGACAATAAAGGGGCTTTCTGGCCCTAGAAGATCCTTAACAGGGCAGCAAGTATTGCAGCACTCTGACAATCACAGAGTTATGCTAAGTGCCAGGAGTGTCTTATGTGTGTTGGGGTAAAAGTCAGTCCTCTGCAAAGCTACTAATATGTATGAAAGCCTCTGTGGCTGTTTCTGAGGGTGCTGACTTTCAGCAACTTGGACCCAGGCTGATATGGCTCTGTGTGGTCCCTGGTTCTGTAGATGCTTGCTCGGAGATGCTTTCAGAGGCTTGCTGCCCTGTGCTCTACCTTGCACTTCAGAGGTGCTGGGTCATATGCAAACTTCTTAGAAAAGCTTATTAATGAGTTTCTTACCTGGGTTCCCCCAATCATGCCACAGCTTGCTTCCTTAATGAGCTCTACAGGGCAGCAAACTGCATAGCAAGCCAGAGTTCACAGAATGGCAGCAGGGGACCTGTGGGTGGCAAAGTAAGATACAGCAGAGCCAAAGGCATCCCAGTGCCTCTCAGCAAGACCCTGAGGTACCTGGGCTGGAAACTGGGTCAAGGGTAGGCTTGTAGAGGCTGACAGTGCCTCCCACATGTAGTGAGTTTAACACACAGGTTCCTTTCCACAGTCTGAGATGTAGGCAATCGCTCTGGTCACTCAGCTCTGAAATAGCCCTGCTTGTTCCTCCTTCCCCTTTCTTGCTAGAGAAATGTGTCCACGGCTGTATACATGACTTCAGCCTGCAAGGTTCCCTCTGGATTTAGGGAAGATGGTGATCATTATGAGCATGGAAATTCTAAATGGGTTCGTCTGGTTATTGATCTTCAACCCTCCTGGATGTTTGCCCAACACTGGATTGAAGAATAGGGCTGCTTCTGACTGTTCGTATTCAACATAAGTAATACTTGTCCCACTGGAGTTGTACAGTATGTAAAACCTGTTCAGTTTAGACTGGGATCAGATCATGCATTTTTAGAGTGTCTCTTATGGATCCTTAAAGATCCAGAAAGGCTATATTATGTTGATGTGATTAATGGAGGTTATTCGAATCTATTTTATCACTGTAACATGCACAGAAATTATTGTGCTTGTGTGGTTTTGTGCTCACATTCTGGAGTGATGTGTGTAGAATAGCAGTAACCTTCTTCTTGAATAATTCATGTGGTTTGTTAGCCACTTTTTAAGCCTTCCTGCTTAACCACAGAAGATTAGCATTTTTGTTGCTTTTTTAATCAAAGGTTTGGGGTGGGAGGAAGGGAGAGTGTCAGTTCTCTTTTTAGCTTACTTTAAACAGTTCTGCAGGCTTTCAGTATGCAACTTAGCTATTCAAATTGGGATATTTTGGCCTGAGAAGCATTTTAGCTAGCTCTCAGGTCTGCTACATTATACGACTTTCTAGTAAATCATGAATAAGTTGAAAGGCTATAGAGCTTTTTTCCTAATTTCTCAAGGGTCCATTTACTACCTAATTTGTTTTCATCCCATGTTATTTATTAACTCTAATCAACTCTTCTGGTATTGTTCCAGTCTGCAAGTGTGGGAAGGTTTGGCAGGTAATGAGTGGCAGCACAGGGAGTTTGAAAGATCCTGGCCTTAAAATGAATAGTTGTTTGGAAATTGGACTGGATTCATTACATCCTGGAGTTCTCCTGAGCTTTGCCTTCAGGAAAGGATGTTCCACCGCTGTAAAGCAGCAAAGCTCTGTTAGGGCTCTGGAGTTGCACAGCTGCAGTTCAGAAATATTGAGGTTCAAAATCAATAGGATGGAGGTAAAAGCTAAAGGTCTGGCTCAGAGCAGAGTGACAAGGCAATGCGAGCCTTGCCAAATACAGGCTAGGGGTGTATATTCTCTGCTTCTATCTTGGGGTGATGCAAAGCAGCCTTTGTTGGGTGTTTCTTTTTTCTCGTTGTTCAGTCTTTTGTTGGTTTTGCTTCAGTTCAGTGGCTTGGTTTTTGTCTTGTTTTGTTGTTGGTTGGTTGGGTTTTTGTGGGTTGGTTGTTTGGTTGTTTGGTTTTGGTTTTGGGGGGTTTGTTTGGGTTTTTTTTGGTGGTGTGGGTTGTGCTTGTTTGTTTGTTTGTGCATGTGTGGGTGTTTTTTTGTTTAAGGCTACAGGTGGCCTGAAGATTGCTCAAGAAGCTGATCGGCATGCAGGGCCCTAGCTGGCCATACCGTGCCTGCAGTCACATCTGTAGGCTTGCTTTCTGCCTGATGAGCAAGTTCAGTTTTGAAGGCACATTCACACTGAAGAAAAGTGAAGATGTGTCCTCTTGCAGTGACGGATCCTCCAGGGCGAGTGCTTTGCTGCTCTGCAGTGTGGCCATCTCGTATTTCTTATAGGAACTATATGTTCTTTCTCCTCTTTTTCGGGTGTGTGTGTATTTTGTTGTTGTGGTGGTTTGGTTTGGTTTGTTTTCCCCATAATTTAAAAGTGAAAAGTTGAATTAGTGATCCCACTAAGCATCCATCCTGTATGTCCCAGGAAAGAGGAAAACAGAAATAAGAGAAGGGGGTTGCAATACCACTAGTTGATGAGATGACAAGAGGCAGCCCCCTGAAACCAGCCTGGCACCTTGGCTGGGAGCTCCTGCTGCCCAAGAGGCCACTCAATCCTTTGTCCATCTGTGTCTCCACACCAGCCCTTTGTGTCTGAGCAAACTAAAATTGCTGGCATTCAACTGCAGACAAGTCCTGTTGGTAAGAGCATATCACTGAAGGGGAGTATGTTTGGGTTGTCGTGCTGAGAGATTTAACAGAAATGTTGATGTGTGCAGAGAGCTCTGTGGACATATTTAGTGAAGGAAAGGTTGGAGCGAGATCACTGCTTTAGAAAACAGATTCCGTCTCTGCTCTCCACTGTTTTGTGCTTTCCGTTGATTCTCCATGCTCTTTCTTTCACTCTGAGCCTTCCTCTGGACATACCAGGTGAGGTCTGGCAGGGGATGAGGTGACAGAAGTCAGTGCATGGCCACCGCTGTTTGAGTTTGGAGCACTGTGGTGTGACTTTCACAGTTGCCTCTTGCACTTAGAGTTGGTTTATCTCCTTTTTGCCATTGCTATCCCTCTTCCTCCCTATGCTGTAACATTTAAGAAACAAAACAAGCATACTCTTGGAAAAAAACATGAACTTTGGAAGAGACTGCTGTGTTAAATCCTGAACTTTGCAATGCAAACTTTCCAATCGAGCTGATTTTCCAAAATGCTGGCACTGAGTTTCTTGTCCTTCCCTTACTAATACTGTTCAAGCCTCTTCTCCTGGAACTGCAGCTGATTCCATCATGTGTGGCTGCCAAGAGCCAGTCCACAGCTCCCGTATTGACATGCGGTTGCAATGACAGCTCCAGCTTTCACACGCTGGTGCACTGTAGTCACTGGGGAGTTTCTCTGTTCCTGTTCCACTATTAGGTTTCAAACCTCCCTGCTGAGTAGCTGTCCCGAAGTCACATCAGGTAAGCTTAGCTATGCGTTGAATTCAGAGAGTAGAACTAATCCCACATTTCAGCTTTAGACAGAGGAGAACAATGAGATGGGGAGCTAAGCCTGGCCTCTGCCTCAAACATAAGGTTTTTACTATATTAAAAGAAACAGATGCCCTATGCTTAGTGTGTTGTATTTAATTCCAGGTCTCCCTCTGTTTAGCTGCAAGCCAGGCCTATATGTTTGAGGAAAAATATATACAATACATACTGTACTACATATAAGTCTAAATTATGTATATTATGTTTAATGTGTATATGTTTTAGTTCATTACTTTTGACAGGAAAGCTGTTAATACCAGGATCAATAGTCCATATATAAATTCAGGAAGCCATAGAAAACTACTACCCTTAGCAGACAGGAGCCAGCCTCAACAAATACACAGTTTTGTTTTCCTAACTGTTGATCTGTCTGTCACTGAAAGAATTAAGTTCTGCACCCACATGTCATCTCCGCTACTCAGTGGAGAAATGACTCGCTCAAAGTGAATTTTCTCCCAGCATTCCCTTTGCCTCAAAGGGACATTTGTATTGACTATGATAGAACTGGATTTAAACTTTTTTAATGATAAAAGATGACTCTTTATTCAGATCTGAATTTATAAAATCCTTATTTATAAAGATGTAAATCTTTTAGCTGAAATGAGCAGATATGCTAGCTGCTAAAAATGGTACCTAATTGTCTTACCAGGTCCCCAAAGCACACTTGCTATTTTCTTTGGCAAATGGAGGAAAATTTTAATTTCCCCTCATTTGAAGTTTAAAAAGAAAGAATGGTGAATAAGAGTGACTACCCTGAGATCTTGTCTGCACAGTACATGCAAGAAATTAGAAGTCTCTACAAGAAGAAAGTGACGTTACACTTTCCCTTCTAGCATTTATATTATTGCTATGATTAGTAAAACAACTGAGCTCTGCGCGTTTTTCATGCCTATGACAAGAAAGCGTGCGGGATCTGAAAATGTCTGAACTCATTCATCCTGCCCTTCAATTCCCATGCTCCTTGTGCTGCTGACAAGCTTTGCCTTCCACTTTGTTTGGGGCACAAAGACCACTTCCCAGGAGGTGGAGGAACGCTGCTGAGGAGTTGGTAGAGACGGCCTGAAGATCACCCAAGGAGCTGATGGGCATTCAGGGCCGAGCTGGCCACACCATACCTGCAGGCATGTCTGAAGGCTTGCTTTCTGGCTGATTGGCAAGTTCAGTTTTGAAGGCACATTCACACTTAAGAGGACACATCTGCACTTTTTCTTGCAGTGATGGATCCTCCAGGGTGAGTGCTTTGCTGATCTCCACTGTGGCCATCTCAGGTCTCCTATGGGAACTGTATGTCCTTCTAGGCTCACCTGGCATGTAACCCAGGCCGATGCCACTTGTTTTATGGTGAGTGCATTCAAAGGTTGGAAAAAAATAGTGAATCAGGCCCTAGGTCAGGCTGTGTTTTACCTGTGCATGTGCTGAATGCCCTGTTCAGGGATGAGGCAGGGAAACTGTACTGTATGGAACATCTGTCCATTGTTGGGCACGTGCGATGCAAAGAAGTACTTTATGTAATAACAATTATCCATAGAACAAAACGACAGGCATCAGAATCCCAGTTAAAGGGGTTAGATTGCTTCATTTGGTTATCTGACCTAGCACCAATGTGCTACTTAAAAAATAGTAAGTGTAGTCATTTGAGATGTGGCCTTAAAAGCAGAAGTTCCCCCATACGCCAGATCATTGTCTTGGCTCACGGGCTGTGCAGTCTCTTGGCAGACCTTGCAGTTCCCTTCTTTACTCAGTTAATGGATTTTGCAAATGTCTTTTACCATGTGATGCCCCAGTAAGTGACACTGGTCACAATTTCTCTAAGATACAGCTAATTCCAGATGGCTGACCTCTCATTTGTTTCTGACTTTCCTCCTACAGAGGTCAGACTGTGAAAACTCACATGGTTGAAACAGAAACGGTTGTGTGAGGCTCAGATGGGTGCTGAATAGAGAATAAAAGGTTGAGGGGCACAACAGCCAGCAATTTCTGCATTTCAGCACAGCACGGTCCTATCTTGAGCCTGACAAATAAGAATCCTGGGTGTTGACTCCAATATGGTCTCTGGTAGTTGTTCTTAAATTTGTGTGACAGATCGAAAGAATTAAGTTTAAATGTGAATGGATGTTACGGCAGGATAATACAATTATTTTTGTATGAACTTCTACTTTTATTTGTATGTCAATTTACAATCTATTTATCCAACAAGCCTAGGAAAGTTCAGTAGTCAATATACAGTGATACTCAGTGTAATTCTTAGCCGAATTTAAGAAATCTGAATTCTTGAAAACCCTTCCACTTTGCCCCCGATAGCTAAAAAGTGAATGCCCCACCAGTTCCAAATATCATATGAACCATTTTATCTTAACTATTTTTGCTTGGAAAGTTGTTCTTTGTTCTACTAGGTTAAAGAGCAGGCATGTTGTCTCAACACAGTTAAATCCCACAGCTTATTACCACGAAATATGTGAGCTTTGAGGATATGAAAGTGTTCCATCCAAGAGGATAGGAAAGTGGTCTGCCCAGAGAGAGTTCAAGGCCTCTTGTATAAGGAACATTGTTCCAGGCTTTAAAGCTGTAACATGTGTCGGGATTTTCAAAAAGGCAGTTCTCGAAATGGCCCTTTAAACTAGCAATTATTTTCCATATATCATCAAGACAGACTTTTAGAGGAGAAATGAAGATGCTAAAAAGAATTTGGTTTGGAACGGTTCCTCCGCTTCAGAGGTGCGTGCAGCTAAAATTTGACCAGCCCAGGGACCCAAGAGCAGCTTAATCATGGAAGGTTTTGGAGCCTAAATGGGTGGCTGGTCTGTATTACAGCTGGCATCACTGCAGCTTTACTGCTGCCAGAATCTCCTTGGGCCAGATTAAAGCTGAGTGGCTGCAGTTAGACATAGTCTTACTTGGCAAAAGAATTAGTGAACAAAACCCGTATGACTTTATTTCGGGGAGGGTGGGGGTCAAATGGGGGAAAACCCTGTTGTCCTTCTTACTGCTTCAGATTCCAGAATGAGTCATCTTCCCTCTTGCATATTCTAATATAGTATTTGCAAATAATTTCTAGGAATCCACCCGTTGTCTGGCTTCCATTTATCTGATTTATTCTGTTGCACAGAGGTTTTAGAGGAAATAACCTTTCATTCTTTTTAATACATAACCATTAAATACACTTTTACAGTCAATAACAGACTAGGCATTTTCCCTGGACCTCAGCTCAGTGTCCCTCCATTCAGTAATAAAGCTATTGACTGCAAGGAGAAAAGGCTCTAAAACCACAAACACAAAATAAAAATTGCCAGTGCCCAAAAATAGGTAAACAGTCAAACATTATTTAATCCATAAATAGTCAAATATTCCAAATTGAATCCATGGAATACAAATCATGCAGTTGAATTTGGGTGGGTCAAGTAGATAAGGGCAGGTGACGAGACATCTGTCTTGCAGCCCATTACTTAAATTTAAGACATGATATTAGGTTTTTATTTCCTTATGAAGGCTGACACATTGGGCTTGCCTCATTTAAAAAAAGGCAAATACAAGGGCATTTATAAAAATATTCACACTATCAATTACCCTTTCAAGGATAACATTTGTTTATGGTTGTTACGTTTCTGCACTCAGTGAATGGGTCTGTAACATCACGCTGCCCCATCCTGTTGTTAGATAGTATTGACTCACAAATGGCCATTCAAAGTTGGATGTCTGAGACACCTTTTTTTTTTTTTAAGCAGCAGGCCTTCTGAGTTATGAAAATAACTCCAGTGTATTAAACTTCCAGTGTTTTCCAGACTGAAATATGAAGGGAAGAGATTGTTGCAGCTTCAGGGATTGTCTTTTCCATATCCAAGTTCTTTCAAACACACACACACACAAAAGTTACTGAAGAGAGAAAGAACTGAAAAACACAGCAGCTCTGAGTGATGACTTCGGAATAGCCCAGGGATGTAGGATGGTGTTGAATGATTCAAGTTTATCATCCTCTCCCTAAAAAGAAACACATTTGGTTGCAGCTATGCAAGCTTCCCCAATTAAGAAAGAAAACTACTTTGCTTTTAATTTTCTTGGTTTGTTCCAGGCAGAAGAGGTTGCTTTATATCTGCTGTCTCTAGCCACCTGCACTCTTTGGGAAGTGTCAGCACCTTTCCCTGTGGTGGAATCCCATTCTGACTAGCAGCTGGATCAGTTTATGTCTACATCAGTGCATTGAAGTTCCAGGTCTTAATTGTTGGAGCTGGCCAGGTCATCAATGACCTATTTCTTTGGAGGTCTGTATGGGTTTTTCTATTCAGGCTGCTGAGTTTTAATAATGCACACACACAGGTAAGTGGAAGCAAAAATGAATGGAGAAGGAGCAGTGAGAAGTCATTTTTCTTCTCTGTTGTCACCTTTTGCACCATTGCAGGGATCTGTTTGGTTGGGGCCCTCTGGAAGTAGAGAAGAGGTAGCCAAAAGGGGTTGAAGATGAAATTAAACTACTTGCCAAAATGCAGTCCTAGGGACAAGATCAGAACTGCATCTCTTTCTGCTCTGGAAGGGGCGTATTCCCCCTTTCTGTGTGGTTTGTTTTACAGAGTGGCCAAGAAGCCTGGGGGATATGGGTCATGTTTGCTGGCAAGACATATTTTGGAGACTCTGGGTTTGATATGTAATGTTTGCTCCAAATCGCTGGGAAGCCAGTTATTTTTTTAAGCGGTGCTTTCAAACATGGCTTTTAGGAATAAGAAATTAAACATGCACAGATGTGCACGAAATACTGACATAAAGTTTCCCTGCAAAGAGGCGAGAGTTAACTCAGTGCCAGTGAATGCTCTGGTAGTGCCATGATTTCTGTGGGCAGCTGGGGCTCTGATGCACACCTTGAACACAGCCACGAGGAGCTCAAGGGTCCTGGTGTGTTACGGAGGGGTCTTCATAAAAATACGATTAGCGACCTGAGAAATTAGAACTCTGAGTCTGCTGTGAGTCAGGCAGGACCATTTCTTTTGCTATTGCTGTTTCGTTGTGTCTGCTGAAAAATGGGGATTCTCTGGGACCAAACTTACTGAATCTTCTCTTTCTGTCCTCTGTGCAGCGCAGACCCAGCAGAGCACGGATTTCTCACCTCTGTGCAGGCACCCCAGCCTTTTCTGTCAGGCTCCTAGTAATTGCCAACTGTTCTTGTGAAACTTTATGTTGACAGTGGGTGAATGGGTATTTTGTTCTAAAGTGACTGCTGCAGAATACATCACTGTCACGTCACCTAAACAACGCCAGTCACCTAGATTTTCGGGACTTGCTTGAAAACAGTAGAGCCTGTCATTCTGAGATTAAGGAAGGATTAGCTGTGTGATTTCAGTCAGCCTCAAGAGAAAGGTTAAACGCTTTGGGAGGAAGAACTATGTCCGTGTGTGTGCACATGTCCTCCAAAACAACAGCTGCTTTCAATGAAGTTGTTCCTGCTGCTCAGAAGTGGCACTTCTTGACATTAGCAGAGCCATATCTCATCAGGGTTCTTGTTTCTACCATCCTGTCTCAGCAAGGCCAAATCCACTGTGCGGTATGGGGTAATCAGAAAAGGCACTTTGATATCTGCCCCATTAATTGCCCCCTGCCAGTCTTCCCTCTATTCCGCTGTAAAGCCCGCTGTGCGCGGTATGGCAGGATTGATTGGCTTTGAAGGGCAACTTCCCCTAATGATCCGCAATTCCCCCTACTTAAACTGCAGCGAGAAGTGTCTTTTGAAAGATTCTGCAAGAAATGCATGATTTCTGGGAGACACTAACCAAAAAACCTCCGCCTCAATCAATGTATCGATGTATTATTGTGCGACTAAATTAATGTGCCCCTTGGTGACAGAATTGCAGAAAATGAGCGGAGTTTTATGCATTAAAGGCAAGGTTAGGTTGCTCCACAGTGAATATCAAGATGTTTCCAATTAAAATATGAGGGGTTTTCAGAGTGCAGTTTTATCAGCTGTGTTACTTCTCACAGATTCACAGTGCAAATTAACACTAATAACTAAAGACCAGTAAACATTAGTAATTGAGACATATTTGGTAGATGGCAAGTAATATTAAGATTTTCTTTAATAGTATTTAAATTTCATAGTTAAACAATTTTGATGGAAATCAAAGTTGTGAGGGTTTTTTTATTTTTTTAAACCCAAGAGATTAATGGAAAAAAGTGACCATTCAAAAAAGTTGATGTGAAAAACTTAAAAGTCTTGTCAAGCTTCTATAAACTGTACTTTCCTTTGTTTGGACCATGTGGAGTGTGTGTGTGGGGAGTAGGTTGGCCCTTCATTTCATGACGCCCTGCACTTCTCAAAAATTTTTCCCTTTCAAAGCTGCTTGAGCCAACCCTTATTTATATTTTTCTGTAAATTCTGGTCCGGTTGCATTTAGTATCTTCATTTTGTTGTCACAAGTAAACATGAAAAGTCTTGCCCAATGCTGTGTAGCAAGAGCTGGATCCTCCAGAAGAGCTCTGTGCATCATCTCTTGTGTAGCAAGAGCACTGGGGATGGTTTGGGCAGTTCCCTACCACATGACCCAAACTGACAATTTGCCGAAAATATGATGCTTTCTTGATCCCTATATTTGAAGGTAGATGAACCACAGTTTCCTAATTAACTTGTTATCTAGTTCTAATGAAGAAGGGAAACATTTTCAATACCTTGTTTGTTCAAACTTTTTTTTTTTCCTGGTGTTTTCTAAGTTCTCAAATCTGAAAAAGTGTGTAATTTGCTCAGTTTCTCCTGAAACTTTTTCTTCCCTTCTTTTCTTGTTCGGGCCCATGACAAAGACGTTCTTTATTTTGAAGGCAAGAATCCCAGAACAAGCAGTGCCAGCTCTGAGTTCATGAGTGGGGCAATGTTTCTAATCACTTACAAAAGACAGACGTGGACTCTGTGTTCCTTCTCGGTCAACATTATTTCATTTTTGGTTTTGAACGTTTGGAATATCCAATGGGCAAAACCCCTTTCTCCATCAACTGTTTTCAGCCATATGTTTTCAAACTGTATCTGCAGGAGTGCTAAAGTAGGTGTGAAATTAAAGCCTAAGTGAGAGCATCCCAGGCCCTCAGTAACCAGGACATTTTGGATTCTCGCAAAATCTTAAAGTGGTATCATCACTTTCAGTGCATTGCTGGCCAGAAGAATAAAAAACAAAACAAAACCCCACAAGCAAACCCAAAACAAAAACAACAAACACAAAATAGCACCTGAAAACAAACATCGGCCCCCCCCACCACCCCCAACCAAACAAAAAAAACCACGCTACCAAAAAAATACTCTAATATTGATGAGGATTTTACATCAATATATCTCTAACAGCTTCACAGCTCCTCATTGTCTCCTGGGAGGGCAAAATCCATGAAATCAAATTATTTGATTGACAGCATGCAGTAAATTAGTGTAAGCACCAAGCCAAGAACTCAATTTTGTGACTTGTCGTTCTACATTCAAATACTGGGCCTGCATCGCTTCTGAGGCAAAACAATGACAGAAGAAAAGGGTGCAGCAGAAGGAAAGGGAGCTGGAATTCACTAAGCATCCTGTAATTTCGGAAAGAACTGATTCGGCTGTCTGTGTGCAATGCAGATTCCAGAGCAACTTGCACAGGCAACATGCTTTTCGTTTAGCACCTGAGAGGTCCAGCAAATAATATGCAGAGCTGGGTGAAAAAGCCTGATTCCTGGACTTCCACAGGAGCACGATGCTGTGCTAAATCTTGAGTGCTGGGGAGTGCTAATGAAGGTTTCCAGAGAGGTGAGTGGATGATGGCAGTTTACACTTGAGAAAGACTTCAGGCTAAGGAAAAGTGCTGATATCAATGCCTCTTAAAAAATATTTAAACGTGTTTGTATGGCAATTTATCTGCTTCACCAAAAACCTTACAAAGGTAAGATATTTCAAGAAAAGCTTGTGCTCCCAAGTACCGCTTCAATGCATTATCTATACTAAAAAACATTCTCCATTTCGCTTCTGCATTTTGAACGCTAATCCCGCCTGGTCTAAGTGTCCACACTGAAGGAAATGAACTGTATCAGGCAATGTCATTTGCTAAAAGGTAAGAATGGAGGTATTTTCCTTCCCTTCATTTTATATTTCTGGGGACAATTTCACAGGCCGTGCCATTGCTGAATGGGGAAATTGGAAAACTGCAGAATCGATTTGCAGACGTGAAGTTCTATTTTCTTTTACACCTCCTTCATCAGGGTCCCTATTGCTCCTGTGTTGTGCAGCGTTATTATCGACAGCAGCCTGGACACCACTGATAATTGCCAAAGCAGGGACAAGCTCTGCTTCACAAGTGAAAGCAAAACCACAGCAGGAGCAGTCAGGTGGCACTGAGTGGTATTATTCTCACCTTTAAATTCATCTGCTTTACCGCATTGGTAATGTACCCATGCTACTTTATTTCTGAGAGTTTAACACAAATATATTTTAAAAATCTTATTTAAATTCATTTTTGTCTGCATTTTTTTTTTAAGAAAACAAACTTCACGGCTAAAAGCTGTATTAACTGCATGTTGATTAAAACCAGAAAAATATACCGGACTTCTGAATGCTTCCAGTATTTAATCCTTTCATTAACTGCATTTTGCAAAGAAGGAAAAAAAAAAAAAGGTCTTCCACAGCAAACTTCTGATAATGACTCAGTTACCAGGAATGAAACCAGTGGCCAGTTGCCGCAGAAAACTGGAAAAGCCGGTGACTATCAGCCACTTGATCTCCGGGATGGAGAAAAACGTGCTTTGTGATAGTAAAGGTCATTGGCAACAAAATGGTTGCTTGTCTGCAGGAGTCATTCAGCTGCTCTCTGTGTCGGGTTGGCACGGCTGGGCTGGCTGGCCACACTGTGCTGGGGGTGCAGACACAGGAAAAATAAAAAGACTCCTGGCATGATGAGCCTTCAGACTAAGTAGCTTATTATATGTTTTTCATAAAAAGTCAATTCAGCCTTGCAAAACTCTGGATTTCACATCCAGATACTGCCCTGCCCCTGACCATGTGCTTACGGCATTAGGATGACAGCAGGCCTTTTTTTTTTCCCCTTGTCTGCCTGTTTTCCAGCTATGGCCGTGGTGGCTGCAGGACAGCATTAGGATGACAGCAGGCTTTTTTTTTCCCCTTGTCTGCCTGTTTTCCAGCTATGGCCGTGGTGGCTGCTCTGCCCATCCTGCTGGGCAGCCGGCTCCTGGGTGACCCCCTGATGCCCTTCGGGAGGTTTGCCCCAGGAGGTGCAGGCTAGTGAGGACCGGAGGGAGGCAGCGCAAGGCCTGAGAAAGCAGAAATCGGAGCAGATTTATTTATATGGAGAGGCTGTTTCTGCTGGGTGCCCCTCGAAAGGGGAGCAGCGTGCGGCAAGGTGCTGAGCGCCGCTCAGCAGCCCCTGCCTGAGGGCCCCAAAATGGCCGCTCCGCCCTGAGGCGCCCGCCTCCTCGTTGCTAGGCAACGGGCAGAGCCGGCCGGCCCTGCCGCCCCCTGGAAACTACAACTCCCAGGCGGCCCGCCCGGGGCGAACTACAGCTCCCAGCATGCCCTGCGCGCCAGGGGCGGGGCGCCAGCGGGCTCCTGCACTACATTTCCCGGCAGGCCGCGGGGGCGGCGGCCAATCGGTGTGCCCCAGGTTGGGGGGTGCGCGGAGCGGGGTTGGCTTCCGCGGGAGTAAGCGCGGAGCGGAGAGGAAGCGGCGCAGGGGAAGCGGCGCCGGTGACATTTCCTTTCGGGCCGCCCCCCTCTCCCGCTGCCGGAGCGGGGCCCCGAGAATGGCAGCGTTAGGAGGTCGGTGCGGCCGGGCCAGCGAGGCGGGGGAATGGGCTGAACGGGGGAGCGGCCTGTGGGGTGGGGCGCCCGGGAGAAGGCGCTGCTGAGGGGTGTCGGGGCCTGTGCGCTGAGGGGTGTCTCCGGGAGGGGGATGTAGAGGGGGGTGTGGGGGCTTCTCTGCTGAGGGGTGTCGGGGAGAGTGCCCCGCGGGGAGTGTCCGTGGGGAGCGCCATGTGAGGGGGGGGTGCTCGGTGCCCCTGGGCTGAGGGGTGACTGTGGTGGGCCCTGGGGTGGGTGGATGGGCCCTTGGAGGCCCGGTGGGACAGGGCTGCTTGGATGAGGGGCCTGCGGTGTGGGTTGTCGTTTCTAGATGGGGAAGACGACAGCAGAGAAGAGTGTCTGGGGCGGGGGGGTCAGGGGTGTGAGATAAAAGGACGCCTGGGTGAGGGACTGTAATGGGGAGAGAGCAATACCGTGCAGTGGTACTGTGCTTTGTGAGGGTGGAAGGAGGGTTTCCTTGCGAGGGACACCCCCGTACTGTGGTCTGTTTGAAGGAGGGGCAGCATTGTCCATGATGAAAGGCTCCTGTGAAGCTGGATATGTGGGGAGTGGTGAGGAGAGGGGTGTCTGAGAAATTAACGTGGAGAGAACTTTGGGTGATGTCTGGGAGGAACAGAGTTCAAATTGAGAGGTGCAAGTGAGAGTAATATTAATAGAGGAAAAAGATGCTTAGTGTAGGAGTGAGAAAATGAAGCTGATGAAAGTGACTGGGAAGGCTTTATGGGGTGAGAGCTGTAATGGGCATAGTGTCAAGGCTCAAATAGAAAAACTGGAATACAGGGATGAGTATCTATTCTAGCATTGAAAGCTGCCTTGATTACACGTGCTCATTGCGCAAGTGACTGATATGGTCGGAAAACAACTATTTTGCATCTTTTTCACTGTTGGAAAGTAAATGAAACTTTTCTGCATCCGTAGCTACATCAAAGCTTTGCTAGGTAGGATGCTTTGGAGCCAATCTAGCAGAGTATTATTTACTTTAAATTTGCTCACTAGTGATTAATGTTGTTTCTGAACAAGTACAAGTACAAATTCTCCCTTTCCCTAATGATTGGTTAGTTTTGATTGTCGGAGTTCAATTACTGTGGTAAAGTCCCCTGTTGTAGATCTTACCTTTCAGTAGTTACTATTGTATTTGAAAAAACAAAACAACAACAACAACCCAAAAACAAAACAACCACCCTGTTTTGAAGATGTTTCCTAGCAGTACTTTGAAGAGACACAGACAATATTTAGCCCAAAGCCTGCCATGGGAAATGTGTGTCCAACAGCAGATCCCTCCTGGTTTAATTGTGGCTGTGCTCAAAGCTGTGTCTGAATTCTGAGTAAGAGAAACTGTAACTACTGTATATCACTGAGAGTTAGAATTTAAATCTCCTGTTCGTCATCAGCATTGTTGTTTGCTATCCTCTTTGCCCCTTTTTGTTGACCAAAATTTGTTGGAAGCGTTCTCTGTTGGAGTCAGCAGCTTTACCTGATTTGCAGCTCTTACCGCCTAATGTTTTTCTTTTGAGCTCTCCTTTGTGGTTGTTGCGTAAAAAATTTGTTGCTATTACGAAACATATTGCTCAATTTTCACTTTGGGATTTACTTCATTAGGCATATCACATTCCTTGGAAGCATATGCTCCACTTCATATGTTTTCACAGTGGTATGCGAGCTCCTTCGTACCTGAGTAATTTTAAACGGTATTTGTATTTTATTTGTAAATAAAAACATGTAACTGTATGTACAAGCTTATGTGAATTTAAGTTTGTTGCTCAACATGTTTACTGTATGCCTGTTTTTTCATGAGTCTATGCTATGAACCATCACTTGTGTAAGTCAGTAACCAGTTCCTCTTTCAGTGTAAAGTTAAGTACGTACATAGGGACTTGCGTAATGGTGATGTGGGTTGGGGGCTTATTTTATTCTTCTGCATTCTTTGTTTTTCCCATTTTATAAGTCAGTAAGCTTTGTGATTCTTCACTTAATTTCTCCTCTCCCATGGAATATGTAAAAAATGTGAACTATTGATATTATTTTTTTCTGTAATATTAATGGATATAATTTTACAGGTTAATAGTAACCTACATGTACATTGGGAAAAGGAAAAAAATATGGTATCTTTGTGTCTTTATATCTTTACTCACCCTTAAAAATGTTAGATTTGCTGTTGGTGGATGGTGACAGTGAGGAAGGATGGAATATTCATTTGTGCTAGTTCTGTATGCACGTGGGTTTGGGGGCGGGGGGGTTCAGGAGTGAGTTGTTTATTGCTTTTTGTTAAACAGTTCCAATTTTGCTTTGTAGAACCAAGTAAGTTTTCACAAACACTGAACGGAATTCCTTCTTCAAACACAGTCAGCAGTGGAATGGACCCCTTCCATGCCTGTAGTATTCTTCAACAGCTTAAAACCATGTACGATGAAGGACAACTGACAGACATCGTAGTGGAAGTGGATCATGGGAAAACATTCTCCTGCCATAGGAATGTTCTTGCTGCAATCAGTCCTTATTTCAGGTACAACAGTCCGTTGTTCTAGTGGTGATCAAAAGCAGAATTATAAGTTATTTTCATTAAAATAAATTTTTAAAAAAAATCACACCTATACTAATAATCCTTGTAATTATCGATAGTATAGTGCACCTAGTAAGTAAAGATTATTGTTTTCTTAAGATCTACGCGTTAAGCAGTGTCTGTTTATCAAATGAGAGTTTAATTGGAGAAAATGAGACATTATTTAAAAAGAAACAAACAAAAATGTCTCCAGTATGAGGGTATCTTGGATACAGTAACAGCAGTGTTAAATTACTTGTTTCCTTTTAAAGTTATATATTCTAGCATGCTAGAATATGCACATGAAATAACATGTTGAAAGTTGAGTGCAAAGACTTGGATATGTCAAGAGCTTTGTGTGTAAACTGAGTGAATTTTAATATGGGGTTAATGAGATAATTAAGCAAGAAATTCCAGCTTGCCACTTTTGTTTCAGTAAGTCTAGAACTGGTCTTAAATTTAGGTACCCAAACAGGGCAGTGTAACATCAATGAGAAATGTATTTGTGCTGATACAAGGGCAAACACATTTGGATTAGTTGTACAACATAATTTTATTATACCTGTTGTTAGAAGGTAATTACAAATAAACTGCTAAATATTTTTCTTTTGTAGATCTATGTTCACTAGCGGCCTTACAGAGAGTACCCAGAAAGAAGTCCGAATCGTTGGTGTTGAAGCAGAGTCAATGCATTTAGTATTGAACTATGCATATACCTCCAGAGTAATGCTGACAGAGGCCAACGTTCAAGCTTTGTTCACTGCAGCTAGTATCTTCCAGATCCCTTCCATACAAGACCAGTGTGCTAAATATATGATCAGTCATTTGGACCCACAGAACTCCATTGGGGTGTTTATCTTTGCTGATCACTATGGTCATCAAGAACTCAAAGACAGATCACAAGACTACATTCGTAAAAAGTTTCTGAGTGTCACCAAAGAGCAAGAGTTTCTTCAGTTGAGAAAAGACCAACTGATAAGTATACTCGACAGTGATGATTTAAATGTAGACAAAGAAGAACATGTTTATGACAGCATTATAAGGTGGTTTGAGCATGAACAAAATAAGAGAGAAGTGCACCTTCCGGAAATATTTGCCAAATGCATCCGTATGCCTCTGTTGGA
This sequence comes from Caloenas nicobarica, assembly GCF_036013445.1. Lineage (NCBI taxonomy): Eukaryota > Metazoa > Chordata > Aves > Columbiformes > Columbidae > Caloenas > Caloenas nicobarica. Next base: position 14,611,767 of record NC_088255.1, on the reverse strand, counting down.
AGAGACATTTTTAGAGAAAATCCCTCCCATGTTTGCACAGGCTATGGCCAAAAGCTGTGTACAAAAGGGACAACATAGTGCCAATGGCTATACACAACGGCTTGGAATGACCGCTTCTGAAATGATCATATGCTTTGATGCTGCCCACAAACACTCAGGAAAGAAGCAAACAGTGCCTTGTTTAGATTCGGTCACAGGGAGAGTGTTTAAACTATGCAAGCCACCAAATGACTTGAGAGAGGTTGGAATTCTTGTATCTCCTGATAATGATATTTATATTGCGGGTGGTTACAGACCAAGCAGCAGCGAGGTCTCCATTGACCACAGAGCAGAGAGTGATTTTTGGATGTATGATCACTCTGGCAATAGGTGGATTCCGAAAGCTCCTTTGTTGCGAGCCAGAATAGGCTGCAAATTGGTTCATTGCTGTGGTAAACTGTATGCAATAGGTGGTCGCGTTTATGAAGGAGACGGGCGAAACTCACTCAAGTCTGTGGAGTGTTATGACAGCCGAGAGAACTGTTGGACAGCTGTCTGTCCGATGCCAGTAGCAATGGAGTTTCATAGTGCTGTGGAATATAAGGATAACATCTATGTTTTACAGGGTAAGGTGGTTTGACTGACTACATGGTGTTTTCCTGGAAGTGGGGGTTGTTCAATCTGACTGCCTATGCTCTCTTAAGCGCCTTAGGAAACCTGAGTTTCCTGGACATTTAAGGAGCGCCCTGGGGCAACAGGTGGGAGGAAAGCTAGGGAGAGTGGTGGGTGAGGAAGAGTGAGGTTTCTGCTTCAATTAAAATCATAGAATCATTTCAGTTGGAAGAGACCTTCAGGATCATCGAGTCCAAACATAACCTACCTCTCAAAGTAAACCATGTCCCTAAGAACCTCATCTAAATGCCTTTTAAACCCCTCCAATGATGGTGACTCCACCACTTCCCTGGGCAGCCTATTCCAGTGCCTGACAACCCCTTCTGTGAAGAATTTTTTTCCTAATATCCAGTCTAAACCTCCCTTGGTGCAACTTGAGTTCTCCTGCCCTGGGAATGTGTCACTAAGTTGTAGTATTGAGTTACTGTACAAATGGCAGTTTTGGTGTTCTAAATCAACAACATAGTATTAAATTTTACTATGGAAATTCTTTATTTAATCTTTCTCATCTGGGTGAAATGTACTGATGTTGAAGAAATTGTCCTTTGAAAAAAGCACTTTGCATTTTATTTAGCTAAACCTGTGAAGATTCCTGGTGTCTGTATTCTTGGTGACTTGTAAATTAACCATTCAAGGTCTTCGTTCCCTGCCCTAACCTGCTTTTTGAAGTTGTCCTGGTAACTAAGAAAGATGGTTTATTGCTTTCTAGTTAACTTTGTTTCTTTGGTCAGTAACTATAGTACTGCCTTTACATCCTTTCTTCCAGTAAATGATCAGACTGATTGGTGTATTAGATATTGATTCTTAAATGAATAAAAAGGATCGTTATGGGAATGGGTCAAATAATTTATTCTTCCTTTTATTTTATTTATGGAGATCTTATATAAAATGTATGTCTGCATGAGCCATATAGCAGTCTGCACTTAGAAGTGCTGAGACTGGTCTGTGAGGCTGTAGTAGGAGTCACAAGAAGTGTAAAGAAAGGAGGAGGGTGTGTCTCGGTTATGTTTTGCTAAGGGCCACCTCTGTAAACACCTGCAGAAGTTGGGGTCTTAGATCCATACCAGCTCCCTCTTTGGGTCGTTCTCTATACAAAGCTGGATCACAGGACAAACAGGACAGAGAATACTGTAAGGTCGTTGTTATTTACTGAAGAAATCAACCTGATTTTGTGACTTCATGTTCCTTCTACTTGGTAAGGTTGGTGCGCTTCTGCGTGATTTGCAGAGTTTTTTTTCTTTCATTGTTTCAGTGTCAGGTTTGGCTCTGGTTGTGGCTTTAAATAATTCTGTTATGTTGGCACGTTTTCGCAATCTTTCTCTTCTATTGGGTCAGTTATCTGCTTTAGATGGTTAAAAAGGAATATTAACTTAGTAGAGTATTTGCTCATGCTTTAAATTCTGCTTAGAACTGCTAAAAAGTGGATATTATAACCTATAGAATAAGAGTGCGTCCTGTTTACAAATTTTACCTGCACTAATTCGGTGCTTCATTGTTTTAAATGACAACTCTATGCTCGCCTAAATAAGCAAGCAAATTATAAAGAGTTGTGTTATTTGGAATTAAGGCAACTTTTCTATTTGAGTGTGTTAGGTAAAACCTTGATTGAGTTGCACTGAAGTAGTACAAAAAAGATAACTTTCAATAATTGTTCTAGAGAAAGCTCATAAATTTGAAGTAGTCAATAAGGATTAATGAGAGTGTTAAAATGCCAATGAAATGCAAGTGTCAGTCACAGGAGATTACACTGTGGAACAAAAGTGAATGATCAAAAGATGTATTATCTGCAAGAGTTAATCTCTTAGGCTATGTTCCACTCAATTTACTGTATTATTTCTGTATTCTTTGTTATACTTGAGGTGTTCAGTTACACAGCAGCTTGGTCAAAATCTTTAAAAAGCTGTGTGAAATTATACATTATTTGAATTATGCTAATATTTGGCAAATGTTAGGCCTTTCTTGTTTTGGCTTTACAAAAGACAAGGTGGTCTTTTCCGTGTCCTTTTTTTCCAGTTTGCAAAGCGTGAGCTTTCAGTCATCTGAGCTTCCGTTACCTAAAGTCTGTAGATACTACACTGTGCAGTCCACAGAAGAGGTGTTTTATAACCTAATCACAAAACTAACGATGAATCAGTGGCAAGTATTCACCTGGCTTCCTTTTAAGCAAATCATCCTAAATATGTAACCCAGCCACCTGATACAAATAGCTTCAAAATTGGTGTGTAGTACAAGACACAATTATTTGCTCAGATCCAACAACTTTCAAGTACTGAATTCTGAGACTCCACAGTCTGCAGATGACATGTTGTGAGGATGTTAAAGAACAAAACAAATACTTCAGATATTTCAAAGTTGTAGTCTTGAAATGTTTGGTCCCAGATTTTGAAGCATGGTCTAGAAGTAGTAAAGGATAGCTAGGAAATATGTAAAGCATTGTATTTCAGATATGTTTCAAGTTCCCTCTACTTCAGCTGGAATAGAAACTTGTAGTTTTTAATCATGCTATCAATGTTTTCGTGATACACTTGGAAGAAAGCAGGCGACAGTGATAGGTTTTTTGCTTTGGGATCAAGGCTTTTAAAAATTGTTAGACCGTTTCTGTCCATGGAAGAACATACCTGAAAGCTTAGTTGCTGCAGAATTGTTGGTTTGGAAATGAAGCATAAGTTATGTTTTATTTTTCCTCTCTCTTTTCAGGGGAATTTTTTCTCTGCTATGATCCTCAGAAGGATTACTGGGGATTTTTGACCCCAATGACTGTGCCTAGAATCCAAGGCTTGGCAACTGTATACAATGACTCCATCTACTACATAGCTGGAACCTGTGGAAACCATCAACGTATGTTTACCGTAGAGGCCTATGACATTGAACAAAATAAGTGGACTCGAAAAAAAGACTTTCCATGTGATCAGTCCATTAATCCGTATATAAAACTCGTACTCCTCAAAAATAAACTCCATCTGTTTGTCAGAGCTACTCAAGTCACTGTTGAAGAACATGTTTTCAGAACCAGCAGGAAAAATTCGCTCTACCAGTATGATGAGGTTACTGACCAGTGGCAAAAAGTATATGAGACTCCAGATAGGCTCTGGGATTTGGGCCGGCATTTTGAATGTGTTGTTGCTAAATTGTATCCACAGTGTCTTCAGAAAGTTATTTAATTTTTGGTTTTTTTCAGTAACAGGCCTTAGTGATTTCAGTGGTAATCTGATGCTAGAGAAAACATGTCTTAAAAGAAAACAAAGAAATTCTGTCAGTATTTATTGTAAGCTGAAACAGACAGTTTTTTGTATATGAGGATGGGTGCTCTTTAAAGGTTGCAGTCTGGGGAGGGAATTACTGGTTCAGTTTCATATTTACTGATATTTTCCTGGGAAATGAGAAGGAGGTTACAAAGTGCAATTATCAGCATTTTTTTTTTCTGGTAACACTTAATCATGTCATACTAGAGGGGTGTTTTTGTGGTAAGAGCAAATTAGGTGGAAGAGCCAGGATAACTATGCACTACAGTGAAAGAAAATCTAGCGTTAATAGCTAAGGATGTCAAAGATGTTTTGAAGTGACTTTTGGTTTTTTTATTTTTTCTCTTTTTTTTTTTAATACGGGTAAAATTTGAGGCAATATCACTAAGTTGTGGGGGTTTTCGTTTGCTTGTTTTAATTTTAGATTGAAAGTACATAGAGGAATGGTAGATCCTGATTCATAATGATCTTTTTCTGTACTGTTTTTGAAGTCTGCTAAGATGTTTGTGATGTTGTTTGTGCACTACAATTTGGGAGGAAAAACTCAAGCTGGAATTGGAACATGGAATACCTTTGCCCTGGACAGAGGCTTGTTCAGATTACTGTACCATGTCCTGTCTGTGGATTTTTGTTAAATTTGAGATTAATGATAGTGGGGGGGAAAACCCCAACACCTGTTTTCTGCCACTTAGATGTAGTGCTGTAAATTTTTTTTTTTTTTTAACACTGCTTAAAACCTTTTTTCCATCCCATAAAGGGCTTTAACCCAAAAGTTGATGGTGCTAGTACACTTTCAATACTTGTTTGTCTGCTATGGGCTGGTCTTATGCTACTGTTTAAGACAGCCTGTTATTTTTCATGGCGTGTGTGTCTGTTTTCAGGCCCTGTCCTGTCATCATATTGTCTTTTTTAACATAACATTTTTACTGCAGTGGTGTTCTTGCACAGAATGGTGACAGGATTTGGCCTCAATAAAATAGTTGTGGGGTTTTTTGTGGTGGTGGTGGTTTTTGGTTTTTTTTTGTGTAGGGTCTTCATTCTGTTTCTGCTAAAATACAGTGCTATGTGCAGAGTTGGCATATGCTCCAGTAATTTGGAAAAGTGTGGCTTAACTTTACAAGTTGTTCTTCTTTTCTCCCCGCAATCAAACTCTCAAATACCTTCTACTTCATTCTGATCTATAATGTGAAAATTTGCACTACTGAGCTGTCTTCATTATCCAGTGTATTAAAGCAAAATTAACAATAAGTGTCCATGGATTAAATAATCTTAAATGCAAATACAGAATAGGGATCCAATATATTGCAAGACTTTTCTCTATGTATTTAACATTTAGCTTATTTTTAAGAAGTAAATAAGTTCAAAGTTCAGCCTCTACTTCAGTAGTGAAAACTGGATTGAAAAGGGAAAAGGTGAATCCTAAAATGTGTATCAGCTGTAATTTGACAGGTTTAATTTCTTACAGCTCTATTTTTTGCAGAGCTGTGAGTGTGTTATCTTACTCTTCCCTATTTTCTCAAATTGACCGAAGTAAACCAGTTAACTTGAAACAGCAGTGGCCATTGCTGGCTGTAAGTGCTTACTTACCATTATCTGGCTTAACAGCTGATATTTCAGTGAGCCAAATATTTAGCTCATTGTTTATCCCCCTGGCATGGCTGAGGATTTGGATAATGTTTGTTTACTATGTAGTCTTACTGTTCCCAGATGGAATCTTTCTAATACACAAAAACACTTGCCTGGTTCTATTTCTTAATTCTTGCACAAAATGTTTAAAAGGCAAAAACAAACAAAAAACTGTGAAATGAAAAGGAAAAAAAAAAGCCTCTTTGCATTACATACCTCATCTTCCAGAGACTCACCAAACCGCTTCTTTCAAATACGAGCGCCTGATTTTTTTTTTTTCTGAATTTTTTTTTTAAGTTGAAGTTGACAATTCTTGGTAAGACTGCATTTTCCAGCAGTGTTGAGGTTTGTTGTTTGTTTGTTTTTAGTTTTCTTCTGGATACTGTTTTATATATATCCATAGCCAAGAGTAAGAGAGTTTTTTCAAGTACAGCTAATTTCATTTTTAAAACTATCCTTAGTCCTTGGCTAGCTCTCTTTGCGCTGTTGTAGGCCTCTAGCTGCAAGCTTTCTGAAGCACCCTCCCTAACAGTGTTGCATTTGTGTGTAAAACAATTTATTTTTTTTTGCAAAGTGTTATGTAACTTTCCTTTTTTTTTTTTTTAGCTTGGTTGAATATTTACAAGATTACTTGCTGCTTTTTGACAATCTATATTTATTTAGTAGAACAAATTTCAATATATTACTTGAAACTATGAAATAGAATTGAGTTAGCAATTGACTGGTCATGTGATGTATAGAAGTACAATACGCTGTGGTTAATTCTGCAGTAGGTTTGTTAATTTTGTTTATCTGCACTAAAGTACGAAGATCTCCATTCTGTTTAACCATTCAAACTGAGGGTGTGATCCAAGTCTGTAATGTGTTTAAAAGCTAAATCCTGGAACTTGCTGTGGGAGTAGAATATACTAAATCTTGTGCATGAGGAGTTTGTCGAGACAGTAATGTAGCTGTGACAATTGCCAATTCTAAAATGCTTCTGCATTATGCTGAAAGTCAGATTCCTGGTAAAGTTTTGCTTTAGAGTCAGGCTTAAGTAAACTTGCACAGCACAAAAAGAAAAAATAAATAATTGCACCAAAGGTACGGATAATATTTAAACAGTAATCTGTACATTTTTCCCACTTGGTATTTTTTCTGCGTTTGTTTATTTCCCTTTATTAAATGAATTTCTAGCATCATAAGGACTTACGTGAGTGTAAATCTCTTTTCCAAAATATTAGTTACTTTAGAAGGAAATATTTTGTAATTTCCACTTGATTCCATCAGTAAAACTTAGAATAACTAAAAGCAGTTTTGGTGCACCAGACATGCAGTGTGTGTATGTTCTACAAGAAATGGAAGAGCTCCCTGTTCGTGAGGCTGTTTAGAAGTGGCATCCAACATTCAGTGCTCAGGTATGTTAGTAAGAAGTACTGTAGTCCTATGAGGGCAAATGTGTGGATTTTTAAACATTTTGCCATAATTGCACAATTTTGCATTTTTACTTAATGTCATGTTATGTTTCTTAAAATAAACCTATTGTTGAAATACAACGGAGTTCAACTGGTTTTGTGATAAATCTCTTGTGTGCATTTTAGTGGAGTAAATTTCTGAAAATTAACCCAATGATATAACTTTTCGGTGCTTGTTCAGTTCTGTTTCTGCTTGTGCATCCCAGCTGTATGCAATGAACATGGGGTTTTTTAAGGCAGCACTAAGCTGTTGAGTGAGGTGGAAGGTGCTTTTTTCTGCTTTTTTGTCTTATTCTTTGTGGCTATTCGGGTCTAACTTCTCGTTTGCTTACACACAGGTGACACCATCTTTCTCTTCCCTTCCTCCTAGCTTTTGGCTGGAGCTGAGATCCCAGCAGGAATGTCAAGTAGGGCTTTCCAGTCTGATAATGCCGTATATTGAAAAAACCTGAAACACTTTGTAGTGAATGTCCCAGCACCCTTATTCAATAGGGAAGTTACTTCCCAGGTGGTAAAAGGGATGGAGAGAGCACAGTGATGTTGGTTGCCAAGGAGTCTGCTGCAGAGCTGAGAAGGAGAGGCCTCATCTTCTCCAGCTTTTTAAGCAAAACTCCAGCATTATTTGTGGCTTCTGATCTAGTGATAGTGCTTGGCACATCCGCTTGTAAATTCTGCTTTTTGAGAGCCTTAGCTCCCTTTCAGAGACTAACGACTTCAGTGGTGATGCTGAAGTCATTGCAGCCCAAGAAAACAAGGAGTAGTTCTCTTGTTTGTGAAGGTCCTCCTCATGTTCTTGCAGGTGTTTTTTCCACCTGCCCACTCCCCCACCCTCCCCTCACCCCCGACCTATCAACTTGTCCAGGTGTGATTTGAAGACTGTTCACTTGGTTAGTTTGGTCACAGCAGAAGCAATTGGGGAGTCTGGGCTAGTGGCGGGTGTGGTGTGGTTGTGTGTGCTCGGATTAACGCTGCCACGTGTGGTCAGTAAGTTGGGCTGAGTTGGCTGCCCATGCCCTCCCTGCAGCAGGCTGATGTCGCAGGCTGCTTGTAAGCTATGCCATGTGGTACCAGCTTTCTGGAGACTGCTGCATGACAATCCTAACCTTGGGTGAGTTTGTCCTGACAGATGCGGGTTCCTGGTCACCAGTTCAGAATGTTACATGCCCTCCAGTCAGACCGAATAGCAGGCAGCAGCTCTCCAGTTCCAGCATCCAAGGGTCCCAGTCGCTGTGTACAATCACTGGCTTATTTTGTGTGATTGTGGCATTGCTCCTCATAGAGTTGAGTTCCCTTTCTCCAACCTACAACAACATGTACCAGACAATCCTGATATCTTTTCTGTTTGCAGCCTCCCATTGCTGGGAAGACTTCTCCAGAGAAATTAGTCAGCAGAGCAAAGGCGCTGCTTGTGTCCCTGTGTCTCTGTCCAGATCTGCAGTTGTTAAAAATCAGCAATGCATCCCCTTGAAGACATAGCAGAAAAAGTGATGAAGCCAGCACAGAGGAGGTAGGCTTGCCGTTTAACTTATTATAGTGGGCTGAATAATTCAACAACACACACTAAACTATATGTGTTCTCTACTCGCTTCCACATCCAAGGGCTCCGCTGGGGCCATGAAATACTGATGGCTGCTGTTAGGCTGGCAGGTCTCGCTAGATTTGGCTGTACTTTCATGCTGTCTCTGGAGTTTGCTAATAAATTAACGACTAAGAGTCCAAGCTGTCCATCCCCAGCATGGAGTTTGCAGTTGTAGTTAGCAAATACCTGCATGGTAAAAGCATCCTAACCTAAGTCTGCCTGTCTGCTGTCTCCTTTGGAGCACCTTTGCTCTATTCAAAACTCTAAGAACTTATAAGGGAAAATCCTCTAGTGCCATGTTATGGTTTTGCAATATGCTAGTATGTAATGAACTGTTAGGATTTAAAGAAATCAAGAAAGAGCTGAAGCTGACAAGAACAAAAAGAGACCTCCCTCTGTGATCCCCAAGGGAAAAAGTTATATCAAAGCAAAGTAACAAGAGACTGCAAAAGAAAAAAAAGACAACCAAATTGCATCAGGGTCCTGGAGACAAGTCGAATTAACTTGGGGTCCACAGTTTGGACAAAACTAAGTTTCAGAAGCTAACTGGAATTATCTCCTTATAAGGGTTTTTTTAACTGGAGGGGGAAAGAAACTAAATGGAGCATATATAGCAGAAGCCTCAGTGAGCACCTCACTCTTCAGATACATCTGAATGGTTCTTGTGCTTTGCTGCACTGCTTATGGCTCCTTCAAAAAGATGTCAGGGTACCTATAAGTTTAGTAGCTGTTGTCTGGTTTATAAAAGATGTTTATGGACATGTCTGCAAACTTTCAGCTAAGTCATCAAAGTCATATCTGGAAGACACTCAGGGTTTGTAATGGCCAGGGAGAGGGACTGGAGCCAAAGCTGGGACAGGAGTAATTTGGCTATGTTCTTTGATTCTCTAATTTCTCTTTTGTTCTCATGGCAAAACCAGATAAATTAATTGACCTCCCGTGCCTCGAATTTCCTAGTGGCTCTTGTGAAATCCTCTTAACTCTTGGCATGCATTATAATGTGAAATAATGCACAGCAACAGATGAGAGAGCTTTGCATGCTCAAATTAACCTATTGAGGTACGAGGAGCATTAACAGCTACGGGAGCAGTTTTGCCACAGTTTTGCAAATGATTATACTCTATAAGCATCAAAGAGGATTTTCCTTCTTTAGACACCAAAGTGAATTCTGGTGTATTTTGCTGAAGAGATAAATAGAGGGGCACTTGAGAGACTGTTTCTGTCCTGGGGCTGGCAGTGGGGGGGTGGAATTATTTTCTGGCCATCTTGATTTTAATTTCAGCCATCCTTTGGGAAGCAAGGCATGTTATTTTGGCAGCATTTGATGGAGGAATCGAACACACCAAAACAAAGTAGCACTATGTAAATGAAATAATTCACCAGGTTTGTTCCATGGCAGTCCACTTCCTTGAATCCCTACTCTGGTTCTTCACAGTCCCAAAGCTGTGAAGAAATACACTTGTGCATACTGTGTGTAGGGTAGTATCTCGCAGTTGGGTGCTCATGTGCAGTCACTAGATGGAGAAATAACCACCCAGGCACTGCTTTCTCCTTACCTCATTGCAACATGTACTCCCCTCTTTGCCTCTCAAAGGGGGAAGAATTAGATCAACAAAGCTAGAACCTGTCCCCTTTCTTAACATCTAGTTAAGGCCCCATGTGCCTCACTGCTGATTTACCTGTTTCTGTACTTTATACAAATTATAATGCAAATACACACTGTAAGAGGCAGGTATTGATTAGCTAAGTTTGCATGATCAAGCTACAGTTTAACGGGTTATTTCATGAGCAGCAAAACTAACTGTTATTAATGTGTCTCTCTATAGTGGATTTTCTGAAGCACAACAAAGGTTGTACAAGTATGTCAGCTTTCCCTTACAGGAGGTAGCAGTGGGATCTCTCTTCTTTTTAGCCACCTAATTGTACACAAAATCTGTACAGATTCTTAAATCTTCAAAAGCTTTGGCCCTGTGCAAAATGTAATTTAAACCAGACACTATCTCAGAAGTTGAGTTGTGTGTGGTAGCAGATAGTGACGGTGATTGAGCACATATACAAAACCCTAAATACTGTGTTTCCTCATGGAAAAATGCTACAATTCCCCACTTAGTCAAACCCAGCCAAATGTTCTTTGTTTTTTGGAGGGCTGGGCAGCTTCCTGCATGTCATAAGATTTGAGTAAAGAAGGTGTAGATCTAATGGAAGAGGAATTGCTGGGTGAAATTCTATAAAAATGGGTCACAGGCTTCTCCTGTGTGCTGCTGCTCCATACGACTGTGGACCAGGACACAGCCTGGCCCCATGACAGGTTAATGGGAGAGGAAGCCCCGTGCCCTGATAGCCACAGTTACTGTTCTTAAAGAGTGGAATCTGACCTGTTAAAAGACAGTCTGTGCTTATTTATATTTAAAGTGTCACTGAGTACCAGCGATGATAACACACCAGTAAAACATCAACTGAAATAGTATCAAATATATGCATTTAAATGAATGCTCTCTGTTCCTGTGTCTCCATAGAGCTGGATGTGACCTCTGTTCTGCAGCTCTTACTTTCGCAGAAAAGTGGTGGCATCCAGTCCAAATTTAAGAAGAATGAACTGTATGCTTGGTTTATGCCAACATTTTATTATCTTTTAATGATACATATATAGCTGTTGCTTATCTGTAAGCTCAATTCTAGATTTCATTAGATTAATTAGTTTGAAGTCAAGATGGTGTGTGATGCATCAGCTGCAGAAAAATATTTGCAGATAAATTTTGAATTACTTTATTACCTTCAAGTTTGATTCTGTTCATATTCCTTCAGTAACAGATTTCTTCAAACATTCTGAAAAATAAGTACAGGGGCAGGAATATTTGGTGAACATCAAATTAGTCTTCTCCCACAGCCAACAAATGAAGTGAAGCGCTTAAACTGTATTTACTCTTCACATTTGCATTTTGCTTTTATTTAAACAAAAGATCTAAAAGATATACCACATTTTACAGTGTATAGAGAGCAAGTCTTAAGAAGAAAGAGCCACCTGATTAGTCATTCAAACTTTTTTTTTTCCATAGGCCAATGGAATAGTGAATGAGAGTTCCTGCTGCTCTTGTCCGTCTCAACCACCAATGGAAGTGCCCAAGGTTTTCCAAAGTGATTTTTGAAAAGCAGTTTCAATAGTTTGAATTGCTATTGCATCTGAAGTGCATACCAATGGTCACAGCCCAATAATTATCAGCAGAAAACCTTTGTAATTTAGGCAATTGCTATTAACACAGAGGTGAAGGAAGGACAATATAATTTAACAAAGTCTAAAATGGCTCAGAGCCAAGGGAAATATGAAGGGTCTGCAAGAAAAGGAGAAAGTGCGTTTTTGGAAGAAAAAGCCCAGCAGTGTAGAAGCTACTTAATTTTAGAAGTCTAAAGAAATTTCAGCTTTTGCAATGCCATTAAATTTTTAAAATAAAATTATTCCTAAAGGTGTAGTGTTGAAAGAGAAGACTCCTGTGAACCGAAGGTCTGGTGTGATTGCAGTGTCTTCAGTAGGCAGCTTCTGATGACCTCCTACGGGACAGAGCACAGGGGACCACATGCCTCTCGAATGATCTGTAATGAATTCTCATAACAGCATTTAAAAACTTATTTCTTTTAGAAGACATAAAAATTCCAGATATGCCTGTTTTATTTCTGGTTGTAAAACATTTTTAGAAATAATAACTGGTAGAAGCCATAACTGGTGAGGTAGAAAGAGCTGGAACATAAGATTGATCAGACCAAGGTATGTCCGATTGGTATTCTCCTCCTGACAGTGAATTAATGGTGGATACCTGGGGAGGCAAGAAAGGAGTGAGCTGTCAATATTCCCCAGTTGTCAGCAATTTGCAATCTGCAATGCCAGAGGTGGCATCTTTGTACTTAATAGCCCTCGATGGATTTTTCCCAAGAATTTATCTTGCTGCCTTTTGACCATTGGAGACTTTAGCATGCTGTTACTATTGGCTGGTGGAAAACCCTTTCAAGTGGGAAGTGTGCGCTTTGTGTCCTGTGTTTGTGAGAAGAACATCTGAGCTGGCTGTGGTAGCACTGGTAACAACCTTTCTTATTAATGCGAACTGGGAGCTAGTGCATGGCTTTATGCATTTGTTGTGTCCTTGCAAGGAAGATATTTTTGCTGGGACGACACAAAATAGCGCGGGTGGCTGCAAGGCAGGAAATTTGGGCTACGGTAGGTGCTGACTTGCAAAGTTAGCTTGAATGAATTACTTTTCTCTTTGTTTACCTTTCTGCTGAGTTTTCTACCCGGATTGGACAAGAACATTACCCTGGCCTGCCTATAGTCAGCTTTTTTTCCGTTTTTTCTTGTACTTAAATAGTGTGTTGCAGCATCTGGATTATAAACAAGGCAGAGGAATGTTTTAAATCCCCTGAATGGGGATTTGCAATGTAAGTCTTGTGGAAACATTCCTACTGAAATTGGGTTATAGAAACCTTTTAAAGCATGGATTCATGTTGTGGACATGGCTCGCTCACCAGTCCAAGTCAACCGCTCGGTTACTGGCAAGAAATTCAGAAACTTTCTGTACCCCCTCCCCTCTCTCTAGGGTGAAGTTTACCCCTTGCTAAGTATTGCCATGGCCTGTGAATCCCTTCCTTTGTTCTCAAGTGATCAAAATAAGTCTGACGCAGGATTTTAGGTGACCCAGAGGTCATGCAAGAGAATTGCAGCCAGAAGGTTTAAATTGCTATAAAAGAATGGGCAAAGATGGGGCTTCTCCATATGCAAATTTCCCTGGAGGAGAGCTGGAGCAGAGCCTGCAGAAATGTGTCATGAGAAACAATAAGTTAATATGTACAGGGAAGAGAAGAAGGAAGGAAAAAGGAGATCTGACAAATAATTTATTAACATCCACAGAGATCTGAGAGAGGCCACAACTCAAAGCCCTGCAAATGAGGAGTTCACCCTGAATTTGTTCCTGGTGGGCGACTGGCCGTCCCTGTCCACGAAGGCTTGGTTACTGGGGGATGTGGTTGCCTTTGGATGGAACTTGAGGGGTCGAGTGGCAGGGGGTGTTGCAAGTTACAGAAAGGTCTTATGTCTGAGGATACAGCCTCTGATCTCAACCTTTGATCTCAACTGCATCTAGGGTGGGGGAAGAGTTCAGCAGATGACTTAAAAAGCTGAGCAGGTTGCTGCCAGGGGAGCTGGCAACCAGAGTGACCGAGGGAGGGGAGTCCGAGTGGTGCCACCTCTGCCGAGGAGAGAGCGGTCCCACTGAACGGTCAGTGAGTTTGCATGTCTGGTGCATGGTGGCTTGCTTGGGTCGAGGGAAACTTGGCACCAGGGAGTCCCAGGATCAACAGGTGAAGCTGCATTAGGCTTGGTTTGGATTTGCCATGGTGTTCTCACTTAACAACAAAAAAACCTCCCAACCAAATAAAATAAATGTTGTAGAAAATGTCGTATAGTCTAAGAATAGTCCTCGGTTGATTTGGCTTATGGAATGGAGGACTGTGATGGTATGTGTTTGTTCTAAAAGACAAAAGTTCAATAAATTAAGGAAAGAAGATGTTGATATCAACTGGATTGAGATGTAAGGGCTTTGATTGTGCCATAGAACTGGAATTTCTTTATTTTGAAGTTGTTGATAGCAAGCTCAGCCAAGAAGAGGGTAGAATAGGGGATAAAGAAGATCCAGATGTGACCACTGAATAATTAACTATAAAAAAGTAATGGGAATAAACCAGGAAGCCTATAGGGAATGGTGGATGTAGAAATGGGAAATCCAGACATATATAACTTCATAAAAACAAAATGGGGTTAAAACAGGAAAGCCTGCAAGTGAATTTGAGTCAGACCATGGCTATAAAAAGGCAACTCTCACAATTTCCTCTGCTACAGTAAAAGGTGAATAAAGAGATGGGGGTTTCAATGCTCTCCGAGTAAAGCCAAGATAAAACCTGTCAAGGATGGGGTGAGATGGGACGATCACAAAGAGGTGACAAATGAAACTCCACACACAATGGAACTGGAGACCAAAAACTGAAATGTAATGATAGAATCATAGAATAGTTTGAGTTTGAAGGGACCTTCAAAGGGCATCTAGTCCAACCTTCCTGCCATGAGCTGGTGCAGGGCAACTTTAAGGTGACAAAGCTATGGCTAAGAGGGTGGTAATGAAAGGGTGATGCCCCATGAGAAAAAGGTCCTGGGCCCCCTTTAGGGCTGATGTCCCCACAAACCATAGAGATGCCACAGGAGAAATGAGGAGAGAATGTGAATGTGACACCTTCCTGTCTGTTCATTGACCAGGCTATTAAACTCTGTTAAAATAATGCCTAAAGTTCGGTTCCTCCAAGTCAGCCTCTGGAAGCCTTGCTTTGCGGTCAGGGAAGTAAGAGTCAACTGACGTGATTTTTAATTTTTAGCGTACACTACATTTTCATTTAACTTCAGTTCCTCTCTCTGGTTTTCTGTATTATGCCAGAATTTGCCTTGATATAGAAAAGCTAGACAATGAATTTGATACCATAATCTGATTTTATGCTAATGTCTTCTCAATAAATCTCCCATTAAACAGAAAATGAAATTAAAGGAACAAATATATTCATAATGTGAGACTTTTAAAAGTGGTGTACAATTAGGCACAGTTTTACAAGCATAATGAATTGGTGGTAATAAAAAATAACCTTTTTTGTTAATACCTGAAAATATATTTAATGTTCAAGCTCAACCTTTTTAAAGGACTACTGAAAAATATTTGAATTTGAAGGACCTGAGAATTTTTGCATATCCTAAACTTTGGTGGATTGTGAATACCAAACATAACATTAAATAAGGAAACATGTCCTCACTATGCTCTCCCCTTAATCAATTTTATTTTGTGTAATTTCAGAACCACTAGGATATGTCAATATTTCTGTGAGCTTGCTGTTCTCCATAATGCTGGAATGGCCTAAACTGGGTAGAATAACTAGAGTTTTTTCTCTACTGTTCCAGTAGTGTCCTCATACTTACAGTTTGAATCCAAACTTGATGCACTCTCAAATAGATGCAAATTACATTATACTTTTCCTAAGGTGTTTTGGTTCTGTTTTTGTTTTCCTTTTTTTTCTGCAAGAAAAGCAAAGGTCCTCCTCTCCCCGGTTAGCTGAACTACTTCTGATGTTCAGCAAAATGTGTCCAGCTGATACCTGGGCCTGCTCCTTCCCATTAGCTCTGATGCCCTTTCATATCAGCTTCACTTGCTTCTGAGTTTGTAATATATAAAAGGCAATAAACCACCTTTTATCCACAAAGATGCAGGTGCACCTACCTGGCATTGTTTGCTGTGGAACCTACTCCTCTCCCCTCTGGTTTAATGTCTTGACCTTGAGAGGAGATTTGTGCATTAACTCGGGAGAAGCACACGGGTTTTACTTTTCTTTTTACTCTTTTTATGTTAATGGCCAGGGAAAATGGGAAGAATGCGAGTGAGTGAATGCCCTCTTTGATCTGCGTTGCTCCTGAGCATAATCTGCTAACCTGGCAGGCACAAGAGGAATTGCTGCCCCTAAGTAGGGAGAAACTTCAGCCACTTTGCAAGCAGTTGCTTGCAGTTTACTCGTTGGTTTGGGGGCAGCGAGTGGCTGAGAGAGCCTTGTCCCCCTGCAGAACGGGGCAGCTGGGCACGGTGTGGGGCCGACCACTTGCTGCTCACGTAAAAGGAATTATTCTTTTAAGCCCAGATAACCTGAAATTGTAAGGTTTTCTACCCGTATCTGAAAAATACACAATGAAGCGTTTACCCTAAAAACAGTACAACTGTGGCATCTGGCTCTCTACAGAGGGACTGCGACAGGAGCAGCCTCCAGAAGCCATCTCCTGAGGTGAGACACTGAGCTACCAGCTGGAGCTGGGAGAGAAAATGGGGACGTTAACGTCACTTGTGAATAAGGACTGTCCCAAACACGGATGCTGTGGGAGTATTTTGAGAGGGCGTATTTAAAATACAGTTGAAAGGGCTGGACAGCGTTATTGGAGAGGGAAGGGTGATTTTGGTTTTGTTCAAATTGAACAATAAAACTGTTAACAGCCAGCAAAAGTTCAAGAGTGGGTGATAGTCTGTACCTCTGATTTATTTGACTACACTTTAAAATGATGCCTGACTGTACGATACGTGTATTCTGTAAAACGCACATACGCTTTGCTCTGCAGGACACCAGGAGGTGGTTTTTGCTCTGAAATCTGGATTGACCATGTCTCCTCCGGTCCCTTCAGACCTGGGCTACGTACCCCCCGATGGCGGATGGGGCTGGGCAGTGGTGTTTGGAGCTTCCATCTCAGTTGGGTTTGCATATACCTTTCCCAAAGCTTTCACAATCTACTTTAAAGAGCTTCAGGCTGTTTACAGCATCTCCTACAGCCAGATTGCCTGGATAACGTCCATCATGTGTGCTACCACCTACGGAGGAGGTAAGTGAAGCAAGACTGTATTTTTCTTTAGAAAAGAGGAGGTCAGATCTCTAGACCAAAAGGGGATGGGCAAATATATTTATTTAAGAAAGGTCTTGGAAAGCTCTAACTACAAGTTTGGCTTTCTGTTTTCTGATGATGTGCATTGGCAAAACATAGAAAACCAGTACCGCTGAGTATTTTACTGACAACAGATATGATGTCACTAATTCTTGTTATTTCACCAGAATCTTGCGATATGTGGGTGGAGGCTTGGCTATGGTGGAATTACTTGAGTCTTGGACAGTTATTTCATGCATATTTAGTATTATGTCTTTTATTCTTTTAATGTTTTTGGCTTTCGTTTTGAAACAAAAAATGTTTTACTTGCACTCATGATTGATTGTAGAGAAGATGCTGGAAACTTGAAACCTGAAGTTTTTGCTGATGAACAGGCACAGCATACATGCGTGTAAATCTTAAGGTAGTTTGTAAATATGTTTTTCCCTAATTCTGTTGCTAAAATGTTGCTGAAAATAATTTGTTACGAGGTGATGTTTTAGACTTGTCCCTGCAGAATCTTTCTGAAAGGACAAATGTGTCCACCAGTTAATTCAAGTTAAAATGTTCCCTGAGTACTCACACCTTGGCTGCAAAAGTTGCCATTGTGCAGAGGTCGTGGGAAGGTATGGCTTGTCCTCGTAATGAAATCACCATGGGGATGTTCTCAGAGGGACGTTTGCCTCAGATACTGATGCCAGGTATCAGTGTGCCACTTTGATCTGAGCAGCTGGTGTGTACCTTGCTGTTAATGGTTAGGAGAGGACCATCTTGCTTTTAGGTTGCTGATGCCTGTGAGGTGCAGCTGCTGGAGGTGGTTGCTGGGCTCTCAGCAGAACCTTGGTCAGTCTTAGCTTGTTTTGCAAGGGTGAAATGTAAAAGGATTAACACTTAAGAACACAATAGCCACAGTGACTCACATCTACCTAAGCCTGTATTTTTCCTCAAAAAAAGGTCAGTGACAAACACTTTGGGAAACACTATTACAAACAAGTCGTAGATGGAAGGGTCCTCTCCATCCCCTGTCGCCTTCAGGATGGTTCTGTTTGGAGGTTTCCTGGGTCAGACACCACAAACTTCAGGGTTCACCATGTGTACAGAGGCCGTGCACGCTCATCTCGTGTACTTTAGGAACTGGTTTTATACGGCAATAAAGAAAGAGCTGTTTTGTCATCCAATATGAGATGGATGAAGGTGAAAGGAGAAAATTTCTGTAAGGCTCAGCTGGCACTCGGGACAAGGATACACGTCGCTCTGTCAGTGCCCCGAGTGATGCCTATGACTGTGGACAACCCGTCTTTTTACTCTATGACAGCTCATGCCTCATGTTTTTGAGCATGCGATTCCCAAGATGACTGCGTGCCTTGGAAAGCTGGCATTGGAGAAAGCAACGTTTTACTTACTGATTCAAATCCAGCCCTTGTCAAGGGAGACTGAGGGCTCCTGCTGCCACCGAGGCAGCAGATGGTCTCAGCCCGTTCCCAGCGGGCAGGTGCCAATGTCGCTAACCCGCCACCACAACTGGGGCTGGCTGGCACGCTCGGGGTTCGGGATGTACATGACCTGAAGGGTGTGAGGGACGAGTTGTTTCCCTGTTTGCAGAAAGAGCCTTTTCAGGTCTGTCTGGAGTTGATCAGGACAGCGAGGAGGCTTCATTGGGCTCTGCGCTCTGCTGCAGATGGACAGAAAAGCTCACGTCCAGGGTTATTAGATCAACAGCTCTACTGAGCACCTACTTCACCTTGAAATGATGAATGTGTATCCTGTGGCCGCTGTTTGGCTGTGGTGGTTCAATGTCAGGAGCTGGGAAGGTCTAACGGAGCCTGAGGGAGAGACTTCAGCAATTCAGGTTGTGTGGGGCTGCTAGAGGGCTCGATTCCTCGGGGTGGCTGTTCAGGGACCTCTGAAAATTGGACATCTGAAATGAAGCACTGAACATTAGACATGTCTCAGACCAGCATTTTGTTTTCCATGTTCCCTGAGCTAGGGCCTTTGACACCTGGACAAAGATACAGAGGAGATGTCCCTGCTTATTGCAGGAGGTTGGACTACATGACCTTTGAAGGTCCCTTCCAACCCAAACTTTTCTATGATTCTATATGGCACGGGAATTGCTGCCAGTGATCTAGATGGGGGAAGAAGCCATTACAGTATACAACTTGTGGTTTTCATCATTGATCTTCCCGTCTTTAAATACAGATTTTTTAAATGAAATCTTATTGCTGCCAAGCTATCATTATAAGCTAGAGCTGAGTGTGCAAGTGCCTGACTTTCTCCGATATCACATGCAACAATAGGAGGTGTCTGCGTAAGCAGGAAAATACAAGATGTGTGAAGCAAGATGACTTTTTCTTTACATAGACCTTGGGCTAAGAACTCAGTCCTGGCAGGGGCTCCTGCCTGTTCCACCTTTCTGGTGTTTTCACAAACACTGTTTATTGCTGCATGAGCACCTTTCCTCTCTGGGGGTCTGTCCCATAGTGTGGTAGCTCTGTTGCTATTCACTTCACTCAGTTCCTAAATCACTGTAGCATCTGGGTTTAAAAAAATAAAACAAAACAAAACCAACAACAACAAAAAAACCACCCCTCAAAACCAAACCAAACAAATCTTGAAAAAAAAGACTTAGGAAGAATCCTTGCGTAATGATTGTAGAGTGTTCTAGAATTAGGGGAGATCAATTATCTCCTCTATTCTTGTGAATGATTAATAATTCTAAACATTTGCCTGTCATGTTCTCATCTTTCAGTTGTTTCCAGTAAACGATGTTGACGACTCCAGAGATCTGAAAGCAGCAGCATGCTAATAGTAACAGGAGAGGGAATGGCAGTAATAACAGATTTAGGAGTTTCATCTTAGTGAATGAATATCTTTGAGTTCATAAGTAATTGAATATTCAGTTTGATTTTTCCTTTCAGCTACAGCAGCATAAATCTAGAGCAATTCTGTAGCATTCAGTGAAGCCGCACGTTGTGTTTGAGGGAGGAGGAAAGCACCAGCAAAGCTTGCCTGGGTGGCTGAGGGCATGTGGGGGATCCTTTCAGGGAGAATTATGCCTTTAGATCTTAACTTTAGTTTTACAATATTCAGAAATGCTACAGCTAGCTGTATACAAAATAGTCTTTTAGGATGGTGTGTGTGTTTCATTGCACTAATTAAAAAAGAAGTTTTAACAAACACTAACATTAAATATAATTTCTGGGTGAACCTTTGGCTGCACTGAAGTCAGCAGGCACCTTGCCATCACCTTTAGTGGAACCAAGATTTAATCTTTCAGCTGCAAAGCTTGATCTGCTGATCTGTAGCGGTAGAAGCCTGGCAAATTGCAGCCCCAAGTATGGTGTTCGGGAAAGGTGGCTGAGAACGGAATGAAATTTTAGAAATTAACTCTGTGCCTGTAAACACTCAGTTTCACAAAGGTCTCCAGGAACGTGAAGTGATGGAGTGCTCTATAAACACGACCTAGATAATGGGTGCATCTTTGAAGCCTGTCTTATGAGGAGTCATTTTTGCGGCACTTAGTGGGCTCTTGGGAAGGCCAGTCTGTAAACCCAGGATTACAGCAAGCTTGAGTAAATACTACACTTGGACTGAAAGTCTGCTCTTTTTGATCTTGTTGGGGTAACATGGATGTACAGTGTCAAAAGTTCAACAGGCTCCTACAGAACAATCTGTGTAAGACCTTGAAAGTTAATACTAAAGCATCGTGCCTGATCTGCTGGACAACGGTCAGCCAGAAGGGCAAAGCAACACAGAAAATGCAGGCACAGGAGCCAGGACAAGTTTACCTACAGTAATATTGTGTATTGCATCACCCTGTGTTAAGGGCACAGAGGGCTGATCCGCCTCGAGCGATGTTACACACAGCCACCCACACCATGCCGTGCATTGATGCGTGAGCTGATCTCTTCCCATGTTCGATTCTGTTTCTTGTTTCTGTTTCCCAGCATTTAACTGAATTCGAATGAAGGAGTTTGCTGGGTTTTCTCCACCCCACGAAGAAGAGCTGGTTAGGTGCAGACCCGATCCTGCAGTCCTGCTTCCCACCTGCTCCCTTGCAGTGCCCGGCAGCCTCACTGGTGATGGGAGCTGTGGGGTATCAGCCAAGACTGGCTTCTGCTCGGTGCATCCTTGTCCTTGAAGCAAATCAAAGGTGCCTGCACACATGCAGCAAACAGCAGCACCTGCTCCCACAGTGCCACAGTCCTAGAGGAAGATTTCTTGGGGGAACTTGCGGCAAGATTGGATTTAGATTAGATATTAGGAAAAAATTCTTCACGGAAAGGGTTGTCAGGCATTGGAGCAGACTGCCCAGGGAAGTCATGGAGTCACCATCCCTGGAGGGGTTTAAAAGGCATTTAGATGAGGTTCTTAGGGATATGGTTTAGTGCTAGAGTTAGGTTAGGTTATGATTGGACTTGATGATCCTGAGGGTCTCTTCCAACTGAAATGATTCTATGGTTCTATGATTTTAAGAGCAGAAGCCCTCATGGAGTTACAATTACTTGTCACAACAGTTTTTATTTGATGAGGCAAAAAAAAAGTCCCAGCTGCCTCTTTATGATAGTTTTCTGCAGCTTTAATTGACTATCCCTCTAATACCTTAAAACTTGGGCAAGGCGGGGTTATGTTTTTGGGAAAATACTTGCATTATTTAATGGCTCAAAGTACTATGATCTGCAAACCACCATGTCCCAGAGACTACTTGCAAACCTGTGTGATGTTCCCCTGTTCCCAAGCCACTAACCCGCAATTCAGGCTCAGCCATCAGCTCCAGCTTTTTGCTGTTCGAGGGCGGGAATTCCTCTGGGAACGGCCCTGTAACGTCTCTCTTCTCTTGAACATCGGGACAGTTTAATGAGAGATAAAGCTCTCCACCTTGTTGAAGGCACCTTGTTGATTCAGGCAGCCCTGAGGAAGGTAATCTTTTTTTCTGTCCTGTTGACAACTACTTGAGAGTTTTTTTTGTGGCAGGACATCCTTGGAAATGGGCTGGACACAGCAGTGCCACCGCTGCTTAGAGCCATGCCAGGGTGCTTGTGGAGGGGCTGAATGTGTTTGGACCCTGCAGTCACAATTCATTTGACAGTGTAAGCTGCAGATCTTTGCTAACCTGGTTCAATTTCACTGAAATGAGTAAGGAAACTCTCACAAGAATATTTCCATGAGAAGCCACAGGAGACCGGTGGCTTCAATGGAAGTGAGCCCAAGTCCACACACCTTGGCTGTAGTATATGGGGGGTAAATCCACCACTCGGAAACTCTCTCCAGGTTTGCAAAAGGTGACTTTATGGGGATCAGTTAAATTAATTCAGGGTGAAAAATGTAGTAAAGCAGCATCACCAGCAAACAAGCCTATGAGACCTGGCAAGCATCGTGTGAAATATGTGTTGGGGTAACTCAAGGCAGGGGCGAACACTGTATCATCATTTCACATCTTCCTAAGTGAAGGGAGGAATGGGATCACAGGAGAATAATTATTTTAAGTAAAACTGGGATTATGTAGCGACTCTAAAGTTGGCTGAAAGTGGTAGAAGAAGCTCTGGGGTGGCAGAACTGCTGCCTCCATTGCTGGTGTGATCAGGTAGCCCTGGTGGGACCAGCTACTCCGTGTCAGTGTTGGGGATCTGCAGGGGGTACCTGTGTGACACAGTTTACCAGGACTTCCCATCCTTAACAGAGCAGAAATGCAAGTGCTTTATTTTTTGTGTGCCTTTTGCTTCAAAATAAGAACAGGAGGGCAAAGTAGGGAAGGCAAACTGGAATAAGATGGGAAATTAGTACTAATTTTACTTTGACAACACTAAAGTGCCTTTCTTCACTACATGTTTACCTTAAGCAAAAATGCATGAACTCATTATCCTGGGGTAAAACCTCACAGCAAGGAAAACAAGGCTGGATGTGGGAGTGGAGAACCACAGGGTGGGAAGGCAGAGGTTTCCTTCTGCATTCAGTGTTCTCTGGTAAGGAGTCCCCTTAACTTTCGGTACAAATGAAAGAGTGACCTGCTCTGCTCTGGCTAATGTGTAATTACACCTTCAACACAACCTTCTGCCCCAGCTGTTTGTTTCCCCGTGTTTGTGTGCACAATCTGAAATGCCACCAGCCTCTGCATTCAGCAGTGTTTGGAAAAAAAAACCCAACACTATCTGTCCTTATTTTCAATCATTCAGGGCCTGGCATAGCCAGACTTCTGCCATAAAAGTTAATAGATAAATTCTTGATGCATCTTTGAGTAATTTAACCATATTGTTTTTCCCTTTCTATACAGTCATTTTCCAAATATAACAGAGGAAGATTCTACTGGGATTAAAATGTAAATGAGATGAAGAGGCAATAGCAAAGGAATAATTTGTTTTAATTCCCCGGTGAACACATTCCAGTTATTAGATTTAGATTAACTGTAGCCATCTTTTTACCAACACAATTGTTTTGGTTTGGGCTGCTGATTAAACTCCTGCAACATGGGAAAAAACAGAAGAAGTGATGTCACTGCTCAGTTTATTTCATCTCCAGGAAACCAGCACATCCACTAGTGATGCTTCATGCACCTGGCTGGTACCATCTGAGAGGTTTGCTGGCTCTGGGAAGATTTATTTCACATCGCATGAATCCCTCTGCCTGCCTGGCCGCTGCACTATTGGTACTGGGTCTTAGCAAAAAGCAGGTTTGCCATTTCATAACTTTCTGTTTTGACCTCTCCTTGATCCCCTTGTAAAACAGTACTCAGTGGAAAGCAGAGCCACGATGCTCTGCCAGCATCCTGGACGGTTTCCAGCAGCACCAGCACTAATGTCCTTTGGCTCCATGAGGTGTCACCTCGCTACCAGGTGCTGGGACGCATGGGGCTGCTGGGTCTGCCTGTATCAGAGCGTCTCGCAGCCATAGTGAGGCTGCGTGGAAATTAAAAGACCCCCAAAATAGCCATAGGGATGTCAAGGGATGCAATGACCGCACTTGGCCCATGTGCCCCATTCAAAGCACATGTGCGTGCCATGTTGGTTGGGGTGCTGGCTGCATCCCTCCTGCTGCACCCCAGGAACTGCTGGCCAGAGTTAGGTTCCCTTTAATTAAAGCCTTGAGCATGAAAATATTAGTGGCAAATCCCTGAATGCTGGAGGCCTTGTGACTAAACACTGAGGAATGTGTTGTATCAGCCTGGTCATGCTCAGCGGTGAGGAGAGCGCGGGGGATAAGGGTAATTTGGGGAATTATTGATCTGTCCCCAGGCTTGTGTGCTGTGATTGCATCTGGTTGGGGTCCAGAGTCAAGAATTTTGCTGAATTCAAAACTTTTCCCAAGTAATAATCTATATTCATATGAACTGATCCCTTGGAAATAGTACAGGATAATATTAGGAACATAAAAGTGTTGGCCCGTTTTTGGAGGACAGGGATATCTTTCTCCTAAGACAGGAGGAAAGTAATAGTGTCGCATCTTGGGCCATGGGGTCCAGCCCTTCAGTTTTGCAGACAATTGCTGCTTATAATCTCATTCATAAATTCAGAAGCTCCATTTTAACTGTGGTTATGGATTGGATTTCACTGCTGGTGCATTTTATGAGCAAATGGCAATGGTACAGTTTCAAGAAACACAGGTATGCCATGGAAGTGAGAATCACGGACGCGTTAAGGAACTGCAGAGTTGCCTCTTTAGGTGCTTACTTACTCACTGCTGTTTTGATGCAGCAGAGCTAGGAATGTTGGGGTTTTTTTCTTTAATGTGGAAGCAATCTCTAAAACCTTTAATTGACTTTCAAAAACTCAATGAAGGAAAAACACTGTCTGGGTTGTAGAGTACTAGCTCCTACCTTTGGCTGCAATAAAATGCCTTGTGTAAAAGGTTTAGAAAAATTCTTTCTAAATACCAAATTGGTCCACTGGGAATAAATAGAAATGCTTTCCATTCTCAGGGGAGCCCTTTTTTTTTTTTTTTTTTTCAGGAAAAGAAAAACAGTCAAATGATCAACGCTAGTCACTTCTTTTTTGTGACCTTATATTTTAAATAGTTTATTAAAACTTGAGCTTCAATAAGTGAAGGAAATTAGTTGATTTGATTTAAAAATTGCGACTTAATAGATGTATGGGCACTGTCACGGAAAGCTTTGCGAAGATTGGAAAATGAGCCCTTTTGGGGAGAGTGGAAGAGTTTCAGCTTCTGCCTTGCTCCCAGCCCTTTTGTCCCCTTTGCCCCTCTCACTTCAGCAGCTCTGGAGTGGAGCCCTGGGAATACGATAGCAGTCACTTATTTACGTGGAGGACTGCGATAGGGAAAGGAGTCATTTGAAAAGGTGTTTTGCAATTTTAATCAATTTCGTTGCTGCTTGCCAACAAATTAAAAAACCTGCCCTCCAGGAAGCGTCTGCTGTCTGTGGATGAGTAAACGAAGCCTGGCTCCGGTGGGGCCGCGCTTCTGAAATGGAGGGGGAGCACTAGGCAGCTGCTGTGAAATGAGCCCAAGTCTCCCCAAACTGCTAGGAAGTCCTTTTTGACCTCGTGAGCCCCGGATTTCTGCTGTCAGTGCCCCCCTCCATCCTCAGGCTGTCATGCCTTGCTTGTGAGCTTCTCTCCAGCGCAGTGACATGACAGCAAAGACTGATGGATTTCAGACATCTTTAGAAATAATTTGTTTCCCCCAAGTATCTCCTGCTGCAACCGGTTTCCCACTTCAGTTTTGAGTTTGCCACAAGTTTGCGTGAACATTCACCCAGAAGGTGTCATCCCAGTGTTTGCTACAGAGAAGATTCTTCAACATTGTACCAAATTTAGCATTTCTGCAGAAGGAAACTGTCCCATCTTCCAGCCAAGGTCATGGCTGGAGTTGTAGCTGCTGCTTCATCCCTCTGCTCCTAGGGGTTTCCATCTGCCATCCCCACCCTCCGCTCTGATGCTAAGGATCTGCCTAAATTCAGTCTCAGGTATGCTTATTTAGATTTTGTCCAACTTTCCAACTGCATTTCCCCAAAATTGGGGCTAGGAGGGCACATGCTTAAATTCTTCCAAGACCTATGGGGCTGTTACTTAAGTCTGGGGAAGGCAAGGTTGAGCAGGATATGATGTGTCTGGCAGCAAAACTGCAACTTTCTAGCAAGGGCACACACTGCTAACGTTTCCCCAAATGGACTTTAATGTGAAAACCGGAATATACAGCGAACTGGTGAACATAAACCGTGAGTGGACAACTGCACAAGTCGGTGACCATGTAGTGGTTGTGGGGACAGTAGAGCAGCTTTGTGAGGAGACAAAAAGAGCCGGGGCGCTGGTGAAAACGCAGGAAAAACAATTTTAATTTGAATAACTGAGGATGGTTTAATTAACCCCCGCGGGGTAGCTGGGTGCTGGTGCTGCTTCCCGCAGTGCCTCGGCTTGGGGAGAGGGTTAAAAAAAAAAAAAAGGGGGGGGGGGGAAGGGAAAAGCAGAAGGGATGTGAAACCCCGAGGAGCTTCGGTGTGTCCCCGGCTGCCGGGGCGGGGAGGGAGCGGGGCCGGGGCCGGTCCCGCCTGGGGCGGTGCGGGCGCCTCCCCCGCCCCGGCGGCCGCGCTCCCGCGGGTGGGTGCTGCCGCGGGGGGTGCGGGGTCCCACGCGTGTCCGGGGGCTCCCCCCGGGGAGGGTGCCCGGGCGGGGGGGCTGGTGCAGCGGGTCGGTGCCGCCGTTTCTAACCGGCCACCTCCACAGGGCATTTCTGGCACCGTCCCGCTCCCTCCCAGCCCGGGTGCCGGGAAGCAGCATATAGCTGATATTCTTTGCATTACATGGCATCGCAAACCGGCAGGGGTGGGGCGCGACGTTAGCAATAAATAACTAGCTGGAAGCTGCGTTGGTTGGAGTGACGCTGTCGCTGCAGATGGGGGGGGTCTGGTGGAGCAACATCTGACTCTGCGCCTCTGAACTTTGTTTTTCAGGGTTCCCCAAAGAGCACAGGGCGGCTGCTCGCACAGCCCGGCCATGCCGTCCCCCCCTAACCCGGGGCGAGCCCCCGGCCCGCCGGACGGCGGCTGGGGTTGGGTGGTGGTCTTCGGTGCTTTCATTTCTATCGGCTTCGCGTACGCCTTCCCCAAAGGCATAGCCATCTTCTTCAAAGAAATCCAGGATTTCTTTGGCACGTCCTATAGTGAGATCGCGTGGGTCTCCTCCATCATGTTGGCCACGACGTACGGTGCAGGTGAGTAAACCTGCACCAGCCGCTCGGTGCAATGTGTTGTAAAAGCAGAAATAAGCCAGAAATCTCCACTCCGGGCCGGTGTGCAGTGGAAGCAGCAGTGTCCATCTGCGTGGGTAGTAGCAACAGGTTTATTTTCTGATCGTGTTTCTAATGTCGTTTAGGGAAACGTGTCTGTATGCGGAGCCTAAAGGGCAGGTTTTTTGGACATAAATTGGTATTGGCGGGGATTTCTGAACAGACCTGGTGCTTCTGAAGAGTGTCACTGTGTACAGTGGGGTGCAGGCGTCTTTTGACCCCTCTGGGTGCCTTTTGGGCTTGTTGTAGACTCCAAATGCCTTTGCAAATGTCGTTTGTGACCACTTTGTTGCTGACATCTGCTTTATTTTCAGCTGGGGTTCCAGCGTCTTTGTTGTTTTTCATGATTAGACTTATTTCACTAATCTGTCTGCAGGGAAATGCAGAAGGCTTTATGAAGGAGTGCAATATCATCTGCACACCAGAGGCTGAGCTGCATGGCATGTCCCATTGCTGCATCCCCTTCCCCAGCCACGCTGCTTGCCGCGGGCTGTGTTGGGGGATTTCTCTGACACCACAAACAAAATATGACCTTGGCCTCGTCACACAGCACCTCCAACCCCCAAACACTGGCAGCACCAGGCCTGGTCCTTGTCCGAGTGGCGAGGGGCTGGGCGAGCTGTTTCGAGAGATGCTGGCATCCTCCTGCCTTGCTTTAACGCAAGTTGGGAACTTTGCACCCGAGAGGCTGCGAAGTAGTGGTGAGACCCAGACCTGGTGTGTTGCTGAGGGTAGCAGTGGGGATCCTCTACCAGAAAACAGAAGATAACCTAGGAGAGCTTTCTGTGGGCATCAGTGGAAAAGCCCCGAGAACAGGCCCGTGTCAAATAGCTGGGTGGTCTGGGTTTCAGCCAAAGGTAAGCGCAGAGTAGAGCAATAAACAAAGCAGCTACTTGTTTGTTGTGACCGATTATAATTACAGCAATGAGATAGCCAGAGTCAGTCATTCTTAGCAGTTATAAAGCAGTGCATAGAACTCTTTCTTTTTTTTTTTTAAATGATTTTGATACCACTTTCATGACTCAATGAAAAACTTGTGCTGCCTTTGATTAAATCTGCAATGGGACGTAAACAGGAATCACACTCTGTAATTGCAGGAAACTTCATCAATATTTATCCTGGCTATTAAAGCAATTCCGAAAATATTCTTTGTTTTCAAAAATTTTTTTTTTTTTGTGTTCCTTAATAATGCACTGTAGTGCTTTTTAGAAAGCAGTTGGTAGTGAAAGATGCTTTCTAAAGGTTTGTAAAGTGCCAGCAATGCTTGAATCAGAGCCCATTGTAATCCACCCTGTTGTGACCCACTGCAAACATTTGGCCCCACTGAGAGTAGCTCTGCAAGGGCTGAGTTCCTATTTGAGAACCCACAAGTGGAGCACTTCGAGGGTGAAACATAAGCCTTGATTTTAGAAAAAGCGATCCTCTGCTCGAGCCAGTGCTGTTGTCCCAGGGCACCCCACCTGGACTCCCTGATGGGATGCTGAGCCCAAACCCTGGGGAGCACTGTGGCTTTGGGATAGATTTCCACTGGGACTTATTATTAAACACAGAGAAAAGCACTTGTTCCCTCAGCCCCAGCAATCTAAATAAGCAGTGAAAAGGAAACAGCTGGGCTCTATAGACTCAACAGGAGCAAGAGGGTTGCAGTGGGGGAGGGAAACACTGTGGTGGAGGGGGAGGCAGAAGGACCAC
Source organism: Caloenas nicobarica (assembly GCF_036013445.1). Classification (NCBI taxonomy): domain Eukaryota; kingdom Metazoa; phylum Chordata; class Aves; order Columbiformes; family Columbidae; genus Caloenas; species Caloenas nicobarica. Next base: position 14,582,814 of record NC_088255.1, on the reverse strand, counting down.
TTGTCATTTAGATGCTACTTAAATGCCATTTTAAAGGGTTGAGGTAAATTATGTGGAATGTCTCTGAAGCAGTCAGGTGGGAAAAAAAAGAAAAAGCGGGTGGCCCATGGTTTGGGTGTGTTTGGTTGTATTTGGTTGCCTACAAACAAGTGTCTAGGAAGCTGCATGTTTTAGAAGTCAAAAGACAGATGGCTAATGTTTGGTACCACAAGTGCACGGATGAGTAGAGGTTGCTGTAAATTTCATGGTGTGGTAGTAAAATTAGGACATCGCTTGTTGGGAAGGCTGTGGTTGAGGTTTTAGTGTAGGTGAGTGTGCCAAATATGTCCCATGGAGAACAGGGACTGCTGCTCTCCCTGATGACTGGTGACAGAACATTTCACTGGGTCTTCTCAGTAGCTCAGGGCATCGTGCAGTGTAAGCCTCCTTCCCAGGGAAATGCTGTTTCTTCTGTTGCACTCATCTTGGGTAGGTGTTGGCTGGGGCTCAAGGCACTGTGACGATGGTCTCATGATTTCAACCAGTCTGCAGAAGCCATGTTTTGGTTTGGACACCATTATCCACAGTGAAGCCGTGGGAAGCCCTGTTCTGCCATAGGGATGGGGGAGACCTTGATGGAGCTGCTTCAAATATCATGTCCATTCTGCACACTGCCACATGCTGAAGCGATATCCCATCGCCTATCCAGTAATGCTGCAATAAAAGCACCAAGGTAGTTACCTGTATGTTGGGGACTCCCTGGCTGCCTCCATGTGGTGTTGTCAGCTCTGCTTTGGCTTCCAACAAAAACATATCTCCCCACCATCTGCTATGGCACAGATGCTTCGTGCCTGACTACAACTGAGTGAGGAACGTGCTTGGCAGGTTAACCCTGGTCCTGTCAGTGCTCCAAGTCACTCACAGGGGTGTAGCTGGGGGGCTTGAGCCTCTTGGGGTGCAGGTCACGGTCGAGGAGCTGGTGCTGGAGCAGGTGAAATGCTGCTGTGGTCGTCTCTGCCTTCTCCCATCTGCAGGCTTTCCAACTCACTTTCTTCTCTTTCTCTCTAGTGTTCAAGCCAGTGCTGTGTGCTCTGCACCTGGGATGTTGTGGTGCACTTTTATCCCAATTAGCTGAGTGTCTCCTGCCTTTTTGCAAGGAGCTTTAATTTCACCCTCCCTTATGCTATTATACAGTAATATGTGGGATGATACATCTGGGCACTGTTAGACTTAATTGCAGGTGATTGTACCTTTGTACCTTCCCACTTGCTTCTCAGTTGCTCAGAGTTATGTCCATTTAACAGTCGTCCCCTCCTCTTCTCTGCTCTTCAATAAGATTTATGCTTGTTTGATTATCCCTCTCTCTGCAACAACCCAGGCTGACATGCCGAGTTGCCCTGTGGCTGCAGACAGGGCCCTGGTGGGAGTTTGCAGAACATGGAACAAATGAAACACACGTGCCCAGGAGTATATTTAACACATCTAATTTGATTGACTGGACATTTAACACCAGAGTGGGTTTGACTTATGAATTACTTCAGTGATTTGGAAATTCTCATTAAAGGAACGGGGCGCCAGTTCCTGTGAGCTACCAAAGTCTTGCTCTGCTGCTGTGCCTGTTAGAGCTGTTAGGATGCCCGTGCAGCAAAGCTTGATTTACTTTTGTGAAAAACTAGGTAGTCGTTTAACGCCGGATTTTTGCTAATCTTTTCTGAAAGAAATTCTAAAAATGCCAAAATAAGCTTTCAGTGTAATCTTGAGTAACAAGTGGAGTTTCTAAATGAGGTAATTATTGCCATGGCTTCTTTATTCCCTCCCTTCCCAAACCGGTGGTGAGGCAGAAGCGTCACAGCCTACATGGAGGTGCAGGGGTGCGTGGGCTACAGCCCGTCAGGAACCACGCCGGGTGTCCTGAGCATCTCCCATGTGAGGTGTCAGCCCCTGAGTCCAGGGGAGCTGGAGAGGCTGAGTGGTGCATTTGCTGGTGTGAGATGTGGGCATCACCACCACAAAAGGAAAGCCCCAAACTTGCCTAATCCCCCCCTTCCCTCTGCTCCAGCAGCAGTGAATAGCCGTGATTTAGAAGGTGCCCACCTCAATCAAAGGCTTTCCTCCGAAGTGAGTGGACTCTGCTGTTCGCTCAGTTGGGTTCGGGGAAAGGTAGCGTTGCTGTCCCCTCCCTGGTGTTTGGACACGTCTCTGGGCTGTTGGTGGCTGTTGAAGCCAGGACTCAGAGCAGCGAGGCTGGCATCTTAGCACGGGATGTCCCACACGAGGACTGACCCAGCTGGTGGCCCCAGCTCCCTCCGTCTCCCTTTGCTCGGGGCCGCTGAGCTGCCAGCACCTTGGCAAGGGTGCAGAGGGTCTGATGCCCTCACTGACAACAGCTTTTGTTTGCAAACATCCTCAGGAAACAGTCCCTCATTTCCTTGGCATGCTTGTTGGTGTGGGAACTTGTTTTTAGGCTGTGCTGCTTACTGTGTAACAGAGCTTATGTTTGCATTTCATAAATAATGCAAATGAAGTGTATTTTCTGAAAGTACACGAACTAACCAAAATCTCCACTGGAGTAGCTCTGTTGACTTTGACAGCATGGGTGCAGATTTACGGTGAGCACCTGAGGCTTTGGTTTGTAGCACCAGAGCAGTGCCATGTTTTCAGACTAAGGCTGAAAAATCAGCAGCTGAGACTGTTTCTGCCCTTCACTTAATTCCCCTAGGAAGCTGTTTTACACCAGGCAAGGCTCTGGCAATATATATTGCAGAAGTTTTAATGTGTCTTATCCCCCAGTTTCTTAATCTGAACTAGGTTGCAGAAAACAATTCTGTCACTATAATACAAGTAGTAAAACAGATTAGTGTGCAGTAAAGTGGATAGTCTGGACTTTATGATAGGGTACTTGTAGTTCTTGCCACTGTTCATGTTCAGCAGTTCCACTTTTTCAGTTGCAGAGGACAAACTGGGAAGTTGATGAGTGAGGAGCACAAGGAAATATTGCTTTTCTATGGTCAAATCCTTGTCAATCTGATAGAGAAGGATTTCTGTTTTGCAGTGTTGCTACTTTTTTTTTTTTTTTTTTTCTGGTCACGGGCAAAGAGCTCATTCCTTACCCCAGATGAGAAAAGTATTACGGCGCAGAGTCTGCCGGTTGTAAAGACAAGGAACCAGGATCTGTCCATAAGGGACCAGGGGCGATGCCGCTATCATCCCCCCAAGGTCCTTTCAGCTGCACCTCTCCGGGTATCAGGCTCTGGGGGTGATGAGGACGCGCCAACATTGTCAAAATGTGGAGCATCGCAGGGCACCCATCATGCTGCTGCGTGCCCTTGGCAGGGTTTCCTTTTGCAAACTGCCTCCTTGGACTTGTGCTATGCCAACACAAGGCCCACGCTCCCAAGGTCTTGCCTCCTGCAGGGATGACTGTTGTTCAAGGAGACAATCTTACATAATATAATTGGAAAACGGAAAACTTTTGGTCTTCACGTCTCCTGACTTGGGCTGTGTGCCCTCGTCATGTTTGGGATATCAAACTGAGCTGCCCTTTTCCCATTTTTAAGGGTAACTCATTTCAAGCCAGGCTACAGATGAGTCCCTGGAGATAAACATTACCCTGGGAAGGCAGGAAGCAGTTGAGCTCCCAGGAAAGAAAACACAAGCAATATTAATTTGCTAGTAATTTAGTTGCCCTATTCAGCACCGAGGGAAGCAGCCAAACATTCTAAAAATAAGAAATACCGATGCCACTAATTTAATAGCAGTAACGTTCTTGTAGGTGTTATGGTCTCCTATAGGGCTACAAGAGAGGTAAAGATCGTGGGGAAAAGTAATGTCTTTTATTATGGCCAACTGTTAGAGTTTGAACAATGAGTGGGCTTTCTGGCACATGTGCCACAATAGAGAGAATAATTTAATACCTAGGACAGTATCTGCATTTTCAGATGTTTTTTATGGTGACTGTGTGGTCAAAATGCTTGTTTCATCATTGTAATGAAATACTAGAAGTCATGTGAGTGACACTCAGAGACCAGATCCTGACAGTTATTTCAGCTGAAAAGCTTGAAAAGCTGAGGCTAGAGCAGGAGATATCTGACCTTTTTTTTTCTTTCTTTCTTTCCTCATTTTGAAGAATCTCACTCTTGCGATTTCTGTGCAGCTGAGCATTGTGCATGTTTGCATACAGATTGTAGATGTAAATATGTGCTGCTTCTGTTGCGCCTTAATGCATAAAAAGCTAAGTTGCATCAGGACTGTGCATTATTTTTAGTCAGTATGTACTGCAGCAGAGTCTTGGTTTCAGTCTCACTATACGGTCCTGTAATACACCCTCCAAAATCTCCAGGGTGCTGTTCTTACACATCCAAGTTTCTATTAAAATTAGGGAATCACCTTCTGTCTCTTTCGCCAAGACAGGAGCAGAGAGCCACCTTTTGTGAACACAAGAAAAATGAGAGCCTTTCTGAAGTAAAAGCCTTGTCCTGAAGCCAGCCAGTGTTTATTACTCGCGTTATTTATTATTTATTGTTTTGTAGTTGGATGAAATGTCTGAAGATTTAATTCTGGATATGCTCTACAATTGAGTCTTTTCTCCAAAGAAACTTTCTCCCAGAGCATGTAACTGCGAAATAGAGCATCTGCTAAAGCAGCAAGGAAGAGACTGGGAAGTTGAAAGTCAACCATTGACCTTGAGCATTTAATCCAAAATTTTATAGCTGTATTTTATTACACTGCTAGCATGATAAATTGCAGTGACAGGTTTAGAAAGCACCTTACAGCATGCAGTGGCATGAAGTTATATTAATAATGAGTTTGATTCTGCGGTTTTTAACTTAATCAAAGCTGCCAATGTTCTCTTCTGGTCTGGTCCAAACTTCATCAAAACCTTCTCTGCCTCCAGAAGAACCTCACCCAGGGCTCTCCACCCATCCCAAGTACTTGCAAATAGTTGTGAAGTACCACAGTGCTAAAAGGGGAAACGGAGGCACAGGAAAGGAGATGTAGGTTTTTTTCAAGGCCAAGCAGCAAGTGGGTAATGGAACCCAGGCCAGGCCTCGGGAGGTGCACGATCTCTGCCAGCCAGTTTTGGCTCAGGCATTGCCTGGGCAGGATGTGCCCTGATGAGTGGAGGTTTTACCTGCTAGAAGGTTTGTGACAGGGGAGGGGTGCCTGGCAAAATTGTGCATTGCCTACCGTTTAGCAGTGGGGTTTCTGTGCGTGGAGTCCCAAACCCTGGGCATCCCCCTCGCTGCTGGGGAGATTGCTGCTTGCATGAGAGCAGGTTGGCCGTGGGGAACATCCTACGGGGCTGTCATCCCGTTTAAGCAATAATCTCTGCAAGGTACGTGTCCTTTTGCAGATACTGTGCTTACATGCTGTTACTACTGTTTTCATCCCCTGCTGCTGAGAAAGGAGATACTGGAGGGTGTGCTGGGGCTTTTTCTTGTTCTTTAAGAAACCCAGAGCCCCAGGCTTGTGAGTTCCCACACAAGTGGCTTCACTCTCAAAAATCAAAGAGGTTATCCTTGTGTGTTTCGTGTGGGTGGTTGCGCACGGGCTTCCCATCATTTTCTACAACATAAACTAAGCAGAGAAATAAAAAGGTCAGTACCTGGTCATGGTTTGCACTCAGAGATGCTCAGCCCATAGAGATGCAGTGCGGATCTGTGGCGTGCAACCAGCTGCTCACCGGTCTTTCCAGGAAATCCAGCACCTGTGTCCGCTGGGTCCTGCGCTGTGTCTGGCCACCCTGTGGGATACCTCAGTTACCCGAGGGTGTCTGAAATGACGTGAGCATCTCCTTCATCAGCCCTTAGTGCTGGATGAGGGTTACAAGAGAGGAGAGGATGAGGAGGGGAGGACAGGCGATATTTGCAGTAGTGGATCATGTGTCAGCTCTCTCTGCTTACGTCCTTACAGCATTGGTTCAACAAAAATTCTCAAGTAGGGCTTTTGCCAGGATTACCATGGGCATATGCGTTTCCACCTGGAAATTTTGTGTAGGCTGAAACAAAAGGAATATCTCTGTTTATCCACAGTGGATCCTGCCATCATGGCCCAAGCCCGGGCAGGTGCTCCCTGCGTACATGCGGCTCAGCTGCCTGGTGCTGGACTTCATCCTTTTGCTTATTGTCATCACCTCTTGGAGTCCCACCGAGGGTCAGTCAGCCTCCCTGTGTCACTCAAACAAGATGTCTTCCCACACTGGGGCAATCCCTGGGGTAGCAGCACCATTATGATCGTGGATTTTGTTAAGAGAGCTGTGTGAGGAATGATTTGATTTCTGTAATGGATAGTGCTGCAGATTCATATACTTCTCCTGACTCTCAGAGAGAACTCAAACCCTGCAAGGTCACCACATACGTGCTTATATTTTTTATTTTTTTAAATAGCCCTGTTCTACTTAAGAGCGATAATAGCACTATAGGTTCAGGTGAAATATTTCTGTGTTCGTGGACCTGGTCACAAAGCTTTATCATTTTGCCCTTTGTTGGAGCTAGCAAGGTCACCAGGCAGCAGTAACAGAGATGTGATAGACTTAATAAAAACTGAGATTAATAAGAACTAGGAAAAAGAAAGCGAAGAGTTTTGGCTGGGGGGTTGTTAATGCTTGACAGGCAGGTGTTAAGCCCAGGAGTAAGTTGCAATCCACTCTTCCAAATGAAGTTCAAACACCTGAAAGCTTCTTCCCTGGGTCAGTACACGATGCGTTTTATGTGTTGCCGTAGGAAGGACTGTGAGAGCGTCGATGCCAACTGTCCCGCAGCGTTGCAGCGTTTCTGCCCCTGGATGGCTGTCCAGTGCAACTGGTCTCTTGGTCAAATTATGTAGGGCTTCCAGGAGGTGGGCAAAGCCCTTTGGAGAGCATGTCCAGGTAGGGGCTGATTTGTGTGTGTTAAGACCACTAGCGAAGCGCTGCTGATACCCGGGAACAGGTGTTTCAGCCATGTAGGGACCCCATGTTCTGCAGTTGGGCTTTAAATAATGGAAGGGATAAAAGTCTGCCATCCTGCCAAAGCAAAAGGTTAGTTAAAAAAATCATGGGAAAGAAATGAAAAAAACCCCATGAAGTTGTGATCTTCTTAAGGTCAGTGGCTGTGATCTACTGTGTGGGTGAGATCCAAACTCGCAGCCCGGGGGAACCACGGAGCACAGGCAGCTGTGTGCTCAGCACCTGCAATGCCACCCCCTTGCTAGAATGGTTATTTGATTGCCTAAATACAAAGTGACACGAAGGACCTTGGCTCCAGCCCCAGTTTTGGAGCTGTTGGCCTGTGGCTCCTCTGCACGCTGCAGGAGCAGTGTGTGTCAGCTGTATAATCTGGAAATTGAAATGCTGAAGCCCTGATCAGATAAGATTGCTGGATAAGGAAGAGGACGCTTTGTCTTTCTGAAGCTTGGGCCTCATCCTCATCTACTTTTTCTTTTTTTTTTTTTTTTTTTTAACACCAGGATGATGCTGTGGCAAATGCACCTATTTCTGATGGGAGGTCAGGGTCCTTGGCTTCCCGAGGTTGTGCTGGGGGGAGCAGGGGAGGGAAGGCTGTTGCAGCTTGGTTTCTGCACCGGGTCATCATCCCCACTGCCATCTCAGCTGGCTGGGGTGCCAGTCCTGTGCAGGAGACCCAGTACCACACGACCTGTCTCGACCAGTATGACCAAGTAATACGAGTCCAGGCAGTCTCTCTCAAACTTGGCTTATGCGTCTCACAGGGTCTGTGCTGAAACTGCAGCATTTGCCTCAGCTCTAAGACCTGTTAAGGTACAGATCATTTTCCCCACCTGTGAGGAAGAAAGAGTGGCAGCTTCTGGTGACTGGTTGGCTGTTGGAGCTGCTATTGTATATGCTGGACTTCAGTTTCCTTATTTAAAAAGTATTATTTGGAGTGCCAAGTAATACTAACACAAGACATCAGGGCTGTTTAGGGGTAGACAGCTCTTTGGAAGCTGCCCTTTGGGGAGTGGCGGAGGTGTATGTGATACCTTGGCTGTCACCTGGGGTGTTTGCTCACTGTTGCTTGTCCTCCAGCACCACCATGCATGGCCATGTTGTCCCCAGCAGCCCTGTCAGAGGAAGAACTGGTTGTGTGGGGGCTCCTCAGCCATTGCAGGTGCAAAACAAACCATCTGACAAGCAGTTAAGGCTAATAATACACTGTATTATTGCCAGGTACCACCAATGCTCTGGTGATCTGGAGCAGGCATGTGGAGGGCTCATTTAATACGGGTCAGCTGGAGAGTAGCAGTTCTCCAAGCCCTGGTGACAAACAAGAGCTTGAACCCTCCAGCTCCTGAACCTTGGACTTCTAGCAAGGCAAACAACATGAAAGGCTGCAGGTTTTGCCATCCCTTTCCCCCTGCCTGTGCAATTGTTCCCCATGTTTTCCCAGTCCCTCCCTTTTGGGCTGTGCGTCGTTACCGGGTGCTGATTGCTGATGCTGATCCCCTCCTCCTCAGGAGGTTGGTGGATTCTGGCAGCGTGTTAATAATGTGGGGGCACTTGCTTTCATTTGCGGGGTAATGAGGAGGTTGCTCTGTTACAATGGGCTGGTACCCTGGTGGATAAATTACGAGGCCAAAGGCAGTGTTGTTATTCCACCAAGGGAATGAGATTATTACTGAGGAAATTGCAGGCCTGCTCCTGTCATTGTTTTACTACTAGTGTAATAATAGACTTTGTTTTATTAGTATAAATGATTTTCCCCCTTTCCTCCCAGCTGAGTAAGCTCCATTCCTTCTTACATCCGTAGTGACTCCACATAGTCAACGCCAGTCATGTCATGCTGAGTTCCTTAGTATTATGTGTTTTCAGAGCAGTTTAGAAAATATTAACTGTCTGGGCAGTTCTTTTGGTGCTGACCAATGTCCCTGTGTAGTAACATCTCTTTAGAGCTCCTTGTCATCGTGGAAGAGAAGGAAAGGCTGAGCTTCACGTTGCAGTCCCAGCAATGGGAGCACCCCGGTCCCAAATCTGCCAGCACTGGGGACCATGCAGTGGCCTATTTTAAATTAATGTTCTTTTATCTTCTGCATGGCCATCACGTGGTCTTACCAGCAGAGGTATGATGTTTGCAATGGCTCAGTGCCACTTTACACTGTCAGAAGGTCAGTCTTGTGAAATCTGGAAAATAACCCACATTGCATGGAGGCCTCTGCATTACGGGGTCTGTCTTTCAGGGTCTCAGCACTTAGATGCTTCTCTGAGAGCCCTGCACAGAAATAATTCAGCAGAAATTCATCCAAGCCAGATGCCAATGAAAAGGGAGAAAGCTGTTCCTGTTAGTATTAAATAAGAAAAAAATGACGAACCAAACTTTACAAATAAGGGAGAGAGCGAGAGATATATATACATATATATCTATATCTGTATCTATATCTATATGGTCAGAGGTATGGGAGAGAAGAATGTTTCAGTCCTTGTTAAAAGTACATTGTGTTTTGCGTCAACACTGGAAGTTTTGCAGCTCATAAAAAATTCATAAAGCTTATTGAGGAAAGCGGAAAGGCAATTCAGTTGTCTATTTTTTGAGCACTGTCATACTTGCAAGAGTTTAAGCCAGTCTGGATTGATATTCCTTGTTAAATGCCAACTCTGCGTTATGATCCTCTCTGGATCATAGTTCAGCAGCTCAAAAAGAATAAATGACAAGATGGCCTGGCTTTGTGGAGGAGAAGAAAGGAGAGTCCAGGGTATTTTGCATTTTTTTTATGGTGTTCCAGTCTCCTCTTCAGGGTCCTTTTCACTTCTGCAAACACCAGACTCAAGGTGAAAAGTAATTGGACAAGGTAACAAATGAGTTAGAGCTTGTTGTATTTCCCACCGGCGAGTTACTGTGTTTTACTTGTGACCAAGATCAGCTTCTTTGACATGGCCTTTCATGTACCAGCTAACAGCGAATGGAAATCTGCCACAGGTATGAGAAAAGAGGGGCTTTATACAGGGCAGGCACTAAACCAGCATGATTTATATGGGCTGAGGATAGCGCTTTACATCACATCAGTCTTCCAGGAGTGCCCTGATCCCAGCAGCATCTTTCGGGGCTATCTGGTGTGAACTGTAGCTCTGCAGACTGCAGAGCTTTTCTGCAGGCAGCACCGCCTTTGTGCGCACCCTGCTCTGCAAGGGCTTGGCGTGTAAAGCGAGGCATTTCTGAGCGGGCTGTCCTTGCTCCATTGGTGAGCTTCGCCCAGCAGTGTCCTGTGAATCCAGCAGCAGGACGACGCTCAGCATCCCCCTGTGCCCTCTGCTGTCTCATGTCATCTCCTTGCAATGGACGATAAATTATCACTGTGGCTGGAAATTAGTCGGGAGGAAGGAAGGCGCTTGCCGGGCCATGGAAGGGGCTGCCTTGTTCCCTAAGGTTGGGTGGGTGGAAATGCCATCCCTTCCCACAGCGAAGCACTGTCCCCATGTCGACAGCCTTGTCCTTGTAATGTATTGGGATGCAAGGGAGTGATTAAATTTTACTTCTATCTCCTCATTAGAAGTTGCGATGCTGCCATGGTGTGGGGTTGTGGGGACAGCGCTGGCTGGGCGACGCTATCCCTGGCTGCTCTGGTCTCTGAGAACCCATGCACTGGGGACATGCTCAGCAGCTGAGGTGGCTTTTGCTCCTTGCCGTGGCTTTTCAAGGACTCTGACACCATTCGTGTCGCTGCTTCTGCAATGTCAAGCCAGGTAAATGGCAGCTTTCTGAGAGCTTTGCCAGCTGTTTCTTTTGCCCTGTCCTCACCTGACTGTAAATTAGGAGGCAAAAATCACCCCGAGTCCTGATAGCTTCTCCCGCCCTTGGCTTGAAGGAAGGAAGGATAATTTAGTTTGGATGCTAGGACAGGGAGCTTGTGGTTCCTGCATGTTTGACCAGGCAGGTATTAGCAAGTAGAGGTGCCTTGGGATCTAAGCTGCACACGTTGTTACAGTAATTGGTTTCTGTGTGGTAATATACTGCATCTTTATTCTTTTCATGCAGGCTGAATAACTGGTAAATGACAGGTCCCACTTTTCAATTCCACCACATTTCCAGAGGCAGTCACACTTTTAATTTTTGCAATAGCTGCAAGCAAAGCAGTAACGGTGTTTCCTATTTCCCACAACTGTGGCGCTGGCTTTGTTGTTCCTTCTTAATTCCTCTGCTTTGACTTGAGCTATTTGATGTTTCCAAAGCTCCCCAGAACACTGTAGTTAAAGTTATCCAACGCTTGGTGGCTAATCAGCCCCCCTTGAGAGACGCGCTATGGGTGGCACGTGGCAGAGCAGGGCAGGAGCATTTAGCTCTGTTGGGTGTGATGCTGATCACTGAAGACATCTGGGCAGGGTGCAGGTGTACGGCTGTGCTTTGTATGCCTGCCCAAATTGGCAGGGTTTTGCGTGCTGAAGTGTGCAAAGCTATGTGACGTATTGCGTGCGCTGGTTTCTGCTAAAAGATGGGACAGCTTTTGAAAGGCTGCTCTGTTAAAGCCTATGGACATTTCTTTAGGTCCAAATGACTTAAGTGGAAGTAATTTTGGGGATGTGATTTTGCATTTGCTTCAGTGCATTTGAAAGGTCTGCTCAGGACTATTAAAAAACCTTCGCCCTATGAGCAGCAGCTCAGGGAAGTTTGGTTTCCCAACTGTTTGAGGCCTTGGGTTGGATTCTCCCGTGTCTCATAAAGTGTAGGTCTAGCCGATGCTTTCCCTGGAGGCTGAGTGCTCATCGTGGCCTTCGCTGTGGATTCTCCAGCGGCTGGAAAGGTTTAGCTCAGATGCTCTGTTGCTGTTTTCTCCTCTAACTGGCTGCACTTAGTTAATTAGAGGTCTCCAGCCCTCAGTCCTGCGTGGGTGAGGCTGGTTAGGGAGATCAAATGCTGTCACTCACAGGAGTGTGCTGTGATCCTGGACATGGTGCTTCTTTAGCAAAGCAGGCTTGCAGGGCCTGGACTTCAGGTTTCAGGCTGCGAAGGAGAAAGGCTTATGCTGCTGTGATGGTTTTGACAGGTATTGAGTTAATTTTCTTCATAGTAACCACAACAGTTTCTTCCGAAGTTAAACACAGTTCCCTGTGAGCTGGGCTCAGCCCAGGCAGGTAACACCTTTGAGAACACAGCTCTCCCACCTAGACTGGCAAACAAGTGGGACTGATTATCCCCCTGTAAAACTGGTAATGCTGCCAACAGCAGATGAAGGCTGTTTGCTAAAGGTCACACAGACATGCTGTAAAGCATTGCTGAGAGATCACACAAGAAAAGAACAGGGAGAAATCGTGGTCTCGTGGCTTGATAAGTGATCGCGGGGAATTTGGGATGTGGTTGAGGACACTGCACGCTCATGGAGGGTACCCCAGGGGCACAGGAAGGGTGCTCTTATTTGTAAAGCCACTAGTTGGGATATGAGCTTTTGCTTTCATACACTCCCTCTACCCATAGCCAGGAAGCAGAGCAGAGTGTGTCCCACCCCCTGCCCCTTCCAGCTCATCATCTGCTGTCATGGTCCAAACCCATCCTTACTGATGGCTGAAGCCAATACGACAGCTTATGGACTGGAGTGAGAGGGACGTGGATTCATATTCCCCCTCTCCTGAGGTGGGTGTTGCAAGAGTGGGACATAAGTGAGCATTTTGTTTTCCTTCTCATAGCAGAGGCTTCTTTCCCTGGGAGCTGCTCCAAATCAGAGCAGGAGGGGGGCCTTAGAAGAAATCTTATGGGCTTTAAATCTTATAGAAGAAATCTTATGGGCCCCTCTTAAGGGCTCTGCTCCTTAGCATGATACACTGTAGTTTTAGGGCTAATGTGAAAGCCTCCTTCCAGGAGGAGAAGGTAATTGAAACCATATTTTCTTAGCTGAGTAATTAGATTGATTCTGGAGAAATGTGGACATGTGGAAAATTGAAAAATATAAGAGTTGTATGCCCTTAGGCTGCAGATGAATGTGTTGGTGCCTTTCCGAGGAACACTGGCTCGATCTGTTGAATTATAGGACATGCTGAGAGCAGCTCAAGCATGATGCAAGTCCAGGCCCTGACCAGGGGAGGCTCAGTGAGAAAAGGGTCCCTTTCCTGCTGTGCTGATCTGATCTATGTATCTGTTTCCCCGGAACTTCTTACTGAACGCTGTAGCGCTCTGTGCAGAAAAACGATGCATTCATGTGGATGTAGTTACAGGATTAGGAGAAAAAACTCTCCACATAATTATACACTTGCAGAAGTTTTAATTGAATGGCACATTTGATGGGACCAACTTACAGGCCACTCAGTTACAAGGATGGTGCTAAGACTGTGCTGATGTGTATTTCATTTATGAGTGTTTTTACATCTAGTGGAAAGTATTTTACACGTTACAGATGTAACAATGGGCTTTATTCCCTAGATTAAACTGGTCGTACCTACTGGTTTTTATTCTTGAACATTCTAACAGCTGAGAACTTGTTCGGATGCTGTGAGCCATGCTGAGGGGACATTGCATCTAGCTCCTGTGCTCAAGTGTGCTGTAGTTTGCAGGGTCTGGAAAGAGCTCTGGCACTATTTCTGGATGAGATTATTTAAGCAAAGGTAAATATACTTCCAAATGGTTCTGTGGTGAGGTCGATTCCACAGTCAAACTCTTCAGAGTTGCCTGTAAGTTTAAAATACCCGTTTCTAGTAATCGGTATGTGGACAGTGTGGCCTGCTCTTAATGGCAGGAATGAAGGCAAACAAGCACACTGGGCTCTGGAACACCATTGCCGTGTGCTGAGTAGCACCAGAAATAGTCAGATAAGATACTAAATGCTGCCTATATTCCCCTGCTTCATTTCCATTATAATTTTTGCAGCTTTTTCCTTCAGGGTTTTTGACTAATATAGAATCCTTTTCTTACATCTCATCGCTTGACTTCTGGACCACTCTTTCCTGCTCAGTTTGCTTTCTCTCGTTCTGACTTCTCAGCCTGATTTAACTTCGAAGTTGTCTCTGCTTCAAGCAGGAGGTTGGTCCTGCGACCTTTAAAGTCCCTCCAACATTTATTATTCTGTGATTCTGATTTTTACTGGTCCTCCAGGTAGTCGAGACTACTATACACAAGATCTCCCTTCTTTCCTCCTCTGCCCAAAGCTGCTGGCATGTTATATTTCCCCAAATTTCAATGCTTCCTTTCATTGTGGACGGTCTTTTTAAAGCCATTTCCCTCTTTTGTAATTTTGCACTTGCCTGAACCACCTCTTTACATAAATGCAAGACCAAACTGGTTCTTTTGAGCTCTGGCTAATCCATCATCTCAAACTGTTTCTACCTACGTAGACTGCCATTAAGATTTAATTAACAACTGTTCTGCCGAAGCTTCAGTCCTGGTCAGCAGTATTGGAATTGCATTAAATAGTCATTAAAAATGCAACAGTATTCATGATACCAGCCTCGTAATATGAACCACTGCTTTGTGCATATGGTTTAGTATCATAATAAATCAAGAAGCTCTTAAGTTGGAGTCATGTGTTCACCTGGTTTGTAATTGCTGTTTGCCTTCTCTGATGACATGTTAAAGTCCTGGTGGCAGGAGCTGTCACTGACTACACAGCCCCTGTGTGGCATGGGACATGCTGCCGTCTCCACACAGTGCAGATCATCTTTCTCTCTTTTTCCATTCTCTTCCTGAAGTCACCCTAGAAGCTGTCAGCAGCACCTCAGGGACACTGATATTGCAGAGTTTTACCTGCTTTCTGTCAAACGTGCCCTTCTGCCAGAAGATACCTGCCTCAAGGACCGTTTTGCACTCTTTCCGCAGGTCCCATTAGCAGTATTCTAGTAAACCGCTATGGCAGCCGACCTGTGGTTATATTCGGAGGCCTGCTCTGTGGTGTCGGGATGGTCTCAGCCGCCTTCTGCACCAGCATCCTGCAGCTCTACATCTGCGTGGGATTCATTACAGGTAAGAACAAAGCGTCTCTTTTCCACCCTCACTTGAGGTTCACTTCTGGTGGCTTGGGCACCCTCCCTTGGGGCACCTCAGCCAAACGCAATGGGAACCTGGTGGGACAGGGGCCCCGGCTTGTCAGCTGTTCCAGATGAGCTTTAGCAAAGAACATATCCCCTGCTAAGCGCCGTGTTCCTGGCCGGACATCGCGTGCGGGATCCTAGCAGGTCTTTGCAGCTGAGTGCTCTCCACCAGAGGCAATGGTGAGGATGGACATCAGTGCCCTGAGCTCCCGCTGAAGCAAATGCAGGTTGACTGCGCTCTGCCCTGGGTAAGGCCAGCCCTTCGAGATACAAGTGCAACTATAAAGCAAGCACAAGTGTTCCAGTATAACTGCGTGTTATATTCCCTCTATGAGATATATGAAATGAGATTTCGGGAGTTTGCTTTGGTTTACTTGCCCTTTGCTTACTTGCGAGGTTAGGAGGTCCTTTATCTGAAAATAATAACCATTAGAGTTGATTGAAAATGTGCAATATTCTCCATATTGAGAAAATAATAAATCTACATTTCCTTATTGAAGTTATAATTTGAGTTTTCCATATTGAAATATGAATTTCCATATTGGAAACTCAAGCAGGAGAAGGCATAGGCTCAGTCCAGCATCTTTACAGCCTGCAGGTGCTGGGCTATTGTTTTTAAAGGTAGATGGATTAGAGTTCTTCTCCTGTGTAAGTATAGATGCTTAATTGTAAGCATTTTTGTTTGATTATTTTGGCTAAGGGGCAGCCAATGTTTCTTCCAGTGCAGCTAGGACATCTACTTGAAATCATGACACAATGAGTTCAAAACTGGCTTTTGAGGTTCAAAGTGTATGTTTTAATGAATGTTCCCTATCTCTCTGCAGTCGCATTAAGTGTTGCTGCTTTCTGAACATGAAAAGTGTAAGCTCAATATTTAAAATCAATACAACCAGCCACTAGCAAAGTAAATTGGTATAGAAAGTTTGTCATCCTGTTCTCCTACACCAATATTGCTTTATTAAATCTTTACGGTAGTGAATAAATCCCCATGTAGGATTCCCTCTCTTAAACCTTACTCTTTTGAAGAAGAGTCACAGTAATTAGATGAAACTGTGGTATTACTGAATGCATAAATCTTGCAGATTCCTTGAAAGAGATTCCAGAAACAAAGTGGTGAGAAATAAAAATAACCAATGTCTCCCATAGATTAATTCCATATTTATCAATGCATGAGCTTGAATTATTCCCTTCTAAACAAATGTCATCTAGCAAGTTGACTAATGGTGTATTAGCACAAGGAAACCATAAATCCTTTGCTAAAAATACATGCATTCTGGAGAACAGAAGGGCTCAGACAAGGAGCAGTGCTGTAAGGAGGCACCAACTCCTATTTTCAAAGGTACTTGTGTAAAAATGTGCCAGGAGGGAACTTCGTGCCTAACCCCAATGGACCTAGGGTTTATGAAGACCTTGCTCTTTTTTGGTCCAAATCTGGTCCACTGCCCATCCCAGAGAGTTGATAGTGCCAACAACAGGATACAGGGGCAAAGCTGCCCTCATGTCTCCCTCGTCTTTAATGCCGTGATGTTTCCTCAGAGCAAAGCACATTTTTTGTCGTGTATGTCTCTCTCTCCTGCTTGGTGAATGAGGACAGCTGTATGGATCAGGTCTTAGCTAACAAACCATCATTTCCAGGCACGGTGTGTGTGTGCTAGTGAGGGAATATTAATTTGACAGAGAGAGGAAGACGCTTGTAATCCTGCTAACATGCTTGATGCCTCTAATTACGCCTGAAGTGCTTTTGCTGGTCAGGCCTAACATGGAAGCATTCAAGGGCAATTATGGAGCTGCCTGCTCGTCATGCGGCCGAGACAGCATTACTGTATGAAGAGAGAGACTTCTGTGAAGGAGATTAGCAATGACTGTGAAGCAACCTGTAAATATCTTGCTCTTTCTAGCCTCCGTCCTACTATCCTGAAAAGGAAACAGACTGACATAAATGACCATGTTCATGTAATTCACAGACATTAAGATAAAAATAATGTAGTTGGTACTAGGAGGTCTCTGCTACAGTCCTGTGCCTTTGGCATATTAATAGAAATCTCTGCAGAGGAGCAGAGCAGGATATATCTGTTTGTGGTGGAGGGATTAGACACGGCGATCTCAATCACTTTCTCGATTTTGTCTTTTTCCATTTGCCTGCGGAGCAGGGGCCGGGCTCTGCTGCTGGAGGCAGCCCTGTCCTTGATGGCATCGAGCTGGGGGGGTCACGAGGCACTTTGCCTACACTGTAAACCCCATGTTCTCTTCCTCACTTGTTTCCCTATAGCACTTAGAAAAAGAAATGGGGTTTGTAAGCTGTTGACCTGGATAGGTGTCAGCCTAGATGCATAAAATAGGTGTTTAGGCATGCAACCTCTTCTTCAAGTCTGAGGTAGTAGCAGCAAATTTCAAAGCTAAATACAAGACAGTAACCACTGGTCAGAGTTTAGTTCAATTAGACCATCACAAAATAAAATGGCATCCAGGGTGTAAGACATTGACTAATGAGATGGGAGTCTTTACCTCAGCTGTTAATGTTGACCATTGAAATACATGGTAGAATCTTCCATTGCTAATAAAGTAAGAACAAAATCAACAGCTACACAGCTCATTCCTGAACCACCAATTTCCTTCTAATATGAGGGAGATGTATTTAATCTAGGGAAGGATGCTCCTTCTGGCACAAGCTTGCTTCTGTTCATGCAACACCACCAATAGGCCTCTCTGTCGTATCCCCAGGGAGAAAATGTGGTTGTATGAGTAATGATTTCAGCCATGAAAAACCTGCTGTAGTTTCTGAAAACTGGAATAAAATGGATATAAATATTTCCAACTAATGTCAGCCAAAAGCTTAAAGTAAATTGAAATTCCAGTCAGTCCATTTGAAACTCTCCAAATTTAATTAATGGGAAGAGCATGAGGTAATGTTAAATTAGATTTGTCTGACTGGCAAATTAATGTTCACATAATAAAATATTTGAGTTGATTATTGTTTAAGTGAGTAGCTGGCATCCAGTCTGATTTTCCTTCTTCGCACGACATGTGGTAGGTCCCTACCAGAAATGATTCTATGGAAATGATGGTTCAGTTTCTGCCCCTACCTGCCAGCCTGGGAAATACGGAGTTAAAGCAAACTCTGATCCCCTGTGTTGCATCTTCTCAGGTGAAAGAAGATGCATTGCTCTGTCTGAGCACCATCAAGGGCGTTCTCTAACCAAGGCTGTGTTTTGCCTCCATAGTTCTCGGGTCAGTCCTCTCACAGGGAATAATTTGGCCCTTTAGGCATTATGAGCAGCCTGCACTTCCCAAAGGCATGCCCTACCAAATATATGGACTATCTAGAAAAGTTCATGCTGAGAATGTCTTTCATAGCAAGACTCATTTTAATCTGTTGCCATTTCAATTTATTTTTAATGCTGTAAATTTCCAATTATTTTTTTTTTAAAAGAATCTTAGACTTGGCAAAAATCATAATTTTGTAAAACAATTCAAACTGAAGCTATCCAACATCGGTTGAATTGGGCTGCATCAGTTGGGTTCTACTCTATCAGTGACTAATGATAGTGTTCCTTAATTAATTTTGAGGACCTTGACCTTTCTAAATTCTCTTCTGTAAAGCAATATGCCTAATTATGTACTGCACAGTTAAACAAACTAATTATATAGACTAATGAACAAGAAAAAATCTGCATGACCCTGTTTTCAGGTTTCATGTTCTCTGGTATAATCACTTCAAGGATTACATTTATGCTTTGTTCTAATGTGGCTCATTCTTTCCTGGATGATAGGGTGGAAAATATGTGGCATGATTTTAAAATGTCATTTTTATGGAGTTCTGAAAATTTAACTTTTTAAGGAAATACTGAACATCATAGAAATGTTTGAAAAGCAGAGATTATTATATGCTAGTTCTCTCAAACAGAACCACTGATAGTTGAGACCATCACAGCATTTGCTATCTCTGCCTTCAGATTTCACCTGTGGAAGAGAAGCTGGCTAACTGAATTAGCAATGCAGATTTATAGTACCATTTAAATATCTAAATGCAATAAAAATACATTTTAATTAAAAGAAACACTCTAGGGTCCTGTTTAATTAGCATCCTCAGTAGCTCTTTTGCTGTGTACTTGCAGACCTCTTAATCTTTTGCATCAGACCTGAATTGCTCACACCACCACATGAGTAGCGGCTGAGAAGGGTGACGTTATTTTCTGTGCAGGTCTGTCAGCCTGGCCGCAGTGTTGGGTACCCACCACTCGTGGAAGGGGTTGCCAGCCCCAGCCATGTGTGAGAAGGATGCACTTGGTTGGTTAGCACTGTCCAAGCCAGAACAACCTTCTTCAAATTGGGAGTTGTGATTTTTTTTTTTTTAAATAGATATATCCTTTCCTCCGACAAGGCTGCTGTGTCTGGACAAAACCAGCCAGCATTCATTGAGGATATCGTTTCAATTTATTCTGAAGCAAACTCTTTGTGCTAGGTTTGCCACCCTAGAGATCTGCAGTGCAAAAGGAAGGGTGTTTTCTGACCAAAAGTGTCTTTCTGGGGTCTGGTTACCCAAATGCAGCAGCAAGAAGCTTAGGGATATCTTGAGCAAAGTTTGTATCCAGACTATCATGTTGAAGAGCCACCAGTGGACCAGTTGTCCATGAATGTGCCTGAGGATAAATGGGTCTCAAATCTTCCTTTGTGTATCTCAGCTATTGTTCTCTGTTCCAGGATTTGGCCTTGCCCTCAACCTTCAGCCATCAGTGATAATGATAGGGAAATACTTTCTGAAGAGAAGACCCATTGCAAACGGCCTTGCTATGGCAGGCAGCCCTGTGATGCTTTGCACCCTGGCTCCTCTCAACCAGTTCCTTTTTGACAATTTTGGCTGGAGGGGCAGCTTTTTAATTCTTGGGGCAATTTTATTAAACTGCTGTGTGGCAGGAGCTCTCTTCCGACCCATCAGGGCAGCCACAGCGTCAGTCAAAATCCACACAACTGAGGAAGGGAAGGGCACTCTGAAAGAACAGGTCACTAAGGATGCCATGGAAATGAGTGGCCCCACGAACGTCCCCACGGAGACCAAAACAGAAGAGGAAGGAGGAAAGGACTGTTGTGAAAAAATCAATCAGTACCTTGATTTCTCCCTCTTTAAGCACAGAGGGTTCTTGATTTACCTGATCGGAAATGTACTCATGTTCCTGGGTTTTTTTGCCCCCATCGTTTTTCTGGCACCCTATGCAAAACACATCGGCATTGACGAATATTCAGCTGCTTTCCTCCTTTCGATTCTTGCTATCGTGGATATGATTGCCCGACCTACCACTGGCATCATTGCAAACAGCAAGTGGGTGAGGCCACGAATTCAATACTTTTTCAGCTTCGCCATTACTTTCAACGGCACCTGCCACCTTCTGTGCCCGCTGGCTTCTGGCTACACGGGGCTCGTTGTTTACTCCATCTTTTTTGGCTTGGCCTTCGGCATGGTTTGTGCCATGCTTTTTGAAACGCTCATGGACCTCGTGGGAGCTGCCCGCTTCACAAGCGCTGTTGGCCTGGTCACCATTGCGGAATGCTGCACGATATTGCTGGGACCGCCTATCGGAGGTGAGTGTAATTTCTTCCTTTGCTTCCACTGAATTGTCACTTATATTTAACCTCTTGCAAGCACAGTTTGTAAGTGATATTATATGTGTTTTCTCTGCTTCCCACCCACAGTTTTTCCACTAGTAATTGGACTGAGAAGGCAGGTCCTAGGTGTCTCCTGCAGCATTTCTTCTTTACTCTTTTCTGTATAGTCCGACAGTTGAAGTCAAGAGTTTCCAGAGTGATATTTTAGTCCCTTATCCCTTCAAATACTTAAACTGAACTTGCAGAGTGGGACTTGTGCAACACCAAGAACCTCTCCTCCTGGAGAGCCTGTTGCAAAAGGCTGGAGTCGACTGCAATTTAATCACAGTAAAACACAACAGTTCTATGAAATCCTCTTGTCAACTCAGACCTAGTATTTGCTATTTGTCTCTAAGGCTCTGAGTAGTTCCACTTAGGGATTTCAGTCATCTCAGAATATCTGATAGATTTATGGCTGTTCCAAAAATTTTTAAAAAAGGTTTATTTTGGATGACATGGTTTGAAATATCAAAAGACAGAGACCCTCAAATGTCCATGCTGACGATATTGAACTTCCAGCTGACTATGAATTAAATGACTTTATAGGTGACATCCACTCAGTGTATAGATACCATCCTATCTATATGTCCTGTCCTGCAATCAGCATTTCACTTGTGTGCAAGCTAGAATAACTGGCATGGTAGCTGATTACCTTTAAATATGCTAAAATGTTTAATTAAGTTGTGTTTGCTTTCTGTATTTGGATATATACAAGTTAAACTCTGCTAATTCTTTTGGTATGGCAGTATCATAATAAATTTAAGAAAGACCAGAAAGAAGGTAGTTTTAACCCATTTCCTGGATCCACAACTGAGATCTGGCTACTACTCTCTATGACACATTTTACAGAACCATTTAGTTCTTCATATTACTATAGAGCTCATACAGCGTGACAGAAGCAGCTGTATCCTCTTGCTGTCATAGAGATTCATTATTTAATTAATGACAAACAAAATACAATTTAAAACCGACCATTTTCTGAATTATATAATTTTCTGTGTGGAAGATTAAGATAATGACCAGAGGCTGCTAATGAGACTAAAGTAGTTCTATGTGATAATCAGTAATATTAGTTTTGTAGGGTTTTCCCCACCATTTTAAGAAGCAGCAAATTTATTGGTTCTTTGGCATTTTAATAACCTACTGCAGGGTTCTGCTTTAATGAACTAAGTAAATTGTTCCCAGTGTGTTTTATGACTTTATCTTATTCTCAAAGGAAAAGAGGCAAGACTATCCTACTGTTGAATTTTGCAATACTCTACTCATTAAAACTCTCATTGAAACCTATTTAGGAGACCTCTAGGTCATCCTGATTAGCAGAAAAGGAAAAAATTGTTGCAATTAGCATTTGGTTGATGTTTCACCAGTAACATGAAAAATATAGTGCATTGAAAATGGTGTTCCACAACATCTAGGAATGATTCAGGAAGAAATGTTGACCCAAACCAGTTAAAAAATATTATTTTTGTGATTCTGTGAAATCTGTTTGGTGGCCATAAAATCCCTTGTTAGTGTAATGCAGTGGGATAATTAATCATCAGCTTTTCAACATTAGGGGTCAGTCAGGAAGTAATTAAAGATCCCTCTTTTTAAGGAGGAGAACATATTCCAAAAAGTCAGAGAGCTGATGGATGATGAGCCAGTTTCAAGGAGGACTGTCTGTACTGTGAAGGCCAGGTTAGGAGTGGGTCTTACTTTAATTAGTATTTGGGGTATTAAGAATGGTCTATGTTGCGCCAGTAAATGGGAATTAATGTTCAGGATCATAATCCCAATAAGATTTGCATTACATTTTGACATAATGGAGAACACTGACATTTCAATTAAGCCGTCTCCCTTCAATTACTCTGTAACTCCGTAGCAGAGGCATTAACCTTTGAGAGGAACCTGTCACGTTTGTCTTGGCATTGAAATTATCTGACATTGACAGCATCATCTTTGCTTTCCCTGGAACTAATGTTTTCCACTTCCACACAGTGCCCTTTCATCTTCAGCTCACAAGTATAAATGCAGCAAGGGCAGCTGTGACCAAAAGCTGAGTCCCCTATAATGCTGGTGAATGACCCGTGGTGGAATAAATTGGTGGGTCTTTATCAAGAGTCTGAGATGAGACCCAGTGGCCAGGTGTCATCTCATGAAGGTCTTCCCGAAAGCTGCTGCTTTTGCTGGCAGCCTGAGGACACCAGGTTGAATGGATGTTCTTGTAGATGATCACTGGACTCAACTGGAAGACCATCTTGGAGACGCTGTGACCAGAGGATTTAGTTTCTGCATGGAAAAAATAGGTGTGCCTGAGAAGTACAGACTTTTCAATGTAGGTTCTTTGTCCCCTTCTACTTAACTGTACAAAGTATTGGTAGTATTACCTATATCAGTGTTAACTACCCACAGGCTATATAGTGGAACACTTGAAAAGTATTTGCAGGATCAGAGTATTTCTGGGAGAGATCAGGAATACAGAGGATGTCTTATCCTAAAGCCACAGATGTGTCCCTTTGTATTTAGGATCTGAAAACACAATAGTATTGCCTTCATCTCTAAGTTTCTTTTCCTTTTGTTTTTAAATAAATGTTTTACAGGAACTCTTATCGATACCTTTGGGGACTATAAATATATGTTCATTAAATGTGGGGTTGTGATGGTCCTGGCAGGAACCTTCCTGTTCATCATGAATTATTATAATTATCGTATGCTTGCCAAGGAGGAGAAGGAAAGAAAGGCAAAAGAAGAGGACCCTAAACCTGTAAGGACAGAAAATGAAGGCAGAAATAACTGGAACAAAGAAACCACACAGGATGGGCCTGAGCTGGAACCTTTAAGAGAGGAACAAGAAGGACTAAAGAAGGAAGTGAACGGTGCAAATGAAGTTTAAACCTGTTCTTGTGGGCTGAATGGGAAATTACTTCTGGGTTACTTTCCCCAGCTGTGAAATCTCAGTATGTTTTTAAATTTTGGCCTATGCTGTGCCATGTGCATCCTCTTTGGTGTAGGAGAAGACAGAAGAGAACAAGTCGAATTTCTTATACAGTGCTGGGACACACAGTGCAGTATCCGTTTGTATACCAAAGGTCCTGCAACATTTTTCTTCAGATATTTCACATTTCCCAGAGGGGCTGAGTAAGGGTGTAACTGATACCCTACTTTTATTCCCTGTACTACAGCTCTACTCAGGCCAGTGGCCATCGGAGTCAATGCAGGGCCCTTCCAGCAGCCTGAACAGGCTTTGCATTGAGTACTGTGGTGGCTGGATCTTCTCATCATGGGGTCAAAATTCTTTGACTGTTTTTGACTGCAGTGTCAGAATTGTCCCAGGGATTTGGTGCTGCCTTCCACTGGCAGCTGCACTGTGACTTGCACCCCTGGGTCATGGAAATGTAAAACAGACCTTACACTCATCTTAAATCCACCACGAGAGAGCTGACTGAAGAGAAGAAGGGCAGTACAGATATGTGTGGGAAGTGGCAGCAAGGCAGCCGGTCCTTCTGGATGGCGCATGCTAGGAAAGAACTAGGAAGTAGGTGGTTCATCATTGCTTGACCAGGGAATTTTTTCAGGGACTTCTGCATTTACAAAATGCCTTGAGAAAGGTGACGTTTTGCAGAGGGCCAGCACAAGGCCAACACGCTATAGGAATCCTTCTTCCAGGTCCTTTGTCTGCGCAGGGCAGAAATTTAGTTTTAATGGGCTTAAACTTTGATCTACATTCAAACAGTGAAATTCTTTAAAATGTTCCCTAGGAGGTTACAAAGTCCTTATTATCCAATATCTGAGTGCCTTACTGGTTTTAGCATGCTTTTTCTTTTACAACACTCTGGTGAGGCAGTAAGTGGTGTTACTATTAATTAATTTTGCAAATGAAGAACTGAAGCACAGAGGAGCTATGGGCATTACTGCATCAGGAATAAAGCTTAGGCATGCCAGACCTGAAATGGGATCCACTGCCCTGAGTTGGGCCCCTCAGCCACCTACTTGAAGCAAAACACTGGCAGCTGAGGGGGGTGGGGGCTGAAATCCCACCTGCTGAGCACAGGTGTCCTGCTAGAAAATAGGAAAAGCCATGGATAGTCATGCATTAAACCACAGCCCTCTCTGCAGCGCAGCCTGCTTACCTTGTGCTTCGTACTACTCAGGATTAATGATTTTAAACACTGTTTTAGAGCTGCGACCTCATGTTGTGTTTTTTTTAACCTGACTGAGTTGCATCCATCCTGGAGGAAATCCAAATACAGCTGCCCCCCACCTTGGCTATGTTAGGCACCTCCCTGGTGCTAGCACTGCAATACCTGGTGGCTTCATGCCATCCAGTTTCAGGAAATAAAGTTTCCCCAGGTTACTGATGCAGAGCTGGAGCTGAGGAGCCTCTCATCCAGTGGTGATAATTGTGAGCTGGGGTTTTCTGGACTTTGACAGTGAGCACTGATATATTTTATAATCAGCAGCTGTTGCTGAAGAGCCCTGGATGCTGAACATGGCATCATGTAAATGAATCATTGGCCTTTTGTGAATTTAGCTCCAAGTGGCTGGATTAAAAACAAGGACTTCTGAGGCAAATCGCCCAAATCTGAAGCTAACACCAGGCTGCAGACTAGGTCTCCTCTTTCTTTGATTCAATGGCACCCTTATGTGACCAGATAAAGTTTTTTTACATGACTTTGTCATCGAAGAACTGTATTTAGTCATCACTTGTATAAACACTGTGAAGAATGGCTTGTAAAAATGCTTTCATAAGTACTATATGCTTACATTTAGATCACTTTCATCTTCTTGCACAAAACTTTTTCTGTGAAACCTTTTGTTCCACTAAAGAATAATGGTCTTTGGCCATTGACTTCAGTAGGAATTAAATTTTATCCTTATGTAGTATCTTCCATTTTCTTTGAAAAATAAAATCTATACAATATACTTAGGCTTTTGTTGTTGCGTTTTTAATATTCTCTATTTCTGTCAAATATATCTATGGTATTTCAGTTAAAAAGGCATTGATAGAAGGTCCTGAACATTTTCCAATATGCCTTCTGGAAGCTTTAATATTCTTAATAAAACTCTTATAAAAAATGAAATGAGTTTACATTTGCCTGTTGTGATCTGTAGGGTAATTCTGCCTTTCTATTCAGTAAGGAATTTATCCTCATAGGGTTTCTAGTCCTGGCTCCATGTACATGGTAATACAACTCTAGGTCAGCCTCTGATTCCAGGACGACCACTGGGAGCTCCTAGCCACACAGTTTCTTTGACATTTTCAGTGATCTGGGCCAGCCTGACTCAGACCTTCAGTTGTGTGGGCCCATGATGAGACTGAAAGTAGCTGAGAATGACCTGGCAAGGGTCTGACAAGATAATTTTCATACCTTCCCACCAGGTCACATCAGTTAATTCTGGGAACAGTGACCCAGCAGGAGCTGATGCTAAGGCTATTTGCCTAGCAGAAACCCAAAGCAAGCTTTTTAGATCTTAAAACTGTGTTAATACAGATAACATTTTCAATAAAAAGGCTTTCTGTCCAGTTATCTATGAAAATCCTCTGGAAAAAGAGACACCCTTGTTAACATTGAGTAAGTAGTTCTTTATGGCTTCAGAAGTCTTCTAACATTAAGTAGCTACTTCATTTAACCTACTCAAGCCTCCTGTGATAGAAACAGATACCATATTTAAGATTATGGCACTATTTCTATGATGTGGGAAGTCAGACTATTTTAATACAGTTTTGGAGATGACGGCTGGTTGTCGGCGGTTGGGTGGGCTGCCTCTTCCCGGTTACCCTGCCTCCTGCCCCCACTGTGGGGTCAGACTTTTGATCACAACATCTCAGTGATCAATGCTCCAAAGCGATCCCAAATAACTGTACTTTAAACCCCTAGAAATGCTTTGCTGAATCAAATCCCATGAACGCAACACCTTTCAGGCTCAAGCTGTAATCCAGGCTTGGAAAACTCTCAGATTTTCCTAAGAACATTTTCAGTTATTAAAAATGACTGCTGCAGTATGAAATATCCATTAGAAAAAGCTCTTGTGAAGGAGTACAAGCTTCCTGTGCATCTAATTTAGCGATTTGTGTGGCAAATTGAACACAGTATTCATATTTACATGCATGCTTGTGGCTAGAAAGCACCTGTGTAGAAAAGTTGAGAGGTGTGAGGTTGTACCATAAATACATGTATTAGGCACATGGGGCATGTTTCGGATATCAGACATGCAAGAATGATTGCTAACACTTCCATTGTAGTGCAATTATGAGATGTCTTTTGTATTTCAATAGCTTGTGACCTTATTAGATGCAATTGCCCATTGTTTCCAGGGTTGCTTGAACTTCTACAAGAGCCTGATTGGGATGCTGAACCATCATTCCCAACAACAACAAAAGAAGCATTTCCCTCATACTGCAGGGCTTGGCATTCCCTTCCTGGACAGATAAGATGCTTAAGTAGTTTTTAATCAGTACATAATCAGCCCTGGCCATTAGTTATGCCATCTGAACACAAAACACAACTCCAGAGAGACATCCTTAGGATATCTAGGAGGATCCATGCATTATTAACTGAAACAACCACAGACTCTGCCTATCACCTGTTAATACTATGTATAATAAGTGCTTGTTGAGCAAACTTGCCAAGTCCAATTATTCTTCCAGCAGACTAAGGAGTTTTTTCTGGCACTTCTGCAAGTCTAATGGAAACCACAGCAGGCCTACTTCTGCAGAGGCAGCATGGAGAAGGAAATCTCTCCAATGTGCTTCAGACATCCGAGACGGTCCCTACCTTGTGCGCACATTCTTGTACCCATGTCCCAGCCTCGCTCCAACGGATCAGAGAGAAAATCCACAAGCTAAAAGCCTTGCACGCAGGGGCTACATTCCCAAGTGATGTAAGGACTGACATGTTAAAAGACAGTTACCTACTCAAATCTGGTGGTAAGAGGGATCCTCAAAGCATCTTTGGTGGTGCTGAGTGGGTCCTGGTCAGGTGCCAGTCGCGATGTGAAGGGAGAGAGGAGCTCCTTCTGCACCGACTCCTGAGCCCAGACCAGAGCCAGCGACTGAGGAGGCAGCACGACTTGCTTCTCACGGCTGTGATCTCCCTTCTGCTCTTCCAGCCAGGACAATCCATGTAATAAAGGTTGTTCCCAGGTCATGACCTGGGACATAATGTATGATGATTCTTATTTCTTTGGACTCTCTTATTTTTGAGATCTCTTAGTGTTACTCCCCAAAAGTCAACTTAACCCTCAGATTGTGGGTACTTATGTGGAAAGATTTTTTGAGAACACATACTCCTTCATAAGATGTAGTGTTCTCCAGAAATTCTGTCAAGAGTGTCAGACAACAGTGTTAGGAGGTTGATATGGGGAAGATAAATGAGTCTTCACATGTCATCCAAGAAGTTAGTAAAGATGACTGTGCTGATTTATTAAGACCAGAAGCAAAACCTCCCTGCTGCTCAAAAAGTGGGCTACAGCCATGTGGGGCTTCTCCTGTACGGAGTGCTAACATGTCGTGTGTTTTACGATACTTAAAGAGAGGTCTACAAGGAGGAAATAGCACCTCTCCAGAGATAAGCCTCCATTTGGAGACTTCCATCAGTGCATTGGCTTAGAAAATCCCAAACATCCAGAAGGCTGGTGTCCTTCTCACTAAGCTCAACATTTTGGAAAACAGCCCAACTGTTTGCTTTCTCTTTCTCTTTTTCTGTTTGTTAGCAAACTATTGCCAAACTTTTTATTTACCGCCCCGCCCCCTGCCTTTTTACCTTCTCTTTTAACAAAAGAGATTGTGAGTGCAGTGGCTAGAAATATATTGAATTAACTTACCCAGAAGGTATTTGTCCTCTGACTTACCTGTTACAGATATCCTGCAAAATACAGTATTGTATGGTATATTCCAGTAAGAAACATGAAGGACAGACAATTATACCATGATTTCAGCTTTCAGCTAGAGAAAATCATAATCACAAACCATATAAATAGAAATTCAGTGAAGCAGCTTTGTAATTACAGTGTAACTATTTACTTGTATTCTGAAGAGTGTCTGAAGTCAGTAATTAGGGGCAGTGCATGATGAAACACTAGCAATATACTTACCTTCACAGAGTTTATTATTTTTCACTTGGATCTATCATGAACGTAGATATTTTCCAGGAATTAATGATAGGCTGTGAAAAGTTGATAGCCTGAAGTTCAGCAGAGAGCCATTAAACTGGCCTGGTCATTAATCCCTAGAAAATACCCCGTACCAAGGTTGTTATAAGGTGAATATGGAAAATAACTTTCCACACCTCGACTTTTGTCTTGGCTGTTACATATTTGACAGTGTGTAGAAACAACACCCCAAATGCAAGTGACTCCCTCACCCTTGTATTTGGATGTGCTTAATGTTAAAAAGGATGAATCCTGCCTAAGTTCACCTTTGTACATTACTGAGAAACGGCACTAGAAGACCCTGAATAGACAGCCTGTATTCTAGCCGCAGTCGTCTGGTAGTGTTTGGAGGTTAGTTTTAGACTGAACCTCCATTTTCTGAAATGTGTAATTCCAGCTTCTCTGAACTGAGAAACAACACTGGCGGCCAAGTAAAAATATCCATTAGCAGGGGAATATGTAAAAACACAGTTTCATCAGTCATCCTGCTCACACGATTCCCTCCCAGAACTGGGGGTGGTAATGAAAGTAATTTAACATACATCTATAATTAATTTACTACAGTCTTCCTGCTGATGGCAATCATCTTACCTGGGAAAGCTCATGAAATTGATCTTAGTGCATAAAAATAGAGATGGAAAAGCATTAAAGGCAGCTAAATGTGGTTTACTTCTAAGCATGTAAGCAGTTAAGCACTGTTAGGAGAAATGTTTTGGGGCTCATTTAGCAGGAGCCATTACCTGTGAGAAATGACGGCGGTCGCAGGCGCTGAGCAGGGCTTTCCCCTCGACACATGCAGTTTGCAAGCACTGATGACAGCAGAAGGTTCTTTGCTCCTCGAAATGCTCCTGTTTTAAACAAAATGAACAGAAATGTGAGTGAAGGCTCAAAGAGTCTTTGCAGAAGGGGTCAAAGCTGCTGGACTGGTAGAGGTAGCACCAGGGACATGAACTGCATCAGATTGTGGCTGTTACTCCAGTGCCGTTTTAAGACATGAAATCAGGCATCTGGTCAAAAGGACAACTCTGGCCAATGTGCAGAACATCCAGATGCGAAGAAAAAAACGCTTGGGATGAGGAGGATGTGATATGCAAAACACTCTTGAATGAACTGCGCTAGATCAGCTTGAAGTATTTTTAATCACATCTTCTTTAATTAAAGAAATGTGATATTTTATCTGGAAAAAAAAAATCTTTTTCAAAGGATAGCAATGGATGAAATAACTTTCTGAATTTTGTAAGCTTTTCTCTTTGGACTTATGCAGTGTTCATCAGCAAATGTTATTAAGCAATGGTTGCTAATGGAACATACAGAAATATACAGCAGTGCTATGTGTTTAATCAGCTAATAAAAGAAAGCCCTCAGATTAAGGATGTGTGACCATATATAATTACATAAATGATGCTTTGAATGTGTGGTTTCTGTTTCAGTGACTTGTCAGTGTTATGTAGAACACAAATACGTACAGTGACTGAAAAAGCAAGAATACCATCACTATTAGTCTTGCAGCTTGAGAACAAATTAGTGGTTTTAGGTGGTATGGCACAACCTGGAGAGGAATGACTTCGCCTGACAAATCCAGTATTATATAGCCCTTCAAAGTACATAGTACTCATCATTTTTGTCTATTTTGAAATATATTTGGATGCCTTCTTTCCTCATGGTTCCTATGAATGGTGGCTAGAAGGTGGCTGATTTTCCCAATTGCCCTTTCAAGGATTCTGACTGAGAAACCAAAAAATGTGAACCAGGCACTAATGGACTGGTGCACATTTCAGCAAGAGCTGCCTTGCTGTCTGGCTGATGGCACAAGTGTGTGCTTTGCTTAGTGACGCATTGCATTTTCCTATTCGAGAGGAACCATCCTTTTTTTCTTCCAAAAAAATATTTCTTTTTCTTGTTAATAGCCCTACAAATATTATGCATGAAAGGACATAATTCCTTTCCTTTCTTTTCCTTTCCTTCTTTTCTTTTTTTCTTTTATTTCTCTCTTATTTTTTTTTCCCAAGAACTACGAAGAAAACTATTTCAAACAAATGAAAAACACTTCATGTCTGGCTTTACCTCTCCTTTTTCCACCTTTTACCTTTTTTCCTTCCAACATTCAGAGGAAGAACAAGATCGGACACCACAGAAAAAGTAAAAATGAACCAAGTATTCAACAGGACATTAAAAAACCAATTACTTTGAACCAGAATCTAAAAAAATCCGGAAAGAACTAAATTCAATGTTTTCCTCTTTTATCTGAACAATTCTTGTTAAGAAACTCAATACAGGAGAAAGCTCTGCTCCAGGAAATACACGGTAGCGCTGCTGCAGAAATGGCTTCTTAGAGCAAGAAAATACATTCTGGTGTTACATAAAATTTTAAAAAAACCCCCAAAACCAAAAAACCCAACCAAACAAAACGTGGGCAGACTTTCACCCCTCTGTGTGTGGCGGTGCTGGGAGTGACACCCTGACAGGCTGTCCCGCAGCTCCCCGGAGCAGCCAGAGGTGCGGGAGCAGGAGGAGCCGCCGCTGCGCCCGCAGCCACTAGAGATCAGCCTTGCCCCGCAGTTGGGCACCGCTCCGAGCCCCCGGCTCCCCCGGCCCCCCCAGCCCCCGCCCGACCTTTGCCTTTTCACATCCGACTTTTTTTTTTTTTTCTTTTGAATGTGCATATTATTTCCAGTGCTTTTTCAGACTCCTCTGTGCTTTTTCTCATCACTGTCACCTTGTGTGGCATTAATTTGCCAACAGCAGGATAGATGTATTTTCCTGCAGATAATTTTTTTTGCATTTCTCTACAGCAAAAATGCAGAAATCCCTCATTTTCCATAGACTGTTTGCTTTGGTTTAGGTTTGTTTATATATATATATATATATATATAAACATATATATATATATTTTTTTTTTTTAATACTATACTCTTATTCAGAATTTTGGTTCCCCCCTGCCTGACTTCCATCTATTGTCAGATCATTGTGTTAGTGCTATGCCTTTAAGTAGCAAATTACTGACCTTTTCCTTTCTTAAATATATGCAAATATGGGAAAGCGGGATAAAAACAGACAAAAGAAAGGATATTTGCTTTTCTACATGGGCAATCCCATCCCAACCTGCTGCCTGCTCTCTGAGGTTGGGGGCAGCATGATAAGCCCGGCACTGTCCTGTGTGCTCGGGAAAGGGCTAGCGGGATCCATGCTCCATCCCACTCCATGTCCACACCACTGCAGCTACACACTGGGGATGCTGGAGACAGGGACGTCACACTGCTTGATAACCAAAGTGGCAAAGCAGCATGCAGCTGCTTCCTCTGGAGCAGAGCTCTTCCAACTCCCGCTTAGTGCCACACTCAGGCTTAATGCTGCAATTAAGCCCATAGTTTTCCTGTTTTGGATCTCTCAGAACTTCTCTGATCATCTCCCATTTTGCACCTCAGAAATATATTGAACATGATGTGCCGATGTAACCAGCCATGACGGATTGTAATGTAGATGTGGGAAGCATGTGGAATACAAAAGGATGCAAAACATGGGGGACTGGGCTTCAGCATAATTTGTGTTATAGGAGCTCAGCTGTAATCTTGTCTCAGGCAGACCCTCATTCACCCTCAGGATTTGTCCCAGTGTTTTACCAAATAGCTGGGATTTTCTTCCTAAAAGAAGAGCACCAGAATTAACGTGCATGCCTGTGTGTGTACATATTTATGTCCATATGTGCGTCTCACATGATATGCATATGTTTTAGGTGCACACCTCACTATGAGAGTGATTAGTTAATCTGCAATACATATTTTTAGCTAACCACAGTCTTTTCTGGAAAAAAATATATAGCAGTTCTTACTATGCTACACTGCAAAAACCTGCCTATGGGTTGGCTTAAACTGATGAGGCTGCTCTCCTGATTCTCCAGCTAAAATGAACAAACCGGTGGTATGCTGAGGACAGATGTGGGCTCAGCCTTCTCCTGCTCTGAGCTGGCCAGATGTGGCAGCCCCTGAGGTGTGTGCCCATGAGGTCACTGCCCCTCTCCAAACGACGCTGTGCAGCTACCTGGATGTGTGAATTGGAAAGCCACTCTCTCCAGGTGATGAGAACTTTCCTCACTCTGCTCATCTCTGGGAATTGAGTTCAGAAAGCAGGGGAAGATGGCCAAAATTAATTTATGAATTCTGTAGAGATTTTAGTGCTCGCACTTTTCTAGAACTGACAATGTATATGGCATCGAATGGCTCCTTTTGTACTAGGACACTGATCAGTTGACCAGAAATTCTGATTCTGCCACCTGTATGTACCTCTATCTTGAAAGCCTAAACTGCTAATATTGACGCATTAGACTTGTGACGAGCAGGAAGGCTCTTTGAAAAGCCAAGTGACAGCACATGTCTGCTGAGTGATGACAACCAGACCAAAAGAGGAGCCAACTATTCTGCAGAAACCATAAACCGTTAACCCAAAGTGATCCCTGCAAACTGGGACAGGAGCTTGAGAGTCAGAGACAGAGTGGGAGGAGAGAAAACAGAGAGGAGGGAGCAATGCAAGAAGTGTCAGTCCAAAATAACCTCCATGGCTACCCAGGCTGAGAGCTTTTTACTGCTTTCACACGTGGTATGTGGGGACATTATTCTTAAGCATTCGTTTAGAGTCACCAAAATCCTTATGACTGCAGGTGACAAGAATGGGCCTGGCATTATAATATCCATTCCTGCATGTGCACACGTACAGAGGATTTTAAAAGAAAGATGGTAATATCTGAGAACATAATCTCTTTCAAAGAGAGAAAATAAGCAGGAAACACTGGAGTGAGTCCCAAAAGAGTTGTCAGTGCATTTAATGTGTGTCTATCCAGCTATTTAGAGGCAAACGAGAAGCAGTGATTATGTATAGAATAAAATGGAACAACAAATTGAGATTGTTTTAGCTTCCGCTCTATCTGATTAGCCAGGAAGAACAATAGACTGGTATGTTCTGAACAAACAAAAATGCGCTAAGCCTAAATGCTCTGGTCCTTGGGGGATTCATTTTTATTTACCACACGAAACAAAGAGGGAGAACAAAAGAGATTTGTTTCCAGTCAGCTGGGAGGCTTTGCAGCCCAGGCTGAGCCGGTCCTTCTGTGCACATACGTGCTGCTGAAGTTAACAGGAATTCTCGGTATCACTTCTCTGCTCCTTGGCTGAGAAGTCCTCACTTAATTGTAGCACTAATAATGTCAGCTTTGCAAGTCAACCCTGGCAACTGGTGGGAATCGCAGCATGGAAAAAGGCTGCAGCACAAGGTATTCCTCTGCTAAACACATTTAGCAGCAGAATATTAGGTCAAATAGATGAATCTGACACCTTAGGATCCCTGGGCTCAGATGTCTGCTCAGCACTGTGAGACAGGAGTCAGATGCTGAGAGAATGGAAACACATTACAGATATAGGCAGACAGAATGGAAAGCAGTGATTTACAGGGACAGCCAGCAATCTTTCCAAACCCCACACAGCTATCAGGACCAGTGAATGCCTGAGACAGCTGGCAAGATCATGACACAAGATGTAACTAGGAGACTTCCAAGACCCAGGTTTTAAAGAAGGAAGCAAATTGTAATTGGGCATGAGCTCCTTGCTAGATGACATCTCAGAAAAAACGAAGTCACAAACCTGTAGCTTTGCTCTCATAAAGCCCTGACAGGTGCAAAAAAAGGATGTGTTTGGGTTGAACAGGAACCGTTGTATGAGCTCTTTGGAGTTGTATTATTTCATTCATCTACCTTTAGCACGTATCATGGGATCACAAATGACCAGTGAACATCATTGCTCAGTGGACCAGTCGATGTTATATATTACCAAGGCTTAGGTACCACGTTGGAAGGGTAACATGTCTTGAATAAGTGACAGAGTGGCTGGAATAACTAGTGGTAAAGGTGAATGTTTAGTAGTTTTTTCATGCAGCAAATAAAATCCTACACCATCAAAGTCCTTATGACCTAAGTAATAAGTAACACTACAGGAGCAGGCAATAAGACTGCATGGAACAAGTGTTTGTGTACATGCAGCCATCAAACCAACCTTTCATAGAACTGGGGGGGCCAAGCTAAACCTTGTTTACCTCCTGTTCCCTTGTAGGGCCATGCAGGTGTGGGCACTTGTCATAGCACAATGCAATACAGCAGCAAGACATCCAACTAATTCATCACTGCCGACCATCAGAGCCCTGCTCCCTCTCTGCTCTGTGAGGAGCCTGTAGAGCTGCGCATGAGATAGGAAGCCTGAGTATACCCCAAAAGCTGCAAAACAACTGAAATATGGCTTAATAAATGATAGATTTTGTTCTCTGACATCAAAATATAGGACACCAAATGCTTCACTCTGTTAACCTATCCCTGTCTCCTTAAATGTTTTAATAATATTCTTTCAGTTTCTCAGTTATGTTTTACCTGGAATGAGAAAGTGAGTTTTCCCCACAAAACACGTTGTGCTATAAATACCATTACAGATGTACTTAAGAAATGGTCGAATAAACACACTGACGCAGAATAGGAAGAACTATTCCTACTTAGAGTCAATGGTATGATTTTCAACTTGTAAAAAGATCCTGTTAAAGAAAGGTCAGCAACATAATTCTTTGTTCCTTTCCCCAAAAAGGGAATATTCATCTGAAGAAAAAAAAAAAAAGTTTTCTGCAAACACACTTTAGCAAATTTCTAAATGAAGAATGGCAATAGTTTTACAAAGCCTGGTGTGGAAAAGGTCATTCATGGAAAGGAGATGCAGTAATGCAAAACCTGAGTGAAACAGAAGCAACTTAATAGAATATGTCAGAAAAGACTGTTCAGTTGTGATAATAACAAGGCTTCTGCATTTTATTATTTTTTTAGCCTATTTTCCCTAACAAGGCAGGTTCAAACTATTGTACTCCATGTACCAGTGTATGTCTATGACTGTTCTCCCTGAGTGATTTTTGAGTCCATAGGTCTGTCTGCAGAAAATTTGAAAGGGAACAGCAGTTTCAAAGGCAACTGAGATCCTCTGGCTGTCACAAAAACAGTACCTGCTGTCCCTGCTGCTGGAAAGGCTGCAACCAGACCTCATCTGCAGTCAGCCGTGGAAGAGTTCACACGGGGAAAGACATTATCAACACCCCAAACCCAGAAAAATGTTCACCTGGAGTCTGCCCCTTCCAGTCTACCAGAAAATCAAACTACAGAGTACAAAACTGTAAGAACTCAGCTTTTATTAGTCCCACTGCTGAAAGAACTACTCATTTAGAATTCAACTTTTCTGAGCAAGTTTTGTAAGGAGAAATCTTTCTACATCTGACTTCTACACACAGATCTCAAGGCCATTGCAAAAATCTGTTAGGCTGCTCATTGATGAAAGCCAGATCTGCAGAGGACATGGCAGGAGAGGTACGGGCAGTGAAACCTTTTCTGTAACTCGTGGAGCCCAGGGAGGTGTTTCACCCCTTGAGCTCACAGGGGAGACTGGCCCCAGGGAGAGCCTGCAGTGAATTTGGGAACCTGGGATGCCCCATGTGATTGTCCCCATGGTGCCTTCAGAAAAACTACAAGATTGTTGTCCTTTCTCCTAAAGATGTCTGGAAGATTTTGCAGTAGATTCTTAATTGCTGTAATGAGGCAAACCTTTGCTGGAGCCCTGGGAAATGCTATAATTTACTAAGTTGGGGGTTAGTGTACAGAGTCTCTTCCAGGCTCAAGGACCCAGGCAGCACAAGGTCTTGCTCTTCATTGGGCATGCGCTGGTCTTTAGGCAGGTATGAGACCCTGGTTTTTGTATGGAGGAAGAATGCTCTAACTTGTGGCTTTGGATACTTGCGTTCAGTCCTCCCTTAGACATACCACTTAGCATCCAAGCTTCTTGGTAAATATTTGTATCTCACACTTATCTGCACTGACACTACTTAAGCTACTCTGCCGTTGCAGCCCGGCCCTGGGATCGCTCAGCTTTCCACCACTTGATGCAATTCAAAACACAAGGCAAGTTCTAAGTGCACCTGGAGGTGCACGTCCCCCTTCCCAGTGGGATGTGCCTGTGTGAGAGTCGGCAGAGGAAGCTGCAGAGGGGAGGTCCTGGCTCCTCTCCCCCTTGCCCTGACTGTTCCTTCTTCATTTCATTCTTCACAAGCACACAAAGTGCCTTTCTCAGCTGATAGTTGAGGGTCTCCACTTGTGACCCTACATTTCCCAGTGCCATCAGGCTTTGGGGTGCATGAGAGTTGGATGACAACAGTCAATTAAAGCAAAGGCTCTCCTTAACGAGCCTCTCTCTCCATCCCCCGTGTCACAGTCTTATGTGTGGGGGTAAATGCATGGAAGACTCAGATATTCAAAGACCACACCACAAAGCGGAGACAAAATAGGCAGACCAAAGAACGCAAGGAATACCAGCTACACAACAGTATAAATTCCAGAACCCTGCATGGGAAAGCAAACCTAGTCTGTCCTGAGAGACCTTGCTTCCAGACCTGAGCTGCCCTTTCTACAGGGCATTTCAAAGTTCTCATTCAAGTCAGTGCTAGGTTTGGATTCATGGTCAGGTCAGGATTCATTTTATGCTGTGAAGTACAGATATCCCTGACACAGTTCTCTTCGTCCCAGCCTCAGTGATATCTCGTCTTGCTCTCCCAGATTTCAGAAGGATGAAGGCAA
The DNA here is from genome assembly GCF_036013445.1 of Caloenas nicobarica. Lineage (NCBI taxonomy): Eukaryota > Metazoa > Chordata > Aves > Columbiformes > Columbidae > Caloenas > Caloenas nicobarica. The sequence continues at coordinate 14,545,489 of NC_088255.1, read as the reverse complement.
CCATCCTATTAAAGCATTACAGTACTTCCGCCCTATACTCTGCAGATCAGGGGAGATGGTTGGAAACATTATTTGCATTGGTAAGGAGAGGCTGATTGAATTGAGAAGCAGCATTTGTAATCCTGATTTGAGAAAATGCCTGTGTTTGTCAGGTCATTATACTCTCCATTTATCTGTCATCTCTTCCCTTCTTCGGCCGACCAGTGAAGTTTTACATTTGGCAGGCTTCATTTTGTGTATTTACTTTTTCCTTGTCATCCTTGCAAACAAATAAACTACTCAGTGTGCGGTATATGCATCTATATAACGCATACAGACTATTATCTCTCATGAATGCACCGAAAAGGTCAGAGTATTGAGCTTGCATTGCAAATCAGCACCAGTTATGTGCTCTGACAGCACCAGATGTCAGCTCCAAAATGAACTGCTTCTGTTCAGCAGTACACGAGGAGCAATGCATGCGAGGATGAGACTAGACTCTCAAATGGCCCCTCAGAGCCAGGGCTGTGGACTTGCATGGCAAATGCAGCAACAAGTCCATCTGCACACAGGTTTACACTTCTCTCCTAGGACTTGTTGCTCTGCTTAAGCTGAGTTGAGAATGAGCACTGCAGGTGAAATACAGCACTCAGACAAAACAACTGACCTTGGGGATGGCATGAGCATGGCAATTCCCTTTCCTGGCTCTGAGCAACACAAATCTGCTCTTATTTTTCCATCAGCTGCTTCCTACTCCAAATCCTGCTCCCCACCTGCTAGGCGGTGTTACAGGACACTCCACATTACATCTGCAGCAGCCCCTCGCTCTGCCTGTTGGCTGGAGCAGATGCTTCTTTGGTGGGCTTTTGAGGCAAGCGGAGCTTATACTCGCAAGCATTTCAACCTACTGCAGAGATGCCTCATGCCACAGTGTGTAGTCAAGTTCAGCTGATATGCGGAGACTTGGTGCACGCCAGCCTTTCCAGCTCAGCTGCTCATTCCCATAGTCCTGCTCCTCCAGAAAGAAGGTGGCGGTTTCCTAACAGGCTACTGGAAACACATTGGAAGGACCAGTCCTAGCTCATCCACCCCAGATAAGCGATCCAGAGGATCTTGGTCCGTGGTGTATTTGGAGGCAGATGGTTGAAGGGGTGCTTGGGCTACTCTGTTGCCCACGTGTGGATGTCTGGGTTGTTTTTTGCAGCAGAGGAACCTTGTTCACACTTAGTTTCATGACTGTTTCAAACAGAGTCTGACCTGACTCTGATGGCATCGATGGGAGCAGGGTCAGGGTTTTAGCTGGAGCTACAAAGCTCTGTGCCTTCCCAAGCAGCTCCTCCAATTAAGACTTTTCCAGTATATTTGCAAGCCAAATAATTAGCACCCTTGAGATATCCATGTACCTCTATAGATTCCCAACTTCTACATTTATAGGAAATTGCTAGAAAACAGGTAATCATTACTTTCAATGAGCATTTCAGAATAAATGCAGTAGCACAAAAAAGGAAATGCGCTATCTGCTTTAACGATACTTGTTCATAAGTATTAAAAAACTTCATGCATTTTAATGTCTGTGACACATTGCCTGCCACCCTTTAGAAGAAGTATGACGTTATAGACTCAAAGTGGTTTCCTTCATCTTAGTCAATCCCTCAAGTAGCATCTTCCTCTCAGAGCATCAGTCTTTATCCATGCTGGGGAAAGAGCTGGTTTGGTTGCGACAGCCGGGGCAGGGCTACCTGCTCTGGCCCCGGAGCATCCAGCCTGGAAGGGCTCCTCAAAGTCATATCTTTTGAGTTAATCATGCCCCTGGTGAGGCTTGGCAAATATATGCTCACTGCACATGATGAGGATAATTATTTTGTCTGTTTGATTTTTTTAAAGTAAGGGCAAGGAAGGTTTTCCTTTCCTCCCTTGCACATTGCACCTGACATGATAAATCTTAGAACAGTAATGAGAACAAGTTAATATGGGACTATATTTTCTCTTCTCATAATGAGCTTTGTCATGGAAATGGATTGATTTTATGTCACTTTCTGTTCTCTTTATAATTTTTATGAGTGGAACGAGGTAGCAAAATTTTATCTCTCATGAATTCAATATAAATTTGCCTTAGCCTACATAACTCAGTGTTTATTTTGGCCACCTATTTCACCGCTCCCCTGTTTACAGCCTTGGAAAGAGGGGAAATGGCCAATCAATCAAAATCTGGAATACTGAAAAGGTCACAACCATCCACAGGATACCATATCCCTTGCAGAATTAGGCATTTCCCAGCTGTTGCATCACTCCAGATGTGCCTCGCTCTGTTTTCCCTGTAGTTTCCTCAGGCCCTGGAGGACCTGGGGGAAGGCAGATCTTACCTAAAGGAAACCCAAGCACAAAGGCTGGGAGCAAGGGGCTCCTGCCTCCCCTCCAACTCGAGCAGATGTCCCATCTGGCACACGGTGGCCGTGCTGCGATGAGACACCGGTCTCACGTATGGCAAAGCGCCCATCACGCTGCTGTTATCCTGTCACCGATATTGTCAGCCCCTCAGAGGGAAAATGTATTAACTATTTACCAGCTTCTTCCAACTGCTCTTCCCTGCAGCCCCAAAGTTTGAGACAGTGGATCAATTCTGAATCATTTCCCCTTGAATGCTGCATGGTTTTGTCTATCCTCTCCAAATTTCTTGCATAGCAAAGCTGAACTTCAGGTATTCTTCCTTGTAGGGCTCAACTAGATACCTGTGTTTTCATCAGTGCTCATCCCTGATTACAGAGACTTATTGAAACTCGAAAATCCTCATTCAAAACAGAAGAATGAAAATAAAAGGGATTTTCACTTTGTGCAGCTGACTATATGCAAAATCAGCCTTAATGACTAGAAGTAGGACAGTTATCTTCTGCTGTCCCCAACAACAGGGCAGCAGAGATGGGTCCGGGGGTGGCCAGTGTGTACCACGGCAGCTTCGCTGTGTGCTGGGGAGTTGGACTAGTCCCTGCCAGGCAAGGGTCTGGCCTCTAGAAGTCAAAACGGATTAATAATTTGGACTCATAATAAATTGGCACAGAGTCAGAGGCTAGCTCAACTCTCTGAAAATTGTAACCCTTTGCAGTAAAACTGCATATTCTAGTAATAAAAGACAAATACATTACTTAATGGGTTTTTGGATGCTAACTCTTTTAAATGGAAACACTGTACAGGAGAAAAATTAAGCAGGGGAATTGCAATTTTGCATTTTATGTGATAAAAACAAGGGGGGAATGAAGGGAACTTGTGGCTCCTATTTTACAAATTGAGTTGTGGAAACCAAGCTCCAGCTTTGCTCCCATTAAGGACTAACATCTGGAGATTAGAGTTTAAAATCCAATATTGCCTTGAAAATGATGCACAGACACAGCTTCAAGTCACTGTCTTGGCTGCATATTCAGTGCTCACCAATTTTATGCCACTTGTTTCCCCTTAAATTATTCATCCTGAGCATCCTCCATTATGTTTTCTTTACATCATGTCACAGCTGGAAAAGTAAGAAGACATCCTGCATGTACAGTATCTCCTTTTGTTCCTGCTTTCACCGTCCAGGTGCAGCACATTTTCCACCTCCTTTGCTTCCCTGCGACACCACTACTGACACTCCAACAGAAAACAACATCCCACTCGGACTATGTCCAAGACTCCTCCACTTGTGCACAACACCCTCATTACCCACTCCCTGCTAAATCGCCAGGCAGTTGTTTCCACTGTCTTGCAGTTATATATAAGGAGTGCTTCCAAGCATCCATCAGAAAGAGAAATTCAGGATATCCCCCCAAGTTCCTGTATGCCCTGTCAGGCTACACAGTTACTGCAGGCACAACACAACATCTTTGCTCAGCAGCCCCTCAAACACCACAGAAGAGGAGGAAAAGCTGAGACACAGACCCAGGGACAAGCCTGGGAAATACGACTGTGGAATGAGAATCTCCCTCTCCTGTCACACTCTTGTCCTTGAAGATTAATTGTTGTCTATCAGCACCTCAGCACCATCACAGTAATAAATGAGAGAAGAAATCCACTTGCTGTTGAGAAGGATTATTTTTTTCTTTACCTTTAAAAACTTAAGGAAATGTGAAAAAACCACCCCAAATTACTGCAGCAAATACTGATTTAAACCAGTGGAAAATTTTAAACCTCATTATATAAAAGGAACAAGTCCTGGAGAAGGAGAAAAACTATTTCAGCTGTTATACACTGCCAACATACAAACAAATAGGTATCACATGGCTTTCTGAAGGCATGAAGCTTAGAAATTAGAATTCAGCTTCCATCAAGAGATAAAGCAAGAAGGGAGTATATAGTAGATCCTATGATACTAATATTAGCAGGTTTGCATCACCTTTCACACAGTGTAACTGAGCAAACAGTCATTGATACAGGGAATAATAAATCTGTAGTGTATGAACAATGCATAAGAAGATCTGATTGCTTGTTACATACTCACAGAAGGAAAAGGCAAATAAGGAGCACAGGTACTCTATCTAAAAAACAAAACAAACAAACCCAACTTATTTGTTACAGTAAACTGAGTGTGTCAGTTTGTCTCAAAAGTGTTGGGAATGAATGTAATTGTAAATAAGGATTACTAGACGTAATGTAAACAGAACAAAAAACCCCAACCAGAAAGCAGTGATGATTTAATGCTGAAATTGCTGTCATTCTTGCTACCATGGGTTCTGAAATTTAGCAAAGTCAGAACTTAGAGAGATACAAAAACCTTCTAACTCCACCCAAACACAAAGCTGAGGAGTCCCTGCAAGGCTGAAGCCCAGTGGGGCTCTTCTTTACCAAAATTTGCTTCTACTCCTGGATGAATCCTCAGACTCTATTTAAAAACAAGAAGGGCAGGAAGGTGTGTGCAAAACATCAACTCCTGTTTCCAGGACTGTGACAATTTATTCTGCCACATGGTGTTTAGTGTTGAGCACATCAATCAGCTAATTGACAGCTAATCAGCTTGTCAGCTCAAAATATTCCCTTCTGTTATAAGTAGTAGGGGTGGGTGAATAAGCCACCTGGGAGTCAGTGTAAGTTTTTCTGTACACAAAACTTTCAGATAAATCGTATTTTCTTGTCAGTTAATAAAGAATTGTCTATGGAGCTGTTCAGCACAGTTTCATTGCTTAATATAGGAGCTCTGACATATTGTTCACATATGAATGGAGTTATGAAAGCATGCTGTGATTTATAGCCACCTTTCAGTTTATGTCTCTGATTTAGCTAGGCTGGGATTTGATTCTTCAGGGAGTTTTTCACTGGCATTTGCAAAGCACCAGACTACAGCAAGTTGTGAAGGACTTAGAAGCTCAACAAAAATTGTTACTGTACAGCCCTAACAGAGCCAGAGATCTCAGAATGAGGACAATAAGAAATGTTTAGCCTGAAAATGCTCTTTCAAATCTCCTTCAAAAAGTCTGGTTCTTCTGCAGTATTGCTTTGTCATCTTAGCTTTATGGAATGCCTGTAAGGAACAACTTGAAGGTCGAAACTTAGACCAAATATATCTTCAGTTTCTTAAATCGGAAAAAATATCTATTGCTCTGTTTAAACAAATCTGGAAGAGGAAAAGTGGTCCGAATATTGTCCTCTTTCCATCCCCACCTCCTTGACTTTGTTTGCCCTCTGTTGCCCAGCCTTTGCTGCAGGACAGAGCAGTTCATTGGTGAGAGACCCAAGAGAAAGTTCTTGGTTTGCAGGTGTTAAGCAACCTCAACACATCGCCTCTCCTCCTCCTCCCTGTCACATCCAAGTACCTGGAGAGTCATGTTTTCTTCTTCGTTTTCCTCTCCTCTCACTGATTTGTGCTGTTCACCCAGGTCTCACCTCTCTGCCCAGCCATTAAATGCTTCATACTGGGGTTATCCGGGAGAATGGATGCACGCAGAGGGCTGATACCATAATAAATGCAGTATTAACACATAAAGAGACTTTGACAGAGACCATGGAGTGTTAACTTGACAAACAGCCAGTAAAACGATCATTTTAGTTATCTGGCATGAAGAGTCCTCCTAACTTCATGTCATCAGAGCTGAAAATTTAAATAAAGTTTACATCATTTAACACTGCCTTGAACATAGGTGACATTTATTTGTCTTCCCTTTTGCTTTCACTAATGCCAAATTTGCTGTTAGATTTGTTTGTTAATCCTACAATGAAATTAAACCAAGGCTGTTATACATAAAGGGTTTGCATGGATTAGATCTAATAATGTCACATTGTGTTACTTTATACAAAATGATTAGTCAGTAGTTGGTTTAATGAAGGAAAAAATAAACAAAAGCCTCCATGAAAGGGGTATTTCATGTGCCACGCATGGCTGAAGTTATGCTAACTGTGCAAAAAGTCTCAGGTACCTCATGCTGGACAGAGTCTTGCTCCCACTTGAATCAGCAGAGATATTCCAGTGCTGGGAGCAGGCCCAGTTGCAGTATGTCATGGACCAGATAATAAGCAGTTGATGTAATTCACTGTGGTTTTACTGATGCTGGCACTGCTGAGCTGATGGCAGCGTATATTGGTAATGAGCACACCTTCCTCTATAAGGTGTTCTGAGTGGTGCAGGAATATTCCACATTTTGTTTTTCTGTTTACGTGTGTACCAATAGTCTCTCCAGACTCACTTTCCTTTGCCACAGCAGCAGCTGTGATAAATGGCTGTAAACCTCTGAGACCTGCAATTTTGGTTTGTCACCTTGTAACAGCCCTGATCACCTCAGGTCCCTCCTGGCTGTGGTGTCCATCCATCTGCATCGCCCTGCAGCTTCACGTCTACCACAAATCCACTGAGCATGAGTTTAGATGCTGCACAATGCCAGAATGACAGCACAGGGGCAGTTAAGGCTTTTAAAATAATTTTATATCTATAAAGTCTTTTACAAACTGCATCAAAATTTTAGGCATCATTTTGGTGTGGTGTCTGCTTAGAAATTCTACTCCATTCTGTTAATATCAAGAGAACTATGTTAATTTGCCCCAGAAGAGGATTTGTCTCTTGTTTCGATCAGTGGCATGACCAGGATATTTGTATATATTCCAATCTAACGTCAGAGTGACTTGATGACATGCACAGGCTATTATTCAATAATGATGCCTAAATTGAGCTATCAGAAAGGTTATTATCAAGGTCATTAAAAAGCAATTCTTTCTGGCTTCAGTTTAACCATGAATTACAGAGCTAACCATCATCTAGGTGAGGATGTGTGTATTAATCAAGAGGTTTCCTATGGTCTACCTAGATATCCTGAGCCTGGATAATGATTGATTTACTCTACACTTAGATTAGCACACAATCAACAAGGGGTGTTGCACATCTGACCAGCAAAGTTAATTCATAATGCTTGGCAACCATTTTGTAATTTTCTCACATCTGTTCTTTCTGGCTGAGACACTAGATTTCTTTTAAGAGCCCAGAAAATGGAACATAGAGAAATGTTCGTGGTGCAGTATTCCCTGCTATCAAATGGTAATGGTCCCACTAAAACCACTTTCACTTCGACACTTTTACAGGAAGAATAAACCTTCTATATAATCATATGCCAGATGCTAAAGTATGGAAAATGCCAATAATTTTTTAGGAATCATTTGAAAGTAGCTGCACATAATTGCATCCCTATGCAAACACAATTTGATCAGGTAAGTTACTAATGAGCCTGTGAGCACCATTTGGGCTGAGTCACCAACTTTAGGGAAATGTATTTAATTTGACTTCTTGCCTTGCTTAGGTAAAGGGCAGCTCAAAATTGCTCTCACATGCTTCTAGCAAACCTTGAAGTGCAATATGACTTGCATCTGTTGCTGCAATTTCTCTGAATGCAGGCACGGCAATTCAGCTGGCTCATTCTGCCGACTCTGCACTATCAAGGCATTCGTTTCAGGTTTGGCAAAGTACTCGCAGTGCTGTCCAGCTGACCAACACATCTAGTATTAAATGGTTTCCCATTTGCTGTCATCATCATTTTCACAGACTACACTTCAGCTTCACTGTGCACTTCTAACACTTTCAATATTGCTTTTTGCAAGTGAAGAGACCAGAGATGCCAAGACGCAGACACGTCCGCTCCAACTCCTTTCCCCGGCAGCCTGAGGATGACCTAATGGAAATTAAAAGTGGTCACTAGAGGCAGACAGACTTCTCTCTGGTCTGTCCCTCAGTTATGCTGTCAAAACTGTTCATCCCGGCTTGGCAAGTTGTCAAAGACTAAGTGTGCAGAACAAATGTGAGGGTGGATTTAATAAAGAGTCTTCTGAGAAGTATTGCTTGCACAATCAATAAAAAGCTTTGGAGGGGCCTTCAGGGCTTTTGGACAGTGATTTGAGTACAAGGAGCTGAGCTTCAGCAAAAATGGGAGATACAGGCACTTCACAGAGAGTATATGAGACTCACCTACTTAGACTTAAGCTTTGCGTGGCAGGTGATTGTGTCCTGATGAACAATCCTGTGATTTTTTCAAAACATTATTACGAAGAGTTACAATGATTACGCCGATTTTGAATAGCTGCCAAAAGTGTTTAGGAACAGAGGAGGTTTCATATATATATATATGCAGAAAGACATATCTATCAAAAATAAAGAGTATTCTGAATTCTATACCATTTATGTAGTCAGTAGCTGGATTTACAGTAAAATGAGCAAGGCCAACCAAAACTACTTCACTGGAAGCATGTGAAAAGCCTAATGGAGAATAGTCTCAAAAACCTGCATCCTTTTATTGAATAATTCGGTAGTTGGAAAACTCATATTTAGTTGCTTCTTCTGCATATAAAGCAAAAACCACTAGGACTCTAGACCTCTAATGTTATGGCTGAGAAGAACAGCACCTTGGTTTGAGGACATTTAGGCATCTTATAAGAAATATTTCTTTATATGAGTGTTCTCCCTGCTAAAAGAAGAGATCTTACTATACACAGTACTAATAGATTCTTACTTGCCATGGCACCTCCCCATCCATCAAGACCAGCACAGAGCTAACCGCTTCTGGAAAAGCATCTTTATTACAAGTTGGAAAGCACCTCAAGTTTCTGCCTTGGTGTAGCCAATTCATCCCTCGGGGTAAATAAAGCAATATAGTTTTGCATCGCCCTTTCAGAGATGGATGCCAAACACAGATATCCCATCCTGCTTTAAGAGTGAAACTGTTGGATAAAAAGGGAACTCCTCCTGGAGCCCTGTTTTATGAAAAAAACTATTTTTAGAGAGGATTTAGCAACGCCAACAGATGAAGAGCACCCAGCCCACAAATTTCTCCAGGTTCCAGCCTCATGGGAGCTACAAAGACTGAGTGCTGCTATGACAGACAATTCTAGATATGTCCAGAAGACAAGCTTCAGGGAAGAGAGTTGCTGAAGGTTTGGCTTTGTGGGGAGCTGAGGTGCTCCCAGGGTGGACAGCACTGGGCTGGGGTCATGGGCTGTAGGTGGCTTGGTTCTTCTCACCGTCAGGGCTTGACTGAGCTCAGCTTAGTTCAGTGAAGTGGACTCCTGCAGCCTGGTAATTTATGCCTTGTTATGTCTTAGCACTGTAAGTTACCAAAATAAAGAATAACATTCCTGTAAGGGAGATTAATGGCTGTCAGGCTGCAAGGTAATTTTTCAATATGAAATGGAGCAAAACTTACATTTTTAGCACAATTTCCCAGTTCAGTGATGCACCTGGTAATAATTATGATTTACATTAACCATAACATCATCCTTCTTATATCAACTTGCCTTAGTGAAAAATGAAACAGGCCCTTGTTAAATGTTTCATGAAATAATTCAAATTACATATGCTAAAATTTCCCAGCCTGCACTAGCCAGGTTTAAAATCAACAAGAATAAAAATTATTTGCTGCTGCAGAGGCCTTGATTCTATGTTAAGAATTAGGTTAGTAGAGCTCTAAGAGCTCTCATGGTTAAGATAATTGTAATAACAGCTGACAAAAACTTTAAGTCCAAAACAATGACACAACTGCAAAACTCATTCTGAGCATATTTTCCATGCACCAAGACCGTGTTCAAGGTAACTTTCTCATACAAGAATTTGCCTGTAACAAAGCCAAAAAGAAACAAAAAGCTTACTGTCCCCTAAGTTAGCAAAGCTCAACCCTTCAAGACCACCTAATTAATAAACTTGCAGGCAGCAGGGCTGTAGCAAGGCAAAGTAGTTTGTAATTTGTTACTTTGCTAATCCAGGGCCAGAATGTGTCTCTTGTTCTCTAGGCAAGACGAAACACTTCCCTAGTGGAGTTTCCTGTCGATATATAATAAAAAAAGCATCTACAACAAAACCAAAATACAATGTCCTTTCCTTGGCATTTGTGAGGAATGCAAAGCATTTACATGCTAAAACATTACAGTAAATGAGCAACGAAACGGTGTGAATTATTTGCCTTGGAAACACAGATAAATGAAATACAGAACTAAAGTATTCTTAAAGAGCAGGTAAACTCATTTGAATAATAGGATTATGATTTATGATTTTCCCATTACAAGAACGAGTTTCAATTCTGCAGCCTTTAATTACGCACTGGCTTGCACAAAAGCTGCTCTGTTCCTGTGCATGAAACATCAGGACCCCCGGCAGGATTCAGAGGAGACCTTGGGCACCGGGCCTGGACACGGCTTCAAAATAAAATACTCCCCTTCCTGGTGTCCTGCATCTCTGCTAAACGTAACACCTTACCCCACAGCTCACCAGGACTCCAGTGGGCTGGAAAACCTTGCATCCTGTAAATATGTTCCATTTTACCTAAACATCCATATTACCTCTTCCCCTGGTGGGTGCCCTAGCTTAGGCTGTATGATGATTTTCAATCTCTTACTCTTTATGTGGGACACTGCTGCTGTTTGAGGAGCAGGGACTGGATGCAGCACCGTCCCAAAATGCTGCTTCATTTCCTCCAACTTGCTCAGCCCCTACCAGCTGAGATGGGTAATAGCTTGGTTCTGTTGCCACTGCCAGAGTAAAGTTCAGCACTGAATCATTAATTAGGATGACTGGATACTCTGGGATTTAAACTAGTGATTAATGAGCCTTTCCAGCTCTAGCTCCATGTGAACAACTATCTAGTTCATGTTATATTTAACTTATTTAAACAAAACCTCACCAAGACAGTAAATCTTGCTCAGAAGAATTAGTGGAGGAAGAAATAACACTCACACCACATTTATAATGTTGATTGCAAATTATATTCACACTCTTTTGCACTAATTCGAATGGCTTCTTCAGAAAGATGACATAATTCATATTTTTAGGGGATTCTTTTAAAATCTACTTAGAAATGGGAAATGGTGAATGGGATATCAGGATAGGGTAAGTAAAATGGGTATGGTAAATAATGCAAAGTAATTCAAATTAAGCAAAAATACAGTGCCTTATTTTTCTTAATCTTGGCATAAAGCTCTTGTTCGCTTTGTGATAAAACACTATATTCTGCCAAACCAACCAATCTCCCGACTCCTAATTATCTTACAAAATAATTTTGGTTTGTACTATTTACAATATGAAGGTGCTGAGGCATCCTAGTTTTCCTGTAATTTTTTTTTTCCTTATGTAAAGTTTAGAGCACAGAGGTTCATGGCAAGTGCATTGGAAATGCAATTTTGAATTAATCTGTTCAGAGCATTAATCCACTCCTAAGCTCCCTTCACTTCTGTATGATACATAATCAAAAGCTGGGATCATGGCTGCTTGAGCAATGCATTCCCTTACATCCGCATTCAGACACCACGAACTCAAAGGCCACCAATCTTAACTAATTCCTCTAGCTATGCATTCAGTGATCTCCCCACCAGGAGTCAGTTCAGGGTCTCCACTAATTTCCATATGTTTGAAGTTTTCCTCTCTTTTATCTTTGTCTGAAAGCTGTCAAAACGCAGCTACAATTTCATAGGGTAACGAGGAAGAGATTAAGGAACGTACACATCTGTCACCTAAATACGTGCAATAAGGAGAGCATAAAATAAATACAATTAGGATCCCATAAAAGCAAACAGCAGCTCTAAATTGCCTGCACGGTCGCCTCCTGCACCCCAGAGCTGCAGCAGCACCATCTCTGCTGCCACAGATCCAACCCCAGCACCTCCTGGGACATTTTCACCGGGTCCAGGCTTGTGTCCAGGAACATAGATGGGCTGGGGAGAGGGAAGCGGGGTGGGTAAACCTGCTCTCCGTCCAGTGCACCCCTCTTTGCAAACGGGACCCAGCCTAAAACACTCATGATTCTCCAGCCGTTCTTCCCCAGCTATGGCTCATCTTTCATGGACCTGAACGGAAAATCCTAAATTTCAAATCAGCTGCAAAACGAAGTCTTTATGCAGCAAAACAAAAATCCACCAGCGTTAAGCTTAAAATATTGACATCATGTTCTTTGGTATTGCTCTAGTATTATCTCTGGAGATGCCATCAGCCCTCGGTTTCCCACATCTCTGTGGGGCTGGAGAGATCAGCCCAAGCCTGTTCATGGGCAGGAGAGCTCCAGATACATAGGGCATGGTGTTAGCTACGGGGAATGGGATGTCCGCACAGCTTTCTCTGCAGGAGGTAACAGAGATTGTGGAAAAGGGCTCATTCTCTGTATGTTTAAGCAATAAAATCCTGGAAAAAAACTCTCATTTTCAACCTTTATCCAGAAATTGTTAAGCTCCTAAATTGGATCCATTATCACCCAAATGAAGACACATATCAGTAAGCTAATTATGTTTCTTACCAAACTCGTGAATAATTAAATATTTTATTGTGATGTTACAATTTGTATTTATTATCCTTTGCTGAGGAGCAAAATTAAACATAATGAGGCCTGTTAGTGTCTCTCATCAGAGTCGAGTCCATGTTACAGGCACCTATATCATTTGTACCAATGGTGATTAATGGGTTTAATTTACTTGACTTGCATATGTTGGAATCTGTGAAGAGGAGAGAGAAGGGAACTCAGATTGTTAAAATCCTTTTAATTAGACTAATAATGCCAAGTTTGCATGTGTTAACTAGGGTGGACTATTAATTAGTTTTAGTAGGCTGTTTTCTGAAAGGTGGCACTGTAGCATTTAAGCATGTCTTATGATCCCAGGAGAGCTATTAAAATGACAAACAGAGCATGACATTACACATAACTGCAAACAAACAGCCTTTAATCTTTCTGGATGAAGAATTGGGGGTAATTGATGGACAGAACACTTTCTGCACCGTAGCTGCCTCTCCCTCTTGCTGCCTTTACTGCGTGTTATTCATTTGGCAATGGCACAGGCTCTGCAGGATGGTCCATCCTCAGCAGTGGCAGGGCTGAAGGTTAATTCTGGTCTCAAATGCCACAAAACAGACAGCTGAGGGCTTGGCCATAAGCAAGGTGCTCGCTTCTGGGGTTTCACAGCTAAAATAGCTCTTCTGTCCCCAGGAGGCACCTGGACAGATTGGTGCCTCTGGCAAACAGCCTTCCCCGCAGGTACCTGGATGCTCAGCCCTGGCTGCAGCGCAGCAGCTCTTGTGTTTCTGCCGGGGAGCCAGGGACAGCCTGGCTGCTCATAAGGCATCACCAAAGCAAAACTCACCATCTCTTCTGCTCTCACAGGAGGGACAAACTGAGAGAACAAGGGGCAGATTCGGTCTTTGATCAGATGGCAGGTCAAGCAAAAAACACACTGCCAGGCAGGGGTTGGGGAAGGGAGGCGGAGATGTCATAGTTAAGAATGGCAGGTGTAAAGCTCTCTGGCATAATCTGGCTCCCAATAGCATGGAGGTAAGAAATGCATCTTTCCATACAACTTATTTGCTGGTTACCATACTGATTTTCTTTCGTCATCAGAGCTCAGCACAACCAGTGGGCAGATAAAACTATCTCCAGTTACTCCATATGAGCAACCACGATCTATATGCCTCCCCATCCCAGGGCTGGCAGGCAGGACCTGAGCCGCAGCTGCCAAGAGCAGCTGGGTGGAGCACAGGCTTCCCATTTTTTTTCGACTCCATATTAGCCAAGCTGTGCCATCGTAAGCAGCCTTCAGGGTGTTCTCAGACCACAGAAGCAATAAAATTCCTGCCTCTTTACTGCTATGAACCTGGAGTTCAGCTGCACTGTCAACAAGCATTTATAACAGTTAGTAGTTTCACTGCTCGTATGGATGGCTAAAGGATTGAAGATTTCAATCTTCACTTGGCTTTCTCTGTTCGTATTAAATACCTGTCAGTGTACTAATGTGTGGAATTTGCATTCATATCCATGTAGACATTTTGAATGCAGAACAAACAGGGATTGTGCAATAAAGATCCACAGTGCAGACAGGAACTGTAATAACAGACAAAAAATGTCTTCGGTCTCTTCTTTGTGCAGCCCTGTCATGCTGTCCCCAAGAAATATGGGCAAGTATGTGGTTCATGCTCCTGTAGGCTTACTCAGCTATAATGACAAAGGAAGTTAGCTCCTGCTTGCAGAAAACAGGAGGGGAGAAGAGGTGTTCTGGCACATGTGATGGGTTAGGAGTTTGGAAGCCAATATAACCCTGTGGGAATGGAAAAATGCATTTTATATCGCCCTAAAATCTACATGCATGGGTGAGGAGGGTCTGGAGTCACTCAGTTTGCAAGATCAGCTCTACGGGATCAAAGGGCAGATGGATACAGCTCTTGAAAGGCTGTATCTCTGTAGGTGCCCCCAGGCTGAGGGCAAGCAGGGTGGATTTGGGACACTAGAGTCACCACATGCATCCAGAGCAGAAGAACTGCTTAGGAACAAGGAATTTGGGGTTAGTTTCATGCCATGAACACTTTAAAATGGGTAGTATTACAAAATGGCTTCAATATCATCCATTTTCTTAAAAATTTCTACTCCCATCACCCATGGCAGAGTCAGGAGTGAAGGGAAAAAAAGCCTTTGCTCTTCATTGATCCGTGCCCAACAGGACATGGACACCTGGCTATGTTTGCTGTTCCCAGTTTTGCTGGCTGTGCTTAAATAAGAGTTATTGTTCTGGACGCTTCTCGCTTTGCTGCTTATTTACAGGAACTGCTCATGAAATGGCTTGGAGCTGGCACCAAAACGTGCCCATTTGGAAGCTGGAGCAGTTGGTGAGCGCCTGCGTGTTGGGATGCCCCGAGTGGGAGCGGGGCTGGGCGGGTGCTCCTTTCTGGGGCTGAAGAGATGCCGCTTTCTGCCCCAGCACCCCAAGCCACAGCAGCGCCCACACACAGCAGAGCTGCCATCCTGCCTGCCATTCAACACGCAAGGCTGGGTATTACATCTTCTGAGGGTAAATAGTTGTAAACAAGCAATCGTTTAGAAGTTTCTCATTTAATTCTGCTACCATTTAAAAACATGCAACACAGATGAGAGTGAAACCCTTTCTAGCCTAATATCTTCTCTCCAAATTGTCCAGTAACAGGTGCCCTATTTCTTACAATGACTGGTCCTGAAGTATCCAGTGTCTCCAGTTGCTAGAAATCTGAAAGCTAGAGATTCATTTAATGGTCTCCAATGGACTTTTCTCCAATTAAAATCTCATTGCTTTTTAGTCGCTTTGCTCTGCAGCATCCTGTGGCCATGAGTTTCACAATTTCATTATGTATTTCCTTTTTCGTACTTCTGCTCTGCAGTGCCATGTGATATCTCCCTCCCTCTGTCACATTTGTGAGAAACTTATAACAACCATTTCCTGACATTTGTAATAATAAAAAAGGTTATTTGTTTCTCGAAGGGGGGCAACACATTATATCTATAATAAGATCAGTGACTCAGGGATACTAAATACATACAAATTATCTGAGTAAATAATTGGTTAATGTATGTTGTTTGATTCTTAAAGAAGTGGATATTGAATCTTCGAGTATGATATCCACCCAGGGATTCCCATGAAATGAATAGTAGGTCTTAAGCATTTAGTGGAGCTTAAAAGCCAGAGGTGTCAAAATCTCTTTTTGATTTATTGCTGAAATGTATTGACGGGTTAGATAATGTCATTTCCTACATAATAGGAAGCCTATTTATTGGTTTGATTTCTATTTGGGTAGCAAGAAGATTGAATAGATATCTGCTGTCTTGATAGAGGTGTCTAAAACTTTCCCATGTTTGAGGATGCTTTTCAGAGAGACTGATCACATTAATTCACCTGAGTGGCTCACTGCACTTTGGTGTCTACAAATTAACTATTATGTATTTAATATACCTATAAATTAATGAGATTTAGTACTTTTCACCCACAGCTTCCTGGCTCTGCTTGTTAGCAATCTCTAAGGTAAATTCGGCCTCCTTTGTCCATTTTTGGAGAGAAAAATCTCAGTAAACCCAGGTTCATAAACTGCAATAGCCCTACTAGTATAACTGAAGCTGGATCACTTTTGAGGGGACCAGTCAAGCTATAAACAATGCCACATTCTGCTTTACTTCAGCTTACCTATGTAGCAAAAATAAACCAAGAAATGCAGCTAACAGAGGGCATATAGCTTGAACCGAGCCCTTGCTGGTGCACATCCCTTCACTCCCTACTTCAGCTGCTCAACTCAAGTATTCAGAACGTCCTCCCAGCCTTGTAGTCTGTTTGCTTAATTCCCACAGAAGACCTGCTGAGTTGTTTTCAGGCTAAACAAAGGCAGGTCAGGAAAGCAAAGCCTCAGAACTCCAGCCTGAAAAAAACATCATGTTCCCACTCTCTAAAGCAGGAGCCAGGGCAGATACATCTTGCAAACTTTACCAGGACTGCCGAATAAATGAAACGTTTGAGGCAGAGGAGTGCACGGTTTGCAATGCTGTTTGATCTATTTGCTAATCTATCTGTGGCAGGCAGCCGTCTGCATCTCAAGCATAGGATTTCCTGCATGTTATCACTTAGGTGAGAACTGGTATTACCGTCCTGCTGACCAACTGCCATGCATTGCCAAGGCAGGCTGTTCTAGGGAATATGTCCACATTTTTCAAACATTTCCATTCACACCTAGCTCACTTGTTTCTTCCACTGAGTTATGTTGATTCAAAGCCCACTGAAAACAATGGAAAGGCTCCCCATGATCTGGTCCAGACCAGGTCGATGGGTTTGGTTTCAGGTCCCAGGTAGAGGCAACGCTTTGAGATTGGGGTATCTAAACCCTGAGCTCATGTACTAGGTCAGCATCTTCCATGCCTTTGAGATACTGAAGCCATCAGCAGTCTAATCCGTAAATAAGCAGAGATTAAGTTAAAGCAACAGCCACAGAAGAACAGAACCATAAAAAATGCTGGGAAAGAATGGCAGGTGTAAAAAACAGGCAGAAAAGACAAAGTACCAGAGTGTTTGCAAGTCTTTCTGTGTTTCAGCCCACAGCAGAACAGCTTGGGACAGCAGCCCCGGGGTACCTCCACAGCATCACTCAGATGAGCAGTCACTGTTTAGCACAGGTAAGAATCACAGTTGAGCCAGGGATGCAAATCTAATTGCCACTATAACAAACCCTCCAGCAACACCTTATTTTATTCTGAATGAGCATCAAGTGACCATCAAGACATTATCTGCCAAGTGATGTGTCTAGCAATGCACTGGCTGTGCACCGTGTTCCTTCGGTGATGAGTGGGGTAGTTAGTGGCAAATAAACCTATCTTTTTGCCATTTACCAACTGCTAGGCTATGAGCTGGCTTTTCAATCAGATCTTGTCGATCTAAATAGTAGCACATCACTCTGAAGTGGTGTTCTGGGATTTGAAAGGAGACACCGCAGATTCTTCAAGGAAAATGTGATACATACCTTCATTTCTGTTACAAGCATATCACTGCGTTTTATACCTGGTGCTTTGCACACAGCCACAGTCTAAAATCAGCCTTGCAATGGGGAATGAACCGGTACTTTTCTCCCACAAAATAATATGGATAAAAGCATGTTTTATTTAGCTCAGGTTCCTTACCTGGCTGCAATGGGACTATGGCCATAAACAGAGAACCCACAGCAAGAACAGATTGCAGAATTGTGATAAGCATTTCTGGCACATACCCCACCTTCTAGCCAGGAACGTACAAGGTTTTCTCTGTGAACATTCTGAGCACACTGAGACATTTTATCCTGAACTGGGGCAAGGTGAACTCTCAATTATGCATAAAGAAAAGTTTCAGTCTGACTCAGATAGTCATTGACATTTCTGATAAAGTTTTAGAGTTAAAACCAAGCAAATTGTGGATTAGCTACCATTTCAAACCATGTTGTTATTGTGCATTACAGAAATAATGTTAATCTTAAAAAAAAAAAGTTGAACCATGCTTTTAAAGCATCTTCAAATTTCAGTAACAAAGACCCATAAGACTCACAGTTCAAAAAACTGAAAATGACACACACAGACGATGGGTTAGACTTGGTTCTCCAGGACCTAGTTTCTCAATAGGTTAAATGAGAGAAATATCAGGTCCTTTGACATAGATGAAGAAATATGCTTATTTTTAATTCCTCTTAACAAGTAAAAAGTACCTATCACAGCGGGAGCAGAGACACCCAAAATAAAATACCAGTAGGTGGTTATGATAATAAGCTTATTTTCATTACAGTAGGATTATATTTTAAACCTTTGATTAGACTCTTAACATTTCAGAACATGCTTCTTAAATCCTAGATTTTCAAAAGACAAAAGAAAAACAAAAAGATGAAGTAAAGTCTTACTCCTGTGGATGAACCCAGTTTTGTTGCATAGAGAAGATCTTATTGTAAAGTTATTAATTACATTCAGAGGACATCTTTAATTCTGATTATGACTAGTATCACACATGTCTTCATTTAGGAAGTCCTATTGGAGTCCCTGTGTCCTAAGCATAGACTCTTTGAAGTATTGCTAAGCGGGGTAATTTTATTGTACGAGTTTTCTTGTAAAAATTATTGTCTTTCTGGATGTCTAATTAAAATAAAGATGTAATAAAGAATTTACGGTTTTAATTAGAGCATAGATCTTAAAGCAATTATAGTGTGATTAATAATTCCTTAACAGGCTTTCTTATAAGAGATGAAGAAAAAAAGATTTGAGCCCCATGAAAAATCAATATGCATTACCCAATTACATTAATGAAGCTACACAAAGCAGTCTAGGTCCCAATTAAATTGCTCCTCATGTTAAACTGGCAATGGAATCTGCAGTTATTAATGAGTCTTGATATATTTGTTTAGTCATTGTAGGTTATTTTGAACTATAGGGTTTTGGTGTGTTTGTTGTCATTGTTGTAAAGATGCTGTAATGTAGAGACAGCCCTGTGGCCTCTTCCTGCCTGAATACAATTTCAGAGGACGGAGCGAACAAGGTTTGCTCCGGAACCAACAGCACTGAGCGCAAACCCCGTCTGCTTTGGCTTTACCTACATCTTGACCCAAGGCACAGCAGAGAAGCTGCTCACCAGGACCAAGCAGATGCAGTGCAAGGTACTACATCACCTTCCAGAGATCTGTGTTCCCTGCACTTGGTGGACGGGGTTCAGGGGGCCAGCACTGTCAGCACTTCATGCCTCTCAAGGCCACGTTCCAGTTAGTGAAAAGATTTTTCAGATGACCATATTCTGCATCAGGATGACTTTTGGCAGGGTTCCGCGCTCAGTCTCCTGTCTCTAAGTACTATCTTCACTTAACACACACCTTCCTACTGTTATTTCTTTTCATATCTCTTTTTCCATCAGGAAACCATTTGCCGTGGCATGTTTTTTCCTCTTCTCATTTACATGTCTCCTGCAAGACTGAAACTCCAGCATTGATTTGACCACAAGATAATGCTAATAGGATCAATAAGCGCAATGACTATACCAGAGTGTCTGTTCTTCACCCTCCAGGGCTGCAGAAGGTGCTTTAGTCTTAAAGTACGTCTCTCACTCTTCTTGTCTACTCTTATGTATGAGCGACTGTCTGTCTGCCAGGTAGAAAATAAATTATTAGGTTGCTGAAATAATTTAAGCTTCAATACCACTTCTGTACCTATAAAATATTACTGATGCAATTAAAAAATAGACAATCAGCTCAATGCATCTAAAAGTGGGTGCCGTATGCCCTGACAGGAATAAATGAAGTCTGTTGGGAAGACTATTATAAGTATAGATTTCTCCTTTAGCTAAAAATTTCTCAGTTGATAAAAATCACATGTCCTATTTCAGTCAGGTCAGCCACCACTTAACATTTCAAGGAGAAGATTGGGAAAGACTTGGTTTAAAACAAGCTAGATTCTCCAAGGATGCACACGAGGGTAATTTTCAGTGGAGTAAAGGCAGTTATGTCCTCTTTTATATAGGATGGGACAAAAGGTTACAAAGGAAATTTGTTCTGGTTACTTCAAGTCCTGTGCTGTGCATTCTCAGCAAGCACTTGCATGGTCCCAAACTGGTTATTGCAGCCAGCTGCAAAGTCACAGGAGCATAAAGATGAATGACGTCACCTATCATTTTTGTGTGTTATTTTTCCTTATTCTTTTTGAGCCTAACCAATATCTGACACTTGAACTCAAAGCATTTTGCACACAGGATTAAAAGACATGAAAGTCCATCTAGTTATTTTTCTCAAGAACATAAGTGTCATAAGTGTTCCAGTGAAACACTAATGACTCTGTTCAGATTTGTGACCAAAATAATTTCACATTTAGCTGGCAATTCCTGTGGCACTGGGGAGTTTGAAGCCAGTGTAGGGTCTCCGTACAGATGAAAGTTGGTCTGGGCTGACAACAAAGGACACGTCTGCATTCGGGAGTGGGAACCAGGTTTCTACCTCAAGAAATCAGAATCATTTCACTGATAAAGGTAAGCAGGTAATGCCCGCTCTCTGAAGAGGCATAAAGCTGTTAGACAGCAGACATGAAGGCAGTTTGGCTGAGAAACAGCGACTAGTAGCCATCACCTTTCAGGAGACCATGTAAAATGCAAGGGAGGGCTCAGCCCCTTTCCTGGCAAAGGCCTGTCTGAAAAAGCCACGTAAAACCTGGCCAGCCTGGGTAAATCAAACCCTGCAGACTGCATTTGTGAGACTTCACTGGAGATAGAGGGTGAGATTTACAAAGCGCTTGTGTAATTCAGCAAGACAAGTGCTACCAAAAACACTTCCCTGAGGGTTCTTGTAAATCCAAAACCTCTAAAAAACAGGTTTTCTGACTTTTTCCTATTGATTTAAATGGGCTCTGTGTTATCCCCAGAGTATTTCAAACTTATCAATATATTTTTCCAGATTTTTTTTTGTATATGCAAAACAAAGTAAAGGCCTTAACATTATCCCTATATATAATGAAGCAGATTTATTCTGACAGTTTAAGTTTGCTTAAATCTAAAACAAAGTTCAGGGCTTTAAAAACCTAGCTATTATCATCATACGATAGAATGCCATTTTGCCCCCCTAATTATCTATTTTCCATCTCTATGTTTAAAAAAATAATCTGGAAGCTTGAAAAATATAGCAATACTTCTATTTAAATATTTAAAGAGCTGCATTATAAAAATTCTGGTCTAAAAATAAGTTAAGAGTGAGGACAAATAGA
Source organism: Caloenas nicobarica (assembly GCF_036013445.1). Taxonomy (NCBI): domain Eukaryota; kingdom Metazoa; phylum Chordata; class Aves; order Columbiformes; family Columbidae; genus Caloenas; species Caloenas nicobarica. The sequence continues at coordinate 14,524,079 of NC_088255.1, read as the reverse complement.
ACAGCATGCGCGGTTACACTGGTGCACATCAGTAATTTGGAGAGAGAGGGATTTTTAAAGGTCATCTAGAGCAACCAGCTCCACACAAGAGCCAACACTTGCTCGTTTCAGCCATGCATTTGTCTTGCTCTATCTTGAAATCCTGGAATAACTTTTGATTTATTTCAAATTTACCTTGGTGTAGAACTTGTCTACATAGCAAAACCAGGGAAATGGATCCAAATTAAAGCTAGACACCAGTGTAAAATTAACTTGTTGAATCATATTCACCTTTTTGTAGGCATGGTTATTCATGACTAAAAGAGCAATAATTTGATTTTTGTTTCCAAAGTAAATTAAAGTAAGCTCAATTAAATCTGGTCTAATTCTGTATAAAATTGTCTTTTCAGATTTAATGCAGTTCAGCAAGTTGGTTTTAAAATATATTTTGCGATGGTTTGACTGAGTGCCTTCAAGTTAGATCAAGGACATTTCACATGCTTAAAAAATTGCTGAATTTATCTGAAAGAAAATACCCAAATGAACACCCAGAAGAATATTGCAGTCTTACTTTCAGTAGTGTCCAAGGGTGACAGGAACAGACCCATGCTATTCCACGGAATTAGCCAAGTAAATAGGGTCTGGGACTTACTTTCATTACATATTTATAATTTCCCTTTATTTACTTAGACGAGTTAGCTGTAGGCTGGCTTTCTAATACCACCTTAACTGGCTCTGGAAAAAAGTGCAGGATGAAACAAGAATGAATGGGTCATGCTGCACTAAAAGGTCAAATTCTCACTCTCAGCAAAGCCATCAGCTTCTGAGGTTCCCACCTGGGTGCAAACTTCCCACCAGGGACTCTGGCCACAATCTGGCTCATGGAGTCTCCAAGCAGAATTTTGTCAAAGTACAGCTGGAGAAATTACTTTAACCTTTTAGTAGTAAGTGCCCAGCACTAAGCAGATACGAACGACTTCCAAGGCAAAATGTCATAGCAGAGCAACTGTGAACGGTGGGGAAGTCAGTGAAGGAAATCAAGGCACTTTACATTCAGGGAGACAAACACTGCCATTTCTTCCTCTCTCCCTTCCCCATGTAAGCATGCTATGCAATAATGTGGATTGGTCTCAAAGAAGGTAGAGACTTGCCAACTTACTGGCACTCTTCAATAATTGCAGTAATTGCTTTCCAAATTCCTAATTTGTATTTTTACCACACCTGCAGTTGAGAAAAACAGATTTTAAAAATCCATTTACAGTATTCATCTGGAGTTTACTTACAGGCACATTAACCAAATTGTTTTGGTTTATACAGATTTTATAGATTTAATGTCCTTGTCTGAAGATGAGAATGTCCAGAAATGGCAATAAGGGTGAGCAAAGGACAGAGCTGGTGCAGTACGAGCCCCCGAGAACACACAGCTCTGTCGGGTGTCTGGTAGATCACAGTGTTCCCATGCAAAAGGAGCCACTTGCGTGCCAGGGAGGATGTTTTCCCGCACTGAGGGACCTCCATGGGGAAAAGGCCGATCAAAGTAGCGATTAAAGGGTGATTTTGCAGGGTCAAACTGAGCTCCTTTGTTCTGATTTTTAAAAAAAAACAAATTTGCACTCGATAAAGCTACCTCTTCTCTTGAGGACAGATTGGCAATTAAACCTTTGCTTGGCTAGCTAGACTATGTCAGATTTGTTTTAAAATATAGAGGGAAGTGGAACATCTAGATTCTTGTAACCTGAATTCTCTCCATATCATTCACTTTTGCTCAAACTGTCAAAGTTCCATATCAAGCTGTATTTCCAGAAATATATTTGCAAAAAGGCTGCACATACAGTTACGCTAGTGAAAGGATACATTTCCTCAGCCACTCAGCACACCCATTATAAACATTTTAAAAAATTTTATGTCCTTCAGTCGAAACTGCAGTAATAAAAAAAGCTAATTACACCATAAATGTGGCAGTCCCCATCACGTTTGAGGGTACGGCACCCACAAGAAACTTGACTCCAATAAATCTTTACCTGAAGGGAAAAGATTTTTTATGACTATTCAGATTCTAAAGACAAAAACAAGTCTGGTGATCTGTGCACAGGGAGGCAATGAGTTGTGATTTTCATAGGAAATATGAGTTAAGTGCAGTCTTCATCATTTGACTACTACATCACCCTGAGGATGAAGGGGAAAGAGCACAAATCCTATCCAGCAACTTTGCACTGCTAAGAACTGCATTTTGTTTTCCAAAATGCTTGTTTCTCAAACCAGAATCTTAAAATGGCTCAGCTGTATCAACACCCTTTGAGACTAATCACCTAAGCAGAGCCCAGCTCAGAAGACAGTCAGATCTTGCTTTAGCTGCCCCACTCCACCCAACTGGCCCCTTAGTGTTGACTCAAGCACTCAGATGTGGGATACAAAGGCAGAAACTCACACACACAAACCCACATTCTTTACCAGGTTTTCCCAAATCAAACTTTTCCTATAGGAGTTGACAAGCTCAAGGCACATTACCAGACTAAGTCTCTACAAATATACAGAAATTGAAATATTTTCCTAAGTTTTAGCAACATGTTTTGAAAACTTTAGCAAGCAATTGTTTCTTTTTGCACAGAGGCACCTCAGATTTTCTTTTCTTTCATCTTGCTTTTTTGGCAGACTTATACAAACTGCATCTTTGATATAGCATGAAACGTGGAAAGGCCCCATTACCCAACCCTGTTACAAACCATGAAAGAGAACAGACTGTTTTCCCTCTGTGGTTTTACAAAAAGGCATTAGCACTAGCTGGAAAGAGAATTATTTTTAAGCTATATGTTAGTTTCAAAATACCCATAAAGGTTTTATTCACAAAATTCTTGATAAGACAAAAATAATGCCGCTCCAAAAGTCTGCCAAGCAGTTTGACCTAGTAATACCAGTTCCCTAAATTCACTGATACCAGAATAGAACAATATACAATATAACAATGAACAATATAACTATTCTCGTGCATCAGCAATGCTGTTTGCATAAAGTCTTGTATCTCCACTTGCAGTCTTTACTCACTCATGGCCCACACAAGGTTGCTCCCACAAGTAAGCCATCTCTCAAGGTTTATTGATTGCCCACAACTGAAAGCCATGGGAAGCCCAAGTAACTTCAATCACAACACTATTAAACCAAATGAAAAATCTGACCTTTTACGTTACAACTTGCATCTCCGGAGCGTGTCTCTTGCTCCATCATGCAGGAAGAAGCAGGACCAGAAGACATAAGCAAGGGACATCATGTCAGAGGAGGCACCTGACAGCAGAGGGAAAGGGGGCACTGCCCTGTTCAGCCTTTAAATAGCAAAGGGTGGTCAGGAGCTGACTGGTTGTGAGCAGGTTGAGTTGGCCATTTGGGATTGGTCAGGAGCACGGTGATTTGACCGCAAAGGATTGGTCAGGAGCAGGGTGAGTTGGCCATTTGGGATTGATCAGGTTACAAGTTCTCCAGATCTCCACCATCTCACACTGACATGTGAGGAGGATGTAGAGCCATGTACAGCCTGCTTCTGGAGGCAGCAGCTGTAATTTTGCTTCTGGGGACTCAATGAGTATGGACTTGATCCTACCTCAAAGAAATGAGTAGCAAAATTCCTGTTACCTGTAGTTACACAGGATCAGGACAAGCTTGAATAAAGAGTGTCCTTTGTTAACAGGTGTTGCTGTTCTTTGCACAGAGGGACAAAGAAATTCATAAGGAGAAGTGAGATGTAGTATTAACACTGCCAACACAGCTGGTCCCAAAATCAGTTTGTAATAAGCTGTACTAGAATGTCCTCCTTCATACTCTCCTGCTTTCTTTGAAATGCCTTATATGAGGCTGAGGGACCTTTTAGTGGAATAAAGCCCTACCACATGCAAGTTTGGTGGGGTATCCATAATGAAACCACAACTTAGTGTCTAGAGAAAGCAGCCTTCTTCCTGCATGACTGCACAGAGCAATGAAGTTCAATTAAATAAATACCAGTTAATTTCTCTCTCTGCTTGAGGAACTTCAGGTGCTGAAAAAACATGGTCTATGGAGTGAAAATAGGCAGTCCATCCAGCTTCCCAACAGAATAACATCATCAGAGGATCAGAAATTAAACACCATATCTTGCACCCAAGAAATGCCTTCTGAAGAGGAAACAATTAATTAGTGCCAGGTAATATTGTCATAGGCTGATTAGGTGACACAGTGGCTAATACATTTCCTCAACCAGCTTGTAGCTGCAATGTAGATACAGCAAGGTTCCCTTTCACTGAAAGCAAATATTAAAACAACATTCATTATATTTTCATGGAAGGGAAAAAAACCAGTGACCTTGGCAGAGTTTCTGTCTCTCCTTCTCCCTCTTTCACAATAAAATCAAACCAAGGCAGCACTTCTCCCCCAAAGCCCATCAAAAGACAAAGCCCCAGCAGAAAGAGGCAGAGCCTTTTTAACCATTGAAGATGTTTTAAGATGGGCTTTTCCTATAGGGATTTCAGAAGATCCATTGCAGCTGCAGCAAGCAAATGAAGCAAAGCATGGGCCACTGAGTCAAAGAGGGAACGAGAGCAGACATACTACAGCGAGCTATTTTAAACCATTATCGGAGATCTGTAGCTAAGCTCTCCAGTGGCCTGCTTCTAGCTAAAAGGCTTCCACTAGAGTGCTTCAGATCATGTAAGTTTGTTTAAGATGCATAATTCATGAAGGGTACATAACACCATCCTTGAATAACTTTTCACTCACCACCTGCTTGATAGAGAGCGAGCTGACAGAGTAGTGTGACTTCAGAAATCTGACATTAGCACGCTATGTGTCCCAGGAAGGGACAGGGATCACTCCACTGTCTTAACCCCTTCGTTGGTATGAATGCCTGAGGAAACCAATTGCACCACCTAATTTCATGATTAGGACTATTTCCATCTGTTGTCATTACCATTAAAATAAGAGAAAGACAAATGATGTGAAGAGTTATAACTACTGACGTTATAGTCCTTCAAAACAGTATGTAAAGAAAATGTCTGTTTTTGTAGGCTATAAAAAAAAATCTATTGCACACCAAAGGCCAAGTACAACCATCCTTACTCTAGCTGAGTAGTACCTTGTAACTCAAATAGTCCCACTGAAATCAATTTGGGATTATATAATGCAAGTAAGGAAAGCACCACCTGGTCTTTTGGTAGCAAAATAAGATGTGTAAAGAACAAATCTTCAGCTAAAATTAATGTGATTTGCTCCATTGTGGCTAATGGAGCTGTGCCTGTGCACATCATCCTGGAGTCCACCGTATCAACGTGCCTATTGTAGAGCACTTGGGTTTTAATTACCAATGGTAAATAGTACATCCTTAAACTTTATAGACCTTTTATATTTGCCCTTCTTTATTTTGTAGATAAAAGCCCAACTGTGGCCTGATAGGCAATTTAGGAATGATTTATGGACTTTGTCTGCTGTTAGTAACAGTTTGGAAGTTGCTGTGTGACAGAAGGGGGGGATTTTTTTCTAAATTATTTTGGGGGATAATGGTTAGAGTGGAACTGTCATACATTGCTTTCCCTTGTAAAATTGTGAATATTTTTTTTAGCAGAGATTTAGAAAAAGGCAGAAAAACATAGGGCAAGACAAGTTACAAAGAGAACAACAATGGACACAATAGACTAGATGGAGGATCTAGCACCTGGTAGAGAAAGAGCACTGCTTTCATAATTTGTGCTGTGGGCCAACTGTCCCAGCAATGAGCCCTGTCCCACTCCCACGCGAATCCCAGGCTGTTCTCCCTAGAACTCCATTTATTTTGGATCCTTTATCACTGAAATATGCCTCCTGCTGTCAGGCTTGATGTGACATTTGGATTAAGCACAGACATCACTGTGTTCCATTTAAAAAGCAGAAACAGTAAGCGCATGCACACGCAAACCAGAACAGGTTAATTTTCAAGAACAGAGCATATGGGGATTGTCATTCCTCTGTACACACCATCCCCAAAATAAATATTTCACACAAAGCAATATTTTGCCTCCTGTGTACTGCAGAGCAGTGAAGTGAAGCAGGACTTCAACCCAGGGCACTCTGAGCATGCACGTTTTAAAAGCAGGAGGTTTTTCCTCCCAGGAGTTCAGAGAGGTTTTGTAATTGGCAGCTTATATGACCCCACTGTGATTTCTGCCCTATACCAGAGACTACCTGAGAAGTGATTTGTAAGTCAGAGGGAAGCAGTGCAATACATGGACCTGGTGTATTGACCTGCACTTCATCCATACTTCTGTTACTCCAAAAGCTAGCATGCTTTCCTGCTTTTACAAGGGTCATTTGAGTCTTTTATCTGAGTCGATTCCTGCTCTTGCTTCCTGCAGGGCATATGAGAGGAATGACACCAAACATTATTCTCTTAGCAAGGGAGAGAAATTATCTCTGTGACATGGGTGCCTTCATGGGGATAGCCAAAATAACTGACAGTAGGAAAAAGCTGTCTATTCCTCATGGCCCTGGTTCCCTGTTTACTGAGATGTTTGGAGAAGAAGAAGTTGAGCAATCCTACTAATTTAGTTATTTTGCGTCTCTCCCTGTGCAAACCTGGGCAGAAAGGCCAGTGAGGCAATAGGTGCATTCAGGATGCTTTGGCTCGGGATTCCTTCCCTAGTGTCCCTGAGCCTGACCTGGAAGGGGCACAGCTGTGGGGTTTGGCCACAGTCTTGGAGAATTGAAACATCTCCAGGAGGAATGGGGACTTACTCTGGGTAGCTGGGAAAAGCAATTTAAGTAAACTCATCAGTTTAAGGATAAGGGACTGCTCTTTTGTGCCTCTAAGCTATAGGCTGGAGGCCAAGCTGGAGAAGAGGGTGGGAGCCCAGCACTGCATCTTTGATTTTCAAGTTATCCCTGCTGCTGCTGGGCTGTTGTAGGGTAAGGCAGAATAACAGTTGTATTTAAGTAGCTCATGGACTTCTCCCTTTCAGAAAGAGTGTGTTCTGAACCGTTTCTGCACATCTCCTCTGACCTGGACCAGGTACTAAAGGTTTTTTTAAACACTTACAGCCCTGTCAGATTGCTGGTGTGTGCAGAGAACAGATCCTCCTTTCATCCAGCAACCGTGCTGCAAAGGGCCCACATCCTTGATCCATTATTACCTGCATCAGCCCCTGTCCTTTTCCTGCCTGCTATCGGTGACCTGATTTAACTGCTTGCTGATGAGACTCTGCTCAAATCAAAAGGCTATCTTGGTGCAGGTTTAGATCTTCTCCCAAATGGGTCTGTTGAAATATATATTGAAATAGTCTTTAAAAGTTTACAGAGTATTTATTATTTCAAGATCAGTACAGATCTGACCATTACTTATTAATTGTTTAATTCAAGGAATAACTATATGATAGAAAAGGGGGTGGACACTTGGGAAAGAATTACTTTAATGAGATCTCAATGACTGATATTTAGAAATATATTATTAAGTTTCTGCAGTGCAGCACTGAGATTTCCCAGTGTCTTCGGGAAAAGAAATACCACCCTATGCCCTTGCATCTCTTGCAGGGTAGAGACATTAGAGGTCAGCTCAAATGCACTCAGTGCTCTGCTAAAAAGAAACAGAACTTCAGAAATGGCTTAGCAGGTCTACACTCTGCATTGCCGAGGGGTGGAAGAGCCTGGGCCTTTGCCTCTTGAAGCTACCTTTTCCTCCAGCAACACTTTTCCTCTTGCCTTCCAGCTTTTCTACCTATTTCCTCAGGCCACGCAACTCCACACGGATATATAAACAGGCTTATCTAAATCATCCCCCCTCTTAAAATTAAAAGAAAGTAAGCATGCATTGTCTTCTCAGAAATAAACATCCAAGAGAGGAAGCAGGAGAAATACATCTCACTGATTTCTTTCCTTTAGAGATGAAACATGCTCACAGCAGATGTAAACAAGGTTGTGCAATGTCATCCCACAACTGTGTATTCAAACAGGATAATGTGTGGGGAAGTGTGTACAGAACAAAATAATTTCAGGTACAAAATCTTATACTGACACGCATATGTGCAAGAAGTTATTTTTAGCCAAGATATGCAAAGAATTACATGTTCAACCACCCAGCCAAAATCTGCAGACAAGGCAGTACAAAATGATAAAAGTGTTGATGTGCACTTGTCTCTGGCATGAGGATGTGAAAAGAATTACATCTGTCCTCTCCAACAGGCAATTATTCATGTTGCTAATGGATAAAATCATAAAGCACAACAAAGCCCTGAAAACTCACTCTACCCCAAGCTGGCTGACGGGAGGAGGGCTTTGAGTGTGTCCTTTCTAATTGCCATTCAACCCTTTAGCAAAAGGATGGGTTAAAGGCCACTATGCTGGACTTGGAAGGCAATAAACATCTCGTCCCAAGTATAGATTTCCTTTGTGAACATGAGAAAGACTTGAAGAGAGCTCATAGAAAATTGCCTCTTGGGGACCTTGGGAAGGCTGATATGATATCAGAAACTATGGACAAAGATTAGCTTGTCCTTGTTTCCTGGGGTTCATCATCCACTCAGTAGACAAAAGCCAACATGCAATCCTTCTTTATACGGGAGTATTGTACAGAAGAGAGCACTCATCCTTACATGAGAGGTGCATGAGGCTCCTGATCTATGTGGTAACATTATTGAATTGACAGATAGCAGCTAAATAACCATCCTACTGAAGCATGCCACTGTGTGAGTACAGTCAAATTTCCACTGTTGAATGCAGAAGGAATAAATACAAGTAAATGAGAAAAAAAGTTCCTGCATGCTTAGATGCACAGAGACTGCTTTCTGGCTCTGGTCCTCACAAGCTGTGTTTGTAGATGTACCCAGCCTGTGACCTCCTCCGTAGCAGGGGGATGTGACGAATTGCTGTGTCGCTCAGCTTTGTGGGAAGGGAACGGAGCCTGCGTCCGGCAGTGCAGAGGCGAAGCGCGATGAACCTCTCAGTCCTCAGCAGGGCTCCTTTTGCAAAAAGAGGCCAACAACATTGCAGGGCACATATTCTGCACAGAGCACCGAAGGTGCAGTAAACCTTGACGTACAGCATATATCCACATAGCCATAAAGAGGTTAAGACTCTCTTGGTAGGAACTGGTAGGTAACAGCCTCAGGAATGACTATTTTTCTTTTCTGACTGCCCCACAAGAGAACACAGGGAACTATTCCTTCTGCCTCAGTTAATGGTCTCTCCCCCAAGAGTTGCGTTGCCTGATTGAGGACAATATTGTTTGTACAGGGATGCTGTAAGAACGACTGCAGTTTTATGAGGAAGGAAGAGATGACACCCAGTCTCATGGCATTGGCATCACAGTGACAATGAAGTGATTAAATCACTAACTAGATCCAAATTGTATATAATGTTTGTATTTGTTATGCTGTAATTTGGGCTTTCATTCTTTCTTTGGTTCTTTGAAGAGGTTGCTAAAGATTTATGATTTATAAAAGCATCAGGCTGCACTGTGTTTCCTTGGGTCCAGTTAAGGAAATCCAATAACATGGGAGTTTTGTGTTGTGAACATATATATATTTCTTCCCCTGTAATGTTAGGCCTGTCACATGAAACTGATAGGCTGGAAATGAGCCTGCTGAGGAGCAAATAAGGAGAAAAACTTTACTAGAACTGGTGAAACCCTTCAGATAAGTATCAGAGAACAGGAATTAGCACAGTGTGCTGTGCAATCTGAGGAAGAAAAGGAGCGGTGGGGTCTAACTGGCTAAAGAGTTCAAGATACCTGGAGTTTAGGTCTGCTTCTACTGACAATCTGTTGTATGACCTTGGGCGAGCACACTTTTTCTCTCCACACTTGCTTCTCTCACAGTTTGTTTTGCCTTATCCATTTAAATTGGAAGCTCTTAGATGGGTTTTGGCTTCTAGTGTGTGTTCAAACAGAAGTTGAAATGGAGAGACCTTCATCTCTGTTGTGGGGCTCAAGGTGCTACAATAATACAAACAATAATAAAAAAGAATGAACAATGCAGTATAATTGCATGAATAATAGGGTACCTTTTAAGACCATTTTTCCTGCCAGATCATCTTTGTGCTAATAAGTTCTGTTTACTCAGGGACTGTTCAATAAATAATAAATAAAACCTCAGGCTGAGACTTTCCCAAGCACAGCAGGTGATTTAGATATATCTTCCATTAAAATTAATGCAAAGGGTGCATATAAATCCCTTAGCGCTCTCAGAAAATTCTTAGCTTGAATATTTAATTTCCAAGCTGGGTAACTGGCAGTATGGTCTCCATACCCAGCAGACAGTGTGGTAGAAATTAAGAAGAGTAATGGGCGTACTTGAGTGCAGTGCTCTTACTCACCTGAGCAGCTTTACTGGTCACTGGATCGCTTTGCTCCCTCGTAGTCCTGTGTGAAGCCTCTGGGAATCTATCACTACGTGCCTAAGGGGATAGGGCTGGACGAGTTTTACTTTTTCTGAATTCTGAAGATGAACAGACGGGGCAAAAAAAGGAAGATTAAAAAGGAGGAATAGCACATTCCTTGCATGCAATATGCCGTCTACCTCTTCTACCCCAACTGCTCCAGCCTGAAATTGTGCTCCCGAGAGAAAGCAGAGCTGCTCTTCCTTTTGGCAAGGGTCAGTGGAGACTCACAGGGATCCAGCAAATGGGAAGTTAAAAGCAGCTCAGAGCCACCTGCTCTCCATTTCTCATCTCCAAATTTCTAACGCCTAGTGCAAAGGAGTAGGAATAGCATCAGACTCATTGCAAATGCCACAACACTGTGTAGGACAGGAGTGATGTTCTTAGAAAGGTACTCACTATGGTTTTGGTAGATCACTCCATCTCTGTCAGCATGACAGATAACAGCCTCCAGACAGCCATGAACACATTAAAAATGTACTTCCATCTCTGAGCAATCACACATCGGTGCAGCACTGTCTCACTGCGGAGAAGCAAAGAAGGCCGTACCTCTGGGAGAGCTGTACAAACATCTGCATCTGCTTCAGCTCTATTTTTCACTATTGTTCATCCCTGACAATTTTGCCACCCTTGATAAAAACCCAAGCAAGAGGTAAAAATGAAATGAGTTCTTTCTGACGCGTGCATACATATTTAAGCATTTCTGTCACTATATGTTAGAGTTGCAGGCTTTTTAACAATACCACTTAGTTCCTTGCTTCTTGCATGGCATCATATAGTAATATTAGGCTATAAGGTTTCAGAAGCTGAACAAATCTCTTCTTTCTTCCCGTTTCATATTGGCCATTAAACTTGTATTATCATCGGAATCACAACCAAACAGAACAGTTTCTATAATACTGTGAGGAAATGAGGCCAACAGCATCAGAACAAAATACACACTATTAACAGAGCTCTGCTCATAACACTCAAACACACAGCTCTGTGAATATTCAGACTCTAATTTTGGGGGAACACTAAGCTTAAATTTGGAAATTTCATTTGTGTCTTCAGCTCTCAAGCCTTCTGGGATGAGGGCACCAAGGAAAAATAACAGCTCTCAGTGTTCTTCAGGGTATATTTCTCTCAGTAAACAAGGCAGAGGCAAGTTTCTATACAGAAAAGAGATGGCAGACCTGCATTTGCATGACTTGAACCTCATTTTTTAAAGAAATAGACAGTAAATATTATGATGCTGGATTTATCATTAGAGGACAGAACAGATGGTGAAGGCTCAGAGTATAGTCTCATACCTATGCAGAGGGATTTCTACAACTGCATATTAGCTGTTATTGGAAGTTTTCAGACACATGTAAATCCCTTTGTGCTAGAATGAGCATATCCTTTAATGCAAAGCATGATATTCATTACAATAAGTAGCATGAATAGCTAATAGTCATGGCAATTAAACTGAAAATTGATTTGGCCTGCTGGCACCTTGAACACAAAGCAGGAATTTTATAAATGATAACCTTTATTTAAACAGCACCTTTCATGTCAGCAACACTTTCACAGATACAAATATCAGGAAAGTCCAGTTACATGTATGTCAGTGAGCCTCAGATAAAATTTTGATATTCAGGATGTACTGAGAAAGCATTGGTCTGCTTAAATTTATTTCATATGTATACTAACATCTCAGGCAGATGTATGCTTATATTTACTTAAGAAACATCACTGCAGTCCCAGATGAAAAAGCCCTAAGCACTCGCCTTTAGTAAAAAAACACTGAAACAGATTCTCAGGCTAAAATGTGTCACCAAATGTGCTCAATGCTGGTAGCCCCCCTGAGAGGTAAGGCCAATTACCATTAGCATGGTCTTAAAGTAGCTGAATAGTTTATGGGACCCATGAGTACCTCTGGGACCCATAGCATCATTCCCTTGAAGCAACCATGTATCTGTCTTAGAGATACCCAGGTATCTCAAGTGTGATCCTGTATGGAGTGAAATACTTAGTCCATCCTTAGTTAATAATTTTTATTAAGAAGAGATTCTGCTATTTCCATGCTGCACTTAATTCTTGGGAAGAGAAATTCAGTAATGATACTACAGCCATGGTGGCCATACTGATAGAAAAAATATGCTTGACACAGTCTCTGGTTACTGCACTGATACTCAGTTCACTCAGCCATTCGGTTCACAAATGGCTCTATGAATTGACCTTGCTTTCTTTTGCTGTTGTCTATGGCTTCACAAACGGCTGTTCGAAAACAGTTGTGTGATACACGTTACACCCTCAAGCAGTGGTTCTGAGTTTCAGAGAAGTCAGTCTATGCTGCTGAGAATATTAACAAATCAACACTCTGGAGAGAAAATATTTAAGCATCTGTTCAGAGCAGTGTGTTTCAGAGTCTTCACGCATCTAAAACTACTGCAATAAAATTACACATTTCCCTCGTTTCCTCATTCTAAACTTTTTGTTGCAAACAGAATTTAGTTACCATCCACTGTACTGCAGAATTTTGCTACATCGGTATGAACTAAACTATCCTGGAGAATTCATCCATAATTCAATATTAGAACTATGCCCAAAGTGAACTCAGAAAATACAAACCATAGAAATTACCTAGAATGCTTTAACCATTATTTCTCTTGGAAGCAGAACCGATAAATACATTTTGCACATGAACTTAGTGTTAGTTCCTTGGTGCTACTCATCCTTAACCTTCCCTTAGTGGTATCCCTGGATGGAGCTTAGCAAACGCCAAGTTATCAAGCCCATTGAGTCTGTTTATCATAATTGTTTTGCTTGAAGCTCTCTTTCTATCCTGCCTGACTACAGAATTTCATGAATCTGAAACATGTAGAAGTAGTGGGAACAATGATTCATCCTCCATTATTCATTTCTCAGAAGACAAAGACCTGGCCTCTTCTTTCAAGAAAGAATTTGCCTCAAAGTGAATTTATAAAACTGAAAATGGAAAAGTTGTTTTTATGGAAAAACCCTGCAGACAATTCAGTTTCTCCTAGTAGCATTACCATTACATCTGGGGAGCGGGGTGTCGGGGGGAGAGTGCAGCCTCACCTCAAAGAACACGCTTAATGCTTCCAATAAGTTGTTACTTACAAAATAAATAAAGGTATTGAAAAGACGTTATTTTTGCTGTGAAAAAAAATGTCAGGCACAAGTTTAATATAAAGTCTACTAGTAACCCACAGATGACAAGGGTCCCATCAACAAGTAAAGCGTCCCATCAACAAGTAAACATTCCTGTCAGTTTCCATGTAGTTGCATGAACTTAATCAAATTTTCAACTCTTCTGATAAATCACGGCTCTCACTGTACTTCCTTTGTCTTTCTTCTCCTTTGCTCTTGGAGTGAGGACAAACAAGCTCATGGATGAGTAGACGCATCTTCAAAGAGCCCAGACATTTCAGTATGTCACGCACAAACCAAAAAGTTATTTCTGCCCTTTGCTGCAAAAAGACTGAGATAAAGCCTGTCTTGCCTTTTTTTTTTTTAATGAGTCTACAAATTCAATATCACTTGCCGTTGTCTTGTGTGTGAGTATATCTGCATAAAATGAAGTACAAACCTATGTTTCAGTCTAAAAGAGGAAAGGGGTGCAAATGGAGGGTCATTGTAAAGCTGTGCAGAATATGGGGAAGTCAGCCAAACTGCTCTTTCAGAAATGGCAGTCTTCCCAGCCTCACTGTCTTTTGTGAAAAATAAAATATTCTATTACATTATTTTCCAATTTCAGCTATCTCCCTTGTTGGGCTCCAGGGTGGTATATTTCCAAAAGTTTGGAAATATTTTGCTGCTCACCATCTGCCTCAATAGCTGGACATATTGGACATCAACATCAGGACCAAACATCTGTGGCCCAAGGACACCAAACAGCCACCAGTGTCATACCAGTGGGAATATCCATGCTCCAAATCTCTGCAACCTCACTGACGAAAACATTACGGGCACACAAAAATAAATTATTTTCCTACACTCTCCCCCTCCCTTCTTTGCTAACATAGATATAAAATTGTCTTGCCAAATTAGGATGAGCTTGGGTTTAGGTGAAAATGTTTTACTGTACCCTGAATTTGTGGAAATGTGCAGTGCTGATTTCTCCTTTGGGCAGCATGTTGGATGTTTTCCTTTGTGACAGGTAGACAAACCTTTGCACAGTCTCTTTTGTGGCATGCATCACTGTGCGGTCTCACTATGCATGGCATTCGTACAGCACTTTCTTATAGTTCAGGTTCCTTCTCACAAAAGTACTTTCATTAACATAGAGGAAAAATATTTCAGCATAAGGCTATGTGAGAAGCAGCCACCCTACTTTGCACTTGGCTTAAAACAGGCTGGTCCTAATTAACTCTTGCAGAGGCCTGAAGTCCTACAAACCTACTGCACCGGGCAGGCAACGCATTACACCCCACACCAAAAGCTTTTGGGACGGCCAGGCAATGTAACCTCAGAACTTTCCCCTGGAAATACACATTGACAGTTGTTTGATTGTTTTGTTGTTTTTTAAAAAAAGGGTAGGATGACCTATTTTGATGCTCATAAATACTTTCTTCCTCTTCATTACCCAGCCACTTTCTTTCTTTCTTTCTCTCTCAGACATGCATGCACACAGCTGTGTATCAAACACAGCTGTTGGTATCAGTGTCTGCTATTTTCCATCCTGTTTTCCAATGGAAATATTTATTTTCAGTTTGTATGCTGGATATTGAAGAAGACAGTTGGTATTTTCAAATGTCATTGTTTGGGAGAACGGAGTTTGTTCAAATGAGGACTAGATACTTCTGGTGTTGGAGTCCCCCTTTAGAACATACCCAGCTATCACTACTGAGAAGGCAGTAATGCTGAGGATAATTACTCAGAACTATCTCCTCTACAGATCTCATCCTGGGACTTCATATCCTGAAAATCCAGAGGTTAATTTAGGAGCAGACTCGATCAAACCAATATTTCCAGTGGCAAATACTAAACAAAACAAAAAAACCCCACAACAAATTAAAACCACAATTCTTAAGAATTATGGACCTGAACTGAAAGCCATGAATTTTTTTTTTAAATGTCAAAATAACTGTTTTCTCAGTTAGGATATTTTATTGTGAAATGTGGTGGGAGAAACCTAACAGTTAGGCTAGGCTCCAGGCTACTGTACCCAGACAAAATTATTTTAGATCAATTATCCTCAAAATGTTCTGACCTAAAACCCCTGTATACTTCATGGCAACTTCCTGCTCTTCTAAAAGGCGATGAACTTATCTGAATCTGGAGTATAGCAAATGAAACATGTGGGCTCTAGGTGTTGCTCTCACACAATTTCCTTGCTATAAATTCCCTAAATTCCAAGCTATTTGCTTAAACCTCTCTGTGTTGGCTTTCTACATGGTAAACAATACCTCTCCACATAGATACTGCTCTTTTCCACTGGCAGGTGATAAATCCCAGAAATGGGCCATATACATATACAGTGGCAAAACAAGAAAACCATGAGCTACTGTGGCCACTATAGAAAGAGATTCCTGTACTTCAGCTCAAACTAGAACAACATCCCTGACTTGACCACAGCCGGGAAGGAGCGGAAAAGAAAAATCAAAGTTATGTCACCCAGTAGTTCAACTGAAATTTCTCATTCCTTGTTTGCAGTCTCTCTCCACAGAATGCAGCAATAAAAACCACCTCTGGGATAGTTGTATATATGTTAATTGGCCTTGTCACCCTGGAAAGGATTTTCTGTTAGGCTGAGATCTGTCAGTGAAGGACCTCAAAGGATGCAAATAAACACATCTCTCTTCATTTCAGTGGCATTACATCGGTTTATGTTACTGGAGGACCTGGCCCTGTACTCTTGCCTGCACACAGCTCAGAACAGAAGAAACATGATGGATTCAGGCCTGTGTACAATAGCAATACAGAAAATCTGTATAAAATTACAGCTGTTGCTAACCATGAGATTTGAGTGACCGATGCAGGGAGAACGTGGGGAAAGAGCTGGTATTTTCAGGTCAACTAGAAGCTATTGTGTTTGGAAGTGAGAGGAAAAAATTGTTCACGTTGCTTTTATGAAACATGTAATTTTCCATCTCCCTTGCCATGCCTTAAGAGCTTAATTGGACACAGTTGCTGTAGACACAAGCCCAGCTCCTGTCTCAAGCTTGTATTTCCAAAGGTCACAGATTTCACGCTGATCCTCTGCATTATGCTATCATTTCCATTAGAACCTGAGGAGGGGAACATTAATTGCCTCTGACTGTAATTGACTTCATGATGGTTGTCAGGCCAGTGGCTGGGAACGCACACCCCAGAACAGCTGTCAAACATGTAACCTGGCAGAAAGTCACCAAGTGTCAGGGGCGTGCTCTGAACAGGACTGACATTTTCTATGCCCACAGAGGCTTTGTGATCAAGACAGATCTCTTGACATAATGATTCTCAAAAGTGACTAATTTGAAATATTTTCAGCTGATGCAAAGCAAAGATCCAAAGCATGCAGTGTCTGTTGGCAAGAAGGTTCATCTCCAAGCAGAAAGGAGAAATGTGCTCTCCGAGACCTGTGTGTATTCAGGCCATGACAAGATCACCGTGGCACCACTGACACAGCACTGACATTCCTGGTCACAGGTTAGCTCAAAAATGTCAAAATCAAAGCAGAAAACCACTGTATAGTCACCAGATACACACAGTCTAATTGGCATTAATATCGGACTTCTGCTAAGTCAAAACCATTCCCTCTTTTGAAGCCAAGTAGAGGAACTCAGATCAATTGAAGTATCATCAAACAGAAGGTGTGTTCTTTGTGTTACTATCAGAAATATCGTACTGCTCTGTACGACCACTGAAAAACAACTATCCTTGATGTAATACGTACCAGAGCAGAGAGGTTTGAGTATGTTTTATAGATCCATATCTGCCAGTTACAGAACAACAGCTCTGTGCTCTGCAAGCAGTTGCCTTTTCTTCCTGCTGGACTGATCTCCAGCTTCCCTTCACCCTGATGGGATTCCTGTCTTGGAGTATCACGGTGTGTACTCCTTTAAAAACCATTAGACTAACCAGTGGCTGTCAGTGTTGTTTGTATTTTAATGGAAAATTCTGGGCTATGCGCAGAGAAAATCCGGAGAAGTAGTCTGTGTCTCAAAGAGATGACAGTCTAAATAAACAAGATGAACAGGGGAGGAAAGGGAAAGACAAGCTTTGTTGATGGTGAGCAGAGACATCAGTCATGAAAGGAATTGGCCAAGGTCAAAAGAAATCTGTTTTAGGGCTAGAGAAATGATCCCAAGGCTCCACAAACCAAATCCAGTGCCTTCACATAGAACTTGCTTTTCCACAAATAAATACCTTTTGAGAATTTCAGCCAAGAGAAGGATAATTTGCCATGTGGTACCTAGTGAAGCTGATTTTCCCATTTTCTGCCAAAGAGTAAGATGGAGCAGGGACCAATGGGAAAGGTATGTCTGTTCCTGCAGTCTTCTGGGTGTTTGTTCAACTAGAAGAAACATGCTGATGTTTCAGCTCCTCTCTAATGGACTTTATAGGCATTGTTCTCTTCTTGCATTATTACAGGATTTTCCTGTGTTTTCAAGCAGCTGTTTATCACACTAAAGAGGAAGGCAAATTGAAAGTGGAACAGTTAGTAAAAAGCCTTATTTTCAGAAGCCCAGCACACAGGAAACTGGTAAGAAGTCTATTAACAAAATGACTATATATAATGACCAAAAGGACTTGGAAGGTGACATATTTCTCTGTGGTCACGGATTTAAACAGTTTGCTGCAAATTTCTGCTGCAAAATGTAAGATGACAATCAAATGAAAGTCCTCTCAAAAACACAATTATAGATCTCAAGTGTCAAGCGTGCAGGTACTCACATGTACAATTTCAGATTAGAATTACAGTTTCTTCTAATTATAGATCACAGCAAACTACGTCCTAAAAGCTATACTTATTTAGAGGTAGGAATGAACTTACTTCTTCACACACCTACATATTTACACAATTGCAGGAGAGAAAATAAATACACTAAACACACATTGTGCATGTGAACACACATGCACCCTTGAAGACAGCTGCTCCTAGCAATGCAACACCAGACCATGAGAAGTGCAGTAGTATTGGTATATGCTTTCTCTTGAGTCCCTCAAATGGGTCATATGAGAAGTCCCATATATTCATTAGAGTGGCACAGAGACTCTTCCCCATGTGTGCAAAGCAGTTTGGGGCAGACCACGTTAATCAGTGCCACAGCTGTTCAGGAAAGTAACATACAGGACTGAGCTTGCTTTTCACCTCAGTAAAATTAATCTTAATTATAGCGACTCATTTACAGCATTAATGTGAAATACACTGCAAGGCTGAATATAAATTACAAATTGAAGTCAGTTTCTACCTGCAGCAGCTCCTTTCCACATGCTTAGGGAAAGTGCTGTGAAAGCACCACCAAAACATCTCTGAAGCCTTTTCTCTCTGCCATGAGAGCAGGAAGATGCTATGCTGA
Source organism: Caloenas nicobarica (assembly GCF_036013445.1). Classification (NCBI taxonomy): domain Eukaryota; kingdom Metazoa; phylum Chordata; class Aves; order Columbiformes; family Columbidae; genus Caloenas; species Caloenas nicobarica. The sequence goes on along the minus strand of NC_088255.1, from coordinate 14,505,249 downwards.
CAAGCAAATATACTCTCGAGCAGGGCTAAGGAACTTGCTAACACACTGAGTGAAGCCAACAGGAAGACTCCCTAGACTGCAGATGAGGCCATGTATATATTGCTTTGCCATTTGGACCTGGCTTCAAACTGCGCGAGCTGGAAAACAGAGAAAAAGAACAGCAGAGCCATCACAGTGACCTCTCTGTGAACCTGAATTGGGGAGCGCTTTGCTCCCTCCCATGTTTTAATTCATATTTCTGTGCTGACTGTAATGCTCTGTACTGGCCCCAGCAAGAATTAAATTAAATATTTATACTTTTGTGATGAGATACTTTGTTACCCTGTAAAACTTGCACATATGGAACTCTATTAATTTATGCTAATTCCTTATTTCTCTAGAAGAGCCTTTCTCCTCATTAGCATTTGATCGTTTAATACAACTTTACAGCACACACTAAATTGAAGCCCATAATCTTTTGTAATTGAAGTTCCGTGTGCATTCATTGTCATTAAAAAAAAAAAAAAGAAGGGGAAGGGAGATGTGTATTGTGGTAGTATTGCCTTTGCGTGGCACGCACAGCTCTGAGAGGGGATTAGCTCTGCAGGGAGCTGGTTGCAATGCCAGCTGCAGGGAGCAGGCGACATTCAGAAGGCTGGACCTGCCCTTGTTTCTGTTGACCTCAATGAGAGCAGAACGAGTCCTCTAGCATGCTGCCACTGGCTGCCAGCTTTATCTGAGGATGGTGGTAGGCAAAGAAAGTACAGGTGGCAATTTCAGCCCCCAGAGCAGACATACGGCAAAGAGAAATCCTCCCGTTCACCCTACGCAAGAGATCCTCCCTCTTACCTTCGTCTCCTGCTCCAGCCCACTGCAGTCTTCTGTTGTTGTCTTTGAACCTTGCTATTATGTTCCTAACATTACGTTGAGATCTAGCATTATTGGGGAGGAAATTAGTATTTCTTCTCTTGCCACAGCATTATCTTTCCTTGTCCAGTGGACCACATTCACTTTCACTTACTCACAATAGCTCTGGCTGATGCAGAATCTGTCCTCCTTGCTGGGACTGATCTCTATTCTGAGACCAGCTTCCCAGGCTCATCAGTGGGACTCCTGTGATGAAGAGCCTTGCTCCAGTGCTCATCTCTGGCCATAAACTGTAAATCAGAAGTAAAACAAAAGATTTCCCATTTCCAGAAAGGAAGACCACAATGTGTTTTTCTTTCTGTACCTGGCCTCAAACAGAAATAAGCAGGAAACAGTGGGATGCAATGCTGAGTTTCACAGTGCTCTATCTTCCCTTTCTCCCACCTTGCCATTAGCAGCTTGGGATCTTTAGCACACTGAAGAGAAAAAACTGGCTAGCTTCTGGATTTTTCTAACAGCACTACAAAACAAAGACTTTGAATTTCTAATAACACTATTATTTCTAATAATACTATGGTTTTTTTTTCCTGTAGCAGTGTTCACTTTTTTCTTGATTTAAGGAAACTATAAGACACCCATCATTGCAGCAATTCTCCGAGTATTTTGAGGTTTTTCTGTTCTGTGTATTTTACACACAATTTGGCTTTATGTTTCCAAATTCTGCATATTACCTGTCATGAAAAGAGGAACTTGCACATGCTTGTGTCCAGCTACCACTGAACTTGAGTTGATAGGAATGGAAGAACTAATGTATAAATAGAGTCTCGTAATATGTTTCAGAATGCAGACTACCTGATTTTACTAATATGAGTAGTCTCATCCAGTTTAGGAGCTTCTGATACACCTGTGTCAAAATTATTTTGGGTTTTGATGTAAGAGTTGCCCAGCACCTGCAGACTGCAGTTTAGTTTTATACATTCCTGACATTTAGAGCAGCAAGGTTTGTGGAAAGGCACTCAGGCTCCACCAGCACAGCTGAGTGATAGCTCAAAGCTAGAGCAGGGCTGAAAGAGGAGGAATCATCCAGCTGTGGAAGATTAATAACTGTAATGTACAGAGGCCCCACTACATCTTTGGGGAGGAGTTCATGAGCACTAACTTAAATGTATCCTTAGAATTGCATAGAGGGAAGCACTGGACTGAATGCTATCATCAGTTCTCAGGGACACACTGACAAAGACATAAGCAATGAAAAAGCTAAAAATACCCATTGCCCCAGTTACAGAAAACACCTGCAGCCAGAAGAGCACTTAAAACTTATTTAAGTCTCATTGAGTTTGGTGAGAGTTAAAAACATGTCCACTGGCTGTTCTTGAATCAAGGTGTGAAAGAAAACATCGCTATGTTTGTACTTTCATGTTGTGGACGTAAAGCAATGGCTTCAACACCAAGTACTGTAACCTGAGCAAACACATCGTATCAGCAATTTACAACTGAAAAAAAAAAAGGAAGACAACATTTTTGAGTTAAAAAACCACTTCCTATTTAAATGCCATCTGTCTGCACTGATGTTTATTTAAATTGTCAGTTAATCAATGAAATCTATTTGAGCTAGCGGTACATCACAGCAAATCAGTGTAATCACCTTCATCTTCGCTTAAATTTAACTGGACTCATCTGTCGATTCTGATCCTGACCAGATGCAAGTCAGAAGTGAAAAACAAGAAGTATATTTTACCAAATGGAGTTAGGTATCTATATTGCTGAAGGTCCTCCTTTTGGGGGAGCATAACCGTGTGTTCCAAAAACCTCACTTCTAGCAACTTTTTTCCCAGGACAAGGAGAGGAAGAGATTGGATTACTCACCTAAAAATTAACAACACATTCTAAAGCTTGTCTAAATCCTTTATCGAACAGCTCTTCACCTTTCCTTTACAACTGGCTCAAGCCAGGAACCAACTGTACCAATATGTCGGCAAAATATACTCAGGTCTCTGTCGAGGTGACAGTCAGCTAATGAAGGCACTGTGTTTCAAATCAGTGCTCTCAGCCAGTTACACTATCTTTTCAAACACTGACCATAAAATTACACATTAAGAGCCTTTTAAAGACAGTTACCACATGGTTATTGCTGCTTTCCAAATTAGATTGTCATCACGAGTGTTAAGAAGTGAAAGATACAGGTAGGGAACCCGTTAATTCCTTAGCTCTGGCAGGATGGAGCTCCCAATGCTTATTCATTTTGCATTAGCAAGAAACATCAGAACATCTCAGCTCCCCACACCACGAGGTAAATTATTCCTGGAGCACTGTACTTGGTAGTTTCAAGTTTAATTACCTTGTAATCTGCAGGTCGTGTTATTACTTTGTGGTCTCTTTTTTTTTCATACCTATTTATATAGCCTATTAAAAAAAAGTGACATTGGAATGGATTTTTTCTAAATTGGTCCCATGCATACAGTTCTTTAAGTGTCTGAAAAAATTAGATTGTGCTCTCAGTGAGCATCAGCTGGTTAAATCTATATGCTGTCCTAAGAATGAAACATCTACTAAGGTCTTAGCAAAGCACAACAATTTTTGTATAAAGCCAAAACAGATACTGTAGTTGATCACTTTATATTAAACCCATGGGATCAGGGGATGTATTTAAGAAAGAATTCACGTTGTTGCCAATGTGAATTTCAGTTTTAAGTACTGATAGCTGCTCAGTTTGGGTGGTATTCCCTGATGGAGAAAATCCAGAACAGGCTAATCTCAAAAGATGCATTCAGATCATGAGTTTGATTTCTTGTATCAGTATCTTTTGTGTTGTTTCCTTACATTCAGCATATTCAGTCATAAATAATAAAAAGCACAGACTGTCTGGTGGCTGAGAGCTAAAGTTCAAGCATAGACAGATGGTCAAGTTCTTCAGCCTTCTTTGTTCAAGAATAGTCCTCTTGCCAAAACATCTCTGGAAAGAAGAGTCCTATATTTGGAATTTACACCAAAGACAGTGTGTGAGTGTATTCACAGGGGAGAAATGTAACCCTCGTTGTGGGGCAGATGCACATCTCCATCACTGTGGAGACATGCTGAGTTATAGCCAAAGATCTGTACCTTTGATAGAGGTGGAACATTTGATGTACAAAGATGTCTTTTTTGAAAAAAAAAGTATAGGAAGTTACTGTAACTGCTGCTGATGGCCAGTTCTGTATTGCGTCTAACTGCATAAATATTTTACAGGTTTTCTTAATGTACAATCCACAAAGATATTAACCTTTAAAACAAAGAATGCATCGAATTAATCTTTGTTGCATAGTACTTGACTAATGTTAAATCAGCTCATTGTTTTTTAACTGTGAAGGACCTCAGCGTGTTATTAAACAGTGTATAATTTCTTATTACATAAAGGAAGAAGTACACATATTTTGTTTTCAGGCAGCATCTTTAAACTTTTCTCTATCTTGGAAGCATTACTAAGTTTTCCAATTAGATGTTACAAATTTGTGCAAGATCTTTTTAAATATTTTGACCACTTCTCTAGCTAAGGGAGGAAGGAATATTTTCCTTCTAATGGAGGAATTTTCATCCAGAAAAAAATTCATTTCAAGCAGTTAGTAGTGAAGTTAAGTATCTAGCTCATATAATGACCGGTTTAGTCTTTGAAAGATCTAGTTGCTGTGCCAGAGAAAAGACTACAGGAGGCATGTGAGCTCTTAATTGGGAACAGGGCAACGCATTGCACTTATTGGTATAGATACTTCTTTGTCTGACATATTTAGGTTCCTAATAGATTTTACCCCCTTAATTGCCAATTTCCTTCTGGATTACAAGAATCATCTCCAATATGATCTGCTCAGTAATAGTTTGAGCAGCAAGTAATTCACACAGGATCTGTTTAGGATGACACGTGGATCGATATGACGTGATTCACCTTAAATCTACGAATATTTTTTTCTTCCTTCCCTCCTCCCCCTGCTTCCCTGCTTCTTTGTTAATTCAGGAATAAACTGCAGATGCCCTTTGCAACATGAAAAAGGGATGTACTTCTGTAAGCAGAATTTCGGAAGACACCAAGCCTTGGCATTTCACCAGGTAAATCAGATGCTTGCAAGATGTTCTGCTTATTTAAGGGAATGTGTGGCTGTGCTTTTTTTCCTGAGAAGCTACAATCAAGAGTGGTAATTTCCACACCTGAGTGAATAAATATGTAGTAATCACAGCAAAACATGTACAAGTGGAATCCACAATCAGGACATTCTGACTAGAAAGAAGGCAAACATTTTTCATCTCTTCAGCTAAAGAGTTCTCAGTGCTTTTTACAAAACCAAGGGAAGCCTTCCCACTGCATGCAAAACACTCCAAGGTTTCCTCTGTCATATGAAGAAGTAATGAAGTCATAGGAAACTCTTCTCGATACACCCTGATGCAGACTTATTTCAGGTGCCTGCTAATTGACAAAGCAAGCTTCATGAGCCATCTAGAGGTCGTTTGGCAAGAATCAGTTTTACTATTTTAAGAATGTGGCTTATCCATACCAGAAAGAAAATGCTAGCTCCTCCCGGTTTTGTTCTTGCGTTCAGCGTTGTAAATCAGGTTATATCACTGGAACTTCAGCAGTGTAGAGATGGTGTCAGAGAAATCATTCCCTTCACCACTGATGCAGCTGTTTTACTGATGGGAAGCTGCATTCATATGCTGGAAAAAAAAAAAAAAAGTATTACAGAAAGTGCTATGTGAGGCAGAAAGCATTTGGCATGAGGACTGTGCTTTTGTGAGCCCCAGACATGCTCCATAATAACGACGCAGCAAGGGGATAAGCAGATTTAGCCAAAACTGGCACACAGCTCAGATTTACTTAATTATGAAGCTATTAGAGTCCTGGTGGTATTGTCTGATCTCTTCTGGGTTGCCCTTAAGTCTGTGTCAAATCAAACCAAAATCGATAGTGCTTTGAACAGGGGCCGTAGTTTGCAAGAGCATGGTAAAGAAGATGGAAAGGGGGTCAGTGAGTTCGCTTCCTTTACTTTTATGTAGCCAAAATGTGCCAGCCTTTAAATAGAGAGACACTCTCTTTGGAAGGAACTGTAGGAGACTTACTTATGAGGTACTGGTATGGCTGCTTAGAAATAAAGGAGAGAAGAGAGGGAAGAGGGTTTTGCAGACACAGTGGTAGGAACAGTTCTTCATTTCTAGCAGATGTTTCCGTTTGCAGCTCCAGTCTTTGGTAGACCCCGTTCTTATTCAGATTTCAAGACATCTTCAGACACAAGGGTTTTTTAATGCTACCGATGGAGCTGATTTTCTGTCTCTTGGGCTCACATCTCCATTTTTCAGAAAAGAGCAAGTATGACCTTTTAATAAATCAGACTGAAACATCTTCCTGATGCCCTCTATCGTCCAGACAGAAGTGCAATGGAGTCCTTCCAGCGTAAGCTGCTTTGATGTTAATACATCCTCTGTTTATCTCAACAAAGAACTTGGGCTTGAAGGTCTAAACATACTTTGCTGGGTCAAAACTTTGCACTGACTTGATAAATACCAGGTATACCTATTAAAATCCTTCTGAGTAGGAAGCACACATGTACAGAGAATAACACAGTGGGCATATTTTGTATTCGCTTGAGGTTAAAGCATAAGCTTTGGATTTAGAGGAATCTCTTTGATATTTCCTGTGTAATTAATCTGCTGGAGGAAGTACTTGAATACCAGACTGGAACAGCTGAAACACAGAGGGGATGGACTGCTGATGTGGCACCAGTAAAACTGAGCCCGCAAAGCTCTCCAGAGATATACAGGAGTCTCTGCTCCGGGAAAAAAGAGATTCCTGCACTTGGGCTTATTTGGATTTTCCGCTGAGGCTGAGTTTCTTGGGGAACCAAAATGAAGCGAGCAGCATCACAGGTTTGATTTCAGGATATTAAAACTTCCTAAAATGTTGCAAAAGCGATAACCTGAACAGCTGCCTAATGGATTCCCAGGGCTGCTCTCTCCAGGCCAGCATGTGCACCTGTGAGATCCCTCTACAAACATCACCTTGAAAGCCACGTCCCAAGTGCAGCTCAGCTTTTGCATTATGCATGATCCTCATCACTCTCACCAGATGTGGATGGAGAGGGGAACTAACACAGATGCTGCCAGGGTAATGGCAGGGGCCTTTTGAATCCTGAGAGAGGGAAAGAGAGGTTTTATCAATACACATTATGAATGAGCTGAATTGAAATCTTTCCATAAGGGATTTCTGGCTTCAAGATGCATAAACTGGCTCAAACAAAATGCTGAGGGTAGAAGGAGACAGCAAAGAGAAAGACTTAAGACATATACTGTTTAGTATATGCCAGCTGTTCCAGCCATGTCTCCAAGTGTCAATGAAAACATACAAATAATAGAAAGGTGAAAAATGAGAATCATGGCCAAACTGTTTCTCCAGAGACATATTTTTCTGTACATCTGAATTCAGAACCCTGGACACAAAAAATAAGGTTTAGGAGCTCTAACCTTTGGATGAACAACTGCACAGTAAGTAAATGTATTCTTATAAAAGGTGTCAAAACACAAGTTCAGTTGATGACCTTCAATGTAATGCAACAGCCATATAATTAACAAAGAGGGACAAGCAAAACACAAGAAAACCAGAAAGTACGAATAGAACATAGCAAAAAAAATGCATATATACATGCGTAGACACATATTCAATATGAATATGAAGACCGCTGTTGCTGTTAGCTCAGCTACGCTGCACGTTAGACATTGAAATATGTAATACATCAAATAAGTGAGATCAAAATACCATAAATTATTGTAAAAAATGTATCTCTGATGAACTATGGCCAGGGCTGGCCTGCAGGGAAAGGCAAGTCTCTCACTGAGAATGTACTCTGGAATGGGACTTCTGTAGGCTAGTGCAATATAAACATGATTAGGTGAATGAATTATATATCTGTTTGACTTCTGCATACTGATTCAGTGAATAAAACTCTATAAACTTCAAGGCAGTACTAACAAGAGCTGACAAGAGCAGACCATCCAGTTAATCAGTGATCCTTCTTAAAATTTTTCAATAGGCTTTTGTAAAATGTAATTTTAAAATGTTTTTGTGTAACACAATATAATAAATAATGGTGATCCTCCAAAAGAAACAGGCAGTGCTTCAGACAATCCTAGCATTTAGCACCTCTAAATGAAGTTGCAAATTCAAGCCTAACATAAAAAGGTAATAAACATCAGAAATCAGGTATATTTGTCTAACACTTGTGTTTTGAAGAAATCTGTTATTTCCACATTTGCCTATTTAAATTGATTTAATAGATATACTTCTCATGGAAGAGAAGAAAATTTTCTATGAAAGGCCAAGTAGGTGGAACTCCAGGCTTTAATGGATAAAACATTAAGAGTTCCTTACCCCACGTCCTCATGACAACTGTGCCTTTAAATAAAATCCAACTGCCTCCACTGAGAATACACAAGACTGAAAAAAAAAGACATTAGTAGGTAATAAATTATTGAGAACAAATGAAAACAGCATGTAAACAGCATGTATTTTAAAAAACAAGCTTTTGATGCCTTTTGGAAGCTTGAAAAATGAGTTTCCCTAGCCTAAGTTAAGTTGCCCCCAGTCTATTCCATGTCTGATTGCTTCTGACAGAGCACAACACTGCGGCACAGATATAAAGAGCCTAAAACACCCATAAACATCAGTGAAATTCAAGAAAGAAATGCACATAAGAGGTTAAAAGGAACATCTTGGGCTGGATGTTCACTTCTGCTTTTCTAGTAAAGTAGGATCTATCTACAGCATGGTCTAGGAGTGATGAGGTCAAGATTTGTATTTAACAGCAAAAAGCAGACTCTTTTCCTTACCTAGGGATCGGTATTGTTATTCTCAAATAGTCTCACAGAAATTAGTGAGATTACTACAGAGTAAAGGAGTATTCAATGTGCGCAGGTTGCAGGTGCATTTATGTCCAATTTCAGAGGTAACATTTCCTCAAAACAGTCAACAAATTTGTTGAAGTTTTCTTTTGTGTGACACAATTTTAAGACATGACTTTTTAATGTTCTTGTCACCCATTTGCAGCCCCACTTACACCCCAGAGAATACTGTGGGGTACATAACAATAATAAAACTTATGATATATAATCAAAATCTGCAGCGTTCAATTAAAAGTATCCTTTAAAATTTGCCATGCTGCCAGCCACACTTAGCTACATACTTTACATGATGGAGACTGGCATGCGCATTTTAGAACAGCTATTAGTAAATATAGAACCACATCCTGCCTGTAGACATTTGCAATATGATTTTACCTCATTTGCAAGTCTTCATGTTCATAAATTATAGGTTAAGCTGTGGTCTAAAGCCAGGAAAGTACTTCAGAGCTTTGCTATTTTCTTTACCTTCCATTTCTTGGAGAACAGTAGTCCAGCTGTGAACTCAAAAAGACATTTAAATTTGAATTCTGTGTAACTGACAGACCAAGAGGAAAAAAACCCCATAAGAATAAAATTTTCAGTATGTGTCAATATATAAATGAGAAGGTGTCATGACCCTTTCTCTAGATCGTGATCTTTGTAACCCTCTGGTTTTGCCACTGTGAACTGGGACTCAAACACTCCATCTTTCCCAGCAGCATGTTTGTACCACACCTGGTTATCCTGCTGAAGGATTTTCATCAAATTCAGATGTTTTCATCTGCTGTTTTTCATCTGTGACACCAGGTTGTGCTGCATCAGATTGGCTTTTATCAGTTCGCAGTCTTGTTTGTCATGCGAGGAAACACATCTCAGATGAACTGAGGAAAAAGTCTGTTCAAAGAAATTTGTCAGGAAATGTCCGTGCTTGGAACAAAAATATCTGAACCAATATTGAGGGCCTAGGGTTTTTTATGAGCATGAATTTTGTGGGGTGCCACACCAGATAAATTAAACTTTAATTATAAGGATGTCCTAATTAGTAGTCACTGCTTTAGTTCCTGGCCCTGGTGCATCCACATATATTTTACTGTTCATTTCATTCCTGGATCTGGTGATAGGATTGTATATTACAGGTCACCTATAGACTGCAATATATGAGATGGAATCCAGCAAACTAAGATATTTATGATGCCAAATGTCTTGTTTGCTGTGTGCACAAATTCTCCAGATTCAGTGACTTAGTTTGCCAGACAAGCAATAGCCTTCCCAACAAAACCTGCCACAGTAACAAGCAACTTCAATCATGTCAGTAAAGCTACTCATGTCATTACCTTAACTAAAATATATTAATGTTTACATACTGAACCCAGAATCAGATAAAGAAGAACTATGTACATTAAATTCACTCAGAAGATAAGAGTTTGGAAGTAGGAACACAGAGCTACTCACCAGTTTGACACAGAGAAAGATTTTCCATTTAATAAAAAAATATGTTTATGAAAATTTTGAAGTATTTAATTCCAGTGTTCTTCTCCTTAAAAATGAAATTCATTTCACTTTGCTCTTCCCGTGTTTGCTTTTGCCATTTCTAACTGGTGCTCCTTCTTTTTCTGTTTTGATGGGACATTTTTTTTCCTGTAAAATTTAAGGTAATTGTTTTTGATTAAACAGCCTGAAAAAATAAATACACTGCTTTGGGAAAACTGAATATTTCTGGTGAACCCAAAATGACATTTCTTTTATATTTCCTTTTTTTGTTGTTTGTAAAAAACCAAAATAACAACAAAACCCAGCGTCTTTGTCTTAGTCACCTCCAGATTACGCCCCCATCCCGGTTCTCAGCATGGCTGGCACTTTGCAAAGATACAAGTGAGCTGAAAACAAGCGAGGACATGAGACTTGGAACCCCCGAACTCAGATCTTACAGGAAGACACTCACGAAGTACAACAGACTAGTTCTACCTGCGAAATCTTTCTGCTCAGATTAGAAATATTAGAACTGGAAAAGGTCACTTGGGAGACCCCATTTCTTACTGACCAGTTCAGGGCAATATTACTGTACATTACATCTTCAGCCACTTCTTTATTTTAGCTTTAAAGGTCTCAGGGCAAGAAAGGCCTACAAGTGAGACACCTCACTTCAGAAGTCTTTCCCTCATATTCTTCCTCTGATGTTCCCTGACATCTTTCCCTGATATTCCCTGAATTTGCCTTTCCTTATTTTCAGCCCTTTACCCCTTAGGTATAGCCAGCTGTTTTCTGTCAAGACCAGAGCATGTATGATAGACATAACATAATATTAAACACATTTTATCTACAGATTGTCCTGGACTATGTCTTATGTGTCTGGGCTCCTTGCCAAACCTTTTGGCACATCCTTACCTTTTGCAACATCCAGAATGAATTGATGACTGAGACAACTTATATGATTGAGTAAAAGTACACTTACCGAAGTGACAACTGTGTTCAGGTCTCAAAACTGGTGAGTTAGTTAAAAATCAATTTTCCCTATTAGCCAATCAATAAACTAAAGGCAGCTTAGAGGTCATTGGAGCAAAAATGTCTCCCCTGAGACGTGAGCTGGGATCACAAACGGCCCAGTAACCAAAGCTCTTCATCCTCCCGTTGCTGTAGTGCTGAGAGCGCAAATATCCCTTTTGTCTATAAAAATGCAAACATTGCAAGAGTACCTTGGGATACCAAGTGAACAATCCTTGAAAGAATTGCAAACAAAATATTTTTATCCTTGGTTTTACTCTCCTGCATTGCTTTCTACTTCGCTCACAATACTCTTTACCCAGTACTCTCTTTCCATGATAAGCCCAGTTTTACCCAAGGCTGACAACTTGACAGAAGGGCAGGAGAGAGAGAGAAACCCAGAGACATTGTGAGCACTTTCAGTGGGTGGGATGCATTTAAAACACGGACTTCTTCACAAGAAGATGAATTGAAGGTTTTCTGAAACCAAGTCTAGTCTTTACAACCTTTGCAGTGTCATGTGAAAGGAACTGAACATTCTACAGAACAAGCCACAAAGACATAGTTTCCACTGATGCACCGTCTCCTTGTATGTAGACAAATACTCAGCAAGAACTACAGTGTAATTCATCCACTTAATTAATGTAGTTTTACAATATGGAAACTAAGTACCAAATTATTTCATGAGTGGGGAGCTAGTCTGAGCTTCTGACCCCCATGAGGTTTCTAAAGACTTTCAGTTTGATTTAGTCTGTTGCCCGAGATTGTCAGCATCTCCGAAATTAATTTCAGAATAGCTGTAAAGTCACGAAACGTCCAGTTAACCTCCATTACATTAAAGCATAGGTAGGTAAATTACTTCCACAAGAAAACTTTATTTTTTTGTTTGATCTTCAAATCATATTACTGTAGCTATTTGAGGCGTAATGTACACCTGTCCCATGTAAAGGAACAAGTCTTTGTAAGGCACAGAGGTAAAGAAATGAAATCACTATTCTTACATAATAACCTCTGAAGGAAAGGTAGCCCAGTCGCAGCTGGAGGGGTCAAAGTTTCCTTCACTAGTTCTAGAATCTTTTTTTTTTCTTTTGCTTTGGAAACCTACAGAATAATTGGGGAAAAAAGTGTCCTACAGGAGTTGGTCTTCTGCTCACTCTTGAGCTACATGAAGATGAAATGAGGGGAAAAAATACCTAACATCCCCTGAAAGTTTTCTGAAGTTTTTATGGAGGAATCTAAGCAGTGTATCTGTTAAAATATCTGGTGTTGAGGTTAGTTTACCTCTTATAGGACTTCAAATGCTCTTTTTATTTTGTGTCAGGGAAGAAGTATTCACACACATCAGTTTTACACACAGACACAATCAATTGCTACTTTTCTAACAAAACTCCATCACTGTAAAAATGTTCCATTAAATGTCTAGTAATAATGTTCTATAGACATTCTATTGAAAAAACAAGTTTCTCTAAGCCAAACTGCACACACCGTACTTGTAAAAATGTGAAATAAAATGCTCATGCAATGAAAATATGTCTGAACCAGTAAACAATATTGTAGAAAACATAGAGAAGAGCTCAGAAAATAAGTTTGATCCAGGCTATAAAAAGTGGATGGTAATCAAGAAATGTCTGGTTCAGGTGGTTGGCTAGAATGATATCAGAGATATTGGCACCAGGAAAGGGACTTTCAGTGCCCTCATTCCTTGAAAGCTGTACTCCCTTCTCACTATTTATTCAGCATCCAGAAGATCTGTGTTAGTACTTTTGGACCAACATTTTCATAGGACTTTTCTTAATAAAAATTAATCCCTAGCTCACCAAAACTCTGACACTGAAAGAAAGACGGAAATATTTTGATTGTGTCTGAAATGCAAAGATGTTTTTGTTTTAGATAAAAAGCACCATGTTTTTCACAGGAAAAAACAAACCCATTTTATAGCCAGTTCTCCCTATCAGCTGTCTCCTCACCAGGCCTCCCACCTTCCTGAAAATCAGGCTACAGCAAAGTCAGCAAAGCAGATGGAGCCTTCTCTCTAGTTGCAGGAACTGGTTTTGGTATCTTCTCTCACTCTGTTGCCAAATTTCTAACTGCTATTCGAGTTTCTTTCTTTACCAATCTTAAGTTCTTTTTACTATAAGTTATCCCTGGTCTTTCATTTTATATTTTGTTCACTTTTTTCTCATGGTGGTTGTTATCTTGTTTTCCCTGTGTTGGCTAAACCTTGGCTCTTCAATTATTATCTTATGCCTTTCCTTTCTGCTGTAGTAAATTCCCATATAACCTTTGAATCCTTGAGACAGAAAAAAAGCATCTCTGAGAAGTCTGTCACCTTTTGGGTTTAGGCAAGTGTGTAACCAAAGTGATTAAATTCCCTGATCTTTCCTAAGGTGTTCAGGTTTGCTACACTTACCCCTATGTCCCATTTTAAAGGAATCCTTAACAATAAATTACAAAACTCTGGCCAAACATATTGCATAGGGTTTTTCATTATTCCCTTCCAAATAACGTAAATACCTTTTCTTGTTTAGAAAGCCTTTCCTTTTTAACTTAGCCCAGGAAAGCAAGGCAGATCTTGAGACAATAAGGTCTCAGAAGAAGAAAAAGGGCAGGGAAAGAGAAAGGGGAAAGGAGGAGGAGAAGAAGGAGGAGAGGAAAAAAAAGAGAAAGAGAAGTAAAAGGAGGAGAAGGAGAAGGAGAAGGAGAAGGAGGAGAAGGAGAAGGAGAAAGAGAAAAAGAGACACAGGGAAAGGGCAAGGGAAAGAGAGCCTTACTGTTTCACTTCCCATTTCTGAAGTGGGATTAATAATATTTATTTTATTTCTCCTTATTCATGCCTAATGGTCTTTAGAATAGAGACAGTACTGCCAGTGAGGTTCCTCATGATGTGCACAAGGGGTATGTAGTGATTACTGAGAAAAGCTGTTTTAGAGATCTACGTACCATGAGAGTCCAGACGACCTTCGGTGCAACTGTCACCACACACTCCTGGAAGCACCTTTGAATTTGCTCTGGCTAACGAGCCTATTGGGCAGGAATTGGCTCTCTAATGTTCAACAGCACATCGCTCTGGGTGACTCAAGGACATGACCGTGGAGATGCATCAGGTTGCCTGGTCGTCTTCAGGCAGAAAGATGGTAACGGTAACTGTGGAGCTTTTTCCCTGTGAAGACCACATTGGCATGCCCGCTCTGCCCTACATTCAACGTGCACAATACAGCTTCTAAACCCACATTCAGATCAGGGGTGTTTGTAGGGGCCTTATGCAAGTGGCTGGTTTAGAAAATAAATGCAGATCTGTAAAATCACAGTATATAATATATTAGAAATGGAATAAAATTCTCAGGAGAATCTTCACTGAGACAAATGGGATGATTCAGCTGAAAATGATGAATGGCTACTGCCCTTTTCTCCTGCCAAATAAACATTTCATCCCTCACTATTGGAGCTGGGCAGCAGATGCAAAAATACAGCACAGAAAAAGAACATAATTTGGCCATAAAAATGTTGCAATAAGTGTTGTTATATAACTGAAATGCCACCTCCTTTAGTGCATCCACCCACTCATTTTACAACCAGTTAATATTTTTCTGAACTTTCATGTTGTATTCTATCCCGCCGCCTCTGCAATCTTTTTGCCTATTTTTCTGCCAAAGCCACAAGAATAAAGCTGTCAACATTGCAACTAAGCCATCTTTCTTGTCTGGCAAATTGTCTAGTGGAGACTATAACCTCCTGGCTGCTCCACTGTATAATGTAAGTATCCTGTCTTAACAAAAGAGAATTTAAATATTCTTTAGATATGAGATATCTGCGGGCATCTGTGCAGAAACAAGTTAAATATATTTCCTTGACATTTTTTACTTTTCTCCAGTGGGAATGGCACAGACATTCATATTAAGCTGAACACGTATTGACATGCTTAGAGAGATGTTATATGGCTTTTCAACTGAAATATCTCCAGGTATTTGAACTGCAATAATAAATATGGCTGCTCCTGGGGGAAGGAAGAAGCAGCAAGAAAATTCCCTAGAAGACTATGATTAAGAACTGAAGTGAGCCAATGGCATACAGTAGTTATACTTGGAATGTGATTGGGATTTATGATTTCAATTAATACTGGAGAACAATTTTAGAAAGTTATTAGCAAGCTACTGGCTATACAGAAGATGGTTCATTTGTGAATTCCTCTAGATTAGCTATATCATTGTGTCATTTACAAACACAAGGCCAGATCCTCTGCAGTATAAATTGGTGTGGCACGGGCAAGGGCTGTAGAGGAGCTATACATGGACTGAAAATGTGGCCTCGTCTGTACGGCAGGTTTTAGTGTATTGGAGGAGCTGTAATTTTACATTTGAGAGATCAAATAAAAGAAACTCATAAGGGAAGAAAGTCCAATCTCCTTTTCTCTGCCTTTCCATTTTGTTTCCCAGGAAAGGCCCAGGGCTGTGTGTTCAGCTGATGTAAATCTGCTGGATTTACATCACCAAGAACCTGGGCCTTCCTGAGTTTCACTCACAATTTAGAAACTAACCGAGGCTTGACATGGCTGTATGTGTGGGCATATGCTGCATATATAGATATACATGTCTCAGTTTGCCTATAGTTTCTATAGACACAGCTCTCCCAGCTGCCTCCTAATTTCAGAATTTAAATGCCATGTGTGTTTGTTGAGGCTCTGTGGTCACCGAGGATGCATATGCCAGCTCCCAGCCCCTGGCAGGGTGCTGCTCGGTGGGGAACTCTGCACGCTGCACCCAGAGAGAGCCCGAAAGCTGAGGTCTGGGACCTAAACATGTCTTGGCTCACTGAACCAAATAAAGCTATTCATAAAGGCAAAGAAAATCAGGTGTAAGCAGCTGAAGGCTAGGGGATTAATGAAGCAGCAGAGTGTTTTCAAGGCAGCCCTGCCCTGGAGAACTGGAGCAGGGCAAGGGAGAGACGCAAATACCCTCAAAATTGCTATTGCCTCTGTCAACAAGGGCAGCAAGCACAGGAACCTGGCTGCAACAGTGTCCTCCTTTACCTGGTTCACATACCATCCCATTTATGTTTAGTCCTCTTCTACACACACTTAGAGCAGCAAAAGCAGTAGATCCCTTATTACACTTATATCAGGTACTAAGAAATATGTATTGAAGACTCATTATGTAGCTATGTCAGTGTAAATACTTTGGTTTCTAGTTATGGTAATGATATTTCTTCTAAAAAAGAAATACTAAAATCTCCATTTAGACAAGGTTTTATGTATATTGTCTTTCTCTGGTTTTGTATGGTTGCAGAACAAATGCGAGGGACAACAGAATTACATCTCCTTGTTCTCCCGTTGCCAAGACTGCAATATTTCATACAGAGCAATTTTCTGTGGAAAGCATTTTTCCTTTCATTTGGAAGAGCAACATATCAAAGCCTTGTGCTGGTTTCGAACCAGTACTGTGGCTGCCAGCATGACTCACAACTACTTTGGCATAACAATATTTGCCAATGACTAGAAGAGAAAATCTTAGTTGTGCTTCAGGCACAGCTCTGTGACAACAATAGAGTAATTAACTTTTGAAGCCGACCATTTCGATCTGTGCACAACAAGAATTAGAGAAACCTTCCACCTGCAGGACTGGTATATCCATGAAACAAAACATCCAGGCTGAATTGTTTTAAACTTTTTGAATTAAACTACAGAATACACAGCTGAGCAAATGGAAAAGAGATTCTGCTTTTCAGTGGTATCTGTTACTTGCAATTCCCATTTAAGCCTGTGGGAAGGAAAAGCTCTGAGAAATAATCACTTGCTTAGGAATACTGGCATTGTGAGAAGAACCACAGCTGAGACCCTACCTTTTGAAGTTTTGCTTTCAATGGACTTCACGTATGTCTAGACCGCCTCTCAGCAAGGCTCTTGGACACAAGCTTCACAATGTTGGGAGCTCCACTGAGGCTGTGAGTATGGAGCTAGCAGGGAAGAGGCCCAAGGCAGCTGTTTTGTTCGGATCACAGAAGGTTCCTGTGCAAGCTGCCTTCTATCCGGAGCAATAAGAGATTCAAGATTCAGGTTTTGGAGTAAGCTGAGAAATTTGCTGAAGCGTTTCAGGAGGGCCTTTTCTCTAGTTGTACCTGATAGAACCACTGGAGACAGAAGGGAAAAGAAAACCACAGCTTGTGAGTGCTTTTAGAGTAGATGTTACTCCTCCATAGCCTCCAGCACATTCTTATTATTACTCTACATTATCTGTTTTACAGTTTCAGAAAATTGTGGGTAAAATGTTTTTGGCTGCTTTGTTTTTCCATATGGCAAAGGCAAAGCTTTCCCCTTTGCTTCCATTGGATCTAAAATTGACAAGGCTGTTCTTAAACAACTCATATAGCACCTTATTCTGCCAAGATGTCTTTGTTTGTGTACCAGCCACATCAAATGCAGTTAGTACAGGACTGGGAATAGTGTTTATTAGTTAACCACAGCTGCAGAACTAGCAGATGGAGCAGAGCACGTTCCTGTTGAAGATCACAAAAAAAACCCCACCCCACAAACAAAAAAAAAAGACGACTGTTGTTCTTTTCTTTTTCCTTTTATTTTTAGTCTGTCATTTCTTCGTGATGGGGTTGTAGATTTAGAGACTGCCTATACTTGTACAGAAACTACAGTATGTGTTACATTTAATTATTCTCCCCACTTGTTTAAACAGTGAGTGATTTTCTTAAATTGAATTCTTTTTCTCTTCAGCTTACATGAGAAAGGGACATTCTAATTACAATCAGGCTGGGGTTTCAGAGCTATAGTGTTTGTAAGCTACAGTAAAAGTTTCTAAAACCCTGTAGAAATTACATGCATATTTAAAAGCCAAAAAATGTGCTCACACACCACCTTTAAAAATTTCTTTCTCACTTCCGAGAGCTGAAACTGAGATCCCAGCTGAGGTGTAACACATCAAAATGACCGAGTGGCCAGCAAAATCTGTTTCCTCTGAGAACCCCCAGAGCAAAGACAATGATGTAGTGCAAAAGAGACAGCAGTGAGACTGGGGCTGCTGGTTGTTACTTAGAACAATTCCCCACTGGCTTAACTAAGTTCTCTCCAGTAAAACAAACAAACGGAAAAACAAAAAGTAAGAACTTTTAGTTTTTCCATTTCTAGCATCCTGGCCAATGAAGCAAGTATGCTGCCATTGTTCCCAGTCCCCGTGGTTTTGGATCATACCAGTTCCCTTTTTCTTATAAACTTCCCCTTCTCTTTTTAGTCTTTGCACTGGATTCTCAGTATCTCCAGCTTCAATACCCAGACCTGAGCAAACCACTTCAGGAGAGATCAACTTGAAGAATCAAGATGTGTGTCCCCAGGACTCTGTATCACAACTGCAGTAACAGTTGTAATCTCTGAACTGCATTTCATCGCCTTTTTCATTTTAACTGTGTATCCATTACTTTCTTTTCGCCAGAAGAAGAAGAGATACAATAGGACACTAATGCTGCAAAATGCTAAGAATCAAACCTATTGCTACATCCTAGAGCACACATAGGGCATTAAGCTTGTGCTCATAGTCTACATGAAGAAATGAGCTCTGTCAGGGCTTTTGATCCAAAACACATCAGCAGAAATGTTAATTCCATTAAGGATGGAAAATCAGCTCTTCTACAAATGAAAAGCAGATATGAACAAAAGGAATAACAGTGTGATGTGATTTTTCACTGAGGCTAACAGAAAAATGGACTGAATAAGTGGAAGATTTCTTTCAGTTGACATATGAAAAGAGCTTTCTACATGCTGTTTCAGGAAAAGAAAAAACAGAGAAGTGAAGGCTGCGTTTGGCAGTGCAGTCATGAGATGGTGTCCCACCCAACAGATAATACAGTGGACTAGAAGTGAGGGATTTTCTTACAGCCCTGCTACTGCCCTGCTGCTTGCATTTGATTGAGACCCATGTGCTCCTTGTACCTGTGCTCTGCCCTCCTGTTTGTTTGGCCTTCTAGATAGGAGATTGCAGGCAATAAGTCTTTACATGCGAATACCAGCTGTGGCAGACAGTTATAAAAACTATCAAAACCAAAAAAGCCTACACCCCCCAAAATATAAATGTGAACTAGTTCTGATGGCAGTATTAACACATTCCCAAGATGCTCCTTTACAGAACATAACCTGCAGAACACACTATCCTGACAATGACATGCAGAGAGAATTTATGCTGTGTGCCATGATTTCATGACTGAGTCTGTCAATGCTTCATACATCCAAAAAGCAAGTCATTTTAGTGTTTTGAGTCCTCAGTCAGACATTGAGAGGTAAATGCCAAATGACAGCAGCCATTCTAGCTACAGCCAGTTGGGTCTCTGTCTACAGTAAAGCCTTTATAAAATTTGAAGGAAATGAGCCATGGCAAGCAGAACTATTACAATGATGATCAAATTCTTCATTGCCACTTTGTAACTCAGCCACTGGACAAGAACCAGTGAGATCAGCAGTGGGACACATTTCTGTGGGCAACTTTTATTACACCGAGATCTATTACAGTGGTTGGGGAAAGTGAAGATGTCATCTCTCTCTTCCAGAATTTCCCCAAAGTATCCCTTACAGCATACAGCAAGTCTGCAAGTGTGTTTCTGCACCAACTAAATGTCCCTCCATGACAAGAGAATGCTTTGCTGTCCATTTAAAGCAACTTTAGCCAGCACCGAGATATAGGCCTTTCTCCTCAGTAAGAAAATAACATATCATGCAGGATCCTTCCATGAGCAGCATTTTTTCAGTCTGAGTATATTGCTCCGCTTGAAGTTACTGGTATCTCGAATAAAAACGGGAGAGGTTTCCCAGATTCAGAATTGCTGGGAACTGCTGCAATTGGGACTCTCTGAAATCAAGGCTCCGAATACACAGAATCAGAGACTGCCGGCAAACACTGCTGCTCTGTACTGTTCTAAGGATGCCCAAACCCAGCTCAGGCAGCCAGTTAACCATGGTTAAGGTTGCTTTGCTGTGCAAAATAACCTGACTGCACCTCTGCTCCATAGTACATGGCTTACCTTCAATATTAATGTGTTATTCATGTGAAGTTTCACACCAATGATAGTTGTAAAAAATGCGGATCTTTTATCACCCTGATTGATTTGAAGGAAGAACGAACCCACCAATATCTCTCTGCCAGGCATTACCCTGCACCATGCTCTCTGACATACACGTTACATCTGAGCCAAGTGAAGCATGAAGCGCACAGCTGGCAAAAGACAGTTAATTCCAAAAACAGGCTAAGGCAGCCCCACTCAAAGCACAGGGGAAATGCTGCAGATGAAACCCTGCCACAGTGTATCAAATACAGGTTTAGCCACCTAGTTTTTACTTCTGGAAAACATCCCTGAGCAGCAGTTGCGTGTTACCTTTGCTCTACAGAACCTGACGACGACAAACTCCAGAGAAGGTTGGACCCATCCGTCCCTTCAGGATTGTTTCTTCTTGCAGAAATGTGAAGTTGTTTCAAGCAAAAAGAGGAGAACAGTGTTAAGGTCAGAAAAATGGTTAAAGACTCACAGAATCCAGACACAGTGAAATTCCTTCTGTTTCTCTCCCTGTGACAACATTTGTCACAGACACACTCAGCCTACATCTATTTACATACTCTGTAGTGGGAATCTGGTTTGCATTCTAGCAACATGCCCTCAGCAGGTATGTCCAACCTTGACTGAACAAAAGGAATCCAACAAATCAATGGATCTACACCCAACTAAGAAAGGAGTTCTGCATTTTTCCTCCCACAGACTGCCTGCAATTGCCACCAGCTTCCTAAAATTTTGTGTTTCAAGCCAAGAAGACAATGCAGTAACAAGCCAATCAAACCACGAAATAGTGAAATAAGTCAGAAAACTGCAAGTCATCATTAAGAACAGAACACTGTATGTGACACAAGATCTTCGATGCCTCATTTTCATGACAAAAAAGTGTACAATCCTAACATCATCCAATATTATTTCAATCCACAGATAAACTGTAGAACTAGAATGATGAGTGCTGGACACTTAACCTGTTCTCAGATTGGATTTCAGACTAGTAAAGTAACCAAAAGCATTGTAGCAATTTTCTCAGAATTAAAATGTTCTCTCTGAAAGAAGCACATATGCAGCAGAGAATGGCAAAACCTTTCCTTGCAGAAATCTGTAAACAATAAAACCAAATAGTCAGTCAAAATTTGTGTTTTACTTCTGTGTCTAATATGATCTCATAATCTCCAAGTGTTTGTGCGAACTGGGTTTATCAGTTTAAAGCATCTTTAATTCAGGAATGCTAGAAACCAATCAAAAACTAACTCAGTATCTACAGGAGATAAATCTGTAGAGGACATTCACAGAACACTGTGCTCTTGAAATAAAATCAGCTTGTGTATCCACACTCTAAAATGGGCTACTGTGTATCTAGAGTTGATGAAGTCCTAGCAGACAAGCTGGTATAAGAATATTTTCCAATTAAACTGTTTATATGCACAGTGTTATGTACATGCCATGTACAGCCTGAACAAAAGACATCATCAAAACGTTCTTTAAAAGTATAATTTTTAATTTCAAAATAATTACTGGTACTACACTTCATATGATTTTAAATACTTTAGGACATCTGTTTAAACTTAGGTGGTCTCTTAAAAGTTATAGCTCCAGTAGTTTCTAATTAATAAAGAAAGTGTTTGAAAGCTTTATTATGCTTTAGGCTCCCAAACACAGAATTTCTCCTAGCAGAAGGACTTAAAGGGTCTGCGGTGAATAAGAGGTGTGTTGACTTATTCACTTATAGAGACATTTGTAAAAAGGAGTTGGCATTTTGCAACCATTCCATGAATCTTAAGATGTGATTGGATAACTTGGGAGATAGAGTAAGAAAAAGAGAGCAATACTGTTGAAATCCAAACCCAGACAGAGGAAGAAGTCCTCCATCTCTTTCATAATTGATCTTTGCTAGATTTAAAAAAAAAAAAAAAAAAAAAAAAAAAAAAAGGAAAAGGGAAAGAAAGGGAAAGGGAAAGGGAAAGGGAAAGGGAAAGGGAAAGGGAAAGGGAAAGGGAAAGGGAAAGGGAAAGGGAAAGGGAAAGGGAAAGGGAAAGGGAAAGGGAAAGGGAAAGGGAAAGGGAAAGGGAAAGGGAAAGTGCACTATTACCACAGAGTTTGGAAATGAGTGTGCATAATGTGGAAGCAGGACCATGGTTAGGAGTGGTAATAACCGGCCAGAGGCAAGTGCACTGATTGCAGATATGTCAGGCAGATACATTATTGTTCTCAGAGGCATCCCCAGGCCTCCAGGTTAAAAAACGTTTGAGAAAACTTCTAAATGTATTTCTTACCACTTATGCACACTTTTGGCTAATTGGAATTGCTGCCAGAGAAGGGAATCTTTGAAGGAGCATTAAACAGTGTGGTCTTCCAAATAGCCCAAATCAACGGCTCTGGGAAAGGAGCCTATCGTCCTGCCACAGACTCAGTGGCAGATGCTTGGCTAATTTGCTCTTGAAAAACTCCAATAACAGAGAGTCCCATCTTCCCTAAGCAATCAAGTCTGATGTTCACTCTATCTTTGTGAGAAGAAGGCTTTTCCTAGTATCATCTTATCTGCTACCAATCATCCCATTTTTTTGTTTTGCCCTTATGACATATTTGCAGGCTACCCTGAGATGTCATCACATGCATGTGCATGGATGTGCATCACTGAGCAGGAGAAGAACTCTCACAAAAGTAATACAGTTCATCTATTTGAAAGATGCTTCCCCCTTCCTTTTGCTAACATCTGTCAAGGTTACACTGATTGCAGATAGCCTGGGAGGTGTGAATCAACAGTAGCATCCAAAAAACTACTCAGCTTGTGTCATGACCTCAACAGAGAACCTGCAAAAGTCTTCATTTTAATAAGCCATTTACCAAGCCTTGCACTATAGGCATTTTTGGAGGGTCAGGACCCTTTCAAGTGACTCAGGCTCGGAACCCCAAGATGCAGATCCTCAGAATGACACATACCGTGGGAGAGTGTCAGCCAGGGAGCGCTCAAGGAAGTCAATGTTCATTCAGGCAATTAAATATTATACTTTATATTGCTGTCACTTGTAATCTAGTTAGACTGGAAATGAAGAATGGGTTGTCTATGCAATTGCTATGATAAACATCACAGAAACTGTGTGGAAAGATTCACAATAAAATACTAAGTTGCTATTATCTCAATGGCAGGTCTGTCCTCTTACAGAGCGGTAAGTAATAACTCTTTCACATTTGCAAAAGAAAGCAATATTTGCACTGCAAGGATCTGTCCTGTTAGTTTGAAAATAATGTCAATAAGGTTCTCTCCTTAGAAACATCTCCACCATCCAATTGTTTCCCAATCACAATTCATTTACTCAAGGACTGCACTCTGCTAGAGAGTAGGAATGAACCTGCTTTCATAATCACTGCTCCTGTGTGCAAACATCAACAGCACACAGGCAATTCCGGCTGATTTAGCCGAGTGAAAGGTTAATGCTGGGTAACCACAGCCAGAATATTTCTTCCAGGAGGAAGCCATTCCATGTGCAATAAAACCTTCTCCCTGGCTACTCTTAAGCCATTGTGCCAGGCCCTTGCACAGTGAAACCCCTAAACAGTTCCGATTCTCCTTTTTTATGCTGAATTGTACCTCTCTGGCACTCCACCACAGAGGATTTAAGATAAAAATAATTACATTTTATGCACTGCAAGATGAATTGTAGCCAGTGACAAGATGTTTGATCAATTATTGCTTTTTTTAGCTACAACCTCAAATTCAGCACTCTTACAATAACAAGACAGTTACTGCATAGTGGCTTAAACTCTTCAAGATGCTCTATCCAAGGGAAAGCACTCAAAGGAGTCAAGTTCCAAATTTCTTGATGGACAGTCATTGTTCTTTCTAAACTTTTAAGGACATCACTAGAAGTTGGAGGGTATTCACCATATCTGAGACATACTAGATAAAAAGACTAAAAGTGGTTTAAACCAAAATACAGTATCCAAGTTCTTGTGCTACCCCAGACTAGAAACAAGTTGAATGAGCAATCATCTCGACAGATAAATATGTATGCATGCATATTGGCAACACTCTCATGTTACAAGCTGTAGGCACAGAGTTATTCACATTCACACTACAGCTATATTCACCTGGGACCCACAATGAACTTCAACCACTGACCTCTTAGGATGCTAGATACAGTCCTGGCCCCAGTGAGGTGAAGGATCCATTGCGAATTTGTTCTAGTCAACATTTGTGCAGGCGACATGTGATCTATGGTGCCCTGTGTGTGATGGGTTGGAAAAGACTGTTCTTTAGAGAACACAGAATCATAGAATGTCCTGAGTTGGAAGGGACACACGAGGATCGAGTCCAACTCCTGTTCCTGCATAGGACAACCCCAAAATTCACACCATGTCTACGAGGGCGTTGTCTATGATCCAGTCCTACCAAAAAAATCATATCCTTGTATCATGTCTCACACTGAGAAGCCAAAAATGGATATAGCTGAACCACTGCTTAGTCCTGATCTGCATTTGGAAAGGCAGAGGCTAAATCAGACATTGCCTCTGAAAGTGAATTCAGGATATTTAAAATAAAATAAACAAGGTTAGTGGCTCAAAATTTTGTTACATTTATCAAAACCCTCAGCATCTTTTCAAGGAGGTCATACTCTCCTTTGATAAAAGACAACTTTAATTGCAGTAGGTGTAGGTGGCCACCTGGTGCGTCAGTTGCACTCTCCTTCTCTGGTGAGATAAAGCAAAGGGAATTAAAACTGCTAACGATCATGCACATGAATACATTAGACAGCGACTAAGTTAGTTCCCATGTACTTGTACTGCAGCACAGCTGTGAGTAAAATGAGGTTTGTGGGGGTTTCTTAACAGTAGCCCTATTTACTCTGTCATCAACCCAATTTTTTTTATGATTCTTCCATAACCATTGATAATTACCTAATATATTTTGTAAACTGCAAGTCCATTTTCAGAACAGAAATGGCACTTAGACACGGATTGACTCCAATTGGCTTCGCTGTCTGCTCCACAGAGGAACGGCCATCATATGACTTTTAATCTCATACGAAACAAAAAGATTAAACTGTCAATATTAGGATGAGCCACCATGACGGCTGCCCTGATGGAATGGCGCTTCCGAACTGCTCCTAATAATATGTATGCAAGGAATAGATTTTTCTTTATAATGCATGTAATTAGAGTACAGGACAAAATGTTCTGTTCAAATTCATGACATGCACAACTAATAGAGAAGGAGAGAATGAGGCCCTTGGCTATTTATTTGCATGAAAAGGCTTCAATATAGGCTATACTTTAGAGAAATTAGTTTTTAATCTAGGTGACTAGATGAGATTTTGACCCTGAACAGTTTTTGAGTTGACCTGAGAGAATTTATGCAGAAATAAATGTGATGCCCTGGAAGCCAGACGGGTGTCGCTTTTTTCATTAATTTTTGAATGTCTCATGTAGTCAAGAGGAGCAAAAAATCGCTCTTTTTAAAGGCTCACCTTATGTGATTTTGCTTTGATGAGACACAATCAAAAAAAGCAGATAGAAATCTTAGCAGGAATGTATTCTTTGTAAATTTGGGCGTTGAAGGAGTTAGATACATTGATTCAGCAGCGATTCCCCCTGCTTGACCTGTATAAAAGAGAAACCTACAACTGTGGCTTTCTGTGAATACATTAAGTAGGGCAACTTACTCTCCCAGCACAAGTCTATTACAGAGAACTATGGTTCTACAGTTTTAATAATAACTGATCCAACAAGTCCTTGAAGGAGAATTTCAGAACGCTACTTTTAAAATAGTGTTACTTGTCAAATGGCTGATAAGGGAAATGTATGGCGACTGCAGGTGAAGATTTTTTATTGGGTCGGGGTACAAACCCCACATCCCCAGGGAAAATGTAGTCTGAGCATGTCTGAAAAGCACCTGTGTCGCCACCTCCTCACACCTTGAAGAATCGTTTAACAGCATGAATTAGGAACAACAATTGTTTCTAACGTGTCAGACCATTAAACTGCTGCTCTTTCTGTATGTTATTAGTACCTCATAGCTTGAAGTCAGATGTTTCAAGTTATTTTTATACAAAAGCAATCTTTTAAACAATTGCCAGGGACTTGGGAGGCACCCTCGTCACCGCTGTTGCTGTTTAAGGTGCTGAGCGACCCTGGGAACTCATTAGGGCTGTTTTCTTCTTACCTGTATCTCTTCACTCAGCACTGCATACAAACTTCAGGAGAGACCCAACATCCCACAGTGCTAAATACTGCCGAGCATCCCACCATTGGGAGTCAATAGCACTTCTGTGCTGAGGCGAGAACTGGCCACCACTGGAACCAGCAGTTGAACTCCTTCAGACATGGAAAGAGTAACATGATGAGCATACAATCCTCACAGCAGTAAAGGACATGGAGCCATAAATTATTTCTGTAAAAATCACCACATTAATTAGGGAGACTATGTTATTTCTTTGTGGTTTTAGGCTTTGAGGAGGGCAGAGAAGAAAGAACCTTTGAAGGCTGGGGAAAGGCAAGGGCAAAGTGTCTTCTAGTAGTTTGATGAATGAGCAGATCATAGCAGCAGAAGGGAAGTGAGGATTTCTGTTCTAGCTGATGAAAAGGGTGTTTCGGTGAGCAATTGCAGAGGTTGGAGCATGTCAGAGCCATTTTGGACTCTGCCTAAGGCTTGGGCAGTTTGAAAGACAATCTATCCACAGATTTCTGTCCTAATTGCTAAATTTGCTTTTTAGGAAACTCAGCTTCCAGTCTTTGCTCTGCCATGATCTCCTGTGAAACTTAAGGCATGCTGCTTATGCTCTCTTTGCGTGAGTTTAGATTCTGTAACAGTATCTCACCTGCTCAGATAACATTTGAAAAGTCAGTTCAGCTCAGCAGTTCCCATCACCTGGGGAACTAAGAGGCAGCATGAGAAAGGGGACCTTGTTACAAGATTCTTTTCTGACAGAGGCACTTGGTAGCAGCAGCTTCACAGGTCAGTGCTCACTCGCTAGTGTTCTAGAGAGGGATTAAAAAAATCCAAAGTTATTCAGGACCAAATCCAGATTGTGCTGAAACTGATGGGCATTTTTCTTTGACCACAGTGTGCATGCACCAGCCGGTGAGGGGTGACACCCTAGATGGAAAAAACTCACTTTCTGATTGCTGTGAAGTCCAGAAGCAACAGATCTGTAGGCAGCTCAAGGGCTTTCCTTAGTGCTGTGCACATCTGTACAGCACCTGGCACATCTGGGTGGTATATTTCCTGCAGCAACCATGTTCGTGCTGCTTGATACAGTCGGATTTTTGTTTTGTTTTTCTAGATGCTCTTGGCTGGTGAAAACGGGAAATGCAGACAGAAATGCATTTGGAGAATGGTAATGAGGGGCCATAAAGAGTTTGCTAATACAGTTCATACATTCATTGTGTCTACAGCTTTCTTTATGGGCTAATTACTATGCAGGCTCATGTTTGGTTTCTGAGCAGTTGGGAAACTAGTTGGAAGGTGTATGCTGAAGCTACACTGTCTCATTATGCTACTTGCTTCCTCAGTTGGAAAAATCATCTTTGACAAGCCACTTTCCTGGGTGCAGAGCTCAAAAGACGCCAAGAGGCTTGGGGCTCGATGAAAGGTATTTGATGTCAATAGCATTTGACATATGAGGGTTTGATATGTTCCTGGCTTCTAAGCGATGCCAAAAATGCAGCTTATGAGAATAATATAAAGACAGAGGACAGAGATCTAACCTCCTTCAGATAATTGCTCTGAGTTGTTGCAAGGTGACCTTCATCCCCACACAGAGAGCTTATTCGTGAGAATGCAAAAGTGTTTCTCTCTCCCCATTTTCTGTGGGCATGTAAGAGGCAGTCAATGCTGCTGAGAAAACATCGATGACCCTGTGTCTGCTGCACAGGTAGGTTAGATGGTAGCATTTATACAAGCACAATGGTAGCCAGCTTCAGACTTCCCAAACAGTTATTGTTTGCAATGCTTTGTAGTCCCCTTGGTAAGACCAAAAAAATTGATGTAAGCAGAAATAGTCCTGCAGCACAAAACCTTCCAAAGGCATAAATCTACTTCTCCTGTCAGCCTCTGAGCAGTCCTGGGCACATGTCTGGGCACCTGGGCAGAGAGAAGCAGGTGCTGAGGGCCAACACCGCTCTTTTCCTCAAAAAGCAGGAGATAAGGCTTTCAGGGGTGCTATCCTGCACAGCTTTGCCCTGTACTTCACTCCCCAGAGAGCCCAGATCATGTCTGCATCGCCTTGCAGAGGTATGATTTACTGCAATTAAGTGAGTCCTGGACTGGGCCATTAACTGGTTATAATTAAATTAGAAGTGAGGCAGGACATTAATAATACGAAAACAATCAGTGCTTGCACACTGAGCTGGAAGCTTGTTCTTCCCCCTGGCAGTCACGCAAAAACAAACACTGACACTGACACAAAAGGCTCCACTTCTCACCACCCTCCTCTGGCACGGTGGTCACCGTCCCTCCCCAGGGACCGGCACAAGGCTGAGCAAACACGCTGGGACACGGCGCAGAGAGGGAAGATGGATCTCATTGAATTCCTGGTGTTATTTGGCGATGGATGTAACGCGCTGGGGGAAAACATCCTTCCTGCCTGCCCCGCTGTTGGCACCGCTCACCCTGCCAAATGGCCCTGGGCAGTGCCAGGGTGGCTCGAGGCAGAGCCAAGAACCCTCATGGCTACTGAAACCATAGTTACGTCTCTGGCTAGGAAGGAAGAGCCCTCAGCAATCTCCTACCTGCATGGCTCCAGCCTCCTGGTCAGTCACCAGGGCCTTGGCCGCCATGCCCGTACCTGTTGTCACTGGTACAGCCGTGGGGCTGGCTGCCGTCTCGGCCTGATGCTCTGCCAGGAGAAGCCTGCGAGGAGCCCAAGGTAGACTTGAGCTCCCCACCAGGGTGCAGAGGGCTCTGCAGCAGGGAAAGAAACCTCGGGATGTGCACGTCCCCCAGCAAATGTGGCATTCCTTATTTCACCATCCTAGTCGCACGCTGCTGAATTTCACTTTGCAAGTCCTCAGCTGCCTTTCTGCACAGTCCCTCGTGGTGTACCTGGGCCTGGGACAGGCTTAACCCCCTGCCTGGTAGGAGATGCCAGTGCCCAACACCCTCCACAGGGTTGTCTTTTGTGGCAATTTTAGCAGAAAAACCCATGGCAGGAAAAATGAGCTCACTCCTCATGATGAGGGTGAGTGACAGCTGAGGGACCCCGCCAGGGACAGTACGAGCTGCCCGCCCAGGCTCAGGTAAATGAATAGCTGTAATATACAGAGGAAATCACACAGAATCTTATTGTCTGGACGTTTCCATGAAATTTCGCTCCAAGGTAAAAAACTGCTTTTCAAAGCGCACTCCCAAATGTAGAAATAAACAGGAAAAACAAGCTTCTCTTTTACTGATTCATTTTCCTCAGTGTCAAAGCAGCACAGGACCAGAAGCTGGGAATATTAATGATGCTCTGTCTGGGCTGGGCAGTGCTGCATGGCCCCAGAGCCCCTTGTCAACACCTGCATCAGACACCACGAGCGGTGAGGGAATAGGTTTGTGCCTGCCTTTGCTCACTGAGCATTTTCATAAGTGGATTCCTTCTTTCAAATGTCGAGGAATGACTTACCTCTCCCCAAACATCATCCATTGCAGTTAGTTCTCAGCAAATTGCTTTACTGTTTAATGAGAGCAACTTCCACGCTTGCTTAGATTTTGCATCTCCTACTGTTGGGGCCAAAATTAACCTGTCCTGCCTTTGGGAAGAATACTTTCTGTCCTCCCGCTGCTTCTGTTCAAATAGAGCTGTCTGCTGAAAGCCCTCACAACCAGGTAAGATCCAGTTTTTCCCAGTAAAGACACAGATAGTTTAAAGACATCTTTATATCCTAGTTCACTTAAAAACTTGAAAACTGACACCCTAAATCTCATAGCTAGGAGTCATGGATGGAAGCGGGAGATGGCTGGGATGGCCCCACAGCTGCTTTTCAAAGCAGCGTGTAACATACCGCAACATGCTTCACAATCAAGCCCTGTACAAGCAAGCAGCGGTATTGCATTCTCAGGGATATCTTGCTAAAGTCTCCAGAACAGAAAATTGTTCTTTTCTACCATAAAATTCTAAATTCTACATTCCTCTCTCTAGCCTATTTTTTACAAGCTGCAATTCCCATCTATTCAAAT
Source organism: Caloenas nicobarica (assembly GCF_036013445.1). Classification (NCBI taxonomy): domain Eukaryota; kingdom Metazoa; phylum Chordata; class Aves; order Columbiformes; family Columbidae; genus Caloenas; species Caloenas nicobarica. The sequence goes on along the minus strand of NC_088255.1, from coordinate 14,474,840 downwards.
TCATGCCTTTTACCCATTGCTACAGTGTTTTACTGGGAGCTTGTATACTTCTAAATACGTATATCATCTAACTGTTTGAATTCCCTTTGGGCTAGGAATTGTATGTGCACATAAGAAGATATAATCCTGATTTGAAAGACGCAGACAGATAAATGGTGCGGTACAAAACTCCAAAGCAGAACTGTTGCATACAGTTTATATACTTCATTTAGGTCGTACAGCAGCTACCCAGCTGGAAATCCAAACATCAGACCTGGAAATCACTTTTGAAAACACAGCCAAAGAGAATGAGTAATTTACCAAAGACATACAGGGAATCTGTGAGAGTACCAAGAACAGGAGCAAGATCTCCCAAGTGAAATTTAAAATGCTAGTCCTAAAACACTCCCTGGTACAACACTACAAATCTGTTTCTCTGCTTGCTTTCTTGGGGTATAATACCTCTTCCTTAAACATATTTTAATAACATTAAAAAGGAATAAAAAATATGTGGGTGCTTCTGTTTATGAGTAAGAAACTTTCTTAGAAGTTCACAAGAACAAAAAATCAATGTGTATTCCAAGGCACAACAAGATTTCTGAGCCAGCCTCCTTCATTATTCAATTTAAGCACAACTAAAATATATAGCTGCTTCAAATTTCGTTCCTATCTGAAGCATGCCTTGTAGAACAATGTTTCTCTCTCCCTGTAATTCTGACTCCACAACACCAGTTTTATTTGCCAGGCCTAGGAAACAATGATCTATCCATCCACGTCACGCATATTATGTCAAATTTATTACGGCAGATTTTCAGCATATTTCCAGTCAAGGCTTCATTCTTCTCATAGATTCTGCAAATGAACAACAGTTTTAGTTACAAATGCCTCCCCGTGAGGCAGCACTCCTGACAATAGAACTGAACTTACTGTATTTCTTGCAGAATTGTGACACCTGTATAACCAATCATTATGACACATTGCTGAGAAACACTGTTTTGCTCTGCGCTTGATATATTCCCAACTCAAAACTAACAGGAGTGATACTGGGAGTCATTCAAGCCTTGATTCGCACTTGAATAGATCAAGAATACATCTTCATGTCCCAGCAGGAGAAGACAACCCAAAGAATTAGCTGCCCACAGCCAAAGCCCTGAGCCTTAGGAGAGGTTTGTCCACAGAACAAATGACTCATCTGTAGAAATATCAATATCAAATATGCACAGAACATATCACAAAATGGAGAGAACTGCAAGATGCTCTTGACAAACAGTGGCAGTGCTAATGAGCATCTGGACTAAATGTTTATATTCCCCTTTTGATTGAAAGCACTTACAGATTTACATTAGCTCTGACCCAGTAAAGCGCTAACACCTGTTTATAGTGCGGCTCACTGCCTGCGATGGCAGCACTCACGTGCAGGTAGATAAATGAACTGGGGTTTGGGCAGGAAAATACCCTGCCTGGCTCTTCCCAGCTGGCATGGCAAGCACCCAATATACGTGCCAGTGAAATACTACTTTCAAGTTAGGAAATACAGTCCAGTCTGTGCGTTTACAAAATATGAGCTGGACAGACCAGCTCTGAACTGCACTGGGAATAACAGAACAGTCAGAGCATTCCCCCACAACACTCATTGCTTTCTCCTCCCTGATCACAGCTCTCCTCTGTGCACTTCTCCCCTTCCTACAACCAAACAACCCAGCCACGGTCTCACCTCTCCTTTGGTTTTGTCTGTAGAGGAGCCTTGAGCCAGCCCTGGGGACTCCTGTGTGCTGAGTACGCCGTGGACGGGCAAAGTAAGAAATGTTTGTGAAAAACTCTTTTCTATTTTGCTATGGTTTCCCAGTCCTCTCAACACTGCAAACCTTCACAGTTCATACAAAGCGTAGCAACTCTGGAATTTCTTTTGGCAGATGTAGAGTAGGGGGGCTAAATACTTTGGAGTATTAGTATACATGACACTCCCTGCTGCTCCGAAAATCTGCCTCTCACAAAGAGCACAGGTATTCTGTATTACCAGTATCAGACCCAGAGAAGGAGATTAATGTGATTAGTCATAAATGGACCGAGGAAAACTCATTTAGGAGTTTAGAGGAGTGCTATTGGTTGCTCTGGGTGAACTTGCAAGTGCAAAGATATTGAGCATCAAATAACTATTTAACCTAGCGTGTCAGGATTTCTGTGTTGGAAGTTTATACCAGAAACCGAAAAAAAGCAGGATTTAAATAGCTGTCAGAAAATCTGAAAAAGCTTCACATCTCCAAAGGCTTGAATAAAATAAATGCAACCACTCCGGGTATTTTTTATGTCATGGACAAATGACATTGAATTAGCTAAGAGTGGTGAATTTCATACAGCAGTAAACAGGAATATCACTCTTCCGTGCTAGGTTTTACAAAAGAAAACAATGTCCTTTGACAGATAGCAAAGTGAGGTACAAAGTAATAAAAAATTTCTTTCTCCCAGTCCCTCAAGAGACCAGCAGGGAGTGATGAACAAAAGGCAGGTCCCTTGCACAGCATTTCAGTGCCTTTCTTAATAAGCAACATTGCCCATCCACACAGCTTTGCATCTACTACTGATGAGGTTAATGAATACAGCAGAGCTGCAAGGCTCTGAGCTCCTTCATTGTCACTGCAGCGGGGCGAGCCCACGAGTCCTGGTTTCACGCCAGCTGGACCCTCTCTTTGGAGCAAGCACGCAGGCTGAGCCATTCGGGTGATGACAACTGCTAATTCTCAGTCACAGGGCGGCACTAATTCTGTCTTCCAAATCCCAGTCATCTCAGGACCTGTACCAGATTTATCAGCTCGCTGGGAGAATCCCTGAGCCCTGTGGATGTGCTCTGAAGGATGCCAGAAGGAATGGAGTACTGCACAATGGAGAACCCTCTGTTGTGAAGGGGACTCCCCACTGGGTCAGGTCACCAAGTACTAAACCATGGGTGTAGCTTACCAGAATCAGGTCTGCAGAAGAGAAAAAAAAAAAAAAAACCAAAAATGCCATGGGGCTTAATCTTAAAGCAGCAGTGTTGGGTGTCAGCGCTTAGAACCAGATGCACGGGGACAAAGCACTCTCTTCTGAGGGGATGCAAGCAATAAACTCCTCTGCAGATCTCGGTTGCAATACAGCTGGAAGTAGGTGAAAGCCTGATCAACTCCTCAGAGGACAAACCGAACTAACAAAACCATCAGCATCCATCCATCGTTTGTCAGGGAACACAACTTCTGTGTTCCATCTTTGCTTATAGCCAAGCACACGCTTAAGTGGTTTCCTGGAGCGGGATGCCTTTGCTGAACCGAGGCCTGCAGGAGCCATTGATCATTTCCACTGGTAAACAACCTTGTTTTTCACCAAGCAGAGAACACATGGAAGCAAAAAAGCAGGCTGTAGACTAAAAGGGTTTGCAGCAAGCCCAGAATCTCAGTGAATAGCTCTGGCCTAAAATTAAAAAAAAAAAAAAAGGAAATTAAAGTTTGGATTTCCCCTCCTTCCAACATCCCTTGGAAACCAACGGCTTCTTTACCAATAAAGGACACAGAGCAGCTTCCAAAATGTAACATCCCAGGTAAAGTACATTTCATGCATCCAAACTTTTCTTATCAAAACCAGAAAACATCCAGGACAAAAAATAGACGTTGACTCTGCCATGGGAAAACTCAGGTTTTGTCATGTGAATCAATCAAAACCAGCACAACATAACTTTAGTTTCAGTATAAACTGTTATTACCTAACTTTCAGTGAAAAACATCCATTCCAAATGGCCATTTGTCTTCAAGTGCAAAAAACAAATATTCAACCACAGTACTTCAAATGAAGATTATTCTCATAGAAAAAAACCCAACATGTTTTCCAGTCACCTGTGAGTAAAACACTTTGCATACTAATTCTATGTAGGACTTTTCTGAGCAGAAGGTTATCTGTGACTGCCACATTATAGATTTGACATGCTTAGGGCTGGGTTTTTTGTTGGTTGTTGGGGGTCTTTTGTTTTTTTTCCTCTTTGTACTACATTTATTTTTGTGGACTCTAAACGTGGCGGTATGTAAAAGATATTAGTATGTCTAATTAAAAGCCACATTAATAGAAATTTAAACAATTCCAGGGTCAGGAATGTTTATTTATTTACTGAAGATAACCAGGATCATTCAAAATATTCTCAGTGTCTGAAACACTGGAAGTTTCTTGGCCCTTCACATGATTTGTCTCTAGTGGGTTTTTTCCTTTTTTTCCCACCCTCTCCCCCGTGCTCCAGATTTCTATAGCTTTAGACTTTTTTTCAAGACTGACCAGCACTACCCAAGGTATGAGAACTACATGAAAGTAATGCCAGGTAAAATAGCTTAGATCAATATTTGTGATGTAGAAGTACATTTTTTTCTTCAACTCAAGTGAAAAAGTCAGAATGACCTCTTACTTTAGCAACTTCTGAGTATGTAAGAGATCATCAGGAATTTAACAAGCCAGTGCTGTATTTATTCTAAAATTAAAAGCTACCCTTCCTAGGGGTTTAAAGATTCTTCCTTGAGTGCACCATTTTTCTCAAAATACATATCAAGATGTTATTTTCTCCTTAAATTTCCTTCAAAAGTGTTCCCATCTGTCATTGTCTGCAAGTCTCTTATACCTTAGGGAAAGGATTGCTATAGCTCTGTTTTGGTTGTCCCTACTTACACCATAATTGCAATGTGTTTAAACAGAAAAACACTCTGATTTTTCTGTTTCATACAGAAATTGGAACCTGTGCTAGAGCTCGCTCACAGCATTATGGCCAGACTCTTGGCTGACTTGTTCCTCCTGTTGGTGCTATGTCCCTGTCCCTCTCATGGAGGTAAGTCAAACATGGAGATAAGAGAGGGGGAAAACAACCAACCAACCAACCAACCAACCAAAACCAAACCACTCTTAAGTTTCTTGAAACACATCCCTCCTTGCTTTGGGCTGGTTTTGATTGGCTTCTGTATAATTAGTTCCTGCTCACAGTTTCTGTGATAATTGCACTCTCTATTAATTGAGTATATATTGTACTCCACGCAGTCAGCAAGTGATGAAGCTGTCAGTATTCCATTAGCTATTACACTGCTTGATTCTTATGGGCTGTTTGATATTCGTAACAAATTAGCCAATTTATACATCATAAATAAGATTCAAAAGCCCTACTTTATCAGCTGGAGAGAAAAATAGTGTTATCTTGGTTGACAAAATGCTTGTACTAAGATTCCCTGTGCCTTTTGGCAAGAATTCATCAGAGCAGATGTATTCCTTCTATTGGGCACCATTTGGTTCAATTATTCTTAATGTTTAATGGCAGAATAATTGGACCAAATGGTAATATATACTCCAATAAAATACTTTCAGCAACTGCTTTAATTAATGGATCTCTATAACTGCAGTGCTGAGCTCTTTATTCTGCTTATTGACATTTGACAGACTACGATCTTAATATGTTACTTTCATAAATCTGGTGATGAGCTTTATCAGAGGTGAGCACTTAAATGCATGGAAGCAGATCCTCCTCTGGTAAATGAACTGGGGAATGGGAACAAATAGGAGAAGCAGCAAAGTGGCTGAAAGCTGCTCTGTCACAACCCCAGGCACTGCTGCGCAGACATCTGAGGCAGAAGGAAGAAGGATGGGGGTGGCAGTGCTTGTTCTGTGTATTCAAGACATGCTCCAAACCCCTTCCTCCTGCTAGTGAGCAGCTTTAGTCTAAGTGGCAAAGCAGCTTCTTGTTTTCTAATTACTGGGCATTCAAAGTCCTTGAGCAAAACTCTCACTAAACTGACAGGAGTTGTGACAGTGGTAACACGGGGTCTGATCGACATTCCATGGAGTCAGCATAGTCTAAGGATGAAAACGAAGGTTTAACACCCTCCCAGCCCTCCACTGGTATTCTGAATTACTTGGTGAGTAGAAAATAAAGAGCAGGAGGATGCCAGGAGATGGAGTGAGCAGGAAGGAGGTGCAGAGCCAGGGGAGAAGCTATAGGAAGGGGTGGAAAAGTGTCTTCACTCCTTGCTGTATGTAGCAAATAAACATCCATCACCAGTGACTAACGGGGAGAAGGAATGGCTTACAAGTCAGGGGAAGACTTACAAACCAGAAGAGGATCACTGGCTTTCCAAGGCACTGCATGATTTCAGTGTTGCTTGTTTGGATAATGTTGTCTACAATGTGCCCTTGGTCACTGATCAGGGTTCCTCGCTGCCAGGCAAAGGATGCAATAATACACTTACAATGCATCCAGAATTGGCCAGAAGCCAGTGAGGAGGAGATGAAGCTGCTTTCTTCCCGCTTATGGGAAATTCTCAGGCTGCCAATAGTGACAGATTTTATTTTTAAAGTGAAATAAGGGAAAAGCACAGAAATACCTGCCAGTGTTACCTTCTCTCACACAGCCATGTTCTGATCTCCACACCACCAAAACCACCGCAGGCACCACACTGGTTTCAGCCAGCGCACCAGCTCTGGGACCTGGACATGCTTGTGCAACCAGGTGACACCTCAGTTTCTGCAAAAACGGGGACTGCCCAGGACGATGGAGCAGCAGAGCAGACAGCAAGAAAAGTGAGTCCCTCCTGGGTCCCCAAACAGCCTCGCACTGCTGAGACGCCTCTGTTACAAACTCCAAACACTGAGCAAACAGTAAAGCAGTGCAAAATCCCCTGCGAAGAATTCTGCTGGGGATTGTTACAGGATTAAACAGAGCAGAAGGAATGCAGAAGAGATGCATTCTTAAAGCTTCTCAATTAGTTTCTAATTGCTGGCATCCAGCCAGCCTGGAGAGGCAGGGAAGGGGTGGAAGCCGAGGGGCTGCAGCAGCTGCTCCCTCTGCAGGGTCTCCCCACGGTGCAACAGAAACGCCAGGGCTGCTCCGGCTGCGAGCGCTGTCACCCCACACTCCCACTCATAGCTTGGGCCTGAGAGATGAAACATTACACTGTTATGGATGCATACACTGTGCCTAAACAGTAATTTAATCAGAAAGTTGTTTTGTTTTAACCCATCTTGTTTCTTTGGTCCTTTCTGTGGTAAGATAGATTGATGGAAACTGACGGGGGCAAGTGTGGTGGAAAAATCATGCACATTAGAGTTTCCATCACAATATTGCATTTATGTATTCTACAAGGAAAAGTAGGAATTTTCCTGGGATCTTTTGGCGCCAAAAATCAGTTTTGACAGTTGGGTCATGAACAAATCTAAATTGTGGCCAAATTTTCACACTTCAATTTTCATTTTACCAAGAATCAAAATGTCTGGTAAAAGCTTTCAGACAAGCATTTCTAATCACTAAATACACCAAATTGTGTTTCACCTGTCCGTGTAGGCCACAGAATCCTCCAAGCAGTCGCAGTAACAAATCTGTTGCTGCCCCTGATGGAATGCTGTAAACATGTCAGGACTTAGCTAATACTTACTCAGAATGTCTTTGCTGTAACAGCACATTCAGAGTAAGCTCCGCTCTCCAGCCTCCACAGCTGAAAGGCCTGTTATGTCCATTCAATAACACACACAAATGTTAACATTGGTTTGCTACAGCACAGGTATTACACAGTGGCTGGATTTGAGACATGCAACCAGAGGATACATTCAAAAGGCATCTTTCCACAGTCTCCATCACCCACCCTGTAAAAATATCAGGCAGAAAGACCCGGTGAGCACATTTCCAGTTTAGAGGCAGCTCAGCTTCACTGAAATAGGACGGATTTACAGACATGGTGGGTCTCAGCCACCTCTCTCTAGTGTTAAAGCAAACACGGCACTGCTATGTCAGGAGAAGAAAGGGAGTTATTGTAAATCATTAAAGTAGCACCTATTCTTGAGTTCTCAGATTAAGGTTTCCTTGTGAACCACGTATGCGGAGTTAGGGATGGGGGGCCTGGGACACCTATAGAGATACTACAGAGCTGGGCCTGAAAGCTGGGAGAGACACAGGTACTTTCTGAATTACCTGCTTTTAATACCCATCTTAGAAGAGGCTCGAACACAGTGTGTGGGTGGTTCTGTTACACCAGTGACATACAGCAGAACAAAAGGGACTACACATAAAAGTCCTGCCGTACAGGCTGCAAACATGGGCTTTGCTTCTGCTGTCTTTGCTGCATTTTCAGATCTTTGTAAGATCTGGAAACGACTGGGGCAGAACTTGGTCTGTGATGTGAAAAAGCTCAAGCTTAATAATGAAACCTGGAAATCAATTGTTAGGAGGCGGCACAGCTCTGGTAGACCTCTCCATGTCTTTTAAAAGCAAGACATTTTCAAAGGGCAGCCTCATGAGGATGGATATGGGAATTTCCCAACTATAAAAGCCAATACGGCTGTCATGCAAGAACAGGCTGGCTTCAGCAGATGGAGCATGACAGCAAGAATTCTTTAGGCTTGTGAGCAGCAATTTCTACAATGAGTATAATCCAGAGGAGAGTGGAAAAATCAATAGATGGATAATGTTAAGGAAATCAATAGGATTGAAGCTCTAAGGCTGAGTTGTACACATGGAGAGTTGACACTGACAATAGTCTGCTGTTGTCCTCAAAAGTTTTATCTTGATGAGGAAGCACTCGGCATTCCGGACACCAGCATGAGAGCAGCAGTATCCTGCACCCATCATGGTGATAACGGAAAAAAGATTCATTCTCTTGCAAGTGACATTCTGCCTGTCTGAGAAAATTCACTTTCTGCTCTGAGTATTCTCTGAAGCGAATTTAGGAAGTGATTACCAGATGTTCAGCGGACAAGCTGTGGAAGTGTGTTATGTCAAACATTTCACCAGGGCTACAAGACAATAGTTATGGAAAATTAAATGCAAAATAATATAGTGCTTCATTTTCCCTATGTTTTGCACATGCTTGTTTAGAGCACAACTCAAAGAGGATCAATATCTTCACATCTGAAGTGTTGTTCCTCCTGCTGTACAACATGGGAAAAGCACTTGGGAAAACAGTAGAAAAAGCCACTGGCACGAAGGGCTTTCCAGCACCTCAGGAACTTGGGGCTTGGGCTGAGCAGTGCTAATCAATGAAGCTGAACTTCATGAATGGCAAAGATAACAAGGTGCAAGAATAATATTGGGAATTTGTCTATGCAAACCCCACCTCACCATCGCTTGGTGGCAGAGGGAGGATGAGCCCTTTGATGTTCAGTGGTAGCACTGCTGCTTGCCTATTGAAACACAGAATGAATCTCTCTAAAGCTGCAGGTTGTCTGTTTTCACAAGCCCGGCTCTCTCCCAGACCAGGATATCACAGCTGTAGGAGATTAACACCACGCTACTGCCAATATCCTTTGAATGAAACCTCTGGCCTCAATAGCTGAGGCAAAAGGTCAGTTTTGCTAAGCAAGCAGCCCAGGTAAGGCAGGGCAACAAACACCATTTATTTTCTGAACTGTGCTGCCTTCCAGGGTAAAGTCTTTTAACGGAATCACAAGGAAGGAGAGTTGTTATGGGGACTGAGCTACTGAATATTGGCCAGTGTTTGGTTATGGAGCCAAACAGAGCAGCGGTTGTGAACAAAACGGCGTTTTCTTAACCCCTCTACTCACCCATCTGTGAAACAAAGGAGGAATGTCTCTCCTAAAGTACTTGCTGCAGTGCCCTTCCTTGCCTATTATTTTTTATTTCTCTTTTGGAGCAGCTGGAGAGCAGCAATCGGCACCTAGCTGTAAAGAGACTGCCACATGCAATTACAGAGGGAAAGTCTTGGATGACATGGTGCCGAAGCAGAGAGACATTTGAAACAAACTTAAAGGGAACAGCTTTGTTTAGCTGCATGGCCTTTTGCTGGCCTGTAATTCTTTACGTCGATTATAATAGAAGGATCAAATTTCTCATTTTCCCATCTCTGTACCTAGAGAACTGCAAAAACTCCTACACTTGATCTCTCTGAGCCCTCCTTTCCCAGATTTACTTACCAATACTTTGTCACTGTCACCTCTTTGACGATGGCCTGCTTGTATGAATGCGTGTGTTTGGAAGAGTTGCTCTGGTAAATACAAAGGACCCAGTTTCCAAATCCCATCATGCTGCGTATCCCAACAGCACTTAATTTGTGAAATAACCTATTTCTGTCAGTAGCTCCCTTCTCTCCAGGCTTGGCTATCCCTGTCAGATTTCATTACAAATTAGCCTGGATTTAACTGGGAGTTGAGGGCCAGACTATTGCCCCGTCTTTGCAGACACAAGGAGGTTCAGAAAGAGGCATCTCCTGTCCCAAGATATGGGAGAAGGGAACATTGTCCTCATGGCATTGCTCTTGCTTTCTCCTTCTTCATGATGAAGGAATACTCCAAGGACACAAGGAAGGCAGATGTGGCAAACCATCACAACTCCGATGTGGAGCTTCTTCCTTGTCAGCAGTGTGAGATACAGAGGGTATGTGGAGCAGAGCCTTCCCCGAAGCCCACGGAAGATCCACCGGCCACCACCATTCAGTCCTGTGGGTCCCTCCTGGTGTTTTGCCCTCTGCCTGCCCATCAAGTCCACTTTGTACTTACATGAACAGCACGTGGAAGGCGTAACTCATCAGAAACAGCCTCCATCTATCCACAACAGAATGGAGGCAAGTCCTGTCGCCAGCCTGGCGCTGTGATCCAACCTACACAGAAAATATTTTCCCACTTCAGTGCTTCAAGTCCTATAGAAAAGGAATGACCTCAAGGAACGGGGTACATTATTTGCTATGCAATGCTCTACAATTAGTGTCCCTGCACCACTCGGCACCCACGAACATGGGCAGAATAGAGAAATGCAAAAAGCTAAATTAATATATGCAATAATGATCCTTCTGCAACCTGCAGGAGGAGGCTACCATATCTTGGACAAGTCTCATTGTGGTTATCTCTGAGGAATAATGTGCAATAATCCATATATACTTTTATTTTTAATCTTTAGCTGGTACTTTGTGAGGCTGAACAAAGACACACACATGTTCAGGATTCTACCAAGGGTGCATCTGTCTCTGGATGAAAGGATCCTGACATCAAACTGACTGCAGATGGGCTAGTAAAAGTTTTAAATCACTGTGATCAACACAAGTTTTGCACCAAAGTACAAATACACATACCATGATTTCCTCTGGGTGACAGGCAAATCCTGGTGTTCTAGTTATAAGTGGGCCTCATTAAGTAGAAAAAAAATTGTTGGTGCAACCTGTTCCTTTTTAAATTAAACATATTAAAGTTGATAGATATCCCTAATTCTCTGCTCAGCCTTTTATGCATTGCAATAACACTGCTCTCATTGTGAGCGAAAGTCTTGAGTTTGCATAATCTGCTTTTCATTTCCCTGGCAGCTGCAGATCATTCTTGGTGACTAAATTAAAACCAGTTTCTTTCAAGAATCCACGAGGTCTTCCTTTTTCCTCCCTGTACCTACAAGTTAAGAAGAAAATGACAAAACCAAACCTTACCAACAAGCATTAAATCCTATCAAATCAGGCTGGAAGGTCACCCTCATCCATCCCTCTGCCCTGAGGCAAAAATCAACTCTTTTTAAGCCATTCCTGACAGATGCTCATCTAACTCTAAAAAAACACCCATTGATGATTTCACAGCCTGTTCCTTGGCTCACCTTGTGGCTACAAGTTTGACCTCAATGTCCCTTACCACAGTCAAAGCTCCTCACTGCTTCTCCTGTCCACACTGGACTTGGGGAAGACCATTTCTCCTCGAAAAAGAGCGTTTCTTCTCTCTTTGAAACAGCCCTTTCCACACGTGCCAAGCTTTCCCACGCTTTTCACTCTTTTTTTTTCTCTCTTACAAACATACCTGTGTACAACTTTTCTGTTGCACAGGCTTCTTTCAGAGCCCAGCACCCCTGATCAGGCAAGTAAAACTGCTCCTCAGCCCATTTCTGCTCCTGTGTCTATTCCTCTTGTCTACAAGAGCGTACAGAACGCCGGAGGTCGAGCTCGTAGCCTCCCAGAACAGCAATGGACTGGTAGGGAAGAGGCATTGAGAGGACTCTGGGATGGCTTTTGGGCTGGTGGACACCAGCTGGGCCCAGTTGCTGATGCCTGCTGGTGACCGGGTGTTGGGCTGGGGCTGGCAGATGGGCTGACCAGAGCACATCCAGCTCCAGGCCAGCCAGCCCAACCATGCAAACCCAGCAAAGCCCACCAGCATGGAGTCTCTGCCATCGAGGGAGACACCGTAAGTAGCGGGGAAGCACAGGGAGTGAGCTAGGCAGGTGGAGAAACAGGATAAAAAGGGAACGGGAAAGAATCTGAGATGATAAATCAAAATGTGCAAGGAGCTGCTTTGGTCCACCTGCCTCTTGCTACAGCTAACCATGACTTCAACACAAACTCCCAATTTTCTGAAAAGTTGGCAAAAAGAAGGCACGAAATCTCATCATCAGCTCAGAGGCTTACTGCGGCATCTAGCGCTAACATTTTACATGTCATACAACAAAGCACTAAGTCTAGCAGGTTTTCGGATTTCTGAAACTTGGCAGCTTTTATGATAGAGAATGGTTTTGCCAGCACGTACCCCTGCGCTCACAGAGTTCCTGGCTCTTCTAGCCCAGCGAGGCTGCTCAGACCCGTGTTTTGGGCCACTAAGTACGCTCAGCAAGTGCTGTGCAGCATCCAGCACAAGGGAATCATCCTGGCCAACACACCACGTAATAACCAGAGGTTACTGTAGGTGCCCAGGTCTGAAAATCCCCAAGGTCACCAGGCCAGGCTGACCGTGGAGGGCCAGAGAAGCGTCAGGGCACTGCTTGTGACTGGGAAGCTGTGAACGGCCGGCCCTACTCAGCATCTCGTCTGGTGACTGATTTGCACTGACATGCTGTTCCAATCCCAGCAATTTTGCACGACAGCAGCTGCTTTTCCGGATGCAGGGAAGAACAGGACTGACAAATGGGATGGTAAATGCACGTTAAGGACATTACTCCAGAACTCCCAGCTGTTACATGTTCACTGTGAGAATTTAAGGGTATCTTGTTAAAGATGTAACACAATGTCAGCATTAACAGTTTCCTCCTGTTTTCCCTTCTAAATGCCCAATCCCGCAGACCTTTATTAACACAGCCTGAAATTTCAAGATTTAAAGGCTAACTAAATCTCACTTAAAACTTTCAGGAACGGGATTAACTGGAACTTACCTGCTGCTTACGCTGCCGCTGGCTTTCTGCAGGAGGGGCAATTCTCAGGTACGTGCGTTTTGTGTTGAAGCTGGAACAGGCTGGCTGGAGCAGAGCTCACCCCCAGCCCCGCTGAGGACAGCACACCGCACTCCTGCCAGGCTGCAACTCCGTGTGCTGGAACAAAGACAACCGCATCCCTTCTGGGCATTGCATTTACTTGCAATTTCCAACAGCTAAAATTGCAGGAAATGGAACTAAAATGCCTTGCCAAGGGAGACCAAAAATAACTTCACACATTTCCACACACAAATGACCCATGCCATTAAAACCAAACCAGTCCGCAACGCTGCACCAAGCCAACCGGACAGAGCAAGAGAGCCTCTGGTTCCAGAAAGTGAACAGGGCCTTGGTGTAGCTGAAATGCCAAATGTTCAAAAACACAAACCCAGAGCTTATGATTTTTTCCGTATGACATCTGGAAATTAAAAATTATACTGTTCTGTATATGGCTTAAGAGGAACAAAACTTGTATGTACTGTCATTTAGCCTACATATAAGGAAAGATTATATATAGAGATTAAAATATTTACTTTTTAGATAAAAACATGTATATAAGAGTATACCAACATTACTCAATTGAAAATAAATTCCTATATATTTGATTCTACCCACCTGTAACAAAATGCTGAATGGAAGAACACAGAATTTAATAGACAAATTAAACAATTTTCTATTTTATAGAAAGGAAAAAGTCATTAAATGGTTCATTTTTACATATATTTGATGAAACAGTGCACAGTGTTAATTTTTGCAGAATAATAATCATTTACACACACAATGAATTGTTTGGAGACCAGAAGTTAGATATACAGTGTGCGACAACATTGCATAAACATTCTTCCACAGAATGCTTCCTTTTCCAGTATAAAAATACATAGAATAGAGTGCGACTTTTTAATTTATGGTGGTGAGGTAAACATTTCTTCCTTTAAAGCAATGTGCTCCTATGCACCTTCAGGAGAACTGCTAACGATATCCTTCTCCTTCATTCAGTCAATAAGTACATACCTAGTGGCATATTTATTGCAATTCTAGCAGTCATACATTTTTTCCTTGAGCAGTATGTAGAGAAAGGAATGGAGAAGAAAAAACCTACAGTAAATGATGATAGCAACCTATCTATACTATTTGTGTCAAGAGCCAGAGATTAGTGCAGATAATTTATTCTGAATGTAACAGTTTTAATGGAAATGTCAGGAAAAAATTATTTACATTTTTCTAAGTAGAACATGGTATTGATTACAGCCACTCAAAAAAATCACAATTAAGAATTTATTACACAAATTTTTACCTCTCTGCTCATTTACAAGACCAGATCATAATATCCACTTATTTTTTCACTGTTGAAATCTATTGATGATTTTCAGCATGTAATTCCTGGGCTGAGTGAGATTTGTACCGAGGTCTTTAGTTACACAAGCCATTTGGTATTGTCTTCTGTTCCCTAACTGAATGATTTGTCTAACAGCTTGAATTTTGACTGTTACAGAAAAATATATAATCAAAATAATTCTTGATCAAAATCTGTGTACTGAAACTTTTTTTTCTTGTACATATATTTACTGATGCCTGATAAATCAAATACTTTTAAAATGGAAAAGTTCATTTGTGTTTTATTTCCAGTAAATCAGAAATGGTTTTTGGAAGTTAAATCAATTGAAGAATAATACTCCATGCTCTTGTACAGAAAACTGCTTCAGGTTCTCATTTGAAAACCTCACAGCAGTGACATAATTATGAAAGAGGTTATTTTAAAAAGTTAGCAGCCATTTTCTTACTGGGAGATGCATCGTCCTAGAGCTCTCTGTATGGCACTGTTATACCTAGAAATAGTGCACCTCACTTCCAAAAACTAGAAAATAAAATTAATCACATTTCAGCAGCTTATAGGCACAGTATGAGAATGGAAGGTCCTTTCACTACCAACTATCCAATCCCTTTTCCTATTGTGAGGTATACTTTGGCATCTACAAAAGAAAATCACCTTAAGGCAAAATGTGTGATTTCTAAAAAAGAAAATAAACATTATTCATTTGAATAGACATTGTAAGCACAATTTTACATTATTGTAAAAGTCCATAAAAAAGATAAACCCATTATTAGTTTGCTGACTCTTCACAATATAAAAAAATGAAAGCATTGTAAAAAAGGTGAACCACATGCATTTGATTAAAGAACAATCCAATTGATAAAAGTAAATTATTAATTATTGTATCTTATAATGATTTTATCAGTGACAATTTTGGAAGGAAAGCAGAAAAAGAGCTTTATGAAGTGAAGTGTTACTTATTACAATTTAGAGTAACAAAATTACCAAAATTACATGAAGAGAGACAAATTTTTCAAGAACGTAGCTGCAAAATTTCTGAAGCCTAACTTGCAGGCCTGCGGCCCAAGTGCACCATGTATCACAAATGAAGTCCACCAACACTGATGACCGCTTCGAAAAAACCCACTAATACTCTTTGAAATAACAACTGGAATGACGTCTTGTGAATCACACACACTTTCCATGAGAACACCTGCAAGCTGTTATTTTTTGGCCACACTCGCCACTGCCTTCTTTGCTGCATCCTCAAGGTCATTTGCAGACGTGATGGGGAGTCCGCTTTCATTCAGAATACGCTGGGCTTCATGAACATTTGTTCCTAGAAAAATAACGTTGACTACAATTAGTAAATAATATTAATGAATAATTGAACATCTATTAAACCTCTATAAAAGTAGTTAATGCTTCAAACTATACGTCATTTCAGTTTCGCAACAGATTCGACGAGTGGTTTAGACCACGCTGAGAAGAAGGAACTCTTAAATTTCAATGACAATTTTGATAGACAATGCAGTCTGATAACAGTACTTGCATCCACAAAAGCGGCTTTATGAAGAATAGAGGGTCAATCCAACACCCACCAGGGTCAGCAGGGACATCCAGCATGAGCAGTGGATACCAGACCACATACCAGACCTTTAAGACACTCCAAAGATTTAACACATTTATTAGCAACAATCAGTGACAGCTTATCAGCAGTCAGTCTATCAGCTACAACTAAATTCATGCATGTTAACTGAAAGCTGCAGAATGGGCATTTAAAGACAAAGATGTGGGTAATCCTGAAAATCTAACTGGTTTTGAGCTGCTCTTGAATATGCTTTCTTGCATTTCTGCTAAAAAGGGGGAACACAGAGATCTCTGAAGCATTCAGCATGACACTGTTCCATCCTCTGCTGCTGCACTAAATTATCCCACGTTGAAGGAGACTGTACAGCTATACAGTACAAGTGCTCCGTTTTGCACATAAAGAACTCAAATTTATTCAACTGACTACATACACAGTAAAGGAAAAAAAGAAATTAAAAAAAAAATCAGGAAAGCAAGTTTTTCACACGTGTAAGAGACAAATGCATCACCTTCCCATTTACACTAGCAAATCCTTGACGGAAAACAAAAGGCAAACAGAAAATATGAATTCTGCAGAGCTTTCTCCCGCAAAGCCAAGTGACAGTTTTGATCACTGATATGCTCTGCACCACAGAAGAACTTGGAACCATAAATCCTACTGAGGAAGTGGAATCCACACCTTGGGGTCACACCGCTAGTCACGGGCACAAGATCCTGTGCTGATCAGTTTCAACTCCCTCCTCCACATCAAGTTCCTCGTTATTTGCCATGTCAAAATGCTTAATTACATTGTTATTCCTAGATGTAGCAAAATGAATTTTAATTATATTTGAAGGCATGCACTAATTATAACTTTAATTATTGACTGAGCGAGGAGCATACTCTTTACTGTGCAACTTCCAGAATGCTCATTTTAAGGGGTGATTTTGTTTTTTCATCAGACTCTATAAAAAGTGCGAAACTGTAGAGCAGAAGTAAAGAAATTCAAAAGTCTGTCTCATCAGCATGCTCAAGTCAGGATTCCCACTCCGGGCACTGGAAGAGACCAAAGACGTCCCTGTCACAGCAGGTCCCAGGGCTTTGCGACAGGAGGGGCAGGTGGCTGGAAGAGGAACGTGGGACCCTGTCTGCAGCTGTTTAAAAGCTCTGGCTGAAGAGGTCACGCTCCCCATCGCTGTGCAGAAGACACACTGTGGGACTTGTGTAGGAAGGTCAAAGACATCTGAAATCTCTGACAAGAAGGGGGATTTGGTTGCATAGTAACACCCAGCACTATACAGCCCTTTTCCTACAGAAAAAGAAAAGACTATTATGGGCAAAAAATAGCAAATTATTTGCTTTTTTTTCAACAATCCTATATAACATAATGTAGAAGCTGCTAACTGCCAGTATAGAATTGTACAGGGAAGTTAGAAGGCATTATGAAAGTTCTCTTCTCTGTTAAATTCCTCACATTTGTATAGCGATTCCCATTAAGTCTAGAAGGTTTTATCTATTATTCAGACACACGTGTGATAAACATTTAAAACAGTCAAGATTGTACCGATCTCTCAAACGGGATTCTACAAGACAAAGTGTCATGAGGAGAAGAAAATGCAAAGAGAGAAAAAAAAATCTTGGAAATTTTCCCACATAGAAAAATATTATGCTGTTCGTGATAACCACATAGTATTTAAAACTAACTTTTGCTCTTCACTAAGTGGCCAATATTAATTTACTAACAGGTCAGAGTGGGAACTATACATTGGATATATCCTGCACTGCATTGATTGCTCTGCACACCACTTGTCTAACATGCATTACAAAATCAATACAAAACACAGCCCAGTAAGAAAGGAGGGGGAGTTTATGCAGACAAATGAAAATACGAAAGCTGAAAAAATCTCACCGCAGTCAAAAGAGTAAGGGTATACTCCGTATTTATTCAATTAAATACTGTTTTATAGGCAGGCCATACAACTAAACATTTTTCAGCAAGGATTTCCTTTGTTGTGATTTTCTTTTTTTAATGATAGCTTTTTATCCCATTGTGATAAGTATTTTAGATACATTGAGAACACAGAAATTAAAACAAGATCCTGCTGAAAGTCAAGGTAAGGGTTTTAAAAGTAAACATTCAAAAAACACTGGAAACATTTAAGAATTTACAAAGGGCATCATTTTACTGCAGTAGATGTTAAAATAAACAAATAAATAGTCCCACTGTTCTAACATTAACCTCCTGCCACTGGATGGTGTCAGAGAACTGTAAACAGAATCCCATACACCGGCTATCGAAATAACCTGCCCTTCACCTACACTGCAGCCAACTGAGAAACTGTGAAAATCCAGAGGACTGGAGGCTATAGGGCTTTTGTTTTGGTTGCTGGAGGAGGGGTGTCTCTTTTGTTTTGTGTTTGTTGTTTTTTTTTTTTTAACTTTACTCCTGTTAAAGGAAAAGCTTTCTGATGAGAAAACAATGTTTTTTCCTTCTTACGTATATTACCATCAATGACACTCCATGGAAAAACAGGGAAGATGTAATTTTATCAGTATATACTTTCGGGCTTTTAAATCTAAATATCCTGCTTCTGAAACCTGGGTTCAAAAACTACCTCTCTGTGTACATGCATTCTCTCACATTTACACTTCTATTGCCTTGAAATCTCTGCTATCACTAGCAAAGCAAATCTATTAAACTTATTACCTAAAAATCCTAGTAATAAATATTCTATCTAAGCATGTTTCTATAAATTTTAAGATTATACCAGCTCACATCATTACAAATGAGCCAAGAGGACTGCATAGGTTGAATGAAAACAAACAAATAAAACACTCCAAATCATACTCCAACAGGATTTTGATAAAGTTCATTCATTCACAGATTATGTGCTACACTGGTAAGTGTATTAAGAGCCGAATTTCCCTCCAGCATGAATACAAGTTATGTTGTTTCTGCGAGCCCACCAGCTGGAAATTCACAGCCCTCAGGTCTCAAAGACAGAGGTATTGGAGAATAAGGGACAAGTTTTAAAGTCCATCACTAGCTAACCTTCAGTCAACCTTTGATTTGAGATTTGGCTAGTGATAAGTTTTAATTAATGATCTTCAGCTAGGGAACTAATGAAGAGCTGTTGGCTCTGCAGTCAAGAATAAACCAACTTTCACTGCCTACTTATAAGAGACAATTAAACCCTTTCTATTCTGCCCACTCCATTTGCCCTTTTCTATCTTAAACTCTTCCCAAAGGATATTTTAATCTTTTCCTCTGCCCCATGTTTACATCCAAACTGGGAAAGACTCAAGCACATTTAAACTTGCGTTGAATGTTTAAACCCAAGATGTCTGAAGAGGTTGATACAAATAAAATTCTAAGTATTACTTTGCAATAGCCCATTCTTCTCTCTTGATAGGCAATTTGGGATAGTAAAACTCACGGGCATATATACTAAACCATACTTTTGAGTAAGAAATACAAATTGGATCAAAATTTCACTTGTGTGTAAAAGATTTCTGAATATATTAAAAAAGTCATTAGATTCTGAAGAACACAGAAGGTCATGAATCACATGGCTGAAAATATAATAGGAAATTTTTGATTCAGACATTTGAATAAAAGCCAACTTGCTTCTAGCTGCATTTCGACATATTAAGTAGTTCTAATTCCTCCCCATTCTTCTTGTCCTATGACCACAGAAGCAGAGAATTAATTTGTTGAAAGGGAGAGAATGTAAAATTTCTAGCATAGGAAGAGGACATCTAATTCACAATTCTTTTTCATTCTTTCCTCTTATCATCTAACTCTGAGCTACACAAATGAGAAAAAAACGTTTGGCTTCCATTCAGCGCTCCCAGTCAGTTTTCACAAAACTTAATTGAAGTGCATTACACTTTAAAGAGGAAAAAATGCTGTATAAAACCAGCAGAAGTTGATTTTATACATCTGTAAAAGATAAAATTTGGAATATGTGGTTCCTCCTTTTGCCCATGAGCATTTTAAACAACAATATCCCGTGTTTCAGGTGATGAGTTCTTTACTGATAAGGCAAGTAAATACATGTAATTATAAAGCTACCATATTCAAAGAGGAGAGCAATCCTTTCTTTATCCACTGGTAAAACTGCTTGTAATTATTCTACAACTGAGAACAAAGATTTATCCACAGAATCCTGCTAAATCAAGACAGATTTGACTGATTAAAACTCTAGTCATCAAGACATTTGTAATACAGTGCATGTGGGCAGAGTCTTTAAAGTGCGGGTCACAAATCTGTTAGATTTATGGGAATAAATCATGAACTTTCTGTTGGAAAAATGTTCAAAATGGAAATCCAGAAAAGTGTTTGTTCCTTTTTCTCCCTTTGAAGCGTAAAATGTTATTGGTGATATTTTAATGTCTTGAGTAGCCTTGTGATTTCCACAGTACTCATTATTAATTCAAAATCCTTGTATGTTTGGATAACCCAGTATGAATTCCAAGAAGAACAACGAAGATGATTAAGGATCCAGAGGGATTGATCTCTGAAGAAAAAGAACCAAATATATATATGTATTGCTTGGTTGGGTGATTAAGGAGGCAAAGAAAGCACGAGTTATAAGCTGTTTCTAAGTACAACATCTGAAAGCTGTAAACATCATAGCTCTTTGTTTAGGATGAATTGATGGGTAACACTAAGAATAACAGAAGGAATTAAAAACTTTTCAGATAAATATTATGCAAAAGGGAGAGTTTGCTCTATTACATCAGGCCAGAGTTTCCTAAAGAAAAAGTGATATCACCATCTCTGGAGTCAGCAACTAGTCTAGGAGAATTATTGCAAACCTAGTAAAGAGTAAACAATCATGGGAAGATGACCAAGAAAAGATGTTTGTGTTAAAATATGTGCATTCTGAAGATTCAGCTTCAGGGTCTGTAGATGAAGCAGCACCCGACTCTCACAAAGGTCACAGGCACAGGAGGACCAGGTCCTGCAGCCACCTCCCCAGGGCGAGCAGCAGCTCTCCCACTCCGCACCTTCTTCTCCAGACAAACTCCACAGTGCAGTAGCACCAGGACCCTCCTCACTCAGCCCAGGAACTGGGAAATCTCCCAGGAGTCATGTTAAAAAAAAAAAAAAAAAAAAAAAAAAAAAAAAAAAAAAATCACCCTTACTTGTGTACAATCATGGAAGAATCAAAAGTACTGGAGAAAGGTCAAGACAACCCAGTTGCAGACCTGGCAGACTGCAGTTTAAAATGAGCAAGTTGATTTTCTTGTCTCTCTTGTACCGGTTTCAAATATTGCAATAGAAACAACTTGCAACTTTCTTATTCATAAGGAAAACTGATGGCTTTTCTAATATCTTTACTTAAAAAATAACCGCTATAATAGATGCGAAGTCTTGCAGATCTGACAGATAAACTTTTTTCCCAGCTATGACAGACAGGAGAAGTTTTGCTATAACAAAAGCTAAACAACATCGCCTAGAGCTAACAATAAGATATTATATTTTGAAACTTTCCTGCTTGTAACCAACATCCATCAGTCTCTTCCTCATCCATATTCAACTATCTACTTACTTCCTTAAGGTGTTTAGTGGCGTCACATCATCCAAATAAAATTTTCAGAATTTGTTTCTAAAATCCATTTTAGTGTATTCAAATTTTCCTGCACTTACTCCAGCAAAAGGCTGAAGAATGCACTCTGAAAAGCATTCAAACCCTGCAGTGAAACGCACAGCAAAACTTTCACAGGACAAAATTGCCCATGGCAGGCTGCGCTCTCCCCTGATGCGAACTATGTATCATGTGTAATGTAGCATGAGAATGAGGGATGGGAAAACCTGCTTTCTCATGAAAGGCAAAAGAAGTGCCCACCTAAGCAAAGGCCTTCATAGGAAACCCACATCTTCATGCGTCCTGCTGACTTCATTTTTTGAAAAGGAAAAAAGTCTGGTGTAGTCAGAACCATTTTTTCCTCCCCCCTACATCCTGTCTCCGCCACTCACACACATTGCAGTGTTAAAAACCACCGTATTTTTTGTATCGGTTACACAAAAGGATGAATTTCCTCCTTTCGCCACCAGGTTATAGGACATTTTATCCCCTTTACACACACTCAAACATGAGTATTTATGTTTTTGAGGAACAGGCCTCAAAAAACAAAACAAAACAAAAACCCAGCAACAACAACAAAAAACCCAACAAAACAAATACACAAAAAAAACCCCAAACCAAGCAAACAGAAAACCGTCTGTTTTACAAACCTACTTAACAAAAAAAGAAGTGTTTTAATTTACCATAGTTGTGCTAATTTTAACCAAAGCACTTTTTCATTCAATGGTGTAAGAATCTCCCTTCCTCCTTCAGGATACTTATCAGAAATGAGAGACAGAACTCCCTACCCACTGCCATCGTATTAAAGCCACTAGCTGCCAAAGAGCACTTTTCCTCACCTCTCTATTACTTTTTTGTTTCCAATTTAACAATGCTGGATGTACAAAAATAAATAAACAAACAAATAAATGTATTCCTTACCATTACCAAATCTTCTAGTTTTTAATGCATTTTAGTTGGATAGGATATTTGAACAGAAGAACACATTCAAGTAATCTCTCTCCCACAAATACTGTTTCTAATGTCTTTTAATTATGATATCGGAGTAAATTTAAGAAAACTATACACTGCTGCAGGTTTAGCAATAATGGAACTGTACTAAATAAAAAATCATTTGAAAAAGAAATACCTTCCAGTAAATAGAAACTTGTATAAAAATTATTTCTATTTGCATTGCAAATCTTACAAGCAAAACCATAATGCTTTCACCGCAAAATTTCATTGCTTCAAGTACCACCAGGGGCCAGGGATACACAAATAGGTAAGGAAAGAGTTTATTGACTTTGGGTCATGCTATGGATGAAGAATTGGACATATTCTTATTGTGTGGGGCTAAATTGTTTTCAGCGTAGAGACTGAGGAAAGCTGAAGTGGATGACTGTGCAGCTGAGGGAGGATTTCTGTCTGAACCCATCTGCACTCACCTTCCAGTCTGACCACCAGCGGCACCCTCAGCTCCAGCTCTCGGCAGGCTCTGGTGATACCATTGGCTATAATGGCACAGTTCACAATCCCACCAAAAATGTTTACAAGTATTGCTTCAACCTGTAGGAAAGAAACAGAAGAGGAATCAGGTGAGGTTTTGTTTGTGTTTTGTCTTGGCTTCGATTTTTAAATAAACAGAAGTAAAAGATCCAAACCACGGTACAAACTCCCCTTTGTCAGGCAGGTTCTCATTTACGGAAGGTACAAGCTTCACCTCTGTACTCAGAGAACTGAGTCTATTGTTTCTGTATTGTGGTGCAGTGATTAATTGCCTTGGTCTAAACTGGCATGGTAATTAATGTCATAAACATATGATTACACAGAAAACGGGATTTTCTACTGATAAGTACAAATAAAAAGAGATTAAACAATCTATATTTTTGATTTTTTTTTAATGTATTGAATAACCATCAGAGGTTGGAGCTCACAAAACACAGTGTATGAATGTGCGGAAGCACATGCAATGAAATATTCATGTGGAAAATTCATAAAACAATCTGGGTACGTGCTTTACCATAAGCAGTACAGAGAAAAAGGTAATGTACTTGCTCTGACTTGATAAAGAGGAATAAAAATCCCTTCTAATTAACAAGGAGAGGCATGTAATGAAGGACATTCATTACAACAGATTGATAACCTCAAACAACTGCTATTCATCAGTTTCTTGAAACCGAAATTCCTGCACCCAATTCGCAATTAAATTACCTTTCAGAACATACAAGACATTAATACACACAAGATATTAATATGGTTTCTTTCCACTTGGTAAGGTAGTATAATATTCAACCCCAGATCATACACCAGGCTTCCCATCATGGCTTATTAAGTCAAGGGGACACCAGACAGATGAAGCTGTGCTGTTTCTCATTCCATCATGGGGCTAATCCACAACTTTTGAGGCATTCTACAGTAAGCTGCACTGGGTGTCACAAACAAGCTTTACCAGAACCACGCTGATTCAAAAGAAGACGAGATAAAGAGAGGATTACGTTTGAAGGAATGAAATATCACTGGATTTCACTTGTGCATGATGTCAACCACAATTATGTTTAACTCATTGCACAAGACGAACAGATTTGCTTTGCCCACCTCCAGGTAGCCAGACTCATACCCGCACCAAGAAAATTCCCTGCAGTCACACACATTTATAGCTCTGCACAATCGGGTTTAATATTTCTCTGCAGACACAACATGACAATTAACTCCTGGGCTGTGCAGTCACACACAGATTGAAAGCTCACCACTGTTAGTAATACTGCCATCCACAATGCAGCAATAAAAAGAAAAAAATCTCAACAAATACTTTGCTTCCCATGTGAATACAGCTCACCATATCCTCCAGCAGTACCACAGACTGCAAAACCAACACTTACTGTAAATATTTGCTGCATTTACATTGCACTATAGAACTCCAACGTTAGCAGAACAGTCATAAAATGAAGATGGCTATGGGACTACCTCGTTGACTTCTCTCTCATCACCTGCTGCTGCTCCCAGCTTTAAGACTTCTTGTGACGCCACCCAAAAGTGGCCAGAAAAGTTCCCATCTGACCATACAAGACACATTGCCATTTTCTCCTCTCAAGACACCAAGTCTTTAATCTAGTTTTCCAGTGCAGCTGTGCTAGGATGCTGCCTGCACCTGCTGCTTTTCTCCCCTTATTATTTGCAGTAGAGCCAGGCAAATAAGATTTACTCACTTTTCTGGGCATCCTCATACTATAAATAGAATTTTCGTGTGCCTTTTCAAAACACAAAACATCTCTAATGCTATAAGAGCAACAATTAATAATAAACTCCTTTAAAAATCCTGATATCCAAATTTTTCCCTCTGAAATGAGGTATGATGATTCGGTATACGACATCAACTGCTCCAGTTTATAAAGCCTGCACAGTAACAGCCTGCATAGGGGTCATGATACGGCTTCCTCATCACAGGCAGAGCACAGTAGGTATCAGAAGGAAATTAATAATCCAGTCAAATCAGAACATACAGTTTAGTTGATTTTATAACTTCCTTATAGTTTAGACATGAGCCAACACTTTAATGTCATCTTAAACGCATGAATTTATTAGTTTAGGGTTTTCTGGATGTTAAGTTGGTGATGCCATTGCAATTATTTATCTCACCTTTGCATTGTTACAAAATCCTTAACGCTGCAGAAGCTACCAGTGGTGAAACCTTAGACAGCCCCTCCTCTGCCTTGCCCCTCCTGCTCATGCACATGCAAATGTTCTTGGCGTTCAAGAGGTAAAAACAGGTAAAGTAAAACAGAGCCCTTCAAACTCTTACCACATTAACCCTTATGGTAAGGAGATAGCTATGCAAAGCACTTTGATGTTAAAATACACTAATGATGTATTCTATCAGCAGGACAAGCCACGGACACTGTTTCGCCCTTTCTAATAAATGCTCCTAATTCAGTGACATTGCACCAGGAATGGGACAGATCAACTTAACCAAGTGTGTTTACATTATTAGAGATAAGGAGGAGGATTTTATGCCCTGTACAGATATTTTAATTCCTAATGCAGACATCCTCATTTAAGAATCTGCTTTTCGGCTTTCAAGCTGAATTCTAATCAGGCCTTCTAATCCATTGGCAGCAAAAGGAAAAAAAATATTGAAGGAAATTAGATGTAGCTTGGATAACTGATGTTTGTATGCTTGGTTTTAACAAAAATACACTGTTAAATTAGAGAGGAGTCTAAAAGGATTCAATCAATAAGAAACTGAATCAGGTGGAGAATTCAATCTTGGGTTTTATTGTAATCTTCCAAATAAGCCAAAAGATAGTCCAAATGATGCTGAGATTCACTTTAACTCTGCTGAAATTTGTGAACATTGTTTATATATGCTTCTGTAGCCTGACTAGACCTTGCATTTCCAGCTGAAAGAACTTTAACATTCAGAGCCAGTAGACGGATGAAAAGGTTTTCAGTATCTCATGTGCAGTGAGAATGCACAATATCTGTATCTATAAGAAAAATAAATCTCCCATTGTATACCAGAAGCATTACGTATTAACATGCTCAGTATCTAATGCGTACGGACTATTAGCCACATTAAGGAGAGGGCAAACTGTCTACATACAAGACAGTTCACTTGATAGCATTATTATTCTAATAACCATTTGTATGCAGCAGCATGCCTTATAAAATTATTTTGTATTTCAGCAACAGTATTAAGGAAACTAAAGACAGACGTATGTCCACAGCTTACATTCTTTCCATCCACCAAAACAAATGATAGATGTGAAATCACCCTCAAATGTACTCGCAACTGATTATGGACTCTGGAAAAATAAGAGAACCCACAACAGCATGAAGACATCACCACCAATGGTGGTGACAACCTGCATCTGCCAGGTCTTAGCACCAGTGCTGGAAGCAAAAATGATAGAAACTAAGCGAGTGCTGCATCATCATATTGCTGTCTTCATGCTAGATATGGTATTGAATCTTTGCAAGTACTGGAATACCCATTAATCCCACAGCTCCTAAATACTATATGCACATAGATGTAGACACACAGATAGCCTTTTCTCTCTTCATATAAGAAATTAGATGTATTTATGTATAGCTATATCTATAAAAAAAATCTATGCTGCTTTATTAATGAACAGTTTAATTTACAGTGACTTTGCTTTAAAGTGAGACCCGACAAACCCTGTAATTCTGCTTTGAATGTCTGGCCCCAAAAGAACCCCACCGCAATCCATGTAGTTGGTGTACTAACTGAAGTAATGGTGCTAGGAGGTTACTGTTAGAATTGTATTGGATCACTGACACAATCCACAAGGCTGCCGGGTTCCAGGCAACTAAGTGCACTTTATGTTCAGCAGAAGCAGCTTTAGCATATCTGCCTGCATGCTAAAAACCAGACACAGTATGTGTGCATTTACTATATATATTTTTTTTTAATTCTTCTCTCTAAAATGTTCTCAGCCTTAATAAAATGCACACTGACATCTGATCATCAGCCACTTAAGGACAAATACAGGCAGCACCTATAAAGCATTCCACCTTTCCTACAGCCCATTTATAAATCTATACACAGGACGTCTCGCTGTCTGCAGCCGCTGCATTCCCGTCTGCTGAATATCCTTCGGAGTCCCCACTAACACCACAAATTCTGTACACAAAAAGAGAAGACAAAAACTTGACACTCGCAAGTTGTTATTTCTCTTTCATTTTCCACCCCTGTTATTACCACAGAACAATTACAACAGGCTGCAGGACTGAACAACGGCAGATACTTAATGCAGGGTAACACTCCAAATCTTACATAGAACAGAAATCCAAACACGAATGCAAATTAACTTAGGGTGAGGTTTCATGATCATGTGAAGAGGATCTAAGCATGGACAGCCACCAAAGAAGGTGTCTTTGCTTTCCCCTCCCTCCCCTGCACACAAACACCCTCTCCTGTGCTGGTATCAGCATCTGAGCCGTGCAGATGCCAAAGCAGCTCCTGGATCCAACTGACCCTGCAGACACACAAACACTGGCCCTGAAGAGAGGAGGAACCCCAAAAAGTGCTGTTAGGACCTGGGATAAGGTGAGAAAGTGTAAACCAAGCTGTGAAACTATTTCTTTAGCTATTGCCTTTCAGGATCAGAAAGAGTATTGCTTATGTACAAAAAAGTGAGGCCAGAAATACAACTCCAGAGCTGTCCAACAAAAATCAAATCACCAAGACTCTGATTGCACAACACAGATCTCTTCTGAATACTTCTTAAAATGTCTACTGGAACAGAAGTGTGGGGTTTTTTTATTTTTTTAATATGTGTTTTAAAATACGTGTTTTAACAAAATATTTCAGGATGGCTGACATAAAGATAGCTCAAAGCCGTAATTATTGCAACATTCAGATTCCTTTAACAAAAGTTTTTGCTAGTGTATCTCCTACGAGCAGCTGCTCAAAAAACCTCCACATTATCTCATCTGATGACAGCAGGAAAGACTTGCAGCAGTTTTCCAGCTATCAGCAGTGTCAAATGCATGCCTGTGATTCTGTATGCATCTTTTTCCTTATATACACACACAGATGCACAAACACTCACAGAGTGAACTATAAATATTATTATAAAATCACCAATATAATCTCTAACCTTGCTGTAAATTGTTGCTCTGAAGCTCAATCCATTCATTTTAGTTGAAAACAAGCTATTCAGCAACTGTCAGTAAAACCACATCTGCAGCAAATTAAAAGCTACACTAGCAAAGAACTTGCTTGCAGTTTGTTTCGATTGAAATCTGAAAAACACACCTTTACACTTCCAGCTAACTGAATTCATTTATTGACCACTCTTAACTCTTTCATCAGCTAAAAGTGTGCCCAGACAGGAAGAAGCAGACTATATTTGTCAAGTTTTCTTCCCTAGGATGCCACAGGTCTCATCTGCATGGAAGACAGGGGGTTTGCACGGTACAGCTGGCAAACATGTTCCTGCTTGGAGGCTTCTAGCATTTTTTGAGGTTAAAACATGTATCATTTCTCCCAATCTTTCTGGTCAGTGGCATCTCATTTTGTGTCTGCAAAAACACATTATTTTACCAAACTGAATTACTAAGTTGCTGTAATAGAAAATAAATCAGAAGAGCAAGCCAGCAGCATTCTGCCAGGCATTTATTTCTTCTCTCCTTCCTTCAACATGATAAACAGCAGTGGAAGGACAGTATCTCAAACAGCTCAAACGTATCAAAGAATGTGGGGAAGCTCACATAGCAGGATGCTGGGACACAAGCACTGAAGACACAGATGTATTCCCAGCTCATGGATGTCTCACGTAAAGGGGCTGTAACCTGCATCCGGATCCAGATGTGCAGTCCTGTACACACACAAGCCTGACAAGCACCGTCGCCTAAGAGTTTTATATTCTCAATCTGATCTTCAGAGATGCTTAGTACCTCAACTCCCAGGAGATCCCAGTTAAAAAGAAGGATATTCACCACTCCTAAGGCCAGACATCCAGGTTGCAGTTTGGTCTCGGAGAGATCCATTTGCCTTCATAACAGCGACATGCAAGAGCTTCTTTCTCAAAGAGCTGGAAGATTGTGGCAACATTTACCAACAGCAAAGCAACAAGAACTACTGCAGTTTAGAGATGCCCGAGGCAAGATACAAAGGAACGTATATTTAATTAGCTACAGGTAAGCAAGGAACTTTCATTCAACTTCCTAGTGGCTACACATTTTATTAAGAGAGAAATCTCAAGTATGACAAGGACAAAGTGAGTCTCCTTGTTATCTGTTTTGGAGACACAGACACCAAGGTAGAGAGGTGAGGACATTTTCCAAACCCTTTGGAGATAGCTGAGTTTGCCTGGATTACATGTCGAACGTTCCTGCATCCCAGACAAAGATCTATTCCCCCTGCCTTTTAAGAGGTGGGTAGCAACACTAAGAAAAAAAAGAAACAAACAAAGAACACCACACTGGGTAAAATGGGATGCACAGTTCTTCACGTTGAACCTAATAATGTACATTTAATCCTTCCTGCTATTCCATTGGTCTTTATTATTCATTTATTCACAGTTTGCAAAATTTGGTTCAATGTAAAAGAAGCAGTTATCTCCAACTCTCAATACAATGCAATAGAAATGTAATAAAGCACAGGCTCCATACACTTGTGTCTTCACTCTATATCTCTCTGCTCCAACTCGTAAGTCAGATCCAAACACTTTCAAATGTCTCTATATTATTAGAACATGGACATGAGGTCAAATGTAACTTGTTGTTATCTAGTTTTGAAATATTACTCTAATCCTCTAGCTTTTTATATCAGACAACATTTATGGTTCATTTCAAGATTAAACCTGCTGTCTCAGAGCAGTATGAAAGGTTTACAAACACAAAACCAATTGCTTAAAATATCCACTAGAGGACAGTGCAATTCAATGCGGAAAAGGAATATAAAAATCCCCTTGGAGAGAAAAGCAGAGTTTCTACTTGAAGTCAAACTATCTCATTTTACTTTATAAAAATGATGCAAAATATTATTTTGCCTCTTTGGGATGAGATTTTGAAAGTCTGAAGGTGAAAAACTTAAGGAGGTTGAATCAACAAAAAGCAAAACAAGAAAGCTTGCAGTCAGGTGAAGAAATAATGATACAATGCAATTTTGAATGTTTTTTTCTACTTTAAAATGGATCAAGGTTTAAAATTAACTAGTAATACACCCTTATTCCTGTCACAGCAGGAAAGGAACTCTGATGAATCCCCACAACAAAATTAAGATTTTCTGTTTGGGTGGACTGGCTGACAGGTAGGAAAAGGAGTTTAAGGATTTTCTCCAATGCTGTTTTTTGGCCTGTATTTAAGAGGTTCCTAAGACACAAGTCTCACTGAGAGTGAATGCCCTGTTTCTGCTACATCCAGTTATTGCATGTTAGGCCCCTTCCTTGAAGTAAGACGGCAGTATCTGGCCTGGGTACAGTCCAGCACTGGAGGAAGGTTTTTCCAGCAACACAACTCCTTCGGTGCCACCCAAGGAGTCCCAAACACCACATTTTTACAAAATCCAAACTTTGTGGCTCCCAGTTTCTGATGTGCTAAAACAGCCAGCCTGGAGTCTTCAGTCTTCCTTGTTTATGGCAAATTCAGGATCTAGAAAAGGATACCATTTTATTGGGTTTTGCTGGTTTGAAAAGGAGTTGGCAACAATTCTCCGCTGATTGAGCAGGTCCTGGTTGCCGCCCTTTGGTGGGATGAGGAAAAGGTGCAGGTGAGCAGGGTGCTGCAGCAAGGGAGAGCTGCGGTCCCCTCCCATACCAAAGGCTGCTCTCAGGATGGACCACCAGGAGCATCTCTGTCCCGGGATTTTGTCTTACTTCTCTGTGGCACTGACATAAGCAAAAAAATTAAGGAATCGGAGCTCATTAAATTAATGGTATGAGATGAAACAAGGACTGGCAGATTACACAATACAGTACTGGAAACTGTCCCCAGAGACCTTCCTTTGCCCAGCTGCGAGGAGCCTGTTGTTTTGGGAAGAGAAATATTCCAATTCTAGGCACACAGCCTCCTTCAAATTCCAAAATGCCACGGCATACAGCAACGTGACCTTGGGAACCTTCTCTTCAGTGTTTCTTTTCAGTGAGGCAAGTCTTGCATTCAGACGTTTCCCGGGACGTTTCCCCATCTGTAGGACAGGCGCTCTGCACACCCCGAGCCCTCCTGGCACAAACCCATTCATCACAATAATGCCGCCGCTCCTCTGCAGCCCTTGGTGTGTGATCACACTTCAGATGTGTTTATGAAGATGCAAATAGTCACGTGCTTTCTATGCCTGTGCTACCGCCTGGCAAGACATCAGCCCAGAAACCACATACACCATGTTAATACAGTCCAGAGTATGAGCTAATTAATCCTACTGCAGAATACAGGCAGAGCAGGCAAGTGCCTGCAACCATGCAGGCATGTTCTTTCACTGATAGGAAGCACAAACACCTCCTAATGTAATCCTTCTTTATGATAATAAGGGACAAGAATAAGGAAAGAGAGGGAAACAGAAACGTTGAGACCACACAGTACTATTCTGAAGTACATTTGAGAATCAGGACAACAGCTTTTATTACAAAATGCAGCTGGTCGTTGCTGGAACGATTGCATTTTTGGTACCAATAGAGGAGGATAAATTTTCTAGCAGATCATGAGCACCAGCAATAAAAGTACATAAATTTGTTCTGACTATCCTTTCAATATCTAAGTTTCAATGAGCTCAGCTCCTGGATGAGCAGATCAGAATGCAGATCGATATAAAATTAAGAGATGATGACAACCTTCATGACCACATACTGCAGAGCTGAAGAACACACATGATAAATTCTTCTGTGTCAGATGAGGGCACAATATTTCTTTTAATTTCCTCTTTGTGCACCCAGAACCAAAGGTTGTTGCACGTTTAGGTCTAGTTTGGGAGATTTTATTCTAGCAAAACCAAGATAGGCCCATGCCACCACTTCTGTAGGCACATTGGTAAGCACTGGTCATTACGTAGTTAGGGAATTCATGCTATTTGACCGGTCTCTATTAGCATAAGTTATAGACACCCTTCGAATCCATTCACCCTAGATAATTTATACAGTGCCATGACTGCGAGGAGTTCTTCCACAACTGCAGAATGTCTATTAAAATTGATCCAACATTTGTTGAATCTTGCCTCTGCACTTCAGATTAACTTCTCAATCAAAGGCACATAGTAGTTTCTCTAACATTCCTAGTGTCTGCAGTTCAAATTAGAATTCTGCCACACAATAAACATCTTTCTGAAAAACAACACAGAAATGTGATCATCATTCGAGCAAGATGATACAACAGGTAGTACATGTTCCTGTTATTTCAGCAACACACCATGCCCTGGGTGCATCTGTGTACAGTTTCATGATGCTTTATGATGTGTTAATAGGCAAAAGGCCAAATGATTTTAAATCATCTAATCTCAAAAAAATGGAATATTCCTCAAAAAAGGGAGTAGCTGAAGAACATGGATATATATAATCAAAATGGAACTGGTGCAGTACACAATCCACAGCATGGGTTGCTGTCAGACAAATTGTTTGAGTAGTGTTACAGACACCTGGCAAATTAGCAAAACCAATACTATTAAGTGATACAATCACAAATATCCACAAAAGGGCTTGACTAAATAGAACTCTTGGTTTGATGACTACTTCAAGCCTTCATTTTTATTTCAACTGCCAGTTAAGAATGTATATATTATACATTTGGAAACATCTTAAGGTGTGCCTTCCCTCTACCTATCGGCCATTGATTTGACTTTGACATAAGTCCAGCCAGAATGTGCTTTACTGTAAACAGAGAGTTACTTTATAGTTACTTTATAGTTCAGGGAAGAAAAAACAAAACAAAAAAACCCAAAAAACATGCTAAGATTGCAAATCTGGATGTGGATAATGTTGGAGAATCACCAGTGAAATTTCCAAAGCAAGCACAACATTTGAACATATCTCTTTAAAATTATTTTAAAACATCCATTTTTTTATTTGCTTCTGGAGCCCTTCCACATCTGATAACTCTGTAGCCTTCAAAAGGCACACGGGATCCTACCAAGGCAGCTTATCTAACAGGAGTGGTCTGGCAGACAGCAAGATTTGTGTGAATACAGCCACTCTCAAAAAGGCACATCTATAGCTGATGAGAATACCCACAGGTCTACTAGGTATCAAAATCTCATGCTTGTGCTTTTAAACATCTGTCATCCACTATCTGGAAACAGCAAAACCTAATTTGTCCTGCAAGATACTGAAATGATATTTATTCATGGCAACATTACTACAGCTTTCTCTAAAGTAAAGGGTGTTTCAAAATGATGGATCCAATTTGAAAGCATTTCTGCTTTGAAATTGGGTTCGTCTTTTTGAAACACCCTGTATTTGGCAATGGCTACTTTCAAAGTAATGACTAATGTAAAACAAGCTTTTTCAGGTCAGTTCTAGGTCTGGCAATTTTTAGATCTCCCAGTCTGCACGGTAAGAATTGTGCCCAGAGAAATCTCAAGTACAAAATCTTTTTGTGTGTTTGATGCTTATGCTTTTCTTATATTACTAAAAAACCAAACAACCTCCCCCCGCAAAACAACAACAACAAAACAAAAAAACCCCAAAACAACAAAAAAAAGGGATAAAAACCCAGTAACATAACCTTAAACTGATTTGCAAATGAACCATCAGAACCAGTTTCCAGAGATAGAAAAATGAGGTCCTGAAGGAATGGCCATGCATACAAAGTTTGCAACCAAAGAGTCTGATGAATATTGCTAATTCATAGGAAGACCAAAAGAAAAGGAAAAAAAAAAAAAAAAAAGGCAAACAATCATGATGACTTTGTATTTCTGCTCAGGAGAACAAATAAAAAAATAATTCTTAATCTTTAAATCAGACTTTGATTTTGTCCCCATATTAAAAGCTGGGAACTCCCTTGACATGAAGATTTCATCTTCTGTTTATAGAAAGCCCGGGAATCTAGGAGCTGGAATTTTAAGAGAGACTCCACGTGATTGACACCTTAAGACTTCACAGCACCACAGACATCTGCCATTTCTTTTTCCCATCATTACATGTTCAGCTCTACACCTCGTTTTGGGTAAGGGACAGGCCCAATTGCCACTTTCAGGCCATCATGGCAAGGGATTTATTTCCTGAAACCAAAAGTCATAAGAACTTATCTTCATTCTCTCTTAAGAAATAGCCTTAGAAACATAAATACTATATTTATCTAGAGTATCAAATGCTAAGTGGTCGTACCCATCCCAAGGGAGAAATGAGACGAAGAACAGTTATTCTTCTGCTCTAAATAGACTTGGGATCTTCCTATTTTGTCACCTGAGAAACATCTCTGACACATATTCCCCATGCAGAAGAGAACGAAATGCTACAGAAGTTCCTATCTAGGTCACACTGTTTTTCTTTCCGAGACAATGGAAACTTTTAAAAAGGAATTCTGTACTTCAAGAAGCTTAATTAAAGTATAAAAATGCATTGTCATGGGTACTGTACTGCATATACACATCTGAAATCTCCAAATAATTAAAACCTGTTCTTTTATGGTAGCATTGTAGTCATCAAAAATGTGACTTGCTGTGCTCATTAGGTTCCGAATTACTACCACATAAAAATCAGCTAACTAGTAACACGTAAGCAAATCAAAATAGGAACGGTAAAACTGAGAAAGGTACAAAAAAGAGTGAACAAGCTTAGTATACAGAAAGACTGAAACTGGGACTTTCCGTCTTAGAAAAAGAAAACTGAAGGAGGATACATAGCAAAGACTGCAAGTAGCAGGAGAAAAAAGGAACAAGGTGCAACCATTTTGTCCCTGCCTCGGGTAATTTTATTTCTTAGTCGTTAGGTCCTGTAATGCCAGAGATGGTGAAAATACAAAAGGGGTCCTTTTACTGTTATTTTTAAATGCAGCATATAATTATTGTGTGAAACTCATTGCCACGGGATATTGTTTATCCCAAAAACTTACATGAGTTGAGAATATACAGTAACAAATTCAGGGAAGGAAGGTCACCAAAGACTGGTAAATCCAAGGGTCCCAAAGATCACTAGAAAGCCAGGGGGATATATCAAGGAAGTACCTTCACAGACTTGCCCTCTTTTTGTGTTCTCCTGGAATCTGCTACTACTGGAGAAGAAAGATCAGATCAAGACAGATCCAAATCTTACTCAATGCAGTTATATTCTTCCATTAAAACAAAATGTATGTCCATCATTTCTTTATTACACCTATGCACCACCCTGCAGTCCAAATTAAATCACAAAATAATTAATGCTTGAGTCACACATTCCTGTACCAGTTTCAATGATTACAACACTCCCTGGCCTCAGCTGTCATCACTTAATATCGTTCAGGTATGTGGCACTGGACAAGTGATCGGAATGGATTATTTTGATGACTTCTCTCTTCATTTTAATACAGTTAATTCCTTGCTCTTTCCTATCCTTCAAGGATAGAAGTCCAATCAGAAGTTGGGAACGGAAATTCATACCTATGATTTTGTCCACATGAGGAACAAGTTTAAGAACAGCTTTTGTATGCCTTCTTCCTCTTGCTTCATTAAGTCTACTCATTAAGCAACCAGTGCTCAACCAGATGGAGAAGAGCTGGTTCCCTGGGATGTGCAAAGCCATAGAAGACAGACAGCTTAAGCAGAATTGGGACATTTTCCTCCCGAGATGTGGGGCAAATCCCTACCCACCAGCTCAGACTCTTTCCCAGTCTGCACCACCAGCAAGTGTCCATCAGGACTTGGCACCACCTAAACGTTAGTAGGAATTTTTGCTCTAGAAATGTCTCTTCTGAAGACTGGCCAGTCTGGCATTATATATTAAAGACATTCAGCTCAAAATAGGACTGCTGAAAGATGGATAATGATCTTTATCTTCTGCAAGGTTTATATAAAGTAATTTAAACTAAAAAAAAAAAAAAAAAAAAAAAAAAAAGAAGATAGTTTAAAAATTAATGACCAGTAATAACATCCCCACAAACAGGATTCTAAGCTAAGAACTGTTATTATCGCAAAACAGGATGACTCGGGAGTTCACAAAGCGGTTCTACATACTTTTTGGATTGTCTTGCTACTTGCAAAATCATAAAAGGCAACTTAACATTTTTTCCTTACATAACAACAAAGGGGGCAAAACTTGGCCTGACTCTGACAAGTACAAATCGCTGATGTCACTTTATTCCTAATAATTTAACCTATCATCTACATTTTCAGCAAACTTTTCTTCACCTATTTTCTACATTAAAAAGGGTATCACCTTCAAAGAAGTAGTTAATAATGATCTACCAGCCACTTTTCAGAAATTTATCAAAGCATCTTGCAATAAAAACAGTTGAATGTTTTAACCGCAACTCCAAAGTGATATAATCAGCAAATTTGAACTGTGAAAGAAGTTATAGAGGTACATTAAGAAACAGATGGAGTGAGCATAAAACAATCACAGATAAACCAGCATAAAGGAACTTAACTTCAGGTTAATCAAGGTTGAGATGCTCAAGGCAGCCATGGGGAGTCATACACAAAAAATTAATAGGAGAAGCAAGTAAATCACAGCCTGCTTCTTACGTCTCTAACCCGGTTCTGCACAGAGAAACACAAGGAATTGTAGGGCTCTCTGTTAACCACATTCCCTTGCTTCACAAGTGTTTTTGCAGCATGGGCAAGGAAAAACATGTATCAAAAAATGGCTCAGCTAAATACCTGTTAAATTCAATGTGAATTAGAAAAATCTTATGAGGATTTAAAACTCTCACATTAAATGGCAAAAAATGTCAGAATGAGCCTCAAATGTATGCAGTCATAACAGTTGAAACTAAACATGAGGAAAACAAATAGCCAGCAAATATTCAATTATAAAACTGACCATCTATCACACAGCCAAAAGCTGTCACTTGGCTTCAGTAGCAGACTTTTTCTAAATTCAGATTTTCCACTGTGATCAATACCGTAATAAACTGGCAACTTAAAAGCAGATCCTTGGTGTAGGAATCCAAAGACACAGATAAAGAGCCAACTCCCAAACAAAAACTATTTCAGAACCTTGCTACAGTGCAAAACTTAATCATAATATTTAACGCTAAGCAAACAGGTAAGTCCGGCATTGTCTTGTACCTTTTGATCTGAAAATCAGATAAGCCAGCACATTCAAAGCAGATTACTTATTATACAGTTTGGTAGCATAAAAGTGAAATTATAGGTTTATGTCTTCTTGTGGTGACTTTTTAAAATCTATTTCATCAGCTCAAAACCACCTCTTTTTCTCTGATACACACAGTACTGAGAACCAACCACGATCCAGGCTAAGCTGTAAAAATAAGA
The DNA here is from genome assembly GCF_036013445.1 of Caloenas nicobarica. Taxonomy (NCBI): domain Eukaryota; kingdom Metazoa; phylum Chordata; class Aves; order Columbiformes; family Columbidae; genus Caloenas; species Caloenas nicobarica. Next base: position 14,437,401 of record NC_088255.1, on the reverse strand, counting down.
ACAACTTCAAAGTCTATATTTCAAAAGAAAACAACACAAATGGTTACAAGCAAGGAAATTAATGCAGGCAGGAAGTTTAATGCATGTATTGCATGTAGTTTTTGTTAATTACTTTTTAAGTACTTAAGCGCAGTAGTAGCTGAAGAGAATCTGAAAGAGAGATTTACATAAAAACGTTTCCAAGTGGGTGTTTCCCGCTGCGCCACAGTCTGCTGTAGCAGTGCTGATTAATCAGGAAAGCTTTGCCTTCCCTTTCAAGGCCCTTAATAGCCCACCACAATCTCCTTCCCACTCCCTTTTTTCAGCCATCGACAGGGTAGGTTCCTGCCTAGATTCTGTCCTGCCAGTGGATGGCAGCCACCAGCCAGACCTAAACATCTTCACGCACCCTCTCATGTCTGAGAGCAGCTTTCCATTAAGATTGCCCTGTGCGACTCCACTGACACCTTTTAGTCAGGACGCCTACAACGTCCCCAAAACCTCACAGGTTGACCAAGGTAAAACTTTTGGGAACACAAACCCACTGTGGTTGTAGCTCTCCATCTCCACTTTCTATCTTGGACCCTGTTGGAACCTCAGGGCACAGGTTCCTGTAGTGGCTCTAATCCAATTAAAGCATGAAGAGGAGGAGAGAGACTTTTTTTTTAAATTTATGCTGCATCGATATATTGTCTGGCACAAGTCCTGGTCCAACAAGAGCCAATACAAAAGGAGAAATACTACCAGTAACAACAACAGTAACGACACAGCATTGTAACTGCAATTAACCTAATCCAGCAGCTGCAAAATGACGCTGATTCCACTGTGAATTAATATTCCGGCTCTGAAAGCAAATCCACATGCGCTGCAAGCTATTGCCTTTTAATTCTCTGCAGTTGCCATTTTACTCCTACAATTCACCTCCCCAGGAAAGCACTTTAAATGAACGTGGGCACTTGCAGCTGCCCAGCACAGCGACGCGAGGCTGAGTTCTCCCCAGGGCTGGACCTAAACAGAGACAGGTTACAGCTCTGGGAACAAGGAGGTGACACATGGAGGTACGTTCAGAAGACTTTATCCATGTCCTTTGAAAGGGACAGGAACTCAGTGGTTCTGGCTGGTGCTTGCAAAAAAGACAATGGACAAACTGAACACCCTTGCAACAAGTCCCTGTTCCAGAAGGCCCTTCTTCTTTGGGTGGAAAACATCACAAACACTCACATTTCTGTGAAACGTCAGTCCAAAGTATTCTACCACATTTGGTCTTCAGGGCACCAATACATAGTTGAAGAACTTTAACTGAAGAACTGTTCATTGAATTTAATATTTGATTTGATGAAGCCATCTACCACTTAAGTGTGGACACGCACTAAAAAGCTCAAGCTGAGAACTTTTCAACAGCCAAGATACCCTGCAGCACTCGCAGCAGCTCTCACCTCGGTGACACCTTCGAGTGCTTACAAAGAGCAAACAAAAGGACTCTGGTTTAATTCTGTCTAATTAAAATGTTTTAAAAGAATTTAATTACAATATGCCAAACTACACAAATGTAAAGATCTTTCCTACAGAGAATTAGTGATGAATTGAATGATTTTTTTTTTTTAATCAAACTGTTGGCAAGCAGTGTGGGTTTCCTGTTTGTAAACAACCATATGAATGCTAAACATATTTATTCACAACTTGACACAAAATACAGCTCTGTAATTAATCATTTCCCTATCTAATTCAGCCAAAATAAAACCACAAACTTGTACCCTTCTCTTATTATGAAATAGTCAGTTACACATAAATGAATAATTATCTGAATTATCAACTATCTACAGATGTGTGGCTCTTTTCAGCCCAGACAATGGCGTACCCCTGATGCATGCTGCTAATCTCGCACACATTCACTTATTCTTTGTTTTAAATGAGAAAATCTCCTTACATACTAAATAAGCTCAATCATGGGCTATTAAAACTATTGTTTCAGGTTATCTATTAATTGCAGGCTTCCCAATCTATATTCATTGCTAAGATGCCAGCCTGCTTATTAATTGAAAAATGCCTGCATGAGTGGGTAAAATGTTAAAGGCCAGGGGTTAAGACTAATTCTGTAAAAATAAGGTAACTCTCAAACTGTGAAAAGTTGTCATTGGAATTAACTGCTTGAAATCCTGTCTTATTGTGAAAACATAAAGGCTGAGTTTCAGATACAAAAATTATTCATTAGAGCTTATTTAATTTCACAGGCTTAAATAATTTGCAAGAATAGTTTGCTTTCTATATCAACAGATGTTTAGATTTGAAAGACTCTATGATTACACTTCCAATAAAAGCTTATTTTCGTCTTCTGAAATGCAACAATTAGGAGTCAATACGAAGACAGAGCAAACTATGTTGCTTATGTTAAAAGATTAAATCCTTTGTAGGAATGTTATATTAATCCAAAATAGATCAGAAATGCTGCTTGAATACTACTGTTTTGAATGTAACGCCAGCATTTATATGCTTTTTTCTCCACTTAAATGGGAAAAGTAAATTTACAAGATCTTTACAAGCTCATTACATTCAAATAGAATACAAGTAATATGCAGGCATATTGCACAAGTGACATATTTAACAGACAAAAAACTTCTGTTGGTAAAATAAACAACAAACCCCAAAAACATAAACAATTAAGGGCACGAAAGACGTGCCAAGACCTAGGCTAGAATAGCATGATGCCACTTCTCTCTAAATGCTCTTTTTCATTATAGTTAACCCTTGAACTAACAAAACACCACATTATTTACACACTTCGTACAAGATTGCTCCGGAAGTCTAATACAGCTACTTAAAAATCAATGACTTTGTTTAGACACCTGTAACTCACATATAGCATTGCAGACTAGTTTTCCTTGGTGCGATGGAAAGAGGAGTGGGAAAGGAGGAGAAACAATTTAACTTTATAATCCATGAATTCTTGAATGATTGATTGAATCTGAATGATTCTTGAATAACAGCAGATAATAATAACATTCATTATCAAAGTCTCACTTTGTCATTTGTCTTCAGTGTCTGCAGCTGACAGATATACTCATTTATAATCCTTTGCCAGTTGCAGACTGGCAAACTGTTTTAAATTAGTCCCTCGACTTGAGCCTATGCATTTAAGTCTTTCCACAAACAACTGGGCAGTGTTTCAAAACTTTGCTTCAAGACACCCAAAAAGTCCTATATCGTACCTAGCAGAAAAACAAACAGGCTACTCCCTTGTGTGTGCCGGAATGCTGGTTCTCTTCAGAATTAAACACAATATGGATGAAAAATTTAAGAATTACCAAAAGTAAAGTATCAAGAAAATCTCTGTGCCCTACAAACTTCTGAAGTTTTTCAATTTTGATTCAAATTAGAAGCATATCTAAATTTCCAAGTACTTTCATTGAGTCCCCTCAAAAATTCATTGTTTTTAAATCTGTTCCACTGCCTATAATTCTCATTATGCCTGAAACAGAGTAAGAATTGCTGTTCATATCAATGAAGAAAAATATTCTCCTTTTTAGAGTTACTAACTCTCTTTGCTCTAAAACCAAGAATGAAACACTACTGAAACTGCTCAAGGAAGAATACATACTAAAAAGGAAAACACAACAAATTAAAGCCAAGGCAAATGGTACAGTGATTACTGTGTTACTCCTTTCATTTGGGATTATTCTGATCATATGGAATTAGATATATTGTTCACAAAATCCTCTGTGAGCACATGATCAAAGCTATCCCAGAAATGAGATGATTACCAATCGCAACTCCAGGCAACACATTGCTGCAGACAAAATTGATGCAAATCAGAAATGAGTGTAATAGGTCCTTGTTGAAACAACCAGTACATTTTTCTCATAAATACTCAAATACGTTACAGTCACCATTTCTTGATTTTTCAACTAGCCAGATGACAAACCCCACACATTTGATTAACAATATATCAAGAGGCTTTGAAATGGAGAATTAAAGAAAGAATGAACTGTGTCAGCAAGTTATGGCTATTCATGCATTTTAAGTAAAATACACAAACATTTGTAAAAGTTACTTTGCAAGAGATTATCGAAGTAGCAACTTGATGTGGAAGAAAAAGCATTGTCATGGATTAAGAATGAGACAGGCTGGATTAAGAAAGCAAAAAGCAGTGGTTCAAAGCAGCAAATTAACTGAGTAGACAAAAATCAGAAGTAACAATAATACGGCAATATTGAAAGGATCCAATTTAGCAGTTCCTGCACTCTTTCACCTGTGCAGGTATCCTCTGCTCAAGTAGAAGAGTAAGTTTATTGTACGTGGTAGTATTTTATTTATCCTGGGAAAAAAAACACCACCTGTTTGAAGTTCAAATAATCAAGTTTGGATAACAAAGCACCTTAATACATGTTCCAAATTCTTCATTTTTCTATATGTTTTCAAATATTCAACAAAGCAGAGATTAGGCAACATCTCAGTCAGAACTGTTTTGCAATGGATTCAAATGTAAACAGGTGTGGTACATCACAGAGCAATCAACACAGCTACATTTGTAATATTTCATTCATCCTTATGCAATTAATATATTTACCTGTTCACATGAAGAAAACATTCTTTTAAAGTCACCACTATCAGAAGTACAGAGAACATATAAACCAATTTTAAATAAATTATTGCTATTCAAATGATATTTTCAGATCAACCTTTACAAATATATTCATCCACTCCAAGCATAAGTTGTTGTCAAAAAGTCAATACAATGTTTTAGTAAATTTGGAAGAAAAAATTTCAGGTAATCCAAGTAAGACTTTTTTATTTTTGGTTTGTAATTGTGTCTTATATGGTTTCTTTAAACCTTCTCTTTTAGGTAGCCATCTGTTAAATGTTACTGTCAGAGATATAATAACTAGTAGAGATGACAATTCTGATCCAATGCTTGTGCTCATGTCCTGTGTTTATTGATTCTGTATTCTTTTCCTTGAAGGACATGGGTACAGAAAGCTCACCGTATTGGTGTTTCAAAGGAGGCTTATTCAACATTACCCTTTAATGCAAATTGCCAAGCCAAGACCAAGGACATGACAAATCCCTGTCACCAGGTTGTTTGGATTCTTAGTCTAAACTTAGTCTAAACAGTTAGACTGCAAAGCAGCTCTTGTTTTCTGCACTTATTTACAACGAGCACTCAGTGTCACCAATCTCGGTTATTTTCTGGCATGGACTTCAAGTTCCCATAAAATTTCCCTTCCTGCAAAACAACTGTGGTCCAGTTAACCACCATCATAGCCTGCCTCTATTATTACCTGCTAGGCTTTGATTACCAGGACCTCAGCAAATCCAATATCACTAATTTCCTCGTATGGCTGCAGCTGTGATGATGACTTCTAGAAAACACTGAAACTGGCAGAAAATGCTGAAGTAGTTCTACGCCGAGAGCTCACTGCTTTTCCTTTGGCATAAAATTCGTGCACGAGTTACAAAGCTACTTTTGAAATAATTTTTTACTCTTCAGGCTTTGAAATAAAGACCCAGCAAGTCCTTGCACGTCCTATTTGTGTCTGCCTGAACTTTTCTACCATACCCAACACTGTGGAATCGTGATCCTCCTTTGTGGCCCACATTTATTATTTGACAAACTAATTGCACAAACCCATCTAATGGCAGAGCTGTGAATGCTCCCAGTCAATAATGGTTCACATGAAGAAGGCATTGAAAGTTTTTCAAACGTTTTATAGACAACTAAGATCCTACTTACTGTCCACTTACAAAAAAACTGCCTTGGTAAGGATTTACATTTACCTACAACTATTGGTTGTGGCACAGGCAGGACAAAGTCCTTTAAAACACAGAATTCCCCAGCAGTTCAGCTTATATTTTGTTGAATACAGATGCCACCAGGATGTTTGGATTCTCAGTTGACTTACTGGTTATTTTCAGGCCTTCACTTGTATAGCACACAATTTCAAGACTTCTTCTAAAAGCATGTTGGTCGTCCCTTATGTGAAAAAATAAGCATGAACACACTTGACCACTGTACAGAAATACAAATGTTAAGACTCACATACAAACCCTCAAAGAAACAAGAACCATTTTATTGATTTCTGGATAGCTCTTTTGGTTTTCCAATTATGAAAAAGCTACAGGTAGCAGTTTCCTTCAGCATAACATGATGCTGAAGTTGTCGTCTGTTTCTCATTAATTTTTCATTTCTACAAGAAAAAAGTATTTTCTGGGAGCGCTCAGTGGCAGTACAAGGCCGTTTCATTCACTTTTCAACACCAGACATGTATTTATTCCTAAGCTTTCAATTTCATTGCCTAGCTTGCTGCGCGACTTGCACACCTCAACCACAGCAGCAGACAGATTTTCACCAAAAACTTGTAACTTCACATACACCTTGTATTGCCTTAGGCTTAAATGGATTAATTCATCTTTCACTTGCGGTAAAGTCTTCCATTTAAAATGTTTCAGTAGGGAGAGGCAGATTTTGAAAAGTGAACCAGAAAGAGGGCTTTCAGCATCTTTGTCACACTTTCAAGTTTGGTATTATGCACAGCTGTTAAGGAAGGTTTTAACTTAATTTTGCTATTACTATCTACATGAAGTTTCTGGTTTTCAGATACTCCTTCCCGTGCAAAACATGAGAACCACAAAGCAACGGCTGTCTCAGTCATTTCTCCTCTTATAGCTGAATTTAATTATCACATTCTCAGATTTTTGGCAAGAAAATTGAGTTGGAGAAAGCAACCATAAGAGTTACTCAGAATCTCAAAAATTCACTTAAGAAACTCCATCTATTACACTACTGAATGGAAGATTACAGAATAACTTAGAAGATATCTAATGCTTGAGAAGGCAACAACATACCACAGTAGGAAGCACAAACTCTGAAAACTTGAATGGATAACAAGGAATCTCAGTCATTAAACTAGATTATCTGTGGGAAAACTTACAGGTGTATTTGTGGTATCTGCCTAAACTAATGAAGTATCTACACGAAGACTGCAAATTTCTTCTAAAAAAGGCATATGCTAATTCAATCACAGGACTTTGAACTCAAGGTAGGAATTTTTAGTCAAGAGTCTACAGGAAGTTGGACTAGATGAACTTAAAGGTCTTTCCTAATCTTCAAATCTGCCTCAAGGAGCACATACAGATTTAATTTTGTATAACCTCGATGTACTTTATCATATTGAGCATATTGCAGATATAAATTTGTTTTTACCCTAAAGAGCAGCTTTTGCTTGACTTCCTCTTGCATAACTAGTTATGGGTGTAGAACTGGCACCTGCATTCATTTTGGCAAGGCTGTACCAGACCAACAGTTTACCTGCACTTGTTGAAACAAGTTTGTCTCATTAAGTGCTGCAGATATACAAGGAAACTGAGTTCAAAAACAGTGAACTGGAACAGCAGATACTTGACATGATGCAAAAAGAATATGTACCTTAATAACAAAAACAGTAACTGAAAGAGATTCTCAAGCAAGTACAGTAAATCAAAGCTAGCGTTTCCTTGGATATACATTCAAAGTCATAGAAACAGAAACAACTAGGACATCTTCTGCAATACTGGTGCTGACAGTGCATCAAGAAGGAAAAGCAAGAGGCTACAGTAATTTCAGGGTTCATTAGAAACACAGAGGGTGGGGAAGAAATCAGTGTTTGCCAAATAGAAAAAGGGCAAAAATCACTAAGGAAAGAAGCTTTGATTTGAAGCTTCTAAAGCGAGTATTATGAATAATGTAAAGTTAAAAAAAAATGCATCCCCAAGTATTTGTGTCTGCATGCACTAGAAACACAAACACTAAGTTACTTAAGTTTAAGCTTCTGCAAAAGATAAAGGCAACACCCTAAAGGTTATAGCTCACTGATCCTTTTCCTACATGCCTCGAGCATCCTGCCTTACTTTCCCTAAACATTCCTAGTGGGTGAATACCTATTGATCAGACCACACGGCAGGTGCTTCCTGGGCTGAGACAAGGAGAAAATGAGCCATGTAGCTTCCACCTGCCACCACAAAACCTCATCTGGAGCTTCCCAGAATCCACAGAGAAACTTCCATTGACTCAAATGAGGGCTGGAGGCTAACCCACTTTTGAGCAGCATAACTATGCCTAATAACAAAAGACATCCCTTAAGAATCTTCTGCTAGCCTTCAGTAGTCCTAGAGGACTGGAGACACTGCCCCATAGGTGGCACCTACTATAAAACACCACACATTTTCAGTGATCATCTTTGCAAAATGTAGTAATTAAGAAGTCAAGGGTAATTTAAGGTACTGAGAGTAAGAGAGTGACATAGCATCATTTTAATGAACGCTAAAAGCAGCAGCACCCTATAGACACAAAAACCAGATGACTGATGATCAGTATATCCATCAGCTGCTCCCTTGACAGCTCATTGTGATGGTGGGACATGAGATGAGAGCAGGGGAGCTCAACCTAGGACATAAACTCAGCATACACAAAAAGCTATGCTGAACGGAGCAAAAAGGTGACGAAAAACGCCCAAATGTTTTGTTCATGAATTGGCTCAGTTTTGTAACCCCAGATGATGTATCCCTAATGAGGACAGAGACAAGTTGATTTTCACCTGATGTTACCCCTTTAACAGCACAAAGTGTGGGAAAGATGCAAAATACTCCTCATGTGGTAAACATTGTACAAACAGCATTTAAAAGCAGTGCATTTTGGCAGTTGCTAGCAACACCTGTTTCCAGTTAACGCCATGCATCTGCTATTCCAGGTGACACTGTTCTCTGTCTTGCTGCTGAAGGACAGAAATTGCGAACAGCAGCAGTATTACCAGCTTGATTTTCACTTGTATCTGAGACACACAAGGCCGCTTCTAGACCTTTTTGTACATAAAGCATGTCTGACTAGCGGGAAATACTAAGGTACACCATGCTATTCTGCAAAGAATTGTAGAGAACACCACTGCTGAACGTCGAAGACAAGGAAAGGTACGTCCTTTGACAGGAGAACGAGACGCAAGCATGTACGCACCACATGCCTAAACAGGGAATCGGGCTGTGGAACAAAGGATGTTTAATGACAGCCACGAGTTCTCATTTAAACATGAAAACAAAGTTAGAAGCACAGTTACATGGCCTGTTCTCTAACCATACAGCTGTACACACCTTGCATTCACATTTCTAAAACTCTATTTATCCTGATGTTCATGGACTTTACAGTCTGATTTACGGAATAAAATAAAAGCAACGTGAGCTGTAGATGAATAAAATGAGTGACTGTTCACCTAGAGCGACATATGATAGACAAGGTAGTTACTAAACCATTCAAAACATGTATTTTAGAAGTCTGTATGATCCTTCCTCTCCCCTCCTCAAATATTTACTTTCTAATAGCAATAATGACCCCAGTATTCAAGGCAGCCTTCGAAGATTAATGACCGGTGGAGGTTAATGGTCCTCAGCTATTCTTCAAGCCATCAACTCCTCCCAGACAGTCATTAATCCCCAAGAAATGCCTTAATGCTTCACTTATTACTGCTTAAGCGTCAAGCCTGTAAATTTTCAGGGCATTAAATCTCAAAAAGTAACCTCTTTCTCTTCACAGGCCACTATTTCAACAAAGCAGACAGATGAGATTATATGAAAGTGACTTTATTTTATAGGGATTCTCCTCAGCTTTACAAAACAAAACATTACAAAACATTTATTTGTGTTTATTTGCATTTATCTGTTTTGGACACTAACAAATAACATCTCCTTTCTTGTCAATTCAGTAAATTTCCTGACAAAATGCTGACATCAAACCTTCTTCAGCCAGCATGTCAGAAGAAGAAAAAGAATCATAATGAGAACAATTTTTATTAGTTTCTTTCTGCTTCAAGAAAAACACCATCACGGAGGAACTACTAGTATTCCACACTTTCGCTGAGTACGCGCTCGATCTTTGATACCTATATAAATATATACACATGCACTCCCCACCCCAAGCCAGCACCAGTGACGTCTGCAGCAGGAGACCCCACCGGGGGACGTGGTATTGCACAGTCAAAGCCACACAATCTGGTTTCTAATACCAAGTCTGCCACCGCCACTTGGGTAACCTTGGGAACGTCTTCTCGCCTCCAGAGACCTCTTCCTTTTCACGCTTTACCTCTTTAGATCAAACTGCTTAAGGAAAAGAAGAGCTCTCCTGTATGATGCTGACTAAGAGACTTTGATTTCAGCCCAGGTTTCTACTCACTACTGCAATGTAAACACTTACAACAACTCTCTTCCAAGGGCACATTAATGTTCACATGGAAGTACTTTTGTACACCAAAGTGGTACAGTATGCAAAAATTACCTTTCCTTCAAACTATTTTCTAATTTTTTTGAAAGTCGTGATGCAAGGTAAAGTACTTAATTGTCTCTGGATGCCAAGAAAATAAACCAGCAAAGATGGCAAAAAATAAAGTCTTCATTCAAATAGTGACATCATCAATCAAATTTAATCTATATCCATTCAGAAGGTCAATTACCCAAATGTGTCTAATTTAGACTGTACTTGATCTAGGCAGCCCATCAATCACTTAAAGGGCAGCCTTTCTTTTCCTTTTTCTTTCTCTTATTCTTTCAAATGGACACCCTGTTTTACATTATTTTCCTATTGTCATACTCTGGCTAATAAAATGTGTTTTACAAAGCGTTCACAGCTTGAATTTTCTGACTTTCAAAAGAAAAAGAAAAATTCTTTGTAGGGTTCAGTGATACGACAAACAAAGCAAGACTTCATTATTTCTCAATCATTTTCTTTGAGGAAAACACCACAACTGATTCAGAAAAAATGTTGACATTACATTTAGGAAAAGACTAGACATAATAAAAGACTATTATCATACTCATTTATATTGGCACTCAACTAGCATTAGTTGTGAAGGCAACAGAGCTAGATGTCAAACATGCGCAAATTGACGAGCTATTAGAATGCCAACTGGATGTATTCAATTAGAAAATTTACTCCAGCACTGAAAAAGCTTGCTTTTAAGATAAGGCAGAAATGTGGTGTGTGTTGACCATGAAAAATGATAGAAAATTAATAAGCATAGACAGAAATTTATCTCTTCTTTTCTGCAGTAAAAGCTACAAACAAAGATATTAACTCCAAAATATTAATTCTAAAAAAGGTAATATCCAAACGAGTCAAAGGAAAACAGCATGGACAAGTCTTTGCCATGGTTCTGCCCCACACACTGACAAGGTCTGTGACCTTCCAGAAGCCACTTTGGGACCCTGATCTTGGGACCCTTCAGTCTTTGACACTGACTTATCCTCCAATTTCGAGCAGAGGGGGAGGGGTTTTAACAGCTCTGAAGACAAAACAACGTAAGACCCACAACTCAAACGTGGAACACCAGTTAACCCTCACCTGGACACATCTTGGCATTAAATGACACCATGCCCAGCGTAATACTCGTTTGCTCCAGCAGCGAGGTGTTGAACTCTGGAGATGGACTCGGTCACCACATCCTACCAGGGAGGTGGATAAATCTGTACTTGGAAGCGCCAGTGCAAACCGGAGCACAGGGGCTGAAAGGAGAATCGGTAAAGGAGGAATGAAAAGACATTAGGAATGCAGGTTCCCATATGGGAAAGGATGAGGATGCAGAGGAAGATGGAAGAACTGTAGAGTTAATTCCTGTAAAAGTCTGGACTTCCTGAGAACACATTTGAAGCCAGATCCTGGTACCAGACGCAAATTTGAAATTATGCCACAGCCTCTAAAAACAGCACTTACCACCTGCCATCTTCAGTGCATGCAACGGGATCACTAATTAAAAAACAAAAAAATACCTATGAGGAGTCCCAGTTACTCTCTTGACAGGCCATGAAATAGCTGTCCTTTTTCAACCTGCTTCCTTCTAAAGTTTTCCAGAGAGATGGCTTCCATTTTGTTGTAGATATTAAGCACCTTTTGTCAGGATTTTGCAAACAAAAATGCAGACTGGGTAAGTGAAGGACCTACTCAGCAGACTCCTCACCTGCATTAGGAAGGGCACACACCCAGCTAAATTCAGGATCAAAGTCTTACACTACAGCTCTTGCTGTTAGGAATTTTTTTGATGATATTCACTGCTCTTTGTTTTTTAAAAAAAAGGTTTAGTTCCAGTTTTACTAACATTAAATAACTATACTCCCTCCCTCCTGTTTACACCTTTTATACACTTCAAAATGCTCAGTATGTCCCTCTTCCCAGGGAGTATAATTTTTCAACACTTCTCTATAACCCTTTCGCCCTTTGCCTCCAGTATTTTTGATGCTCTCTTTGATTTATTCAGACACAGAAGTTTTACAGAGGGAGAAAATGAAGGCATTTATGCCAGGTCTGATTTATCAAAACCTACATGGGAATGATTTTAAATGGGAGGAAATAAAAGTTTTCCCTATTCACATATTTACAAAAAGCAATCAAAGTTCACCACCTGCTTTAAAAATATATTAATGAGAAAAAAAGACTGAACACTTTTACTGTACCTCAGGGTAGCAAAGATAGGATAGAGCTTAAAAAACTCTGGACTGGTGAACAGCAACAAGATAAGGTAAGTTTACTTGAAACTCTTATGATAAAAATGTATATGGAACATGCACGGAAAACTGGTGTGCATGACAGAAAAAATGAGAATAAAAACTAATAGAAGATGGTGTTGGAACCTCTAAAGATTTCACTGCTGTGAGCTTGAAGTGACAACATCTCTTATATGGGTGCCAGAGATATGAACGTCCTACCTGGATTTCCCCCCATGAGTGAAAATAATCATAAAGATATAGCATTTGTACTATCATATTTTATTTCATACCCTTTATTTGGTTTTGGCTTTTTGATGTTGATCTTTTGAGGAAATCAGTTTCTATAGAAACAATTCTGTCACTGATGCAGTATGTGAAAACTTAGTTTACATTCTATTTTGAAATCTGAGGGGTGGTTTGGGTAAAAAAACAAAAAACCAAAAACCAAAAAAACCAAAAAACCAAACCAAAACAGAACAAAAAACAGCCAACCAACCAACCCCAAAAAACTCCAACCAAACAAAAAAACCCCACAACACACCAAACCAAACTGTACTGGAATGCTGTTATATCTGTGCCTGCATCAACTACCTCTACCTAGTGGACACTCCATCCTTCACTGTACCATATCCAACCTATGAAGAAATCTTTTCTCTTCACCCTGCAGGCAGTCAGTTTCTAAGAAAGAACAGCATCTCAAAAATTTCCAACTCCAGCAGGATTTTGGCCTCTCAGACATACTCGCAAGGGATAGATTCTGTGTTCGCATCCCACCTTATGCAAGAGAGGAGTCTTGTATTCAGCAAGTTTTCTGCCTTTGATTCTAAGTCTCAAGAACCAGATCACTTCTGAGTCATCTATTCTGCTGACTTTTCTGATGTGAATGATACTACTCCAGTTGTTCTTGAAAGGTATGAGACACCTCCTCATGTCCTCATGCTAAGATTTTCCCAGAAGTGCTGCTACAGAGCTGTTGTGACCACAGGAACTCTGTTGTGTTAGCAACGTGGCTGGAGCCCTAGTCTTCCACCAAAGCAGTAAGGCAGTTCTAGTAACTTTTTAGTGGCCCTCCTTTATTGTTCCTTGAACAGTCTGTTTCCTTCTGGAAAACTGAAGCTGCAAAAGCTCTATAAAATTACTGTCACAAATGTTATCTGGAAAATAAAACCAAAGAGGAATCTACAGTTTATAAAAACAAACCTCACATTCCCAAACCATCACAATACCAGCAAGCAATATTTGGCTTCAAAGTGCACACAGTTATGTGAACACTGCTTATGACTCTGTATATGTGCATGTAACATGACTGCTGATGTGCATTACCTGGAAAAAAAAATCAGTTTAGTTCACTCTGCACAAGAACGAATGCAACAGGCATTGAGGACCCAATCTGATTTTAGTTAAATTAACGCAAAACAGCTCCAGTACCCGAGATTTATAACTAATAGAAATATCTCACTCAGAGAAGAATCAGACCTTGACTGCTCATGGAAATAAATCTCTTCTCGTCCTATGACAGTTTTGAAATTTCATCTGTAACTCTGAAAAAATAAATTTGAAAACTATTCTCAGTTAAATCCATAGAAGCACTGACCTTCAGTATCTATAATGTTCAAAGAAAAGACACTTCCACTTCTGATTGACAGATCCATTGCAAATACAGTCTCAGCAGCTCCAGAGCAAGCGTTGAGAAATGCACCCTGAGTGTCCATAACTCATTCATTCGAACTTATTCAAGCAGGTTTTCTGCTGTCAAGAGAATTGCACGATTCAGGGTTCAGCCCTACAGATAACAAGTGATCAGGAAACCACTCTCATGTATCAAGTGATCTTAAGCATCAGACTGATGAAATAAAGCACATGTTCCTATAATATTCCAAATCAACAGGAAAATGCAAGCCTCCAGTTCAAATATCAAATTATCCATTGTATTTACTATCTAGAGTGTCCACAAGCAGTTTACATAAAACACTAACTACAGAAAAGCCCATTATACCTTAAAATAAACTGCAAGCTGTACATCAGACAAACCTCAACACAATGACTATGCAAGTCTGGCTGGCATAGGATAAACTTGTTATGCTGATTCTGGAGACCTGTTCCATATAGAAACTATACCTGACATCTTCATGTTGAACTACTTAGTTGAAAACAAACATTTTACTTGATCACTTCTCAGTTCTTTGTCCAGTACTGTGAAGCAACAGGTACGCAGATCCAGCTACAGAAACTGCTTTGACATCAGATTTTTCTAACGCTGTAGCAGCAGAGCTGGGACCAGCAGCTCTGTGAACAGGAACAAGCAGAGTTTCTACCATAAAAACTCCTCCCAGGAGAGACCTTCCTTGGATGTTTCCAGTCTGAGATCCCAGAACTGACTCCAACAAATTAAGAGCAACCTTCCCCAGAACAAATCTCATTTCTTCTTTAATACACCCAACCTCACACAGGCAATGCAGCACGAACATAAATGAAAACCAAAGCATACAAATGTCACAGCCCCTGTTCTGCACCCTTTAGAACAAACTCCAAACCAACCCAAACCAGAAAAAATACATTGAGGTTTCCTTATGGGCCAAAGATTAAGAAAGAAGCATGTGATACCATTTACTGCAGGGAAAGGTACTCAAAGCCACTTAGAGAATTGCTGTAAAACCTTTCCAGAATTGGAAAACCTTGTTACAGCTTTAAGAGCTTTGCTTCAAACCCTTCAAGACCCTATGTTATCTAAAATGCTAGATAAAGCCTCAGTGCATTACCAAGTTAAAACCAGTAGTTCAGGCCTGAAAAGCTCTTGAATACACAAGCAAGATCAAAGCAGGTAAGCTCAATAAACTGTGTAGTCACTGTTTAGGGGCTTGAGGAGCATCACTTCCACAGCATGTTGGAAGTAATTTTCTCTGGTGACATGCTATGTTTTGTCTTACTGCACATTTAACCTCTAGATTTGGACAGCACACATTTGGCGCAGGCACATTTCTTGAGGGAACACCAGAGTGGTTACTTCAAGTGACAGTTTTCTAATTATTCTGTCAAGCATCAATCTATGAAGTTCCCAGTTCCTCAGCACTCTGAGTGACAGGGCAATCAGTGCTTTACTTAAAGCCTCTAGAGCTGTTCTGTCCTGACAAATGCTTTTAAAAAACCCCAACCAACCAACCAACCAACCCCTCCTCCCCAGTGTTCAAAGGGAGCAGAACATTTGACTTCCAAAACAACTCCTCACTTTCTGCAAATACAGTTCCCCAAAGTAACCAAAAAAAAAAAAAAGCATTAGTACCATTAGTACATACAATGCAAACGAAGAAAGAAGAACAGACCAAAACAGTATGTTCTTTTATGTTATGGTAATTCAATTCAGGCATTTTATTTTGGAGAAAATCAGCTGATAAAAGTACATCAAAAACAGAGAAGGAACTGAGATAATGCAATCTTTTTCACTAAGAAGTTTACCTTCTCCTGAGAGAGAGGAAAAAAAACCACCAACCCAAACCACTTTCACAGCACTTTTAGCTCAATTCCAAGTTCCCCTTATTTGTGATGAGTATCATCTTCCTCTGTTGAGAGTGGTGTTGTGACTTCTCTTGGGGCCTTACAGCACTACTGATTGTATAAAGTGGGAAAATGAGGGACTTTGTGAGTGACAAACAGCCCTGTACGAAGTTCAGGGAATAATACAAGCTATTTAGTAGTCGTGTCAGTCAGTTTCCTAAATAACGTGAAAATACTTCATGCTCTTTATCGACTGTGTAATTAAATTCAACACCATGGCTATGATTTTGACCAATAAGTTGGCACTACAATTAGACAAGGTTTGATTTATATGCCAAGATGCTGCACCTGAGAATTCAATAGTGGAGTTACTCTTCTTGGCTTGCTGGGACAATCTCATACTGGTTTTGTTCAACTTCATACGAAGAAAAGACCTCTCACCATACAGAACAGCAGCACTAAGACCAGCATACCACTAATACTAGTTTCTATTGCGATCAGATTTGTGTCAAAGTTGGTCCTTCAGTTTTAAAAGGTAAACTATGAATAATGCAGGTTTGGTGACTAGCTCTTGACCATGAGCACTACCAAGTGGCTCCACGGTAAAACTAGCAAGACTAACAAATAAGTGAAATAGCAAGTCAGGTATCAACAAAGGGCAGAAGAGTACAGCACATTTGATCACTAATCAGAGTGAGCTGCAGAAAATCTCTCTCTAGAATTAATGCTTAATTCTAGTTTTCTGAGGACATCAAATATGTAAATATATTCACACACACAAAATTCATTTTTTTCTTGGATCTGAGTCAAAACTACCAGTACGCAGACTACCTGTGATTTATGAAATGAAGAAAGGAAGCCTGCTCTAATCAGAACTCAAATCTAGTCATAGGCCGGCAATGGCTGCATAATTTTGTTTTTCTTGCTGGGTAGCTTAACATCATCACCTCCATCAAAAAAACCAAATGATTAATTTTTCTAAACAGACCAGATTCCTTTGGAAGAAGATTACACCGAACAACGTATGACCAGAAAGAAGTTTCACTGAACTCAACAGGAGCACTCGAAGGTGGAAGCATCATGCAGTGCAAGAAAAAACATGAGTCTGCAGTGAACAAGGGACCAACGGTAGGCTTGAAGGACTGAAGCTTATCTAAACCAGCACTGTCCTCCAAGAACTACTCATCTGACCCACTAACAAGCCAGATCAGATAGCCAACCTATTTCTTTTTTTGCAGGTTTAGTCTTCTGCCAGCGCAGCTCTTGTTCACTTGGTGTGGGATGAGCGCGGGTGCAAAGGGAGGGCAGGAAGGTGCAACCACAGAGCACCATCTTTGAGACACCAAAACGGCCACAGACCCGATTCCTCAACAGAAGGCAACGCGAGTCAACCGCTGACACTGCCAGTGGAGGAAGGCAGCTCTGTGTTGAAAAGCCTAAAACCGCAGTGGTCAGTAAGGGGAAATCTGTTCCACTGGTGGGGGGAAGGCTGAACTCATCTGCTTTTCTTAATTAAGTTCAACAGACTTTTAGCATTATTAAGGGAGTTAAGTGAACATTGCTGAAATGTAGGCACCGTCTTCGCTTAAATTGCCTTTATTTTATCTTTTCAGTTCAATTACTTCCATAGTTTGTAAGACTAAGTGAAACAAAAACGTATTTGAGATCCTCTCAAAGTAATACACACAAAAAACCCAAACCAACTGTATAAGGCCCCATGAAAGTTTTGATTAAAGGCAAATCCTTCACAATTCAGAGAGCACATACTCAATCAGTGGTTGAAGAGGAAAACCTCCAGGGAGCAGCAGGAACTAAACAATTCTGATAAGGTTTCTGTGACTTTCCAGCAAATAGTAATTTGCTCTTTTATATTTCTTCAATGAGAAGTCAAGCATTGCAGTCCCAAACCTCTAAATGAAATGATTTGCTGGGCATCAGGCATTCAACTTTCACTACCTACTATGAAATATTGACTCTGCACATTCATTCATTTCTACCCAATAATTGATTCTTCTTTTTTTTTTTTTTTCGTTTTTTCCCTTCCAGTTACAGGCTTATAACAGTATTCTGGATGGGTGACTTAATCAAGATTTAGTTAAGAAAAAAGAGATCCTTCAGCATTTTCAAGTTTTAATCTTGTGTACACCACATAAGCATGCACATAATCTATTTTCTTAATGAGATGCTTTTACTCTTTTCCCCTATTATCACTATTAATTCCAAATCTGCCATGCACAAGAGCCACCCGTAGTTTACACAAAGGCTTCTACTTTAATCACAAAGTTGGCATTACTCTGTCAAAGGACAGAGCTTTATGTTAACTTTTGCTTAACAACCTTCTCAGCTGGAGCCTGTCTAAATACAGCTCAATGTGGCCGAGCTGGCACAACAGAGATTTCATTCCCTTTCCTGGTGAAGCAAACACTGGCTCACATGGTCAGCCCAAATGTCAGCCAGAAAGAACTGCAATTCCATGGCACTGCTGGCAGGATCGCTGGGTTGCTTACACCAAGGGACTTCAGAGGTTCTCGGTAGGAGGACAACAGTTCTCTGCCATTAGATAATTCAAAATGGTTTTTAAAGTAGAGTAACACCCAACAGTGCATGCAGAAAAGGTTGTGCAAACATGCACACAACTTGCACAAAACCAGCAATTCTATATACATATTTACGTATGTAGATACTCACACATACACTTCACTGTAGCAAACTACATGTATAAAATGCAGAAAAAAAATCTAGTTTGCCTTTCCCCCTACTCATTTCGTGAGTAAAATGTGTATATAAATGAAAAATAATAGAAAAAAATATTTTTAAGCCATAGCAGAACATTCAAGGTGAAAATGGTGATGTATAAGCAGTGAATATTTTTTCGTTCTGAGTATCTGAAATAGTATAATACCTGCTTCACTCTGTCAAACATAACAAATTACAGGGCAATTTGCAAGAAGTAATGCTACCTTATTTTTGATCAACTCTCCTAACTGCTTGAAAAACTTTTTTTTTTTTTTTTTCCCCCTGCTAAATGCCTTTGAATCATCTTGGAAATTTCAGTAAAATCTATTTGGTCAGATTTTATCCAGTTGTCTTTACACACACAGTCACTTATTTTCTTTTAGCTGGAATTTTCAAAATGATTTGGCTCAAAATGGTTGAACATTTTTCATTTTCCCTTAAAAGAAATAGATTAAAAAACAATAGATTAAAACCTAAGTTTTCAGCTTTTTTTCATTAAGTCAGTCCTCTTCCCTTGAAGAAATGTGTGGTCTTTCACCAAAGCAAAGAAAAATTGACAGTTTTTAACTGACTCTATACACCACTATTCCTACTCACAGTTGGTGACACATAGACATATTTTGAGAAACAGGACTAATTTTCAACTTCCTGTAAAAGGATAGTTTTTCTATTAGATGACAAAATAAATCTCTAACAACCCGACTAAGAACTACTCATTTGTGGTAGATGTGGACCTGATTTACCAAGTACGTAAGCACATGAGAAGATTTAAAAGTGAAAAGGCTCATTTATTTCAACTTCACTCATCCACTCAGAATAACAGATAATAAAATATTAAAACTTGAAACAGGTTTGAATATCTTGTTGAATTGGAGTATGAATAATGAAGTTGTGAAATAATTCAGTCCTACCTGAAACAAAACAGAAATTCAAGGGAAAGAAATAGCTTTTCCCTCTTTCATTAAGCCATATTTCAAATCATTTTTGCCTCTTCAAAAGCTTTTTCATCATTCTGTGCTCAGCTATGCAAATGAATGGATGAACACAGGCCAAGGAATATTCCTCTTATTCAAATATAAATTAAATACATTCTTCTGACTGGGAGGACAGAGTGCATCCTGCTCCAAACCCAAAGTTTATATACTGTAAGAAAATACATTCCCCACTTCAATATTAAAAAAAAAAGGAGAATTAAAGAAAAAAAAAAAAAAAGCTGACACAGTGGAATACAGAAAATATCACAAGATACACTGCACCTCAAAATCCCATTTCCATAGAAATGTGTGGATGTTCTAACATATCTTTTTCTTAAAAATATGCTAATGAATTAAAAAGGTATACATTTGCCCAACCTGCACATTATTCTTTATCACATCACTATGCCAGTCATTTCAGATGGTATATAGGATTAATAATAAGAGGTCTGAACAACATCACCTATCATAATCTACTTCCCATATTAGGATGCAAACCAGAGCGCAAGTGTCACAGCAGAGACAAGTGCAACACATGTGTTTATTCATATAATTCTTCCCTTTCCCCCAATATCCAGATCACTGAACCTGACACTGCAGTATTAGGTCACCTTTTTTTTTTTTTTAAGTATGGAGATCTCTACACTAAAAATCTTAGCAAGATTGGGTCCTTTATGCTTCTGTCTTTTAAAAAAAAAAAAAATTGATGATAGGAAAATGCTCATTAATTTTGTCCTGTTTCACCAGTTTTCCCCCAAATTGAGTCTTTTTCTTTGACTAACCTGCGCTCCACCCATCAAGGGTCCTGAAATTTTAAGTAAAATGGTTGATATTCATTTCACTGTCAGAAGAAGATTCTCTCTTACCCAGTACAAATGGCTAAAAGCACCTACTTGAAATATACAGTTCATCATCTAGGTCTGTTTCTATGAGGAACAGATGGAGGCGAGGTGATTAAATTTCTTCATTTTGATGGAGAGAACAAACACTTTTCTAGACAGTCGTAACACCTCAAACCACTTAAAAATAATGAGTGTTAAAATATTATTTTCTCTACAGAAGAGCTTAAGTAAGGACACGTACAACTTTTTTTTTAATATACTATTTCCTACCCATATTATCAAATTATTTGCCTTTCATTCTCCCGTAAGTATGCTGGATAGATGATCTATAAATAGATTCATAATAAATTATTCAACTCACCAAGATGAATTACCAAATTGAGATTCCTAAAATATCTTCCCTTTTCATCCTCACTAATTGTGAAATGAGTCATATAAATTTTCAAAATTTCATCAATTTGTAAAGTATCGTAAAGGATTAAACACTTTTCTGATGTATTATGCATTTCCTTTCACTAGGCAATACTAAGACACACAAACATAATTGCACACTATATTGGACACGCTGGGTATGAGACACGAGGCATTTGGCAGTTCAAGGTGAGGCTGGCAAGGTTTTGAAGATGGAGATTTACCTCCTGTATCCATTGTCCTTCACTTTAGGGCCTGATTTGGAGTGACAGGGGTAATACTACGCTATGACATTACAAGAGACAAGTACAATCCTGTAACCATTACCATGTTCTTCGCTTAACCACTTCCCACCGCAGGCTCAGCCATACTGGCTCATCAGTGGCTACCTCAGAAAAGTCCAGATTCTCCAGTCCCAAACTCTAATGAATAAAGAACCCAATAAAATATCCTTTATCACTTTACTCATTGATCAAATATACCTCTAAACAAGCAGGAAAATACAACAAGCCTTGACCACACAGCAGGTCTCTCAAGTGGGTGCAGCAGGTTGTCTTCTGAGGAAATGCAGATGTCTGCTCCTCTCTCCCTGCTTTAGAAGGGATCCCACTACAGAGAGGATAATTGCCACATAAACATTTCAACTTCTGTCCAAATCTAACAGATCAATTTTTTTCTTGTGGTTCTTCCACAATTTTTTTCAGCATTTACCTTCTAAGGAAACATTTGTGATTTTTCTTTATTCTGCCACAAAGGAGACGATTACAAAATCTCTGCAAGTTTTCCTCTTGCTTAGTAAGTTTATTTTCATATCCAGTTTTTAAGATTCATAATGGCCAACTTTAAAATGCCAAAAGGCATTCAGCTTGTCAGTGCCTATAAATAATGGCAGATTCATGTTAAAGTATATTTACATATCAATTACTTAGGACTCAATACTACACATGCTCTTGAAAAATACATTACTCTTGATTATAAATCAAGACAACTCAATTATGCATTTTGAATGCATAATTGTCCTCACATTTTCATAAATATCGGCAATATGCTATCAGTCTCTAAAAATGCTTCAATGAAATTAAAGAGTCTTTTCAATACTTTAAGTGCTCTAAAAGATGACTAGTCATTTCACATTAATTCCTGCAAAACTGTAAAGACACATTAGAAGAAATCCTTGTTAAAGTTCTATTAGTCTATATTTTCTCACCAATGCAGTGCTAATAAAAATGTGGGGAAACTCCTAAATTACTCCTATAAACTCAAATCCTACGGTATCCATAAAAAATAAAAAAAGCACTGCTCCAATACCCTTGGTTAAAAGTAAAATATTTGCACAAATTCCTGAGGCAGAAAATACAATATGCCTTTGTCAACTTTTCCCAGCTTTACAAGATGTTTCTGTGCTCTAATACGTCTTTTCTGTCTCTACAAACTGTCATCCTATGATAGTAATCTGAAACTTAGACAAGCTTTGAAAGCCAAGGCATTATTGCCCACATAAAACTACTAATCACATGATTAGGTTTAGGGCTGTTGTCTGAAAGAGGAAAAAGAAACCTCAGGTCCATTCATTGGCCCCAAGGCAGGATCAGCTTCCTGAAACACCCAGAGAAATTTTTGTTTAGCTAGGTCTTAAAAACTTGCAGTACTGGATAGCCTGTAAGTTCCTAAAATAAGTTGCTGTAGAACTCAACTACCTTTTCTGCTGGACAATTTTCAGAACAGCTAACCTAAATTTCTTTGCTGCATTTAAACCTTTCTACTTCTTGCCTTACCGAGGCAGACACTGACCTGCAGCACTGGGCACATTACCCAGGTTAACTGAAAGTTTCCTTCACCTTTTTGTGTCTGGTTCCTCTTTCCACCCTTGAGTCTTCTGTATCTTTTAAATAAGAGAAAAGGATGGTCTCTCCCTATGTGTTCAAACACTCTCAAGGTAAAAGGGTCTCTCTACATGCTATTAGGAGATAATATTAAGATGACATATTAAGATCCAGCTTCCAAAAACTATGTGGTGCACTTCAATGACTGATCAGACATCATCTTACACAAATGTCAAAATTGCAACACAAAACTAACAGGTTTATTAATCTTTACTTTCTTTTTAAAAATTTAATATTTCACTTTTATAAAAACAATGCTGGGTACAAATATGCCAGTAGGATAGGGCTCTGCAATAAGCAGTAAAGGAACAGTGACAACTTTTATCATTTCCATAGCACTTAATTCCTTTAACAGACTATCTAATTTTTCATCAGTGTTGAGAGCAGTTGTCTATGGTAGGTCAGTAACCCAGAGTTCACACAGAGGGGGGCAAAACCTAAGCAGTCAAAGCCTGAACTTTCAAAAGCATCCACTAAATTGAAGTGCCACCATTTTCAGATACCCAGCTGGAGCTATAAAGGGCTACGCCGAGGTGTGAACACTGGACTTGCAGTTCGCACTCGTGGAACAGTATACTGTAAGACAGAAATATTTTTCACTACAATTAACTCTTCAGTTACAGCTTTTGGACTACTCAAACCAGCACATGATGCTTCACCCTCTTGTGTGAATCAGAAAAACACACAAGGCATAAAGACTTTTCATGCTGTGTGAAGAAGAGCTGGGTAATGAAGTGTGTAGAGGGTCCATGACGCTTGAATGAGAAAGCAAAAAGATTTCTAATGACTGCAGGAATAGGATTCCTCTGCATTATCTGAAATTACATGCAGTCTGACAATTCAAACAAATCCAGTGCTAACGCTCTATTTTATGTCCATAACTGAATGCTACTTACATTTCATTTTTTTCTTCAACACTATACACACACAGACATCAGTTGCATATGTGATAGAGAAGGTTATCTGATCTTACTGATTTATGGTTTCGCATTATTGTAACACCGAGAAATCCACCACTGACAGTCAGTTAAATGCAGCGAATGCATGACAACCTACTCACAACCAGCCTATGCTTACCTAGAATAAGGCTCACTATCACAGCAAGTGTAGCCATCTTTATTTTTATATTTTTTTAAACCTCTGCGCACTATTTTTTATTTATCACTTTTAAAGCTTAATAGTCCACTTCCCACTCTCCAAAGCACCCTCCTCTGGCTCTACACAAAATTTCCAGGACTAACAGCAATAATGACCATTCCCATCAATGCGCAAAGGCCCTAGAAGAAAACCAAACGCTTTGGTTCTTTGTTTCTGGATGTTGACTTTGATGTTCAAGCTGCAACTCCTCCTCTTAGTCAAGACATGACTGACTGGCATGACTAATACTGCAACAGACATTCTGCAGATCATATTAAACAGCTGTGCAAACCGCCTGCACTCACAGCTTGGCTGCCGACATTATTTTTATTTGATGTGATTATAATGTCTCACTGCCCGATCCTGGATCACAAGCGCCATGTGACAACATTCCCCTCTTCTTCTTCCACTCCTTTTTCCCCCAGGCTGTTGGAAATGATGCCTCAGAGGCCAGGCTGCAGGGAATAATTGGTTGGGAACAGAACAGGCACCTGGCAACTACTCAGAAGTTTATCTGCCAAAACCCCTTTTTGGCTCAGGCTTGTAACCCAACAGTCACACACTAGGCACAGACTCACTGAATAAGACAGATTTTTGCACAACTTCCAGGACAAAACCCTCAGCTACATAGCCAAGCCTAGTTAGAAACCACACTCAAAAGAGCCTTTTCCCCTAAAAATGGGAGCAGGTCCTTGTTTAAAGTTGCAGAGTGAGAGCAAACTGTCCAGTGACACAGAGATATAGTTACTACATTCCAAACTGCCTGAATGTTTGCAGACTTTCTGAATTGTTTTAACTGAACTAGCTCACCCAATTCTGAATTAATTCACCCAAAATAAAGACCAAACAAATTATACAAGGCAATCTTATTTTTCTTCCTGAAATCTGAGAAAAAAATATCCCACATCTTTTTTCTTAGTATAATGTTATCCCTTCTGTTGCCACATAACAGACTGCAATGCTAAGAAAACTAATACTAAAAATCCCTCAAGCCAAAAGGAAAAACTGGTGATAAAAATGTCTTATACAATAAGGATGGATAAACTGTACCACTTTCACATCAAGCACAGCTGGAAAATAAGTTAATTCCAAATTATGATTTAATGTTACCCTCTTTCAGAATTCTGTTTGCACTCTCAGATGCCTGGAAAATAAAAGCCCCAAGACCTTTGTTTCACATGCAACTTAATGGCAAGACACATCCATGCCACTACTTTTCCCATCACTGAGGTGGATGGAGGGAAGCATCTGACATAAGCAAACAGGCAAAGTGACAGGAATAAGAATGCCTATCCCATACAAATAAAACAATAATTTGAATTTAGACTAAAGAGTACCTAAAGGGAAAAAAAAAAAGTGTGCATTTGATATTAATTATTCCCTGGTTATGAGTTAACAGATGTCAGTATGGAATATTTTTTCCAGAGAGACATTTGTCAATCTGTCAATAGTATTTTGCTTAGATGACAAGCAAACACTTGTTAACATCAATTGATTTGGTAAGTCTTTTAGTCATATCATCAATGACAGGCTTCAAAAAAAGGTTGTCAAGCTTTAGGGGGAAAAAAAGAACAAAAACAAGAAACAATTTTTGCCTTTAACTGCCCATATTTCAGAGATACTTTCTCATAGGAGTCAACTGTTAAGTTCAGGACTAGAGTCAGTCAATGGTAAAACAAACCTGCCTACAGCTTAGTTTGCTTTACTCGTATTTCTGTATTTTAGCTCCCGTTAGGGAGACAGAACAAGGGAAAGTGATGGTGTGTAGTCAAAAGCCTGAGGAAAAACTATGTAGTCCTACGTCTGGGTCACATCTCAAGTACACACACCACTTATGTCAGCAGTAATGGGCAACTCTCTCCTACCAGTAACCTATACAATATTATTTTTATTCTATCAAGAAGGCATGGGAGAAAAAGGTACAGGATGTGACTTGCATCACGTTGTAGGTAAGATGCTTCTGGCCTTTGTCTTATTGTAGTCACTAAATACGTCTCACCAAGAGTCTACTCACTATGGGCTCTCATAGTCAACAGGGTCTTCAAAAACATGATTCAGCCAGCCCAACATCTAAAACTTGATATTGACTGTCTCTGCAATGTGTATAAAAAAGCTGAAAGACCTGCAAGAATTTAGGAGTGTCAGATATGTAGGATGACTCCAGGCCAAAGAAGAGGTCTGAGATTGCAACCAAGCTTCAGTGTCCCGGGCTGCAGATTTATTGACAAGACTGTTTTTTCCAGTTCTAGCCTTTCCAAAACCTTGTTGAATCGTACAAACAGTCATCATACAGTAAATACAACAGTCCAAGTCTTCAGCATGAATAAAAATGAGCACCTGTTGAGCTTGGTAAGGATGTGAGAGTACTCAAAGATGAGGACTTCAGTGAGGGTGGCTGAAACAGCACTACATACGTGCAGAGGAGAGCCAGCCGTACTCAGAACTTCCAAAATACCAAAGAAATCACCACTTCTACTTGACTGGGAGACAAAGAAGAGCAATTGAGCTCCCGCAGTGTCTCCCAGCAGCCTGAACACCCAGAACTGAACCATTTTCCCCCTTCCTGTTATTACCTGAAAAAAGGGCAGATGATTTATTTCCTGCCAAAGCAGATGCGTGGCACAAACTCATAGAAACAAGACAGACAGGAGGGAGGGGAAAAAAAAATCATCTGGAATTTAGATTGTGAAAAGAAAGGAATTTAGAACCATTGCAATGACCTGTCTGACCTAGGATATGGCAGACTGCAAACAAGACCAGCTGAGTCTAAAAGGGTCACTGACTTCAGAGACAGCATTTCCATCCAAAAGCCAGTGGGTAACCTTTTGCAACCAAAAAACCCACTTTTTTTTTTTTTCAAAGAATTATAGACACTGACAACAGCCAGATTAAACCAGCAGCAAACCAGCCAAGATCTTTGTTCTTCTCAAAAACAATATCCCCAGCTTCACTAAATCGAATCATGGTATACCTGTATTTTTTTGCTTTAATACAAAATAGACATTTTAAAGACAACTAAAGAGAAGGAAAGAGATCTATTGCAAAGTGCTGTTGAACATTTCCTTCTGGAAGATTTCTTCTCTTGCAATGTCCTTTACACTGCCAGTGCCATATTTCAGCGCAACTAAAAGACAGTGCTTCTCCATATTACAGCCCTGCAGACATTTCTTTTGTTTGTTTAGTTATTCCTCAGAGGTTCCGTGTTGTTTGGAGACATTTACAACAACTAATAGCCCCTCAAGTTCCCAAGAGCAAATTTTTATCTTCTCAAACAAGGCGGGTACCAGGTCAAAGTCTACAGGGAAATGACTGACCAGATACAAACTGTGAATGCTACAACAGCTCCAATGTCTCTTGGGGTTGAAAGCCTACTACTACTTAAGAGAAGAGAGGATTAACTCGATTATCTTACAGTATATTAGTAAACTAATGGACATGGTATATGAGGAGAGGAAAGAACAGACATTTACTGCCTTTTCTGAACAGACTGAAATAAGACGTAAGATATTTATTTTTTTACTAGCTAGTAAACTTATATTACTGTTCAACTGCAGAGTGGTAAAAAACCCAAGGGCTTTGCTGTTAGGCTGGTGTAACTGCCAGAGCTGCTACAGTCTCCTATTATGTACTGGGATATCAGCATATCTTCCCTAATCCTAATTTAATCTCATACATATCTCATACATCAATTACCATTAAGAAGAGTATTTCACCTGATGTCATGTGGAACTGAAACAGTATTGCTAATGGACACAGTGACATAAAATAAAGGCAAAATCAGTCAAATTGAAAGGGCTGACAAGAAGCAGTTCAGAAACGATTCACTGAAACCTGACAAGCCTCTCAGGGGTAAAAGCTGTGGTATGACTGGCCACGTGCAGGGCTAGGCTGAAAAGAACTAATGTCAATAACTTAAAAGTGGGCAACAGCATTAAATCTCGATAAAACCCACAATGTCTGTGGCCAACAATGCTGTCATTTATGTACGTGCATCCAAATCTGTGACGGACCAATTCCCTGGAGAGCGAGCTTTCAGAAGAACCCTCTTTCCCTTGTACCATACCAAATAACGGAGTCTAGTGGGACTCCAAGCAGTCATCCTCCCTCTTTTTCCTGGAGTGCAATAAAGAGAACAAAAGGGAAATGCAATGGAGCTGTTCTGTGATTCTTCCTATGAATGGAGAAAAGATCAGAAAAGGCATTCAAAAGGAAGAGAACAGGCAACAAATGAATCAGGAATGAGTTGTGTTGCATTTAGGCTAAAGCATTCTACATCTTTGGGCAGTCAAAGCCAGAAACACAGGCATAAATGACTGATTCAGTTCCTTTCCACACTACCTTTTACTTTGCCTCATTGTCTCAATTAGCATAGCTTTACTAGCCCTGCTGTAAGCAGCTAGTGTTAAGCAGTAATATCTAAGCAGAATATAGAACAGGATACATTTACAAGTCAAATGTTAGGCATGCAGGTATTATTTAGCTGAGAGCTACTGAAATGCCTTTCCATTTTAGAATTGTTTAAACTCAGTAAGTTTCATCACCAAAATTAATGCCTGCTGTTTGTGCTGTTGCAGACAGAAGAACCTATTTAGCATAGTGATAATCATCAGCTAAGTTGTGTATTTAAGACTTTACTGCACCTGCTTCTCCAGCACTAATACAAGTTCCAGAACTAAATTACATCTCAGCCAAATCGTGATCATCATATGAAGCACGTACTGCAGAACAACTCAAACACGCACAAACAAATCTTCATGTAATGTCCTGAGAATAGCTAAAACTCACACAAATTAAGACAAGCATAACAG
This sequence comes from Caloenas nicobarica, assembly GCF_036013445.1. Classification (NCBI taxonomy): domain Eukaryota; kingdom Metazoa; phylum Chordata; class Aves; order Columbiformes; family Columbidae; genus Caloenas; species Caloenas nicobarica. Next base: position 14,408,647 of record NC_088255.1, on the reverse strand, counting down.
TGTCTACTAGCATCAGGCAATGAAGGAAACTATCAGGTTTTCTAGCATGAATCCAAAGTCCCATCCTGCCTCCCTTCTGCCCCAGGCAAGATATCTTGCTTCTCTACTCCTCCAGGTCTGTGTTCTTTTAGGCACATTAATAACTTGAAGCTTATAAGATCACTAAGTAGAAAAAGACAACCAGTTCTTTTCCTATGGGTCTTAGGAAGAACATAAACCTCTACAAAAAAAAAAAAAAGAGGTCAGCATGACCTATGTCTATGGGAGTGCAAAAAGATCCAGGAAGAATGTTTTAAATATTGCAGACGACCCTTTCTGGTTCAGTTGAGCTGTCTAGGTACTATGTGCCTTAAAAACATGCAAGAAGAGTTACAACTGCAAGGAGCTTACAACATGAAGTCGACTTGTGCGTATTTTGTACTGTAAATTTTCTTCCAGATTTTACCTTGAAATTTCGATGCAAACAATATCCTCCTCTATCTGAACAGTCACAACATTTTGTCACTTACTGCTGCCCAGGATATACAATTACAGTGGTGCAATTTTCACAGGAAGGTGGTATTTAGAGGAGCTAATACCACAGACATAATCAACACGAGAAAAACGGATGGAAGCACAGAAAAAAAGGAGACAAAGGACATAAAGCCAAATGTTGAAATTAGGACTTCAGCAGAGATGCTTAGGTGTAGGAGACACAAAAGATAATCCAAGCCCTTGACAAATTTTCATTAGTACAAAAAAAAAAAAAAAAAAAAAAAAAAAAAAAAAAAAAAAAAAATCGACAGTAGTTTAAGTTCTGGCTACACACAAAAGCCTAACTTTGAGCTGGCAGGGATGGGCAGCTGGCACTGCTCCAATGCCCACGCCTGATCAATATTCTCTCAGCAGATACTCTACTTCTGTCTGCAAAGGGGACCAATGACCTCAGCATGCTCACTTGCATCTCTAGAAATAACTTCTACTCAATACACACAGACTAATGTCTTCTCCTGTTGCTCAAAAAGAAAAGAGCAATTGCACCTCCATCTGCAAAAGGAAATGTCAGAATGTACCAGGCTATGATTCCAGCCTCTGAACGTTAATTAAAACACAGACTACTATCCTGCAGTGCAGGATTGGATATTTTAGAAAATTCAAGCTTAAAAGAGTACAAATCAGCCTTCAGTATTAGCTATTTGCTTAACTTACATTTTCCTTCGCACTCTCCTGTGGCAGTACACTTTTAGGAATAGTATTTTAAGTATCTAAAGCTCCCCACAAATTCCACTTTAGGAGCCAGATGTTCAAAGTTCAGCACTGCAATGTCCAGCATTACAACATCTGCATGTCTGTGCTGAACTGCCTGGAGAAAGCACCCGCTCGAGTCTGATCAAACCTGAGCAAGGGTCAGGAAATGAAAAGTCAGTCCGGTGGTTCACAGTGAAATAATTTTCCTCTTAGGTCTCCCCTTTAGTAACTCATCCTCGATATTCACACCATGATCTGTATTTTTCAGGATACTATTCATAATCCTGTAATAGAGCTGTATTACTGCACAGGGAAGTTTCCAGTGCAAAACCAACACTGTTTGTTTTGTTTTGTTTTTTTACCTTTGGATCAGCAGTCAGAAGTTTGAATGCTTGATATACTTGTGCTTCTTTCACACCTCCACCGAGATCCAAGAAGTTGGCTGGCTTTCCACCATTCAGGGATATTATATCACAGGTTGCCATTGCAAGTCCAGCTCCATTGACTGTAATTGTAAACATCAAGTGCTTTTATTTCACATAAAAGTATTTAAGATTTGTGAAAAGGCTTAAAAACATATCAGCACAACCACATAATAGTACCCAAAATGTTACATAAATATTTATTTCTAAATAGGTCAGTACCTATTCAAGTATATCAAATACAACAAATAATTCAAAATCTCGTGCGTACACACCAAGGTTTCTTTATGACTGTATCAACTTTAGGACCTTCCCTTAAGCATGTATGAGCACTGGAATGGTAATCGTGGAAATGCAAAAACTTCTGGTTTAAAAAATAACCCAGACACCACAAATTGCTGGCAACAGTGATCACATCACGAGATGTGAAGGACAGGTTGCCTCTCCAAGCTCCCCTACCATCATTCTGATAGCAGCACATGATGCTTTGCCTTACTGTAAAGCAGATGACTAAATTTTGGGGACAGATATCAGATGCTCCTGCAAGTATCTTTTATTTTGTGTTTGCACCAGTCTAGAAACATTCCCATGGGCACAAACATCCTCTAAACTAGGAAAAGTAGATGAGAATTATTTGCCCCAGTAAGTTGCTCCTGCTGGACAAAGTGAGGTTTCTATGCCAACTGTAATTCAAGAGTAATATCTAACACTAAAAAAATAACAGTAGTGTTGCAAATTATTGTTTGCTATTTTTTTTCTTTTAAATTGGGATTAAAATCTCACTGTCACTTACAAAACTGCAACACATTATCAGTATCTTCTAGGTTCATGGTTAAAGTACACACCCAAGCAATGTAAACTCTGGACATTTTCTAAAACCAGTCAGTTCACCAAGTCGAGATAAAATGACTAATTCAATTAGATTCACAATAAGAAGTTGTACTGGCTAAAAGAATTTCTACAAAATGAAAATTATGTAGAGCATAGCTGACTCTTTTACTTCTCTCTTCTAAACAAAAGAGTAAATTCTGTTCTACAGAAAGTTCAGGAAAATAAGAAACTGGTATTTTCCTTTTAACAACCAAGCAGCATCTTTAGCAGCTTTTGTTCAAGGGAAATGGAGTTCAATATTCATTAGTAAATGGGAATGTCATGGTTTTACATACATACTTTTGCAGTGCCTTTTAAGTAACACAGTGTCATTTTTGAAAATTAATTATCAAATTTCAATGACTTGTTTTGTTTTACTTACTGGAAAGACCAATTGCATCAGCCTAAAAAAATCAGAACACAGAACCCCCCAAGGCACCCCCCTTGGCCTGTCTTCTCTCTGACACCACGTGCCCTGCCTGTCTGCTGTGGCCTTCACCACATAATTTCAACATAAGTTTTGTTTCAACATAATTTTAGTGTCACTCTTGCAAGAACTTGTGGAAGGACAAACCTCAGCAAAACAGACTGAAATACTATCAAGGGTGGATTGAATGTCAGAACGTAAGCAAAGTCTATACACTGAACAAGTATGAATTTGTCTTCAAATGTCTTTTGAATTTATTTGTTCTTACCAAAGCAAGCAATATTTCCATCCAGTCCTATATATTTTAAATCATATTTGGCAGCTTCGTTCTCTATAGGCTCATTTTCAGACTTGTCATCCATGGCAAATATTTCTTTTTGTCTAAATTCTGCATTGTCATCAAAGTTTATCTTGGCATCAAAACAAACAACTGAAGAAAAAAAATCAAACAACAACAAGTAGACATTTAGAGATTACAATTAGTCAGAGCTTCTGAAAAATTACAACTACTACAGCAGGGAGAGGAAGGACTTTGCTTAGGACTGATGCTGCTTGCAACAAATGATCAGCTGAAGTTCCAGCGTTGAGTCCAGTAGAGAAGGGCAAGTTTTCCTGAAATCTTGTATTGAGAAAGGGTTCAGCAAGCATCTCCACATGACACAGTTACTCGCCTTTGTCACGGGATGAACTTCTGTGTTTGCTTTAAACAAAGTTCCCATTAGTTATGGCGGCAGTTTTTATTATTTGGAGAGGTGGTCTGCAGTAATTTCAAGACACTCTACTTCCAATATTTTGAAAGTATGACTGATACATCAGGTAACAGGTTTTCAATCCAAAGCAACGTTTGGCAACATGCACTCATTTATAGTTGAGCAATACAAAATGCTTTCCTTAGCCATATTTTTGATTTGTAATGTTATTAGCTATACACACATTACTTCACTAAAGATCTAAATTAAAACAACTCTAAGCAAATGTAAGTTAAAAATGATCAAAAGATGACTTTTAAATAAAGAAAATTTATCAAATAAATAGAAAACTTCTTCTCAGTGTCAATATCCACTATGGCTGAAAAAACAAACTAAGTAGCTAAACCTGACTATACTACATAATAGATACAAAAGACCAGCTAGTAGACATCATATTCACATAAAACAAACAGTAACAGAAATGCATGTAGGGTGAACTGGTTATTTGCCTATTTACTGATTAATTATTTCTATGAGTTTGCATAGGCAAACATCTAATTGAATTAAAATGTTCTAAGTAAATGTAAGACTATATACTTATATTTCACTATTTAAGTAATTTGACTTGCACTATATCCAGATTATAATTATTGAGTGACCTATAACTGATTTCTCAATGCAAACCAGTAATATTTAAGTGCGTTTAAATGCTGCATCCAGAAAAATCGACAGTTTTTCTTTCTGCCATGTTTTGATTCATATTGCCATGAAAACATATACATTGTACATGCACATGTACTCATGAGCATTGTACATGTCTCTGCAACTAAAGGTAAATTACACTTAAACCCACAATTTTTAATCTTTCATATAATTAAATAACTAATCACACAATATTTTTGGTGAACAAATACCTCTCTCTTTTTTTTTTCTTCCCCATATACGGTTGCTTAACTTAGGAGAAAATATCTAAGCAAACAAAACATTTACACAGATACAAAAGTTTCAACTGCATGTCTTGATTTGCATTGGGTTTTCTTGTTTTGGTTCTCTGATGTTGCTCTGATGTTGACTTGTAACCAAGACCAGATTAAATTACAACAGGATCAAATTTCATTTCAGAAAACTATTCATGAGTGTTTGTGTGTAATAAGTCTTGCTTGGAAGAGTTGAGATCTTACCTAGTCAACCATCATGTGGGAATCTGCCAAGAGGAGAAATGTCTGAAGTTCATAATATGCCTCTACTATACCAGAGCTGCTTTAATTTTTATTATTTTTTTAACAGTGAACTAAGACCTGTAACATTTTTCTTCAAATTTTCAGTTCCTTAAACTGCTAAAACAACTCAAAGCTAGAGTAAAACCATAGTCTCAGAGCTCTGTTTACCTTAGACATGAACATCCTCAATGTCACATTAACAGAATCTCATTTCGACAGAACATTCATCTTTAACAAAGGCCATGTTGTACAAAGGAGCAGGAAAAACACCTATTAATATTTATCAAACCATTTTCACCATCAAAAGCACATTGTTACATGCATGAGAGACTATACAAATGAATTTTTCTTCTAAACAAATATCAAAGAAAGCTCCAACACTCATATGCATGGAGTACTCCTGTTGTTTTTGCTAGCAGTATAGGACTTTTGTCATCTGCCAATTCAACAGCTTACACCGAGAGCAAACAAAACAAAAAAATCCAAAGAAATTGGCAGTTATAGGCTTCTGACCCAATAGTGTTAACAAAAAATATCCTACAAAATTAAACAAAAGGAAATACACGACAATGTATTTTCTAATAGATTTTCACACAAGTGAAAAACACAAAACACAGCAAGAAATAAATCCATCTTAACTGTTACTTTGACGGGAATAATGGTCTTCATGCAGAGACTTTTATCATTAGAAATAACTGCATTAAGCTACCCAAATGTCTTCCATTTGTTCTACCTTTATTCTTCTTTAAAACACTGTAGATGGAGAAACTGCTAGAAAAAAGAAATAAGCACAGGAAGACTTGTGTGCATGTCTGCTAGTAAGATGGCTTTCACAGCTTGAAACCCACCCTGGTTTTGCTCCTCAGCTTCCTGGATGCAAAATACATGGGGAAAATCCTCAGAGGAAACGGCGTAAAACCTCCTTCTATCCCTCAAATAAAGCCCTGCTCATGAAATATGCACAGCCATTCCAGAAAAGCTCATTTGGCAACTTATCCAAATCAGTTCGTTTTTTCCACAGTGCCACCTCATAGTATTCCAGCAACGGTGCAAAGTCCATAACACCATGGTCCTTCAGGACCATCTAGACCAGCAGTTTTGTCTCCTCTCATTCCCACTTGTTGTCTCCTTCACTTGTCCACCAGTTTCCCCCCTGTGTTGGCACCCAGTCAAATATATCCTCGGCATCTCAGTGATGCCTCTATTCTGTTATCTGACAGCGCTGTCCTGCCTTTCTCAAGTGTCTATACGCGTGTCTGCAGTGTCCACTCACTAACACCCAAGACATCATTAAAGGTCTTCCCTGCAGGGTTACATGGCTGAGATGACGTAGGTACTGAACTGAGGATTTTGCCCCTTGTTCTGCCAAAATGACAGAACCGTAGAGTGCTTCTCTACTAGTCATCTGAGCTAGTTCTGAACCAGCAAGTGTGAATACCAGAACGGCCTAGTCCTGGCACAAATTGCTCACCTCAAACTCATTTCTCTGCCTCACAGAAGGCAATTGTCGTACACATCCCAATTTTTGACATGTGACTGAGCATCAGGACTACTGGGAGCCTTCCATACTGCCCGGTAGTGTTAAGGATCTTGGTCAATTATTCTACTAAAAACATGATTCCAACAAGTTTTGAGGAAGGAATTTTTTTTTTTTTTTACAATATCAGTGGTCTTGAACCCACAAAATAAAAAGGGTAAGTACATCAGTCATAGCAAACAACTAGAGCAATGAATTCGTTTTGAAGTGCAAATCATAATCTGCATGAAAGTTCCAGCAGTTTTCACTGCACCTATTTGAAAGGTACCATTCATCCTCAAAAGGTCAAAAGTATCCTGGGTTGTACATTGCTAGACCTTGCAAAATCCAGACCATTCATTTTGCAAGGCCCTGTTTCCCTGTTGCGCTTTAACTTCACTGTGCAACACAAAATGAAAACATCCTTCTCATCTCATTCCCAACTGGTTTTAATGAGGCCAATGGATCTATTTAAATGGTGGGGAAAAACAACAGTCTGTCGGGTTCTGAAGGCAAATTTTCCATTTCCATTTAAAATACAGCCTACCATAGAACTACACTGGTCAACAGAAGTGTTTTTTGTTTCTCTCCCCGAGTACACATTTCACAATTTGCGTAAGAACCAATGAAGCTAGAGTTAGTTGCTAAGAATTAGACTTGCATTTAATAAGCTGAGTGAGGTTTACAATGCAGAAACTATTGATTCAGTGTGCACGTTATTACGGTACTTCAAATGAGCTGGAAATCTGAGCACACAGGGCTGCAACAGATTCTCAAATAAAAAGAGTTACAGCAGTTGGTGGAAATCACCCTCATGAGGTAAACTCCATCCAGAGAGCTAAAGGATTCTAGCAGCCTATTTTATAACAAAGAGCAGCACCTTTTAGGATATGTTAATAAAATGAGGTGGGGCAGGATTTACTTTAGACCTTTTAGAGTTTTGCAGAGCTCACTACCAGCAGAATTTTCCTTTTAAGCTGTCGACAATTCTCTGCCAATTCTTTTGCATTTGGTTTGTTAATAAAAAAGGCAAAACAAAGTTGGACAACTGGAAGAGACTGCATAGTTTCTAGCCACAATTCCACTTTCAAATTTCTGACCAACGGAGACAAAAACATGGATTTTTAGTGAAAAGCTGTTTATTTTACGAACTAGCCATGGGCACATAAAAAGTATTTTAAGAGTGCTAATTCTTTCAGTTGGCACTGACTCCTATGTGGAACTCGTGTTCTTAATATTGATCTTTTTCCAAAAGTTTCCAGAACAACGATTAAGCAGTCACATTCCCGGTGTCAGTTAAAATGGGTAAAAGCTTTCTCTTTCCATTTTCTAATTTCCACTTTAATCTGTGGGCATATTTTATAAGGTTGGTGAAAAGCTGGAATTGTCTTTCTTGAAAAATATTGATAAAGAACACTCAAGAAACACCCACAGGCCATTGCCAATGCCCAAGACGTCTCCCAAATCACAAAATGACACTGTAGGTGGGGCCTTTTCTAGGAAGTCACTGGCGCTTGTGAACTGCAGCCTTTGACACTGAGGTCTCAGATAACTCCCCCTGAGCTCCACAACTTCTCATCTTTACCCATTTAAATCAAAGAAAATACATAAAAAGGGAGAGGGCGTAAATACCATAAAATATTGGCATCAGGAGTGAACGCATGGGTAACAATTCTCTGCCGTCAAACGAAAAGAGCAAGGTGGTAAATACGACCCACCTGGATCAGCCCTACTTTATTTCAACATACCAAAGCCGTCTTTAGCTCTTCCTCTCTTCGCCTTCATCTAAGTTAGTTGGACAAAAAAGACAAACAGAAGGAAATGTTTCAGCTGAAAAACCAACTACTAGAATTATGTGAAAGCTAATCCAGGTCCTTATTTGTACCCTACACATTCTTAGCCCTGTATTGATGGTGGAAGCGCGTAGCTAAGTGTCCGTTCCAGCTGGGATGTCTCCTGTGCTCTTGCAGGTTGCGGAGTCATGCACTCACAATTTTAACTCATCCATATGCTTACAAACGTAAACCAAAAAGTTTATTTCTACACAATCTCAGTAATTCTAGCAGCATTAACACAAAAAAAAAATATAACAGAACAAACGTCAAAAAACACCAAAACAAAACCAAGAAAACCACAACTCTGTACAAAGCACAGAAGAGCAGAAAATGTTGCTCTTTCTCACCAAGCGTAACATGTAGAAGCCGATACTTCCAGTATTTGGATGAAAGAACAAAAGGTATTGAAACGTAAAATCTGCCATGGGAATATTTATGAATGTTGTTTAAAGTACATTACAAAATGAAATTAATGCAAAGCTGCTGCTACAGCCTTCTATGCAATTTAATTTACAGTTTGCATAAATAAAGAATGATAATGCATTCATTTGTTTCCTTCCATTTCTTACCTTGCCCTTCTGGAGTTTCACCAAAGGGATTCACTTCAACCTGAGTGGCATCAATTTTCAAGAAAAGATTATACAGCTTCTTAATTTGATCTGCTGCCTAAATTTGATCAAGCGATTTATAATTACCACACAGAAAAATAAAAGTTAATGTTTTCAAAGCAAAGGTAAACCACTGTTGATTATTTTTAGTGTATTAAATTGCACACTAGCTCTAGATAATTACTACTTTTATTTCTGTTTTCTTAATCATATTTATATAGTATATAAAATAGCTATAATGTAGCATCATGATACAGCATAACATTTAGTAAATGGGCATTTAAAGACTACATGAACTGGAGATTTTCTACAAAATAAGCAGCACAATTACTATGACAAGTTTAAATTCAAAAGTGCCTAGCAGTTCATAACGACATATTCTCCGATATGCTGAGATCTAAGTTGCATTCACATTAATCAGTCTAAATTCAGAAACCATAAAGCAGTATGCGCACATTACTGATTTTAGAGAAAACATAAATTTCTCCTTCCTTCATCAGTCTGAAACATTTTCTTGAAGAAATTATGTTGGAAGCACGCTTGTTTACTCCTTACAAGATACACTTGCTTGTTCGTTTTGTTCCTCACCATCTATCTCTGTGACTGGTTCTGTGGCCAAAAGTATTGTGACTATTAACTTCCAAGTCTCTTGTTCTTATAAAATTCTTCCATTAATAGAACAACTTAAACAGCAGCAACATGAATGTGCGTAAAAAAATTCCCTTTGGTTCATTACACACTGACAACCTATTAGCTGAAATAAGTTTGCAGATGAAGAAGTGCACTAATAAAGAACCATTCAAATCCGTTCCTTCATTACTGATCAGTTAACCGAAGTGCACAAATCAAAAATATTTGGGACTTCTCCTAATAAGCAAAGTGAATGAGAAAAAAAAACCAAAACAGAAGTCAGCTTTCTCCCGGCGTCATTCATAAGAAAGAAAATATTACGAATGGAAAGGCTCAACCCCAATATTGCACTACATGAGGAAGAACACGGTGACGGATGTTCCCGTCTGGCAAGGCTGCACCTGGAGTGTTGCATCTCGTTTTGGGTATAAGACTCTGTAAAGGGTTAGAGTTTGGAAGCAGCACACAAATTGCTTATGAAGTCTGCCCTGCTCAGAAGTCATCAGATGAAGCATTCTTAGTGGTTTTGACTTGGGGAAAAAAAAAAATATCAATTACAAATCGGGAGTTTCCTTGGTGTGGACACTCGATGGTTGACAAACTGTCCTACCACCACATGGGCAGGGCTCTCAACAGTGACACCAGGGAGGAAGCCCCACCTTGCAACCTCACACAGATTCTGGGCAACCTGAAAAGTTGTTGTTGCCCTAGTACACTGTTGTAATTTTAACAGATCATCAGAGTCGCTTAACCTTTATTAAGGGCTGCTCCATCTTTCAGCACCTCTCTGAATCAGGCAGGTTAATGTCAACATTTCTCTTTTCAAGGTCTGAGTACTGAGCCTCTTTGAGGCAAAGCACAAAATCCCAACCTAGAAATAGTGTATGTATAAATAAATACAAGGATTTGTCTGAATAAAAACTATGTCCCCATGCTTCAGTAAATTCCTTCGAGTTGATAGCAAAAGCAAAGAAATGCATTCACTGTAGCATTATTTAAATGTATTGTTGAGAAGTCCCTATGCTGCTGTTAATTATTAAGTACCAGAACTCTTCAAGGGTTGAAAGGTTCTACATAATCCTTCCTCCTCATTAGATATACAGCTAAATCTTCAAATGTGTGTTAATTAACTTAATGATTATGCATTTGTTAATTGCACAGTTGGCATACAAAATAATTAAAACTGCTGAAATTAAAAATAAAGGAATTCTACAAAAATGACAGTTTGATGCTACGGAAAAAAAACACACAAAAGTAGCTTAAACAAGCTTTCTCTTCTCTGAAAAATGATTCATAAAGGCTAAATATCTTGCATATTTGTGTACAACATGGAATACCAATCTATATAGAAAAGGGATACTGAAAAGACAACAAGCTGGCAGCCTTTTGGCTTTGAGACGAAGATAGAAAAAGAAAAGCTTTAGTTACACAGAGAGAACACTTTTACTTCTCCCCCTTCTCTCCATATTAAGGGCCAAATTTTCCAAAAAAACCTCTACCTGTGTAATTCACTGAGCTCCACTGGAAGTCCAATGAAACCAAAAGAATTCCACGTGGTGTAATAGCATTTGCTTCAAAGACCGGGGACTTTCACTTTGGAACAGTAAGGACCTTATTCAAATTGCTAAAGCCCAATGACAATTATATACGTGCAATTTAGTACTTAAAACGTCAAAACGGTCCTGATCTAATGAACACTCAGCGTTTCATGTCTATTTGGAAAGCACTTATCGTAGAGCTGGGCTAAAATGTCTTCAGTAAAAACTACAGGAGTAGAGTCAAGTTACCTGCTGTTGCAAAGGTCCTTTGAATCCCAAATTTTTTGCCATCTGCAATGCCTGATGATCCTTTATGCCTTCAAAAATATCTATTTCCTCCTGTAACAATAACATGCATAAATATAACTAAATATTCAATCCGAATGGAGATGTATAACTCCAAAAGGAAAACACTTAGTATACATTTGCAAATTAGTAATTAAAGTTTGGCTGTTTGCCAAAGTTCTCTGAGATGGCGGCTATGGCAGCTGCCTATAGGGTATGTTATAATTACCACACCAACTATGAAATGGTCCTTCGAAAAAAATATATAATTCTTCAGGGTGGCATGCTGACAAGACAATGTGACACCAGTTTTCACTTTTAATTACTGTACAGATGGCTTTGACGAATATTTAGTCTGTTAATTTTTATGATATCTTCTGGAATATTTTCAAGGCAATGGTGTCGCTGCCCAGTAACACTGTGAAGTTTATATAATTTTTAAATGCACACTAAATATTTTTACAATTTTTTGAATAATTATACTTGATTGTATCAATTATTTTCCCAGATGAATAACTTGTCTACTCATTATCATGCCGCGGTTACATAAAAAATAGTTAAATGTAGTCATCGTTAAGAAAGCAATTACAACAGTTTGATTTCAGATGCAAAAGTCATCCAGGTACAAAGAAATAATTAACAACTCTGTCAATTAGAAAAAAAAAGACCACAGAAACAATAACCATATTGGTACCAACTCACTTGTGAAAAAACTGTGTGGCTTTCTGAAAGTGAAACTCACTCATAAAACATTTCAGATATTAACATATCTTATAGCATCCAGATTTAAGCTCTTTTTCTAGATCGAGCTGGAGACACAAACACTAACTAAATCAGATGTTGAACGTCCTTTATTTATCTACTAGCTGACAAGTCTGGTCTCCTATTCAGAGAAACACAATTTTTATGGTTCTGTCTTCTTTCTATAAATGGAAGAAGGAAAAATGGAAGGAGAAAGGGGAAAAATAAATATTATTTTGGATAACTGACAAGGAAAAAATTTAGTCTAAAATATTATTTTAATACCTTGAAGATGAGTTCTGGGCTAGTAACTGCAACTTCTTCTATGTCAACACCACCCTGCGGACTGCCAACCATAACGGGTCCATTGCAGGCTCTGTCCATCAAAATTGCAAAGTACGTTTCCCTGGAAATATTCAGTGCTTCTGCAACCATCACCTAAAAATGCATAGAGGGAAGAAAAAAAAAAACAACCAGCAATAGTTTTGACTGGTCCATGTAGCTAGTGACACTTAATCTGTACATAGCTTTGTTTCCTTGAGCTGTCAAGAGTAGTGAATGTTGTAAAATCTTTTGCAATGCAGAAAGTAATTAGAAATTAACAGAACCAAAGAGTGACAGTATTTCCCTCTGTTGTGATCAAGCAGAGAACATTGTGGCCCATGTTTTCTGCACTGCCTTAAAATGCAGCAGTTTGATACTTGCTATCCTGAAAAGAAATGTTTGTTTTATTGCTTTTACAAGATATTACGACCCAGTAATTTTTTCCCCAATAAATCCTCTCTCCCTAATGAGACTCTCCTGATGCCGCTGTTCTTACTGGGGCACGTAACAAGCAGTGTAAACCAGGAACGTTGGATTTTTTTTCCAATAAAGAGTCGGAGTTGCTGCTGTGTCTGTAAAGGGGGCCTCCATATTCCTTTATTCCCAACAAGCACTTTACCATGCTGCCTCCTGAAAAACTTGATTCACAAGGGACCACACAGTCTTGCAGATCACATAGATGTAAGAGAGGGTACTCTGGTTTTCTGCTGCATCGCAGCTCTGCTCCTCACCAACAAACCTCAGGCTCATGTTCTCTCCCTCATTCTGACCAAAGGCCACCCTACACTTACAATCTCAGCACTGAATTCCTGCCATACCTAAATATTTCCTAAGGAAATGAGTATAAAGCTAGTTCTGCCATCTGACTTTTTACTTTCAGTTCAGAGACACAAGCAGATACTGGCACAGTCTAGAAACAAACATTTATTTTTCCAAACAGCTACTCATTTCTATTTGTTACTATAAACTACAAAGCCCTTTCATACTAATATCTGATAGACGCCTCAGCATGCAACAAAAAAGATGATTCAAATCCTACATGTTGGGTATCTACAAGTACTCACATTAAGATTGGGGGGAAAATGGCCCGTATAAATTCTTTTTTAAAATTTTTTATCTCCTAAAAATATGTCAAAGCCAAAGTCCTTTCCATTTCAGTATTACAATAACTGTATCTTCCTTTTCATCTGAAATGTCAATTTTTACAATAGTTTAACAATAGTTATTAAGACAGTTACACTTGGTAAAGGACTTGCAAAACTATGTTTTGACACAGGTATACTAAACATTGTTCATCTTAAAAAATAATCTGCATATGCTCGTCACTAATTCTTCCTTGTGGTCATAACAGGTGCCATAATCTCAGGTGCAATGACTGTAGTCCTGCTTGCATTACAATTTCACTTTTCAACCTGGAAGTTCGTTGAGGAGCCACCTCTGCAATTTAATTAGCACTATAGCTTCTCCTTCCAACAACCAACTATATTCTTCCTTAGCAGAACAACTATTTCCTATCTTTCAATGGAAGTTGTAAAAATCAGGAAAATCACTTCTCTGAGATTAATAAAATTAAAATGCGTTAAGTGGCAACGTCTTTCTAACATGGTCTGTTTACAAAGTGACAGTTTTGAACAATGATTGTAGATGAAGATTATCACTCTGAATTAAACATAAGGTGAAATTCATTCTATCAGTCAGCAGAACACCTGAGATCTGAGAGGCATGTACACACCTGCAGTATTAAAACTGCCTGCCCAGCAATATGTGTTCCATCAAATAAGTATTCCTGGGGCTTTCATAGTTCAGGGACTATAAACAAGAAAGATGTACTACACTTTCACCCAAGTCGCTTTTTTGACATTCTACTCCAGAGTACATAAGAAAGAATGTACTTACCTTCTGCCAGGCTGTACATCTTAACAGAACAGAAAAAAAAGTAAGAGACAAGGAATTAAATAAAGCCCTCTGTGCTCAGAATGGAAGGAAAGCTGCTATTTCTTTTTGGGTTTTTGACTTGGAAGAAATTTTCTTTATAGTAATTTTACTTCCTTCTACTTTTACCTTGCTTTATTCGTAGAACACAGGGTGATGTAAAGGTATGGTTCAAGTAAGTGACTGTTCAAAAGCAAACTAAAGAAAACTTGGGTGAAGGAGACAACTAAGAATGTAGAAAACTACTACCTTAAAGGATCTGCCTATTTTAGGCTACTATAAAGGGATGCTAAAAGCTAACTTCAGAAACATGGCTCAGCTACCTGCCAAGATTTGTCAAATTAACAAGCAAAGTCTGCAAATCATCCTGATTTGCCACTATTAGTCTTTTAACCTGCATGCATGTTTTCACCTTCTTACATATCCTGCATCAATGTATCTGAAAAATGTGAATCAATTACTTTAGACACAGGTTAAACAAAACCAGCTCATCCTACTGGATCTTGTCTGAGCTGTTCAGCCAGTTTCCAGAGTTCTCAGGATCAGGGCCAGACGTAGGATGGGAATCTACTCAAAAAGTCTCGAGGAATACATTTGCAAGCACAGCAGGTGGAACTTACATTATTAAATCAGGTATCTTTCCAACTGCTGCTTCTGACTCCAGTGATTGTCCTCACTTATTGCTAAATTAACTATATCAACATTGCCAAATACTCCTCTGTCTTAATTCACAAAACTATTGACAGTCTATCTATGCCATAGTAGGCAAACTTGCTGTAGAGTAAAAACCGTCAGACTGTGCAACATCTCTCATTTCTCCTAATAGAAAACAGTTACTTTCCTCTACCATCCTCCCTGTTCGACGCAGAGCCAAGCCAGGGAAATTGGTGTTCAAGGTCTTTAAATACTATTTCTTAAAGTCTACTTGTCATTCACCTGACAAAACTAACGCAAACACATTAATGAACAGTTAAAGAGTATTGAAATTGACTCTATAGACTGTTGACTTTTCGCACATTCTGTCTGTTTTGCCTGTGATAAAGAATGTGAAGCACCATTATCTGTTTACCACATCAGGTTTATATTTAAAATGTTCTGGTTAAAAAAAAAAAAAAAAAAAAAAAAGCGGTTTTCTTTAAAACTTCCTGATAACTTCAGGCTTTCCTTCTTAAAAACGAATTATTACCTAAAAGTTCAAGTAACACATCTAATTTCATGAGGGTAACTATAACAGCTCTTTTATACCGAATCAAATATTCAAAATGTTAATTTTGTTATTGCTTGGAGAGAAAACACAGGTAGCAAATTCTCAGGTTGTCATGATAAGAGAAGAGTGACTTCTCAGATAACCAGGCTTTCCAAATTCCAAGCTGCCATAGGAGGATTTTATGTAAACATACAAAATAACTTCCAAGTTACGAGGGAACTGAGGAGACTGCTATTCATTTAAGAAACATCAATCTAAAGAAGCACAAACACGCTTTAAATTCTGTAGCAGGTGCACAAGCTGAGAAAGAAAACAGAAAACTCCATTTCTGCTCCATAATTATTCTAATTGTAGAAAATTTCTTTTATCCTCCCTTATAAATATATGTAAAAGGTACATGACTTCCACTCCCCAATTTGACACTAACTCATTGTTTTCCTCACAGGAAGTGACTTAATAACTATTTTACTTCTCAAAAATGTTTATTACCTATTTTTTTAAAAAACATGAGTTCACTCAAACTTTCCAAAACACCAACAAGTTTAAAAACCACAAAACCTAAAAACATGCCTTTTCTTTGTGAACTGCAATTTTCTTTGAGTCCATGTGCACCCATGTGTTCTTACATACATGTACAGAGAGAGTATATGCCTTGAAATGGAACAGAAATGCCAGCTATCAATTCTCAACTTCCCCACTGCTCTTCGCAAGCTCGAAGAGTCTGTCCGGTGTTTTCTGAGCACTACCCACCTGCTGCATCAAATCACATCTTAGACACAGCCAAACATATACTTTTAATTGTATTACTGTAGTTTGCTCCTTGATTAAAATTTCAGTTTTGCCACTGTATTCCTGATAGTACAAACCTGAACACCTCTACTGCTTTAACTACTTCGAACATCCCAGAGTGAGTTAAACTTGGTAAAGATAAGTGCTTTTAAAAGACATTAATTTTTCTGAGATATGGTCTTTGGATGACCTATATCCATAATTTTAAATGTGCGTTCTTCACTATCTAACAAGCAATGGGGAAGCCATTAGCATACCATTGTCCAAACTGTTATATAATTAATTTAAAACAAGGTGTATGCTCTTGCCATAAATTACTAAGCAGCAAGATCTCACCACCAAAAATATAAAACATACTATTACCTTACTACATATGTGTGTGATGAATATATATATTGGCCTAGGGCTTTTAAAAGCAAACTTCATAATCAGAATGGACGTCTATGACAATAGATGATCAGCTTCTCCCAGTGAAAAGCATCACACTGGTTCATCATGCACCAGTATTGAAATACTTGCAAGCTGTGTCCTGAAAAGTTGCCACATAACGCTATAGCAAAGGAAAAATACACAGTCTATCAAGGCCATACACTTTCCTGTACCAACAAAGTAAATATCTGAAGTTCAGTAGTGCGGACTTCACCTTAAACTTCACGCACACCTTAGCTGCTTACTCTTGACCACTGTTTATTCATTCAGGCAATGCGTGGATGGGGAGGAAAGCAATTACAACGTAAATCTTCTATAGCTGTTCTACACACGGACAAAAGCCATCTTAATATAAATCGTCTGAATAACAAATTTCAAAAAAATTCCAACACCAATATCTTTCTTTCATTTCTATCAATTTCAAAGAAAATTAGAAGTTTCTTTTTCATAACTTAATATATAAATGAATTACCAAACTTGCACTCACACAAAAGAGTAAAATTTCCCGTATTGATGTACTCAAAGTAGGGCAAAGGAATAAAACCAAGGAGTTTATAAAAGAAAGCTGCTTTTACAATCCAAATTTTTCAAAGCAGAGTGCCTTAATATGGGAAATGCATATCCTTTTCTATATCCTTAATATTATCATGATCTC
Organism: Caloenas nicobarica; assembly: GCF_036013445.1. Taxonomy (NCBI): domain Eukaryota; kingdom Metazoa; phylum Chordata; class Aves; order Columbiformes; family Columbidae; genus Caloenas; species Caloenas nicobarica. The sequence goes on along the minus strand of NC_088255.1, from coordinate 14,391,303 downwards.
TGATAGACATGCCTTAACGGTAATACTGCTCCTTTTTAATATCTAGCTTTTCTTTTCAACAGCAACTATGAGGAGTGATGGTAATCTGCTCTCCTTGCTCCCCAAGAGAAGAGCTGCCTGAGCACCTTCCTCCAGCCCTCATTAGACAGTGTCTTTCCAGACAGGTGCTCCCCTTCTATGCTAATACAACCAAGCTGTTCACAAGATATTAAAAGTGAACTGCAGTTCTCAGTTCATGCCAAATTATCTTCTGGCATCAAATACAGTGTGGCTCTTGCCTACATACCTGTATGCAGATCCTTGCTCAGTAAAAAAAAGGCAAGAGATAAAAATACTTGTAGTAGATAGGCAATTGCTAGGATTTCCTGACTTACAGAGTTTTACTAAGATGAAGGAGAATCTTGTTGAAGGGCTTTCTATGCTTCTTTTACTTAGGCCAATACCGAGCAATACATTTATGTTGAAGTGAATCTTGGCATCTTGCAGCATGCACCATCATAGGTAAATGAATTACCACGTATTAGCTGAACCGCTACCGTGACCACATTTTACTCTGTATCTGCAACAAGTTAGGAAGAACCTACTTTTAGACTTTTTTTTTTTTGTTTGGGCTTTTTGTTTTGTTTCTGTTTTGTGGGGGGTTTTTTGGTTTGTTTGGTTTGGTTTTGGTTTTTTTGTTAGGGTTTTTTTGTTGTTTTTAAATGAGATAATTCTCATGAAAAGTCATCTGTCACTATCTTTAATAACAGATGCTCAAAGCTGATGATGAATGAGATACGGATAATATTATTACTATAGGTAATCATGTATATATAACATCTCTAAGCAGAACATCAATAAGCATGTAAGTTAATGCTATATACAGTTATGCTAGCATTTAGTATTTATTTGATCAAGGATGAAGCTATGACAAAGGATTCTCTTAAATACAGGTAGCAAAACTGAATTCATTTTTCTACCACCAGGAATGCTAAAATTGATAGACAAAATACATACACACAAAGAAAGAAAAAGTAACTTGTTTGCTTTCATCAACTAGATGCAATCAGTCAGGCATTGGAAAAGGAAAGAAAAAAATAAATCTGTTCATACAACCCAGCATATTAACGCAAATTGCAGTTGAACACATACCTCAACTTTCAAGAGGCAAAACTCTTACCTTTTTAACTGTCACACCATCCTTTGGAGTTTGCTTTGTTGACAGATTGTACCCAATCATCTGTTTAGCAAGCTGTTCAACAATCTTAGGGCTACAAACAAAAGAAAAAGGTTAGTTTATTGAAAGATATTAAAAGAAACAGTCACATAGCTATTGTAAACATTTAAGTATTACAACAGAAGCAATTTATGCTTTTTCGATTTTCAAGACTTACTCTTTAGTTAGATGAACTCCTCCTTTCAATCCACTATTGAAAACTCCTTTTCCTCTCCCTCCAGCCAGAATCTGTGCCTTCAGAACAATTTCCTTTGCCTCTGTACAAGAAAAACACATTTTTATTCTATCATGTGTCATTTATCAAGCTTGTTAGTGTAAGTTTAAAAATCATTTCCAGGTAAGACTCTAAAAAAAACCAATGAGAAGTTGCTCATAACTAGTGAGCAATAGAACAAGAATCAATTCAGCATTTTTATAAAGCAACCTTGCAAAAAATAATTGTTCAAGGAAGTTAAGGGATAAATATATACTACTTATTAGCTGGATAAATATGTCATTATTTAGATCAAAACCATGCTGTTAAAGCTACACAGCCAGCACAACAAACCATAGAACCAGCATTCAGTTTGATGGCTTACACTGGCATGGTTTTTAAAACATTCATCAGATGACAGTTTGTCCTGAATGCACCACAAACAAATGCTCATCAAGGAAAATAAATCCCATTTCTTGCTCTGCACATGTGTAAGCAAAGCTATGGCTGTGATCCTAGAAGAAGAAATCCCCATCTCCAAAGGGCAGGTGAGTGTAGAGCAAGAGCAATAGCTCTGAAAACACCTTCATCTGTTCGTGAGGCACCACTTGAATCTTCAGCAATGTGAGTGCAAGAGTATTTTGGTAACAAGAAAGGGCAGAAAGCCAGTGACAAAAGTAATTGCACCCAGGCCCACATTCCAACCAGAAGTAATCCTGACACGCTTATAGAGTAAAACAAGAGGGAAAAGAGAAAAGAAATAAAACAACAAACAAAACCATCACTCATCATCTCTGCAGCTCCAAAG